>NC_090696.1:75203721-76453721 GCF_040954835.1 Lepisosteus oculatus
GAATACTGCAGAGACCTCTCCATGTTTCCTTAAGATTACTGCAGGTGACACTGCCATAACTGCTCTGTATAGGTGCATTATTATGTGACTTGTGACTTTATAAATGGGGCTATATTGAGGAACTGAACATAAAAAGATTACAGGTAAAAATTGTAAAAGTATATACAACTTCGAGCATTGATAGAACAAGGCACAAGACTACATGTAACTGGGATACACAGTATTTGTAGGTGATGTTGAAAAGATATCTTGTAACTTTTTTTTAGTCAAATTAAAAATTCTGGCCTTTTTTTTTTAAAAGTCTTCCAAAACCAGTGGCAAACTTTCACTGATTTCACTGTTCAATAATATTTGGTATTTCTAATTTAATTTTCTTAAGTTTTTCAGTATTTAAATAAACCTGTGCCAGCGATTGTCTATGTAGATTTATTTTAATGCAGAAGAAACAAGAATTGGGGGATGGCTGTATATTGTTTATGATTATCATACTGTAGCTGAAAGCGATAAGCTTGGTAAATGTCATTGAGTTACGTTAAGAATTATCATTCCATTTGCTTGCATACGAGATGGTATAACACTCTAGGTTCTCAGAAGAATACGTTTAATCTTCTGAAGTTTTTTTTTTCTGAAAGTCCTCCTCCAGTACTGGCACAGACATTGCAAACACAGTAGAAGCAATCCAAAGCATTCTACTGACGAGTCACGTTTGTACTGTATCTCCGAACCTCAAAAAGAAGACCCCAGAACCCATTGTTTCCCAAAGCAAAACTGACTGTAAATTCATACTGCGCCCAAGAGGAAAGTAACTTTATTTCCACTAGGATGAATCTCTTAACTTTCAACGTATGTTTATGAAGTGTAAATATACTTCATGCTTTTTTTAGCATGTTGGGTTCATGCCAGTTCTTTACTTTTTTAGAAGTGGGTTGTTTGAATTCTTCATGCATCTGCTAATTTATTTCATGTCTATTTCCATCGTTGTTAGGGATGCAAAGACTAATTTCCAAGTAAAGAATAATCCATGGTGCTTTGAAACAGTGGAACATTCCAACTACTTTTTGGATGATCACTGAAATCTATAACGTACAATTGCTGGGACCTGTGGCACATCTTTTTCCTAGTGCTGTAATGAAGAGGGGTGTGGTCTGTATTCAAAATCATAATTCAATTTTTGCGAATGTGGCCATACACCGACCACCCTTGGCACTCTTTCCTGTGGTTTTCATTATGACAGTCAGGGACACAGTGCTGTACAATACAGGCATACAGGCTGTATCCCTGCCATCGTGGGTCAAAGGTCACAGCAGTGAGCAGGGTTGATTTGTAGTAGTCAACCCAAACAAACCAATCCCGACATTTCACAGCAACCAGAAATGATAAAGTCTATCATCATTTATATTTATTGTATTTTATGACTCATGATTAAGAAATAATAAAAAAATAAGCAAAGTAAATTCAGGAAGGATAGTGTAGTAATCCTCAAGAATGCAAACGGCCTCATCTCATTTTTCACAAGTGCTCTTCATGTCTTATGTTGTCGATTAGTCTCAGCTGGAATATCTCACTGTGTTCGGATATGTACCCATCTAGGCGTCCCAATATTAGGTCTATTTAATTAGCAACCAAGAGTGAATTCTGTTGTCTGTCAATGCTTAAATCAATCCAGGCCACTCCTGTGAGAGGCATTAGTGGTTTAAATGGGTTCTCAGCAAAACACAGCTCCTTGGCAAAGCCAGATCATTCATTGATTTTGAATAATGAAGAAGCTGTCTTTAGTCTTTGACTGGAACATTCTCTTATGAAACTTAGGACTCAATTCGCTGGACTGTGGCTAAGGCTGTAACTAAAACTCTTTTGTTGAGAAATGTCTAATTTAGAATAGAAAAGCTTCCCGAGGACACCTTTAATTGGTTACATTTCCTTAACTGTTTCATTTCTTAGTATGAAAGAATTTTCATATCCAATAGTATTTTTAAAGATGTATTTTAAGTGTCATTTAGTAATCAGTGCTTTAAAAGTGAGCTGTGCTGCATCGAGTCCAAGACTAGGAGGCTGTCCTGTGATGTCCCAGCCAGAGGTTCTCCTGCCTTGCCCCTGTTGCTTGCTGGGATAGGCAGCAGCTCCCTTGTGACCCTGTATTGGATGAAAATGTACGGAAGGACTGAAGAACGGATGGCTAAATAGTTTTGGACAGGAGCAAAGCCGTTTTCTATTGAAGACCGCAATTGATTCTATTCTGTTGAGTGACTTCATGTGGTAAGAAATATTACACCTAATTTGATTTTCATTTTAGACTGTTAAATTAAACCCCATGACTCAGGACACCCTGCAACAACTTAACTGTTTGATATGGTACCCAGTGAAAAGCAAGAGGCTTTGAAACCCAAATTCTGAAGAGTTAGAATGATTTAATTAATTCGAGCATGAAAAAAAGGCTTTTTATTGCTGCGACACTTGACAAACTGTCCATCCGTCCGTCTCCTAACCCTTCTTCCAATCTAGGGTCACGGGGGAGCTGGAGCCTATCCTGGCACGCAGCAGGCCCAAGACGGGGTACACGCCTGTCCATCACGGGGCACCACGGCCGAGTCTCCCTGAAGCTCATCCGCCCACCGGTATGGTTGCGAGTTGGAAGAAAACGGGAGCAACCAGAGGAACCCCACA
The DNA here is from genome assembly GCF_040954835.1 of Lepisosteus oculatus. Taxonomy (NCBI): domain Eukaryota; kingdom Metazoa; phylum Chordata; class Actinopteri; order Semionotiformes; family Lepisosteidae; genus Lepisosteus; species Lepisosteus oculatus. Next base: position 75,206,386 of record NC_090696.1, read on the forward strand.
AGAACAGGGGGAGAACACACACTCTCACACACACAGAGAGCACCCCATGTTTGGAGTGCTGCGAGGCAGCAGTGCTTGCCACTGCGCCATCCTGCTGCCGTGTGTGTGTGTGTGAGATCTACTTTAAACTGGAAGATTTCTCATTTTAGAAAATACATCTTAGAAGGTAAGTGAACTGCAATAAAAACCCTGATTGTACAGATACTTTCCAGTAAAGTTAAGGGAGGATTTTTAGCGTATATTTCATCATCATTTGGGAAAAAATGTAAGCTGATAAAGTGAACTGTGCCTTCTAGCAGGACAGCAGAGAGTAGGATACAGTAGAACTGCTCCTCTGTTGGATGAAAATGTCATCCCCATCCCGCTGTGACAGAGGCTGGAGTGATGGGCTCTGTGTGGTTTGCTGTTTTTCATGTACACAATTCAGCATGCGTCTTTGCCATCCTCCTCCTCCTCCTCCTCCTCGCTGGTGCTCGACTGCTCCGCGAAGAGGCCTGCTCCCGCGCAGGAGGATTTTTCTGCGATCTCCTTGGACACGAGTGCCATGGCGATGAGCGCCGGGCTGTCGCTCAGCCCCAGGAGCATGGTTTTGCGGTCCTGGGCCAGCGAGAGGCACCGGATGTTGCTGTCGGGCGTGAAGACGGACAGAACCGTGCCGGCGTCGAGGTCCCACGTGCTGACGTCCCCTGTGTGAAGAAACGGCACACAGTACACATGACGACCAGGATCCGGCCCCCTGGTTCGACAGCTTGCGTTCAATTATTTTCTGCTCTCTTGTTCAATAGGACAGGTTTCCCAAACCTCTTGAGCACAAGAGGTGAGCAGAAGGGGAAAATCTGAATAACTGAGTAAATCTCATCATTCCAGTTTCCCCTTTCCCACAGTCCAGCGGAATAAGCGACACTGAGACGATGACACCCAGATCCCTTCAGCTCTTCACTCACCTGCTAGTAAAATTGCTTTTGCTCCTTCGTCTATAACATGCAGTTTACTGTTCACTCCCATTTCCAGGGTTTCGTAACCAGGAATGGTTTTGTGTGCTTTTCGGAAAGGATCCCAAACTTTAACCCTGGATGGATGAAGAAGATATATTGTTCTATGCAGCATGCTCACTTATAACAGGTTTTTGCCTCCGTTTCAGAAATGATATTTTACCAGACATTATTATAAGACTATATAAACAAAGGTGCTGTACATGCTTTTCTATATACATGTGCTGTAAATCACTGTAAGAGATCTGTAGAGATTAGACTCCTGTTGCGATCATCATGATATGGACATTCCTTTGGTCTGTTGTGCACAACAATTAGGGGACCTTCTGACATCCAGCAGGGAGGTCTGTACAAATCTTAGCCTTGTCAACAAAGAGGATGCGGTTAACGTCAGGTCCTTAGTCCAGTTTCGAACATACTGTTGGAATGAAGGCATGATTCTCTTGATAAGCAGGACTTATTTGGCCCTTGATCTTCACCAGACTTGACATTCAATAGGTTAAAATTACCTGTCTGTAATCAGCTCTCACTAGAGTGGTGATTTAGTGACTCTTAGGGTGTATCATGCTTTGTCATAAATGGTAAATTAACCATAATTACACCCAAAAGCATTTAATCAATGTAAAAAAAAACGATATACTTATTATTTTCTAAAAACATGCACAGATATGTTTTTTGATGCTCCCAATACTTTACAGCGTTATCATAGCAGTGATTCACAAACTCGACAGCAGAGGGCAGAAGAGTACCACATCTAACTTTAACGTGACGCTCAGGATTTTTTTTTTATGCTAAGAAATAAAATGTGCTTTGTGACCAGAACTTCTTAAGCTGTAAATCTTCAAAACTAAAAGTAAAAGAACTTATATAATCTATAATATATTCTTAATAATTCCGTCCATCCATTTTCTAACTGCTCCATCAACATCAGGGTCTCAGGAGAGCTGGAGTCTATCCCAGCTAGCAAAGGGAGCAAGGCAGGGTGCACGCTGGGTGGGATACCAGCCCCATCTCGGGGCAAACACAAACATGCACGGTTTTAGTTTTTTTAATTACTCTGCCATGACCAATGGCACAACTGCACAGCAACCTTCACCCAGAACCCGATTTTCGCCTGCAAAAAATGGTACCGTTGGGGCTCACCAAGGGTAACCCTCACCCCATCCCTAGCTTAACCTCAGAAAAAAAAACTGTTCTGGGACACAATGAGAACACATGGTGCATCTGAAAAGCAATATAAAGATCTTTAAAATGATTTTTTTCTACAAATTGAAATTCAGCGGACACATCTTGTCTTTTGAAATGCATTAATTGTTGGTCCTAACTTAGAGCAGCATCAACAGATTTATCCCTCCACTGTCTGAACATGAAATAAGTGTACCTAAGAAATAAAAGAATCCAAATTCAAATAAATGGTAGGTTAATGGTAGGAGATTGGGAGGAAAATAATCGAATTCAGTGTCATTTGCTTAACAATGGATAATGTTGCATTAATTATGTTATAATTTTAATATGCAAATTCTAAAAATTGTAAACCATCAAGTCCTGCCCCACTTCCCTCACAGGGGGCATTTTCTATTCAAAGACAACACTGGCAAAGTATGCATCAACATTTTCGACTCTCTGTATCTCTCTCCTCGACCTTCCCTATCCATAGAAAAGCAGTTCCCGTTTAAGGAAGAAGGGATTTTTCCGTGTTGCTGCAGGTTTCCTTGCCTTTCCGGCCCAGACCGAAGTCCAGCAAAGGCTCCCCATCGTCTTTTCATCTCCAGGTGTGACGGATGGCTCCCCCCCCAGAGCGCTCTCCCAGACCCCCCGGGCGGGGGAAAGGGACCCCTGGGGTCGGACTCCCTGTCAGAGTTCCCGGGGCTTAGCGTCGGGAACTTACTTGTTGGCCTCCATGACGCCGAAGACAAGCCTGCTCGCGTCGTCCGTGACCGCCAGGCAGCCCACCCTGGGCTCGTTCTTCAAGCGCTTCCGCACCTGGAAGGGCACAGCGTTCCAGCTGCTCACACAGCGCAGTTCAGGCCCGTTTTCAGAACAAAAACCCCACGTAGTTTAATCTAACTACATAAAGAGCCTGAACTAGTTCAATCTGATCTCCTAATTAGATAACCGAATCTGATTTCTTCATATATATATATAACCATTTGTCTGGATTATTCTTGTCTTTTTTATTTATAACACTACATGTATTTTTACGTTTTAGGGACATTTAGTTGGACGTGGTATAAATACAAGAATACGATACGTGCGACGAATCTCAGAGCCTGCTAGTGATGTGTGTAATACCCCGTTCCTGCCTCATCCCACCAGGCTTCACTGCTGCCTAGGATCCTCACTGTCTGTACTGTATATTCTTTTACTTTGCGTAATACACTGTTTTGCCTTTCAATTCCAGCTTGTTTTTTTCATTTTCTTAATATGTAGAATGGAAATGGGTGTTACTTGCCTATTGTAAGTTTAACGTACAGTATGCATTGCAGTTGCATTTGCTAAACAACCAACCAAGCAACCAAGCAGCCAACAACCAATCAATCAATCAATCCATCAATCCATCCCTCCATCCATCCAACAATCCAGTAATCCAGCAATCCAACATAAAGTCTGTGGTCCTGATATGGAATCCTATTACTCTGGGAAATGTGTGTGCTGGATGCCTTGACTTTCTCCTACCTTTCCGGTCTGTAAGTCCCACAGTGTCACGTAGCTGGTTTTCTCTGTGTCGCTGTAGTTCGAGATGGCCAGGTAGCTGCCGCTGTAAGTGAGGGCGGCACTGTGGAGGAACAGCAGGGAGGCCCGGTCCTCCAGCGTGTGGGTGTGGGTCCGCGTGGCCAGGCTGAACACGTTCAGGTGGTGCGCGAAATAGGAGCACACCAAAATCTGCACAAAGAGAGTCAGAGACACGCACACAGTCAGCCATCGCCGCACCTGCAGTTCAGACCAGAGCACACTGACACACATGAAGGAAACTGGTTGTAAAGCACACTGGCTCCTAGACACTATTTTACAACAGTACTGAGGATGAGAGAAGGGACTGCCGGTTGAGCGCTGTAGTTCAGACAGGGCCTGGGCTCTGTGCCATATTCTCGCCCAGCTGTGACCCTGTACAGAGATGCACAGGCTGTGGGAAACTGGGCAAGCCTGTGTCAGTCAGTATGCCCTTGCCTTGCCAGGTCACTCACTCGGGGAGTCTGCAGGGCTGGCGGTGAAAACAACTTGACTTTCAGCAGCACGGTCACAGGAGGTATAGAGGTGAACCAAGATGGCTGACAAGAGGAGACCGAAAAGTCGGAGAGGTGCCAGAAAAATGGCGAGTGCAGATTTATGCGAGAGAAAAAAACCAACATTGGTGTTTTATTCAAGCAAATAAAACTTTTTGTTGTTTTAAACATTCAAAACTACAAACGGGGCTCCTTAACCTTGGGAGAAACTGGCGAAGGCATGTGATGCTATACAGGCACAGATAAACCCTTCATTGCCTCAGATCTAACCTCTCATGCCATTCAGAATGCAGGTACTGTAAAATGGCTAGCTGGGCCAAATGGTCTCCTCTCCTTTGCACCCTGTCTTTTTTTTCCTTCTTAAATTTTTGCTGCTACTGTTTTTCAAGAAGGAAATCAATACTAAAATAAGAAGCAAGAACGGCGTCATCCCTCAAGAGACGCTAGTGTGCTGCATTATTGATGCCGTGGCTGCTGTGGGTGTCCTTGTGGTCTCTCACGATGCGCCAGAACTTCACAGCAGCCCCTCCCTCGCCGCCTACCTGCTCGTCCCCGCTGAGGAGGTACAGATCAATGGCATTGTGCTTCTCATTGGAGAGCTGCTGGAGCTCTCCTCTTTCCCTTTCCAGCTCCTTCTCCAGCCTCCTCTGCTTCGCTGTTTGGGTCTCGTTCCGACGTTCCCAGGGAGTCATGCGGGCTGGAAACAGCACAAGAGAATGAGTCACCCGAGCCAAAGAAAAGCGCAGCGGCTGAAGAGCCGCCAACAGCTGTGTATTTGCGACATCAGATGCACAATAACACTGCGTGTGTACAGAAACGCGTCTCTGACAGCTGCCTCTGAATGACCTTCAACAATGGCACAGGCCAGCTCTAAATTAAACAATCTCTACTGCAGTTCTGCTATAGAAACGCTATGGATTCTGTTTTCTTTAAGTCTGCTCCGGTCTTCACACCTCCTAACCTGCTCCAAGCACAGATGTCCGGATGTCTACAGTTCCCTCTCCTAGGTACAGTAGAGGAGAAAGGTGGGACCAGGCAGTAGTGTGGAGTAGTGCCCGGGGTACTGGACTTGTCAGGGGAAGGTTGTGGGTTCAAATCCAAGGTTGTGGGGCACAGCTGTTATAGCCAAGTGCAAGGTATATCACTCAGGTGGCTTTAGCTAAATCCCCTGCTGTATAAATATGTAGATATTTAAGTTGACCGGGACAAAACCATCAGGCAAATGCATTTCTATCTTTTTTACTTCATGCACTTAGGTGTGAAAACGTGGAAAGGCAGGTGTTAATGAACATCGTACAAGAGCAAATGAACCCTTATTCCTTCTAAACACAATTGTTGCTGGCAGCTAGCCCCCATCGGTGTGCTGAGACCCATGACTCAGCAGAGTTCGACGCCTTAAGAACCTTTTGTTCTCTTCACTTTGGACAGGAGCTCTTCGCTGTCTCTGTCCTGAGAGCCGAACACAGTGTTTGCTGCATAGGAGACAAGTGACTGCTCCTTGTGAAATGGTTTTAAACGGCTTTTGATAAATCCTGTTTCAAGGTCCCAGATGATCAGATGGTCTCTGCAATTAAAATTGATGATTGTTTCCATCAGCATCTGAATGTTCAGTGGGCTAAAAGATGACCCTTTATAAAGACTTTAAACAAAAGTAAAACTACAGGACTATAAAACCTACTGCTGCTTTAAAAGGAAAAATGATAATGAATTTGAATACATTTTTCTCTCTTAATGATTTTAAAGTTCAAAATGTAGGCTTTACCCACTAGATCAGCATTTTTAGTTCTGATGCTTTGATCACTATTTTTTCAGTTTCAGACATTTTTGTTTATATTTTATGGAACATAATTTCCAGTTTCACCGTTACAGATTCTGCACTTTTTACTGTATAAGTAAATAAAAATAATGCTGTATATATTTACACATTTTATATGTTAACACCTTTACAGCAGTATCAAAAGTACAGTAAGAGCCTCCCTTGTATTAACCTTATTTGCAATGAAGGAATGCTCTTTTATAATTCTGAAGTCTAGGTCTCTTAACTGACAGTTTGTCATGTTATTCTATTAATATTCTCAAAATCTGAAGTTCCTAGACAAAAAAATTATCCCAAATTTTCCAACAGAGGACAAAGAAACAACAGGGTCAGCTGTTGTGATCCTGAACACTTCCTAGAAATGGCAGTTGACAAAAACCTACAAAAATGTTCCTGACGTTTAGTAAAAGAGATGATAAAATAGAGCAAAGACCATTATCTTTATAGTAGTCTATTATTTTTCATCATAACAACATTATTATTGTAACTGGTGCATGTCCAGCACAACTGCTAACACGATGAAGGGTCAGGATCTCTGACCTGAAGGCTCCAGCCCTTTTGAGTTTCATCTTACTTATATTTTTTTCCCTCAAGTATTCATTACAAGTAAAAGCATCCTCACCTGTTCTCAGAAAGTCCCAGCAGTAGGTCTCCGTCTAAAATCCTGTATTCATGCTTTTGACAGGGGATGATGTACAGACCAGTCTGCTTTTTAATGTACTTCTTCTTTAGCAGGTCATAGATCAAGAGTGTCTAATGAAACACAAAGCAAAGTGCGTGGTGTTTAAGGTACATGCACTTAAATAAAAGCACAGCCGTTATTACCTCGAATGATGTCCTAGTTGAAGACCTATTATCAGCTCAACACTTCGGTGCAAATTCAATGTGCTCCTCTCTGAGGTATTCTTGGGGGCGTCTGACACCTCAGTTTCTGAAAAGCTCCCGTGCGATGTGGAATGAGCGAGGAGCGGGCCCGTGCTGTCAGCGGCGGCGCGTACCTGAAAGATGGGCCTTGGGGTGTCTGTGAAGCTGGCCGTGCCCCTGTCCGTGAGGATGAACAGCCTCCTGTCCCTGACCAGGGCGATGTCGGCGCTTTCGTACAGCCCGCGCTCCAAGCTCAACCGCTTGACCCGGCAGCCCGACTCCGCCAGCTTCCACACGCTCACCGTGCCAGGCGTCACGCTTCTCCACACAACGTACCTGTCAAAGAAATGTGTCTTTTTACTTATTTGTCAGACACGCATGGACCAACGCACGCGTCGTACAAAATGAATACAACATGTTGCATGCAGCAAAGACTGCAATATGTGTAAGAGGAATAATAAGGGTTCTTTTTAACTTCACAATTTGCCTTCTTTCATTCTTAATTTCCCATTAAACTTTCAGTTTTGAACATAATATTCCTTATGTTGGCATTAGGCCCACATAGCACAGCTCGTGTGCAGTGACTTGACATCTGCTTGTAAGACAAGTAGAGAAGAAGAGACTGAAAACACCTTCTGCATCTCCTGCCTCTTCATGTTTATCCTTCTCCCTCTCTCTTTTAATTCAACAGACTTTAAGGCTCACCGGGGATATTTCTTCATGGGAACAACATCCTCGGCCCCATCACTTTTCACTTTGTACACATTGTAGCAGAGAGACTGATCGTTGATTCTAGAGGCTAAATTCCACACTCGGATGTAGCTTTCGTTGCTGCACACTCCCAGACAGAACCGAAGGTCAGAGCAAGTACCTTCAAGTCAAAAAGCAGAAGTTCAGTTTAACACGTCTGAGGCATCGGTGCATTGCCGTAAGCAATCAAGCCATTAAGAATATGCAAATGCTATAGTAAGAGGCCGCCATCCTAGTCTTAAGTTTCCTAGAAGCCCCAGAATGTACAGTATGTGGTTGCTGTGATTATATAGCTTTATAAAGTGCTTTCTTTCTCCTTAAAATTGTATTCATTAATTGACTAAAGCACACAGGACACTAGTTTCCAGCCTTTGATTTGTTTATTCTTGGTATGAATCGTAACTGTGCTTCAGGCAGAATATCTTTAAGCTGTTGTCATCCATTCTCTACTATTTACTTATCTATACTTTCCCATTAAACTTCTCAGATCCTCTGTCCCATTCCTTTACAGACTATTTCCTGCAAGTGCAACCTTTTGATTTGGACAGTTTCAAAACAAAAATCACATAGGAAGTTGTGTGATCAAGTCAAAATCTAAACAGTTGATCATGCATTGCCTATGATCACGAAAAATAGGGGGCATTATTTTGGAAAAAAACAACCAGGATTATTTTACTAATGAGGAAAGGGAGTGGTTGGTGTCTTTGATATTCCAATGTCCATTGATTATCCATTGATAATCCAAGTTTGTAATACTGTGTTCAGTAGCCCCTTAAGCTGAAATATGCACACGCATTTAACTTTGCACACTGCCTGATACACTGACCTGCCATAACCAAGCCAGGAGATTTCACCATGTGCTTGTGGTCCTCTGTCTCCAGGTTCCAGGTGACAATCTCGCTGGTCCCAGTAGCGGCTGAAGGGCAGAACGCCACAACGTGGGAGCCAAGTCTGTTCACATTGAGGTCAGAGAAAGGGTCGCTACTGCACCCCTTGATGGAGCGCAGATATGCAAAACTCTTGGTGCTGAACAGCTCGATGTGTACGATTTCATTCTGCCTCAGGTACGGGTACCTGAAAAAGGATCACTTCATTGTCTTAAAAGTGAAAGTTAATGTTCCACTGGCACGTTGTACTTGAATTACAGATCTTACCTCCCAAAGACAATATAGATTGTTTTAAAGGTATGTTAAAAAGAAGGCTGTGCGGCTTAATCTAAATAATAACGTGTATAGATCAGTATGAAGTTGCGTGTTGTCATAGCATCTCTTCTGAACCTTATCTCATGGAATCGTATTACCTCGAAGCAAATGAGCAGTGTGAGGGGCTGGACAAGATGACTTTCTTATTATGAAACAATACACCAGAGTAACTCCTTTCAGTTTTGTCAGCAAGACAAAAGTGAAAAAACGAATGCCACAAAGAAATTAAAAGCGTCAAAGCTACATCCCCGTCTGTGTGCCTGTGTGTCTCATGGAGAGAAAGCTGGGGTATGCAAAAAGACAAATTCCTAATGCAAGAAATTGTATATGGCCACTAAAGTGATCTTATCTCATCTTACATAATAGAGGAAATACCTCAAAACCCTTCTCAAACTGAATTTCATTGTGATGAAAATCAATGATGCCTAAAATGTAAAGTGTTTTGGTGTACATCTTTTTTCCTACCATCACGAAATCAATTGAACAATTGATGAAGAAGTCTCTTTTCCTGACTCCAAGTCAAATGCATAAAGGCGTAATTGCTAACCCTTTAAAATAACAAGTAGAGAGACCAGAAAAAAAAGTGTTGGTTTCAGAAGGTGGCAAATACTGGGAAACTTTACCTGCAAAAGAGCAGGAAGTAGTCTGCAGTCACTTCGACTCCTTGGACAGAGGCCGCTGTCTGCTGGGCAACCAGCTTTGTCACGACCTCTGCCTTCCTGGCGCTGAGCACCATGGCCCCCTTGGCACTCCTAGACGACAAAGCCATGAAGAGAGCCTGTCAGAGAACACCTCTCCGCACTTGAAAGAGACTCCTATTAAAAGCGGCCCGCCGTATATCAGCTGTTACAGCATCTGACAAGGCGAAAATGGTGGAGGCTGTGTGTAAATGGTTTAACAGAGAGCAGGGTGCCTCGTTTTCCCTGCTCACCATAGCGGCAGCCTAGGGCTTCTCTTTTAACTCTTTTCTAACCGGCAGCAGAGCTTGAATAGAAGAAGGAAGATGCTCCACCATTTCACCTGCCTTCGGAGTTTAAGAGTCTATACAGTACATTTAAGGAGCACAGTGTATAGATACAGAAACATCAATATTTACACTGCTCTGGCTTTTGTTTTTGTATACAAAGCTTAAAAAAGCATTGCTCTTATAAAGTCTTTCACTGCAGGGTTAACAGTCCCAGGCAGTGAATGGAAGAGTACTTTAAATTTAAATAATAAAAAAAATACATTTACATCTGCATACGGCACATGAACACTCAGTGGTAACACCTAATTTTCCCCGTTTCTCCTTAGCAACTCAGTTCTAAACCTTCTTTTTTCATTTAATGAATTGGACAATTCCATGCTTTTACCCTAATTTTTGTAATGTGCATTCCTCCTTTTAAAAAATGATGTGCTAGAAAAAGACAACTGTTTAGTTTTTTCTACAGGTATGTCACACATGGAAGAAGGAGAAACATCCTTCTAGGTTTTGCTTTCCTTATAGCAATTGAATAGCATGTGTGTGACACACTGCTGCCTCTGAGAGAGAGAAGACACTTTTAATTTTAAAATAACTTATCAGCCAGGTACAGTTTCAGTTACCACTGGAGGATGTGATCCGTCACTTTAATCATATAAAGTGCTGAAAGCTGATAGTTGAAGACAAAAGATAAAATGTGTCTCTTATTGCTACATCAGTTCAGGAGCATAAATTCAAATACCCGTCTGTTACTAAATAGAAACATCGCCCAAGCAAAAAGAGTATCTTTAATATTGAATTACACCTTTTGGCATCTCAGAACTATCCTACATTAACAATTAAGGAACTCTTTTCAGCTGCTGTATGTAATACTGTATGTCTTGGAATTGTGTTTACCTGGTTTGACAAGTTGTTTACAAAATGGAGAACTAACGCTGTTCCTGAATTTGTACGTTATTTAATAACACTGTATATACATAAAATCTTTGAACTAACTTCATGTAAATGCAGATAAAACTGCCCAAAAATATTGGCTTCTGGAAGTTTATCTATGATACGTCTCAAATATTGTTCAAAATTGCAGACTTTATTAAGGGTAGCAGTATGACTTACTGTATGCTGTTTATGTAGCAAAAATCTAAAACAACACTGTAACTGAGTGTTGGATATACTGAATGACTAAGAGTAATTTTCTAGTTTACTTAACAGCAAGCAAGCAAATATACCCCACAATTATAGATTATTTCCTTCAGAGAATAGATAGAACAATACAAAATAATGTTAAATGAGATCATTTTTATTTTCCTAGCTTAATATTTCAGACAAGAAGGATACAGAAACATTTCCATTTTATAATTAACTTTGCTCTCATATGAATTTTAAACTAGTGTTCATTTGCAAGTCATGTTAGTGAAATAAACACTTGTCACACTAAGTGTATGAAACTCTGTAAAGGGCTACAATAACTATCCTGATATTCTGTCAAGGGGTTATTATTGCAATTGTTTAAGTTTCAAATGAATGAAATTCTAAACAACACATTCCAATCTTAAGAAAAAAAGATCAAAGAAAAATATTAGGCTTAATATTTGTGATAAGACACGCTCCCATGTTTAATTTTGATACTGACCTATAGGCAAACAGGACATAATCTTTCACAGAGCCGCGAGAAACCAGGATGGAGCGGTCTTTGTGAATAGGGTTGTCATCGGGAGTGATGGTCACATCATAGAGCAATCTGCAGGAGGCTGCCAGATCAAACACCTACAAGAGACAGGGGCTGTTTATTGTCACCATCTGGAGAACAAGGGAAAAAAGCAACTGGTAAAGCATCATAGAGAGTTCTTCTCACACTCTTCTGTCTTCAATTGTTGTTACTTTTAATACCTGCAATTCAAAGGACAAAATGGAGAAAAAAAAGTATTGTTTTTTTATTTATGAAAGTAGTGTACATGGCAATAAACATTTTTTGCATGTTTCTTTTGTAAGGAAATTATAGAATTTTGTAATGAATTGAATTTTGTAAATAATAAGCTTGAAATAACTGTACATCTTATTAGGCTCACTCTTTGAATATCTTCTGTACAGGTGGCCTGTTCATGTTAGCAGCATCATTCAATCACTCTGTCAGAAAAGCTACAGGAGAAACTCAAAGGTGTTGCTTATAGCCGAGAGGTCAGCTGGACAAAATGGCAAACCTGAGCTGACACAACAGTGCCAGGTCCCAGCACATCAGCTCCTCTTGTGTAGAAGATTTGCCAGTTATTCTCTGCATTCTGAAACCAGCAGCGGGGAGCCTTTGCAGAGGGTAATTCGAAAGCAACGGGACTGTCACGCGAACAACAGGTGCAGGTGTTTGCCGGATCCACCCTGTGATGGGACTGGCCAAGAGGTTCAGACAGGAACACACACACACACCAGTGCTCACCTTCAGGGACTGACTTCCGTCATAGAACACCACGAGCAGCTGCCCGTCGGAAGCAGACGTGGCCACTGGGACGTCAAGGGAGTTCTCCGAGAAGACCATCTGCCCGGAAGCGATGTGCCACACCTGCAGGGTCCTCCTCTCCGTCAGTGCCACCAGAGTGTTGCCCAGGCACAGAGTGAGGGAGTCGACGCCGCTCCCGACGCCCCGGAGGGTTCTCACTGCTCGGCCGGAGTTCAGGTCCCATATCTTCAGCGTCCGGTCTCGGGAAGCTGTGGCGACCACAGGCTCCTCCTTTGCTCCGGCGACTGCAGTGATCCCGCCGGCGTGGCCTGCCAGCGGGACAGACCAGCCAGTGGTGAACACTGCTGCCCTGGAAGCACACTCAAGAGTGCAGTCACGTCTGTTGTTTATCGCTCTTTACACTAACCGCGTTTTCCCTTTCAAGCTCAAAGAATACAGCACCGAGGCCACAGTTTGCGCAAGGTGCACCGAGGGAAAATATTGCATAATGGTAATAAATGATTACTTTGTACCACTCTCGTCTGTGTCACGAATTTTCTCACTGTTATGTTTTTATAGTTCATTGCTTTCTTTGAATGGACGTTGCCTGGGATAGAGACATTTAAATGAAGTGATAATGTATTTATTTATTGCGCTAATAAATCACTAAAAGTATGTGTTTTGTGAACTCCATGACGTTCTTTGTGAAGTGAGTCACATAAGATGCACACTGGTTAACTTTAATTAGCTATTATAGTCAGCAGTCTAATGAATTTCTTAAATCTACAGTAAACCAATAATATAATGATATTCACAACTGGGCAAAGCCAGATCCCAGCCCAAGACAGGTCTGGAAGTCAGCCAGAGGAGCAGGTACAGCAGTATCAAGGTCCTCAGTCAGGCTCAACATTTTTTTAATTTCCCCAGCAGCACCATAATTAAAAGACGTCTTTGAACATGCACCTAACAACTCTTGTTCCTGTTTCTCATTATCCTCCCACACTCCCTTGAAGACATGCTGTTCAGATGGATTTATTGAAATTGTGCTCCAAGGTGACTTCAGAAGTGCATTCGTTGTTGCTAACGAATGGTGAGGATGGGCGACACGCAGCATTTTCTTTTCGGCACAGAGCACAGACGATCAAGGCAAATGTTGTGAATTGTTGCAAAGGAGGTGCCCTAATACCGTGTCTTCAGTTTACTTAACAACAGTTTAGTTCATGTTTTTAGCCAGAATGCAGAAGAACATGAAAAGCGTAGCACACTGCTGCAACTCAGGGTGACTTTAATATTCTTTATAAAGACAACTTTAGTAAATACGGCATTTTCTGAAGCAGCTCTTCCAGGTGTTTCTATTCCTACAGTATCTATGCAGCACAGACAAAAGAGCTTTTCTAGTGGCTGTGAAGGAAAAACAGGGAGTGGAGCTGACAGCACTTCCCCTGAGAAACTGCTGCTGTTTGAAGCTTGAAGGAAATTAGGATCTCCTAGCAATTTTGAAACAAAGTCAGGAAACTGCACATCAAACACACATCAGAAGAATTCATAACTGAACATGAATCATGTGAAGGCTGTGACTGTCCACACCTTCTCAAATTGATTATTACTGTGCATTGTGGTTTTAAACGACATGCTAAGTCCTAATGTACATCTGCTTCGGTTGAATCCAGGAGTTCAGTGTACTTTAAAAACACCTGAGAGCCATCGTTTTGAAGGTTCAGTGAAGTGTTTGAACTCAGTTTGGTTCCACAGACATCACGCAGACAGACATCTGCTCTTTCCTTAGTAAATGAATTCCTGTTAGTTGTAACTAAATTTCTGTTTCTGACATGTATTTCGAAATGGTGATACTCTTGGGCTTTTATTGCTGTTGTTGGTGATCTAGAATATAGACAGCAGGTCACATACACATGGGACACCTAACTCATCCCTGAGGAATTCCTAAACAGATGTTGTAAGAGAAAAGGCATATTAACCCCCACCCTCTATTAACTGTGGCTGGTACTCCTGAAGCGTCCGGCCGGCGCTGTGAGCTGCAGTTCCCCTACCTGCCAGCAGGCGGTGGCCCAGTCCTCCTGGGGGCAGGAGGCAGGTGAACGAGGGCAGGAGGACAGGCACTGAGGAGCTATAGCACTGGGACAGCAGGGAGTGAAGGTGCGAGAACTTCCTGGGATCACCTGGGGGCATTCAAACCAGACCGCCCACTTAAAAAAACAGCCTAGAACTGCAAGTCTACACAGCCCTTAACGCATTTGAACCTGTGATATTAGTAAACTGTGATTGCAGCAGTTAGGTGTTTACTGAAATATGAGTAAAGACACTTTTTAAATAAATTAAACATAAGAAAAGGTTATGATTTTTTTAGAGCTCCTAATATTACATGCAAAAAAGGTCAAAAGACTACATTTTGTGAAAAGAGTATTAAATACTTTAAAAGGCAGGTCACACATTGTTTTTTTTGTAGTGAAATCTATAAATAAATTTATCATTTGAAGAGAAAACCTTTTTAGGACCAGAGTCAATACAGATCAGTGATATTCACTCGTGGACCTAGAAGGCAACTGTCCACCAAGGTTTTGCAGGACACTCAATGAGTCAAGACCTGGAGACAGTGGTAACATTGACCATCTACCAGAACAGGTGACTCAGTAAGTTCATGAAGTCCAGGGGGGAACGAAAAGCAGAAAACCCAGCCGCCCTCCAGGACCAGGAGTGAATATCGGGGAGGTAGACAAACATTCTTCCGAAGCGACGGAGTACCGGGCGCCACTGGGCGGTCAGTGGAGAGGACCTCATGCAGACGCCCCACAAGCTGGGAGGCCAGCTGGCACGGGTCCTGAAGCAGGGTCTGCTGGGACAGCTCCAGAGCCTCGCTCAGCACACACACGTCGGCCAGTTCCCTGATACAACACGACAGCTCAGGCAGGAAACTACGCAGTCACACCACGCATTCTGCATGCACGGCAAAAATGAAAGGCCATCATGCTCATAAGTCTTTTTTGTCTAGAAACATGTACTCAGATACTGTTCTCAGTATCCAGTTTTAGAGTAGCCAGCACAAACACAGGGAGAACACTCAACACGGACCAGGAGGTGGCTCCATGGTGGAATCAAATCCAGCTCCTCTTTTCTGATGTCCTGTAAGTCATACGAATCTCTCATTCATACGAATTGAGCTCATGTATCGTTATCCACTCTTAACTCCTCCAACCATTACTAAAGTTGTGTTCAAAGAACACATCTTATTCATGAAAAGCTTCGCTATGGAGAAAAGGTTAAGGCAGTCACCAGAGAAATATTTAAAACACTACTATGAACACTATTGTGAAGTTCAGTCTATCTTAAGGAGCTTATTTCGTTTCTGTTTGTGACCTGCTGTTTTATGGTTTCTGGTTTATAAAAAGCTGCATGTATTCAGCTATAGACTACTGAACAGACAATTTAATCTGTAAAAAAATAAAAATGTAGAGCCAAGATTTAAAAGCAACAGGGGCACAATAGGTTCTCTGCACAACGATTATCATACTGGATCCCAGTGTACTGCAACTGTATAGTAGTACAGTATACTAAAAGTATGGGAAAACATATTCAGTATGCATACTTCTCTGGAGTAACGGCTGCCTTCAGATCCTCTTCGACATCAATAATGGACAAGCCCCACAGTTTGTGCAGCAGAAATTCATAGTTGAATAGGCACTCGGTCAACAGCGTTGGGACCTGCCCAGACTTAATTAGGTGGTACGGCACTCCATGAAGTTTCCGGAGGTTGAAGAAGTAGTTCTTTACCGAGTCTTTTTCCAGCACCCACGCCAGAGGCTGGAAGACATGTGTGGTTGCACTGTTGCCAGGATGGGGCGATTTCTTCCCTAAGAAATAGTTCGCGTACTCGGCATGAATGGAGAGCCGGACTTCCTTGGATTTCAGGTATCTCTGCTCGCATGCTTGCCTCAGGGCGGAGTGTGCCCAGTTGAGCACGTACGTGTTGTCTGTGTTCTGCTCCGTCAGGTGACTCCCGAAGTCCAGCCTCAGCTTCGCCCACAGGACATAAGGCAGCCTGGGAGCAGAGGGCCTGTGGGACAGCTCCACCTCCCGCATGGCTGCCTGGTCCAGGGACAGCAGGTCTATCAGCTCCTCCTCCGGGAGCCCGTTCCGGGACAGCGTGATGAGAGACGCGGACTTCCTCACAAGCTGCTCGCCGTGGGCCTTCTCCAGCCTGGCTAAGACGGCCTGGTACAGCCCGGGGAGGTCCCCCGGCAGACGCGTGCCCGACGGCGCGGCGAAGGAGGTCCACAGCCGGCTCTCCGCGTAGGCGATCTCAAGATACAGGGGGCAGGGGCAGGACTCGCAGGCCTCCGTTAGGAGCTTCCACTGGTCAGCTCGGACACTTCGGCCGTCCCTCTCCAGCTTCCTCAGGAGCGTCCGGTGGATGTCTGCTTGGCTTAGAGGGGTCACAACCAGGAAGTGCGGCTTTGTGGCCTGGCTCTGGGAAACAAGACGATTACTGTTTAAAAACAAAATGAAGGGGAGGCGCTGTCTTTGTAGAGCCTAAAAAATGTAGCTCACACAGGTCATTTCTACAGCCCCCCCCCAGTTCTTTTTATTGCCAATAGATTTTAATTTCAGTTTTCAGTGTTCATGAATGTCACTTAATTTTATACACTAAAACAAGGATGTTACATAAATAACCAAACAAAAATGAAGCCTGTTTTAACCATGTACATAATGTAATATCAAACATTGCTCAGTTCGGACATTGAGAGGTGAGATTATTCACAAAAAGCATATTAAAGAGATGTGAAGGAAGCCTTATCTTTTTAGGTACCCATTATTTCTAAAACACTCCCTATTTACTATAAGTATGATCCATGTCCTATGAAAAAATAATGCATATAATTTATATGGATAAATGGCATATCAACCAAGTTAATTCTCAAAATCCTTTTGTTTAATATGGGTTTAAGGATTTTTAAGACCAAATATTATTTGTTATTTACTAAAAATAAATAGTATCTATTTTTCAATTTCATCCTATTCCATGTAATGATTTTTCATTTCATTATTCAATTTGTTGCATTTTCTTGTTCTGTGTTGAGTAGTTAATAGCCCTTGTTAAAAAGCCCTATTTAAAATAGCCCCAGTTAAGGTAGCTGTGGAACTACAGTACACCTGGTTCTACACACCTTCAGTAGTTCTGCACAGCTGGACTCTGTTGATGCGGATAATATGAGATACACATGCTCTGGAAGGCAAGCTGGGAGCCAGGAGATGTCCGAGTTGTGCTCCTCAGAGAGCTCATCAAGTCCATCCAGAACAATCACGACAGGGCTGTCTTGGGTCACAGACTCGAGCAGGGACAGAAACTTGTTCGAGAGCTCCTCCAAACTCTGAAAGAAAGAGGTGTACAAACCAGTACCATTTACAAACACACCGAGGAGGCGGTCAGGGAATTCAGTGTTAAATAAGTGAGACAATACCTGGGAGAAACTGGCGGGCACATTGTGCACCTCACATAGCTGGAAACACAGGCTCTGAAGCAACAAACGCACATTTCTGCTCTCTCCAGTGATTCCAATGAAACGGACAAGAACCCTCACATTTCTGTAAAAAAGAACTCACAGTTAATAGACAGCACTTTCTTTCAATGGGGGACAAGATATTTTCAGGGTGAATCTATGCGTAAGAGCTAAGTAAGGTTATAAACGAGAGAAAGCCAGTCTAGATCTAGTTGATTACTAGTAGCTAATTGACTTGTAGATCTCATCCAGCTGTTTCCTGAAAGAAGTGATGAGATCGGTTTCAACAACCTGGCTGGGTAGCTTGTTACAGACTCTCATTACCCTTTCTGTCTCCCGTTTTGACTTTTAATGCACATCTCAGTAGTGTTCACTAGTGTCATCTGATTTGTGTTTAACTCTTGACTCAGAAGAATCCAACTGGTTGACGTTGTAAGAGTCCTTGAGGATTCTGAATTATTTTTTATTGGGTGCCCTTTTCAAGCTATTCAAGACTCAAAAGATTCAGTTCTACCTTGTCAGCAATGGACATTCCTTCAGGAATGTACAGTACCTAGTTGCTTTTCTAAGGAATGATTCTAAAATGCCAATACCTTTTTTGCAACATGGTGATCACAGTTGTAGACAATATACTACATACTAAATATTGAGATGTTCTCACTACTGCGAAGGCTGGCTAGCACACTGTACTATTTTACCTTATGCCTCTTTACATACAGTACCTATACTGCATATATTTACTAAATATAACCAGGATTCCCCATGGAGTGGTATGCATATAATCACGATGAACATGTGAGGCCCAAGTGAACAAGAGACATCTTAGGTTACTGTACAGCAGGTCACTAACCCTAACCCTGCCATCTAAGTCTGAAGTTCATGATCTGTCTGGATTCATTTGCCCATGGATTAACATCTCCATGTGAATTAAATGTGGGTTTACAGGTGCAAATAATCAGGAGTGTGTAGCCAGAGACAGGCTGTAGAGGAAGTTTTGATGTTGCCTTCACATCCACTCTGCACACGTTCTGTAGCAGTGAGTTGAGTTCATTAACAATGAGAAATTCCAAATTGCAGCATTAAGAAAACTTGTATTTTTAAGGCTGAAGAAAATGGAAAACAAAACATGAAGCTTTGGTGATAGGATTCTGCTCTAGTTAGCTCAAAAAAACTTAATGGTCTGAATTTTCCTGATATTTTGGGTCCGTGCTTGGATGATCTATATCCTGAATCTGTCTGTCTCCTCTGGTGGAAAAACAAGCTTTTAATACAGGACAACAGCAAGCAGCCCTTCAGCCATACAGTCTACCTTTCTAATTTCACCAACTGGGAAGGCAAACATTCAAGAGAGAAGACTGGACACCCACCCTGGCACCCAGCTGGAGGCCAGAGAGGCCACTCTGGCCATGATCGTGCTTTTCCCAGATCCTGGATCCCCCAGCAGGACCACCGGCTCCCAGCTGGCACTCTGCACCACCTCTCTCAACCCCACCAGAACGGACTCCCCTGGCGCGCAACGTCCGTCTCTGGACAAGAAAGGGGATAAATGCAGCAGAACAGGTTAACTGCAAAACGAGCAACCTGCTTGCTTCAGGTTGTATCAGTATCTACAGGATGCTTAGAAAGCTAAGCTGGCCTATTCGCTGCAGTGTGATGATGCTGCGTGGACCAGCTGGTTCACATACAAATGGGGCCTGCAGGAACACTTACTGTAGCAATGGGACTCACCAGTCTCTGAATACCGGTGCTCCTCACAGCCTTCCTAAAGTGTTACCTTGTGCCCATTGGTGTTTTCCAACTTCAGCCAATTAAACAATTAACCTAATTATCTTCTTAATTAGCCTGGTGTTTTCCTAAGGCCTTTTACAGTTGATTACTCAAAACATTCACATTGTGAAACATTGTTTGAAGGTACAATTGTCTGGTTAGGATTATTTCAGTTATGCAGTTAATTAGAAGTAAGACAGGGAAAGCAAGAGATTTTTGAATCACTGGGGCAGGTCTAACATTATGAATGTCTCCTAACATATAAGGCAGCAGTGTGGAGCAGCGGTAAGGACTCTGGACCAGAGTTTGTGTATTCCAGTTGGACAGGCATACATTGAATACTTGACATATTGCTCTTCATTCAGACTGCCCTAGTAAATACCTGCTGCATAAATAGATACCCTTAAAGTTAATATTGCAAATTTGTTATTAATTGCTTGAAATGTGCATAAGTGCATTTATATACTGGATAATATACTGCATTGAGGTGTATTACATATCTCCCATTGGCAATAATTCAATACTGCGGTTTACAAATCGGATCAGAACAGCAAGAATAAAAGATTGTTGGAACTCACAGAGCATGTCTGTGGTGAATATGCAGTAGAATTTCTTCCTCAGTCTGTCTTCTAAACATTTCTCCTCTCCTGACATCAGGGGATTCCCTGGATGTCTTAGACCTTATAAGCCTGAAAGAATTTAAAAAGATCACACTCGAAGTGAAATGATTTTTAAAATAAATCAAACCAGGGTTTGAAGTGCACATTAAAGAGCATACAATACAATTAATTAAGACTTAGATGTCCAAAACCAATGTACATGATAAAAGTTAATGATTTGGACCAGATTTTGTCTATGTGGTATTTGAAGGTTAAGCATTAATCATCTGGTCTGCTGATACTTTCTCCTGAGTAAGATGACTGACTGATTACAGGAGGAACATTACACATTACATTAAAGCTGTGCCTTACATGTGTTTAGACTGAAAGTCAGAGACACTTATTACTCTGTCTGATTAACGTTTTGGCACGTTGTCTTTTACACCAGACTCGATTAAGGAACACGGCCTAAGTAATAAGTGTATCTGAAAGGTTTACTCCAGTGGTGAAACAATTATCCTTCTCTTTTTTTATGAAAGCACCAAGCGCAAACTCTGTTTCTTAAGGGGGGTGAGAAAGAGTAACGTGATCTCTAAAAAGAAAAGGTATCATGTATGCAGGACCCTGCAGGCATACATCAGGTATGAGCAAACAAAGTGGCCAAGCACACAACAACAAGTTGCCTTCTCAGCAGCTGTTGTCAAGGCTGTAGTAGACATTCTTTGTTTTAGAAATCTCTTCCACAATGAATGGACCGACCTTCATAGGTACAGCAACAGAGGTCAGCTACAACTGAAAATCAGCTCTCCAATCGGGATTGTGGATAATGTACATATATCCCTGCTGTTACGAACCTTAAAATCACAAAACTGAAGTTAAAATCAGAAGAGCTGTCTAAGAATGCTTCACCTTCAGCCCTGGGGAGGTCCTCAGACACACTGTGACGAAACGAAATTTGCTTTACCTGTTCAGGTGAGCAAGGACAGTTCTCTGGAAGTGGCTGCAGATGCTCTGGGTGTAGTAGAGGTGGGACCTGTTGAGCTGGGGGCTGATCCCAGCTCGGCCCCAGCCAACACTGTACTCGTAGATGTTCGTATGACGTAGCTGTTGTCAAAGAAGAAAGACGCACAGTGCAATTGTTTTTTCATTCAGCTGAACATACTGTGTTTGGAAACTGAGCCGAGTTTGGAAAACCAATGGGATAACTGTCCTACAGATGCAATGTGGTTTTTTATCAGCCCTATTCATTGATATGCACCCTTACAGTACACAACAACTGCAGTATTAAATCTGTAGCAGAAAAATGACAGATTGTGTAAGAACCAGATGCCAATCTTGGATCTACAGTGGATTAGTTTACAGTTGCTGTAGTTGTCAGAGAAGCTGATGGAACATTATATGTGTGCTCTGTTGCTTGGTGCATTTCAGATCTCATTCCTCTACCTCCACATCTCCCTCTGGCTATATCTGCAGTGTATATAAATCTCCCTTATTACTGGCACCAGCTCACCGCCACTGTTGAACAGAAGTGACTGACTGTTTACTGGTTCCAAAGTTGCTCCCTTCTTAATGGTACAGTTAGTCTGGAGAAGACAGGTGTTAAGCACATTGCGTCTGCGCCCCCATTAATCTCTCTTCTCCTCTTCTTCACCGACCACCGTCGCTCACAAACACCTTGCATTAATGTGCTGATTAAAAATCAGCAGAACAGGAGGTCTGAGAGAGTCGAAGGAAAGAGAAAAATCTGACCTTTGCATGTATGCTGTCCATAAATTTCTGGTGGGCCGCATACAGAGTTTCATTTATTTCTGGTTGGCTTGTTAAGATATCGATGTAGTCCGATGCCTTCTCACTTCCCAGGTTGTACTTGATGTCCGTTATGGTTCTCTTATACCAGTGGCAGTGTTCTTCAGGGGGACCAGCTGTTTGAAGCCCCTGTGCAACTTCAACGTCCACAACTGAGAAAGAAACAGAAACAGAAATGGATCTCAGGAATCGGGACTGGGGATGACAACGCAGCAGAACTAGATGTACTGAAAGTGTTTCAAGATCTGGCTCAACCTGGCCAAGGGAGTGTAGGTAGCTGCAGAGGTGGAGGACGGATATTTATAGTTTTGTTTTTAAATTAGGTGACCGCTTCAGGAATGATTATGAGTTAGGGACCCGAGATGAAATTGAACCGTCCTTGTAAACTCCATAAAGTAACTCCAATTACTGCTCTGGAAAACTTGAGCGAATCTTCAAATACTTTGGGCCCTGACCTGTCCTCAGGAGAGAGGAGGTGCTGCTCTCTCCCCCAGATGCAGGGCTGTTCTCCTGGAGGGCCTTGCAGAGCTTCTGAGACGTGTGCAGCCAAGTCTTCTTCGCCTGCTGTCTTCTCGATGGGTCTTTACTGACAAAGTCTTTGTAGTGAGTGCTGTGCGTCCACAATAAAGACACGCAAAGAAGACGTCTTTAAAACACAGGGTTTTCAACTAAATTCAGCACAGTAAAGTGAAACAGATTTTAGAACTATTATTATATATTATTACTATAGAGTTTTTCACATTTTTTAGATTCGTACTTGCATTTATTTCTGATGAAAAACTCTTAAAAGTCTTGCAATTACCATCTCCCACAGAAAAAAAAATCTTGTGTCATTTTTAATTAATTTCACATATTAGCTTCTGCTTTTGCACTTTCCAAACTTTGAAATTACTTGGGATCACAATGCCTTTGTTAAGTGACTTTACAGGCACAAATTGATCTAGATTTGATACTGTCCACCTCACTCCATAACTGAATACAGTGAATGTGAGTCAGCAGAAATCTCCAAATGAATTTCTTTGAATAATCAGAAATTGTTCTAGCATGTGCCTCAATGATGAATATAAGTGTGAGTCACAACCCACATTAACATGGTATGAATTTTTACATATTTTAATAGGCTTTAATACCTTTAGAATAACAACCTGTATTCAATAAATCAGATGTTTTACCCACTAAAAATGTAGAGGCACCTTTGATTTTTTAAAAATCCTTGATAACATAAAAAGAACTGCATAACCGGAATGGTTTGCATTTCTGAAGTACCACCACATCCATAAGCCACAGTTAAGTAACAAGTAATAGGTTTATTCCATGCTGAATGGAGAAGAAAGAAAACACAAAGTTTCGGCTGTGGTGTTTTCTTTCTTTTCTTTTCAGCAGGGAATAAACCTTTCCTTGTTCCTTTAAAGCCTACACCTGCTGACACAGCTCCCCACCTGAACTACTTTATTATACTTAGTTGTGCACTTTCAAAGAGACTGTCACTCAGTATCAAATTCCATGTAACATTTTGTTGTGTATTAGCAGCCTTGTAATCACTATCAATCTTTCAAAAGTCTCTTCAGGGTCCATTGTTGTAAATTTATACACGTTAACCTGTCTGAACCCTTATTCACTCTGGGAGATCTCACTGTACTTGGACTCATGGCAACCAAGCAAAACATCCATGTTCCGTGAGCAAGAGATATCCTATAACACTAGCAGCAGACGTTTGTCAATAACCTCAAACCAGTTATGCAAGCCACATGAGATTTTGAAATAGACTATGCCAATGGTGTTCTTAAAGCTGCAACCCTTGGAGAGCATGATGTTTTGCTCGTCTTTGCAGACTGTGTCATTCCATGGGATTTACAGTCTCTTTTTTAATCTGCATTGATTTATGAGTCTGCAAATGCCCATCTCCACTTACTAGCACTTCTGACTTGCCTGTAGCACTATTTCCATGATATCTGCAAATGACCATAGTGGTCAGCATGGGAGCCCTGGCGTCAATGCCAGCCCTGGGGTGCTGTCTGTGTGGAGTTTGTATGTTCTCTCTGTGTTTGAGTGGGCTTTCCCTGGGTGCTCCAGTTTCCTCCCACAGCGCAAAGACATACTGGGGGGTTAACTGGCTTTTTGAAGACTGTGAATGATCACAGATCTCAGTTGAGAGCTTCTTAAATACAGTTGTAATAGCAGCTGGCATCATTACAATTTGGAACATTTTACTTGGAAGCTTTAACGTCTCTCAGTTCTGTGTAGAAATGTAAAAATGTGTCTTGAGCTGTGATGAGTAAGTTCAGACTTAAAGCAGACAGTTGCTCACCTGACTGGCAGAAGACAGTACATAGCAGGTTTACAGTTCTCATCAAGCTTGTACCAGTGAAGAAGGAGGCTTATTTCCTTTTCAAAATCAGAGACAGATTTTGCTCCCATCTGAGAAAAGATTAACTTGTCCTGGTTAGGCAAGGAAGTCTGAGAAAGGCTGTCCTTGTCTAAAAGCTGTGAGTTGTTTTCTTGTTGCCTTGTGTGATCTGTATCAGTGGAAAGACTTTCTACACTGCTTTGTGGGACACTGGTTCGAGAGCTCAGCTCCCTGTCTTCTTTCGAGAGCCTCCTTCGTGACATCTCCAGCCTCTTTCTTTCGATAACATTGAGAACGGCTTCAAAGGCTGTCTTGGAGATCCTGGTAGGCAATATTTGCGCATCATGCTTCTGACCTGTGAATAACTTGAAAACATAAGAGAAATTATAGAAAAGCGCTGATCCTGACACAAGATTTCAAAACAGTAAGATAAATTTGTTTGAGGAAAGCATGAGTTAGGTATTAATGTTGAGCTTCTACAGTAGTATCGGCTATTAAAAATTTTGTTTCTGAATTGCCAAATCATCACAGACAGTATAAAACAATAAGACTGATTTGAGTTCCTTGATACATCCAGAGCCCTCCAAACGTTTTGGGAAATGTAACAGTAGCTTTTCAGTCAAGCAATTTCTGTTTGTGATTGTGAGATTGATATCAATAATGCTAAGCAAAATGTCCTGTATAATTTATGTTTGGGTAATTTCATGCTTCCATTTCATAATATTAGATCAAAAACATTCTTTTTGATTTCAAGTGAACAGTGATTTCAAATGACCATAAGCAATAGGGACACGCTTCACTATTACAACTTGGCCAGAGTACTTGGTCATTGAGAGATACAGTATATGAATTAACTAAGAAAGAGAATTTCTCCTCACAAAAAAATGTGGCCCTTCGGACTCCTGGCACTGCCTGAGCATTTCAAAGTGCAGGGCCACGGTGTTGTGAGAGTCGCTGACGGCATCTTCCACTCCCCAGCGCAGGTCGATCATCTTGAAGTCATAGCCCCGCTGCTTGCAGTAGAGGTAAAGCTGAGGATAGACACTGGCCATCAACGCCTCTCTCTCTGCCACCGTATCTGTCAAAACCACAAGACGCAGCACCCTTGTCAAAACCATGCCAACTTTTTATTTTGTAAAAGATAAGAACTGCAGTAAAGCTACAAATAAATCTGTGAATCTGTCATCTTCTTCTTCAAAGCAAAGGCATACGCTTGAAAACATCTTCACGTTCTTGTGGGAACCATTCCTATTTTGAATACATCCTTGGGAATTTGGACACGAACAGTCATTGTATTGTTTAATTATCAATAATACTAATCAAACCTGTACAAGATTGTAAAAGGATGCAGTACAGACATGCTTATGTGTACCTGTTGGGCCAAATTATGACTAGATGCATCATACCACTTTGACTATCTTATCAGTAGACAAACTTGGAAAAAACCACAGAGCCAAAATTTGAGCAGGGGTATCACATGTGTAGAAACTGATTCTCATTGACTCAGGTTCTGCCTCAGTGTTGCTTGTAGCACAAAAATATTACGTTCTGTCCAGATCACAGCCAACTCACCTCTATATCCCCCGCAAATGTAGATCATGAATCTCTTCTTCTTCGCAGAATAAGGTAACCTGACATTTCCTCTGATTATGTCTCTGATTTTGTCATCGTCGGAGAGCAGGAGGTCAGTCTTGCACTCACTCGATAACTGCCTCCCTTTGGCCTCGCGGCTGGAGTTAGCATTGTCTGCGTTTGGTAAAGTTGCTTTATGGAGACCTTTGAGGCTGGGCAGTGGGGTGTGTGATGAAGCCTCTGGATGCAGTGACTCCGAGCTGACAGTCCAGTCACTGCTTGTTCCCGGGGATCCAGCGTAGCAGCTCTCCAACAGCTCTCTGTGATCCTGCAGCATTGTGAGGCTCTGGAATAACTTGCAAGGAATCTCAACAACAGCCTGCTGGTCCTCTTCATCTAGCAACGTTTTTAAACCCCTGTCCTGTAAAAGGGCAGAATGCCATCAAAATGTGCACCTAACTACAGTAGCTGAATGGCTTCCACTTTGCAACTTTTTCTTATGTGCAAATTCCTTTCAAAAGAATATTGATTAATTAGAAAGTTGTAAACCCCAAATAATGGAGTTTGATTTTCATATATTAAGAAACAGAATGAAGGGCTATACTACAGATGGGACTCCCAGTTGAAGGTAGAGCACAACACCACCATCTCTGCGACTTTATTAATATGTTTTTATTTTGGATGAAAATTCCAAAACTTTTTTCCCTCCATAAGACTGTGAATTCAAGACAGGATTCAAGTACAGATTCACAGTATGAGGAAGATGTTCTGCAGCTGCTGCTCCACACCTGTCAGTCTCTGCACAGCGACCTCCTGTCAGGTGGAGGAGTCAGTTAGTCAGATCAGGTGGCGAAGTCAGGACTGGCCTCACCCATCCAACAGAGCGGCAATTCAGGCAGGTGAGATTGAACAAACCTGAACAGGAATTTAGTCAGTTTCTCTGACAGACAATGATCGTTCTTGACTGCAAGCAGTCAGACTCTCCACACACCTCATCAGAAGGATGGCCAGAGCCGTCAAGATCCAGAAGAGACACCTTGTGACAAAACATGACTTTCTGCTGAAGATCAATGACAGGATCTGTGAACAGCTGATCACGTAAGCCAATACATAGATGATAAAGGAGTCAAAATAATAAAAGATATATAAGTCGTGGGAAATGTAAAACAATAATGAAAATCCTACAGATAATGACTGATTATAATAGTTTTTTTTATTTGCCTTGACTCTATTTAGAACAGTTGTAACAGTTGTTGCTTTCAGTCCCGACTGTTTCAGTATTTCTTGTTCTGTCCTAAGGTGTGCAGTATTTCGGGAGCTTGATGGCCACCCTTGTCATCATACCAGGGCTTTGCTTTGGAATTCCTCAGACAGATGGAAGAGCACCACCTACCGGTCCACCAACGCTACTTCCTGCAGCAACCAGATTATTTTGGGGGGGGGTGATCTCCTGTTCACATACTTGAAAAGTACTTTCCCTTCAATTTCAAATAGTGAAAATATAAAGAACGTCCAATTTCACTGCCTCACCTTTAATAAAAAGCTTTCAGTTTTCAGTACATATAGCGTTTCATTGCCATTGTCTGCTGCTGTTGTAAAGGTGTCTCCTCGCTGGTCACCTCTTTTTCCATGTCGATTGTGGAAATGGTGCTAAAAATGAACAAATCGTAAACTTAGTTTGGGCAGAGTCTAACCTGACAACAGCATGTGCTTATTTTGATTTTGAACGAAATACAACTCCCATAATAAAAAACAAGTAGAAATAATTGATGAGAAAGAATGATTTACTTCGTTTAATTAGGTGCATCCTTGCACTTACCCGTAGGTGAGCTTTGATCTGCGACTGTGCTTCCACACTGACTTTTTTATAAGGCACATTCCAGTGGCTGTTCAGCTTCTGCAGTAGAAAATAAAGTCCATCTACTTGGATCAAACTTACTGAGACCCACTAGCTGGGGTTTTCTACTCTTAAAGGTCTGAACGAGCGTATGGTACATGTCTTTCTATACCAGGACACTTCCAGAGGCCTCATTCACTGCAGTGACAAACATCCACGTCAAAAAATACAATCCACTCGCGACATTATTACCACGGTACTTACGACAAGAGTACCGTAGCTTCGTTAGCAAAGAACAAGATTCGACTCCGCGTTTCGATTAATCGCAGAGCGCAGTTTAGGTCAAGTGTTGAATACTGAATTTGCCGTTCTGTGGGGGGGGTAGTTATACCGTATTTTGATCATCAGTAAAGTCCCGTTCTTTAAAATAGGAATTTCAATTTAAGAGGAACTCGGAGGCACGGCAGTCCCTACCCTGTCCCCCACGGCCTTGGAGTCCGGTGGTCTGTGAAATGCCCTGTGGGGCTTAATAAGGTGAGGAGCGAAGAACAGATCTTGAAGTTTCTGGGATGAATTTTGAATACTGTTGCTAACGTCCTGCTAAGAAAAAACAAAAACCACATTCTTAGACGGCGTGTCTAGTGGAGATCTAACAGCCGTTTAAATAGCTCCCTGGGTGGACTGTACGATACTGCTGGGAGAAAAACTAATATCATAATGACTTGAATTCGAATATGATTCGAATGGCCCAGCTCTCTGATAGAAAAAAAAATCGATAAGCCGATTACGCGCGTGAAGCACATCTAGCATAAGTCGACGAGAATCGCAAAAACAAACGTAACATTTCCATGGGGATGTAAATGTAAATTCGTGTTTCAATGCATGTGTGAAGACTCACTGATTGTGCAAAGCTATGGCGGTGTGGCTCTTAGGATCCTGTACGTCTGGCAGGTAGCTTCGCAGAGGCTGCGCCCGGAAAGGCTTACCTGAGACACAGGGAGGGAGGACGAGACCTTGACGAGCGGAGGGAGGGCTACAACTTCTCTGTATCCCTGAAAGAAAGAATAAATGGTTTCAGTGGCTTTTCTACCGCTCCCGATACATTCTTTTGGAGACTCGAGTCTTCATGAGTGCCTTGTCAACAGTTATAAGTAGTCGCGCTGCTCACAACGTTTAGCTTTTGATTCCAAAGAGCGCACTCAAGATACTCTTAATCGATAAAGAGTTATAAAATAAAGTTAACCGTGTATTTCTTGAAAGGAGCATTGGCCTTATTTATGATTCAATTAATTTTAAAAAAAGTTATGACGCTAAAAAAGAATGAAATGGACGTTTGTGAAGCCCCGCGTTAAAGCGGCTGACTTTCAGTAGGCTGGTTAATTAATCCGGTTTCTTTATAAATCTGTACCTTGATGAATTAAAAGTGTGTCGCTAAGAAAATGGTATGCTGATATGGAAAGGCCGGCAATGAATGCATTAAATAACACGTTTTCATGCATATATATTCATATCCGTGTGATGCACAATGCAGATACATTGAAACTTCACTCGCAAAACAACGGGACGTGAATGAAATGCAACTGCGCTTACTTTGCTCTGTTTCTTGGGAGAAATGTTGCTGTGCGCGTAATACGTCCACATTCTTTTAAGATCAGCGCATTGC
The DNA here is from genome assembly GCF_040954835.1 of Lepisosteus oculatus. Classification (NCBI taxonomy): domain Eukaryota; kingdom Metazoa; phylum Chordata; class Actinopteri; order Semionotiformes; family Lepisosteidae; genus Lepisosteus; species Lepisosteus oculatus. Next base: position 75,235,727 of record NC_090696.1, read on the forward strand.
CTTCGCGGGAACAATTATTTTCTCCAGATGCTTTGTGAATCCTTCATCTCTGTAACGCGGTGCGTGTTTGTGTTGGAAAGCAAAGAGCTCCAACGCTTGAGCTCAAGGGAACAGATCTCGCACTGAAACGCATCTGCCGACGCCTACTGTATATGGCTCCGGACCGCTTCCATCCAAAACAGCTCTGGATGTAATTTTATGGTGACTGGTGGGAGTGAATTGGTCGTCCCCTCCTACGAACTACACCCCCAAAACCACAAACCTCCAATGACAGGAAAGTCCGAATTTGCTTAACAGCGTTTACAGGACGCTGCGCCTAAAGCTGTTTTTTTTTTAAATACTCCTTTTTCCGAAAACCGTGTTTTCAATACACTTATTTCAATAGCAGAAGAGAGTTTTTTCTTCTTCTAGAAACGAGTCCTTTAAAGACGTTTCATTCCACACAACTAAACACCATTTAAAGGAGTTTATAGAGAAAACCCCGGCCTAGGCCTTTTGGCACACAAGGTGAAAATCGCAACAGATCTTTGAAGGTTTCACGTCGTTACTTATTTTTATAAGCAGGAAAAAAAAAACACTAAAAACCCGAAGGTCTGATTTGGAAATAAAGGTGACGTTAATCTTTACCTTCGGCTTATCACCGTTGAAAAGCGTTTTTTTTGCGCCATCTAGCGGAAGGAAACGTAAACGAACCGTAATACGCAGCGACAGAGGCGGCGGTGTTCGTTCCGCGACGCGTACAGTAGCCGATCTCACCTTTCTCGTCCCTTCAGCCGAGCATCTCGCCGGTGCACTTGCGGCCTGTTTCCGAAACGGTGTCATTCTCACGTCTTGTCTTCTTCTGGTGGGAACACGGGCCGTTTGGCTTCTCCGGACGCAGGACATGTCTGCGCTGTGCGGCTCCGTCCGGGCTCCCGGCACACCTGTGTAACAGGTCGACTGGATACTGAAATACCGCAGAAGGCGGCTTTGAGTTCTCTTGACACATTGCCTTTCTCTGGTAGACTTCCATTCATTTTTTAAATGTTTTTTTTAAAGTGTTCGTAAGTGAAATACCCGTAACCCGACACACTATTAAAATAACGAGTAGAAACCTTCTTCATTCTTACAACATCCCCGCCTGTGTCGAGTTTAATATCCTTTACTTTCCTAAACGGTCTACAAGTCATCAGACACATAACTGCGCTTTAGATTTTAGGTTCCGTGACAACAGCAAAAAAGTGTTTATTTTAATGCACTCTTCCAAAACATGGCACATATAAACATCGAGAAACACCCCCCCTCGTCCCAATTATGAAAGCTGTAGAAAGTCAGTTGTAACCGAAAGCTGAAAACAGCTATTTTTTGTTTTTGCGTGCTATTTTAAGTGTTAAAAAAGCAATTACCTTCTGAGAAAAGAAATACCGGTTAATTACCAGTAGGGTCTCGACAGTTTTACCTGGAGTTAAAGAAACCGAGACATTCATCAAATGTGTAATTGTCAAGATGTGAAGTACAGCACTCAGAATCCAAATATCCAGTCGGGAATAAAGTCAGTCCCCGGAAAACAACGGAAAGGGGTACTGGAATAAATCATGGAATAAGGAGCACCCGACACCCCCTTCTCAAGTCAAAACTCGGGGTGCTTCCGACCAGCTCAGCCGAGCACGATCCTCTGCTCCACCGTCATTTTTGTCCAACGCTGAAATCAGCTTTGTTGCTTTCGAATTAAATTATACGCGACCTACTGTACGTTGACGTTTTTTTGTAGAAGACAAATGAAAAGAATAAACAAATACACTGGCTGCAGAGGCTTGAGGCTGTTTTGAGGATCCTGCACCTAACAGAGCCTCCTTTTATGAGGCGCAGAGTTTTGTGGCCCTCTCATCCATTCAAATATATTACCATGGAAACTGCATTTAGACGGACAACTGGCTCGGACAAGTGAACACTGGACTGTTGACAAGAGCGCCTTTCAGGCAGCATCAATAGCAAAAAAAAAAGTTTATTAAAATTGTAATGTGCAAGAAATTAACATACAATGTAATGCCCACGGTAAATGCAAAGATTTGAGGGTAACATAAGAACAGTGCACCAGAATACTGATAAATAACGTTTATTTATTTTTTTTAAAAAAGAAGTTGTTTTAAAAGATGAATATCTTGTGAAAAAGACAGGCCTCAAAAGTCAGCAGAGCCTCCACAAGCATCCCCCCTTAGATATGCCTCATGAACGTTTCCCCCCACTTCACACTGAATCACAGCATTAGAGGGTTTTGGGTGTAGATTTTGTTTACATTTTTTTCAATCCATTTGCCATTAAAAAAAAGTGGTTGCAGTTGCCACATTGCTAGGCCACATATGCGGGTTGAGGTACCGTCCTCCCCATGACGACACACCTGCAGAACATCTTCACGAGGATTGTGCCTCAGCGCTCTATGGCCCTGGATTGAAGTCTGGCCCCGGGTTCCACCACTGTGGAACTGTGTGTGGAGCGTGCAAGCACCCACTGTGGCCACAATGGTTTTCACTAGAGGGGCTCTGGTTTCCTTCCACAGCCCCAAGACAGGCCCGGCCTTTGTTAGATTAGGTTAAGTGGCATCTTTAATGGTTGCACGTCCATTGTCCTGTGAAGCCCTGTACCCACTGTCTGCTGGATGGGCTCCAGCTCACTGCCAACCCAGTCCTGGAGTAAGCTGTTACTGAAAACAGACGGCTTCTGCTTTACATTATGTTAAGCTAAGATAAGATCACTTTATTAGCCATACGCGATTTCTTGCATTAGGAATTTGTCTTTTCGCAGACCCCAGCTTGCTCTCCATGAGACACACAGATGGGGAGAGAGAAGCCATTTTTATAGCACCCCTGGAGCCCTTAAGAGCCTTGCTGAGGGGCCCAACGTAGTAGGATTCCTCTGCCGGCCGTGGGATTTGAACCGGCAACCTTCCAGCCACAGGCGCAGACCCTTAGCCACAGTGCCAAAAAATTTGCAAAAAGTCTAGGTCATCTTGTGATCTGTCCTTTGTGCAGCTTGCATTTAGATATGAAAACTCCGCGAACAAAAACGTTCCAATTGGGCTGATGGAACAGTAAATGTCTTCTGTTACGATTTGTGGATCGCAACCAAAACCTGCCTCAGCTACACAGCAAGCCGTGTGTAAGAAGACAGATGAATGGTGGTCTCTACTAGTCCGTGCCAAAGATTGGACTTTTACCAGCGCCCTGACCACCGTGTTTTCACTCCGAGGTAACGGCGCAGACAGGCTCTAGAGAAACGTACTGCGTTAACCTCAGTGCAGGGGGGGTTGCTGTTTCTACAAGTTTTCCTACTGGTGTCTCTCTTCACCAACAGAGCGATTCAATTACGGACCTAACTGGATTAACCTAACGCCTGTGTACAGGTCTTTAGGTGCTGGAGATACAGAGTGACCAGTTCCTCCAGGACTGGAGCTGAGCAAAATGTTTAATGTACACTGAACTGAAATAAATACTTCAACCTGTACCTAATTGCAGGAAATATCAGGAAACAAGTTACTGAGCACTAACAACGAGGTGTCATTTTATGTTGCTTTACAAAGACAAACACCACTCTTCTAGGAGTGCTCCATCCATCTAAAGTCCATGAAACCTGTCTTATTCTTTAAAAAAAACTCCTTTCAAAATGTTTTCTAATTCTGATAGACTCTCAGGTCCGCGAGGATTCTGGCTCCTGTCGAGCAGCATGGTGTCGCGCAGGTCTGTGAGGTCGTGTGTTTTCATTGCACTTGATTTTAAAACCCCTGGACATCCAGTTCGCCAGAGCAGCTGCTAGTCTTCCTCCTTACCACCTGTTTTGCTAAGCTTGAAAGAAAAAAGAACAGGTTTAGGGGAATTTACGTCTTTCAGTGAAGACAACATCAAGCACAAGTACACAGGTTTACCAGGACTATTCCATCTTAGTTCATATTTAACCTGGCTCTTAATTTATAGATATAAATTTATACAAGTTATTAATCTTAAATAATAGGTCCTTCTCAATTCATGCGCCATTCATTTGCATGTTTTTGGTTTGATGCATCTCAAGAATATACACCACTTGTTAATGTAGAACAGATGAGCTATCACAGTTTGGTGTGGCCAGAAACAGGCATCTTCACAGAGCACTCAAGTGTCTGTGGGCACCGCTTAAAAATCTTATACTATGAATGTTGTACTGTTCATCAAAGCTTTACTTTACTAAAGAACACTTAAGTAAAGCCCAAACAGATACCTATGCCTATCTTTTTTTGCTTTGCATGTCTTTAAAATATAACGGCGCTCATTTCCAGCGGTCTGTGCCTCTCCAGCCCGAGAGGAAAACGCTCTTGACTGACTTCAAACAACGGCATTCCCATAGAAAGAGCTCGGCACTGAAACACATCACCACTTCTCACCAATAGATACCGTCTGTCATAAGTGAAGTTTATACTTATAGCCGTGTGCTCTACAAGAACAGCAAACCCTGGTAAAACTTTGAGGAGACCCAAAATGAAGTTAAAGACAAAATGAAGCGAACGGTAAAAATAGGCATTTTTTCAAAAAATGAACACTTACATGCTTCATGGAGGTATTGTCATGATTTACAAATTCGGTCAAGGTTGGTTGAGAGGAAAGAAAGTGAAACAACGACATAGTTACTGAAACAGCCCTGCCAAGAATTTCACAGCCTAGTTATGCAACAGCAGGCAAGACTAAATAATTAGTATTTTACAACTTCTTTTAATATGTTGAACATTGTACTAACTACATGAATTCTAACATGTATTCTATTAACTGATTCTATTCCTTAAATATATACTATATATATATTCTCTTGCAAAAGAAAAGTTTGCTCAAGAACACACTGCCCATCACACCCGGGCATAACCTCTTTACCCTGAAATTAAAACACTTCACATGAAGAAAGAACACTGCTGTACCTTGATTACATCCACCCAGTTCCAGCCTCGTGGAAGTTCACCCCTGTTATCTGTTAACAAAAGACGAATAAGTCAGCATTGTGATGGTCTGTCAGTAGTGATGAGATAAGAGAGCCACCTGGGAAGATAATATAATTTCTTGTTTTTTGTATTTTTGCAAACTATGCAGTCCAGTGTCTTGAAGTTAGCTTTGCGCTCAAATATATAAAGATGCCGCCTGTCCTTGGTCAGTAAGATAAGGGGCATGTATTTGGTAAGCTGGCTGCACGCCCAGAACATGAAAAGAACTAACTGTTGTCCAGTCTGCAAATAGATATAATTAATTGGCATGTGTTGCTGTCTTATCATTTGTTTAGAATGTGTCATAGTAACTCTTTTTGTTTTAAGGTAAAAAGGATCATCTTCAGCTACTTATTTTTTTTAAGTCTGGTGGTTGCAAGCCGGACTTCCATATGCATATGAAATAAAGAGACTTCTGCTTCACAGACACCTGGACTTCGTCATTTGCATGACACAACAGTAGTCAGCAGACCAGTTAGCGCACAAATGGAAAAAAATAGTAATAGTAACACCAAATTAGAAAAATCTCATTTTTTAATAAAACAAAAATGAAATAACATGTCCGTAAGGATCTGTAATCCTATGTAGGTTTAATTCAATTGTCCGAGACATTAACATCTTCAAGCACTACGGCATTGTAGAATCAGTAAAGGAGCTTTTTTTGTGCACTTAAGACACAGCACATACAAGTCCTTGTTGCAATCTGTACCAAGGGAAGAATTTCAAAAATGCCAACAGAAATTTTAAATGTAAGTTAAGTTCTCTTGACTTTTGCATATGAATGGCAGGATTGTACTTCCATCCAAATCCTCAGTGATTACAAATTTGTCACTGGTAAAAATTACAAGGCTTAAGAAGACTTAGCATTGTACCAAACCAAGAGAGAAACGCTGTCCCCTGATTGGTCAGTCCTGGAGAGGACCAGTGCTCTCATCTTGAAATAAATAAAGATCACGCATGTCTTTCGGGAAAGTAACTGTCATCTGCTAATTCGTACACCACACCTTCACAGCAGGGAAGTGTTGCAGGAACTAGTTTAAGACAGACACTTTCCAAATGAAAAAAAACACTCAAAATATTTCTCTTATACACAAATGAGCCATTGTGCAAATTCTGGGCAGTCTGAGGCTGCAGCCACCTTTTAACACAGCACTACTTTGAACAAATCTGTGTAAACTAAGTGCCGATGAAGAGAACTGCTGTGCGATTTCCCACCTGTTCTCCCCGTTAGCTTCCGCTTCTGAGCTTTTGTTAACTGTTCTTTCTTCTCTCTTTTCTTGTTCGAAGAGCTCAGGTTGGTGGCCAGGGAATTTTCCGTGTTGGAGGTCAGGGTCTGGAAATACCAAATCAATGAGCGTTTAGAAAAAAAAGAATCATTCTCCGAGGTACCACACCTTCTTTGCAGGATGTTTCCAAATGCAGTATTTTAAGCAGTAATTTATGGGAGAGCCAACCTAAGCACTGCTGGTTTAAATTGATCAAACACTGAATGGATCTATTTATTGGGTTTGAAAACGTGTGGAAGGAGGTTGAATTTTGACTTATTTCGGATCTCTCTGCCCACCGTTCATTCAAAGGAGTGACTTAAGATCATATCATGACTTTGACTTCTTAAAGTCCCAAAAAACAAATGAATTACCTCCAATATTTTGCTAGTAATGTTACAGCACAAAAACTGTTATCATCACAATCTCAGTGACTAAGCGGAGTATTTATACCTCACAGAACAAACTCTATCACTCTTAAAAACATAAGACACATGGCAAACAATACATCTGACTGGTCACTAACCAATTTGAAAGTGTGCTATTAAAAATGTAAGCAAGGACACAAAGCAATGCTGGTGGCGTAGAGCAGGAAACGCCTCTTTAGTGTAGGGAGACTAACACTTAACCTCCTCCTGGGATCACTTTTAAAAGATGGCATAACAAAAAACATCTTAAGTTTGGTAAGCTTTTCAGAAATAAAAACTTGGAATTTCTAAAAGAGTGTATTAGAATGTAATACAAATGTGAAAAAAAACAAGAAAAGAGATAAATACCATTTGCATCTAGGGAAAGGATACACCTAGCAGGCAAGGCAAATCTTTCTTTCTAGTGTTTCCAAATTAACACAGAATTCCACTCTAAAAATGGGTCATTAATAATGGCAGACAGCACAGATTGCTTAAGAAAAAGTCAATTTTTAAGGTGTGGAGGGAAAACTCCTCCCTTTAAGGGTCTTCATTCCTGTATAAGTGCAGTACACTTTCAGTCATACAATCAGTACCAATTGTAAATAAATTTATTTAAAAGACAAAACTTGAGAAGACGGGTTCATGAAGAACAGACAGGCCCAGATGTGCTAAGACCTGTCACATTGCAAACACTGCAATTTGTGTTTGTGTTGAGACCATTTGCAAAGTAGCTATTGTGTTCTACTGTATGTAGTAAAATAAAATAATAGCTGTGGCACATTTATATCTACAACATCTTCACAAATTAAGCAGTGACACTGTTCCGGAATAAAGAATAAACAGGTGCCAAGAACAGGATAACATACCACTGCATTGATCACAGGCTGATGGTTCTCCATAAGCAAATCTTGATTTTCTTTGGCCCATTCAAACAGCGTGTACATCATGGCAGTTCCCAGATTTGCTTCAACCTGCTCTTCTAGTTGGGCAATAATACTTTTCTTCACTTCTGGGGAACTTAAAAAAGGAAAATCAGAATCTGAACAGACAGTATCAGTATACATATTCACAGATTTACTGTAGCACCAAAACAGACACTTAAAGTGAGCATCTTATACATTTCTCTTTGCACAGTGTCAGTACTGATCCTAGGACTGTGTCTTCTAGACAAAGTGCAACTACTGTTCTCTTCCAGCTGCCACCCTATTCTGATGGCTTTAAGGCTGAAAAGATCATTTGTTTTTGCAAATGCATCACTCAATTTTAAAAGCATACCTTTCACTACGTATTTAATGGCCACGCTAGGAGGACACTTTTTTTTCTTAGGATCTTCTGGCAGTAACTGATTCCCTTACAAAAGCAGTATGAGCCCTTTACCAGTGAACTGGATTTGAAGAAGTTATCTTTTAATTCCATAGGCCATACTCACATTCTGTTGTTGAAAAAGGCATCCAGCGATATATTGGGGGCAATTTCTGGATATGTTTCAGGCCAGGAGATCTCTAGTAGGAAAGCTTTAGGATCTTCATGATCTCCTATCTGTAAAAGCATTCGGGTCAGGCAGTTTATAATTAAATTCCCATGCCCACACATTGGCTGAAACTAGCCACTTACATCTCTACACATGTGGAACTTATAAACAAAAAAAAAACAACAACAAAGAAAATAATAGTAACTCACCCTGTACTGAAAAGAAACAGGACTCAATTCTTTAAAACACTCATCTCCTTCATAAATGGAACGTAAAGCCTCCAGCTCCATCTATAACGAGACACACAAAGGGCAGCGTCGTGTTAGTTCACACATCTGCATGGCACAAAAAAGCACACGCTCACTCAAACAACTGACACTTCCCAGCAGAGGCCAGACTCCTTCAGGAACCAAAAGAACTGACCTGAATTCAGCAGTGCAGGCCTTATTGTAGCACCACAAATACAGTCTTGACTTAACCCAAGAACATGCTTTGTTCAGACAACTCTCCAAAATATTATATTAGCACAAAATGTCAAGGTAAATACTGTTTGATCATGGGCTGACTTTTTCCTTTAAAAGTGGCTTTTCCATACATAAAACTTGTTAATATCTCAATCGTTAAGGGACCCAATAGCTTGTAATACTAAATACTAGCTACAGTACGTGCTTGCATCCTGACAAAATCATATCACTCCTGCGGGTTTTCCTACTTGACTACATCACTGTGCCTGTCCATTATTCATTGTTGTCGCCACTAGTCAAAGAAAAGTTTATATTTATATAACACTTGTTTTGTATTGAGGCCAGGCATACATTTCAATTTTTCAAGCACCCTGTTACTGGCATGAATGTATCAAGCAACTACTTGTTGAACTTCGGAAGATATAAAACATTTTCTACATTTACTGTAAAACAGCTAGGATGTTTTCTTTCCAAATCCCCCAAACAGTTTAAATGTCGTTGCTGTTTGAACCTGTTTTAGTAACGCATCTTCACTAAGCAGCCAATCTGAAGCTGCAGGTCTGTGTTCACGTCTGAAGCCAGAGGGTGATAACAATTTCACTTCTTCTGCAGATAGATGTCAGTGACGAATACGGGTTATTTTCTGGGTCCAACGTAACCGACACGCCTGTCGTTAAGTAGTCTGAATGCAAGTTAAATAATTCATCGTGAGTGAAAACAATTTAAACCCTAAACAACAGGGTTAACGGGTGATTAAAGAACCGGACAGAGGCGCGGTAGACGATTGAGCTGGGAACAAGCTGAAATACATTTCGGCTCACTACATCGCATTAATTACAGTTACGAAATACAGTACTAAACTAAACTCCCCACGCCTATGCATGTGCGCCGTCACACAGACACCCCTCCATCTTACCTCCTGATCTTCATTGGCGGTCATGTTTTGCCTTATCCCCGTAAGCACAAAGTGTAAATACAGTAAATACCGTCTACGCCTGAACACTACAACAGCGCAAGCAAGACTACCATGATCTCACACACGTCAGGAGAGCTGCCTATAGCGTCTCTGCCTCCCTCGGCAGTCTGCATGCTCCGTCAACTTTCACCCCTGACCTCCGACACCCGACCTCTGACCCTCGCCCGCCGCGTCGCTCCTCGCGCACACTTCAGGAGCTGGTACTTTGCGAATGACTCAGTAACCTGGACGTGATCTAAATAACACATCGCGCTTTAGCGTAACAAATGCGGATATACGGCCTGAACAGTTAAAGTAAAAGCCCATCTTCGCTTCTAAGCTATGTTACATCCCAAGCTATGTTAATGATAACCTGACGCTTTCTAATACCCGTATTCCTTAATAACAGCTGCTGCTCCCATTGTCATTATTAGCTATGGTATTTGGACATGTATGTGTAAAGGGAACGAAACAATTTTTGCCATTAGGGCTATAGACCATTACGGTATTTAATCTTTAAACCCTAGGCCACGCCTTTTTTTTACGACAATAACAGTTACGTGACGATAATTCGGCATCCACTTACGGCCCCTTTCGTCGCCGTTGGTAACTGGTGTCGGTCGCGGCCCATCTCCAGGCTGTGGCTCTCTGATTGGTCCTTAGCGCTGTCAATCAACGCGTTTGGCGTTTCAGTTTCCTGGGTCGAGCAGCTGTGGACGGTGTTGTTGAGAGATGAGGTGACGGAGTCCGTCAGTACCAGCACGGTGAAAGAAGGGTTCGTGAAGTTGGCAGTGAAGGTGACAGTACCTGTGGACGCTTTGATGCACATTATTGAAATGCCCCGCAGACGAAGCGATCGTAGTACTTAAGGATTCGGGAGGGTTGAAAATGAAACTTGATTCTGCCTGTTCTGTGAGATCTGGTTTGATACAAAGCGGATCTTAATACAGCATAGCACTCTGCAAACCTTGCCGCCCTGTTTTTCGTTATAATTCTGGGGTTCGGAGAGTCGCAGGAAGCAGATATGATGACAACACTATTTTTTTCCCCCCCAAATGAATTATTTACAAAGATGACAGCTGTTTGACGTTGCCTCCTCGAAACCTCGGAGCCCCTGTTCGATCCTGGATTGGGGTTGTCTCTGTGTGTAGAGTGTGCGTGTTCTCCCTCCCAGTGATAGCCGATGCCTTAATCCATCATTTTACTTTGTTCAGGCTTTGGGTCTGCTTGTTTCTAACCTAGTCCCGAGTTGCAGAAGTACTCTTCTGTCAGGTGTTTTGTGTACCAGCATCCTCAGCTGACAGAACTATTTTGAACGGTCTGTCTCTTTAGCTTCCTCACCCTGTTTCCGGCTGAACGGCGTTTTTGCCAAACCTTCAGCTTGCCGCTGTGTGGGGGGCTCAGGGGGCACCACATACTGGTCTGGACGTCAGTCCATCACCAGGGAAAATACCTTCTCTCCCCAGTAAAGTGCATTCAGAACAAACTAACTCCACACAGAACACCCCCTGGCATCCAGACTCGAGCCCAGGAGCCGAGAGCTGTAGATACCTGCAGGGCTAACCCTCTGCCTGGAAGTCTGCTTGGAGTGACGGATGTTTCTTCTTCAGCTCCTGCTCCTGGCCTAGGGAAGATGAGTGCCCCACAATGGGATCTGCCGCCAGAGCTGTGCTGCCGCCCTATGGCCTTTGTGGCCCTGACGGGACTGGACGTGGTGTACAACGCTGTCCACAGGGCGATCTGGGATGCTTTCTGTGCCAACAGAAGGGCTGACCGAGTTCCCATTTCTTTTAAAGTACTGCCTGGGGACCATGAGTACCCAAAATGCAGGACCAAGGTAAGATTTGCTTTTAAAATACCAGCTGTGGCTTTGTTTTCTTCATGTTGTTTTCTCATTATTCCTGGGATAAGGAGCAGCCTAGACACCTACCTAGCCAGCACCAAGAGAGTCAGCTTGTGCACATCCACATCAGGACAGATTTCTTTTATTTGTGTTTGGAGTATTTTTTGTTTGGAACGAGAAAACTGAAGGAGTGTCTGCCTAGGGGTAAGAATGTTGAAAACAATGTGCTTGTTATCATCGCTACATGATTTGTTTATTTCTGAAATGTTCACTTAAACCCCCAGTCAGAATTTACAGTTTAATTGGCCTGTCTTTTTTAGCACAGCAGAAACTAACAAGTAAGAGCAGGAACGCTGAGATGAACTGTAGCCGACTTATTAAATTTCACAGTCCCAGCAGAAGGAATAGAAGGAATTCTAATGTCATTTGTTTCTCAACACAGTGCGCTGATTGTAGGAGGTGTTTTGGTTATGTAGCCATATTGCCCAGATCTGAGTGCGGTTCAAGCAGTCACATGGTTTCTTTCTGGTTGTCTAGCTGGGCTTGTAGTGTCAGTCACCTGTTCTTGTGTTGTTTGGGCAGTGCTGAGGGCTATCTTCATTAAGACTGTGATGAGATCCTTTTTTTACCGTTTAAATGTCGATTTACAAAAGAAGATAGTTTGACTATTTAATTTGTGCTATGAAAAGGTGAGAAACTATCAACAGCTTTGTTGTAAGGCTTTAGTCTCCAAGTAGACATGTCCTGGTAAACAGATTTTGTAATAAAACTATGGCTCACTGGATTAATTCTCAGTTAAACACAGTTATTGAGTTGCACTATAAGAAAGAGAGAAGCTTGTAGTGTCTCTTTTGCAAAGCAAAAAAAAAATCAATGCCCTGTTCTTTGCTGCTTATCAAAAATGCTTTACTTTGGACTGTCAGGTGAGACTTTGCCTTGCCAAAACAACAAATAGAGGGTTCACCACTGAGAGTGTAAAAAAAAATCAAAATAGCAAGGTCTGCTTTTAGTTTTTGGTTCCAAATGAAGGGTTTATACATAAAGTCCATGACTAATCAGAGGAAATGCTATCTACTTTAACATGAGGTCTCTGTGTTTTGGGAATGTTTTCAGCTAGCATGCTGCTTTTTTCTATACTCTGTTTTAACTAGTGTAAATGGAGCTCATGCAATAGCCCTGATGTTAATTGGTGTTGCTGTCCCTTTATCTCGTGCGTCAGGTTAGCAACCAAGTAGTAAACTACAGCTCTGACAAAGTACAATCAAAAATGCTGTTCCATCCACTGTGGCAATGTTTCATCCAAAAATTGAACCTTTTTTATTTTTCAGTGTTTTCTCTTGTTTTAAACGTGGTGTTCTGTGCGACATGCTTGATCGTTTTGAGGAGACGCAATGTGGTACATGGACACCATAGTGCATGTAGTCTTTTCGTTTCTGAAAACGACATGGAACACACTGCCAGGCTTGGAGGTGCTTAGTCAGAGCCTGCAGAAGAAGGTCATTTCTGTCAATGAGTATGTTTACAGTGTGCATCCATGTTCTGTAACCTCCATGGATCAGACAATTCCCGTATTGCAGTTGTTTGGCTGTTTTTAAAGCCTCCTCACAGTTTTTATTTAGCTAGTTTGTATTCCTCCATAACTTTGTGATTTCAGAGGACCTCCTACGAGTGGTACATTCCCAAGGGAATCCTCAAAACTGGCTGGATGAACAAGCACTTGAATCTGGTGCCTGCTCTGGTCGTGGTGTTCTATGAGCTGGACTGGGATGAGGTTCAGTGGAAGGAGAAGCAGTCAGAGTGCGCGACCAGGGTGGAAATTGTGAGGTACGTACACCGACATTGAGAGACTTAAAATAAAAAAAAAGAATAACATCTCTCCAGTCTGGCATCTAGTATGTAGTTTTTTTTTGTCTGGTTTCTGTGTGTGAAGATGGAATTTAGTAGTGCAGTTTACTAATGACATTTTAAAACAAATGTTTTTGACACAGTCTCTCACTCTTGTCACATTTCTAATTGTCATTGTTTTTTAGGACTAGTTTACAAGGAAGGAACACAAAGGTGGCAGTTGTTTTAATTCAGAAGAAAACACCTCTTCCCCCAGGTAATCGCAGTGTCTTTTGGTTTCCTTGTTTGTTTGTTTTTTAATTTTGATACACATATTTTAAAGGTGTTTTTGACAGGTTGCAAGCTGTGTTGAATTAAGGTATCGCTTATAGGTGAACTACAATCTGGTGAAATAAACAGATCTGGGAGAGAAACAAGATCATCTGGTGTGAGAAAGAACAGCAGTTTCATTTGGATTGGCTACAGATGGCATCATCATTTTCTTTGTGAAATGTTTTAATCAAATGCCAGCTTTTTTTTGTGTAAGTGCCTACCATTGATAATATTTTAGGTACATTAATGATATATGTGCTCATCAAAAACAGTTTCACCTGTTTGTTCGATTAAAAGCGTAATTGTGTTTTAGGGTGAAAGGAGAGATGTGATTCCAAAACAATGACAATTATTTGCACTTACTGTACTTTTTCATTTTTGTCATCTGTTTTTTCTTAATCCCTTCTTGCTTTGACATTTCTGCATCCCCCATACCGGGAAGTTTTTATTTCTATAATCTATGTGGGTTACACCTGTTATTTTCCCTGAAGGGGTGGGTTTTGTGGTAATAGAGATGCCGTCGTCTGCAGAGGGAAGGCAAGGAGTGATAAGTGAAGTCTAGAGGACCTGGCTATTGTTGGAGAGATTCTCCTTGACTAGTCTTTCAGCCCAGGCATCCATTCTGGATTGTCTCCCTGTGTTGGCGTCTGTAGGAGAAGACTTGATCGCTTCGGAGAGAGCCGCAGCTCTGTGCAACGCCTGTGACCTTTCAGGAAAATCCCTCTTTGTGCTTCCGCACACCGATCACCTGGTGGGATACATTATCAGGTGAGAAAGCTGTAACTTGAAATCTCTTCAGCCTTTGATGTGAGCACAGTAAATATCTACATTATTATTTCATCCTAACATCAGCCAATCGCAGATAACACGCCTCCGCATTTGTCATTTCGCTATTTGTCTCTGAAGGCTTTCGTTTTGCTTGTAATTTGTGAGGAGCAGGTGGGTTAGAGCCTTAATCTTATCTATGAGACGCCCTTTTCACTGGTGGACCTACGTTGAGCTGATGGCCAGCTGCGATACATGATGTGTAGGGTCGCAGGAGAGAAACAGTCCTTCACTAGAGCACCAGTTTACATCTTGTGCAAAACTGCACTGCGAAACACAAAATACATTGCCGGTGACAATGTGTTTTGTACTCTTGCTTGCTTTATTTTTGGTGGCACGGCCCCTTTTCAGCCCATTGTTATTCATTTTAACATCTGAACCTTCGAACTGTCCCCTTTTCGTTCGGAATTCTCAAGATTCCAGCGTTTCTTGAATGCCTGAATCTGTCCAAATAAAATGGAGGTGGAAAATAGGAGGCACTTCTTTTCCCAAAGGCGTGTGGAAGTCTGCAACAAGCAACTCAGCCATGTATTTGAAGCTGATACTTTGGCATCCTTTAAGAAACAGTTGGTTGAGATCCTTGGACCAATGAACTACTAACTCCCAAAGCCTGATGGGCTGAATGGCCCCTCTCATTTGTCATCAACCTTTCCTTTTTTATCCTAAGTTGTAATGCTACCAGATTCCTCCTCCTCTTGTTTCTCTTGTCCGTTGACTAAAGTAAGGCAGCGATGGAAGTTGGTAACACTGTCACCTGACCTGCTTACTAATGATCCAGCAATGGATCGGTTTTTAACACTGCAGTTGCACCAGTTGGGTTTAGCTCAGCTCAACAGTTCAGCCGGTGGACAATTGCCCAGTACTGTGCGGAGCGCTCAGAGCTTGGTGGCACTGGTGGAAGGCATTGAATGTGGCTTACTGCTGGTGGCTTGTGTCTCTGCAGGTTGGAGAACGCCTTCTATGAGCACGCTCAGACCTATTACTACACAGAAATAAGGAGGGTGAAATCTCATAAAGAATTTCTGAACAAAACAACCCATCAGGTGAGCTACATGAATGGGTGGTTTATTTTGTTACAGGTCAGAAATTGCAAGTCAGTAATGAGGTATGATGTGCTCTTGAAAACAAAAGTTTGAATTTGGTTTTATTTCATATGCAGATGTTAGTAAACTGCATTCTTCTAGTCTTGTTTTTTTTGTTTCAACTAATTATAATAACATTATTGATGTTCAAGATGCTCTTTTCTTTATGTAATTATTAAATCAGTTTAAATAAGTGTTATAAGTGATTTAACCCTCATTTGTTGCAGCTTTTGTTTGTGAGACATCAGTTTAAGACAGCGTTCTTCAGTGAATTGAAGCAGGACACACAAAATGCTCTGAAGTAAGGCTCTCTTTATTGAGATTCTAGCTATTTACTACAAAATAGGATTGTTAAAGGCCTGGCAAAGTTGCTGTTTATGTTAATTTGTGAGAAATACATTGTGCCACACCTCAAACTTTAATTCACGTTAAGAAGAACTTTTGTTTATATTTCTGAAAAACATGTAGTGCAGAAAAGAAGTGTATTACATAATAAAATATGTTTCTGATTGAGAAATAGAGATTTTTTAAGTGAAAGACACCTTTGCTGCCTTTTTAAAAACACCATTTTTAAGTAGTTTCTGATTCTTTATCCTATTGCGATGTGAATCAAAGTAAGAGTAAGAAAATACGACTAATAATGAATAATGTTCTTGCTCAGCGATGGCCAACTCTGGGCCTGAAGAGCCACAGTTCATCTGTCTCTGCATGTCCAACGATTTCTCCCTTTAAACTGTTTAGAGGTTAACTGTAGTGAAAATGCCGATATCATGTAGTTCTCGCAGACCACAGTTAACCATTGCTGACTGAATTGGTGAGCTTCTAAATTGATCGAGACTCATACGTGTCCCATGTTTTATCTGTATTGATGATTTAAGGGTGACTGGATGGTGCAAGACTAGAACTGGCCACCCTGCGTCCGCTGTCTGACCATATCTTCTCTGCTGTGTATGAAATAGGTATTACAGGACTGCTTACAACCTCGTGCACGAGCTGAGAGCCCACGAGACCAACATGCTGGAGATCAAGACCATGGCCGGATTTATCAACTACAAGGTGCATGAAAAGAGAAGAAATCGGTTAATGGTGTTACCTTGTACTGCCTCTGAAAGAGGCTGCGTCTTCATTTTGGGCTAAAATACACACATTTTGTTTTCATAAGGACCGGTTCTGATCTCTTCTGGTTCTGCTTTGACAGATATGCCGGCTGTGTTTCCAGCACAATACACCCCTGGATGCCATTGCGCAGTTCAGGAAGCACATCGACCTGTGTAAGAAGAAGATAGGCAGCGCCGAGCTGGCCTTCGAGCACGCTGCCTGGATGTCCAAACAGTAAGGCTTTTCCTCAGTGTGGAAGCGCTGCAGAGCGACCCAGAAGTGAAATGAATGCCAGTGCTCTGCTTAATAAAAATACCTCCCCGTGTGCTCAGGGAACCCAGGAGACATTCGAGTTTCCTTCCAGTTGGCGCAGTTGCACCTTGAAAAAAAGAAAGTTACAGGCAGTGAAAATGCTATTATTTTGTTTCCTGCTTCAGGATTCCACTGTACAGCAAGTAACTAATGTACCATCCCTTGAACTGGAATAACTGGCTTAATGCATGGTTTTCTTTTTTGTCGATTGACCTATTCACCACCTACTTTGTGTTATTCCTCATTGAAAATTACATTTTCAAAAAAATTCAGAACTTAAAAATACATTTGTTGTTCTGCTCAGAACTATTGCACAGCTTTCCTCTGTTTTACAACATGGGTGTATAACTTTATGATCAACTTTAATCCTGCATAGCTCAGTTTCATGTCTCGACATTTTCTCATGCATCTGATGTGGAAGTACAATGTATATTCATAGACACTAAACACCTGGTAAAGGATAGATCAGTCTGTGGATGAGTGATGCATTATATCTAGTGAAAAGTGAGAGGGAATTTTCACCCCAGTGCACTTTAAAATGCAGGTAACACAACAACTGTAGTGCAATAGGAAGGTGCGGAAGTAACAGTGAATATGACAGAACTACAGAATATACAGGTAAAATATATCTCACATATTGAGGGTGACAAAATGATTAGCGTTCTTTATGTATCCATTTAACATTTAGAATAATTGAATGTGTTATGTAAAACATCCCTAACCACCATTTTACACCATCTGATGAACGTTAAAATTATAGGACTTGGATGGTAAGCTAAAACTACGGATTGGAGGTTTTGATGATGTAGAAAAGATGAAGGCAAAATCAATTTAAAAATTTTGAAAAGGATTTAAAAAAGTAATTATCCTTATCCCCTCTTGACCACTATTATTTAAGCTTTTTTCTTGCTGCTTTGTACAACGAATCAACCACTGAATTTTTATAAAACCACAGTGTGGCTGGTAGGCAGGATCAGATAGGTGTTACTCTGCCCTATCAGACAGGGCGGAGGGGTGGCACTGTGGCTCAGGATCTGCGCCTGTGGCTGGAAGGTTGCTGGTGTGTATCCCGCGGCCGGTAGAGGAATCCTACTCCGTTGGGCCCCTGCGCAAGGCCCTTAACCCCAGCTGCTCCAGGGGTGCCATATAAATGGCCGACCCTTTGCTCTGACCCCCAGCTTCTCTCCCTGTCTGTGTGTGCTCATGGAGAGCAAGCTGGGGTCTGCAAAAAGACAAAATTCCTCATACAAAAAATTGTATATGGCCAATAAAGTGATTATTGCGCTCGTTTCAGCTGTTGATTTGGCTCTTTTAGGTTTCAGTCCTTCGGCGACCTATTTGATGAAGCTATTAAGCTGGGTTTGACAGCCATCCAGACTCAAAACCCGGGGTTTTACTACCAGCAGGCAGCCTGCTACGCACAGGAGCGCAAACAGCTGGCCAGCCAGCTCTGCCCTCAGGAGGTATGTGGCCCACGTTCCCCCAGCCTGTGCGAGATACCAGAGCCTAGACAAGGTCAGTCATTGTAACTCGAATCTGCTGTAGCAATACAAAAAGCTGAGACAGCGATATCAAGTGCCAGGGCCAAGCTTTGCCCAAACGATTGCATAGCATCTCACATCTGACTTTCGGGAAATTAGAAACCTTGTATTTCAGTTATATTACGGATGCGTTTCACATCTCATCAGTACGGATTCATTCAGTAAGACTAGGCACTGAAATGTAACAATTAAAATGAGCTGCTGCTCAGATCGGTGCAGAGCCCGGAGGCATCACATATAAGCATTAAGAAAACCAGTCTCCCTAAACGCTGATTTACAGCTGCAGCTTTGCACACTTGATAACATGAAGTACAGTAATATGAAGTTGTGATGTAATTGCTTGCCAAAGAGCACTTGTTGACTTTGATTACAGAGAAGATGTGGCCATCCCAGTCCTGCAGGTCAATGATCTATACTTTGCAACAAAAATTCCTGCTCTTGAGTTTAAAATGTAGTTGTTCTCAACAAAGGTTGTTCCCAGATATTACAAATTATTTTAACGGTGACACATGTAGCCCTGGCTCTCCAGGACTAAAGATACCACCTTTGTTATAGTCTGAGATTCCGATGTTTTTAGGGTTCTGCAAATTCCACCGGCCCTGATCCGCTAGAGACTCCCACTGGAACTCTCGATTTCTACGGACAGAGACCCTGGAGACAGGGACACCAAAGTGAGTGAAGGTTTAAGGATGTGTAAGATTTCACTGCAAAGCTGTTTATCATTGTTGAACAATATGTAAGAAAACACAGTTAGCTTAGTTAAAGCCTGACCAGTGATTAAATAATTAATGTTTTCTAAAAAAAACATAAAAAGGTACTTAGAACTCTATAAAATGGACCAGTACAGTGGCTTTAGCTGCATTAGAATAAAATATCTTTTATCTCCCATGTTCCACTAGGTGTCGCCTTAATTGAGGAAATTAATTATTCATCTCAGGGCCATTTTAAGTTTTCAAGCTAAAAGACAGCTCTTGGTGTTTTGTGGCTCCGGACTGTTTTCCGTGTAGTGTCACTAACCTTGTGTGACCTGGATTCCCCAAGCAGTATCACAGACCTGGCAGAGTAGGCTATGGTTGGGAATAGTCATCTAGTGCTCACTTCCCTAAGAGAGGGAACCTGCCATTGCAGGCATTCAGTACTGTCAGTGAGAGACACCACACTCCTCCCATTGGGTACTGCAGAGCTCCCAGCCTGTCACATGAAGAAGGGCTGACAGATAGCCTAGTCTTGACACAATTGGCATTTCTATACTTCTATAATAAAACAGCAGATTCCTCTGTTTTTAAAAGCGTATGCCTCTAAATTAACATATATCTATGAAGAAAAGGAATTAGAAGGAAAATGTCTAGAGACTTCTGTTTCTGGCATAGTCCCATTTTTTTTTTTTTACATTTTAAACCTTACATTTGCAGGTATTGATCCCCCGGATCCTGAGAAGGAAAAAGTAGGAATCCTGGCTCTCCAGAGGCGAGAGAGAGGAGTTCTTCACTCGGTTAGTATATTTCTAAAACCAGAGCAATGTGCGGTATTTAAGCAGCAAGTCAAATGCACCTTGAGTCATCTGTTTTTTATCTTGGGGTAATGCAGATGGCAGTATCGGACTGATGCAGTCACAGGCACAGGTATTACCTCCTGCCATCTCCAGCAGTGATAGGAGTGTAATAGTCTGTTAAACACATCTTATTTGCCATGAGTATCTCCCTGACATTTACTGAAGTACTCATTCTAACAAGTGATACCGAAGATGTCTAATGAATTAACTGGTGTGAAACATATGCTGTGATTCCATCCTTCTCTTAAATTTGCAGACATGTCTAAAATTGAGACGTGTAGCTATAGATATTTGACGCCAAAGGTATTAATCACTTCAAGAGGCCATCCCAAATGAACATTATTTTGCACAACTGCATAATCTCCAGGTATAAAACGTACCGCCAGACTGGAGGAAGAGTTTGATGACTCAGTGCTTTGTCACTAGAAGCAGGAGTCAGCTCACAGTGCCCTTCAACTTTGGCTTTTTTTCATGAAAAGTATCAGATATTTTTGTCCGTCTCTTCCACTGGTTGAAAACCCAAAGGCATGTTGGCCCACTGTGCCTTTGTGATTTCCTGCTGATGTGTTTCAGGAACTCATCATTGCTCTCTTAAGCAATGCTGTGGCTCAGTTCAAGAAGTACAAGTGCCCAAGGATGAAGAGCCACCTGAGTAAGTTTATCACCTTGTGAAAAATCTTGTACAAAATACGGTACAGCTTTTTTTTTTCCCCTTTGTAAAAAATGGACAAATGCTTTATCATTTATAAATGTTTTGCAGTGGTGCAGATGGGTGAACAATATTACCATGCAAAGGACTACACTAAAGCCTTAAAGTAAGTGGCTTTTTGTCTCTGGGTAGCAGACTTTACCGAATTGGTCAGGGAGAACCCTCACGATTTGCTACTCATAGTTACAGAGTGGGAATTCTGGCCATTGCTTTCACTTTCTGCATGTGTTTTTTTTTTTCTTCTGGCTAACGCTGTTGTCCAGAGCATCTTGCATTTTACAGACGCGCGTTTTAATCAAAGCTCAAAGGGGGCCACAGTGGCACCCCCCCGCCTGGCATCCTAGCGCACCGCCTTCCAGTTAGCATCATGCTCTGCTGCTGTCCGCACTCGGCTGTGAGCGGGCGCGTGGCTTGTTCGTGTTGTGTTGACGGCGGCGGTGTGACCGCATGACTCTCGCCCCGCAGGCTGCTGGACTACGTGACGTGTGACTACCGCATGGAGCGCTGGTGGACCCTGCTCACCTCCATCCTCTCCACGGCGCTCAGGTGCTCCTACCTGATGGGCCAGGTGAAGGACTACGTCACGTACGCGCTGGAGCTCATCGGCAGGGGTATCCTTCCCAGCAGGCCGAGCGGGAGCGCAGGCTTCCCCTGCAGTCGCCACGCGGGCCGATCACTTTCTATTGATTACAGGACACGCCAAACACTGGCTTCACTTCAGCCAGAAGCGCAAGGCAGAGGTTATCCTTCGTCCCATCACACGAGAAACGGGTGGGACAGGTCCGAGCTCTCATGCAGCTCTACCATGTGTTTCTATAAAGGATATTCTAAAGGATGTCTGTAAAGAATTAAAAAAGTAATTACTGGTTACCATTCTTGTTCTTTTTACTGGCAGTATCAAGGGCTTATTATGGCTTAATGCAGCTTGAATGGGTGGAAAGTTGGGGAGTGTTTCTTGTGTTCGCATTTTTGCAGCCTTAATTCAAGCTCCAGCTTCCACTCTGCGAGACGATCAGAAGTCCAGGATTGAGAAGAATTTAATCAAAGTGTTGATGGTGAGCTTGGTAGTTCGGCCGTTCGTTTTTTAAGAGAAGCCTGCAGGCTCGGATTCGGTGAGAATCTCGATGAGAAAATTCCACATGGGCGGTCTCATGGTAGCGTTCCACTTGCCTCTGCAAATGCCTGAAAATCTGCCTCTGTAATTGTCAGAAATGCCAGAATTTTTCTTTTTCATCCGTCTGTAGATAATACGGACCAGAGACACTTATGTGCTTTTCATGTTTGTGTAGTCCGATTTAAAACGTATCTTATTCAGTCCGAAGTTGGCTCCACATTTGCCCTGCTTTCTTTCTGCCCAGAACGAAGTCCCTGAGGCCGAGCCGGACTGCGACCAGGCGGCAGCGAGAGCTGCACACGACCTGTGGGCTGCCCGCGTCTCGCTTGCCGGCAGCAATGAATTGGCTATCGAAGTGCAGGACTACGTTCCTTTCGGTAATTCACTTGGTCACAGTTTAATCTTTGTATAGGCGCTTTCAAGAAATCATCCTCCACTATGTGCAGGTAAACGTTTTCTCTGTCAAACAGGCCTGTCCCACAATTCAGTTCTTTACGAGTCTATATGCTATACTGTGAAAATACAGCTTTGCAAGCAGCCTGTCACATACAGTGTTAAGTGTGTTCCGTGTTAAAGCAGGAGGACATTGAAGTTGTATTATTCATTATACATTATATATTATACTTATTATGTATTATACTCAGCTGTAGTATTCAACTTGACTGCAAGGGGAGCATCATTTACTTTCAAGAGGCAGCATGGTGTCATAGGAGGAGTTTTTCCTCACTGCTCCCTGGTCCATGAACTGATTCTAACACCATATCTCGGAGTCCGAGGAATTTGCATTCCGTCTCTTGTTTGCTTGAGTTTATGCCAGGCTCTCCGGCTCTTCCCAGCCATGGTGGTTAGGCTGACTGGCTGTTTTAAGCCCTCCTGATAAGAAAAAGAGCTACTGTGAGCGGGGAGACTTTGAAGCCCCTCTTTCCCACAAAGCAGTTGTAGGATATGGGACAACAAAGAAACCTTTAAAAAGCATAAAAGCGTCTTTCCCCCAAGCTCATTAGACTTTGCTATAGGAGCATTTGAGCAGCAGAAAAGCACGTTATTTTAATTCGGTACAAAAGTGGTTGGTTGGTTATTATTTTTCTGTGCTGGCAAATGTGATTATAAAAACAAAATTTGATTGTGACAAATTTACCCTTACTGTAACTGAACCTTGTTCGGAAGGGCTTGACACTAAGGGAAACAGCCAAACATACAGCTGTGCAAAATGTTCTCTCTTTGAGTTTTTTGCTTGTATTCTCTTTAAACGACAATAAATATATCAGACCTATTGTATTTATGTAATCTGAATAATATGATGATTCATATATTTATATAATATATGAATATTATGAGATTCCCATTATGAATTTGTCACAGCATGGCTGAAATATATCTGGTCTTTTCGTCCTAATTACAGTGCAGTGCAAAGCCAAGTTCCTGTCTCCCAGCTTCCATGTGGATGTTCCTGTTCAGCTTCATGTTTACCTGAAGGCAGACTGCCCTCACCCAATCAGATTCTCCAAGCTCTGTGTCAGCTTAAGTAATAAGGTGATTTGGTTTCTTAGTCTCTTTCGTTTGATCTAACAACTGTCTTCTGCCTGAGCAGAAATATTGCTCCTAAAGGATAATTGCTCCTGATAAACTAGAAAAGAATTTCAGTTAATATTTTATATTAGCTTTAAGCTAATGTTAACCATGTGTGTTCCTGCATTAGTGACAGATTTTCCAGTGGTGCTTTCTGTTGCTTCCTCTGGTGGAAAGGGGAATTTATTCAGATGGGATGACTTTGACAAATATTTTTATCTGTGTCCCCCACTGCAAGTCAAATAATTTCAAATGAGATCTCTTTTCACTTCCCAAACCCCATTTCCCAGTATGAGAGATTTACGTAATTGACTCTGAAGAATGCTTTCAGAAGGATCAGATGTGTTTATCTCCATAATGTTACGTTTAACTGGTTATCATTACTTCTGCATCTGATTTAGCCATCCCTGAAAGAATCAAAATGAGTTCATAAACGGATCCTTTCTGCTTTCAGGAATACAGCCAGTATTGTGTCATCGAGGAATCCTGCCAGTCAAATGACATCCTTGAACCCTCCACTCAGGAGAACATGTGTCTGGTCCCTGGGAAGATGAGAAAATATTCCTTCAAATTTGTGGCCAGGACTGAAGATGTGGGGAAGAAGATCGAGGTAACCGCTTCCCACCACATCTAAGAATCTTGAAAGCAAGGTCTGATTCTTCTGTATCGGCTGTTATGGCAAATATATAGTCTGGATTTATCTAAGGGTGATAAAGAGCAGTGGCGTGACCTCATCTCTCATTGCTTGTGATGAGGTTGTTCATAATCGCTGGTCTCTTTCTCTTTCATCATGATCGTCATCCCATTATCTATGAGTTAAGATTTATAAATATCAGTGTGTAACACTTTTCTCAAGTCACCCTGGGCCCAGAGATTTTATTGCAAAATTACTGATTTATTGGGCTGATGCTTTTTCCCCAAAGAGACTTACATTTGCACTCATTTCCAATTTTTACAGCTGGTTATTCTACTAGAGCAGGTCAGGTCACGTCTTGCTCAAGGGTACAACAGCAGAGCTCACAGTGGATTTGAACCACTGCTCCAAACTGCTTTTTCTAAGCATTGTTTTGTAATATGACGGTAAATAGCCTTTTAAATCAATTCTATTCACAGCAATAATCAGTGGTTTGTAAGTGCCTTTCCTGGTTGTTGCACTAGAGAAACATACTGTATGTCCTTTTTATGTTTTTATTTCAGGTGTATTTTGCAGTTTATTTCCATTAATGCATAGCTGTATGGTGAAAGGTTGCTTACCTGACGCCCGCTCATTCCTAGGCTGTTGGTTTCTCTGTGTCCCAGATTACAGCTGTTGACCTGATGCTGGGCAGTGAGAGTGGAAGATGCGTGTTCCTAAACTGGAGAGGGGGAGGCGGAGATGCAGCGTCTTCCCATGAGGCTTTGCAGGCAAGCCGCTCCTTCAGGAGAAGGCCCAGTCGCCCTGACAACCAGCTGGACTGGGACACGATCTCTATACAGGCCAACACCATGTGAGTGCTCACTGTTCTGACTCCTGACAAGGAAGAATGCATACTATATCTGCCTAGTTGCAGAAATGAGGCCTTAGTTTACTTTGCTATTTGTTTACGTGACATTTAATGTTTTAATTAATAATTTTTCTAACAAATAAAATGATTGGTGCTGTCCAACCAGATGTCCATATACTCCTTTTGATATTTTGTACTGTATTTTGACAGCTTATCTCGGGTGTAATATTAATGTTCGAAATCAAAGAATGTAGACAAGTACTTGAGAGCATTTTTTATCACTAAGTCAGGATGTCTATAATTATTATGTTTATAGTTCTTCATCTGGAATGATCTGTTTCTCGGTATTACCACACATTTGTAGGTCAGATATTCTGAAATAAATACCTTTAATCATCCCTATTTGAGTGACCAAGTGCCAAATCCAATCCCCACTGTTTTTTAAGGATTATCTCCCGAGTTCCAAGGATTTCTGTGCAGCTCCGTCACGAACCTCCGGCTTTGAACAATGAGATGTACTGCATGGTGGTCACCATCCACTCTCAAGAGGACGCTGTTGCCAAAGACGTCAAGCTGACAGCTGGACTCAAGCCAGGTCAGCCTGGGCCTTCATGTGAAGCTCTGCACTGTCGTTGCACAATGAATTGAGTT
The DNA here is from genome assembly GCF_040954835.1 of Lepisosteus oculatus. Classification (NCBI taxonomy): domain Eukaryota; kingdom Metazoa; phylum Chordata; class Actinopteri; order Semionotiformes; family Lepisosteidae; genus Lepisosteus; species Lepisosteus oculatus. Next base: position 75,261,204 of record NC_090696.1, read on the forward strand.
CTCCGTAGAACACTGGATTGTTAACTGGAAGTATTGGCAAAACACCTAAAAAGACTAGGTCAATGGCAACACCTCCCTCTCCCTCTTCTGGTCTCCTTCCAAGACATTCATTGGTTACGGTCTTTGTTAAAAATAGAAAGCATCGCAAATGCAAGTCTTAAAACTTAAGGAAGCTGTAAGTCGAGCTGTCTTTTTGCAATTATTGTTTTATTTAAATGACAAAAAACGGGCAAACTGTGTCTGTTTAGGTCAAGATGCTAACCTCTCGCAGACGACTCATGTCACCTTGAGCAGCTCTGAAATGTGTGATGACTCCCACCCTGCTTTGCTGCCTGATATCTCCCTTGGAGATTTGCAGCCAGGACAGAAGGTACAGTAACACAAGTAGCCTCTTACTTGCAGTGGAAAGAAAAAAAACATGTTCAAAGTTGTACGCAGGAGAGGGACTGAAGAATGCTGAAAATCCTAGAGCAGCCTGTAGGTAAATCAGAAAATACTTTAATAAATAATTAATAAACTTTAATTAATAAATACCAATGAATTGGTAAATGAGTAAGTCTTACTGTCTGTATATTCACAAAACAATATGTGATGTTTGTCTGGCTTTTCCAGATAATCCAGACTGCACAGTGAAAAAGTGATATAACTACGCCATGACAATTACAACTTCCTCTTACGTTGACACTGGAGATTTTGCCAAACTTATAAAAGGATGATAAAATCATGAAAATAAACTGTGAGTTTAGAAGGCATAAGTGCTTGTGCTGTGATGACTGCCCATAAAAACGTGGTCTGGCATTCTCTCACACTAGATTGTTCTGACATTGATACATCTCTGGAAAGAAAGACAAACGTCTATCTGGTTGTTAAATGGGGAAGAACAAAATTATCAGACTATGTTTTGCTGTGCTTCTTTCATGTTAAGTATAAGCCCTTTGTCCTGTTTTTATTACAGATAGAGAAGCCACTGTACATCCGCTGTGGTACAATAGGATCAAGGATATTCCTAGTCCATGTTTCGTATGCTGTACACACAACAGTTGAAGATAAAGAAATTGTTTGCAAGTGCCATAAAGTAAGTTTTTGTCACATATTTGTATTTCTGTTTTTTTTTTAAGAATCCAAAAGAGCTGCTAGTGGGAATATTTCTTGCTACAGTGCTTTGGTTCTGAAGGTATGCTCTTTTTAGGTGATGCACGCCATGTTTAACATTGTCCTTTTATTTTCAGGATGAAACTGTGACTGTTGAAACTGTGGTCCCTTTTGAAGTTGCTATTAAGCTTGTCTCCACAAAGGTAGGTGCGATTCAGCACTGAAAATGATCCCTGTATTCTTCAGTGTTGTGAAGAAGTGTAGAAAATGTAAGTGGTTGTTTTAGGAAAAAATAATTGCTGTGAGTAATTTATTGACATGAGCCACGCTGATGTTAAAATCACATAAAAAGCAGTTCCAAAAGAAGCTACCTGTTTGGGCGCTGGTAGCTTACAACAGTATTCTCAAAACCCGTATCAAATCTTGGCTTCCACATTACAATTGGATGTTTGAACAGCAACAATTATTTGTTCCACAGTGCTGCCCTTCTTTTCCTCATTTTCGGGTCCCGTGAAGGATGCATCTCATGTCTGTTACTTCTTCTTCTTCTTCACAGCCTTAGTCCCAGCCTGTCCTGGGGTCAGCTGCTTTGGTTGCTCTTCTCCACTTGTCTCTGTCGAGCACATCTCCCTCACTCACTTCACACACCTCCATATCTTTTCTCACACGATCTATACATCTCTTTCTCGGCACTGCCTCTTCCTCTGTTACCTTCCATCTTATGTCTGTTACTGTGAATGAATATAATTTCTTTAGAATTTGTTCTTCTTGCATTGTTCATGTTTGCGCCGTGTAGCGCGTCGCCTTCAGCTACCCAGAGGTCAGTACATACTGCGTGGAGACCGCGGCCGGCCAGCAGCACTCCCCATGTCTTTTCCTCTGATTTAGAGCCAGTGCTTTTCTACATCTGCTTGCTGTTGTGGCCCCGTGGCTTTTGCGGACAGAGGCACACCCATGGCAAAGCGCGCTAGCGGTCGATCTGTATTTGCTTTCCCAGTTCGAGCACTTGGACCGCGTCTACGCGGAGATCCCCTTCCTCCTGATGGCCGACGTGCTCAGCGCCTCTCCCTGGCCCCTGCACCTGGCGACCAGCGAGCTGCAGCTGGCCGCCCCCATGGCCGCCGTGGGTCAGCTGGAGTCCCCCCTGGAACAGGGTGCGTTCCGCGCTGAGCCACAGCAGCTCGTGTGAAACGAAGCGCCGGAGAAAAGCCGTGTAAAATTCTGCCTCCTTTATGGTTTACAGGGCTCGCGGTTGCGTCCCTCAAGGTGTGTTGGGAATCCGGTATGTTTTCCTTGTGTTACCCCCCCGGCACAAAGGAAGTGGCTGGCTTATGGGACACAGCAGTAACGGCAGGTCGAAAATATTAGGTTAGGTGTCTTACACAGAACTTTAAAGAGTAATGAACACACTGATACAAGGTTACATACAACATCAGCGTACCTCTCCTGGCTTTTACACCCCATCTGAGTATTGTGCGTCACATTAAAAGTTCTAAATATCTAAATGCCTAAATGTGGGTCACAAATGAGAGTGGAGGACGTTTAAAAATGCATTAATAATAATAATAATAATAATAATAAACTTTATTTTATATAGCGCCTTTAAAGGTAGCTTCTCAAAGTGCTTTACAGGATGACAATAACAATAAATAAGAAGACTACAACAATAATTAAGAAGATTTCACAAGATAGGACACAATTATAATTACAACAATACAACAATAACAATAGAGGAGACCGTGGAAGATGGTATTAAGAAGAGCAGAGAGGTGAAGAATGGAACCAGTTAAGTAAAGGCTTTTCTGAAGAAGAAGGTTTTGAGTCAAGATTTGAAGGAGTTTAGAGAAGGTGACTCTCTAATATCCTTGGGCAAAGAGTCCCAGAGCTTGGGGGCATAGCAGGAGAAGGCCCTGTCGCCCATACAATGTAGACGGGCTTGGAGGGCAGAGTTTGAAGAGCGGAGGTTGCGAGGTGGGGAGTAGGGCGGTAAAAGTTCAGACAGGTATTGAGGTGCCAAGCCATGTAAAGCCTTATAGGTGAGCATGAGGATTTTAAAGTCTACGCGGAATAGGACCGGAAGCCAGTGCAAGGACACCAGGATAGGAGTAATGTGAACACTTGCACTAGACCTGGTCATTAAGGCATAGGTGTAATCCCCAGATTTATCTATTGTTCCGTAAGTGCTTTGGAGTTCAGCAACATGTTTGATCACCCTTAGCTCAGTGCTCACGTTGTGACTCTCCCCCAAACGCTGTTGGTGTGGGAGCAGGACGTGGTGTTTCTGACAGGGAAGGCCTGTTTCTGTCTGCTGTTCCTGCAGTGGTGCTACAGACCGGGGAGTGTGCCAGCGAGTGTTTCTGCCTGAAGTGCCCCCCAGTGGCCAACGGGACAAGTGGAGTGGCGTCAGGGCGTTATGTTATATCCTGGAAAAGGTCAGCGCTCTCTTCTTGATGGATCTGACCGCCATCGGCAAACTGTTGCTGTGTGTGTTTTTGCCAGAGATCTGTCAATAAGCCTTAGGGGGGTAATTTGACTGAGGAATACATGAGACTTTAAGGGAGGATAGTGTAAAGAATTAAGGGGTTACTGCTAAGTAGATGGGTTATGTAGAGTATTTTATACAGTTGGATTGCGTAGCTACTTTGAAACACGTGGAGTGATTGAGATTTTACAGGTTGTGATTGTGTATATTGTTGTAATATCAATCATCTTTTTAAAATGCAAATGCATGATCGTTCACTATTCAATGGAGTGATATCTTAAACCCAGGTCTCACTCTAGAAACTAGTCAGTTTATCATCGAGGACTGGTCAAGTCAAATGCAATTGGTACACCTGTGTAAACTGGGTTTTGCTTGGTTGTAATTATTCCTATTTTTGGAGGAAAAAAATATGTATCACCAGTTTTTTATTTATATGGTATTTTTTGAATGCAAGTTATCCGTGCTCCCAGTAGCTTTTCATTCCCTTATCCATTCTGTTAGAAATTGGTCACCACTAATAACAGGGGTGAAAGCGGAAAAATCATTTTGCTTTTGCCATTGTTGTTTGGGTTCACGGTGGTTTCTGAATGTGTACCTAGGATTGGATCCTCGTATATACAGTACATATTGTATTGTTTTTGTATTTCAGAAAATCTGCAGGTGAAAATGTACCTGTTGTGAGAACTGTGATCACTCTGCCTCATGTTATTGTAGAAACCATTCCACTGTATGTACATGCAGGTAAGACAGCAAATTGCTGGTCATAAGTGCATATTGACCGAGCTTTTAATCTTGTTGGATGCTTTCATTTAAATGCACCGTTTTACTTTTTATATATTAATTGTACGTCTAGCAATTTCTGCCTCAGTGGTTTGTTGATTTCAGTGTCGGTGTTAGTCTGTTTGAGCTCTGTTAAGCATTTGTGAAAGGTTCACATACTGAATGGATATTTGCCTATATTCGCAATCTGACAAGATGCAAACCTTTGACAGGTTCTTTTGACAAAAAATGAGACTTCTCAAGCCAGCCTTAGGTGTATGATCTGACATCAGAATCATGCATTAATATTCTGATATTCATTTTATATAGGACCTTGACATGTAGGAATGGCATCTCACGATTTGTCTTAGCTCAAAATTAACCTGTGGTAGGGCGTGAATAAACTAATTAAATATATTAATTGAAGTCCTTCACATATGAGAGAACAAAACGATATCAAATTGCTCGTTCAAGAAGTTAATCCCAGGAGAAGGGTACAAGTCCCCCAAAAGAAGTTAGTGTTAGTTACCCCTTTGTGTCTTATGTTTTTTTTTCTGTACTTAATGCGCGAGTAAGTAAAATGAAATGTGCACGGACCCGTCCCGTTTTGCCGCCTGTTCTGAAATGTAACGCTGCTGGCGAATCCGATGTTCTTTGTACCCGAAGATCTGCCGTCGTTTGGACGAGTGCGGGAGTCACTGCCGGTGAAATACCACATCCAGAACCGCACCAGTCTGGTGCAGGAGGTGGACATGTCTGTGGAGCCCAGCGAAGCCTTCATGTTCTCCGGCCTCAAGCAGGTGGGACTGAGTCCTGTCCACGGCCACCTGCTGCGGCTCGGCCTGCCGCACTGAATCCGCTCTGGTCCCCTCCCCTTAAAGATGCTCCTAGGCCTCGTCACTGCTCGGCTAGTGGTGTCTGTATCATTTATAGTGGTGGCTCTGTGGCTAAGGATCTGCTCCTGTGGCTGGAAGGTTGCCGGTTCGAACTCCGCAGCTGGCAGAGGAATCCTACTCCGTTGGGCCCCTGAGCAAGGCCCTTAACTCCAGCTGCTAAGCTGTTATGAATTTAAAATCGTCTTTTATCACGGCTGGGGGTGGGAAAGAGAGTGGCAGAATGCTATCCGGTTTAAGAAATGGCAAGACAACCTAAACATTTTAAGAGCTTGGCAAACAGGCTATTTAAAAAAACCTCGTCAGGTGTATTGTTTCACTGCTGTTTTACGCAGTTCAGCTTTGACGCCTCCTTCCACTTTTACAGCTGACATTTCTGCAACGCAGAACAGCATTGGCACGATGTGCTTCGTCACGGAGCACCTATAAAACCACAAAATGATTTCTCCTTGCGTTTTCTAAATCGGTTTCCTAGAGGCGGTTGCGTGGAAGAACGCGGAATTGCTTCACGCTGTCGGTCCTGGAGGGGGCTGTGAGCACTTCCTGGGTGGCTCGGACGCTTGACGGCACAGGGTGGGGACGGAGTGTGTAATCTGGGGTGTCGCTTCCAGGTGCGACTGCGGATTCTGCCTGGCGCCGAGCAGGAGATGCTGTATAACTTCTACCCTCTCATGGCCGGGTACCAGAACCTGCCCCTGCTCAACATCAACCTGGTGCGTTTCCCAGGGTTCACCAGCCAGCTCCTGCGCCGCTTCCTGCCCGCTCGCATCTTCGTCAAGGTATGAAAAGGTCCCCCCCCGGGGGGGGGAGGAGGGGGGGTTGACTTTACTCCATGACAGCCGGGCCCGCTCGCTGTTATTTATGGAATCGGTCGCATCGGGAATCATCTTCCATCTGTCCGTCTGTCCCAGCATGAGCCTAAACCCTGCGCATAGTTCAGAAAGGCTCACAACAAGGTCTTAAAATATCTGTTTAGGTACCTCCTACAACATAATTCTACCTGCTTTTTCCTTGTGTTGATACTTTGCCCCCTGAACGTATCATCCACTGAGTCGAGCCATCACACGCAGAAGCCAGCATCCTTTTTAAAGCCTTCTTAATAGCAAAATACGATTTAACAAATAAGACGTAATTTAGAGAAATTAAATGTTATTGTGCTCAGTGGTCATCTAGATAAATGTACCTCTTCAGTTAATTGGTTCTTACGGTATACTTATCTAAAATATGCTTTATTGGCACTTTTTGTTGTTGTGGGATTATTTCATGTTTAATTATTTAAGGGCATTTTGGGAATGTACAGTAATATGTATACAGTATCGTGTCTAAGAGCATGTTAATGAAACTCTGCAGTAATCCACATCTCCTGCATAATTCAGATTTGTATTTGTTAGCTTGTTCTAAAAATCTTCCTTTCCCATTTTTAAGAGATCTGCCAGTCCAGCCCATTTACAAGTTCTTTTTTTTTTTTAGCCTAACAGAATATTTCGATGAGAGTTTCCAATGTGTTTCGGAGATCCGTCCTGTGAAATATGATCCCGCGTGTGTGTTTAGTGCTCATTGCCACGTATGCTAACCATCCCCAATATCCGGACAAAATGAGTGTTTTGTTCTCAAGTACTAAATAGGCATAGAACATGTTAGTAATGTCGGTGTTTTGTGTTGATTTGTCTTCTTGCTTTTTTTAGCCACAAGGACGACAAGCTGATGACTCCTTCATTGCCGCGGCTTGATTAGTTAAGAGAACTGAAGGTGTACAAATGTGGGATATTATGCACATCCAGTTCTAGACGTGTCTTCGAATTTGAGGAAGATGTTAAGCAGATATCTCTTTTTCAATGATCGAGAACTGGATTTAAGTAAATCTCTTTTTTTTTCTGTCATTCAGTGTGTGCGTGATGGGATGTGAATTAAAATATTTTTGTAATTTTTCTTTTCAATTGCAGTCTAGTAGGCTTTCTCAGACACAATTACTGCGGCTGAGTCCGGCTTCTTAGACATCATTTTAAAAGGATCACTGCTCGTGTTTTGTTAACAAAGAGTGGGTGCTTTGTAGGCTTACTTCTGTGTTAATCTGTACAGTAACACTTGTATGTCCACTGGTATTTGGCATGAATTATTAAATTTCACGTTATTAAATGGTTTTGTTGTAGTTTGCTTCTGAGCTTTCAGTTTATTCTTAGAATATAGCATGAATGTTTTTTGAGTGCAAGGGAAGTGTGCAGAAAGGGACATTTTAATTTGTAGTCATTACAATTTCAGAACTCCCGAACACGATAAACACTAAATCAGAAGAAAGTTTCCGTTTTGAGGAGAACATAGAAAAGTCTCTTTAGTTATTTCAGATCTGAGTGGATTGAGAACAAACCCTCTGTGTCTAGTGACTGAATGCGCAAGCAAGCTTTCTTTTAAAATACCATTCTTCCACATTGCAGGTTACAGCTTAATGTTTATGCATCTTTTTGTTTTGTATGTTTTGCATAAGATCCCCAGCACCCACCCCCATTAAGTTTTTGATCACAACATCATTGACAAAAACTGTCAGGCTTCTCTATTCTGCTGCTCGTGATGAAAAAATGTCCTGAACGTTGTTCAGGATCTAATACAAGGATTTTAAATTGTCAGCCAACTCTGCCCCAGATTACTGCAGAACCTACAGCATGCTGGAGAATCACCAACACAAAATGAACATGTACAGTATGAACATCCACCTCTCTGGTAAAATTAAGCCTGCATCAAGAGACAAGGCCCTGGGGCATTGCTGTGTCTGCAGCTCTTCATTCCATCTCATTCATAACTTATTACACTAGTTATTGCCTTAGATACAGTGGATATAAAACGTCTCCACACTCTTATTGAAATTGCAGGTTTTTGTGATGTAAAGCCAGAAATCAATATAAATCATGTCAGACATTTTTCCCATCTTTAATGTGACCTTGCAACCATCACAATTCAAGAGAGAGACACATACGGTAGATAATTATTAGGGAAAATAATTGCAATTAAAAAACCTACAATAAGGGTGTGTAGACTTTTTATATCCACTGTATCTATAACATGGTTTCCAAGAATGTTCTTAAGGTGTTGGCCGTTTAGAGAGAACTCAAAAACAATGGCGATTGAAGAGACCTGACTTTGAGCCCATGGGAACGGACGGCCCCCGCACTGCCTACTTCATTTACTTTTAAAAAAAAAAAATGTCGGATTTGAACACACCCAGCATCCAGTACAATCCCTTGTCCAAGCGCAGTGAAGACAAAGATGACATTCCACACGCCCGTTCCGGGACATATGAGCTGTGCGCTTGTCCTCTCTGCTACCACCCGGAAAACGGTCCCGAAGTATACAGCCCAAGACACCAGGCTTCGTAACAGCCTCTTCCTTCAGGCAGTAAGACTGCTCAACAGCCAACCACAGCAGACGCCTGCAACTCCTGTACTCTCGGGACACAGACTGTACGGAGAGCGCTAAATAACCTCCTATCCTTGTGTTACTTTCGCGCAATCTGTCAAGTGTATTGTAATTTGCAATTGTGTCATTTATTGTATCCTAATTTTTTTCGTTAATCTAATCCCTATAAATTCCTGTCCTTCTGCTCCTATCCGTTTTAACGAGCTCACGGACAATGCCGAGAACTCCGCTGTATGCTGTCCTGTTCCTGCATTGATAAATAAACCTCGATCGATTGATTGACACCTCATTTAAAACGGTTCCCTTTTTATGGGTGTTAATTATGCAAAAATGAATAGTATGATTTTCTGTTGATTTTCTAACAGTTATATTCCCTATACAGCCTGCTTTTGTTAAAAAAAATCAGAGAAACGGAAGAAATTAATGTTTTCCGGGGGGAAGAAGAGTCTTTTCAAATACTAGTATTGTTTTAATACTGCTAATGCCCGTGTTGGCAGGCCATGACTGGTGCCACCTCCAGAGCTGCCCTGAACGAGTCTTTGCAAGCAGAACAGACAGGCTGAGGGGAGGCGCTCCTGATAAAGAGTTTGGAAACCAGACGGGAACGTCTTGATACCATGAAGTTCATTACTGAAAGATAAAGCGCTACTACACTGCTCCCTTTTTTGTGCTTCAGGGATTTTATTTTTAATTTTAAAGCATGTTTCTACAAAGGAGAGTAATGAAACAACGTTCAACAACAGGAAGCTGTAAAGGTTAAAAAACAGTCAGCTTGGAGTAAATATATGTATGATGGTTCAAATCTATGGTACTGGTAATAAGTCAGACTGGAAGCGTACATAAAATCACCGACTCTCTTCCTAAAAATCGAAATGATTTTTAGTTCTCATCATCCCAGTGGCAGGAGTGAAGCAATGTCTCTGCACCCCCTCTGCATCTCTCAAAAACGTGCGCAGACTTACAAATAAAACGTTTAAAAAACACCCCTACACTGTATATCAACATGATGATGATGATGATGATGGTGATGATGATATAGTGCACATACAGTACAGTACCTTGTTTAGCAATCGTGTGTGGCGCCATGTTTAGTTTTCAGATCTGTTTCATAAGTTTCTTCTCTGGTGACTAATGCAGAGGCGTGTTCAATAAAATTATGCGCCGAATTTCCTTGGACCTGAGTGAGTCTGGACTACAGGGCAGCCAGCTCAGCTGAGAGTGTACGGGCATTGATAGAAAAGGAGGAATTTCTTCAGCATTCCCCGACCCCAATACTTCAAACTTGTTTAATTGCAAATATTGTAAAGATCGGAGAGGAAGAAAGTAACGGGGGGGAAACTGTTTAGCCAATAAATGTACTTCGGCTTTTGTCGTAAAACAGGATAATTAGGTGTGCTTTGCGCCTCGGGTAAGGTACTTGATATTTTATTTCAAGCCTTGCATCGCTTGAAGAAGAAGATACAGCATCGTTTTCCTTTTGGAGTTTTCCGTTTGTTTAGTTTAGTTGTTTTTTTTATTATTATTTCAACGGCCATGAGAGACTATGACGAAATCACTTCTTTCCTGGGGGAATGGGGTCCCTTCCAGAAGAGCGTGTTCATCCTGCTCAGCCTCAGCACGGTCCCAAACGGTTACGCCGGGCTGGCCATGGTGTTCATCTCGGACACCCCGCCGCACCACTGCACGGTGGCCCCCAGCAACGGCACCCCCGTGGTCGTGGACCTGAACCGGTCCCTGCCGGTGGAATCGGTGAACGGAGAGCTGCGCTACAGCAGGTGCTCTCGCTACAAAGTGCCCGGCGGCCCCGGAGCGGGTATAGGAAACAACACTGAAGGCTGCATTGACGGCTGGGAGTTCAGCACAGAAAGATACACCTCCACTATAGTGACAGAGGTGAGACTGGCGATTTATTTTTTACTGCGCCTTCTGGATCGCTTGCGGGATTTACCGCTGCCCTGCTTGGTTAGAGGTCAAGAGATTTCGGCTAAACCATGGGTACTCTTTTGTTTCCTTCTCGTTGATCTGTTGTTCGTTTTCTCCTGGTCCGTGTTATAATTCCGTTATGTTTATTTTTTATTTTTTTTTGTGTGTGTTGACGTTGTTATGTCTTTTTTGTATGAAGCCCATTGGGGCTGCTAAAAAAACACACACACACGCACACGCACAACCACGGATGTTGACGCAGACGCGTTTTTTGATTGCCAGTATTTCGGATTTATCGCGCACGTTTCAAACATAAAGGAAAGGTTGTGTTAAATTAATTTGAATGTCATACGTGTTATGTTATCACACATTCACGAGCAGAAAGTTTTCTTTTTTTTTCCCGCAGTGAAATTGTATTGAATAGATGTCAAATCTGAAAAAATATCTGTCATTACATCACAGGAGGTAATGCTGTGTGGCAAAATAGGTCTAATTACGGGTTATACTTGCCAAGTTTCAAATAAATTATACACGACTCATCAGGAAGAACGTGTTTATAGGCTAGACAAATGTGTTAGGTTGTCACCTACTGTAAGTTGAAGCATGAGCGCATTTTTCTTTTGATATTTGAATTGTCCGTAATTGGCAATTCACTAGGGCACAGATTTTAATAATCGAATGAAAATATTTTCTATCCCTGCCTTAGCTGTGAGGTTTTTTAATATATACGCTCTAGAAGCAGAATGACAGAGGGGTTTGTGTGGAATTACAGCGCGTAATTACAAGAGGTGTTCGTGTTGCCTTCCTGGAATTGCGTAGATGACCCCCTGTCATTCTGTGAGTAAGTTTTATTTTTATACTTCATCTGTCTTCATGGTATGGGGTAATGGCCTTTTCACTTTCTGGGCAACAGAATTTTCCCCCACTTCCTCCTTCAGGCCTTATACAGTATGAGGAACAGACCTGTTAAAATGGGAAGCATTTGACATATGATAATAATAATAATAATAATAATAATAATTGCTTACACTTATATAGCGCTTTTCTGGACACTCCACTCAAAGCGCTTTACAGGTAATGGGGACTCCCTCCACCACCACCAGTGTGCAGCATCCACCTGGATAAAACACTTTCTGATCTTCTAACCTTGCTGAGGAAATTTCACCTTCCACCAGATGGCCATTGTAAAGGCACGTTACTGTAAATCAAAGCCATGACATGTTATTCCCAGGTCTATTAGTGATGTGCTTGTAGAGTACATGGAGTAGCATTCAAACATCAATACGTTTTCAACTTCAGCAACAATGTTTAGGCAAAGGGCTGATTAACCCATTCGTGTTCGTATATTTAAAAATGCCTTTTCCAAAGCATATTTTAAGCCTTTTTTGTTCTTCCAGTGGATCGAAAATCGTGACGTTACGCTTAATAAAGCTAAGCCAAGATTCAAAGGCCCCAATAAAACAGATGCAAATTTCAGCAGCAGTAATTAAAATGCAATTTCCATAAGCCATAAAGGACATGTGGTATGTTATCAGGCAAATTGCTCTTTTGGAACGGCAGGAACCTCCTCTGTGTCGGCGTGACCAGTGTGGCCAAGGCCACTGCAAGGATTCGATCACAGAAGCTGAAGGCCAAGGAAGGGATGGTCCCCTATGCCAAAAGGCAGGGCCTCCTGCTGTTGTAGAATTCAAACCATGAAAGTCCCAAGGGGTATGACATCATCGGTATTGAGCTCTGTCCTGAAAAAGTATTTTACTTCGGTGTACTCCAGATATGATATACACATATCAGACTAGTGACAGGTGTCAGTCTATCAGTCAGCCCTGAAAGAGCTTTTGACCAAAATTAGGAGGAGAAACTGAAAAAGAAATAGCAATTAGACTCACTTGTGGTAAGATGAAGTTGGGGGTGTGGCGGTATGTGAATTAAGAGGTGGAGAAATCTGATGACGTTCATCCTGATAGTATTGCAGATAATTTGTGTCATTAAATATAGGTTGGGAAAAGAGAAAGGTTCTGTCTTAGAAATCGTAATAGTTCAGTTCATTTTATTTGTCATATGCACAAGGGCAATGAAGTGCTTATTTGCATGTTTGCTCCAAAACAAATATATTAAAGGAATCACCAAAAAAATAAACACAGAGCAGCAGCAGCAGCAACAACAAGTTAAATAACATACAACAAAAGCCAGACAAACAGTGTGAGAAAAAAACACATCAGTGTGAGCCAGGGGTAGGGGTGGAGTTCAGTAATCAGTGGTCATTAAAAATCCCAGGGTGCTTCTCGAAAAGAGTAGGGGTGTAACCCAGGTGTCCTGGCCAAATTTCCCATTGGCCCTTACCAATCATGGCCTCCTAATAATCCCCTTCTATGAATTGGCTACATTACTCTGCTGTCCTCCCCACTGAGAGCTGGTGTGTGGTGAGCGTTCTGGCGCACTATGGCTGCCGTCGCATCATCCAGGTGGATGCTGCACATTGGTGGTGGTGGAGGGGATCCCCATTACCTGTAAAGCGCTTTGAGTGGAGTGTCCAGAAAAGCGCTATATAAGTGTAAGCAATTATTATTATTATTATTAATCTGGCAGCTGATGGGAAGTTGGTGCCTTGTGCTTTAATTGTACCATATTAGTAACATTTGCTGTAGTCTCTGCCATAGCTAATTATTTTGCATAATTGCTAACATTTTGTGTTGTGTCATGACACTCACTGGGTGTAGCATGAGACGGAAAAACAGCTGAGTGATAAATATTATTAGTAAGGACTAATTAAATCAAATGAGACAGTTTTTTCCCAGGTCCCAGATGCACCCTTGTCTGATCCATTTTCTCAAGAGAGCTCTTCAGATCACAGGATAAAGTGGTAGGTTGGGCAGTGACTTCAGAGTCATCACTGGGCAGTCAGAAGGCCACAAAGGTGGGAATTTCTTTTGAATTTAGTTTCCTTCATGCTGGTCATCACTAATTCGTTCCCTGCTTGGCCCTCCATTTATCCTGTCTGGAGAAGGATGCATAGCCGATGCCTGCAGCAGTGATTGCTGCTGCCCTGTCAAAATGACTGTGATCTGTGTGCCGCCATCTTGGGCAGGGGGGAAAAGCTTCAGAAAAAAGTCGGTGTCCATGTCCCTCAGGAACTCAGCCCCTTGAGGCTTGACAGTGGTTACTGCTGGTATCTTTTTTATATTTTTAAAATTACTGAGATATTCTCCTTAATCTAGCCTCTTCACAACATGGGTCAAGTAAGGGAGCGGTGGAAAACATCCTGTCTTTTGTTCTTGCCTTCCCAGCTCTTACAATTGCGGAACATTAAAAAAATTCAGATTATTTGCATCTTTTTATCCTTCATCAGGATGGCATTTAGTGTTCGGGTATCCATGTCTGGAGAAACTTAGTTGAGCCATGTTTTATGTAAGCAGGAGAAAGGTGTTCCAGAACATTTTTGTTTTACAAAAATAGGCTGTGGTAAAGAAATCGTGAGGGTGTGTTTCAAAAAAATGAAAATGAGCACGGTTGTAACTCGTGAATGATTTATTGTAATTCTGTATCCCATGCAGTTGTGAAAGGGAATTTTAAATAGACAGTTGTCAATGAGTAAATTTACCCTTTCATTATACACCTGTCTCAATAATACATTTCTCATGATTCCCTCAGTTACAATACGCTGGCTGTTTTCCTTACCATGTATCAGGACGCGTTTCTGCTTTAGTTACATGAAACGTGACGTCAAGCGTGAACCCGGTCTGTTTAGAAATGGGTGAAATAGCTCCTCAGAGGGAGGTGTAATTGGTTCCGTGTGTTTTGAGTTTTGTGTGTTCTGGGTTTTTGCTCCCGCCAGTGGAATCTAGTGTGTGAAGAGGGCTGGAAGGTGCCATTCAGTCTCTCCGTCTTCTTCATGGGGGTGTTGATGGGCTCCTTCATGTCCGGCCAAATCTCAGACAGGTGCGTCTGCAGCAAATCACTGGAGGTGATACTCTTCCCTGGTGAAGGCTAATGTGGTTTAAGTGATCACATGTGCAGAATCTGCATTATTCTGCTTGACTGATTGATTGTCTGTAAACACAGTTAGGCAACATCAGACATCCCCCCATCCGTAAATCTTCTTTTCAGAAGTGCAAAGAACATAAAATTTATATCCACAACCAACCCAACCAAACACCTTTGCTCTGACAGAGAGAAAAAAAACAAATTATCTGTATTTTTATTGGTTGAAAAAAAAGTCTGTTTTATGAGTCTTTACCTTTTCTGTTGAAGATTGGACAACTGCAGAAACTTTGATTTGACTGTTTAAAAAATAGGCTTCAGTTGCATATGTTGTAGACGGACTGTGGAGTTTTCCTTTGAGTTACATTCCTAGTCCAAGCCCTCACAGCTGCATGCTTCTGTAAATGTTTCTGTGTATCTTCTTTTTCAGGTATGGCAGGAAAGTCATTCTCTTCATCACCATGGCGTTGCAGACTGTGTTCAGTCTGATACAAATCGCCTCCACCAGCTGGGAGATGTTCTGCATTCTCTTCTTCATTGTTGGAATCGGACAGATTTCTAATTACGTTGCGGCTTTTGTCTTAGGTATATTGGGCTCTGGGAGGGGGCTTCGGCTACGAGGTTGTTTTTTCTGCAGTTTGAGTTCATAATAAACTCCCTCTTGATTGTGGTTCTGCATTTCATTAAAAATAACAGCAAAATCTTGCATGTGATACATAATCCTGCAACCTGCAACAGATGAGTAGACACAGATCTCCTTGGTTTTGGTGGGATGCCTTAAAGATCCTCTTCTGCTGATATCCAGAATAATGCTGAGGTAGGAGTGTGTAGCTCTTCCAAGGAAAATGGACTTGTGAAAACCAAGAGACAAAATGTTGCTGAATTAGTATTAACTCTGCAAATAATTGATTTTCTGTTGCTGTTAAAGCTCCGAATGTTTTTCGGGCAACAATGGGAAAAAAATATGAGAAAACTGACCAGGTTCTCAGTGCAAATATTGACTCACCAGTGCAACACTTAGGGACACTCCAGTCTGAGCAAACATTTCTGCTGCAGCATTCCAGGGGACAGTGCACAGCCTCTTCACATGTAGCTACAGTCAGCCAGACGAGCCTGTCGAGCACGAACTCTGTCCGGCCCTGCGCCCGCTGTCTGTGGCTCAGCGCGGCCAGTACTGGACTGAATATATGGGCCATGACAATAGGTGGAAGGTGAGATCACAGGGTGTTGGGCAACGGTTGTGTTCGTTTTCTGCCTCAGGTACGGAGCTCCTGGGCAAGTCGGCACGCATCGCCTTCTCCACTGTCGGGGTGTGTGTGTTCTATGGGCTGGGGTACGCCATTCTGCCCCTGTGTGCGTACTTCATCAGGAGCTGGAAGGCCCTCCTCTTCGCCCTCGCCCTGCCTGGATTTCTCTACATACCGCTCTGGTGGTGAGTGCAGCAGGCCCTCCCTCTCCCTGAGCGGTGTCTGCAGCGCACCCCAGCTCTCGCCAATGACGGGATTCCTTCCCAGCATGCTTTGCTCAGGCAGCCCTTTCCTGCGTTTCCTAAGCCTCCGCCAAATCGGGTTGTAAGCCAAAAAAATACCAAATCTTTACTCATGTAATGCAGATGCAAAACTTGTTGGGCTTTTTCTGTATCTCTTGTGTTATCAGGTATTGGATAGTATCCACCTCCTAAGCGCCTTATACCAATGATCAAACAAATACAAAAAGAGTCTTCGGCAGTTGCTGAGGCTGAGCTACGAGACTCGCGGTTTCGCCATCCTCGGTATTGAATCGAGGCATTGAAAGGGCTACCAAAAACGTGTATTTCCAAACAATATCAACAGCAACCAACAGCATTGTCTTTAATGATGACTTATTTTTTGTGGGTACAGGCGTCGGGGCAGGCTTTTGAAAGGTTTATGCATCAGCAAGCCAGAGCAGATTTAGTGAACGACTGCTTTCAGAATCAGTATTTGTAATTGCATTTCAGATGGTCATGCATTATTTTGAATGATTTTTTTTTTAGTTCAGCTGCATACATACGGTATGTTTTGTGTCCGTTTTTTATGTGTCTCAGCATTATTCTCTCAGTCGGACCTGTACTAATCTTGCTACATTAAAAAAAAAAAAGTTTTTGTTAAAAATTAAACCAAGTGGTGAACCGTTTCCCATTTATGTCCCGTTTGGCTGTTTGGCCCACAGGCTCATTCCGGAATCTCCAAGATGGCTGCTGGCTCAGGGCCGGATTAAGGAAGCAGAAGCCATCATCCGATCCGCTGCCAAGAAAAACAGCGTCACGCCTCCGGAGGTTATATTTAAGGCGGAGGACTCCATCAGACTCATGGTAATTAATGCCTGTTGCATTCAGAAGCGTGGTCACTAGGGGGACATGTGAGGGACTGTAAATGTCCAACGTTCTTTATAGTGGACTTTGGGTATGTAGTGCTGCAGATCTGTCTTAAGTGCGTTATTTCTTTTTGCTGTTTAATTGTGTTACACCACACAGAGGAATGTGGTGTACAATTACACTTATCCTTGTTACCCACAGACTGTGAAACTTCCATGACACAAAAATGTTCCCAGACATGTTACCCAGTTAGCTGAAGCCAGTTGAGCTCGGATGAAAAATGCAGGGCACAGATTGCGAGAGGCCGTGCTTTAACGCGCACTCAGTAGGATTAAAATTTGCCATCCAACATCTTACAAGTGAAAGTTTAATTGAATTTTTTTTAAACGAAATCAAAAGATGAAAAGGTACTCATGTAAAAATGATCTTTAACTCTACGTAGACTGAGCATCAAAAGAAACCTGGTAATGAACTGTAGCAAAGTCACAATGTCATTACTGTGAAAATGACTATGTCGTGATACAGGTCTATTCGTTGTGCCAGTTAACATTTATTATCGACAGGACTGATCGACAGGGGGTTCACCACCACTGGAAGTAAAAGGTTGCAGATTCTGTCCCGTTCTGCTCAGAGAGCCTTCGATGCCACTTGTCCTCCCAGCTCCTCCACAGCTGTTCAATGGGGTTCAAGCCCAGAGAGCAGGGCAGCGTCTGTGGCATACCCTTGTTGGAGAAATTTTCCTGCTTCCCTGTAAAAGACAGTGAGGAGTCCATCTCAGAAGTTAAAAGAAGTTATTATTTCATGCACATGGGAGCAAAACACACAGACATGCTCGGTGCATTTTCCTCCAAGCGATTTAACTAGAACAGTCCTTAAATATTGTTCTGTTATCTCTCCCGCTTTCCTGTGCTGATCAGATTGGCAGCATTCCGGGATCACGTTCCTCTTCCTCTTCCCTCTTTGCCAACCATAACTTCTTTTTACCGCAATTGGTTACTTAGTTTCATACATAACCCAGTGTAGAATTACATAGTGGCCCTTGTGTCCAGCGTTCTCCCGTTCCAGTTCAGAGCAGCTCTGTATGCCACCTAATAAAACACTGCAGCGTCAGGAGGGAAAGTGTGTGCAAAGCTCACAGAGACCCTGTCCACACCCGCCATACAGTACATGTTACATGAGCAGCGCCAGGCCGTACAGGCCATCCTGTGGGGCCAGGAGGGGCAGGACGTGAGGTCTCAGGGCTGACCGGGATCAGAGTAGCACCTTCTTGTCACGGACGTCCAAAGGGGCTAACTGTGCGGAGTAGGAGAGCGGAAAAAGACCCATATGCGTAGCGGCGAGACGGGAAAAAGGCCCGGGCTCATAGTGCAAAGAGTTCAGGAAAGCCGTATAGAAACCTATGCCCTCAGGGAGCGGACATGGGGCGTCCTGGTGCTAGGCGGGTCTCAGGACATCCGAACGTCAATGCTGAGCGAGGACCGAGTGCAAGACCCGGAAATATATAGCCCAAGGGAAAGAGTGGGACAGGAAGGACAGCAGACCGGAAACTAGGGACAGGACAGAGAAGGAGCGCCCTCTGGCTGCAGAGGGCGTGACACTTCTAGGCCGATCGCCACCAATGGCTACAAGCGGAGCTCTGTATGGATTAGACACCCCTGCCCAGACCAGCACACTGGGACCCTCTCATCTAGGGACCCTTCGCCCATCAGAGGGGTCTCCTCTGTGGGCGACTGCACCCGAGGCGATTTAGTGCAGCCTCCGGCATGCCGAAGGCGCGAAGGGATCGATGACTTGATGAGCGAGGCACCCTCGTCCCTTTCTGTGTTTTTCACCTGCGGCCGTCACCAGGTTTGACACGGCGATTGACTGCTCGTGCTACCCAAAGTCAAAGCTATCGTGGTCAGTCGCGCATGACCAGTTCATCGAAATGACACCAAAGACAATTAATCAATGTGCACATTTGTTATCCTTTGTCTTCAAAGATGAATGCATAGTGAAAATGTATTTTGACACTCGGTGCTTGCATGGGAAAAAGTGAAAATGTAGCCATGACTATGAAGTAAGGGAACTGCAAGAAGTGAAGGGAACTGTGAGCAAACTGCAGCTCCACATCACACAGATGTTTGTGTCCTCTTTTAAATAGCTAGTTACCTGATTATTTCTCTGATTACCCCCTCCATGGATAGTAAAGAGTAACTAATTAGGCTGTTACATCCAAAAGAGTTACAGACTCTGGTCATCTATCTAAAACTGGCATGATCATGTGTTGTATATTGGTAACTGTTTAAACTAAATATAAATTATATTAAAACCCTGCATTAGTTATTTTTTTAAATAACTGCTGAGCACAGGGCATAGTTGGGACATGGTTAAGGCTAACCTGGCAACAATTATTATTATTATCATCATTTTTAATTATTCTTGTTGTTGTTGTTGTTGTTCTTATTGTTATTATCACGATCATAGGTTTTGGTGAATTGTGCGACAGCGTACTGTACTGCCACAGCAAGAGAAAACAGTCTCATTTAGGCAAGAGTGGGTTGAGCTATGTCATGTGTTGTAGGGGTACAGTTTCAGCAGAGGGCACTCTTTCCTCTGAGCTGAAGCTCCATACAGTGTGACCTTTCCTGGATTTGGGTATCCTTGAGTAGAAGTTAGAAGACCTCTTTCATTAAGTCCTTGTTTCGGGGTAGAAGAAAACTTGCAATTGGGAGGAAATCTTTTCTGCAGGGGTGGAAAGAAAGGGGTGTGTAAGAGCACACGGCCTCACTGGTAGCTCTAAACACTCATCATCATGCAGAAGAACTAAAACCACAACCTTCTTCAAATCCTGTTGGAGTCATGTTTTTGTATGGGAATTACAGCAAGCAGATCCCAAAGTCTGTTGTCACATGTCGGCCAAATGTCATTTCATTTATATTCTGGGTTTAGAATAATGTAGTAATTGTAATACACATTTCTTAAAATCTTAATTTCTAGCGACAGAATGACACAGAGGTGAACCAGCACTCATATACGTACTTTGATCTCGTTAAAACAACTGACATGAGGAATATAACCATTCTCAATATCCTGATCTGGTAAGTCAAGTCTGTTTCAGATGACTTAATATATACATCATTTTTGGATCAAATAAAACATGATCATAAGATTTTTAAAAATGCACTTTATGTGCTATCATTTTTAGGGGGAAATGTTTCTAATTTTCCATGTTTTTTATAAAGCCACCGATGTTTAACTGTGTATTTTTCTTGAACAGCAGGCATATACGTTATTGTTAGCATGTCGGTTCTGTGTGATTTTTGTATTTAACGGTTTTGTTTTTCCCCAAACAAATGCTGCTAGAGAGTTTTTAAACTCATCCTGAACCAACATCTAAATGAATCATTACTATAACAGCTGTTATCAAGAAAGTAGTAAAAAGAAACATTCAAGAATCTGCAGTGTCATTGTAGCACATCTCACAGTTGAGGGAAGGCTCTTCTCTGATGGCCGTGTGACTATGAAACAATTAATAGTAACACTTTACTTGAATGAGACTGAGAAACCCTGTCATAACTCTTACATAAACACAACACGACATTACAACAGCATTTAGAAACACTTGTGCAAATGACATGGCACACGAATATTCATGAAGGTAGATGAGAATGAAGGATGACACAACGAAGATGTTTCTATAATAGCACTTAAAAGTGCCGTTGGGTTAATTATCTGTTACGGAATTTTTGCCGAGTAGGAAAAGACACTGCCTTGGATGACCACAAGGTGGAGCACTTTCCTCTGCTTTACTGGTAAAAGGCAAAAGACTTAGACTGGAGATAGATACTTTCTTGATCCCGTGAGGTGCAACAGCAGCTTAGCACAGTCAGCACAGCACAGTGTAACGAAACGATACAAGAGGATATGAAGAGAAAGTTTTCAGCTAGCAATAATCCTGCCTCGGCCAAACCTCACAGGCTACGATACTGCCACTGTACAGAGCAGAGTATCAGTAGCCCCACCCCCAACTCTCTCCCACACGGGCGCTCACCTCCAGTCCGGTGCAGTGTTTGGAGTGACTGGTGGTTCTGGTGCTGACAGAATTACAAATACTGACCCAGAGAGAAATCTAAACGGAGAGGTCAACTACAGGAGGGAACAACCACACAAAGACATCAGGCATGCATGCAGCCACACGTGTACAGCAGCAATTAGTCTGTTCCCAGCAGCCCCTCTGGAGCTTAAGCTGAGAAATGAATATCCTGTCAGTGTAGGTGCAGCTCAGTAATGGTAGTCCTAGTGTATTCATGTGAAATATTCTTTTCTATTTGGATTTTGTGCCTGTTGTTTTATCGTAGTGTGTAGGGGGTTTATGAAAGAGTTATGACGATGAGTTTTAGTCTCTTTCAAGCGGCATGTTTCCCAATTATCTTTGGTATTTCAGTCAAAGAATCTCATACGTTTAAAAGAAGGTTCCTTGCAGTAACTGTATATTAAGTTTGAATGCCTGTTTTGAATCCTTATCGGTTTTATTGAAGATGCAATTTTGATATTGTTAAAGAAAATACAGGATCTTTTGAAAGAATCCTGTTTTTGTCCATTTTCAGGTTTGTCATAACAATCAGCTACTTTGGGCTGTCGTTGAACACCCCCAATATGAATGGGGATCCCTACATCAACTGCTTTGCCTCCGCGGCCATGGAGATTGTGGCCTACGTCGCAGCCTGGCTGTTGCTAAGGGTTGCCCCACGACGCACGATCATTTCAAGTACTCTTCTGTCCGGTGGCACCTTACTCCTGCTCATCCAGCTGGTTCCCTCCAGTAAGGTTTTACTTGGTCTCCGTGTGTCACTGAACCTCTCCAGCCCCACAGATCCTACAAACGAAATGCAGCTGTCGAGCGTATGGGTGTGGCCTGCACAGGAACGTTAACAGCCCCTGCTCGCTCGGGGCTTGATCTGGATTTGCGCAGGTGGCTTCAAGTGGTGGCTTAGCCTATGGGGATGTGACATTTGTTTCTTCTCTCCGACCTCCCTCAGCTCAGATCTGATGTGGGTCTTGACAATCGCATGTGCGTGGTGTGTGTTGAATTACAGGGCTGGAAATGGTGGATAGTCATGTCTAATCTCGCGCTCCAGTTGGGGGTTTCTGTCAGGGCAGCTAACAGTGGGTTAAAATGTTTAGCAATAACTATGCAGTATGAGATGTATGTCTATTAAAAAAAGGTAACAGCGATAAAGTAATTATTACAAAGGTCCGTATTTTTCTAATTCTGAGGGGAAAAGCCTCCTTTTAAAAAAACAGAAAAGGAGTTATGAAGAAAGGGGTGTTTCTTAGCCGTTCATTCAGTACTTTATTCCATATTCATTTCTGATACAAATTTTTTGGGGAAGTACTGGAAAATAGCGCTGCCCAGACTGTGTTTAAACACACACGTCTAAAGTTGTGTCAGTTTACAACTCAACAAGTGAAATATCACACCGAAATTTCAGCGTTCTTCTTCTTCTGTGTCAAGATTCTTTTAAGATCTTTAAGTCAGAAGTGTTAGGCAGTACAATCATTCTCTCTTGACAACGCAATGATTTTCAGCGTGATGGAGTGCTCGCTCACTTCAGGACGTGCGATGTAAGCAGTCCGTGGATGTGTTTTTCCCCAGATCTCGGCATTCTCGCCAGTGTCCTGGCAATGGTTGGGAAATTTGGGATCACGGCGGCGTTTTCGGTGATTTATGTGTCGGCGGTGGAGCTCTTTCCCACGGTAGTGCGGAGCATGGGAGTGGGAATCTGTTCCATGGCATCCAAGATCGGCAGCATGATCTCTCCCTTTTTCGCCTACATGGGTAAGTGCCAGCTCCCTGCTCACCTGGGGAGCATTAAACTGGGAGCTCCGCCGCCGAGGAATTCCGAGTATTTCAGTCCAGTCCGGCAAACGACACTGTGTGAGGGGAGTAGGAGGTCTTGAATTGTTTTAATTCCTCGGCCGGCGGAGGAGTGTAGAGCCCTTAGAGACGAATTCCTCACTCCTCCTGACAGCGAAGATTAACTTCTGCACCTCTCAGCCGGCTGTTGTGGCAAAGTCAAAAGCGTCAGTGCATGGTTCTCTTTTTCATGTACGTCTGCGAAATCGGAGGAAGATTCCTGGTCCATTTCAGTCGCCAAGGCGGGGCTAAGCTGATGCATCAAATCAACACTGAGTACAAATCAGAACCATAAATTATGAGAGTGATTTGGCTTTAGGCCCAGTCAGTGGGAGGTATTCTACTCCAACTATGTAGTGATCCGTATATATAGTAAATATAATGATATACAGTATATACCACTCATATGGTATATTGTATATTGGATGGGAGAGGCACAGTGGCTCAGCGTTTAGCATTGCTGTCTCACAGTGCTGGGGCTCTGGGTGCAATTCCAGACTTGTGGTGCTATCTACAGAGATTTGTGGTGCTTGCCAGATTTGTAATGGATAGTACCTGACGATAAGCATGCATCAAACAGGATACACAAGTAACAGATGACCGGAAATATTTGGGTGAAATTGACTATTGACAGAGCTATAGGCAACAACTTGTAAGTACTTGGCCAGTCGAAGACATTTTCCTGTATACGGTATAATTAAAATGGAAGCAGCTATTACAAAATATTTAAACCTCCCTTGACACACGAGATTTATGCCTGGGTGGAGGAGCACGGATATAAATGTATTTATACTTTGTGACTGAAACATGTCTGATTCCGATTCAAACCTTTTGAAATTGTTTAGGTGCTCAGGTAGGGCTACAGTTACTGAGTTTCTAGGGAGTGCAATAAAAGTCTATCCCTTAATTTTACGAGATAGAGCATTTGAGAACAAGTTCTCTTTTACAATGACAACCTAGAGACCAGGTATAGAGGGCCAGGTATATACTAGAAGAACAGGAGTGAAGAGCCTTAGGTGACATCTGCAATGTTCGACTCTCGGTACAATCATCAGGCCCAGATCCCACACTCCTGCCTAATACAGTGTGTGCACTTCTGTCTGAACTAGTACTGTAGCTCCGCAGGGTTTTCCTGACCGGTGTGCAGTGAAGGCTTGTGTGCATGGTTTCAGCTTGACTTACTGCAACAAAATAATTTACAGGTGCATTCAAGTGTTTGTGCTGGAATTGATACCTGCCATTTCATATCAGGAATTTTAATGATTTGACTGTTAAACTGAATTGTCATTGTTGTAACCTTATGAGTAAGAAAAAGTCAAATGTTTTTTTTTATTAATCAACCATTCATGTTCACACTTTCAGCTAGACATACATCAGGGACTTGTTTTTCTTTTTATATGTGACTCAGATCAGGGAGTGGTGACAAGCCTTCTCACTCAATTTTCTGGCATATATAATCTATCTTTTTCATGACAAAACTGTGATACAATAATGAAACGCATAAATGCTGGCAATACAAACAAGAACTTCAGTTCAAGGTACAGTAAATACCTTAAATAAGTACAATATACTCCTTCCTTGAATATGACAATGTGGTATGTGTTTATACTGTATATTAAAATTTTGTTTTCTCAAAGTCTTGTGTAAAGTTCCTTCTAAAGCCAGTATTTACCTTTATTGTTTCCAAAATAAATTCTTTGGAGCGTGACAGTGGTGTACTCAGCGGAAAAAAAGGATAAAATGTAACAGGGTACTTGGCATTCAGATGAATTCACCTTCAAGGTATTAAATATCCGTTATTTTTTAGATAAGACATGCAGGACATGTGAGTTACAACATGTCGGCTTTGTCTTTTCACATCAAAGTTCCTAACTTAGCTGGTCTGTAACACGAGACCTTTTTAACCACCATAAAAGAGTGCTTACTATTTGTCCTTGGTTTTACCCCAGTGGTTTGTGGCAAAGAATGACATAGTTCAAACAGTGTCAAGGAAAGAAGATAAGATGTTAGTAGATAATCATGTGTTTCTTTCAAAGGTAATTTATCTGTTTCATTTCACAGTGAGAGGCTGGATGACTGATTCATTTTTAAACATTAAAACTGAGTGTACTTGAGATGTTATATTTTTAAAACTGCACCGGCCTAAAATTTACTTTTTTTGTCTGCAAATCTTGCTGTTTATTCTCATTGCAGTGTTCAGTGTTTCTGTGTTATTGGCCCTTTCTTTGCAATAAAACATAAATATCATTGAAGAGACACACTGCAAAGACACGGCTGATTTTCTGAAGTATCAGCAAAGGTGGTTGAGACTCTTTATTCTTTTAGTCTGAGACTAAATTAATGTCTTGTTTAGAAAATATAGACAAAAACAGTGTTTCAATAAATTGTATGCATTTTGAAGAACTGCATTATGTATGCATTTAAATGATTCTTTACTGCTTGTGTTTTTTAGGAGCATATAACCAAGTCCTGCCATATATATTGATGGGAATCCTTACAGTCTCCGCGGGCCTTCTGAGTCTTCTGCTGCCCGAAACAAGAGGCACCGATCTCCCAGAGGACCTCACTCAAGTGCAGAAGATTGTCTGGTCTGTTTCATAATACTCTCCCAGAACCCTTTACAAAGATTTTCTAAAAGTTTAAAGTTGACTATTCCTTCAAATAGTCCGAAGCTACATTTCCGAGATGTACCTTTGAGCAGTTATTTCATATGAGCATTCTTCCTTAATAATCTCACATATTGAAACTTTTAGGATTGCCTTCAGAAAAAAAAAGATTTTCCAACCCGACAATTCCCCCTCAGATGACTTAAGGCTGCCTCTTGTGTTTCATTGGTGGCTGTAGAAATTCATTGTGTTCTGATGTCTTAGTGAAGCTTGGACAAAGGTCTGAAAAAGGAAAATGTTTAAAAGATTATTAAGCTATTTCAGTTAAATTTGATTGTTTTTATCACTTGTGCACAACACAAAGATGCCTTCTGCATTATGTAGTTCACCAGGTTTTTATCAGCTACCTCTGAACCTAACCCTAACCCTTGTGCTTTCCAGATTACTGGTACTGTAAATTAACACCTATTGTATCATGACAATTGATTTCTATGTTACAATTTGCAACACTTTGCAGTTTCTTGGAAACATGTCAATGTCATTTGACATTATCCTGAAATCTTAATATTCATTTTGTACCAGCACTGTTTTCTTAAAGACCTGTGCAACATGTTGTCTTCAGACTTTGCTAGAAGGGATACTCACACATGGGTTACCATCTCCACTGATAGCAAAGTGTTTGTTTGACATCTGTCTTTCACACAATTCCATCATCATGCATCCTGTCCTTTTCACTTAAAAGCCTGCCTTCCTTGGGTTGTTCTGCATGGTCTCCCTTGCCTTGTTTTGGCTTTTGAATGATGCAGGAAAGCAGGACAGGAGGCTAAAAAGCCACCAGGTCAAAGTGTCTCATTAGCCATCTGTCAGATTGGTGTTCATCACTTTCATCCTGGGTTCCCTAAAGTTGCATTCGTCAAACATGTGAGACAATAGATCTAGCAAGCTAAGAGCTGGGTGTGTTAGTACCTGGAAGGCATCATATATCCTGTCCCTGTCCTTCTCCAGTCGCTGTTCTGTACTTTAATTCCTTTTGTCCTCAATATCACTGTCTCCACCTCGGAGCAGGCAGATACCTGCCCTGCCTGACACGTGAGAATACCGCCAGCATAATCTTTGCTTTGAGTGATTTATTCTGGATAAGTGTTTTATTAGATAAGGGAACTTAGACGTTAAGAAAAAAACCTGCAAAGCCACTCCTATTTTGCCATAATATATTCCAAAGAAGCTGTTTTCCAGAAGGTCTGAAACATTTTTAATACTTGACATCTGTTCAAGATTGAAATAATAATTCCACAAACGGCGCAGTGGCTCTTCGTTCAAGCTGTCTGGGAGTCCCTTCTTGGCCCTGTAATTGCGTACCGCAAGGGCTCCACCACCAGAATAGAGAAAATACGTAGGAAGGTAATTCAGTGCAAGGAGTGCTTTGTTGCCTGCCCTCATTAATGTTGCTTACGGGGCAAATTAAATAAGAGCTTTTGCAAAGCCTTACAACCTTACACTTTCCGAACTTCTGGGATCTTTCTGAATCTGTGGTGAAGGATTTGGCCGAGCAGCTTTCCTGCAGCATCGTCCTGACATTGCACCAGCTGCTTTGCTTGTGACACCATATGCCATCCAGCGCAAGCAGCCCTTCATGGAGTGCAGCGGACGCTGGCAGACCGTTTATATGCCAGTCCAGTATTACACACCGTCGCCAGCACTCGCCTGGATGCCGCTGGTTATCTTCCCTCACCTGCCACTCCGAGATCCTAGAGAACACCGAACTGGACCTCGCGTTTCGAGCTGGCGTGAGCGAGGAAGGAAGAGATCGAGTATATGTGTAGTAGACGTGGAGAAGTGGAGAACAGGAACATCTTCAATGTAAAATGAAACGCGCGTGCAACCAGTGACCATGTGGCATTGCAGGAGCCCATTCACTGAGGTAGTTCTGAAGAGACAGGTTGAGTTGGCACTTCTCTCAGTGACTTATTGGCAACCGGCTTAGAGACATGGCAGATTGGCTCCTCCCATTTGTAACCTGCATCACATGTATTACAGCCAGTTTGTCATTTGTTTTAGGAAGTGAAATCTTACCTGCTTTATAATCACCCTGATTCAAACCAACCATGCCAGCCAACACACGTAGTTTTCTGGAAATTTCCATTGGGATAAGCACAAGGTTACGGTGGAGATTACAAGGTTACACTCAGCATGGTTCTGAGTTCACTGAGCCGGTTAAGATGTTTGCTTGCAAGTGAGCTTGCCTTCAGTCAAGACGGGAGTCTCGTCTAGTTTGTGGTCCTGTCTTGTGTCCTGTGATGGACCGGTGTCCTGTCCGCAGTGTGGTTCTGTCTTGTGTCCTGTCCGGGGTGTGTCCTGTCTTGTGTCATGTGATGGACTGGTGTCCTGTCCGGGGTGTGTCCTGACCTGTGTCCTGTGATGGATTGGTGTCCTGTCCAGGGTGTGGTCCTGTCTTGTGCCCTGTGATGGACTGCTGTCCTGTCCGCAGTGTGTCTGCTTTTTACGCAATGACCTATTCAGCCATTTCCAAGACTGTTTAACCCAAATGGCGTCACTGTTTTTCACAACTTAACATCTGCTTGCCTTTCACTTAAAAATATACCTGGCATATTTCTTTTATCAGCTCTCCACAACATTTCTAAAAACCTGTCTTCCAGGACTAGTCATATATGTAAGAGTTTACACCAAAGTGCTCCTGCCTGCCTAGCCACACTCTCAGTTTTCAATTTCACATAGCCCCATTGTGAGAAGAGTCTATTCATAGCACTCAATTTAAAATCATGGGAGCTTTTCTGTGTTGTACTGTGTACCGTTAACATAAAGAACTGTTTATTCCGTTTCACTTCAAAGCTGTGCCTGCCAGTGAAGAACACATCTAGTCCTCACAAACTCTGAAGACTCAATGTGTTGTTGCTTTCTTATGATCTCTAGCATTTTACTATTGTAACTCTGACAGGATCACCTTACATGCATCCAAGACCAAAGCTCGGATTGTAGCTGGTGGTTAAGAGAAATATTAATACTGGCTGACAAATCTGTCTTCAGGCACAAGTCCCAGCTAATAAAGACCCCAAAAGGGGAAAGACAGCACTTCACTGGCCTGTTGGATGGCAACGTTCATAGCAGTGTGGAGAGGCCCAACAGCTCATGCTAGGGGCAGCGGGAGAGCGTTTCATTCAGAACAGAAACACCCCGTAGTAGGGAATCAAAGATAAAGTAAATCATCTGCAATCTCAGCTTCGCTTCACATACAGGAACAGCCATCTCTTTGTAGCAGAATGAGCTGCATACACGTGATGGTGAGGAAGAACAGTCGGACACAAGATTGATTTCTTAAATGTATTCATTCACGCAACCAATTTGCAAACAAGGCCCAGACAATGGATATCTGAAATAACCCTATGTTTTCACGAGGCTCTTTTACTCCGTTAAGTGGATCATGAGCATCCACTAAACATGTCTGGGTTGAAGTAGATCCAAAGAAAAGTTTGGGGCAGATTCTCACCTGGGACATTATGCTCAGTGACCGAACCCCATCACGGTGAAAGCATAAAGAATGATTGTTCTTTCGGATCAATCCGAGATAAAAGCCTTGTTATTTTTTGCGTTAGTGATATTTACTATTCCAATGCAATATTAAAGATAGAATAGTCAAAATGAGAAAGACTTTCACTTTTATGGGTTTAATGGGCATTCATCAAATAAATGTATATGAAATATCCAGTATTTACAAAACATCTATTTGTTGTATCTGTGCATTAATGTTTAGAAATTTCCTGTCTATTGCGATGTGTGTAAAAAGAGAACTATCCTCAATTAGTAATAGTGAATGGATTGGTGAACTGGGCAAAAATCAGCCTGTATTGAACCCGACATGAACGAATGGTTGTTATCCTTGCTGTTGCTGTCTGCAGGCTATTACAGTAGTTATGTCTTTTCTCCATGTGTATTTACTGTGCATTTAACTTAATCATGAGATATTGTGAAGCACAGGAAATACTGAAAAAGACCAATATTGAAATATTGATTTCCATTATAATCTAACACAAATCATAGATTGGAACTCGTAGTCCTTGTTGTTCTATATTACAGCATATTTTATTATCTTCTTCAGGGTACATACATCACAGAGAAATTGTTTTTCACTCTATCTTGTATAACCAAGGAACACCAACACCACAGAATAAAACTAGGGGATCTGCTTTAGTTATTGCTGTATAGGTTTCATACTGTAGATGTTCTATTAATCATCAATGTACTGTAAATTCTCAATTCTAAAGCATATTAAAAAAACATCCTTGGATATTCAATAGGGTTAGTATGAACACTAATATGTATCTTTAGATTCCTTATTAACATTGTGCAGAAATTCAGTTTGTGCTACATTGATCAGTAATAGGATATGATATGTGTTAAAACCTTGTTCATGCTGTTAGGAGTGTTACGAAGATCTGATAACTTTTTGTTTGCCAATCAATCATTGAGTATATTATAATTTGCATGTGTGAACGCTAATATTTAATTTATTCATTGATTAATCTGTTTGTTTTACAGCTGCTGCAGCAGAAGAGACCCAACTTCTGGCCTCGTTTTAAAAGATTCATATAAGATAAACCACAAAAGAGCTTCAGCTCAGATTAATTCTTTACAGTCAACTAGCTGTTAAACTATTTAAACCATTCAAATACTAGTTGTCTAAGAATCACATCCTTTCTTACCTGAATAACTCCATTTACTTGAAATCCATTGATATTCTTTTCTTCTTGCAATTAGCCTGATCTACTATAGCTAAAGATCGGTGATGGACACATTTGTGTTTTAATTCATTACATGATGGTAAATTCTTGGTATGGGGTTTCTAACGGTCTGGAGCAAAGGATGCATCTTTTAGCCTGAAGGCAGGCAGTAAGAATTCAGGCCACAACACTAGCAGATTGTGATCTGAGGCTCCCAGGAGGCAGCACACAAGCTGGCTGAACAGGGGGAATTTGTCCCCATCACTACATTTAAAACCCCAGCACAGGCTGCATGCTTCTAGGTTAATGTTGAAGTCAAGTGAGGCCTACGTTCTCCAGATATAAGAAGTCCCTCTGTGTATATTTCTGGATTTTAACATGAAAAACTAAGGAGTGTTTTGGTGTGTATTGTGTAAATGCCATCTGATTTTCCTGTGGAGCTTAGACACACATGTTCCCTGGTTCCCACATGTTCAGTGTTGGCATGATTTTTTGTGAAGGCTGTCAATATTCACATCAGTCAAAAAGTGAGTGAATAATGCTGATAACTTATTTCATTACATCAACAGCATCTGTACAATAAGTCATATGCGACTTTTTTGCATTTAAACTGGCATTTTATAGTTTGTGCTTTCAAAACAAAGTACAAAAGTGTGACTAATAGCTGAACCGTGTTGCATTATAAATATAGATCTCTTACTCAGGCTCTGTCAAAATTTCAAAATGTTTCAGTGTAAGAATTTGGGAAAAAATAACATTTCTCGAATGAGGACCAGATCACAGTGAGAAAGTATACAATATTAAAGAACTGGAGAGCAGGAGGATGAGAATCTATTTTTATTGAATGTACAGTATTTCAGCTATAAATGTTTGGTTGACACAAGCCTTTTCCTGTCTCATTTGTGATAGCCTGATGTCTGTTTAATGGGTTCCTGCCAACATATATATACTGTATACTGTACAGTAAAACCACTGTCGTAACCTGCATGTGTTCAGAGCTCCTTAGCGTTGTGGCTAGTGTGCCATCACACTTTCCCCTTCACAAAACCTCCGCATCTGTTCCTGATTTATCATTTCTTCCTTACTTTGTTTTTTACTTTGTACTTTACGGTTTTTACTTTTTAACTTTACTTTGTGGGCTTTTTACATATTGTAACACACTTTTAGATTATTTCTTAGGACTTATCTTGAATAAAGTTTACTTCAGAGTTGTATTTAACCACAAATTTAACTCTTTGAAGTGACAATTATCTCTAAATATTTTATTATTAATAATAATATTTCTTTATTAGTCCTATACAGTTTCTTGCATTAGGTTTACCCCGGCTTACCCCAGCTTTTCTCCATGGAGACACAGACACACAGACAGGGAGAGAAGCCTGGGGTCAGAGCGCAGGGTCTGCCATTGTACAGCACCCCTGGAGCAGTTGGGGTTCAGGGCCTTGCTCAGGGGCCCAACGGAGTAGGATTCCTCTGCCGGTCACAGGATTTGAACCGGCAACCTTCCAGTCACAGGCACAGATCCTGAGCCACAGAGCCACCGCTCCCCTTTATAGATTCTTGTAAGTAAATGTTGGAACTTTATACTTTACAAAAGATACGGATGCTGTCGATTCAGTCCAGAGAAGATGTGGAAGTACATTTCTATATAACCAAGAACAGAAGGAGGTTCCTTACCCCATGGGCTGTGGAAGACAGGATCAAACTACCTATGGTATCAAAACTGATCATTGGCTCTTTTTTTAAATCACTGAATGAGATGCTTGGATCCATTAACTACTAAGTACCAAATGTACTTTTTTTACAAAATATATTTCACTGCATCTGTAATTTCTACAGTTCTGTATAATTGATTCTATCTGAAGGTGCAGTTAAGTTTGCAAGACAAGAATGTCCACTGGTTTTTAAAATATGCGCAACAGTCAACTTTTGGAGTGCCGCGTATCTTGCGTCCTTTTAACATTTTTATTTTCAAAATAAAAAAATGTTTCGGTAACTGAGTCTTCTGTATATTTCAAGGGCAGGTTTGCAGTATAATGTGATGGATGGCAGTGAACTAAAGAGTTTACACTAAAGAGGGTGTAAATCATTGATAGGCCTTTTTTCTTAACTTTAAAATTTCCCAGAGGCTTTAGCGAAGGGACACTGACATAGTGATCAGAAGAGCAGTAGTGTTCCCCTATTATCACATACGAACGAATCAGTGGTATAGTTCAGAATTTGAACATGCACCATAATGCACAACATTATTTGCACACTTCAAATCATTGACACTAAAGTGGGCATGAACAAGCTATGGTCTAAGAGATACTTTACCTCCTGTCTGAACAGAGGGCAATGTACCTGTAATAGTTGTGAAAGCAACAGGTTCACGTTGAACCTGTCCATTCACTCCAGTTGCGAAATACAAAATTATTTCTAGGGTGATTATGTTGATTCAGCACAGCACATGAAAAAACTCAACTTATCTGTGGCAAACTCTACAAATGTTATCTGGGGAGACTTTTTAGAAGGACCCCATTTTGGAAAGCACTGCACTAAAGACCTGGATTTACACAGCCAGTCTCTGAACAGTGAAAGGCTTGCATGTCGTTGAAATCTTTTTTTTCCAGATTTCAGAAAGTTTTCAACTCTACTGATTGAGATACAGTAATATGTTAACGCACATTCCTTTATTAATGGTGGTAGGAGGCAAACTTTAAAGTACAAAACTATGAAAAAAGAAAACTGGATTTTATAAAAGATTGACAAAGTTTTTTATGGGAAACTACAAATACTCAGTATTAAGAGTAATTCATTATTTGTCATTCAGTTATGTAAAATAAGATAGGGAAACTATGCACTGAAGGCCCTAGGTCATGCAAAGAGTTTGGTAATCATTTATAGAATGCACACTGTGTACAAGGCCTATACTGTAACTCACATTTTCAACTGTGGTAGCTGCAGCAAATTGCTGGACACTTTAATCCTATAAGAAAGAGTAACATTATTGTTGAGCAGCACTTCATTCTCCATGCTGAATAACTTGTCTGAATTCCAGATAACAACAACAGGAATACGGAAAATAAAACTGTATAATAAAAATATAATTTTATAACTTTAGATGGATGAATTAATAAATGTCAAGAATATGTTCCTGCATGTACCCTCAACTTGGTGGGCAGTGTGAACGATCTGGTTGACTGAAATCCCTGTAACTCAGGTACAGTGTGGAGCGCTCGGATCATCCTGCGACTATTTCCCAATATTCCTGAATGGATTGCATTATTACCTGCTCGATTATCAATGCCTTTTTAATATGTTTTGCCGTTTTATTGTCTTGATACAGTTGGCAATCATTTGTTTTTTTGCGTAGCTCCCTGTGTGCAGCCTGTTATTCTGAGAACAGCCGAAGCAAAATATCCAACCCCAGCTTTTTTCATAAAAAAACGGCCGAGGAGCAAGAACAGGCGGC
Organism: Lepisosteus oculatus; assembly: GCF_040954835.1. Lineage (NCBI taxonomy): Eukaryota > Metazoa > Chordata > Actinopteri > Semionotiformes > Lepisosteidae > Lepisosteus > Lepisosteus oculatus. The sequence goes on from NC_090696.1 coordinate 75,294,769, forward strand.
TGTCGTCGGTACGGCTTTGAGCTCGGAGATCGCTGGCAAAGCCAAGGGTGTAAGTCTGTAAACGCGCCCCTAGTCCCGTCCTGTCGGTCAGGAGGTCGGGAGACCATTCAGCCGATAACACCCCCCACCCCCGTCTCATACCTTATCACTGAACAGTAGAGTCCAGTCTGCCTTCTGAATAATAATAATAATAATAATAATAATAATAATAATAATAATAATAATAATAATAATAATTATAATTTCTTACACTTATATAGCGCTTTTCTGGACACTCCACTCAAAGTGCTTTACAGGTAAAGGGGATCCCCTCCACCACCACCAATGTGCAGCATCCACCTGACGCCTTTATTAGTATCTGAGCCCAACTTTATTGTTTATGAGCAATGGCAACGAGCTGCATTTTAATTTAATTTTTAATTTAACGGGGGGGGGGGGGGTGGAGTGGGACTATCTTAAAAAAAAATAACTGGGATCCAAAAAGTAAAAAAAAAAAAGTCTAGCGGAGCAGTCATTCCCCCCCGCAACGGTTTCGCTGGATTGCTCAAAACATATATTTAAAAAAACAAAACCAAACAAGGGAAATGTCGTTAATTAAACCCCGCAAGTGTCACCGCAGAGGACGAGGGTAGGGACAGCCGTCGTCTCCCTCTCACCTGTTGCCAGCTGTGAGCTCGCGATGTTTGCAGCTGCCTGTAGGTGGAGTTTGCTCGGGCGGCCGGGCTGCGCGTCTCGCTCGCTGGGTGAACCTGCGCCAGCGCAACAGCTCGGCGTCCGCTTGTGCGGCGGTGGACCCTTCAGCCCCGGCGGTGGACGAGGAGGCGTGGGCAGGTAATTGACCCCCCTCCTCCCACACACCCACCCAGCACCCGCGAAAGTATGCCATTCGGCTCGGAGCACTTGCAGCTCGGCGCTGCGCATGTTGTCATCCACGCCGGAGCGCTGAACCGGGGAGGAGGTGAAGTCCGCAGTCAGACCTTCACATGGTTTGATGAAGTCATCGCCGGCTAAAATCATTTTCCCCCAGATGCCAAACGACATGCTTTTAAGCACAAAGCGCTCGGCGAACCGATGCCCGAGAAGTAGGTCACTGCTACGCAGTTCGTGCTGCACGGCGAGAAGGTGAGCAAAGAGAAGTGCCTGCCGGTAGCCCGGGGATTTAAAGGATACTCTGTAGTTGGCCGAAGATTATCACACTTTATTGGATGATTTTGCGGGGATTGGTTAAAGATTTTGGTCAGTTTATGGTGGGGGAACAAAAACAATGAAGGGATTCGTGTGGACCAAAATGGACATGACCTAACCCACATGGCATAATGTATTGCTTTCAGTGTTTATAAAGTCGCCCTATCTGAACTCCTTCTTGGCGTCATGCGTTCGTTTTGGAAATTTAACAAAGGGCGGAATAAAACGTTGCACGAGAAGTCTCCCGCAACAGACGGGGAAGTGGATTGATTTTTAATTTCACGGAGGGCCCCCATGTCCGTGAGGCGCCAGAACATGGAGAGGTTCCTGCAGATCGCTCCCCACTCCTTGGCCATCGTGCTGTCCCGGGCCGGCGCCGAGGACGCGCCCGCGGTGACGGACAGACTCCAGCACCACCACACGGGCTACGAGATCTTCGCGGACTTCAAAGCCGAGAACATGCAGCATTTCTGGAACAAGAAAGTCACCGACGCGATCTCGGAGACTTTTTTCCTGGGCTGGATTGACGAGCACGTCCTGCTGATCCAGGGCCGAGAGGACCACCTGGAGGTGCTGAGGGAAGGCTGGATGAGGAGGTCTCTGAAACCGCCCCGGGGCTTTGAGATCAAGTACCTTGGTTAGTGCGCAAGGTTTTCATCCGGCACCCACAAAAAAAAAAAACCGCATGAACAAGCTGGCATCTCAAAAGCGATTGCTCTGTATTCGGGAACAACGACACGTATCGCGGTTTTCCAATGTTTGTGTAACAGAAGTGTTAGAACCCCGTTTCCCCCAAATGTTCAAAACAAGATGAATTGCATGCTTTTTTTAGAGGAAGAAAAAAAATAGGCTAACTCTACTCATTTGATCATTAAGATTTCCCTCTGGGCGCTGCTTGTATCATTGAACTAACATTGTCGCAGGTACTGGTTGAGAAATGAATGTAAACAAACTGTAATTCGGACAGCTCAACAGCAGTAATAGGTGATGTTAAATCGACGTTGAGATTGTTTGCTTTTCGTTGTTTGTGGTGTAACCACGGGGTTTGGCCGCCTGTAGTGCCCTGCTGTTGCCGTGTGTCCGTTACCAGTTTCTGTAGGCGCACCACGCTAGCGAGCGAAGGTGTGTGTTTAACCACACGCAGAGATCCCTCGCAAACATGTACAGTAACTATTTGGAAAACACCAGTAACGTGCAAGTGCTTGGGTTTCGCTCTGTACTGTGTGTTTTGTGTAATGTTTATGATACAAAATGAAGTATGTTGCACTTTTTTACAAAACAGTTGATGAAATGAATAGCTGTAGGGATAAATCCACGTGTTGTTGTTTTTTTTGCATTTTGCTTTTAGATTTACTGAAGTCCACTGCGGTTTTTAAAGTGTGGATAAGGAAGATAAATTAACTGCTTGAACAGGGCAACGTTAAGTTTTGGTTCATCTCTGGCCCAAGATGTCTTGTAAAAAAAAAAAAAACACAATTAAAAACGCTTACCCGCTTGAACTATCCGAAATGAGCAAAAGCCAAAGTCAAAATGTTTCACTAAACACAGCAACACAACAACTAAACAATATAGTGCACTGACCAAAACAAACCAATGTGTTGATTGGGCCTATTTGTGTTTATCACCTGTCGGTAACCAAGGTCCGTTTTTAGACACTCCTTCGGTTCCAGCAAGTGATCGCGAATTAACAAATGAAGTAACTTTTTTTTTAAACCTTGCCTGTGCTTCTTCATAAGGGCTTCACAAGTGCCTGCTGTTACAGTATGTGCTTATGTGCATGCAGGTAGGCGGTTCAGTGTTGCCTGTTCGGCGCAGTTCTTAATTTTAGAGCTAGAGATCTTACATTTGATACAGAGAAGTAGTTGAATTGGTGGGAGTATTTCTCGTGGTGGCGGTTATGAATAATGTACGTGTTTAACATTTTTATTTCATTCCTATGTGTAGCGCTCTGCATTACAAAGATTCTTAAAGCATTTCATATACTGTACATACAGTACGACATTTTGCATCCTTACCATTGGGTAGTGAACAGAGAAACTCCTTCAGCAGATAAATTAAGGCGGAACTTTAGAAAAGCCAGATTGTGCAGATGAAATTAACCAGAACACCAGGGTCAACACCCTTGCTCTTAGGAACTGGTATTGACCAGGCCAGATTTTACTTGTCATATGAGATCAGGCTACACAATAGCTGTGCTTCTGCCAAGGTAAATTAGAGCAAATGTTGTTGAGCCGTGGAGCACTGCAGGTCTTCCTGTTTTCCTGCACGATCCAAGTGTTTAAATGAAGCCCTTTGCGTCTCGCCCAGTTTGAGGATGTGAAGGCTTGGCTAAGAGGCAGGTTAACTTGCATGGAAAGACAAGTTCACTGCCAGGGCCTACAGTGTTGAGCAGTTATGAGAAACATTTTCTGATCATCAGGGAGTGAGAAGTCTTGAGTGATGTTTTTTTTATCGAATCTGCTGGTGGGGACTTCATCAAAATTAGACCAGTGGAGTTGGAAGTATACTGCAGCAACAAGGTCACTAGTGCTGTACAGTACTTCACCCATGTCAGGAAAAAGCATTCCAGTTAAACCTATCTTTCCACTCCTTAAACTCAGCCAAACATTCACACCTGAGAGTGTTTTACTGTGTTTAGGTTCTTTCAAAAGTTTGAAACAATCTGTTAAGCTTTAAATTCAGCTTTTTAGAGCTGGCTGTGAAGCCTGGAGACCTTCCCAGTAGTTTTCTTTTCCTGATAACGGAATCTCTTCATTTTGCGAATGAGATCAGTTCTGCGCCTGCGTTCATCTTATCCCAAGTTGTGGTAGCCTTGTTTCTTGTATAAAATCGCATTCCAGCACAGTCAAGTATTCATTTCAAGCTACAGATCTCGTTTCCCCCATTTTAAAAAGTCTTAGGCCTATTTCTTATTTTTGAGTTGAGGTGATTTAACTATTTCTAATGTTGTATTTCTGTGACCTGTTGTAAACACAGTGTTAACATGCCAAATTCTGTTATTTCTAAATTTCAATTCCTTTCGAAAAAATGTTTTACAGGTTTTAAAGGTTCTTCAGAGATGAAAGAGAAGGAGTACAAAAGGAGTCTTGTTATTGAGTTCACCTGCAAATTGGAGTTTTGGACAGCTAGCTTGTGTACCACTAAGTAGGGTCATTCTGTTTACTTCTTGCGTTCGTTTAGTGAACGCGACTGGAGACAATGTGACCCGTTGCTAAGCAGGCCATCACAGAGCACGTTTCACAAGCAAACCAAGAGCCGAGAAACGTCTTCTTTCAAGTCCCCATCCTTGCTTGAAGCACCCAGTTCGCTTTCAGCTTTTAGGTTCTGGGGTGTGATTTCTCTTTAGTTTTTGTTCGAAACGGTTCAGTGTCAGTTAGCTGGAAGGAGACGTTTTCGCCTGCGTTGCACGCGTGGTCTCGAACGGGACGCGACTCTGCGGCCGTCGCCGGTGCGTTTCGTGACTCTGATCGTGTCCTTCCAGTAGTGCTACTGCTCTTCCCTCTTCCTCAGGTGTTTGGCAACTGTTCACGTGCTACAAGTTCCACTGATTGAGTATTCCTGCTGTACCCTTCTGTGACCCAATTAAATGAGCAACCACAACAGATAAGATCTCCAGGTCACTAAATTGTGCTTGTTATTTACACATTAGTGGAAGAATCAGTGTGGTAAAAGAAGAGCTCCGTCTTACCTCGCTGGTAGAGTTAGCTAATGGCAGTAAAGTAAAAGCTGCAGGCAGAGCAGGTTCTCGTAGTGCAGGCCAGAGCAGGCTGTCGAAAGTGCACGTGTTTCAGACAAATTACTCAACCTCCAGTTGTTACATTCTTATTTTGCTTCTATTTTTCTCACCCCTATTTCCACAACGATGGTCTGTTTCATACAGATATTTTTGTCATGCTGTTTGAAAGAAAAACTTTATTAAATGCTGGTGTTCAAATACTCGGGACTTAAACACTACAAACCACATTGCGTGGCTGGGAACGTCACACTTCTTAGCTGAAAATGTTTTCGTTGTGTGTTCAGTTCTGTGGGGTGTTGCTATGAAAAACAGGACTCCACAGCAATGCTTTCTACCAAGGCAGAGTACAAGGTAATTAGCAGCCAGGCTAGCGAATACATACTGTAAGCAAGGTCTTCAATATGTACAGTTTGCGTATCTGTTTAGAAAATACACTGTTCTTGTTGTAATAGACTCTTAGCTGTGAGGTTCTCTTTGCTAACAGCATGATGGGGATTTCTGGTCCAGTGCAAATTCCTTTTTTCTTCAGTATCCCTTGGAGATGGAAATGAGCCCCGTCTGCCTCACCTTCTGAAAAACAATTCCATGGCTCATTTGCTGCTGTGGTCTTGAGGAACAACCTGCGTGTTTGACTGCCATGCGGAAATCACAATAGCACTGTCCCCTGCTGCCTGTGCTTTCAGAGTGGTCATTTGTGATGTCTCTGTCGGTCGTACTTGCTGAAATGTGCAGGCATTACATTCCTGAGTAATTGCAGCCAAAAGGGGGAAAACCAACATGTGGGAAGGAGAGTCGCTGGAGTGTATAACTGGATATTTTAGTTATGCTGTCTAATGAACGTGAGCAGGAAACGGCCCTTTAGGACTGAAAAGGGTGTCATGAATGACAGTCAGTCAAGAAGCAGCACCTTGGTTGAAAATAAAAGTTCCGGCAATATTGCCTAAAGATGCTACAGAGTTCATGCACAGCCCAGCTCTTGAGGTCTTTGTGTAAGCGCCGGGTTATGTAAACGGACGTGCTCGGGGGTCAACCTGAAGATAAACATTAATTTTGCACTTCTACATCAAAGACTTCTGTCTGCCCAATCAGACAGAAGTCTGTTCTGTCTGATCAGGTTGTCTTCCTGCTCGCTCTGTAAGAATTGTGCTTCAGTGAGATCGAGATATTTTCTTGATACCGATATCAAGCAGGCTGCTGGTATTGATAAATGAGCTTATACAGTACATGTTGCAATGAGCTCGGAGTCTGGAACTGTGAGAGTTTTCACTGCCTCTTCCTTTGGCTGTAGTTTTAGTTTAAATTCCACATACAGTATGTGCTTTTATCCAGGTTGGTAAATAAAGAGTTGCTTAACCAAACAGGTACTACATTAGGCAGAAATTTAGAGCTGTTTTGTGTCCCATAACACCTGATTAACCAGCTTTCTTTTATATAGTACTGATGCTACAATATCTAGAAAATCGATACGGGCTCTAAAATGTAGGCCTAATTTGATCTCGGCTGTGTCATGGGTAACTTTTTTACTTTGTTGGAGATAAAGCAATAAGTTATAAATGCATGAGTCCTTGAGGGACAGGCGGAGTGGCTGTCAGTGCCTGGGGTGCTGTCTGTGTGGAGTTTGTATGTTCTCCCCATGTTTGTGTGGGTTTGTACCTGGGGCTCCAGTTTGCTCCTGCAGACCGCAGGCGTACCTGTATGTTAACGGTCTCCAGGGGGAAACTGGGCACGGTGTGAGTGTCTGTGTGTGGCCCTGGAGTTGACTGGGGCGCCCGTCTTTGCACCTGTTACTTTCTGGGTTTAGGCTCTGGCTCCCCTGCGACCCTGTGTTGGACGAAGCGGTTTTGTTGAAGTGTCTTGCATGATTTTGAAGGTATTTTTTTCAGGTGTGCATATTTGCACTTCCACATGTATTGTTAGCGCTTCTAAAAACATTAGTGTGGCTCAGTGCTTGCTGAAAATTGCACAAGGAAAATCACATTCATTTTATTTATTTATTCATTTCTTTACCTCCTTTGAAGTAGTCCTATGTACACAGCAGAATGTTCTGTGCGTTGGTAGGCCAGAAACTGGCACCCTGCTTGAAAAGCTTGTTTCTGATGTTGGCTTTAAAATGTTGACACAAGCGATCCTTACACCTTCATATGCTCTTATCTAACTTTTGAGAGAGAAAACATCGATATGTTTAAAGAAAGTAAATGTTAATATAAATGTAAGTTTGTAAATGTGATGCCAAGCAGTGGTTCTTTAATATGTGGATACTGTATTGTTGTTTGTGCAGCAGTTAGTCCTTTTCTTTTAGAACCAGGGGAATGACTGAATTCTTCTGAACTTTTGTTTCCTGTTTCTCAGTCCTTCCTATATGCTAACTGGAAATGACTGGGACTGGGCTAGGATTTGTGTTATATAATGAAACTAGAAGCAACATCAAGAAAGGGGTTCATAAAACTTTATACTGTACATATAGCTTGCAACTGGGTGTGGGGTTACTTTTTCAAGTAACTCTTCAACGCTGTGACGTTTGTCATCACAAGCTGCGAAGTGCACTGAGTCAGGCATGCCATTAGCTGTTTCACAAAAGTGCAAATGCGATGTTTCAGTGTGCAGTGCACTGGTGACCTCCTTTCCAGTGTCTGAGTTTACATCAGGATCTGAGGCTTTCTGTCTGTTTTTGCCAGAGGTTGTGCAAAGACCTCGCCTTATTGTTTGACTCTCTTATCCAAAGCGACTTTACTTTTGCAGCCTTTTGCTCTGATGTGTATTTCAATGAGCTCACCTGCATGAAAGGCTGCAGCAGCAGTGTGTCGTCTGGGATTTGAAGTTCGGCGCCCCACTCTCCCCTCCACACTGCTTCCTCTGAGAATCGGCCACACAAGTTCCCTGTACCCACATTCTTCCTGAGCGCCCCTGCTCGTCACAGGACATGTTCGTACCTTTTAGAGCAGAAAGGGTTATCTTCAAACATGATTTGTTTCAGTGTTTTGTCCTATAAAACCTCTGGGGACTTTTCTAAAAATAGTCATGTCTCATTAAAGTGTATTTATTATCTTTACTTTTCAAAAGGGTTTTCTCTTGCAAGCCTTGTGCTCCTTTGGAAGACGGCTTTCCTCTGGAAGCACAGCGGCAGGTACAGTATTAAAGTGAAGGCACTGCCACTCGCCGGCAAATACGTCCACTTGAAGTTTGTGCCCACAGGGCCTGAGCCCAACTGTGCCACTGCTGTCCAAGCAAGGGTGAGGCGAGGTTTAAACCTTGTATTTTGGTTGAGGTTAAATGGCTCTGCTCAAGCGCTGTCCATTGTGTGTACCATGCCAAGTGTAACCACATGGAGGCCGCCTCCTCAGAAGCAGGGAGGTGAATCAGAAACTGCTTCAGTATTCTTAGCATGCCTGTTCCTGTTGTGTATTCTCTTAAATGGTCTGGACATTTGTGTAGAAATACTTTTTTCATGGGCTCTTTAATTAATTTACGACTGCTTATAAATTGCCTCTTGTCTCCCAATCAGAATAACTTGTCCTGATTCCCTAGGGAGGAGAAAGCAGGTTTTTTTTCATTCCTTTGGCGCGAATGTGTTTTGGCTTTTGTGGCACTAAAACCTCCCAAGAAGAGTTAACCACACTCATATATACCTTTTTTTGACCTCTTTCTTTGCTATGGTAACCTAGAGGTCTTGGCAACAGATTCTGCTGTTAATTTGGACTGGGATGTCCCAGGAATGAACATTTTTTTCCCCCCTTTTTGTTTTACAGAAAGCTCTACGGCATTTCTTACAGCTGTACGGTTTTTTAACTTCAAAAAGCACGTTGCCAAGCATTGGCCTTAATCAAAAACGATAAAGGTTACTTTTGCTTTGGTGTTCCAAATAAGCAAATGTAAGCATGTGGGCTCCTTTGTGAAAAAGCTGTATGCAGCAACAGTGAATGGAGTGGTCAGTGACCAGGTTTTCCCCACGCGTGCTGTTTTTATGAAGAACATTTAGACAGCCATGATGGGGCAATACCATGGAACAGCTCCCTGAACAGAAACCGGGTTATTAATAACAATGTTGAATTGTTTTTTTACTGTAGTTTACACTCTCAGTCATGCTCCCAGTTCTGAGACATCTGACTACATGGTTTTCCGTGCGAGGTCCTGGTGTTGTGATGCAGAGCTGTGTGTGTGTGCCGGTAATTGACAGTCCCCTCAGCACCCTGCTATCATCATGACATTCTATACCGGGGTTTGTTTTTGTGTTCTCCCGAGCGATACTCGTGGTTACAACCATTGCATAGGCTTGTACCACAGTGTCAAATTAGAATGTAAAGTGTCAGTGCGCGGTGAAAATTCAGATGCCGTCCCTGAATGCGTTCAGCGTTTCTTCCTCTCGATGTTCGGTTTACAGTCCACAAGCCTGCAGATAAATTCTGCGAGGCACTCTGGAGCGTGTCGGGCAAAATGAAATACATTTATTCAACTACTCCCTGTAATTCCTCTGCAGCACGTGGGTCAGCGAAGAATTCTTGATCTTTCGTTTTCCCCACAAGTCTGAATCTCATGGTTTCAAATCAGGAGCTGATGGAAGCCAAGCTGGTCTTTCCCCATGGATGTTGCCAGCTGATGATCACTTGTCGCTGTTGGTGCTTATGTTGGCACAGAATCAAGAAGTAACGCACAACAGTTATTGAAATTCAAGACTCCACAATAAACACAGTGTGGAGGCTCAGAAGTGCAGAAAGTAGGATCAAGGAATGTTTCTGTGTTCACAATAATGCTAGTTGACCTTTCTATGTGGACCTTCAAGTTATCTCTGAGCTGTCATGGAGACGCAAAGGAAGCTAACCCAAGTGACACAAAACTTTTACCCATTCCTGTTCGTTGTTTTGCACTTATTTCACATTTCCACCTAAGCTGTGCACAAAATTAAAAAAAGGTGTTCGTAATTGAAATTTGGAGGAGCCAGACAAGGCAGAAGCACTAATAGCAAAAATGCATCTCGCATAGACATTTAATTACGAGGAATGCAAGCTCCCTTTGTGATTAAGCAGCGCGTCAAGTATGCTGGCATGCCTAAACTGCTATTAGTTTTAATGCCTTTGTGTTTTTAAACAACAGCTGTAATTTGCAAAGAGCTTTGGATCTGCACTTAATTTCAGTGTGCGTTACATTTGCCGAGGGCTCAAGTTGTAGGAGGAGGTACGGTTTGGTATTTTTGGGGCATGGCTTGCTGTATATATGAATTGAATGCCCGTGAAAATTTTGGGATTCCTTCATGGCTGAACTAACCAAGGCTGAGAAGTTTTTGATTTGAAGACGCTTGTATAACAAAGTGTGCTGCATTCAAGGCCAGGAGTCTTTCACTCTGCCCACCTTTGCTTCTCTAAACCTTTGCATGACTCAGTTTGTGCGCTACTGATGATGAGCTGATGTCTGCCGATAGTCTAGCCTGGTACAATGAGTGTGTGCCCTTGGAACTCTTACGTGTTTCACAAGACCTTTAAGCATGTGAGTAATTTATACCAAGAACAGTTGTGCCCAGTAATATATGCATCACTGACAGGTGTCTTGTAGGGGCATGCTTATTATATTTGTCAAAGGGCAAACTCCATAAATCAGACATGGAAAATAAAATGAAATCACCCTGAATGCCATTGAAGTGCCTTCAACATATTTAGCAACAGAATATTAGCAACTTGCAATGTAGGATGAAAGATTTCACGAACACCTTGCCAGCGATTCTGAAGAGCAGCATGAGCTTGTTCATCCAGTTCATCAGAACTCCACTTGGGTTGGCTCTGATCTCAGCTGGTGCTGCAACACGGCTTGTGTGTCCTGCTGTGTCCACTGTGTCCTACTGTCACACTGGGCTACATTCTGCTGGCATCTTGCATAACAATGGCAGCTCATAATTCAGAAGATGTCATTTAGATCTAGGTCATGCATTCTGATCATTTTTAGGTTCAGACTTCCCCCCACGGCCCTCTCCTGGATAAAGAGGTTTAGAAAGTGGACAGATAATTACATTTCTGTTTCTTTCCTTTTAGTTAAATTTGCGCTTTCCACCCCACAGAACAGCAGCCTGGTGATGTGAAAATCATAAGAGATCCTGCTGATTGTGTGAAGGCCTGCTGAGTCAGCCACCCCCCCCATCAGAGAGCACTGAAGGGTGCATCAGCACCTGCATGCAAGCAAGCCTAATCAGTGGAATGTGACCTCTGTGGCCCCGGATTGACACAAGTTTACTGTTGACGGATGGATATTGTTTAAGGTTCTTAAGGCAGGGCTGATCCCTGAAACAGAAAAACATTCGAATTTCAGGCTCACAATTTCTGGCACACAATCATGGTGGCGAGGGGTAGGCTTGAATGAATGAGCTAGCTCAGTAGAAGGAACGTCCCTCATGCGCAGGGAAACGGGAGAGACCTCTGTTCATCTGCTAACGACCCCCCCCCCCCCCCAAAAAAAACAACAGAAAACTTGGAGCTCGTAATAACTGCAGTAAAACCCACCGTGGTTTCCATCAATAATTTAAGTGCTCTTATTACTACAATAGAAACAAATGGTCCTGCCAGTACCAGGGGGGCACTTTTCCCATAATGCTTAGGGAGCTTACCCCCTGGGTTAAGGAAACTACACAAAGCGTCAGTGCTGGAGTGATCGCTTATTTCTTTCAAGTCCACCTCGGCTTCCCTGCCAGCAGGAGGCTGGCACTGCCCACACATGTCGCTGAGAAGTGCTGAGCAAAACGGGGAGGTATTCATTAAAGAGCAGCTGTTGGTTTTAAATGGTTTTAAAGATTATTTGAGAATGCCTTTTGACTCGGGGACAAATAAGGGTAGGACAGAGTGCCCTGAAATAACACAAGCAGCTGTGTATCTAGAATATGATGATTTGTTTTTTGTCTGTCTTTAAAAAAAAACAACAGCTCCTATACTGCATCTCTGTTATTTACAAATACAGTGGAAAGGGCCGGCAGTTCAGAATTACTGCTCTTAATATTCTTTTTTGACTTTTTTTGCTCTCACATTTCTTTATGAATGGTTTTAGTTTGGGCAGGTGTTGCATTTGAGCTTACCAGTCAAGTGTTTCACAGAAGAGCCATTGACTAACTAGCCTGTTGTAAACCTGCCAGTTTGTTTGCTAATCACCTCCCACCTTTACGGTGGGATCAAACTGCATTCCAGCAGAGAAAGGGTTGTTTGTTCTGCCACTCGGGTTGTCATGCCACTTTTTTAAAATTCATACACAGGCTTTGGTGGGGGAAGGTCATTATTAAGGCATACCAGAGAAATGGTGACTTTGATTAATGACCAAGACTCTTATACCAGTAAGGTAATGATGAAGCTTGAGCCGATTTAAACCTGTATTGGGGAAGAAAGCTGGCACAGGCACAAAGGCCTTGTAATTCAGAGGCTGGAATGGATTTCCTTGCTTTGGTTGATCGTTTGTAATTAACAGCATGATGTTGAAGTCATCGCATTCTTTGCTTCGGTGTTCTAAAACAGCTGTCGTGCACCAGCGAGGCTCTGTAGATGTGGAGTCATTGCTGCACTCGTTCAGGGATCTGTGTCCTGCTGCTGTTTATCTTTGATAAGTTTAGGGAGGTTGAGATGAGGTGAGGAGTCCGAGGTCTGAGGAAAAGCCAGGGAGTACCATTGGCTAACGTAACTGACTCCTCCCCTTCATTTGTGCGGTAAAGGCACCAGATTTTGTTTTCTTTGGGAATCAAATAAACAGTCTGAAAACGTAAAAATTCAGAAGCTGTGGTTTAAACAGTCACTGTTTGCCCTGTGGTATGAATAACATTTTTTTTTCTTTTAGTTGTTTTAGTGTTCACGCGCTGTATAGCCAAGAAGCGAGATGATAAAACTTACTTTCCTACCTTTCAAGTTTCCAAGTCAATCTTGCATTTTTATATCGTCCCAAGCACTTTAAAATAAATGCTAAGCAAGTGATTTAAACGTTTCCACACAGTGGTGTGTGTGTGTGTGTGATCTGGTTCGGAGTTCAGGCTGGAGCGGTAGATCAGTCCAGGTTTAAGTGGGAGCTTCGTCGGCCACAGAATATAGTGGCCTGAACAACGTGTGCTTTAGTCCAGCCCAGCACCCTCGTTCTCCGCTCACCAGCGCCCCCTCTGGGTTCCTGTGTGGCCTCCCCCCTGCTCTCCCATCAAGGCATACTCTTGTCCGTGTAGAAAACGGAGGCGGGTTTGGACAAGATGCGGATCAGGCGACAGCACTCTCATTCATCTTGTAACCCTGTAATGACTCCAAATTTTAAGAAAATTTTATTTTAAGAATTTTAAGAGTATGTCCTACACACATCCTGTAATACCGTCTAATTCTGAACCCTTACATAAGGTGATCATTTGGACTCCCATAATCACCTTTTAGTTTATACTTATTGTCTTTAGTACTTTTAAAAAAAAAAGCCTTTTATGATTCCCCTACGCTCATAAATTCTAAAGCCTGCAGGGCAAACTTCTTTGCACTTGTGACTTCACACTTGACAACACAGCAAGCTCATAGGCCTCTTTGCAGCTTCAGGGTTTCCTGCGATATAGCAAACTGAAGAACCCTTCAGTTCAGATACCTGGCTGGGTTTCAACCTCTTTCAGTCCTTGTGGGGCTCAGACAGCTGTGCTCAAACCCTTATCTAGTGAATATTTGAGCTAGTGGATTACAGGGAATCACCTCAGGCCTGAAAACAGGCCACCTCCTGAGACGCTCACCTGAAATATTTTATAATTCTCTTAAATAATTCTTTCTGGGAGACGGGTGTGCACTGGTTGTTTATTTGATAACTAGATCACAAATGAATGCAGACCCCAGTTTTTCAATGGTCTTAGTTATTTTTACCTCTTTTTATTCGCGGGAATAAAAATCTTGCGTGTTTGCTTCAATTCAATGAATCATGCACTAGTTTTACTGAGTTAAAAATGGAACAAGGCAAATTCCAAAATGCAATTTTCGTGAGTGCCACAAAGATTTTCTAAGAGATACTCTTGCCATATAAAGATATTCTTTAAATATATTCTGTTATTGTGACTTTTTTCATTTTTAGTTTGTACTGCACAGCCAACTGGTAATCGCACACTCTAGAGCAGTGTGCTTTATGTAGCTCTCAGGCTTTTGAATGCAGGTCAAGACCTTGGGAAAGGTTCTGCGAAGGAAGGAAGGAAGTGGATTGTCTGTTCAGGAAAGTTTTGTCGTCAAGCAAAATCCAGCATAAAGCTTTTCTCTGCAAACAGAGGAAAGGGTGTGGGGTCCGCAGATAATTGGGGGAAACAGACTATGTTCTTGTTAATGGGGGACCACCTACTGTCTCGTTTTGGAGAAAAAAAAGTCATTTCTTTGGACTGGGTCTGCTGCGTTTCGTAGCTCAACTGTTGGAGCTCACAGTGTGTGTGGTGTGTGAACGGAGGCAGTGCAGTAATGAGTCCTCCACTGACAGGCCTGTGGAAGTGTCTACTTGTCTGCTGTTGCAGGTGAGGCACTCCCCACCGGCCACCAGATAACTGGCTTTGTTCACAGACAGTAAGTGCAGGGGACACTATTACTCTCAGCTTTTATTCTCTCCAGCCAGGAGGGTCCTGTTGTGACTTTTTTTCGGTGTTGGAAGACGAGCACCTGAGGCTTCATTTCTGAATAAGTGGCTGAAGTCTGGGAGCCGTGCCGTTTCAGAGGTCTTCTTCTTTCGTTTGATCTGGTTTTACCCCCGACAGCACCTTGCATGCTGACACCTCATTTTCATCTGATAGAGACAACGTGGAGAAGAAATTGCAATGGTGCACAGAATAAGATATCGAACTAAAAATGCAAAATCCAAATCGAGGGTTGCTGTGTCAGAATGATACGATATAGTAGTAAGGCAGTCGTCCCTTTAAAAAAAAAAGTTGTCCGGGTTTGGTGACATTACAGAAGAGACACAGCAGTACTGGGATGAGTCCAGAAAAGAGCAACCAGGTACTTTTGTGGGTTTGAAGGAGTGCCCTGCAGTGAGACTATAAGATATGAATAATTTTAGTGATGTACAGAGAAGATTTATGGGGAACCTACCTCTAGTATCCCCAACCTCAAGAGTACTGACAAACCCAATCGTGTTACTCTTCAGAATCAACAGAGACAGGAAACGGGGGATATGAGTGGAAACTACAGGGACGTACGTTAAAAACCAAGAACAGGATGCGATTTTAACACAAAGTCTTGTGGGAGTGTGGGACAAGATACCTAGCCTTGTAGTTGAAGACCGGCTTCTTTGAAGCAATGACTGGATTGGTAGCTGCAAGCAGCTAATGATCTGGTTTCGTTTGCATCGTATCTTATGGTCATGTGATTGAGACACGAGAAAGGTTGCCATTTTAAACAGTTGAACAGTATATGATACATTTATCCCATCTAAGCTGTTTGGTGTTTGGTGGTGAGGAGCTTGATGTAAGGATCTCATCTACCCAGGAAGACCAAGGCTGTGTGGTTTGTTCCGTACTCCCACAATCCAATGGTGGATAACTGATTTTTCCCTATTCGAATCGGAGTAGATTCACAGAAAGACAAAACTGACAACGTTATAAATGCCACATCCAGTATTTAATAGTGTCCTGCTTTGCCTGATGTCAGAAACACTGTAAATGAGCAATCTCTTGTTATTGAATCTAGGAATTGTCAGCTGGCCAGGTGAGAAATGCAACCCAAAACTATTGTTTTGCAGAAGTTAGTTCATCTAAATAGGTCATAGAACAAAACTCAGTGGCTATGTAACGTCCTTGTTCGGGTGTCCTGTCTAATTCAGTGTTGTTTTCAACATTCTGCTGCTGACATACAAATCCCTGAGCTGCAGTTTTCTCACTCACGTCTCCCACCACACAGCTCATGGCCTATGAACTTTAATTGCTCTGTGTCCCCAAATCAAGGCCCTGTAAAAGAGAACAAGACTTGCTCTCAAATCTTTTTAAACTTAACTTAGTCTTTCCTATTGCTATTGTTTAATTCCCATTGTATTTCTGTGGCACAACATTTTGGGATCTTCTAACTCCCCTGCCTCTGGACATAAGGCCACGTTCCATGTTTCCGGACGTGTTTGTGCAGTCTCTTCCGCATGAGAGATACTCAGGAATGACTGACAGGATCAACAGGTCAGGGCAAACGCGTACAAGGTCTGCCTTATGAAAAAGCCTTCCCTGCAGCTTCAGGCACTGCACATAGTCTGAGAGACTTAACTGTCCTTTTCTCCTGTCCTTCAGAAATGCAAAATGAGTACGTTCACTTTTAAAGAAGACACGGGTGTTGGCTGATGTACTCGCCTGTTTTTTTAAGATGGACAGGTCATGCCGTCCAGCATTTCAAAGCAAATGATTTTCAGCGTCTTCACTTTGTGTTTTTCGAGCGACACCATTGCTCAGTAACACGATGAATGTTTTTAAGAGCAGTGATTTTATGTTTAACATGGTTACTTGTTCCAAAAATGTATCCCTTGCAAAGAATGGATAGTGCATATTTATTCTATATAGCAGTGCTGCCGTTCAGGGTCACTGTGGTTTGAGAATTCCATGGTGGTGTCCCCACATCCAAGAGAAGTTCCCTCCCAGCCCTGCAGGAGCATGAATCCCGAGACTGGAGGGGGCTGAATTCACGGCAAGTTTTTTAGCCCCTTCTCTCACTCGTGTGGACAGGGATAAGCCAGGCTCTGCACCTGCTTCAGGCTGGAGCCAGACAGCGACTCACATGGTGGGATGATGCTTAGGGCTTGCCAGTCAAATGTAGCCGCTTGCAAGGAGAGACGCCTTATTCTCTTGTTCTTCGGAAACTCGAACTTCGCAAACGGGGAGAGATTTCATGCATGTGCCAGAATTAACAGTTTTGCAAAGAAGATCTATAAAGTTTTGGGTCCTGGTTTTAATACTCTTGTGTTGAACCTCTCAATACTGTATGTTATGAGCAGGCTTAGGCATTGAGACTGTCTCCAGTCTTTTTGTGTGTGTGTGTGTGATATACAGGTAATGTGAGGAACAGTCAGGGCAGCAGTCAGACATGATCGTGGTAAGGTCCTATTCCAGCACATAGCTCCCCTTCAGACTTGAATACTTGTTCTTTCCAGCCCTGCCACTTTTTTGAGGCATCCAGACAAGAGTTCAAGAAGAGACCTGTTTATGGTCCTCTAGCTATCAACCATACTGGGGGAAAAAAAAAGGTGATAAAGTCTGAACTACAACAGTTAACATCAGTATTAGTATAGTACAGTGTTGATGCTTCACGTTTACTAAAGAAAAATGGAAAAAGCAAGGGAAACGAAGGACAAAGATCTAAATATTTTTTGAAGTCCTTCTACTATGGAGGACAAATGAGAAGCCAGGAGAAGAGTCAAAAATCTGCTGCTGTTTTCATGGGAGGGACAACATGACTGTAAAATACTTAAAAACATATTTCCCTTATCCCATCATAAAGTACATTCCAGTCTAGTGAGTAAGGTGGTATCTACTGTAGGTGAGCGTAGATTTACAGCAGTTTGGAAAGGTTTCGTCTTGCCTTTATTGCTTTTAGGTCTGTGAAAAGTCACATTTAGTACAGTTTATATGTTAACCCCCCCCCCCAACCAGTCGGTTTGCTGTTCTTTTTCAGGATTTCTCCCTGTTTTATCCATTATCTTTTTGTCCGGAAACAGGTTTACCAAGTCTTCATAAGCAAGCTCGGTGCTGATCTCACTTTACAGAAGAGGAATGCTAGTGTCTTGTTGCATTCAGAGATCAGTAAAGGAGGAGTGAGGAAATATTTTGTTATATAACGCCATGTTTTATAACAAATCTGATGATGGCTGTGGCATTCTTATTTTTTCCCCTGTCTTCTTTTGTGCTGGCTCAGGGGTCTCAAAAAGGTTATCTGCCTCGTATCTATCTCATCGTTTTTGTTTACAGATTTTAATAAAAATATTGTTGAAGGATAATGTCCCCAGTTGCTTTCACATTAGACTAAAGCATTCTTAAGTATTTAAGAAGTAGCTTTGTCTTTCATTGACATTTTCCTGATATTGATTGAACACGAAAAACCCAAGAGGATTGCAAGCAGTCAGAATCTGAACCAGATGTTTCTTGAAGGACCCCAGAATATCAGCTTCAAAGTCCCAAATGTTTTACCAGGGAGAAACCACATTCCAAATGGAAACAAAATACATATTTATTTACATTTAAATTGATCTGAATACACGCAGTCTGCTCTATGGATGCACAACAGTACGTGAAGATGTAATTTTGTCACATTACCAGTACTTAATATTAACTTAGACCATTAAATCTACTAATAAGCAACCTATCTTTCTGTGGTCTGTTAATATCCAGGCATTTGTACTTGATAGACTTTGGTAAGTGAACTAAATAATCAAAATTTAAGAGGCTTGTCTTTATCCAAGGGTTGGGATATCATGAGTACTACTACTTTAATCTATCTTGGCTAATGCTGTTTTTTCTAGTCCTTCCTGTTAGGTGTTGTTATATACTGTAGATACCGTCTATATGTTGTTTAAAATACATCTATTTTCATTGACACTTACCTGTATAAAACTTAGTGTTTCAGAGGCCCTGTGAAAAGCAGAAGTCTAAGAACGCTGGGCTTGAAGCACATTAACATATCTGTGCTGTGATATGAGTATAAATTGTGTATGCCTTTGAGATATAAATTTTTAAACAAAAGTTTAAAATGTGCGACAGGGGCAGTTTAATTCACAGGCCTGAATCCATGGAAAACCGGTGACTTTGGAATAGACGTTCGGCACCCGTTTGCTCTGCACAGGCTGTGGAGCTGTGGTGAGCCATGAAGAAGCAAAACCTTTACCTTGTACTTTCTCTCTTTGGGGGAAAGAGCAGCTGTGCTGTTGGAGGTCTGGGGGCTGTGCTTTTCTCAAACTCACTGGTATTTCTCAGGGGAACATGAGCTGACTGGGGTGGGGCAAGGATGAATCAGCCAAATTCAGCACATAAAACTAACATGATATGCTTGAATCCTCTTGGAGGGAGGATTCAGATCTTATGAGGAGATGATAATCTTCAGTATTAATCCATTTTTTTCCTTGAGAAACCTAAACCTACGTGCACAAGATGAAGTATATACCTTTTTGTCATGGGGATCTTGTTTTTCTTTAATCGGACTTTGGCAATTTTTCCAAAATGAAAATAGTTTAAAGAGATTAAGTAATCTAATCTCTTTACGCCAAAGGCTCTTGGAGCTGCAGATGCCTGAAGTGCAGACTTCTCTAACGCTAGCATACCTTAATGTATTGTTAACAGGATGGCTGTCCTCAGTTTTGTGAATAAAACCCATGTATTTTACTAATGGCACTGTCAAGTGCTTTGTCTTCCTCGTCTCTCACAGTGCTGGTGTTGTGCTGGAGCCTGAGCTCACAGGAGGAGCAGCAGTGTGATTCTCTGTTGCGCGTCCGGTACTGTCCGCGCACGTGTCGTATGAAGCAACAAAGTCACAAGCTGTCAGCTTTCCTCTTGCTAGCTGCCTTGTTCCTGCAGATTCTTTCAGTCGTCCTGATAATCTTTTTCACCTAAAACTAAGGCAATGCCAGTAAAGCCTGAAAGACCATCGTGAATTTTATTACTCCTTGTGGAAATGTCATGTCAAGAAAGATAAGGTTTTTAAGGAACAGATGTACAGCACCTACAGTGTGAAATCCACTGAATTTTATTATTTACCTGGGTTCTGCTCTTGTCTTTACATTAATTAGAATAGGTTCAGAATGCTCCTGTGTATTTCATCTTGCATTTCCTTTGGAACCGAAGGCAATGTTGCTATAATTCAAAGGAATGTTTGGTCAACTATACTTCAAGAGACTGTGTTTAGAGTTTGTGGGGTTGTTCAAATGTTAACTAATTCAGCACTTTGCTGTAAATCCTAGGATTACCTGAATCTCTTCAAACTCTTTTCATTTTGGGGAAAAATCGTTAAAGTCTTATTAAAGAAACCAAGAACCCCATAACAAAAATGTGTGCACCCTCTCGTGTGCTCGTACGCCAAACAAAAAGATTAAGAACGACCTAAAGGCCATTGCTTTACTGTACTGCTAGACATTTTGAAGCAGAAATGTTCTTGGTGAGGTGTGGGTCCAAGCTGGAGGTCCGAGGCCTGAGAGGGAGGAACAACAGTTTTAAATGGACCTTGGTGATGTGTTGATAACGCCACTGTTGCCGTGACAATGGCCTGGCAGCTGAAGCCAAGAGCAGTTTTGTTTAAGGTGTGGTTGTGCTCTGAACAGCTTCGTGCTACACTCCCTCAGGTGAAATTGCAGTTGTTAAGATACTCACCTACAGTGTGTCTCTCCAGATTTGCCGTACTTTAAGCATGAGTGTATTCATAATGGCAGATGTGTGATTTTTTTTTTCCTGTAAAAAAAAAAATTGCATAGGCCACATGCAAACGTGCACCGATCTGCTTAAAGGTTCAGTGTCATATCTACAACATCCTTCATATATCCTCTTAGTAAAAATATGTGAAGCCAGTAGGACTACTTAAAGTAAAAGTAAAGTCTACTTTATCCCTCTGAACAAACTTTTCTCTTCAGTAAAAACCATTGCAAGAAACCTTTTCATAACTTTTTCGATTTGTTTTCATTTGATATGGCACGTGCCCAGAAGGTTGGGGGTAATCTGTAAATATGCGATCCAGGATAATCAGTCGTACGGGTGGATAAAGCTGCTGTTAGGTGGGTCAGTGCTGCTGTCCACTTGAGAAAGATAAGGCGGTCAGATTGCGCAAAGGTTTTCAACTGATGGTTTAATGACAGTGTTTTGATTCACTGTCTGCCATTGTACTACGATTGACTGAATTGTTCAGTTGACCTTACTTTTAACCCTTAAATGTTAAAGCTGCATTGTTTGCTACAAACAGAAGCTTAGAATCTTCCTCAGCTGTCTGCAACATTCATTCAGTTCACACGTTTTTATTGCTTTATCACCCAATCCATCTCTCTCCCTTCCTCTCCCTCTTTTCACTCTCGCAACAGTTCTTTACAAAAGACCTCTGTAAAAAAATAAGAGGAATTTGTGCATTTTCTCAAACCCTTTTATAATGTGTTGCAAATGGTATTTGTTCGCAGGGCAGTGTCTGATGAACCTGAAAATACTTATTTCTCTTTTGGATACTATTCCGTTTCTGGCTCCAGTGGCTGAATTATTATTTCAGGCCATAATGTGAATTAGAATTTAATGTCTTAAGTTCACCAAAGGGTCCTGGAGCACTATTATACTGCAAGGTATTAGTAACAGGATTGCTGGCATAGCTAGTTTTCAATGTGTACCCTTAAGTGTTGTTTTTGGTTGAAAGTTTTTCCACATGTTTATTCCTTAAAATTATATTTTGTTTATTAATACTTAACTTCTATGTAGTGGCCACTTTAGGCCTTTGTTAAAATAACTACAAACTATTAGAAAGTTCTGATTTTTGCTTTTATACAGTATATCCCTGTTTAACATGCTGTTGAACTTTAAAATGTAGGATAATCTTTAATTGTCCAGTAGTACAGAGCTCAAAATACCTGGATTTGGTAGTTAAGTAAAGCAGAATTCAAAGGCCATTTTATCTTTTAACATTCATTTTTTTTCTTCTAAAAAGTACTACAGCTTTGTGTTTGCATTGTCATTGATGCAAGACTTTGAGTTTCAGGTTGTCAAGTGTTGTTTTAAGAATCCCCAGGAAGCCTGGAATTTTTCAACTCTGGTACTTTGCTTTTCTCTTAATACAATACTGTTGAATGAGTGCATTTTCTAGCTAATTGAATTCCTTTTAGGATTAGCACTCTGTTAGTAGGTATTTCGTTGGTATTCTGCCTACATTGAGACAACACCCAGCTTCTACACAAGTCGCAGTGACAGAGATTCCTAAAAATGTTCAGGGTTAGTTCTGCACGTTGTTGACTTTTTCTTTAAAGTTGTGACAGAATCACTTTGCATAGGATGATGCCTAACCAATGAGTAACTGCATCCAGTAACTTCAAAATGGATTAAAACCCAGGTAATAATCTCAGTGTAAAATGTGAAGCTCTCATGCTGAATGTAATACTTTACTGTTGCCATAGATTCTGCATTGACACTCAGTCCTTAGCATTGATGCTCTGCTTTCATTTCCCATCTAGTGTAAAATTGAAGTAAATGCATGTAATGCAGTTTTTGTAAAGGAAAATGTTTCTTTTTGCTTTTATTTCTAACAGTATAATAACACTTGTTATAGGCTGATTAAATTAACTTCTTTCCTGGGATGGGTGGCATCCATTGGGCTTGGGACCCCCAGAGGTTTCTTCTCACCACCTGGGTGTAGTTTTCCTCTCCCCTCAACCCACATGGTCAGCTGTTGCACTACAGTATTGTTGCCTGCTGCATATTTCCGTGAAGCTCTCTGTGGCAAGCCTTCAAAGGGCGCCAGTGGCAAATACGTGTAGATTGATTGGGTTTCCCTGCACAGTCAGATGTAACCCAGTCTTAAGTTTCCCATATTATCATGACTATTGTTAAAATGTTAAACAAAGATAAATGCTTGAGGTTAAGAGCTTTGGAATCCAACAGCATTGACAACAGTGTGCGGAGAATAACTGTCCAGTAGACTGGCTTAGCTTGCTGCTGCCCTCTGTCTGCGAAGAAGCTGTACTACGAGCGAGGATCTTGAGACGGTCGGGATTACTGTGTAGCACTCACAGAAGACCCACAACAGGCTGAGAGTAAACTAACAAAGCCACCTATGCTTTCCAATTAAACCTTTACACATTTACGTGAAAAAAGCAGTATCATTTGCTGATATAATCACTGTCACTGTCTTAGTTCTCAGTTTCTCTTTAAAGACAATTCCAGCAATGTTGACTCCCATTTTACCGTAAATTGTAAACTGCATGGTATTCTAACCACTAGATCGTGAGATTTTGCATTTCCATAACTATATGTCTGGGAAATGCTTTCTGGCATAGGGTTCTAACAACGGCTCAGTTTCAGCTCATATTCTAATGCCATAGCACAGTACATTCCAGTCAAGTGAGAGTGCACATTTCAGCAAAATGTTTTTTTTAGCTGAGTGAGCAGAGCTGTGCTAACTGCTCGGATTTAACTTTTTCATAACTGAAACCATTAAATGTCTCTGTCACACAGGAAACCAGAATTTAAAAAAAAATCAAATTCAGGATATAGCTATTGGTACAATTGTAATGTTTCTCTTTTGCTAATATTTGTTTTCTATTTCTCAGGAATGGGACTTGTTCATTATTTTGAACTAGACCTGGCAACAAAGAAAGGATTACAATTCCATCATAAAACAATCTTTTTAAGATTCAGGTGGGCTAAGACGAGCTGTTTCTTGTTGCATCTGACGGACATTCCCACCCTTTTCTCGATTCGGTATTCTTAGGTTTTCAGAGGTTTGTGTTCTGATCCGATCGCAGAATTCTGGAGTTCTCCAAGGCAGCTTGGTTTGAGATCCTGTGACCTAGTCACACAGTCGCCTTCACAAAGTATGTTAACTTCTAAGGGTGACCGGACTCAAATGTTTAAAATTCTGTTTTGCCCTTTCCTTCTACAGTATGTTAGCATCAGGTTGAGCAGCTGTCCACAGTGAGGGGCTGATCAGCCATAGACAGATAAACAGATAATTGTGGGTGAATACAATTGTGGCCTCAGTTCAATGTGCCACTTAAAGATGTGCCTTGCTTCAAAAAGTATTTTGCACTACAGTACATTCAGGTGTAATCTGAGCGTTATTATTAAGACAACTTAACTTGCTTACTTTACCTAGAGACACTTCTGCCAGTCGCTATAGGCAGAATGTCTCACTGGTGAGAAATGTGCTCATGTACAGCAGGGATTTAATCTCAGCTCTTGGAGGATATTGTCCCTTCTGGTTTTTGTGCCACCCGATCCCTGTTACGTAGTTCATTATTTAATTAACTGGACAATTATAGTACTTGTAACTAGGCTTCTGTGTTTTATTGGTCCCTTTATTGAGGTCAGTTTTAAGTGATGAACTGAAAATAATTTAGGAAAAAATTCTCTATGCAGTATGTATAAGTAATAAAATAATTTGGTTATTTTTTATATTATACTCCCGGAACAGAATTTGACATTTCTGATTTGTAGTTACATTAATAAAATGGATAACTGCAAAGTATGTATGTGAAAATCCAAACGTGCAAAATGGCTTTTGTTTTTGCTGCTTAATTCATAAAAGACTTGTATTTTACCACTGCTCTTGGCAAGTAAGCAAGAGTGTACCTTTAGCAAAGGATAGGTACACTAATTTATTTGTTTACATGCAATTAAAGACCTGTAACCTCAAGTAGATTTCTGTAGTTATTTTAGTGCTATGTTCATATTTAAAATGTTTCAGCATGTTCTTAGCTTGTCTTTTTGAAAATTAAGCTGTCCGCATCTTTAGAAAGTTAGTCCACCAGAAACGCATACCTCCTAGTAGTTCACAAAGGTGAGTCCTGTTGTACAGCTGGTGACGTATCGCTGTCAGATAACATTGCTGTACTGAGGTTAGAGACAGAGGGTGTCAAAGTTGCAGAATATCTCAAACCTAAAAATATTGTTGATTCACCATTTTGCCAGCGAACACTGACTGCAAGCAAATATTTTTTATTGCAAAAAGCCTTGGTTTCACATACAGATTGCCGGACTGGTTGTAAGGACTATTATGTGGGAGATCCCTCACATCTACATGAGTTCAGGAAGTGTGCATGAAGTCTGGGCAGTATGCTTACTGTGGTCACTGCCACAAGGAGAGCACAAACCTACTGGCTTGCAAAGAGAGGATCTCTCGTCTTCATATCAACGTTTTTTTGATGTTTTAAAATAAATGATGATGGAGAGAAGGCATAAATGACACCTATTCCTGTCCATCTTTCTTATTTTTGTATGGGATTGTCTGCCGTTTATTGCAGACGTTGCAGCAGATAGCTTGGGTTACAGTACCTGTTAACATGGCACCAGGATACATTTAAAAGACTCTAAATTACATAGTATGTTAATTGGATATTTAATCAAGTCACCTGGACTAAGAGTATACTGTATATTTTTTCAGAAGGGCTTTTTTTGTGGAGAATCCCTTTTATGGAAATTCAGATCAACACACACTTGTGAATCAGTAGTGTTCTGATCCTTACGGGCTGCTCAATTCCCCTCCCCCTTGCCTCAGTGACTATAAGGGCCCAGTAAGTGTCTCTGATATCTTAGAATATGAATGTTTGAAGATTATCATGTCATCTCCAGGAGTTCAAGCTGTTCTTAATTGGGCCATTAAAGCCAGCTTACCTTTGATCCTCTTATCAGGATCCAGAAGCTGCTTCATCTTGTTAAGAGCTGTATTCTAATACCCTGCGTATCAAATGATCCCAGACCGGCAGGTCCCTTTGCTCTTGGCGTAAGAAGGGAAATAACTTTCCCCCTGCTTTCCAGCATTCCGGAGTCGTGAACTGGGAGGGGTGATGTCACTCGGGGAAAACCGCAGTGCTCTCTCCTCCGCTCCGGTTGTCACCTCCAGCTGCACCGATGGGCACAGGAATACACAAGTGCTACTGTCAGCAGAAAAAAATACGGAGGTGTTCTCAGGTTTTAATTAGCGGTCTCTCTCCCGAAGCAGGTTCAAAACACCAGAGGGGACAACTGTATGTAATAATTAGTCCTAAATGTCACTTTGTTTCAGCATGTTTCCCAGACATGTTACAGCAGTATAAATGATTGTACCCGAAGGCTGATGGGGGGTGGGGGGGAGGTTTTGCTGCACCGCCCTATGTTGATATTTCAGTATTGCCTTAAACAGGTGTGTAGGTTTCCTGAAAACAGCCCTACATCTGACCCTTTTCCAAACTGCTGCAGGTAATCGGAGGGATCGGTTAGATCATTTCGACTGGAAACCTGATCAACTACTTAACTTTCCAAGAATGGGTTTCCGAAACTCTGGGCAGTATAAAAGAAGCAGGTTGTTTGAGCAAATCACTGAACCCTCCCGTCTGGAGCGTCTGTAACTGTTCCTCACTAACTAGCACAGGTAAAGCTCAGTTGATTTCCTGAGGCCGTGCATACTGAATTGTGAAGGTC
The DNA here is from genome assembly GCF_040954835.1 of Lepisosteus oculatus. Classification (NCBI taxonomy): domain Eukaryota; kingdom Metazoa; phylum Chordata; class Actinopteri; order Semionotiformes; family Lepisosteidae; genus Lepisosteus; species Lepisosteus oculatus. The sequence continues at coordinate 75,320,727 of NC_090696.1, forward strand.
TATCAGGGATGGGGCGTTTTGTCCCTCATCTTGTTTGTAACGGTTATGCTAAGCTGTAACAGTTGACCGTGTTTTACAGTTGTTTGCCATCAGCTGTAAGCAGAGGACTAAACCTCTTGGGTTTTAACGAATATCTCTGGTTAAGTTTAGTTAGGCACTGAGAGAAAGAGTCAGATTAGGCAGACATTCTTCCCTAAATTAACACATCTGATCCCGGAATTTCCACACCGGCCTACTCTCAAAGGTCGACTCTCCTGTGCATTAGTTTACATTTTGCTTACTAGCAGAATCATAAGGAAATATGTTACACATCTGATAGTTTAACAGCAGCTGTTTAACAGAGTGTCTTCTTGGTTTTACTGGAGTTATAACTGCACCAGTTTTGAAAAGTGACACTCTGCTGCCACCTGCTGGCAACTGCAACAACCTTTTGCACTGTGATATCAGCGTTTGATATACTGTACTACAATATGATAACTCGTAACAAATATGTAACTCTACAACAACCTTTTGATAATTTTCAAGTTTCCCATTGCAAAGGTTTTCATTGTAACCATTCATTTAATGTTTTAAATAGTTTTCAGCATGTTTGCTGCTTTGGAATTCTAGTATAATAGGAATCATTGCATTAATTCGGCAATTTTCACCTGAAAAGGTCTCTAATAACTTTGCGTACAGGAGGGGATCACTTCAGCCACAGCAGTTTCATTCTAGACTTTGGCCTGCGGTTTCGTGGAGTTATATAATCTGTGGATTTTTTCAAAAGAAAAGTGAAATTCAACCAAAAGACTAGAATATGTACTGTGTCTCCACACAACAGGGCCTTTGGTAAAGACATAATTTAAAAGGTCAATCAAACAAGGAACTTGCTTACAGTAACTGCTGCACACTGGTGGTGGTGGAGAGGAGTCCCCATTACCTGTAAAGCGCTTTGAGTGGAGGGTCCAGAAAAGCGCTATATACTGTAAGTGTAAGCAATTATTATTAATTATTATTACTCATCATGCATCCCTTCCAGTCTGCTCCATTTCAGCGTTTTGCTGCAACCAGCAGGATCAGTACAGCAGTTCTGGAATGGAGGTCACTGGAAGGGCTCCAGGTTGAGCAGCCTGACCCCTTGAGATTAGAAATGGTTGGAAGCTGTTTGTTGACACGCTTCAGGCGTTCTAGAGTATTCATTGTAGAATTGCGGAATTAAAAAAAAAGATCAGATCAGCCATGGATCTAGTCACAGGGGTTCTATGATCTTTTTAGTCATGTTTACGTGACCACCATGATGTGAAAGTTGCATATGAATTCGGATAGAAACCAACACCGCATGTTAAAAAAGTTTTTACACCGTGTAAAGTTGAGGACAGTGAGTCTCCAGTCTTTGTTTAATCTGTTTGTTTGTTTTTTTTGTGGTTTCATGTGACCCCAGTCATTAAAAGCTCTGCTTCCTGGCTCCTTCCCCCCATCCATGAACAATTAAATATATTTGCCGAATGAGAAACCTTTCGTTTGTGCGGAGCCTGAAGGTCCTAGGTGGTCTTAAACCTATTAGCAATTTCCAGACCCTTCAGAAGTCTTTACATGGCGGCTGCCTCAGTCTGGCATGGCTCAGAAATTTGACACTTTTTCCTAACGGAACAATAAAATCCAGAAACAGAATCTGAAGCCTTTGCAGTTAGCATGTAAGAATTAATCCAAGGTCATAGATAGAAACTAAGTCTGAGAAAAGGAATCACTTCTTAATTCTTAGGCTTGTAGGAGTGAGGAACAGGCTGCCCAACCAAGGTGTTAAAGTTGACACTCGGGCTCCTTTCAGGAAACAGCTGGATTAAATCTTTGGATCAGTTAACTACCACACAGTCTAGATGGGACATATGGCATCCTCTTGTTTATGACTTTTATGTTAAGCTTTGCCTACCTGCACTTAACATGTGCAGATTTTTGTGAAAACAACAACTCAAGTACAGGCGATTTGTGGTTTTGCATGATTTTGTTTCTGTAGAGGGGACTTTAGTATATACTGTATGTTGCAAAGAGGAAGAGATGTGGTCTTGCCATTTGTCCATAGCTTCACTTGTTCTTGTTACTTGCTGAGAACTGTTCATGCATTTAAGTATACGTCTGGGGTCTATTTTCACAATATAACATGTTTACAAACCAACGAGTGTTTTGTTTGCCAGCCAGTCTGTCCACCCACTGGAATCCCATCATCAAGTGTGGTCTGTAGTTTGTGGTTTGGAGCTTTGATTTAACATAGGACATAGTCCACATTAGAAGTCACACGTGCAGTTATGTGTTTATGTATATATAGTTATCTGTTCTTAGATGTTTGTCATGCAGCCTGTTTGTTCAGGCAAAACTGCCTCTGAGTGGACTTCAGTACCTTTAAGAAGGACGTGAATTAGGGGAATAACTGTCCTTTAGGAAGTGTAGGAAGTAAGGTTTCCATGCTGAAGAGAGCAGAAAGGAAGTCTAGTGGTAAACAAGTATTCACCAAAGCGAATGAACAGTCGATACATTTCCTTAAGTCATTCCCTCTGATTGTGATTTATTTTGGTTCCTACATAGAATAAAACTCTACTCAGTTCACATAGCATTACAGTCCTCCTTGAACTGTTCGGTCTCACTAATTATTGGCTTAATTTGACCAGCTAAGGACTTTTCTCTCATCGATTCGAAGAAATTGCTAGATATTTAAAGAGTCCTGCCCATTCTGCAGTGGGGTTTACACCCCTACTGTACTGAAGCCCCAATAAGCAGTTCTTGTTTTATCAGCTCGAATCAGATTCCACAAGGAGAAGAACCGATATTGTGTTTTCCATGTGTTCTTATGGTTTGAACACCACAGAACTGCAGGAGCATTTGCTTGGCTGTTGAAAGCATGTGAAGCATTTGGAGTCTTGAGTGTGGTTGGTATTGCTTTAACACTACATATGTTGACACATTTTCTCCAGAATCGTTATCTTTCTGTCAGCTGTGCGCTGAAAACAGTCTGCTTGTGACGCTCATAATCAACACTCCCCCACCGGTCGTATCTGGAGTTTTCTGTAGCTTCTTTTCTTTGCTCCAAGGGTGTTAGAATTGAGAAGATTGTCATGTATCCCAGGCATAATGTCAGCCTTGTGTTTAAAAAAAAACTGCGAAAGAAAGTATTATTTTCTCTGACCCAATACAACGGTAGCTGCCAGTACCAGTTTATTTTCCAGTTTAGCATCTGTAGGGGAGTTAAACTAATGTCATTTACCTCAAACTTACCCTTCGACAAGATGCCAGCTTGTCTTGTGCTTTGGCATTACTGCACTACAGTTCCTCCTGGAGAGCTGTACCCTCTTACACCAGTGAGTACTTCATTTGTTCACACCAATATTGCAAACGACTCAGGACAAGCAGTTCCCATTTGTTTTGCTAGAAAACATGACACGCCCTTGAATCATTTGAGGTGGTCTTATGGTTTTATAAATAAATGTGATAATGTGGCTTTGGCATCAGTTTTGAAGATTTTTTACATACACCTTGAGAGTAGAAGACTATACTGTTTTGAGCATTCTCTCATGCAGCATGTGGTAATGCTGGGCATTGATTGCATTGGCTATTTTACAGGAAAAGTGAACCCCAGTTTGGTCATAGGCAATACTTCAGTCTGTAGTATCTTATACCTTGTATCTATATATCTGTCATGACTCAATTGTTCTCATTTACTGATTTATTTCATTTTCTACCACCTTGTGTTATGGATTTTTGTACACTGTTAATATTTTACAGTTAATGGTTGCTGTGAGTGTTTGTTGTCCTGCTGCATTATTGTTGTTAAACGTGCTTTCAGGGACTACACTGTACGCCGCACTGCTTGCAAATGCAGAAACAAAGTAAAGAGACCATCTCCAGGACATAAACTGATTTGTCTTAAGTACTTCTGACTCTAAACCAAATGGTAAGGACTTCTTTCACATTCTGTAAAAATGTTATGCCTTCTTCTTTCTCATTTTTTTCCAAACTTGTTTGCACCTTTTCAAATATTAATCTGAGAAATGTATATAACATTAACATCGGTTGAGGTTGAGGACAAAGGTATATGAAGTTTGTTTCTTTCATTAGTAGACTTTAACAGTTGTTTGCTTTGTGTTTTTTTTGTCGTTGATATCTTAAGAAACATGAAGATGACAAAATACAACAGCAAACACAGGACAGCAAAGCATCAGCTCACTGTGCTTTTCTTTCATTAATCCTTTATTTAAGGAGGCAAGGCAATTAAGAGCACCTCCTCATTTGCAGTGACGGCCTGGCCAAGAGGCGCTCACAGAAGGCTGCACACAGACCACGAAGTAGTGGGAGAAAGAAGAGATCAGTCAAGGGAATGTGAAATATTCAGCTGCAGAGTTTAGCAGGATGTGGTGGTGTTAATACACCCAGGCATGAGGCAGGAGTGATGGGGATCAAGAGATTGGGAAGAGCCCATGGTCAGGGAAAGGGAAGAGTAGAGAAAGGAAGAGAGCTTGTGAAACAGCTGCACGTACAATACAATTTCTAAACTCTCTAAAAATCCCTCCTGTGTAGCTCTTGCTCCTGAAAAACCCCAGCAAGATCACTGATCCCTGTGGATTTTAATTCTCTTTCTTCGTGCTTCCCATGTGATTGCACCTCAGCTCCGTTAAAATCTGCTTCACAATGCTGCCCAGTTTGAATAAAGTTTGTGTTTTACATAGGTCACACTCCAAGACGTCCCCTCCTTATCTGCCCTTTAGTGTTTGTTAGCTGCTCAGGTGCTGTGAGGTACAGTAAATATCCACTCCTTTAAAAAGCAAGAGCTGTTGAGCAGAATCTGTGATTGGAGGTGTTGTGGTAACTGATTAGAAAATAATTGTTTGATTTAATACATTTTTTGCCAGATGCTGGAACTTGGCAACCTGAGAGCTAGTCGCCCATTTCTGTTTTTTTTCTTACCCACTCTTGTGGGACTCTATTGTAAGCTGCTTTAAAAAAACGTTGGTTGAGTTAACTCCTGTCAAGGCAATTTCACTGGTAAACTGTGGAGACAATTGTGCATTTCGAATATGTTTATAGGTTTCTGGTTGATTGCTGGAAAGAACATTGACTATAGTTTGTAAATTCAGCCATCCCCACAGACGTCAAGCCCGGTTAAATTAGACGGAAAAGGGAAAGAGAATATGGTTTATTATTGTGAAATTAAACATTTGTTTCAATACGAAGACTTTGGTCACGCATATGGAATTTTTGACATAATTAACCCGTGAGTACTTGGACAACTAGTGGGGGAAAACCAATCCGTTTTAAAGATTGCACTAAGCATGTCACGCAACAAAGCTGGATTACAAAAAGCCAGCCCCCCCCGAGCAGGCAGAGGTTTGAGCAAGCCTCGGGACTCTGTCAGTCTTAAGTGACTGACACCTGGGCGGCCTCAACGGGCAACAGTGGGGCAGGTGAGTTTTGCCCTAGCGGTGAAGTCTTGTTGCGGTAGTAGTCCTGCTCAGTACGAGAGGAACCGCAGGCTCAGCCATTTGGTGCCTGTGCTTGGCTGAGGAGACAGTGCAAAACCACGGTCCGTAGGACCGTGACTGAAGGACTCGAAATCGGAATGAATTCAGTGTTTCCTTGGCTTCCTGTGAAACAGCGACCCCTTGTGTCCGCCCTGAGGTTGCAGGAATTTCGGGGAGACCTGCACTGTCTCTTGATAATGATAATGTTGCTTTATTAGCCCTATACAATTTTTTGCATTAGGAATTCGTCTTTTTGCATACCCCAGCTTGCTCTCCATGAGACACAGACACACAGACAGGGAGAGAGGCCTGGGGTCAGAGCGCAGGGTCAGCCATTGTACAGGACCCCTGGAGCAGTTGGGGTTAAGGGCCTTGCTCAGGGGGCCAACGGAGTAGGATTCCTCTGCCGGCCACGGGATTTGAACCGGCAACCTTCCAGTCACAGGCGCAGATCCTGAGCCACACAGCCACCACTCCACTCCTCTGTGATTCACCTCTGCTGTTTTCTCTGCGGACCTGTGGGCGTGTTTTAGGATGGATTCTGTGTTCAGCTCTGTCGGGCTCGAGGGGTAGGTGCAGTGTATCAAGTCACTTCACCCAGCCTGGGAAGCCAGGAGAGATCAAAGAAGAACGCATGGCCTCTAATTCTGAAAGTGAATACGTTCGCTCCAGCTCTTTGTCTTGCTTTGGTCTTTTTGTTTCTGACTTGAGACTACCACTGGATCAGCTCCTCTATAGATACGGATCCCATACAGTACCTAGCCTGAAACTCACTGATGCACTTATGTAAATAGTGCATGTACGGTAAGATAATAAGAAGTCACAATAATAATAATAATAATAATAATAATTGCTTACACTTATATAGCGCTTTTCTAGACACTCCACTCAAAGCGCTTTACAGGTAATGGGGATCCCCTCCACCACCACCAATGTGCAGCATCCACCTGGAGAGCGAAGTTTCTATTAAAAAACTAGAATAAAAGATTCCTAACCATGTGATAGAAATATGTAGAAAAAGTATTTCACTGGTGCACTTAAGACCTGAAATTCTTCTGTGGAAATAAAACTTGTCTCTGCTGTCGTTGCAGTAACCTCTGTACCTTTTGACCGTGAATTATGTTTATGAAAAACCGACAGCAGTAAAAGAAGACTTCACTAAAACAAATTACACCACCATTGTTAACGCACATCTGGCATTTTACTTCTGTGAAATATGTCTTCAAGCTGAGTTTCTGCACTTTTCTTCAGTAATGGATAGTAGCTATTATTTTAAATTACTGTAAAAAGTATGTCTCTACCACAGTATTTGCAATCACCTAAATGTATTCCTTATTTATAGACAATGTTGATTTCATTGTAGCAGGTATATCCAAAAACAGACTCTTACCCTGTGTATACTTGAATCTGTAAAGGAGGGTTTTGTACATCCTGTGTTTTATGGTATTGCTTTAGATTGTTGCTTTACATGTGGCAAATGGCTAAGAGCTGTGGAGTCCCACTTACAGTAACAGTGTTACCTTTATTCAAGGCTGCAGGTAGTCTGCTCTGGATTTCGGAGAATTCAGTGATATACACCGATACACATAAGGTGTATGTCCCGAAGTTTGGCTTATTGGGGCTTTTGAAACCCATTTGAAGCCTTGCTTTGTCAAAATCTCCCACCGCCTACTTGGATGTTTGAGACCCAAAGTGGGAAAACGTGTCTTTGAGGCAAAGACGGAGCCATTTGAAATGGATCGTGGCCAAGTTCGTGTGCTGTGTCTGGCGGCTGAAGTGAAAATGCCAGATCTAGGTCTCAGCACCTGCAACATGTCCAAGTAGACTGAAAGGGGGCTTACAGTATGCCACGTTCAGCACATTTCCACCTGGAAGAGCTAAACCTCTGTGTCTAACAGCATTTGACGGGTCTAATGTAAAAGTGTGTTCCTGCTTTTTTGACTTTGTGCTGGTCGACTTCCTTTAAGAGCTCCTAGTACTCATTTCCTTCTGCCCCAGGCACCTTTTCAACAGAAGACATTTATAGTGAACAATTTGCAACATCACCAGGTATTAACAGCTGCAATCACTTGGAATTGTGCGGTGACTTTTTTTTTCAGTTCTCTCATTTAGCGTAATTCCTGTTTGTAAAGTCAAAGTAGCTGTTATTTTTATGATTAACCATCGGCAACTTGGGAAGTGTAGGTTGTGCAAACCCCAAAGAATGAGCCCCACTATCAAGCCTGCAGTGCAACTCGCAGTCAGAGCCTTCTTGCACGGGAACAGCTTACAACGTGCACAACAAACCATAGATCTCAAGACGCCTTAAGTCTTGGGGCCTCGGACCTGTATAGAGACGGACCATCCTCACATGTGCCTTTTTTGCTATTGACGTGAAGCTAAAGAAGTTATTCCTCCTCTGTCTTATTTTCACGTGGTGCATGAACTGGCTTTTAACACATCATCTTTAAATGACTGTGTGCTTTTGCAGTTGCGCTAACTTTCTTCATACCCAGCATGGTTGTTGAACTGGCAATGCTGACACAGCTCAAAGTAACCCATGTAAAAGTGACGTGGTGCTTATATGCATTTGTTTTTTTTATCAGGAACCACACATGAGTCTAAAGACGGTACAGTATGTGGTGATGTGCAATGTTTCTCAGCCCAGCATTGACAGAGTGGTCACCCCACATGTCCAAAGACCTCAGAGGTGCTGTCCAGCAAAAAAAGTTGCACTCAGGTTTTCTCTGGTCTGTCATCTACTGTATCTTTCACGGCTTCTTTTTTGTCTGGGGGTGGGGTCATAATTTGTTTTGAACTTAAGCTTTGTACTGAGTTGATTTCTTTAGAGTTGCCCATTCAGTAAGCATGCAGAGAGCGAGAGTACAGTCTTACACAGCGGGGTTTTCTGCAGGAGCAGTCTGAGCAAAGTCAGGGGTGCAGCAGCAGCATCTCACTGGGGGTTTCAACCCCTGAGTCTCAGACCTTTAACTAATGCTCCACACCTAATACACCTTCACTGGGTTTGGTGGATATTTGGTAGTATTTATATGAATTGTCATGTTCTCTTTTTTGTTTTGGAGTTGTGTTTTCTATATGATCTTTCAGATTACTTGTAGAATGTGATCCATGTGCTTGAAAACAAAAATGGCCAATTTACGAGTGCGGTCTGATTTTTGGCCTGCTGGTACACTTGAGAAATGTCATTTGTTTACATCTTTCAAGTAAAGACTTAATTTAGCTGTCTGGGCTTTTCATAACTGAATCAGCAATGTTTGTACAGGAAACAGAGCTGGAATATAACACCAGTTATGTGAAATATTGCAAACTTGTTTCACACAAGTGTGCTTTAAATTAGATTGATGCAGTCATTATGTTTGCTTTGTGAATGAAAACAACATGCATACCTTATTGACAATCAGTGCAGAAAATCCAAATGGAGTTGTACATTTAAGTGGGGAAAAAAATTCTCCTTAAGTTAATTTGTAAACCTAGCTTCCTTCACGTTAAGCGATATAGCATTAGTTTGATTGTGCTTCAAATTGGTTTCAAAATGAATCTAATTCTGGTGAAGCATAATTTAACAAGGCTGAACACAAGGTTAGGCACCGTTTTACGGAAGCACTTGAAGACTAAACAAACACACTTTCCCCTTGTTTTCTGTATCGGGCTGACAACATACTTACCCATAATACTTGCTCATCTTATAATAACCTAGAATTTGTCTAAGTGACTGATTGATAATAAAGTCATCCCAGTAGTACATCCCAGCACATTAAAAGCATGTCTTCCTGATGGCTTGACTGTAACCAAGCCAAGATCTCAATCAATATTGGATCAGAGCTTCCCTTTGAAATCCCATTGCAGCTCCCCTGCACGCGCTCTCCTGAGTGTCTTGCCTGTGCACATTTATTTTTAGGAACATTCAAGCTCTTCTTTGTTGTGAACTTGATCTCTTTCTATTTAAAAAAAACAGGGCAACGCCTGTCTAGTCTATAATATTAGCAGTGCGTAGTTGTAGTGTGGAATAACGACGTTTACGTTTGGGGTCATAAAAAACTGTTTGTATTGTATTATATTTATTATGCCACTACAGTACATTTACACAACTTAAATGAATTGTTTATCCACATGTAAGCCAGGGGGGTCTGAGAGTACAATGAATTGGGGTGCCTGGCTCTCTTTTGGGGATCTTTTCACTTTACTTTATCACTTTATTAGCCCTATACAATTTCTTGCATTAGGAATTAGTCTTTTCACAGACCCCAGCTTGCTCTCCATGAGGCACACAGGCAGGGAGAGAGAAGCTTGGGGTCAGAGCGCAGGGTCAGCCATTGTACAGCGCCCCTGGAGCAGCTGGGGTTCAGGGCCTTGCTCAGGAGCCCAACGGAGTAGGATTCCTCTGCCGGCCGCGGGACTTGAACCGGCAACCTTCCAGCCACAGGCGCAGATCCTGAGCCACAGAGCCACCGCTCTGCCCGTCTTGGGAGAGAAGGCCTAAGGTCACCAGTCACATCTGTCCTGTTTGTTTTTCCAGGAAGTGAGAGGAAGCCTATAATAGCTGACCTGTAGGGAGTATCACCTCACAAAGTTATCCGCAACTTCCCTGCAGTTTCATAGCTGTGCTCAGCTGAGCTGGTTAAATGAACCTTACAATTTATAGTGGTTTAGTTGAAAATTTCTTTCTTTAAGCAGGTGAATGACACAAGCTCACCACTGGTCATCTTGTATCTCGTTCAGAGCATTTTCATGTCAAAAAGCTTATTTCTGCTACCTCTTTCTACTAAGCCTACGTGATATAAATAATAAGGTAAAAGCCTAAAAGGTTGACACACTTCCTCTTAAGTAAAATGTTTATTTTTTTTTAGTCAAATCAAAACCAGAGATGACACGTTTTTGCCAAAGGGAGGGGTTAGGTAAACCGTCTCAAGTTATTTCCAACGTCTCCAGCTGATCTGCTGCACAGTGAAGCTGCTGTGTATAATTGGGGGGGGTTTCCAGTATCTATATCATATCTCGTCAGATGAAAAAGCATTAAATCAATGCAAGGAATTATAATCATAATGAGTCTGTCACTAAGGCCAGTTAGAGATCAGCCAAGGTGAAGACGAGCTTAAAAACTCCCATTTACTGCATGCAAAGTTGCTGGCCAATGAGATTGCAGCATATGCTTTGATTATTGTTGTCTACTCTGCAGCAGAATGAAGTTACCTTAAAACAGGTCTTCTTACATTTTTTCTTATTTGCCTCCCAGCTTTTCACCAAAGGTTAATCTAAACTGTCGTCTAAATTCGCTGCACATGCACGGCTGGAAGTTAATACACTGAAGGCAGAATACAACGGAGGCAGCGTTCTGGTCACCTCCTTATGGAATAAAGGAGCTCTTAAATGAATCCTAGGAGAATGAAAACAAAATTGAAACATCTTAACAGGATGTACACTGTAAAAACACTCAGAGCTTCTAATTATGATCCTATTCTTAAGTACAATATAGGCACTGTTGATATGGAGGGGTTGTTAAAAAAGTGAGTTCTTAAGTTGCTGATGGCAGAATAACTTGTACTGTAGATGATCACTTCCTCTCTATTTCTGTGCTATTTCCATGCAGGATTTTTCTTACATTTTTTTCTTTCTTTTGGTAAGTTCAGGTTAGCATTCTAGCACATTGATAACATTGGAGTTGTAGGATCACATGACCCGAGTTTCCGATGTGGGAAAACGCTCATCTCCATGAGAAGGGGCTGAGGGGCTGCTCCAGTTCTCCACCTGCTGAGCCATTCGTCCAAATTCTGCCTCAGTTCTGCCTCTTGAAATCTTTGGTTTGTTTTTCAGGGCAGCCGTAAAAATTCATTGCACATTCCAGTTTCAGACTCTCAAAGTAATACATGTGTTTGTGGAATTATTTTTTTAAACTTGGGTATATGTTGAGCACATCATTTTCATTACTGTTGTATGTAAAAAAAAAATGATTTTCTGTACGGGAGTTAATATTTTTGTACAAGCAAAATGACTGGGTTCTCTGCAAACTTCATATCTTAGTATCTTCATATCAAGAAAGTGAGGCTTGTTGTTGCCAAAAACTGATAGAATGCATTCAGTGTGGCCTTTGGAGAATTTACATTTCTGAACTCCTTAAAAGTGTAAAATGTGTTTAAAACCCAACACAAGTGAATACATTAATCACGAAGTTAAGCAAACATTAATCAAGAATGTATTAATAATTCTATAACCTGAGTAGCACAAAATGCGTGCTTGTTTGTGTGAGTGCAAATGAAGTCTCATGCTGTGTGTCTATAGCTGCTATATGGGTTGGCTCCTTACTGCAGGTTAGACTAGGCATAGGCTGAGCATCAGAATTGGATCCTAACTTAGCAACACTTGAGATGTACTGTATGTTTACTTCACTGAGGACTGTAATTACTTTGTGCTAACAAAAAAATGTGCAATTGCAGAAAGAAATGCACCCTTCACCACAGAGTGCACAGTGGGGTTAGCCACAGAGCTAAATACCTGCATACCCACAGAGCTGTCCCTTGAGAGGCTCGCCAGTGTTATTACAGTTGGGTTTTGTATAACGGGTTGGCAATAGCAGAAAGGAAATCCTGAGCTCGGCCTGTTCCTGGGTTTCAAAATGTGTAGCAACTGTACCAACATTTGAAGCAGCGAATATGAGATAATTTAAGAGTCTGGTAAGTGTGGTATCGTGTTGAGTTTTTTTCAATAGGAATTGGCTAATAGTGCCTTAAATACTCTTGGGGTTTTGAAATGGAATTTTGGTCATATTTGCAAGTTTGACTGGAATTTTTTTTTATTTTATTTAGTATGCGGTTGGGGAAAAAAGGGAGGTGAAATAATTTGCAGTCTGCATCGTGCAATTCTGTGGGAGTGGGGTGTCTTTTAATAGTTGATTTTTTTTTTTGCGACTCGATGAACGCCGTCCAAAAAAAAAAACAACCATCCATTTGCAGGACTGATACGTTTCCAGTGCGATAGCTATCAGTGAGACAGGGCCATGGCTGGTGAGTGGTGGAGTCCCCTGGAGCCCGTGAGATCCCCCTGAGAGGGGCTGTGGAGTCTGCAGACTCAGTGCTCCGTACAGAAGGTCACGTGGAGAGCTTTGTCTGGGAAAAGAACCATGTGTGCCGTAGTTCTGCATTCCTGTCGTCACGTACAGCCTTGACACGGCTGCAGTGAGAAATTTGATCTGAAACTAGCTTAAGAGGCACTGGGGTCCAACCTGAACATTAGCACTCCGAGCTGTCTTTTTTCAGGCTAGGAGATCTTGGAAGCGAGGCTAGAGTGCAGCACACAGAGGGCTTTTCTATTTTTTTTACTTTTTAATTGTTTTTTTACACGGAACACTTTTCAAGGAAAGCAAAGCATCCAGTAACAGAGCAGTTCGGTGCTGTGCTGTGATAGAAGTGGCTGGCAAATGGGATCAGTGCATCTGTCTCGTATCGGAAAACAGTTAATTAATCTTTGAAAGATGGCAAAGTCCGGCTGATTTGCACAGCCTGTCAGTAGGTGGCGCAACTTCGGCCTTTGTCAAGTATTCAGTTTGTAGTATTCTGTATGAAGTATCTTTGAAGTTCTTTGTCTTACAGTGTTCTACTGGGAGTTACTGATCATTATAGGTTTCCTGATGCCCGAAAAAAAGACTCATTTCTAATGGCTTTATATAGATATCAAACAGGATCTCAGAAGATGTAAACAGAAATGCACATCAAACCAAGCTACTGTACACCTTCACTATGAAATGACTGCACTGTCTGAATGGAAACATTACCAACTAAGCAATGAACATGAACAACACACTCCTGGCAGTGTTGACACACAGACCTGATCAGCCTCTGTACAGGCTGCTGTGGGATGGATGACAGATGTTGCAGACAGCTGGTGAAGGTTGGTCAGTCTCAGTTGTCACCTATTGGTGGTTTGGGCAAGTTGTCCCCAAAATGCTCTTTTGGACATGAATGAGGAAACAAAGTACAAGTCGGCAAGACCTCTCTGGTTTCTTGATTTTATACCATTGCCATCGTGGCACCCAGTGGTGATGCAACCCCTACTGGCAAATCAACTCTTCCTCAGCTGTTGGCTCAAGGACACCTCAGTGTATCACTGAGGAGTAAGGTCACCCTCTGTGTGTGCAAGTGGGATTCCTTTGTCTCCAAGGAGATTCTTTTCCATGTGGTCACAGTCGGAAGTATGTCTCCACACAAGTCAGGGTCAGTCGAGGGCAAAGGAAGAAGGTGCTCTAAAAATCCTGCAGCTGGTGCGCTTCAAAACAACGGTTTCATCTCATAGCTGTAAAGTTTACCCCTGGACGGCCTCGGTGCGTCCAACTCATTTTCGAACCGACGGCAACTGACAGTCGATCTGCAGACAGGCGAGTTGCTTCCTCCTCGCGTCCCTCCTGCTGCAGCCAGAGGAGTGTGAAAGCAGTTCTGCGGATGGATCAGATAGAGGCGAGGGTCCCGGTCTGGTGCCGTGACCCTCTCTGCCTTCCAGGATGTGACCTGTCCCTCTCTGAGCTGGTTTCCTGGTTTCTCGAGATGAGTCAGCTTACCGATGAAGCAGAACATTTCATTCTCTCCGCAACTTTTCTCACAGACGGTTCACCTTCAGTGAAGCCAGTGGCAGCCCAGCCATCTTCATTATTCAGACAGGGCATGGACATATCACTTTCTGTCCTTCCCATTATTAAATTAGATCATTCCAATAATTTATTTTTTGGCGAATTTAACACACCTCTGATATTAAAACACCTAATACCTTTATGAATTCCCATCACTTAAGCTCAGCATTTTCTTAGCCCAAGGAACAATACTACTCAAAACAATCAACACACCTACAGCATCTGTTCACTGTTTAAAATGTAAACCCCATGTATGTTTGCACCTACTGAGCTACTGATATATAATCCAGGCTTTTACATTTCCTTTTCAGGAAATTTGTATTTAGTGTGATAAGTAATTTAAAAAGTCCCCGTTTTGGTGTTTTTCCAACAGTGTTTCTTACATTATATTTCTCTGTAATTTAAGCAACTTTCATAAACATTTTGGTTTGGAACGTTTCCTAAAACAAATAAAACACAGTGCAGCTGACCTAGAATCTGTGCATTTAGTTCTTTATCATAAAGATAAGTACCTTTTATTGAGCAAATGACCATGCAAGTCCTCCATTCTGCCTAATTGAGCCAGATAAAGCACTTCCTTGTTAATGATTGCAATAGTGTAAATCTTGACATGGGTGAACGAACAGTTCACACAGCCAGCATGAAATGTAATGTTTAATTGTTATCATTCTAGTTGAGGACACATTTTCCGTGCTTCTCTATAGTACAGTACTTTTTAGATCAGAGTTATGAAAGACAGAAAAAGTTATTTTACCCATACTGGGGCCCAGGTGGGAAATTACATTTGAGCAGGATTGCAGTCTGCATTAGTTTTAATATAAGGCATTTTTTGGCCATGGGTATGATCAGGTGCTTTTGTGCTGAATTGGTTTCGCAAAACCTTTTGTCCCAGTTCAGCAAAATGCTTGGACTTGTTCATGCCTTCCAATGCTGTCGATTCCACCCCTCAGTTTTCTCAAAGCTGCTAATTCTACATTGTTTTCTGATTTAATCTCTGCATCGATATAGAGGCTTTTCAAAAGCGATGAAAAAACTCAAACCATTCCGAAGGCGACCTGACCGATATGAGCCGCATATCTTCTTAAAAATATAGGGTGGGTCAAAGTTTCTAGGAGGAATAAGTTTGCAAATTAAAAATCCTCTTGATAGTGGCTTGTTGTTTCCCTGTGGCTTCGTCCCCCTGCAAACTCACCGAGAGGTGGGGCTG
Organism: Lepisosteus oculatus; assembly: GCF_040954835.1. NCBI lineage: Eukaryota > Metazoa > Chordata > Actinopteri > Semionotiformes > Lepisosteidae > Lepisosteus > Lepisosteus oculatus. The sequence continues at coordinate 75,336,034 of NC_090696.1, forward strand.
TTTTGGGTTGGCTGGCAGGTTGAAGTTATGATTTAATCTGGTCCGTAGTGTAAAATGTAACATTGATCCGAGCTCGTGTGCTTCAGGCTGGGTGTGGGTTCAGTTTTCTCATAACGGGAGCTGACTTTGTGCTCAAGTTTAGTTGGCCAGAATTGCAGGCATTAAACATATCTGAATGTTTTGTACGTTTATGCTGATATACATCATTTCCACTCATATCTATCTGATTGAAATGCAACACCGAAACAAAAGCTCTTTTGCTCTGCTTATGTTAGGTGGCACTGTTTCATCAGAAATACATTTATGATGCGTTTTTTCTTGTCATGCAAAGCGCTTAAGAGAATATATGCCCATTGTTACTGCTTTTTACGTGAGGGACTAAGTCTAATATATGCTTTGTCAAGAGTTGTCTGTTTCTGGTTTCGGCTTTGCTTTAGTGCCTCCTCTGCCTGGGCTTCTCTACTGCCTTTCGAGACCGTTTGTAAATCCGGTCTTCGCTTTGTTTGCTCCCCCTCTGGTGCTGAAATGTTTCGCTTTTTTTTAACCACCCAGTTCAGACAAAAGAAAAACGTGGTCAAACTTTGCCCATTGTGAAGAATAGAAAAGAAATGGTGGGAAGAGCGAGCGGGGAGGTCTGCATTATCGCAGCTCGGTGAACCCTGAAAACGTGCTCACTGCTCCCTGACATCTTATGTTAATCAATGCAGTTGGACAAAAAGACAAAAGGAGACTTCACTATGTGCAATTAATAATCAGATCGGCACCTAAAACAGTAACATCTGATCTCTGATGGGCCTTATGATAATTAGATTGATCTGTATGTGTCCTTACAGGGAGTGATGCTTCTAAGATACAGATAAACCTATTGTAGGTAACATATTGTGAATGTTACAAGTGATGACTATTTTTGCTTTGGTTCCCCTGTGTTTGCAGCCGTTCTTTTGCTTGCTTGCTAAAATATCTGAAGAAGACAGGCTCCTTGTAAAAAAAAATGACTTAAGGGGGTTTTGGTTATTTCTGTGAAACGAGACACCGTGCGCTGTACTCAGGCCTGCTCAGTAAGAGACTAGTCTTTGAAGAGTAGTTAATCATTGTGTTTCATGGCCGAAAACAGCAAAGAGCAAAGTACAACATACGGCTGTTTTTTATTACACGGAGAAAACCTTTGGTGAAATTCTGTGGGAAATAGGGAGCTGAATAAACTTTCGCTGTAGATGTAGTAATGCTAAAGATGTTTACGTTTGTGGTTTTGTGTGGCAGTCTGTTTTACGACAGGGCAGCTTTTTGAGGGAAATAGGGTTTTCTGCTTTGAAAGTGATGGCAGCACGCAAGGCATTCGTTCTCAGCTCTGCACGGCCTTCGGCCAGCCAGAGTTTCTGTCTCGCTCCGCGGGGCTGACACTCGATCCGGTCCTGTGTTCCTGTGCAGATGCACGAGTTCGACTCCTGGAAGCGAGGGCGGGTCGGGAGAGGTGCCCGGCTCACAAGGAGGAGACGAGCCTTCCTGCCATCTGTGCTTCGCCTTGCCGCCGCGGCCGGAGAACTGTCCGTGTGCCTCCCCTCCCCGTTCCTCCCCCGGTTCACTCCCCGTTTCGCCCAGAGGAGCAGCCCGTGCGTGTGTGACAGGGCTGGAGCGCGTCTGTTCCCACTTTCCCACCAGGGGGGATTGTTGTCAAGGCATGATTGGCTGCAAGGGCTGCAACAGCTGTATGGAGACTTGAGCTACAGCGCAGCGTTTCTTGGCTGAAGCCGGAGCGGAGCTGCTTGGTAGTAGCCAGTGAACCAGTTTGCCTGCTATTTCTGTTCCGCCATCGTGGAGGGAGCAGTTGAATTGCCTTCCAGTGGAATTCTTTCGCAGCTGTTACACTGGTTGACCCTTTCTTGCCTTTCTGGATTGGAACCGGGTGGAAATGGGACTGTGTGCATGTAGGGGAAACTGAAAGCAGCGCGAGAGAGAGAGAGAAAGAGAGGAGCTCACAAAGGAAAGCAGAGGCTGCACTGTGATCTCTTGCGGCAGGGGATAAGAGGGTTGCCTTCTGAAACAGGAGAGGCAGGGCTGTTCTAAAAATTGTGCAGCCTTGTATGTAAATATTGCCGGTGCTGCACGGAGGCTGGGATCCGAGCCAAAGGTTGAGGGAGCCCGAGGGGGGTGTTTTACATTAAAATGCAAAGCCTGACAGGATCAGCGCGTCTAACACAAGACAGCTCCCTGATTAGCAGGGGACTGGGTGGCTGACTCGCTTCCTGCCGTCTCCGTGAGCGGGGAGCCTTTCAGGAAAAGGAGCCGCGGAGGAAGCCGAGTGGTGGGAGACCCGGCTGGCTGAGCGGAGCCCAGCGCCTTCTCCCTCTCCCAGCCCCGCGCTCCCCGCGCCTGCAGGACTGAGAGGACAGAGGCGGCGTCTGTGGACTAACTTGAAAGGAGAGGTGTGTGCGTGCGAGTCGTGGTGGGGGGATAGGAGGAGGAGGAGGAGGAGGAGGGGGGCTGCTGAAAAGGGCGAACGGAGAAGACGCTCCGCCGTGGCTCTCGGACTTCATTAGGATCTGGGTCTCGCAGGAATAAATTGCTTCCAGGACCTTTGGGGCCGCTGTGTTTTTCTGTGGCACCCTCTCGCCCTGTCTCGCACACACGCGGGCGCGCGCCGGCTCGTTCACGCAGCCACGCACACGCAGACGCACACTCGCACGAGGAGCAGCAGCTGCAGAACGGTTAAATGGAGATTGCCTTCCTGATTAATGCATCCTTTGCTCAGCGGGCTTCGTTGGTTCTTTGATTGGATTCTGATAGGCGAAGAAGAAAGAGGATCTGTTTTTTCCCCAACCCCACCCCCCCACTGTGGCTGTTTTTTCTCCCCCACTCGTTTTTTCCCTCCTCCTCCCCCTTTGCTGTATCAACAGCGAAGCCTCATCCTTGATCCCAAGGCGGCGGAGATTGACGCTGCCTCTCTTCAGCAGCCTGCAGAGCCTGGTTTCAGGTCAAAACCGAAAGGCCGTGGGTTTTCTCATTTGTTTGGGCCTTTTGTGTTCACCGCTCACAGTTGGCTAAGCGCTCCCGTGCTGAATCGAGCTATTGTTTGAATCCCAGCACTTTTCTTGCTGCAAATCTCTGGCTTCCCCAACCAACCAACCCCCCCCCCCCTCCACTATTCACCAACCCCCCCCATCGGCTGAGAAGCGACATTATGTGCCTCTCCTGCACATGAATCTGGAAACTATAAGCCGGACTGATTGCAAATGAAGTGTAATGCATTGTGGGACGTGTGTAAAATTGGATCAGTTGAGGAAGAGGAAGGGGACCCAAAGTCGGCTCTGTCTGGATCGAAGGCAGCTGCAGCACCAGGGGCAGTAGCGTGTCGGTAGTATTTGTGAGCGTGTGTGTGGTGTGTGTATGCGCGCGCGTCTGCGTGCGTGTGTGTATGTGCGCGAGAGAGAGCCGGTTCCATTTCTCCCCACCATGCCTCCGTTCTGATATTCCAGGGCACACACAGGGCAAAACTGTGGGGCCCGGCTGATGCCGCGGAGGGATTAATCTGCAGGTAACCCCCCGCGCTGCCACGCACAATGAAGAAGACGAGGAGCACGACCCTGCGCCGGGCCTGGCCTAGCTCGGATTTCTCCGACCGGGCCTCGGACCGCATGAGGTCCCGCAGCGAGAAGGACTACCGTGTGCACAAACACTTTCCGCCTGCTTTCATCTCCCAGGCCGCTCGAGGATATATGACATCAGGTTGGTGGGATGTTCTTTGTTAGTGGGGAAGCCGAAAAGCCTGGGCCGGGTGTGTGTGTGTGCATGTGTTTGGGGGCGGGCGGGGGGGGGGGAGGAGGGGTTGTTTGTGAGATAAATTGTTGTCATCTGCTGGCTTTAGAGACGCAAGTGAAAGTCTTGGGTTCATTGTGGCGAAATGGGGCTGAAAGCCTTAGTTTTCATGCACGATGCAAAACAAAATTGGCATGCATTCACCATTTTGAACCTAGCGAGCATTCCGGTAGGACCTTCCAGTGATGCGCTTGTACCATGTTGTCGGTAAGGTTTTTCACTCAAGCGTCAGGCATTCGTTCCTCTGGCAAGAATGTGCCCTAATTGGTGTTTGTGAGGTCCCAGTATCAATTCTGTGGCATGTCCATTCCTTCCTCTCTCTGTTAATTTATCTGCTAGTCATTAGCTGGAGCGAGCAAGCAGAAGGCTGCTGGAGTCTGCCTTACTTGATGTCAGAAGCCTTGTAATTGGTGACAGGGCGTCTCAAGACGTTGTGCAGCCTGCAGCTCCGTTGGGTTGGCAAAGGAATAGCGGCTCCCCACTCTTGTGTAGTGTCCTGTAGCTGAAACCGGAGGGGCTGGAGGCTGTGTGAACTGAGCTGGCTCGGGAGGGCTTTCAGCTCACCTGCATGTTTCCACTTAAAAAAACATCGTGTCTATGGTCGCCTACTCCCAGCTCACAGGCCATGCTACACATGAGTGAGATATTTGTTTGTGTGTGTTTAGTTGAGTCCCGACTCCTTGTGACCTCACTGGCTTTAGCAGGCCAGGCCTGTCTGTCAGCAACTGCTTCCCTGAGCTCCTACCAATTCAAATTCATTACTTCAGTAATACTGTCTCTCCTTCTTAACCTCTGCCACCCCTTTCTTCTTTTCCCTTCAATCTTTCCCAACATCAGTGTCTTCTCCAGTGAATCCTGTCATCGCATTATTTGGCCAAAGTATCAAATAATGCGATGAGTTTTAAGTAAGAGTTTTACTGTCATTCCTTCCAATGAACAATCTCTGTTTATTTCCTTGAGTTTACCTGGTGTCAGATATCAGCCTGGTTTATTTTTTGGGGGGGGTTGTCAATTTGGATATCTTTTCTTCTCCGCCTTTGTTTATGCCCTTTTATAAACTGCTAGCAGATGGTCTCAAGGAAGGCAGAAAAAGGGCTTCCTTCCCCACTGCAATGCTCCCGAGCAGGCGAGGCGGCCTGGTCAGGGGTAGCCGCCGTGGGGTCTGGAGTAGGACAGCGAGGTGGGAAGGCAGCGTTTGAAATATTGCTGTAGCCAGTGCTGCTGCACCAAAATGCACAGTCTCTGCCCCCCCACTCCTCACTGTAAAGAAAACTCCCACCCTCTTACCCCAGATGAGCAATAAACATGCGGCAGGTATGCTTGTTTTTAGTATTTAATGCCAGCAGTGAAATCGTACCTCTAAGTAGCACTGTTTCTGCTTGAACTAGATTTAATCGTCTGAGGTCAGGGCAGGTGAGATGAAGAAAATATCTGCACAGTGCACAGTACACATACTGATGTTTTAAAAATTCATTTATCACCCGACAGGGGGATGGATTAGTTAGTCAGGATGCTCAGAGGTCAGCGTTTTTAACTCCAGTGGTACTTTTCAAGCCATCAGTTACATAGATCCTTTATGCGGAAGACTAATATCTGTTTTGGACAGGAGGTTCTGCTCCTCAAAAGTGAGTTTTATGCAGTGTTTCTTGATTTCCCCAATTTCCTCACTCTCTATGTAAGGCAGTGCTCATTGTAATAATGGGGTGGCTGGCTCTGTCTCCCCCCCCCACCCCAGCTGTTTCTCTGGAATTTGCATTTTGTTTTTCTAACACCTTTGCAAGGCCCTTGGGAGATGTGCGTTTCGAATTGTAACAACAGTATCCAGTAGTTTTTGTTCCGACACGCTAAATCAGATGCAGCACCGGTATCTTGTACCTACGCTGTCACTTGACCGGGTGCTGAATTGTCTTTAGGACAGACTTGTTTCTTCAGCGTTGAGGTGCCTCCTTTCCTTTAAAGACTGAAGCCATTGTGTTCCAAGAGAATGAGCTTCACTTTGCAGACTTTTAATGTTTAGATCCTTTTGTCTTTTCATAATCTCACTCTTGTGTAAAGGTTTACCTGGGGAAATGCAGGCTCTGAGACAGTTTTTGTGTGCACGCACAAAGAGAGAGCAGTATATTAACAGAACTGTGTTTAGATGGTCGGTCTACATTTATTGAGGGCATTCTATAAGTTAGCTTCAGTGTGGTTTCAGAGAATCAATACATTCACTTAACAGCAGTCAGCGGCATTTGAGTGTTGGCAAGGGCTTTTTATTTGAGCGTGTCTGGGAGAACAGGGTCATTTCTTTATGTGCCATTTAAGCAACTTTCTTTTGAAGGATGGGAGCTTTTCTTTCTGAAATCTTAAAGTTTGTTCTTCGTGTATGAGTTCCCAGTGTGTAAGAGTACAAATGCAGTCTTTGTCAGTTCAGTGAGTTTTGAAAAGGAGACGGCCTCTCAGAAGGCATGATGTGTCCTTTGACTTGGGGGTCTCCGTTTCCCTAATACATTAAACATAATTGTCTTTGTACAGTCAGTTGGCCCTAATGAAACCCTTTCCTGGAATTAGCATTTTTGTGAAATAAAAGGCTGTTCTGAATTGGTAATGTTTTTCTTTAAGGGGCAAGGCTTATCAGTGAATGTCATAAAGTTGGATCCATGTTTTCTCTCTGACTCTGGAGTTGCAAGCCTAATTGTAATTTCAGGAATGCACATATATTTGGTTTGTGCATAACTGCTATATCCGTTAATAGTCTGCAGTGGTTTGCCTCCTATTACTTGAAATACATTTATTTCGAAAATGAATTAAAAACCAGGCTTTTACTTCCTCAAAGTTTAAATACATGCAAGAACAGATTAGAAAAGGGACAATCGGTTTGCTTAGGAACAGAAGAGAAATTCTGAATGGTTTAAGCCTGAAGAAGCCCATATAGAGGGTGCTGAATGGCTCCACAGTAAGTGCAGCCAAATCTGCATTGGTTCAGAGCTTCTTCATGCTTCCTAGCAACGTGGGGTTCAGAGGTTAAATGATGTGGCCATTGTGAGGGGGTGAATATAAATTAGAGCACAAAGCTTATTCGTGAAAATAAATGACTTGAGACAAAGGGCTGTGTATATTTTTACTTTTATTCTTTCAAAGCAGAGAAACATATCATTATGTTATTCTTAAGAAGTGATTTATTTCAGATAAAATACAGTATTTAGTCTTGTATTCACAACTTGTTCTTTTGCTAGAAATATAACTGATGCTAACGCAGAGGATTTTAGCAACTTTTATGAAATGTTCAAGAAGCACTTTCGGGAAAGATAGCCTTTTTTAAATGCTTTTAAGCTGCATTACGTGTAAGGTATTCATAATTCATGTGTGCTAATATGAAATGCAATATTAAATAAAATTAAGATTTGGGAATGTGAGGGGATTTACAGTATTTATGAATTTGTTTAATGGAGGTTAAATAAAGCTTTATATGCTGTCTGTGGTTTACGTACTGTACTACTTAGTCAAATAAAAGCCTTATAAGTGCATCAGCAGCGATACTTATAACTGTTGGTGGTATTTTTGTTTTCCATTTTTAACTCGTGTTGAATCATCCCTTATCTATATTTATACGGATGTTATTTACATTCATGTCATGTCATGTCATGCCTGTAATCCCTTATGACGTGACACATTGAAATTGTGTTCCTTGAAGTAAAAGGCCCATATAGTACATAATAACATGTGAACTGTTCTCTTTGCACATGTTACACGAAGGTACCTGGGACATCCTTGCACCCTGTGTGATGGCAACCCAGATGTGTCCTCTTTACTAGGACAGCTGTACAACTGGGGAGCGTGACATAGCATCTCAGAACACTCACTTATTAAATATGCAATACTGCTTTCTAATTTTAGCAAAGGTTTTAAATGTCATCTTTCCCGAGATTTAAGCACAAGTTCAAATATGTACGGACCCTAACATTATTCAACAGGAACAGTATGCACCCTTCCCCTTGCTGGGCTGGGTGCTCTACGAGTGCAGTGCTGTGCACTAGTTCTAGTACTGTGCTTTAAAGAGGAAGCATCTCTTCTTTGTTAATCCAGCAGTCAGAGGTACGAGCCAGCAACTCCTCTCTCTGTCTGTACATGGTGGCTTCCTTCTCCTCCAGGTAAGAAGTGTGTCTGGAGAAGCCTGTCGCGTGCAAGTACCCTCGGCTAATTTCTCGGGGACCACGCTTTCTGAGTCGAGGGAGGGCACACTCTGCAGCCGCAGACAGCATCCACAGTGCTGTGTTCAAGAAAAGAGGACAGCGTTCTCCTTTCTGGGATGCCCGCGTGTCACTGATGGCAGGAAGTGCAGTGCAGACGAAAGGACAGTATTGTGTTCATGGCGTTTTCTGACTGCCCTGGCTGAGCTGCTTGCAGGACCTTTATGTAGAAGAATGTCAGCTTGTTTGCAGGGACACTAGTGTTGCAGCTCAGCTCCTTAATTCCAGGCACAGTTGCCTGAAGTGTGTGGAGACTGCATGCTCCCCATGTCCACTCTGGCTTCCTCCCACTTCCTGAAGACATGCTGACAGGTCGATGGGCTAAAACAAACTCCCCTTCCCATGAGGAGTAGCACTAGAGCCCCCCCTGACTTTCACAAAACTGACATGTAGAAAATATACTAACACATTTATATAGGTTTTTGTAGGATGGTTTAGCGTCATTGTAAACTTTGTGCAGAGAGCCTGTCAAATTATTGTTTTAGGAAGTCAAGCTTGAGTATCATCAGAGTAAAACCAGTAAAAAGCTCCTCATTTAAGGCAACGTTCTGATGATTGTGTTAAATATACAAGTCTTCTGGTAGGCTTAGAATCCATGTTAGAGATCGAGACTTGCAAATGTAAGTACGAGTGCCATAATTGTAAATCTAAACTGAAATATTTATGAGTACATACTAAATATTTAATATTGTGTGTGAGCAGAATGATCGGAGGTCAAGCGGTCATTCATGTACAGTAGGCCTTAACAGTGTGTAATGTATAACATAACACATTTAACCAGTGTTTTGAAGGAAGGTTATGGTACTGATATTAATATTATGCTATAACATTACCAAGTATTTGAAAAATTAATCTGGTTTTTCGTTTTGCTCTTGGTGCTTTGTTGAAGTGGAAATTGCATCATACGTTTAAGTTGAAGTCTGCCCTCTTATGAAGCTGAAACATTTTAGCGCTGCCAAAGTGTTTGCATGTTTCTATTTTGTTTAAGAAATCTGGGATGCAGAGCTATTGTCCTACCCTCTCTCCCCACGATTTGGAATGGACAGCTCGACTCAATGAGCTTTCCTTTGACCTTTGACGTGCCTCCTTGTCAGAACCTCTCCTTGCCTGGTGCACTGCGAGCTCAGCACTGCATTCCTTCAGCTGGAGGAGTGAAATTTCTCTTGCTGACAAATCTGCAAACTGGCAGGTTCTCAGCCAGTCCCTGGAGTCGCTGTCACATAGGTAGGCCAAAGGAAACCCTGAGCAAGTTAAACTCTGCAAATTCTGCACCTCACAGCAAACAATCCTCAGGCGGTTAAAAAGAGAGAGCTGGTGGAGGCATTCAGAAGTCCCTCGTATTAGCAGTCTGCTTCCCTGGCCCTGATCTGCTAACTCTTGTAAGACATCCTACTGTACGTCATCTGTTTCTAACATCTATAGGGAACACTTGTTAAAAATCGATCAGTTGAGAAGAGACTTTGTTTAAAGGAACTGTTTCCCTTGAGAGCAAAAGACTGGTGTCACAGAGTCTCTTCAATTCTTTAATGCCTAGGGGACTTGCGGGTGTGGTGCTGTCCAGACGACGGCTCAAATGTTTGATGTGTTTTTCTTATGTATTAAAAACTTCATCCGAGTGTTTCAAAGGGCACAGCATCTGACGGCAAGTGAGGAGTGAGAGAAATCACTCATTGTAAACGGGAGCTACATAGTGCATTGCAGGACAGGAGATAATCAACAGTGACAGTACAGCAAAGCACCAGAACATCCAACAGGTAGTACAGAACATCAGTCACACAGGACAGTAAATCTAAGGTAGCCATGGAAACAAATACGAATGCGAAACCTTTGGTCGCAGGGCAACGCATTGGATAGTTTGTGGGTGGCTGGGTGTGGTGGCTCCCTGCCTGACTTGAGGTGGCACGAGGCCCTGCTGTATTTCTCTGATCGGCTGATTCGGTCGCAGAACCCACCAGCCACTATGACAGGGCAGTTAAAGCCACAGAGCTGCGTCCTCTTCGGTATCGGCTAAAAATAGCGGCAGACCTTCTGGGTGTCCAGCCTGCTGACATCATTAAGCCTTCTCTGCATACAGGATTTACTCGAGATGATTGAAAAAATAGTAACACTGATCACATGGCCACTACACAGGCAGTGAGTAGTAGTTTTTTCCTGTGTCTCTTGTCCTAGTTGTCTCTCTGCTGAAATGGAAATTTTCAGACTGTTGTTTTTTTTTTTTTTTTACAGTGATATGTACTTGCTTTCCAAGATATTGGGAATCTCCCCCAGTCCCTCCTCCCCCATTCAGACCAGCAGATACTGTCAGCCGTGGGAAAAGTGGGCTGGCCAGACGGATTTTGGTCGCCTCCCCTGGCCTAGTCAGTTCCCTGATCTGATCTAGCTGAAAACTCTTGCAACCAGTGAATTGAGCAGATTGAATCCTTGCCCAGGTGCCATCATCACCACCTCAGCTGAATGCTGAAGTGCTGAACTAGAGGAATGGGATGTTTGTGCCGTTTATGATGTCATATCCTGTCCTGTTCAGATGTCATGTCCTGCTCAGGTTGTGCTTAAGTCCTGTTCTGATAAAGAGGAAGAGCAACGTGACGAATAGTGGGTGGATGTGGACGATTGCCTTTACATTAGCTTCATAAATTCGCCACGTTTAATGAAAGTTAAAATGATCAGGTGATCATTGATCAACGCCTGGGTTTTCAAAACAAAAGTACCTCTCTCTCCTACAGTACGTGTATCCACTCATTTCGTGGTGAACACTGAACGCCTCTACAAAACACTTACTGTACACACACTGCACACACAGAAAAGTTTTGATTCGGGCTTTTGTTCATTCTTACTGCAAACAAGGAGTTCAGGCGACAAGGAGTGGAAGGCAACCTGGTTTGTTAGAGCTCTGCCTGACCTCTCTCAGATGCGAAGTAAATACGGTTTCAGATATACTGTAGATAAATACCACCATTACACCCTTTGATTCCCTCTTCTCATTTCTTTGTGATACGAATATGAACAGTCTCAGACTAATGCAGTCTTCTGCAAGTAATATGTGATGGTTCTTACAAAATGATCAAAAAAATATCAGTGAACAAACTGAATGAAACAGCATCAAAAAATGTTTTTAAAGCAAAAATAGTTCAGATTAAATGAAAACCTGGTCTGCCCATCAATTTCAATTCCAGGCTGCAACATATCGTTTTTGGTTTTGCTGCCTGAGCAGCAAAACCAAAACTGCTATTGAGCATTACATGTTTTGTGAGTCCACTCTGTGTGTACACTTATGTTTGAGAAGATAATGCATGAGTTTGTATTCAGATTTAAAAATGCCAGTGATTAATAGTTATTGCTGTTAGAAAAATAAAATGTGAGGGTGTATCTTTTGCAGATATTCTGCAGATCTTTTGGTGTATCTGCAGACATTCTTTCCAGCACAACTGTTAATTTACAGTACATCGGCTCAGTATTGATGGATCAGTTTAAGGACTTCATCTGGCTCTTCAGATGCTGGTGCTTTATATTGAAAACTGCAGACAGTTACCAGCATCGGAGACCATTGTCGAAGATCAATCTCTGGCTTGCACTATGGGAAATAAGCTTTCATCTCCGATCAACCTGAAAGCTTCTGGCTTGGTTTCATCAAACCATGGTGCATTCCGAAGAACAGGACAGAGCTTTGCTTTGAACGAATGTTTTATTTTCTTATACAAATCACTTTGCGTTTCAGGAGATGATCTCATCTTGGCTTTTGACCAGAACATCTTTCATTTTAATCACTGTGTGCAGTTCTTTGATGTATGTGGACACCAGCTTCCTTTAAGACATCCTTATATACTGTACATTATAACTGGGGATTTTTTTTTAACGCTTCAAGAATAAGTACTTGTCACCCCGATTCTAAAACCTGATTAATTTTCATTCTAATAGTAACTTCTTAGATATATATCTGCACCAACTATGGAACTTATGCAAGTGGATCAACTTAATTTTAATATAAAGGAGTTTGTATGCGTGGGTTGTTTTGAATTTGGAGCTTTTCGACTGGTGAAATGGAAATAACAAGCCTTAGCTGTTGTTTGGCCTAACTCATAAATCCTGCAGTGCCTTAATCATATCAGATCACTATTAAATTATCTGAGCTGTATTTTATAACATATTTTAATGTTTGGGTGTTTATTATATCAAGAAGGCATCTGCGAATTTCAGTTGCTTGCCCTGTGACGTAATTGCTGAAATGTCTAAATCTGCAGTGCCTTGTGTGTTGCTGTCTATACCAGTAAGAAATATACAGTGATTGTGGAATAAATATTAAGATAACTGATTGATAACTTATTGACCTAAAAACACAAGGATTGTCTTCATGTGTGAAAAGCTAACAGAGGAGATGATTATTAAATCTGTTATTACATTTTTCAGAATGTGTTGAACGGAGAAAATGTTTATGCAAAATGCTGATGTGAGATTTTGTTTAAGTATTTTGCAGTTTATTATTTTAACAAGTTAATTCGGTAGTTATTTTTCTGGATTGCGTTCGAGAGCGCACGCACGGACACATGAACTCGAGGCGGGTTTTCCCTGTCACAGTGGGGTACTAGTGTACTAGTAGGGTACTAGTACTAGTGGGGTACACTGTATTGCTGTACTCAAACCTGTTTTCGCAATTACAAAGCATAGCTCAGGCTCTGCATTACAGTTGGCCGAAGGAAACTGGAATGCCAGAATAATTGCCTCCAAGTAAGTATTGCTTTACAGAAGTGTAATTTGCCTGGGTTTTCCCCGCATTGTGCACTTTACCTGATTATTGTGAAGGGAATCGGATCCCATCCCTTGAAACGTTTCTGTGCAGGAAGCCCTCAGCGTGATCAAGGAAGACACTGGAGCGGGAGGCTTTTGTTCAAAGGCAGCGGCGGTAAAAATAGTCCAGAGTACCTGGCAAATTATTTTTAGGAGGATTTTCGTAGCACTTGTAGGCTTTTGTTTTATTGGGATGGCGTCACTCTGTATTTTATCTACGAACTTCAGGTTTTTCGCAGAACGGTGTTTGCTGATGGTGTTTTATTATACCGTAAATCAAAAGGTATGGCTGCCGATTAAAATAACAGCTCTTTGGATTCTGAATCTGATTCCATACAGTGGATTATTCTCTCCAGTGTAAAGAACCTTAGCTTTGCTTACCTAATAAACTGGGAGAGGAAGAGGCTTAACTCCATTATTAGTCTGTTAATTCTGGATCACAGTAATAGAGTAAAACCTTGTATAGTGTAAACAGGCATTAGTAGCTTCAGGGGTAAATTCCAGCCTGAATTTACGTGCGTTACATCTTTTATTTGAGATATTGGATGTTGTGATGTTTTTTTTTCTTTTACTGTTGCTTTTCTTAAAATGTGCCTGTTGTGTTCTGGAATAATACTGATAAGCAATTCGCATTGGTTTATTGATTTGTTTATGGACTGCAGTATTTTAAAGACTGCTTTCTACTTCAAAGCAGGTTTATTTTTTATTTTTTTTTGCCTTGGTGGGCATTTACTGTACCAACTTAAACATTTTTTTAATTCGTTTTGTTTTCTTCAGCTTTTCACTATGACTGCAGTCCTAATGACACGCTGTAGGTTTGCCCTTCTCGAATGTCTTGACAGACACACAGAGGAGTCTCTTGGGAGTGTTAAGGAAGGACAGTAATTTAGCTCTATGCTGGTGTTTCATAAGAGTTGTGTTTGCGTGGGCTCTCTTGTTAATTTTAGGGTACTTTAAGCTATTCTGCAGCTTGTTCTGATTTTGTATGTGGCTGAGAAAGTATGACCCTGATAACTTGTTTTCAGTGGCAAGAAAAGAGGTAAATTGACCTTTTTTCTTTTGAACGTAGTCATCGCGGTTTTGCTGCTGGGGCAGTGCATTTACAGGGGTTTGAAATTCTAAAGCAGAAGGTTTTTTTCCGTGTTCAAATACATGTTCTCTTTATTTTTTCTCTATTGAATTTTTAAGTACTTTTATTGCTGTATATACAGTATGTTTGTATTCCTTGTACTACAGGCTTTGTTTTCAAATCCTAAATTTCAAAGGTTCCCTGGATGTTACTTTTTAAGGATCATATGTATGTACTGTAGCTGTGATTATTTGACCTCAATGGGTAAATATTTGAAATCCTTTATATTAGGTTTTCCGTCTGTGGAAATCTTTGAAATTTAAGATTTTTAAATAAAGCCTGAAGCACAGAGTATCCAGACTTAAATATTGAGAAAACATAAAAGCAACTGACAAATAAAGCTCACCACTGTAGTACATTATACCTTCTTAATGTAGAATCTGGTTATGTCTGGATGGATGAAGTTCTGTTACCTCAGTCTGTGAACGAATGTTGGTTGGAGTCTGACATAATCAGCTGAATGAATGTTGGTTGGAGTCTGACATAATCAGCAAGCCCTAATCTTAAACATACTGTACTAGTTGGAGGTCAGACCCTATATTTCAACATATTTGCGGGAATTTTGAAAAGTGCTACATCAAATGGAAGGAATTAACTTTATAAAAAACCTTTCAGCCTGCTATAATAAGATACTTTGCAAAACCAGCACTCCTCAAAATTCCCAAACCTGCCTGTTCCCCAACTCCTGGATTGTGCAAGGCCTTATCACACTAGATCACTATTAATTTGTGAATGTACGCCGAGTTATATTTTATAACTTTGAACATTTTCTTCATGCTCGACTGTGTGTTGATTATATCAGGAAAGATTTGGTGAGTTTCAGGCTCTTCACATGTGACATCATTTCTAAAAGTGGTGTACTTTATCAGTTGTCATTCAAACGTGGCACCGCTATGGCTAAAGGTTGCTCCATGCATGTCAGACTCAGACACCGAAACCAAATGACCTTTCAAAACATTGTTTGTTTGGCATTTGTACAATCCCTGAAACAGATGAAGCATAAACAAGGACATAATACAGGTTGTTGAAGCTGCTAAGCATAAACTGTATGCAAGTTTATCGGCAATGGACTCTGTTTCCTTCCGTATTAAAGTAGGAATAAACTACATTTTGTGGAGCGGTGGCTCTGTGGCTCAGGATCTGTGCCTGTGGCTGGAAGGTTGCCGGTTCAAATCCCGAGGCCGGCAGAGGAGTCCTGCTCTGTTGGGCCCCAGAGCAAGGCCCTTAACCCCAACTGCTCCAGGGGTGCTGTATAAATGGCTGACCCTGCGCTCTGACCCCCAGCTTCTCTCTCTGTCTGTGTGTCTCATGGAGAGCAAGCTGGGGTCTGTGAAAAGACAAATTCCTAATGCAAGAAATTGTATATGGCCAATAGAGTGATATTATCTTATCTTGCATTTGTATACATAAGATTATAGTGACAACCTAGAGAGTTTTTTTATTTCTTATAGGAAGTTTCCCCTGCTTTAAAGACCTAAGACTGAATAAAAATGGCAAGCTTATATGATCATTATTGTGCGTTGTTTTAGTTGAAGATATTTCTTCTGGTTGCGTAAAAAGCATTATCACAGATTTCTGCATGACCTCTTTCTGAATAACTCTCCTTACGTTTTCTTTTAAAATATCCTGCTGCCTCATACAGGTCCCAGTCAATCAGAAGTTATGAGTTTTGAATTCGGTGGGGTTTCCCGAGTACTCTACTTCACTCCTCTGCTGTGCTGTAGCATTCAGAAACCTTGCAGACGAAGTGGTATTGTGTTCATGCAGGACTCAAGTGTGAATGATTTGATAGAGGAGAAACTTTGTGTATTAAATAATAGTTTGCTCAGCTGCCCTCGTCTTGAGAAATTGTGGCCCGTTGTTAACAGGTGATTGGCAGGGGGATTTGCCGTGCTCCAGAGTCGCAATGCACTTGCATGTTTCTGGAGACAGTGGTGGAGGGTTTAAGCTTCCTGTCTGCCGTATGAAAACGCGAGCGTGTGAAGAGCAGTGTTGGGTGGGTGTTGGCCATAAACATGGTTACCGCACACGTCTGGCTGTCCTGGGCTTGAGTGCACCTGGAGACCTTGGGTGAGGAGTTTGCCTGTTCTTCCTGCATCTGTGTGGTCAGTTATCAATTCCAAGCTGTGTTGCATGTTGTGCATACACCCTGCAATGGCCCTGCATCCCGTGGGCCGGGGTCAAACTCGAACCCGAACCCTGGAAGCACAGAGCAGGTGCATGCACACACAGACGCGCACGTGAGAACACATGATTCCAGGACAGACTGCAGGCTTCTGCCACACTCGCCAGGAATAGGCAGCTCCCAGTAATGTAGCGACGTTTCCTTTTCACCTGAGCTGTTTGGGTTTTTTTGGGGGGAAGTATCTGTAATAGTGGTGCTAAAGAAGGAGCTAATTTTGCACTGGAAGGAAAGAAAATCTCAAGTGTCATTCTGTTGGTGCCTAGTGTGGAAAATAGTTCGCCTTTAAAAGAAAGCGGAGTCCTCCCTTTTCAGGAGGATGCGAGTGGGGCATTTAAGAGTAGTTGATTAAAGCCACTTACAGGAAAGTCGGGGCTAGCAGATCTTTGCACTTTGTTCAGTCGTTGAATTGTATAAATGTTTATGTCCAACATACTGTAAGTAAAAGGAAAGCAAGTGGCCCGAAACACATCTCATCCCAGTTCAGAACAGAGTATTTTTACAGTAGGCAACGCTCCTACAAGAGCAGGTTCATCACACGGGTCCTCACACAAGGTGCTGTTTGTTCTAAAACATTCCCCTCCTTTGGCTGCAGGAAACAAATGGCATTCGATTGAGTCCGAGTTGGGGAAAGTTACTTGTTAAAGGTAATCCATTGCAGTTACAAGAGACTTGTTTTAGGTATTACTTTTCAGCGTTAACACATTTAAAGGCCACTGGTCCCACTGATCTATGAAGTGTACAGTTACTTGTAAAAGTTACAACCTCTTAAGTACAATTTAGCCCAACCTCTTCTTCCTCCGTTTGTCACATTTAACTGCAATAGATTGGATTCTTCAGTAAAAAGTGACTTTTATAGCACTTAATCTGATGCAGCTTGGAAGCTAAACATTAGTGATGACACTACACACCGTGACCTAGTGCACAACCCAGGATACAGTGGGCGCAAGGCAGGATACGCGCCAGGGAGTTTCAAGTCCGTATATTTGTGATTTTAATGACAACAAAATGTCATTCAGAATTTTAGGAAAGCAAGTAACAGCTTTCATTTTCACAAGCAATAGCTGCTTCTGAGAAACATCCAAATGGTTAGATGATAGTGTCTTTAGACTACTGCTTTTGAAACATTTAGACTATAAACTTACCTTTTTTCCACTAGTAAATTTAGTCACTTTTGTGTCTAAGTAATATTATATAAATACAGCAACAGGGAACTGTGTTAACAACAGAAACTCTTTTATTATGCTTTCTAGCGGCCTTGAGTCTGGCACTATACTGACGATGTTTCCCACTTGTTTTGGTTTTCAACTGCAGTCTGAGAAAAAGAAATGGGAAGAAAAGCAGGAAAATTAATTCTGCGTATTGATTAAATGTCATCCTAATAATAATATGCAGTTTGCCGATTGTATCGTGGTCAGTGGGCAGAGTTCAGTTAAAGCTCAGATTTTGCTTATTGTGGCTTACCTGTGAAAAACTAATCACTCTGATGGTTTTAGGCTAGTTGTCTTTTGTCTGAAGCTTCGGTGTGGGAGTAGGGAAGAGAAATGTTTTAAAGACATGCATCTGCTCCATTCCTAGATACCCAGTGTGATTACAAAGCAAATGCAGTGGGTGTTTTCCCAGACCATTTAGGCGAAGCCCTGCTTTCCAAGCAAAGGAAGGGGCCGTGATGTCACAAGGGGCCGTGATGTCACAAGGGGCTGTGATGTCAGGGTGAGCAGTGATAATCAGAGCACGTGGTAATCAGGAATCAGGGAGAAGTGTGTGGTCAGACGTGGTGCCTCGAGTCCTGGGGGCACTTTTGCTTGTCTGACCCGTCTCACCAATGTGTGTAAATACACTGCCTGTTCTGCAACTTCTTTTGCTATTTATTAAAAGGGATTCTCATGTGGTTGCTATCCTATCTCTTTATATAAGTAAAACTTTTTAGTTTTACATTTTTACTTAGTAAAAATGACAATTTTTTTAAATATCATTTAAAAAGATGGGTTTCTAAGGTTTTGATCTTTTGGTTACTGTTTTAGTTCTGACCCTGTAAAAACGACTTAGCATCACGCTCTGTCTTGGAAACATATCTGTATTGCGAGTGTCCCAGATATAAAGTAGTCCCAGTGGCTTTCAAGTGTTATTTTGTGAAAAACAAATCACAGCATATCTTTAATGCACAGTTGCGAAATAAAAAGAACTTATTAGTCTCTGCAGCAATGAACAAGTTCACTTTTTATTCCACTAAAAAGTTTTTGACTCTTTGTTAGCCTCAATTATTTTACTGTGTGACATACAGTATATATATGACATACTGTATGACTGTGTGCCATGCTGTCACATTGAAATCTGATGCTTAAGAAGATGCATTAGAAATAGTCAACAGGCAAAGTGATCCTCAGTCTTGACTAAGACCTGAAATGTGTAAATTTAGGCTTCAGCAGATTTCACAAAGTAGTTTTCTGTGGGAATGTATTATTTGTTGTTCATCAATCGCTTTTTTTTTCATTTCCAGTACTGCACCTCCTTCTTTCATTATGGATTAATTTGGCTGTCAGTTTTACTTCAAGCAATTTACATTTGTGCCCTTTTGTACAGCCAGGCAATTTCCTAAAGCAATCTGAATTACAGTACCTTGCTCGACAGTACAGCAGTAGAGCCTGACCTGGGATTTGAACTCTTAACTTTCCTGATCTCCGTCTACTACTCCACACTGCTGTTGAGCTTTGTTTGACAGGGTGCAGTTTTTCATTACTAGACTGTTTATTATTTCAGCATGTTCTTTAATTGGTTTGACAGTATGGGCTAGCAGTATCATAGCCATCTGTGTCGTAGTTTCTTGTTATGTAAAGTCAAGGACCCCGAGTTACTTTTTGGCAGAAAGCTCTTCAGATGATATGCTAACGACTTACTGGAATTATTTTGCTGCGAGCCAGGAAGCACTGGAGTAAAGATTAATTTAGTCTCCGTTTCAAAGTTAACAAAGGAATAAAAGCATATACCATATAAGCACTGCCTCGTTGGAAATAAATGAAAGGAGAGTGGATGATTTCTGCTTGGTATACAGGCCACCAAACCAGGGGGAGAATCGATTCTGGCAACCAGTGCGGTCTGTGTTGGGTTTGGATGAACCATTTCACCCAGCGTTTTGTTGCTGTTAAGAGCTGAACCAAAGGCAAAATCTTTCTCAAGCCTGTTGAGAAAGAAGAAGCAAGATGCAAAGTGTTGGCTTTTAGTTTAACAAATGCGGGAAATCAATTTGACAAATAGAAAAAGGCAACCACTGGAGTACAATTCCCCTTGCATGTCAGGGGGCAAAGACTGAGCCCGGTGCAGGTATTTTCTTGTCTAGCCCTGCTCGCTCGGTTATGAAAGTTAAAATTTGTCACTCGAGTCCCCTTGTAGGGGAGACTATGACCTGATGGAAGTATTCCAAGTCCTCAAAGGCACTGATAAAGTCAACCCAGCCAGTTCCCGAATGAACAGGGAAACGCGAACCAGAGACTGCAAGTGCATTTAAAGCCAAGAACACCTGGCACTTCTCTACCCAGGCAAGGCGAAATGCGATCTTTGGATCTATCTGCTACTCGCAACTAAACAGGCCAGATGACCTCCTCTGATTTGTAACCTTTCGTATGTTAAGATTGTTTTATGACTTTGAAATCATAGCCTAATTTGTAAGTGGAGGCCAGCCTTGTCACCAATACTTACTCTAGGCAGAAAAGTGCACACAGTCTGCTATGGAATGCCCTGGTGGCAGTGGTCTCTGTGGGATGGTACTGTATGTGCTTAGCAGGAGGTGCAAAATGTTAACAAGCCTTCAGAAACTCAAGAAATATTTATTACATTACCTTTTCCCCCCATTTACTCAAAGAGCATGTTTTTTTTTTTAATCTGTCCTACATAACTCATGCAGGTTTTATCTCCCTGAAAAGTTATATCGGGGAAAAAAGTTATTTATCTCAGCAGTTGGCAGAAAGAGCAGCGCCAGATGCTGGCTCTCGCCTTTTGAACCTTTGATGGTTGTAAGTTGTGATTACAGGAATTCCAGTTTTGAAGGATACTTAAAGGGAAGATTGTGGTTAATGTGGGTTAAGACTCCTTTTTAAAAAAAAAACAACTTTTCAAAGCTCTGGAAATGAATTTATAAACCTGCGCGAGAATAACCCATTTTTCATTGCAGAACCCTGGTTTTGAATCATCTTTTGTTAACATGCTCCTTTTTGCAACGCTCAGGGCAGGGCTAAATCTTCAGAATATGCAACAATGCAATACATATTTTTAAAAAGTTAAATAAAAGTACAATACTTGATTTTGTAGAAATGCTGCTGAGGATCCACATTAAAAATAACTGCTTCCCAAGGAGTGGAGTGTCAGTCTGTATAGGCAAGCTTCAGAGCTTACTGTACCTCAACTGTACCTTTTATTTTATTTTAAGCTCCTCCTGCTTGTGTCTGCTGTAGAACTGCACCTGTTCAATGCCCATCTGTGGGTTCCCGACATTTTTCAGTTTGGTTACATTGTCCGAACCAGGTGGGTTTATGTACCTTTGAAAAAAATGAAAGGATACAGCTCTAGAGATGGATGGATAATGGTTGGTTTTAGGAAACCAGTATTGCAAGACTCCAGAGCCCATTGGGTTGTAGAATCCACCTCTCCATTCGGAGACACAGAGGCTTAGACTAACACACAGGAGAACGCCTTCGTGGAGAGCCTGGTACTGAAAAGTCCACTTACCGATTGTGTGTACCCTGAAGGAAAGGTTGTCATGCCTACAGGGATATCTGAGTGCGAGATTATTTTAAAAACTAGGCTAAGGCACTTGTTTAGCAATAGCGATTAGCAATTGTTTTTGTTGCGGTGTATTTGTGAGCATATGTGATTGTTGGTGTACAAATAGTATATTTCTCAGGACCAAATGTGAGAAAATGTCCTTTATAAAGGTAGTGCTGTGACTCCTGAGAATCAGGCAGTGTGGTCAGCCTCACCAGTCTTTGCAAGGTGAATGACTTTTTTATGATCCAGTTTTTTTTTTTCTGAATTGAGCGCCTTGCTCAGGGATACAACGGCAGCCTCCCCAGGATTTGTACCCATGACCCCCTGAGTCTGAGTTCAAGCCACGGCTCCACACTGCCTCTGAAAAGTGCCCGATTCATTGCAGCAGAGTGCAGAATTTGTATTGTATATGAGCTGCCTTCTACCTGTGAGGCTGCCGTTTGACTCGGACCCAGTGAAATTGCATACAGTACATCTCAGTATGTATTCTAGCACGGTTTCAGTGATGGTGTAAGTGTAGTGTGTGCTGCTTTTACAGTTTGACCTGGAAGGAAGACTACAAGTTCGTGCCAAAAGATTGTCAAAGATAATGCTTGGATCTGTAGGATCTTGCACAGATCCAGATCTGGAAACTGCTTCGTGAGATGATTTAGGTCCGTTCTTTCTCCTGTGCTTAATGCCCGTCTTTGTCATTTATTCTGCAGATAGATATTTTTTATTAAGATCTACAACTTCCCAACATGCTTCTAAAGCTTTTTAGCAATGAATTTTTTCCAAACACCTCCCCAAGCCAATTATTGTGGTCTTAATCACAAGCTGTTACACAACACTCACGTTCAAGCTGGTCTTACAGTCCTCTAAAAAAAGGTTGCAATTTAATAATGCTTCTCTATCCCTTCATTTCTTATCTTCATTTCCTGGTCCACTGGGCGCAATTTCTTGCACTTTGTCGCACATTCCTTGTGATGTCAAAATGAGGACGCGAAAGCTGTTTGCAAGATTTGCGATGTGCTTTGAAAAGCTTCACTTCTTCGTTGTTTAAATCCCGAACGTTCTGGGAATCCGAGTTCCAGTTGGCTTCCAGGGCTCGTTTTGTTAGGGGACCCACCAGGTAAAAGCCCAAAGGGTTAGCAGGGAGATGTTTGGAGAGCTGGGGTCACATTTTTGGGTGTTCTAAACCGGGGAACGCAATTTTAAGGGAACAGGTATTTTCCCAGCCTCAGTGCTGGAAGACTGTGGGTCTCCCTCCTGCAACAAACGATAGCCGTTCTGACCACCCTGCACAGCTTTGTCAGCACCAACAGGGAGGTTATTCTAGCCAGAACTAAACAGTTACTCCACCAGTTCTTAATATAACATTGCTGACGTGAGCACGTAATGACTGTCGTGCTGGAATAATTTTGCAATTGATAGCCATCTGTACGGTTTACGTTGTTATGTGAAATTTGAGCACCATGCAGAGAGGCCCAGAGTCATGCCTGTCAAGGCAGGGGGGGAGTCCGACATCCTTCCTCATGGGAATCCAGGTGGGGCTGCACACTGGTGGTGGTGGAGGGGAGTCCCCATTACCTGTAAAGCACTTTGAGTGGCGTGTCCAGAAAAGCGCTCTATAAGTGTAAGCAATTATGATTAATTATTATAATTATAATTTGGGTGGCAAAGCCTCCGGGACAGTTTGAGGTCTCGTTGCCAGTCAAGCCTGCATGCGTTCCCGAGTCAGGAGGACTCAGTAGCTCCTGTGGCATGAAACACACAGGAATGTGGGGAAATTGCGTAACTCCACTTGAGGCCAGAGTCAAACCCAGGACACTGAAGCCATGCCACCCACACTGATCGGTTCTATACAGAAAAATGTATTGATTGTAGTTTCAGAAGGCTGCTCCTGCTCATACTTCGTCTTGTATCCATCTTTTGCTGTGTAGAGAGGACTGGTGCCCATTCAAGAGTTCTGTAGGTGAACCCTTGGAAAATGTGAAAAGGTCTTTGCAAGACAAATGACTTTGCACGTTTTTGATTTTTTAAAATTTTAAAATAATTACCTTCCTTGGTAGATACAGTATAAGGAGATTAGTTTCTTACCACCATCTAGTGTTCCGTCTCAAGAAATACTGCTTTTAAACCAATTTAATGAGGAGTCATGAGCATGACATCATTCACACTTTGGCAATCAAGCTAAATATAAATATAACTATAGAACTTGTTTTTCTGTAGGCGTTTTTTAACTAATTAAATTCCATTTTCGATGAGCTATTTCCATCTCTATTTTTTCCCAACAATAACTAAACCCTTTTGGAGATTTTTTACTTTATTTTATTTTCAAGCTTTTAATTTTTATAGCTTCAAATTGAATCCGTTATGGCTGTTTGATCTTTGTGGTCTCCACTGAGCAAGAGAGGTTGGGAAGTGTAATT
Organism: Lepisosteus oculatus; assembly: GCF_040954835.1. Taxonomy (NCBI): domain Eukaryota; kingdom Metazoa; phylum Chordata; class Actinopteri; order Semionotiformes; family Lepisosteidae; genus Lepisosteus; species Lepisosteus oculatus. Next base: position 75,359,344 of record NC_090696.1, read on the forward strand.
AAATGGTTGTAGTCATTTGTAGGGGATGTTGTCTGATGTGCTATGTCCAATCTCTGTGGAAGCTGGACTTATTAACATAAATTATAAACGAGAAGAGGCCATTTGAGCCATCTAGGTCTGTTGGTAGATGGAAGCTACCTGATATGAGCATCTCATCCGTTCCATCCATCCAGGAGTCACAGAATGAGTACGATAATATGTGTGGCAGCTTAGATTATTTCTGTAATCATGCTGAAAGGTAGTAGTAGTAGTGTTTTACTTGGAACTTCTTGTACAGTATGTACAGGGAATTGTTGGTGGAACAGCAACTGTTTTTAAAACCCCATTGCTGGAGGTCCAGTGGATCAGTCACGTTTCAAAAAGATTCCAACACAAATCCGAAGAAAGATGATTTTTTTAGCTTTTGTCACACTGTTTATACCTTGTAATATCTAGGTGGAGGTGCAGATGAATGTTGGCAGAGTTAACAGACTGCTTCCTGTAACGTTTATTATTAAACTATGCTTCTGTTTGACCATCTACACATGCTAGTTTTCCTTTACTTTTCCTCTCATTATAGAAAAGTGCCTGTTACAATGAAAGTCTTCAAATAAATGTCTTATATCTCTCAACAGCAGCCATAAGAAAATTCATCATACTGAGTTTCCATCATTATACTGTAAATTGTTTTGAACGTTTAATTCAGACACCTTTGTCCCAGTTGATTAGGGCAAAGTTTATGTAGTCTTAAAGGTTAAGATTGAGATTGGTGATAAACAGCCCACAATAGGAGAGGTTTGGTGGTTTAGCTTCCCATTGTAGGAGCCAGTGATCTTATCACCTGTTATTCTTTGTCTCTTCTTTTGTTTCAATATCTCTGGTCACAATGGGTGACTTGGATTACTCCAATCCCAGATGTTTTTTTTCTGAATTTATCAGGATTAAGGAAATAGAAGGAAGTATAGAGGCCCTGTTGACACTGATCAGAAACTGTCGTTTGGGCTTGGAAATGGGAATACTGATTTGTTTTTAATGGCAGAATAATAGTCTTCAAATTCAAATATTTTTGCCTATTCACGGTTCACCCACCTAGGTCTTCTTCGCTCACCTGCTGCTGCTGCGCCGCAGACGGTATTCTACAGCTTCCTGTAGGGGTCCTTCTTTCTCAGTAACCTCGTGAACACGGAGTATGTGCTGAAGAGACTGCATAGCTCCCAACTTGCCTGGCACAGCCAGCATACGTTGAGTCATAGAAACGTGCCGTTTGCTCCCACAAAACACAGCAGAAAAGAGGGTCCGGCTGATAAAATTGGCGATCTGAACATCCGTCCCCCAGAAAACGCAGCCTTGACTGCCTTGCTAGGGAAGTGTGGTGCTGGAGAACGGCCGGTGCTGATACTCCAGCCGCCAGTCTGTTGAGTCACGACTTGCAGGCAGCGCTTTTCACAGTGATGTGAGAGCCTTCACCCTGCTCTCTGTGTATAGGCTCATTAAAAGCCTTTGTGAGCTACATAAACTCCATGTAATTGAGCAAGCATTACGGCTTCTGTAGCAGTGCTGAGAAATGCCCCCCTGCCCCACCAACCCCCCAGCCCCCCATCAGCCTCTGCCTCCCTCTCACACACACACACACACTGGGCCACGTTACCAGCTTGGCCCACAAGCTCCTCGCAGCACGGTCGCCGGCAAAACACTGTACCCAGTCCTGCGCAGTGTCGTCTCGGGAAGAAAAAAAACTCAGGTTGAGACAAAAGACACCGCTCGGCAAAAAAAGATTAGGCCAGCAAAGCAACAAACAGCCTTACGTCACTAAGAATTTGAGGTGCTTTTATTTTTCTGCCACCCCCCACCCCCCCCTGTATAAACAGCAGGCCCCTGTTGAGTCTTTTCCTAATTAAATAACAAAAGGATCCGGCCTGCCCCACCCCCACAGATACGCACACTCTCTTAAGCCCTCAGCCACCGTGTGCTGCACAGACGTGCTGCTTGACACATGACAGGAGGTGCTTTTGCTGAGTCTACTATGCAGGCCGCTTGTCCTTAATTTTTAATTAGCTGAGCGAGTGGGGAGGGCAGGCCAACGAGTGTAGCAAACAGCCGCAGAAAGCAACCGGGATGCGTTGCCATAACAACAGGTTCAGCAGGACGCCCACTAGCTAGTGTGTCAGTGGGCATTACGAGGAGGGAGCTTTCAAAAACAGTGCATAGCAAGCCACAATGTGATTGGTCACACCTCTCTTGCCTTTGTGTGCGCTAGAGCATGCTGGGTAAGACCCCAGAGTGAATGCTCATTTGTCTGAAGGCTGCAGCTGAAGAACTGCTTTTGAATCTACTGGGATTAGGCAGAGGAGTCTGAGAAAAGGCCAAGGTACTGAATATCTTATTTCATTTCTTTCTCCCCCCCCCTCCCCGCCCTGTGCATTCATTAGCAGCTGTAACGTAGAGTTATCGGAATACATTATACGGCGTAGGGGGTGGTGTTGTAGTGAAGGTGTGTGGACAAAGACAGGCTGTGGGATTGTTTACTAGTTACAGCATCTCGGCGGGAGTTAACCTGCTGCTTTAGGGCAAATGTTTGGACAGTAAAACAGTCATTAGCTCCCATACGCAATTGCTGTTTTAAACAATTACCTTGCTGCTCTCTTTTTGATTGATATTGGGTTCCTTCAGCCCTCCTCCTCCTCCGACAGTGATCATGGTTTATGTTCTATTTCGAGGATTCTCTCCCCCCTCCGTCTAACAGGAGCAAGAGTGAATGCACTCCAGCATGAAAAGAGAAGTATACAGTAGATGGGTGGAAGGTGCACAGGGCAGTCAGAGTCCCAGGGCAGGCCGAGCTGCTGCCTGTGTGCTCAGCTTCTGATTCACTTTGAGAACCTCAGCTGTCTTCTCTCCACTGTTTGCTGCTCCGGTTTCCAGCAGGAGTGAGAACTGTAGCATGGAGGGTGCGACACCTCTTGCCCGGCTGCTCAGGAAAAATGTCTGCGAGCCCCTGTTGTTCGCTGGGGGAAAAACTAGCTTCTCCACCTTCTTTCTGCACTGGGTATGGTCCCATGTGAATGACGTCACTCTCCCTGCGTATAAACAATCCATATTTATTGTTAGGTGTTTGTATCTGAACACGCGTAAGTATTTTATTGTCCCTAATTTTCACTAAATAGCACTTCTTCGCTGAGAAGGCAGTTCTTCAGTAGGAAGTAAGCTACTTGATTTGTTTTTCACCGAAGCCTTGGTGCTGCTTTTAGGAAGGTGATCAAATTTGGGTTAAGATCGAGGTAACATGTCAAAGAAATGCCTCAGGAAGGTGAAATGTTATGCTTTAAAGTTTGGAGTTGTGTATGAGACCGTTGTAAAGTTGTATAATTGGACATTAAGCTTCTTCAAGGGGGCATTACAGTCCTGAGATGATAATAGCAGCTCCAAATTAGATCTGCTGTCTATTTTTTCACGTGTGTCGATTTCAGTTTTAGTGGAAACATAGAGAAGCGGTTTTGGGAAGTAATTTCACTTTGCTGATCTTTGTAACAAGATATTTTTCAGTGTTAAGTTGTTTTGGGGGGTTTTCTCATATAGATGAAGCATACAACATAAATTCAGTAGAAAAAAACTTTTTATATAATTATTTTACTGCTAATCTTATTGTTATCGGGGTATAGGAGCAGATTAAGAAAATGAGGCATATTCAGTCAAATTTTTAATCAGATTGACTTTCTTTACAGACACTGCAAGACAAAAGTCTCAAACTCAATTCCTGGATGGCTCAGTGTCTCCTGGTTTTTGCCTAAGTTCCCAGTTAAGTAGTTGGTCGAATTTTTTAATTGGCTGCACAATTGTAACAATTCTAACCAAGAGCTAAAGCGTTTCATAGACCTCAGTAGCTTTTTTACGAAGTAAATGGTTTGAGTAAAAAGGTTCTCGATAAAAGACCTTAAGTAACTTAATACTGTACTTAAACTACTTATGGAAATTGTGAGATCCGTTGTTTTAATGACTGAATAGGTTAGAAACTTCAAGGCACTAGGCTCTCCTGGAATGAAGTCTGAGAGCCTGCTGTAAGGTGAGCTTAATGAACTTGGTTGTGCTCCTCATGGCATCTGAGGGATGGAATGAAGGACCTTTACAATTTTATCAGAGGATCACTGCTATGGCTTGAACTTGGACGTTCCCTGATAAGGCTTTCAAGAACATAAGGGTGGTTAGTAGTTAATCGGTCCAAGGACCTCCAGTCCAGTCTTTACTTGAATTAAATCAAATCAAATTGTCGGCTTCAGTCTCGTGGCTGAAGCTCTGGGTGAAGAAGTGCCTCCTGTTCTAACGTGTAGTTTTGACTCCTGCCCTCCGGTTCCTTTCGCTGTTTGTTCGGAAGGTGTCCTTTGGGTTGACTGTGGCTGTCGTGCCTTGGAGAATCTTGAATACTTGTATCAGGTCCCCTTGTAGCGTGCTACCATTTTTTTTAACTCCCATTTTGCAATTGCCAATTACAATTCAAGCCTTTTCTATTCCATAAGCAGTTTCCTGGCCCTGCAGAGGTGAAGGCAGGATACTCCCAGTCCAAAATATATCTGTTATTAAACATGTCGCCTCTTTTCACACTGTCCACATACAGTACAGTTCCTTCACAATCTTAGTGAAGGAAGGAAATCTTACTTGCAGTTTATCAGCAATGCTAATGCAATATCTCCAGCCAGTTTTCGGCTCTCTTTAATACCTCTGTTGGTAAGGACTTGGTAAGAATTACAGTCTTTGGTTAAGTAAACCCTGAGGTCTGGAGCTACCCATCGTTAGCCAACAGGATGTGTCCAGCAGTACTGGGAATAATCCCCAATTGACTGGTTCGAAAAGGCTAACCCAGTAAAGTCATCATTAATCAGCCATCTAGATCACAAGTGCGTTCTTGGCAATGTATATTCCCTACGTAATTGTCATCTACCCAGTTCTTATTGGAAATCCCAGCTACTATCGGCTGGTGGCATAGCCTGGATTCAAACCCGAGGTCCTTCACTTTTTCATGCATCCTGCCAACAGATCAGAGACTTTTATGGTACACTCTACTCAGAAGACTGTATTTAAGCATTAGTTCCTTATTCCCAATTTTTGATATTCCAACAAAATTGGATTTGTACTGGAAGAAAAAGGAAAAACAGTCCCTTTCCAGTGGCAGCCGTTTTGACTGCAAAGCCTTTAAAAGTGAATTGAATTTCCACTGTATTTCTTTAATTACTCGCCGTGCTTTGAAGTGGAAAGAAATAGTCCAAACCAGCAACGGTTTCCAGCTTTTGTCACAATTTGAGGGGAAACAAAAAAACTGCAGACAGAAGAGTACAGCAGCAGAAGATTATAGAAAAGAGCTTTCGGACGTTTGAACTCATTTCAATATCTGTATCCTGTAAGTGTCTTTAATTGTAAGTGTCTGTGGGACAGTAGTCTTTTTTCACTGGCGGATTTGGTTGTGGTATCCAGCAGGTATGGGAGGATTTGAGTTTGTGTGACTGAAAACCATGAACACTGATGACAACACTGCCCAGTGGTTGATTCTCGAATCGACAGACAGGTTCCCCAAAACTTAGCTTCCAATTCCCAAGCGCAGCAGCGTGACTTGGATTACAGTTGTTCCCTCCTTCACACAGCAGCACAGAGGCAGCTGCTATGAGGGATTCCCTCCAAATGCTGTTAGATGGGGGAGGTTTTTTTTCGGGTGGGGGCTTCATACGCATTTAATCTGTGAAGCTTCGAAGGGCTCAGGACTGAAACACCATCGTTTCCTAAACACAGGAAACGCAGCATGGTTGCATGAATGATAAAATGATCTCATGATCTTTTTGTGTTTGGTTTCATGTTAAGGTTGAGGAATTCAGCATGTTTAAATGAGGCCTGGTATCCTATTTCTGCCTTTTTTCCTGGGGCTTAGTAAAGGAGAAGATTGGAAACTGGTTCTTGAAGCCATGGAACACAGGCATAAAGCAGTAGTAAATACTGTAGACAAAGTACCAGAGCTCACTTCTTTTGCACATTTACCCATTTGAGGTGGGCTTTGAGTGCCTCCAAGAGCCCAGCCTGGTGTCATATACCAGTTGAGGTCAAGTCCCGGCTTGGCGTTTCACAGCACCTGCAGGTTTCCTTCTTATCTTTAACTCCTCCGTCATTTGAAGTCTTGGCGGGGGGAAAAAGGCAACTGATTGATCACATAATTAGTTTAATTAAGAAACTGCGAGCTCAGATGAACTGAAAGCCAAAAACCTGGCCTTTTTCGAAGCAGCCAATCAGGGATTATTCCCAGTGCTGCCGGGCAGACCCTGGTGCCAGGTGATGGGTAGCTCTAGATCTCAGGCTTTACGGAACCAAGTGACTGTACTTCTTACCAAGTCCTTACCGACAGAGGTATTAAAGAGAGCCGAAAACCTGCTGGACGTATTGCATTACCATTGCTGATAAACTGTAAGTAACGCTTCCTTCCTTCACTAAGATTGAGATATGAAAGGTTATGAGTGAGAAGGGTGACAGAAAATCAGATAGCGACAGCCATATCACATGGATGTTCTGCAGTGAAGGTTGTGCACAGAGAAATGCCTTAAGATAGAGATCAGGAAGTGTGATACCTTTTGAAATAAGCTGGAGAACATATTGTAGATATTAATAGGTGCATATTGTTCTTCTTCCTGAAGAAGTGACCTGTGTTTGGGGGGGAAAAAGTAGGTAAAATTATATCAAACTTTAAATAACTGAGATCTCGTATTCTGAACCCTAAAATTCTTATTAAAATCAGACAATTTCCTACAGACTGCATCTCTCTAAAATTCCCAAGTGCATGGATATCCTCCCTTGATACTCTAGATCAGAGGCACTTGACTCACAGGAAGCAGTTTTACCTGCTGTACACAGCTGTTCACAGGAGAGTCTGGGTTTTAAAGGTTTGGTTAGAGTTCAGTTTTTCAGCATCCATGTTTTTGTCTTCAGATTACCAGTGTTGAAATCTCATGCATGTTATTCATGATAACGGTCTATAGCAGAGGGGCTGTTTTTTCATGCAGTACAAATCTGGAGACAAACTGCTTTTTTGAGCCTATAGTAAACCTTAATTACTCTTCTATTAAAATATTTATTTTTCAATATTTCTTTTCAATCATGTGAGCATCTACAGCTTGTTTACACTTGTAAAGTTCCCAGAATCTTACACCTTTTTACTTCAGTCAGTGACTTTGTTTTGCTTTTCCTGTGTGGTACAGTTTTTATCATGCACAGATCAAAGCACCGAAGTGATCAACAGTGTAATGACATGTTGGAAATGTCTGAAAATCCAAGATTGTGCCATCATGTAAAAAGAAAATTGCTTCAGCTTGTCAGAAAAGATACTAATTCTGTTTACACCTGACAAACTGTAAAGGCCCAGGTTATTTTGTGTGAACCTTAGGTGTTGATATGTGGTTCTTAAAGCTTTGCGTACAGGCTCATACTGGTCTAAAAGCCACAGAGGTTGCAAGGAAAGTAAAAACCTGTTTTCTTAAGTGAAAGGGCAGTGGAGAAAGACAGTTGCTATCTGACCTTAGTTTTGAAGCTGTAATAAATGCAGGAATTTCAGGGCTTATCTTGAAAACACCAGTGGCATGGATCCCAGCTAAGGGGAGCCTAGGGGAAAATAGCAGAAGATATTGCTGTACTTCTGCATCCTATACCCTGACCTGTGTCACAACGAGGACAGAACTTCACTAATCTGTTTTAATTAGCTGAAGAATTTGGCTTTTTGCTCACTTGTATTCCCTGGAGGGGGGGTGGCGTTACCTCAAGGTCTCTGAGTGTGGCGTGAAGCTGTTTTTTTCAGGTTTTTGTCACCCAGCTTCTCACGGGTTCCAGTACAACCAGTCAACAGAAGCAGCGGAGCCTAGACGATTCTAATGATGTTCCTCTGCTGTTTGTGTTGAGCTTTGGACAAGTATAAGTAAATGTTTTCTGATAAGATAAGATCACTTTATTAGCCCTATACAATTTCTTGCATTAGGAATTCATCTTTTCGCAGACCCCAGCTTGCTCTCCGTGAGACACAGATATACAACAGTTGTACAGTAGGCGTACAGAACATCAGCACCCATTCCTGTTCTATAGGTATCAGTGCTGTTGATTCATGTTCTCAACTTTCTTTGGCATCTAATCCTTTCACGTGCCAGTGTTTTAAATCCAAGAATTATTGGAGTGCCATTATATTCATGTAACTGGAGAGCGTGAAAAAGAGAGTATGATATACTTCACAGACATGGAAGACAGACATTTACCCCGGTAAACCAGTTGTACATCTGCTGATGAACAGAAAATGGTTTGATCAAGGCCATCAATAATCGAATCCTAGCAAACATAAATGAGAAATACCAGGATTATTTGTTTACATGACAGTGAAGATATAGAAAAGCACTGTACAACATTTAATCACTTTTTGGCTGAAGGTTTTAAAAAATGTTACATTTGGGTCGTTTCCAAACTTTAGCTATAGTAAGTCTTGCATTGTTGACATCTGCAAATGTTTTTTAAATGAAAGGGAATAGCTTTTAAGGTGAAACAGCAGATGGCAAATTTACCCCATTTTCTTATTCTCATAAGTATATAATTAACTGTTTTTTTTTATTACTGAGTCACATTTAGCATTTCATGATGAAGGCATTGAGCCATGCCTTGAAGCCTTTTGTTAAATCTTGTTGTGCAAAACATGTGCCCTGGAAGAGTGTGAGAGCACATTTCCTCACGTTTGGCTTTAAGCATTTACTTCAGAAAGATCGAGTAGGCAACCGGACTTTGCCCAAATAGCGGATTACATGAGAAACTGGAGAATCACAGAAGAGATTATGAAATACTGATACTCTATAGATGCAATTTAAGACAGCTTTTCAGCCTTTATTTTTAAGATACTGGTACCTCTTCTTCTTAACAGAAATCTAGAAGTGCATGAATAATTCGGACCTTTTTTATTTTTTATTGCAGCTTTGGAAGGTACTGCCTGAGTGCACGTTTGTGAGTCTGGGAAACCCTTCTTTTACCACAAACCCACAGCCGTTGCTCTGGGCTCTTTGCTCACTTGAGCTTTGCAACCTTTCTCTCTCTCTTTGCTTTCATTATTGTTTTATGTAAAGTTACTACCAAGGACCATTCAGAACATATAAATTAATAGCATTAATATACAGTATAATATAGCTGCAAGGTAGAACATGAAAGTATTGCATTTACTAAATGCCTCCTGTTCTCAGTTTTCGGTTTCTGCTTGTGTCCTCTGGCTTTTGGTTCTCACTTCATTCTGAAGTCCTCTAGGTTGACTGTCAGTGCTTCTGAGGATTTTGAATACTTGCACAAGGTCGTCCCCTGCTCATCTTCTCTGTTCCAAGAGTAAAAAGGTTCAGCCTGACAGAACAGGACTTTCCCTTAAGCCCTGGCGTGTATCCGGTTGCTCTCCTCTGAGCTGATCCCAGAGCAGCGGGATCTTTTCTATATTCGTCCACAATATTCTTAACAAGGCATGACAATTTCACATCCCTTGGTTTAAATTCAACACTTTTAGTCATGTGTGCTGCTACTTCCAGTTGCTCTTGTTTCGGTCCTGGGTTTGTGTGCTCTGTGTAAAGTTCAGTTGCTCTTTGTGCTGGGACTAGTTGTTACAGTTCAAGGAAATGCTGCTACTCGGAGCTTCCGAAATCTTATCACCAGGACAGCTGCTGAGGAAACGCCATGGTTTAAGCAGAGTGGTTCAGCACAGGTGCAGTGCCCCCTGCCGTAGCCTCTTCAGGTTTTGAGAAGTTGTTTCAGGACGTATGCTGAAGAAGAAACATTCAAATAACCTTCTGTCGTATTCACTTGTTCACTTGTTTAAAACCGTTTGGCCATCGGACTTTCTGTACTTCAGGAAGAATCGACCGGGAATTTAAAAAAACAGAGCGGTCAAGGTGCGTTGTGCATGTGCAATTGTTCAGGCAATAAAAAAGTAAACTGTGTTTGCTCTCACCTCCGGTTCATACGTCATTATTGGAATAGAACAAATAAGTTTCCCACAAGAGAAGATTACAAAAACACTTTGTTATATACTGACAGGGTTTAAAAACACACCAGATGCTGTTGGTTACAATACTCTTGAATTGCATTTTCAATGCCCTTCAATGTATATTTGCATCCGCGTACCCCTGGTAATTATAATGAGGCTACATGACCCTCCTGACCCTTCACCTTTCCAGTGGCTTGCTAATGCGGGAAGAAACAAATCCGTGGAATTGTTCTGTGGAAAAGAAGTAGTGGAGGACTTGCGCCTTGTGTAAACAACACTGACTGAAGCTCCCCAGGCACAAGGCAGGCTACTGAGGAGAAATCGCAGCCCTGTAGAAAATCACATCCGCTTCTGAGAAATTTCAGACTGAAGAATGGGTGCTGAAGTAATGAAACTATTTATACTAGAGATTAAATATCTCTTGCTGGAGACCATTAATCAAAGCTGACAATCCTTGTCCAGCGAGAAACTACTGTACGGGAGATGACTTGTGGGCTGTCAAAACTTTGTGCTACAGGCTGATGCATGGCAAAGTCACTTTTATTAATATGTTACAGGTATACAAAACATATTTCTGGGCAGACTGCCCTACATTTTATAACTGAATTGCCAGTGTTTGGTTACAGACTGTAATCCATCTTCCTATTAATGGTCTTAGGAGCTCGCAAATAATACTGAAGAGTAAGATGTGTCAGTATAAACTCGCTCAGCGTTATCAGAACTGGAATGAATAGCACTCTTGTTTTTCTGCCCGTGACAACTTAAGAATGCTACACTGCAATATTAAAGAAATGTCTCTTATTGTTGTTGATTAATAACAAAACATTAAGTTTTGTATCCTCTATGCTTTATAAGTTAGTCTTTTATTTGAAATCATCATTCAGTGGTCCCAAAAATCTGTTGTGGATCATTTTCAAATGTCTTTCCTTGACTCGCCTCTTATATTTAAGGCAAAACTCGAAAAAGAGGACAACTTCATGACAAGCTTATTTTAATACAGCTCTTGTGGGTCATCTTGGTTTCTCATAGATTTCTCTTTCTGTATATTTCACAAAAGAAGTGCAGTTCTTTCCCATGGACATGAATCTTGCCATTGATGTTTCCAGGCATTTTTGCAGAATGCTGTAGGAATTCATGCAGATTTATTAGGAATGCTCTGCACATCTTTAAAAATACATTTTTATCTTGAGACCTATGAAAAAACATTTGCTGCTTTATTTTGATTGATTTTTTTTCCCCAAGACTGTTGGGGGGGGTGGGACTTTGCAAGTTTCTATGTACAGGAAACAGCACAGCAGTGAGGAGGCTGAGGAATGCCAGTCTTTTCGGTGAGAAGGGTGGCGTCTCTCTGGCAGGGGGAGATGAAGACCCTCAGGGCATGACCTGGCTGGTGTGCTGACCGCCCTCTCTCTTCCCTTCCCTCGCAGGTGATGTGTCGCCCATCAGCATGTCTCCGATCAGCCAGTCACAGTTCATCCCGCTGGGGGAGATCCTTTGCTTGGCCATCTCGGCTATGAACTCGGCACGCAAGCCTGTCACCCAGGAGGCGCTGATGGAGCACCTGGCCACCTGCTTTCCAGGTACAGAGTGGTGTGGGTGTCTGCTCTGGGTCCGCATCCCAGCTGGGGCACGGCTCATTCCAGGATGATGGCCTCCGGAGCAAATCAAAGTGACTTGGGGATGAAAACATCACCTGGATTAAATTAATAATAATAATAATAATAATAATAATAATAATAATGAGCAGGATTTTACGTATATCACGACAAACACGATACTTTGGTGGGGATTGAAATGTATTAGCTGGGAAACTTTGTAAGATGCAGACGAATGAGCTTGGGTCAATTGTTGATCAGGGATTAATGACAGTAGTGCTGCCACCTCAGAGCCCGATCGTGTTAAAGTTTAGGAACTAAGCAAAGTTGGGCCCGCGCACTTCCCTGGATGGCCGAACTCCACGGAAAACCAGGCTGTCGGTGGAAGTGGTGTCGGGGGACCAGTAGGTGGCAGTCCTCCCTCTGCACCTGAATTTCCCACAGGGGACAGGAGGCGCCGTCGTTCAGATGAGTCCTGACGTCTGGCGTAGTAAAGATCCCAGCGCACCGTTTGAAAGAACTGAGTGTCTGAATTCCACCCTGGGCCTCCGCTGTCAGACCTACCAAAAACTCTGCCTAAAGTTCATTTCTCACTTCTCCGCCTCATCTGTTGTGTCGTGGGGCTAGACCTCAGTGATGGATTCTGTGGCTTTATACACATATCACCTGTCATCTAAGATAAGAATAGATTTTATTGTCCCCTGAGGGAAATTTTTTATGGGCACCCAGCACTCCTGTACATTTAAATAGAATAGAATGCAAAACAAAGAGAGAAGAAAAACATTGCACATTGTACTATTACAAAAAAATAGGAAAAACATTGCACATCATTCTATTGCACATGTACAGTATAACACATTACAACATGTAACATTTATAACACATCACAAAAACATATTGCACTCAAGTGGGTTGTAAGAGTCAAATTTATGTTTATCCTTGACACTTGCGTTGACAGCTTTAATGGATAGTGGAACAAAGGAATGTTTGTATCTGTTTGACTTACATTTGGGAACCCTAAAACGTTTGCCAGAAGGAAGAAGTTGATATTCAGAGTTGAGGATGTGGGAAGGATCTGACATAATTTTTGCTGCCTGTTTGATTAGGGATTTTTCAAAGATTGTTTGCAGGGAGGGGTGCTGTTTCACTCCCATGACTTTCAAAGCTGTCTGGATGAGGCAGGTAATTTGCGATTTAAAATGAACTGATAGATGACCAACCCACACTGAAATACCATACCTGATAACGCTCTCGATTACAGCACGGTAGAAGAGTAGCTCCAAATTCAATGTTTGGCACATAAAATGTGTATTTCACATGAAAAAGGCCTTTGGTTTTGTTTATTACAATATAATAATAATAATAATAATTGCTTACACTTATATAGCGCTTTTCTGGACACTCCACTCAAAGCGCTTTACAGGTAATGGGGATCCCCTCCACCACCACCAGTGTGCAGCCCCACCTGGATGATGCGACGGCAGCCATAGTGCGCCAGAACGCTCCCCACACACCAGCTCTCAGGAGGGAGGAGAGCAGAGTAATGAAGCCAATTCATAAAGGAGATTATTAGGAGGCCATGATTGGTAAGGGCCAATGGCAAATTTGGCCAGGAGGCCGGGGTTACACCCCTACTCTTTTCGAGAAACACCCTGGGATTTTTAATGACCACAGAGAGTCAGGACCTCGGTTTTACATCTCATCCGAAGGATGGCACCTGTTTACAGTATAGTGTCCCCATCACTATACTGGGTCATTAGGACCCACGTGGACCACAGGGTGAGCGCCCCCTGCTGGCCCCACTAACACCTCTTCCAGCAGCAGCCTTAGTTTTTCCCAGGAGGTCTCCCATCCAGGTACTGACCAGGCTCACACCTGCTGAGCTTCAGTGGGTTGCCAGTTGTGAGTTGCAGTATTCAATATAAATGAATACTCTTAATAAATGCGTTTGTACAACAAAGTAAGGAAAACCCATGCAAAGGTGTACATTGTGTACAATACAAAGTGGTTTTTACTATTAGATGGAGCTGAATATGTCTAACAGCACAGAATTCCAAAATCCCTCACCAAACCTTGTTCATGTTCAATCCGCAATCGGAAAAAGAATCTAGAAAGTGAGGCATGAAAATGTCCCTGGACTGTTCCGAGGAAGCCTTACAGGAAATTAAAGGGCACACCAAACACATTCACAGTTAGAAGCTGCATCCACAGATCACAGAGCATCATGAGACCAGGCCTTCTGGCGCATCTAGCCTTCTTGGATAGTTAATTACGTATTGGCAGTTAATCGATTTAAGGATCTCATCCAGCCATTTCTTGAAAGAATCCAAGGTGTCAGCTTAACACCAGCATTAAAAAGATCTTTCTCGGGCAACAGCTCTGACGTGGGGCTCAGAAATCTGGTAGTCGTAAATTTGTAAAGGTAGTATGCAGCATATGTGCTTGAGACAGGAGGCTCTTTAATTTATTTCCGATTGATTCTTTCTCCTGGAAAAGTGTACCTTCCTAACGCACATTGTTTTTCTTGGTAGGTTTACTTCTTTGATAACTGTATACTGTTCAGTTTTGTGGAACCTTACTTAACAACAATTCTGTACTCATCGCAGAGGTGTGTGCTGATAGTGTAACCTAGAATTAGAGATGGATACTACATAACGGGAGCTGTTCTATGATTAAGATGTGTGACGACCAATATGGCGGAATTTAATTATTTTATTGCTTTAGGATTCCATCCGTCTCTGGGTGTATCTGGATACATCTTTTCATGTATGCAGTTCCTAGTGCTAGCTTCTCATTAGGAGCATGGTCCTAGCCTTGAGGCAGAGTTCTGATAAAATTACAGGTTTTCCCAGACAATTCTTTTGGTCCTAGACTTGAGGACTCTGCCTGGCATTTCTGACCTTGCTGCCATGTAAACAAGTGTCTTCTGTCTTCTCGCCTGATCAGCTTTCTAAAAGACTTTAATTAAGGTACCGCCCCTCCCTTACCCAGGGAACAGCCCAGCACAGCTAAACGCTTCTGGACAAGTCTCGCTTTTCGTCTGCGTCTTTGTTACAGTAATTTAAGATCCAGTTTAAAATCGCCAAACTGGCTGTTGGCGGCTGGAGTTTATTTAACAGCAGAGACTGGCAGGGTGGAGTTGGGTTCTGGCTGCTTTCACAGTTAAAGATGAGACACTTCTGTTGGTGGAAATATTTTGCCAAGTCAGATTACTCCACATGATTTCCTTTAGGGTTTAAACTCTCAGAATGTAAGGATAATGGGAGTGTAGCCAGATAAACTATTCTCTCTTCAAAGCTTTCCAGGCAAGCATTTTTTAACGTTAATGTATCTGTCTCTTTTGTTTTCTTCTTAAATTGGCAAATAATACTATTACGTTCTCTAGATTGGTTGGTTGAAAATCATGTGAAAAAAAACGCAAAAGACATACAGCACAATTACAAGCACTCAGGCGTGATAATATTTGTTTTACCTTTATAAATAATGACATAAATAAATACAAGTTTTATGGAGCTATTTACAGTGATTTCTTGTCATACACATGTCAATGCTTTGTGGTGTTTCCATTTTCCGTAAATACAGTATGCCATCAATCACTTACAACTTGTGTGTATGAGAACAGCAGTCCTGGCCGTATGAGGACGTATGTACAGTGTAGTTAGTGGAATCCCCTACCTGGAGACCACACATAGACTGTGGGTCAATGATTTCTCTCTCTGCCTCACTCTACAGTCGACGAAGGAACTGCAGGCTCTGTCCATCTCTCTCATATGATCCCATTCACACGCGGTTTAATCATTGCTGTCTCACCTGACGATACTAACACTGCAGTGAAAAGGGTTCATTGAAACCTGAGCTGTTTTCCCTCACATCAAGTAAGATCAGAACATTGGCAGCACATCCTGCACAGTCGCCTGCAGGCTGCTGCGCTCATCCTGAGTTAAGGGCTGATTTCGATGTGCTCCTTCTCCAGATGTGGGAGAACATTTCAGCTACTTTGCAAACTATTTGTGCTTTTTACATTATCCTGAAAATGCTGGAATATAAAGTTACATTTGGCAAACCTCCCCCTAGGTTTATTGCACAATTAAAACCATGTGCTGTTTATGATGGTAATCCGATACACCAGATATAAGTTTAATGTGAGGACAGGGTTCAGTGACTTTCAGAAATGTACCAGGAATTTGCTTTACCTCCCCATTTCTGTAGCTATTAATTCTGGTAGGGTTCCATTGTTTGATGTTTTGCCAGTCCTTATGTTAGGTTTTTTCGCCACTATATCGATGTGTATCCATTGTTTGTTTTTTGTATAGTGTTTGAAGAGTGTCATTATACCGTTTACTTTCTTAACCCGCGGCTTGCAGAGCTAATGAACTGGGCCGGGCTAAGGAAGAAAACCAGCAAATATAAGCAGTTTTTTTTATTTGAATTTTAGTCACTTGCATGGAGCAAGACGCGAAAGGAGAGATTCTGCACATGCATTATAGATGGATGCACTGAGGATGAAATTAAAGAGGACAAAAGAAAGACTTTTAGAATGCACTCGGTCAAATGTATTGTGTCTCATCGCTAGAGTCTGACAAAGCTTTATTGCATCAGTCACCTTAGTCTGTCAAGTGGAAGCACATGTATGCTTTCAGCTGCATGACAGCTCTGCCTCAAAACCCCCAGCAGTACCCCTCCAGCTGCAGGCGGGAGCCCCCCACGGGGACCAGCAAGCACAGGCTTGGCTTCTGTTGGAATGCTGAGGCTGCAGTGGTCCTGCTTACAGTATCGGTCCGTCTCGGGCTCTCTGTGGCTCCTACCATGACCGCACAAACACCCGCTCCCTTGATAAGTCTTAACTACAGAGGGTTAAATGTTGCCTGCTATTACATCATTCCAGTTTAGTTGCCATGCCAACACGATGCAACAATGAACCTGCTGGGTTTGCTTCTTCAGAAGCTGAAGTTTTCCTTTACCTTTTAGTTTCTTTCTTCCTGCAGAGCATGCAGCAGTATTTAAAAGCAATAAGCAAGTACATATTTAGTCCCAACGCCACATTTCATCAAGGGAAGCATTAAAAACGTCTCCGAGTAAAAACATGATACTGAAGACTGTGGGGGGAAATTAACCATAAGAAAATTGACTTTTGAATGAGTTTACAGTAAATGCTGAATATATTCCTTTTCCATGTCTGAAAGCTGTGCAGTACCTAATGGGGTTTTTGTTTTCATTGTCTTAACCTGTGTCCTAAAGATTGAATTGGCTGTTGATTATAACAAGGTTTGGGCTGCAGAGGAAAATTCTTGAATGCGTTCCACTTCTTCTCTGTTAAAGAGCGGGCGTTCCCTCTCGAGATTCCTCTCTGTCTCCTTGCTCCCTGCTCTCCTTATCCACGTGACACTGGGTGCACAGAAAGGCCATGAACCCAGTAAGAACCAACAGAACAGGAAGTAATAGGTTGGAGAGGTCTCTCTTTAAACAAAAATGCTCCCCTCACAGTTTATGTACTTCATTGAAACCATAAACGTCCCAATATCTTCAATTAAAACTGTTTCAATTTCAGCTTGCAAATATGGCTTAATAAATGCAATAAGGATCTATTGATCCACTGAATCAGTGGTGGTGATGAAGAAGAGGATGAGGCATTTTTAGCCCAATGTGGTTTATACAGTATGTAGGAGGGCTCTCTTCATCCACCACTGAATTGCAGGCGCCTCTGCACAACAGATCAGGCAGAGAGGTGAGGAATGCCTTCAGTTTAATGGAAGGGAAACTTTGGGGAGGTCAGACTCTCCAACCCCAGAGCCAGGACACTTTGGGTAAACACCCTTGCTCTTGTGGGCTGCTCTGTGGGATCTTTAATTATCAGGTACCAAGGACCTTATTTTAACATATCAGCCAATGAAAGGATACACGCCTTTTGTCTGTGATTGTATTGTGTTTTAGTGCAGCTTTTCATTATGATGCATGCAGTCTCAGCATTTCCTAAATTTACAGTACATGGAAACCATATTTGGCCTGTCCTTTGATTTTGTCTTCATATTTGTAACAATTCATATTTGTTAATTGAGCATCCAACATGCTTTGCTGTGCTTCTTTGGGCTTTGCTGTAAGTCTATTTGTTTTGACCATCTCCTTAAAAAAAATCGGTCCCTTGTCATTTGTGAACTACACAGAGCCCGGGGTTGCTGTGCTGGTGGTGACAACCCTGCAGGCATTCAAGAAATCTGGTTCAGGTCGTTAAGGTCAGGGCAGGCTCTCTGCAACCTTGAAGAGAGCTACTAGCAGCATTTGAAAGAAGGTGCATCTGTACGTACCCAAAATGTGAAGCTACTCTCCGTTGCAGAGATTGGACAGTAGCTTTGGTTGCACACAGGTTTCAAGTTAACCGTGTTCAACTTAAAAAAGGATTGCGTTATCCACCAAAAAAGATTCCGCAAAAATGAACTAGTCTACCATCATGAGACACGTTTCTTTTCTTCTCATTAAAAGTTGTTAAAAGTTATTAAACTTAACTGCTGTAAAATTATTTATTAGTTTAGAGTTTTATCTTAAAATGGTAAGAATTATTAACATGGAGTTGAGCCTGTCAGAAGTGCCCATTATTTTCAAACCAGACTTACATGACTTGAGGAGACACCAATGTAAAATGTGTAACTTTCTTACAAAAAAAGTTCTCATGCTACATGGAAGTGTATTTCAGTCTGAAACCAGGCTTCTTTCGAGAACAGGTCTAGATGGGCCAAATGGCTCTTTCTATTTCCTAATTCCTGTTGTATTTTATTTTGTAGTATTGGTAGATTCTACTTATGTTTGTGAATGATATGTAATTTGAGTGCTACAAAAATTGCACACAGTAGTGCATTTTTTAAATGTAGTTTTGTGCCAGCAAATTATGGATTTGCTTCCAACATTTTAATTGATGTGAAACATTTTTTCAGAGTATTATGTTCCACTTCTTGTACATTTCGTTACAGATGTTTCTGATCAGTGTCGCAGACCAACGTCTGTCATTAGGTCTTTATATTTCTGAAACACAGCTTTATAGATTCTGGTTGCAAAGTATAACTTTTAAAAACCTTTGATTATGAAGTTCCAAGGTTTTTTTTAAGTGTTCCATTCATGCCACATTTTTTCTAAGAAATGTTCCTACTCTAAAGTGGGATTTAAATGCACTTTGTGGATCATCTTATACTTACTTCTTTTAAATCTTTTAAAATGGCACTTAAAAACTGCCTCCTGCCTTCTTGCTGTTGATGAGAGTGATGAAATACTGGTCTAGCTTAGTTTAGTTCTTTACATTTTTAATAGATGAAGTTAAAAATGTTTTTTGTATTCTTAAAGATGTTTATTGTTCACTGCCTTGATAAAGTGCAGGATAGCTTTCTGAAATTGAGAAAAGCATTTTCAGATTAAGGTGATGTAATTATTGGAGCACCTGAAAGCTCTATTAAAACTGTATTTGTTCCTGATTTAACATCAACTAAATTTTGGTACAGTCGGTTTGCAGAAAATAGCGAATTAGCAGGATAAGCAAACAGTTGAAGGCACAAAGGAAATTCAAGAAAGCAAAATTTAAAGACTGTGCAAACAGTAGGCAGATGACATCCATTGTAAACAAACTGTTTGCAGGTAGGAAAAATGTAAAGATGGGGAAACTCTGGGCTTCAAGAAGCTGTCTAGTAAAAGACTTTATTATTTATGTTGACATATTATTTTCAGTTTCTAGATAATGTGGAGAAGCAATAAAAGGTAAACAATGTTAGGATACAGTTATTTTGCTCTGGTCTGTATGTTAGGTATGTTATCTTAAAATTTTACAATGCACTACAGAGACTTCACTTTAAAAATATTGTTTACAGATGTAGTCACCGAGTTGTAAAACATTTGTTGCTGTTCTGGAATCACTCCATTTGTGTGGAGGCTCCTTTGAAGAAACAGCTGGATGAGATCCTCAAAATGCTTAAGCTGCTTGCAAATACACAGGCTAAATGGGTCAATTGGCCCCCTCATGTTTGTACTCTTTCTATAGGTGTGTTGACAGGCTGACTGATTTCAGCTCAGATTTTTTGTTTGAGAAAGCTTTTATAGCTTTAGACCACTGCTACACTTTCTGTCTGCAAGTCTGCATGTGGCTACTTGCACACTAGTTTGGAACAGACAAAACAATCCATTATAACACTCTCGGTACTTTTTGAAATTGGATATAGGGTAGTCTTTTTCAAAACACATCAGTGTCACGAGTGCCTAACATAAGATCAGTAAATGTGTTATCTTTGTAAGATTATGATTGCTATTTTTAAAGACCAGAATTTAATAAGCAGGAAAATGTCATTAAACCAACACAGACCTCAGTTCAAGCAGCCAAAATGTTTCAAGCCTTCTTGAACTGTGATGCTTAAGAAAATAACAAAAAAAAAACAGCACCACTGAAGCACTCATCCAACCCACTTGCTTCATTTAAACCCAAAAATAAATTATATCAGTGTGTCTCACCACACATCATCTTGCAAAATAGTATTTTTACTGTATTTTATATGATGTATAAAAGTGATGAGAACAGAGGCTTTGGCTGAAATCCTATGCTTGACTTTTAAGTATTGCATCACACTGGAGTGGCTAACAGGACATCATGATGTAACGTCAAGAAATGCCTCAAGTGCTGAAATGCCGGATTAGCAGAAAGAGGGGGGTTCCATCTACAGGACAGGACACAGCTCTGGAGCAGGGGGAGGGCTGCCTCTGTGTCAGAGGGCAGTTCTGCCAAAGATCCACCTTCAGGGACAACTTGGAAAGCCCTGTTGCAGGGAGAAAATGATTTTCTCATCTCTCAGACACTTGAGTTCTTGGTCGCAGGACAAGAATGTGTTCGGAATGGATGACTTGGAAATGTGGTGAAGTGTTTTGCTTTGTGGGACAGTGAGAGAGGCTTCTTTCTTCCAAACCGTACTTGAAAAGCCATTGAAATCTGTACGTAAAACGTATCATCTTAATAATATTGTTGGCTTCCCTTGTTTTTGCACTCAGGATCTCAGCAGCCAAGACTATTGTGATATTAAAAGTTGTTTTTTCCTACATTCTGTGACAGAAGGAT
Source organism: Lepisosteus oculatus (assembly GCF_040954835.1). Lineage (NCBI taxonomy): Eukaryota > Metazoa > Chordata > Actinopteri > Semionotiformes > Lepisosteidae > Lepisosteus > Lepisosteus oculatus. The sequence goes on from NC_090696.1 coordinate 75,380,009, forward strand.
GCCACATCTAATACACTTCAGAATGCTTTTATTTTCACAGTTGGGTAAGAATTCATCTTAATGTAATGCTATTGGCTGATTTCTGTAATAGTAGCAAGAATAATCAGGCAAAGTGCCATGTTCATCTTTTGGAAAGGTCTGTATTTGTGCATTACTCCAAGTTCACGTCCTTAAAAAGTTAGCCTCGTTCACAAAATATTCCTAATATCGCTAACGGTAGAATGTGCGTCGACAGAGTGCTTCTGGTGCCTAATTTAACAAGAGGTGCCTCATGTAGAGCAAGCAATGCCATGCTAGCCATTAAAATAGTTTCTTCTTTATTTTTTTAGGCGTTCCAACGCCAAGCCCTGAAATTCTGCGCCATACTCTCAACATGCTTGTCCGGGAGAGGAAGATCTACCCCACCCCTGAGGGTTACTTCATTGTTACCCCACAGACCTATTTTATAACCCCCTCCCTTATTCGGACCAATAGTAAATGGTATCACCTGGACGAGAGGATACCCGACCGACCGCAGCAATGTACTTCCCCCCAGTCCGGGACCATCACCCCTTCCGCCTCGGGCTGCGTGAGGGAACGAGCCCACCACAAAAACCACTGCGACTCCTACAACTGCTACCGGGACGACATGCACAGCCTCCACGCCTCCACCCTCCAGAGGAAGTCCCCGAAGGACCTCAAAGATCCCTACTGCCCCCCTTCCCTCTACCAAGCGGCCGCCACAGAGAAGAGCAAGAGCACGGTGAACTTCTCCTACAAGGCGGACACCCTGACCAAGCACAAGGAAGGGGGCAGCGGCGGGGAGAAGCAGCCGAAGAAGTTCGGGCTGAAGCTGTTCAGGCTGAGCTTCAAGAAGGACAAGACGAAACACCTGGCCACCTTCTCGGCGCAGTTCCCCCCGGAGGAGTGGCCCCTGAGGGACGAGGACACGCCGACGACGATCCCCAGGGAGGTGGAGATGGAGATCATCCGGCGCATCAACCCCGACCTGACGGTGGAGAACGTCATGAGGCACACGGCGCTGATGAAGAGGCTGGAGGAGGAGAAGGCCCAGAGGAGCAAAGCGGGCTCCTCGGCCCAGCACAGCGCGAGAAGCAAGAGGAGCAGGGGCCACAGGAAAAGCCATGGGAAGTCCCGGTCTCACAGTAAGACTCGGGCATCCAAGGGGGACCCCTCGGAGGGCTCTCATCTTGACCTCGCCGGCGAGCGCGATTACGACTTCTACAGCTCCTCCCTCGTCCGGTCGCCGCGCGACGGGACGTTCTCGGCGGCGCACAACGGGGGGAACTTCGTCTTGCACAGTAACCCCAGTGTCGTGGAGTCCCACTTCCCGGTCACCCCCGAGTGGGACGTGTCCGGGGAGCTTGCCAAAAGGAGGACAGAGATGCCCTTCCCAGAACCCTCCAGGGGGACCTCTCACTCCAAGGTGCACCGCAGCCACAGCCACACGCAGGACAGGAAGTCCCGCAATGAGAGGTCTGGCAAGGCCAAGGAGAGGTCCCGCTCAATGGACAACTCGAAGGGCCCGCTTGGGGCTGCCTCTGTTGGAACAGCAGAGGACTTTGAAGGCTGCAGCCCCGATGACAGGGGACAGGGCCGCTACTATGTGGACGATGGGACACTGAGGCCCTCTCAGACGCACCACTATCAAAGAATCTTGCTTTCTGCTGCTAACTTTAATGCTGAAGTCTGCGTGCCTGACGTGGGGAAGGGGGGTTTTGACGACTCCAAGGTCTGCAGCCCACTGGAACCGAACAGAACGAGAGACAGTTTGTCGTCCTTTAGTGAGCTGAAACCTTGCTCGCCCAAGCCCACAGCAGATGATTACTTTCAGTGCAATACATCAAATGAAACCGTCCTGACGGCTCCCTCCCCGCTAGTAAAAAACGATCATGATACTTTAACGTTGTCAGACGGTGTCAAAAAGGTATCGCCAGGTGACCGGCAGACCCCACTCCTCAACAGGGATTCCTGTGAGTATAAAGAGGATGCTACTAAGGGGCAGAATGGCATCAGTGTGCCGGCACCAAGCCCGACGCCAGAACCAATACCAAATGGACGCTTGATACACCAACACAATGCTGACCCTTGCAGCGCTGACAAAAGAAAAGAAATATTTAGCAAGGACACTTTGTTTAAGCCTCCTCACAACCCACTGGCGGTTGGTTACGTAGAGAACCCCTACCAGAAATCCGGCACGTTGCGGAAAGCCCAACACGGGAAATCGGCGGAGGTCCTCGGCGGCTGCGAACACTTCGAGCAGCCGGGCCTGCTCTCGGGCTCGCCGGGCCCGTCGGCGCCGCAGGGCCCGGACCAGTCCTCCGGGGCGGAGGCCGCGTTCGACTACTACAACGTGTCGGACGACGACTCGGACGAGGGGGCGCACAAGAACGCGGAGGAGGAGAAGAGCCGGGAGGGCAGCGGGACGATGCAGTGGCTGCTGGAGCGGGAGAAGGAGAGGGATTTGCAGCGCAAGTTCGAGAAGAACCTCACCCTCCTCAGCCCGAAGGAAAGCGAGAATAATAACAGCCAAAAATCTGCCCACTCCGCCCGCCTCGACAGTATGGACAGCAGCAGCATTACGGTAGACAGTGGATTTAACTCTCCACGGTAAGCAGAGGACAGCCAGCTATGTTTACATGGAAGGAGGTTGTTTTGGGAGGGGTGGGCTCATTGAACCAGTCTGTCAATAGAGGAGCTGTCCCCTTCGTTCACAGTGAAAAATCGGCATTTAAGGTTGATTACTTTTGTCCCTTCCCCCCCCCCAAAAAAACAAAAACAAAAAAACAAACCCCTCAGGTTATTTTTGAGAAACTGCAGCCCTTCTGCAGAAACAAAAGAAGTATCCAGCACCTCACCTGCACGGCTTTTCCGGACAGTGCTCCGCTTTTCCCTCTGGAAGTTGATGTAGGAAAGATGACTCCTCCTTGGGAGGGGATTTATTTTTTACCAGTTGAGAAATGTAGAGGCAGGCACATGCTGTGGTTGTCTTTATTGCTACAGAAGAACTTAAACAGTTCTTTTCAGGTGACAGCAGCCAGGTTTATTTCACAGGCCAATCCCAAATGAACCCCTTCCATTCATGTAAACATAGAAATGTTTTTTTTTTACTGTAAACTGTTTTATCTCTAATAAGGTGATATCCATTGTTTATTTGGAGATCCAGAGCAAATGCACAACATAAAGGTTTTTGTTACAGTGGATTTACAATCAGTCTTGAAAGACTTATTGAAATTGTTGTATTCTTTGTCCTCATACCAACCTTTACCTTCTATGTTGCATTGTGTTCAGCACACACAGGGTTAAAATGTGATCCAAATGCTCTGTTGTGAATCGTTATTGTATTTCTTCACTGTGACCAGCTTTTAGAGAGATGGTCCCTGAAGGTACTTGCTATAACTTTCATCACAGTGTTATACCCATAACGTTGAATAATTTGAACATGGAGGTTTATTGACAATTTAACCAAGTGCATTTTTTGTTTGCCTCACGGAAATATTTAAAGGTATCCTCTCAGAAAAAATGCTATACTGTAACTTACCTGGTGTAGTGTCCTTGATAAATCTTCCACAGTAGCTTTATAGCTTGATCATAGCACTCAGTTGTAAACTTTCGAGTTACACCTACAGGAAAAGTTTGACCACACGTTCTTCAGTTGTTCTCCAAAGATTGCTTGTATCTTTTTTTTATCTTAATGACCCTTTTTACTAATATAAACTGTATTACTAGTGTTTTAATTGTGAGGTGAGCACAATCTATCACAATAGATGCACAATTTGTTCCCTTTGGCTTACACCATGCAACATAGCCCACAATGTCCATCCCAGCCTACTGCAGCAAAAAACTTGGGTCCTACCTGTTTAATTGAATGCTGTTGCATGAAATCTATCAAGGCAGGCTATAAACTAAAAAGACGTCAAGCTGTTTTTCTGCTGTAGACACAGTTGTTTTGTTCTCCCCTCTCTTGAGTTAAGGTTGCACATGTTGTGAATGTCTCTGTTACAGAAGAATCCTGGGTCTTTATGATCCACCCTTCAGGTAAATTAATGAATTGCCTTGTACTGACATGAGCCCCAACAGATGCTTTCAGTCCTGTGTGGTTCGGGAACTGTATGAAGGTTTGTTGTGAGATCAATATGCTGAAGAAAATGAATCTGGATGTTTGCTGCTGAAAAGGAGGTGAAATGAGATCAACTAAAGAGACGTTTGTTCTGAATTGTAAAAAAGGACCTGTTTCATTGTAATTAATTTTCTAGATCTAGCATGTATCCAAGAAACCTTTCTTTGTCTTTTGTGACTGTGTGAACTGTTCAATTATTGGTGTGTTTAAATTCTGCCTATTAAAAAAAAATGTTTTTACATATAGCATCTTACTGTACCTGTATTGTTTGTCTCACCTACTGTATATAGCCATCCTTTCTGTATCCGAGCTCCTCCCTGCACTGGCCCTCACCCCGTGTGCCTGCCCCAGCTCAGTCCCTTTCTGACAGTACTTGACCACTGTCAGTCCACGGTCTTCATGTCGAGCTGCTCTTCTGCATGTGAGCCCTGCTCCCCAAATGGAATTTTAATGACAGCTCAGTTGCCACCCCTCAATGAAAGCAGCACTCTGTGATAGAACAAAAGCATGCATCGTTTCGGTAATGTGTTTGGCTTTTCTGTAAATGGATTCGATCACACAGAATCCGCTCTGTACCTCAGGACCTTCCCCCTGAAGGATCTGTCCGAGGTTCTGAGAAAGTTTTAGAGCCTTTTCTTTGTTTGGCAGCTCTGTGAGTCCAAGCTAGAGGGTAGTGGAGGTAAAGGAACAGCGTCGTAGTAGAAGCTCTGATTGGAAATGGGACAAGACAGGTCAGAGCCCGAAACTGACAGGTACTGCATCCTTAGAGTTCAAACTCACACTGTGTGGGTGCAGCTGTGGTTCTGAGAGACGGGTTTCAGTGTCGCGTCGAGGGTTTTGGAAGAGAGAGGGGTCAAGACCTTTTGCTTGGAAGAATTTCGGTTACTGCTGGTGACACAACTGAATTATTTTCTAGTCATGTTTTTCTAGTAGTAAATAAACACAGTTCTAAAATTGTGCTTTTGTGCTACAATGTTGTTCGTCCGTAAAAGCTCAGCTTTAATAATGAAAACAATGGCAGCAATGTTTGTTCTCATTTTGAAATGCACATATCTTACACATTTTTTTTTCTTATCATCTTTACCACAGCCAACTTACATTCTAACCTTGTTTCTTGGCTTAATTCTAAAAGACAAGGTGTCGTACATGAGCGAAGTAATATCTTGAGTTTAGGATTTATTTGGAACTAAAAGTAACAAGACACCACGAAGTAAATGTCTTTCGTGTTGTCAGAGAGCAGCACAGACCAGTGCAGCTGTGATTACCTCAGGAGGTGTATGACGTCATGTAAAGTCCAACCACTTTAGAAACCTCGCACCTGTTTTGAGTTTTGGTGATATTCTTCATTTTAAAGAAACTTGAAAAGCCTGAGTAATTGACCCCCTAAAGCTCAGTCTCAGGTTTGATGTTTCCAATAACAGCTGCTTAAAAGTAGTCTTTAACTATGATGAGATACCCACTGCAATTGTCCATCTTCTCAGAGACATCTTTGTAACCAGATTTGGTCCACGACTGATCCGTTTTTCAAGCACTTGGTACATTTGTGGATGTTGCCTTTTGTCCATCTCCTTGCCATTTTTACTTTCCTTTAAATCACCTTGGCATAGTTGGTATCTTTTTTGAACTCCTATATCATTGTTCACTTTTTAATGCAAAGCACCTTACAAATTCTAAACTAGTATAACGATGTGAAGAACGTACTGGATTCGTAGCGGAGAATTCGCTGTCCCAGATTGCCACACACTGGCGATGCTGTTGAAAGCATTGGACGGTCTGCGCGTGCCTCAGTTCCTTGTCTGTGACAGAAATGTGCCCTGACTGTAAATGCCCCCTTCCTCGTCCCCCACACTTCTCGTGTTTAGGTATCGGGAAAACCTGAGATATATCATTTGCTTAAATTGTTAGAAGAAATTGCATTTTTTTTGTCAAGTAACTGAATTGCAGTGTTTGTGTGTTTTGTAAAAAAAAAACAGTTACATAGACTTAATGTTGATGTTCAGATATGTACAACGTCTTTAAAGGAAGAGATTGACGAGAAATTGAGCGTGTAACAGAGACAGCCCTGTCCATGCACGGTTTTCTTTGGCACATTGTGGGTGTGGTTACTGTATAGGCACTTTGGTAAGTCTGGTGGGCAGCGTTCCTGTTTACACGTTAAATTCCGTTGAATGTTTTGCTGTTTGCTTGGGCCGTAGAAGAAGTCATAAGTCATGGTTGTAGTTGTGGTAGTGTTTTCAGCTGGCCTGGCAGGGGGTACAGAAGGTTCTGAAAGCTGGATGAAATGAGGTCAGGTCCATTTCTGAGCCTCAGCGGCTCATGTGTCCAGAGCTCATTCAGGTTTCTGTGGTGTTCGGTGACTCCCCACTCCACCCCAGAATCCTAACCCATTTCATCAAAGACCTGACTCTCCAGCAACACTGGTCCTGGAGCAGCTGGGCTAAAGTACCTCACTCAAGGACAACAGCAGTGTCTGCAGCAGGGACTCGAACCCACAGCCTGTCAGTGAATCCAAGGGCTCATTCATTCGGCTGCACTGCCAACACTGGATGAAATTAGAGATTAGTTCTAATAATATACTATACATTTCACGTTGATGGAAAGCTTTGTAATGGGACATCACATCTAATCTCTGCTCGTTAATTTCAGGACTAAACAAGCAGTCTCAAAGATCCCACAGTTCACTACCTTTTAATCATAAAACAACATGACACTACAAGTTCACGTTTTAGGCTTTTGTTTTTTGGTCATATTCTCTAGTCTTATGATGGAAAAGCTGTTTCTCCTTTTACAATGTTTTATGTGTTTTAAAAAGTATTGCATGCTGTTAAAACTCCAGCATATCTGAAGACATAGTGGTACAGTAGCCACTGTCTCATACTGTGAGAAAAATCCCATATTCTCGTAAGCAATTGCCTGTTCCTTCTTGGGAAGTGCAAATTGGCAGAGCAACAATATCTGCTGTTGCCGTCATTCCTAAATTTCCCATCTTTCAGCCAAATTCCCAGCTTTCTTTGAAATGTGGTGAAGAAATGCAGTGTGAATGCTTCCACTCAGTCATTGGAAGGCTAAACTGGCATGTTGGTGGTTCCCAAACTAGGCTGTTCAAAGTGGGAGACATTGGTTTCCACATATAATTTACAGTTGTTCTAGAATTAATCCATTTCACTTCCTTACTGCAATGTAATGAAAACCTGGTGTACTTTTCTACGGAGTTATAAATCAAAAGACATCATTGCTAATGCCATGAGCTTTAGGTTCCAAATGGTGCAAAAAAAATTAATAAACCAAGATGACTTATGAACAGACTGCAATCAGCTTCTAATTTTAGCCTTACAGAGCCATGCAGTTTTCTAGATGACTCATGAAATTAGCAGTGATGTCATTGTTTCTGAAAATGGACCTGTTAGCTCTTGCCTCGACAGGAGATCTGAACGATGTACCTCACCGAGTTACAACAGCAGGTTTTAATTCTTTTCCCTCATGTGGGTAATTTGTCAGCCTTTTTTAAAACCTATTGCCCGAAAAATGGTCACCGCAGGTTGATTATCTTCCTGTTAAAAAGAATCTCATGCTTGTCCTCACAGTGGTTCCCCTCTGTATTTATGACTCCAGATATGCTGGGGTGGATTAGAGGTCAGGGCTCTGAATGCAAAACTGGAAGTTTGTGGGTCCAAATCCTGAGGGGTGTCCTTGACTGAGGTATTTCGCACAATGTTGATCTAGACAATGACCTGCTGGGAAAATGGGGCTTTAGTTTGTCACTGTAAATTGGGGGTTTTCCAGTTCCTAGCAGAACAAAATATAGGAAAATGTGCTTTTCATCACCAAAGCATCCTAAAGCACTTTTAAGGATAGGATAGGACCCTCTTCCACCCACCACTGAGGTGCAACACCTAGTGGGTGGACACACAGCACCCATTCTGCACCAGCAAGCCCAGCAAAGAGCAGCTCAGGTGAAGAAATGAGAAATGGCTTCAGCTGAATTCAGAGGAAACGTCAGAATGGCCAGATTCCCCAAGACCAGACAGGAATTTAGCCAGGACACTGAAATCAACAGCCAAACTCTTTTAACAACAGCTCTATAGGGTCTATACTGATTAAGTCAGTCTGGTTCGACATCTTTTCTGAAGGACAGCACCTCGAACAGCATTAACACTGTGCTGGGAATAACTGATCTTGTTCACTACTCACAAAGCCACTTAGAGCAGCCACCTGGTGTTTCTTAGAGGTGTCCCAACCTCGCTCTGGCCAGGGCCCGATTTATTCAGCTTCTAGGTTAAAAGGGGGCTGTGCTGGTGCCTTTTGCCTTTTGCTATCAGTCTGACAAGTATCCCTGGATTAATTTTCGATGTGAGATAAAGGATGGTTATTTCTTTAATTTCAGTAGGTTTGCATGCCATTGAACATTGCTTGCACCCACTTGTCTGTAGCTTGCAGTAACCACATGAAAGTTCGTCACAGTCATCTTGATTTTCAGCTGGGAAAGGAGGGAAATTGTAGTGTTAGTGTTAGGAAAGTATGACTTTGATTTCAATTTGGCATGTGTGACATTCTAGCTTTCAGAGTGAGGCAGCTGGCACAGTTCAATGTTCTCTTTGCTGATATAATAGGCATCACGTGTGGCAACTTTAGACAAAAGCGATAAAAGAAATCTTATTGCTTAGTCTTATCTATTTGACGTCCACATTTTGTGTCCTCTGACATCTACCTAAAAACATGAAAAACGGGAAAATGTATTTCCTTATTCCTTATTATATTTGTTCCAGAACAAAAGGTCTTGAAATGTAGCTTTTCTGTTGTTGGTCTTGATAATTTTATTTGGTTTCTTGGTTTATGTTACAAAATACTGAATTTGTGTTAATCCCATGGCAGTCCCCACTGTTGGAGGTTCCTCATCCATCCCTCTTCTAACTGCTTTAGCCAAAGCAGTGTCGCAGTTAAAGTCTCAACCCCTTTGGCTTTAGTTTAAAAATGAATTTACTGATGCTGGGTTTGCACACACTTGTGCTAGGAGAGCCAGAGGAGCTTTTCTTCAGATGGCATTAGTCCTTTACTTCTGTGTGCAAGGATGAAAAGAAAACTTAATCTCATAAATTCAGAATCACAGTCGTCTACTGTATGTGTGTGCTTGTATAGAAAAACTGGGCTTTTCTGTGTCAATCTTTGAAAATTCTTGGTGTTTTACAAGTAGTCTTGTTTTGAAATGGAGTGCGCCGTCAGAAAAACACCTTGTGACCCAAAGGAACAGGAGGCTACACTCCTGATTTGTATTTATCTCTGGTTAGATGTGCCCTGACGTGTTCCTGTGTGTCTTTGCATGTTCCTTGTTATTCTGAGGTTCCTTTTGTTCAAAAAGCATCGCTCCCTGCTGTATGCTTCTGCACCCTTTGCAGGTCTACCAATCACTAACCCCTCTGTCCTTCGGAAAAGTTCCACCAAGACCAAGACGTCCATCCACGTTGGGTTTTATATAACGTACTGTATGATGTACACTGATCATACATACCTACCTCTCACTTCCTCACACGGTGTAGTTTTGACATCTTGTGGCTGAAAAGAAAAGGGAGATGTTTTTGTTTTTACAAGAGGGGAGCACTGAAACAACTTAACTACGGCCAGTGTCTGGGAAGCATTACTGCAGCCATATGTGAACAATCAAAGCCAGAAGTCTTACTCATATGACATCACATGCAAACACAGGAAGCCCATTATAAAATGTTGTTTTCTTTCCTCTTGTTTTTTGTTTTGCTTTCTTGTTTTCCCTCTCTTTCTCCCTCCTGTAGCACTCGAGAGAGTCTGGCCTCCAACACCTCCAGCATTGTCGAAAGCAACAGGCGTCAGAACCCAGCTTTAAGCCCAGGCCATGTGGGAATGAGCAGCACTCCGTCCTTCAGCTTCCGAACAGCTGCAGACACCCCCGCCGCCGAACCCGAGAAACTGCAAAAACCATCAAACTGCTTAGCTTCCATTACCAGTGTTTGAAAGCCATCCGCTGTCAAGGGTTCTCTCTTAAACCATAAACCGCACCGGGACTGTTAGAATTGGGCCGTAAAAGAGGGATCGATTCCAGACTGTCTAAATGGATGTGAGATGTACAGCATATGTAAAACTTTAAAAACAAAAACCTAAAGCTGATTGTGGTTGCTGACTTGAAAAGTAGCAAAATAAAAAGCTAGATGGAAGCTTTTTCCCCCCTTAAAAAAGGCTCTTCATTCCCTTCATCTGAGCTGACCATAAAAATGAAAGTGCAGCTTTTTCATATTTCTCGCTCACTATGGACCAGTAATTTGTTTGCCTATAGACAGCATGTCATTTTCATTCACATACAGGACCGTGTTTTGATTGTTTGTGACCTTGACGTTTTAAGTTCCGTTTTTTTTTTTTCCTGTTCTTGGAGAATCTCAGGTCACGGGTGGTTATACTCTTAACACATGCTTTTTTTTTTTTCTTTGCCTCGTGTCACTATTCAGGGTTTGCAACAGTTCACCAGATGGGTCTGTGACCAACACAGGCGCACTCTTCTGAAGCGCTGATACAGGTGCTCCTTGGTGTCGCTGTATGGCAACACAACAACAGGCAGCAGACGCAAAGTTCCAGATCTGTATACATCAACGAAAGTCAAAATTACTACTAGGGGCAAATACATTTACGGGTCTGCTTAATGTTACTAGAAACAGTCCAGCTGCTAAGATTTTCTGCGTCTTTTGGTCTACATCCGGTCGAGCGAACTGCCTTTGAGGAACTTGTGTTTACAAGGGAATCTGGTCTTTTTGGCGCCATGTTTATTTGTAAAGGGATAGCGGAAGAACAGGGAAGGCTGTGGGTTCAAAACCAGCAAATATGAAGGATTCCTCTTCCACGCAGCTAGTTTTTCCTCTGCTAACTCGGTGGGGTTTTTCTCCACCACCCCCCTCCTGTCGTCTGCTTGTCCCATTCTTTCTTTTTTTCTTTTTTTTTTTTCTTTCCGTCGGCCCACAAGCCCAAATGACAACTGGGTGTCCAACCACGGGACACGTGGACACAGCTCCTCTCAAGGACCAGCTGGGGAGGAGCGCCTCTTGTCTGCCTGCTGCTTGTACAGCTGGAGCAGGCCGCTCCCCCACAGGAGGCCTCGTTTGATTCCATCTTCCAGGGGAGGGGGATTGATTGATTAAAGCAAATGGCATGTCATGAACTGAGCCCTTCCTGTCACCCTCACCCCCCCCACACACCCCACCCCAGGCAGGCACAGGACTGCCACCAGTCTCAAGAAAAAGGCCCAGTGCCCTCTTCGTTTCTGACAATCGCAGCTGCCCAGGCAGCATTTGTTTCTAACAAGGTGACTGAATTGACGTTTTTCAGGTGCTAAAACTCACAGTGTTAAAATTTACGGTAGTATCTCCTGTAGGCGGTTATCGTGTGCAGGAACTGCAGCTGGCATGGAAATGTTTTAAACCCCCCGTTGCTCTTTGAGCCAGACTCCACGCAATCCCCTTTGGATGAAATGACCATATGGTGTTTTTGTGTTATATAGTACATACACACATGCATAACTACCTCCACAGCGTTCGTGACCGCAAGAAGATGAAACTTAAAAGCTTAGATTCTTTATAAGACAATATCACGCTGTTTTCTGTGAATGTTGTTGTACAGTCATGGATCTTTTTCAAGAGGACTAACTGAGATTCAGTTTTTAATGAAGTGCTGTAGTTAACCAGTTTCTCTGTTCCCAGCCATGTTTGATCTGCTTTGGGCTCTTAAATTTGTATTTTGAGTCCCACTGAATAATAAACTCCAGATTTATCATTTTGCTTTGCTTACATCTTCTGTCCCTTTGTAAAGGTGGATTTAGAGCTGAAATGCAAAGGTTGCTCTCCACCTGCTGGACACTGGACTTGGACAATCCTCTTGTTTCACACCTGAAGCCGTGACCCATCTTAGATCTTCCCTTAAACTTGGTTTGGGACTTTTCTGCTGTTTGGGTTTTCTGTAATAAAAAACAACTTGCCTCTGGACTGTTATCCAACACACCTATTGTCAGACCATCAGGGTTTAGCATCATTGAATAGTTGTACTTAAAATGGGATTGAAAACAAAATTCTTCTCTTACGTTAATAATGCCTTGCCTTTGCTCAGAAATAGGTCTGATAAATCTGCTTCTGTTTCATTCTAAATAAAAAGGTGGTTGTTGTAGAATATTAAAGCAATTGTCTAAAAACTATGTTCACCAGCCTAGGTTGTCAAAAATAGACTAATGTATGCACACACAGACCCAAACTTCCCGACTAAAGGTTGCAACTTGCAAGATGTTTCAAAAGGAATTTGTTTTAAAAATGGTAAAACTGTGAAATTTAATTGCAAGTATGGGTGTACTGCATTTTAACAAAACATAATAATGTAAAACTAAAATTGTATTGCATATGTTGAAATAGTTTGTTTTAGTAGAGAAACAACAATGCTAATACTTTCTCAGTGAGTTTGTGAAACATTTCCATATTGGTAAACCCTTTATAGGTTTTTTTTTTCCTGTCGGGCATTACAGATTTTTTTTTTTAATGAATTCTAAATTAGAAACTTGAAATGAGGCTTTGTGCTGTCAGACAAGCTTAATAAAATGACAATGATTGACCACATCAGTGATTCTTTAAAATGGAACGTAGGAAAAGTTTTAATTGCTGTCAGTATCGGAGTTCGTTAAACCTGCTGAGGCCAGAAGTGCAGTGAGTCAGAACCTGCACTTTGTGAATTTTTCCACTTTCAAGACCCAGACAGCACTGCACTTCTGTTTCTGTCTGAAATCTGTTTGCGCCATTGTTATGTTTTCATTATTCTTCAATCAATGTGAAAGCATAATCAAAATCTGAGAGCCAGCTCGGAGAAAGAGGTCTTTTCTGAGGATGAATTTAACGGTTGCACTTCGTGTACCACTTCAAAATGTTGTTTTTTGTTTTCCTTTGAAAGTCAGAAGGGAGTACTGCAGCCGAGCCTGCCTTGTATAAACACGTTTGCACTGAATTGCCTGGTTCCTGGTAGCTGTAAAGCCCATCCAGAAGGATGCTCTGTTTATACTGTATAATATTTCATATGAAATAATGACAGTCCATGAAATGTCTTCCCTTAACATTACTGATTTCTAACAGCGTACTATAACATTGTTTTTAATTGTGACAGTGTATCATACTGTAAATGATGTTTATCTGTCATGCTTAGTATAATAACTTAAGAGAAATGAGGGATTTTTTTTGTAATGTCTATAATATTTGAAAGTCCCTTTTGTGTAGTAATATGGTGTTTACTGTTGTAGTGTATGTGATATACCCTTTGGGGATTGTGTTAACTTTTTAAGACAATAAAATAACGTTTGGTTATATCTTTTGAATGGATTGGTTAATTTGTAGTCTCAGAAATGGCGAATAATCAGGAATAGGAATGGTCGTCTTCTTCTGTCATCAGGGATGTTTTCCTGCCTTGGGCTCTGTGACTGCGAGACAGGTTTGGAATTCCTAACCTCAGCCAGGTTTAAGATGCTTTCTGCTAACGGATGGATGAAAACGAAGATGCCTAAACACATGAAAACTATAAATCTGTATTCAGTTCATACACTGCTTCCACTGTTAAAACCTCAAGTATGTACAGTATTGGTTATGTTCAAGATTCGATAACTGATGAAGGAACCTCATTTAATATTTTTTTTATGTAGTTGTCCATTTCATTAATTTGTACAGTAAAGGAACAAGTAATAGGTTTATTCCATGCTGAATAGAGAAGAAAAACAACACAACGTTTCAGCCATGGAGCCTTCTTCAGTTTGTACCCATTTAGTTTATACAGCTGGGCACGTTACTGAAGCAATCTTGATGAAGTACCTTGCTCACGTGTACAACAGCAGTACCCTGCGTGGGAATAGAACCTACCACCACCTAGTTATGATCCCAGAGCCCTAAACACTACTTAACATTTGTTTTCTTCAGCTGTTGAACCAGAAAACATCTGCTGCATATCTGTTTTCCAATCCAGAAAACAAAGGATGAGGTCAATTTAAAGCAACATTTGTCTTATTACTCAGCATAAAGAGAATAAATGTGTGCACAGCTGTTTAACCAACTTGAGAGTGCTTTTTACTCTTTCCATGCATTTTGTAGCATGCAAATTAATCATCATCTATTATAATCACCCTTTTGCAATTTGCATTGACTCATTTTACTTATGAGATGCAACTTGCACAATTTTTCTTGTTTTGCAAACAAAAGATTGCAGGTGTTAATTAAATCAAAAGGTTAAGATAATGTTTTTACTTTCCAGTATAAACAATATTTTCACATGTGTATTGTGCACAATGTTGAGTTGTTTTTCTAAGGTTTAGTGTAACACTCAGTGCCTCAGAAGTCTGGTCTTTTTCTATATACTGTCATACTGTACAAGAGAAATCAAGCTGTGGATGTAAGTGATGATGCATGTTAAATCGCGCATACTCTAAAACAACAAATATGATTAGGATTTTTTTAGTACTGAGATACAAGAATCAGCTAGCTGGTCTAAAAGAAGTCCAACTTAAACAGTAGGAGTTACTGTATCTAACAAAATATGGGCGAGATGAATAAGTGATGCATCCACTATAAAAGTGGACCTCAAGCGCAAAAAGGTGATGGGCTTGGTGCTGAATCCCACCTTTTATTTTCTTTATTACTTTCTGCCTGGCTCTTTAGGAAAATCCAGTTGGTTTACAGTAACTGACGCCTTAACACAGTTCGTTTAGATTGGACCGTGTGTACAGCACCGAGACCCAACCAAGCGAAGAAGATAGGAAAGGATACAAACGAGAGGCAACTGTTTGGTCCATCTAGCCATTTAGGTAGCGTTAATGGTTTGTTGTTGTTTTTTTTTTATGTATCGGCTTCCACCACATGGATGGGCTACCTTGTTCCAGACTCCCACAACCCTTTGGGTAGAGAAGTGCCTCCTGTTCTCAGTACAAAATGCACTTCCACGTAGTTCCTTGTATCCCCTGGTTTGATCATTCCGAAGAAACCTGCTGGGTTGACTTTGTAACCAAGGATTCTGAATACTTGTGTCGCAGTGTTCCCTATTGAGGAAAATATCGAGTATGTGTTGCTCCCTCTTCCCCACCTCTTGCAAGAGCATCCAGCGAACACCATGTCCCAGGCCTACAGCAGGCGTTTGATCGGAAACAGAGGAAATTGTAGGGTTACTTGCCAACTGCAAGAGATGGAAAGGCTGTTGGGCTTCGGTCCCTACTGAAGCACTCGGGCTTAATGTGTGCACTACGGTTGGAAAAATAAATATTATATTGTGGTTTTTCTGAAAACTAGAAATCTTGTGGCTGGTAAATCATGCTTCAGTTATTTGTGAAGCACTCAAAAGAATCTAAGAATAAATTCTGCTGGAAAAGACATGTCAAAACAATCAATACCCTGCTAAACCCTGATTTAAATCTGAAATGAGACCCACATCCTCCATGTGCAAATTTCAAACTCTTTGCTTGGAAAGATCCAGGAAACCTCGGGTGTGACAAAATCTATTACAGGAGTAAAGAATATTTTTAAGAATATATATACGGTAATGTTACCACTTCTTTGGACTGGGTTGCTCTGAGCCCAGATCCAAATTTATCTGAAGTCTGTGTGGACAGTTGACAGGGCTCAAGCCCAGAGATGGTGTGCATCGAGCTGTGCTGAACAGTTTCAACAAAGTGGGGTGTGTAGGTGAACCCTCCTTCTCTGTTTACTCTTGGTAAACCCGTGTGAGAAGATAGCAGTATGCTTGTCATTTTCTTAACCATATAATAGCGTATTTCAATTCTTAAATCCAAGATTTTTAGAAAAATTTATCTCACAACAATTTATTTAACTTTTAAAAAAAGTATACATGGCAGTTTATCAAATGAGGGACTAAAGAATACACTTTACAAATGTAAGATCTGAAAGGCCACTCCTCGTTTTTATAGAATAATAAGGTGAAACCAGGACTAGCTCTTTAGGCACTGTGTCCAAAACACACAGATGGAACATACAGGAAACAAAAACATTTTAATAACCAGGGATAATATCCAATATCAGGTTGCAGCAGAAGATTCAAAACTGGCATCACAAAGCAAACTTTCACTCACTTGAAATCATTCACTTCTTATATTCATGTGTATACACCATCTACACCCACAAAATTATTGTGAAGCTTATTTGCTAATTGTCAAGACCACAGACACTGGCTTGCCCAGACAAAGCCTTTTAAGATCTCAGAGTGAAAACATTTTTAAAACCTTTTAACCTATCCATTCAACCTAGAAAAATCAATTTTAACAGATATACACACCACAGCAACCCCTCAAAATAAAACATTTAAATGTTAAGGAATAAAAATGTAACTAGAGAACTTTAGGCCATACACAGAAATAAAAATCAATTCAAAAACTATTCATTTCAAAAGTGAATGTTTTTTAATGACTTTCTTTTTAATGCTTGAAAGGAATAGAGGAATTCAAAGGAATTATTAGTCCCTTAGACAATTTAGGATGATTGTAGCTTGTGCAAAGTAAATTTACTAAAATGCATGAATTGGATTAAATTTATATCCAGTAGTGCTGGGAAGAGAAAAGCCAAGAAGCCGGTGGATTAATCTGCCAGCTCAGTCACTCCTAACAAGCGCCCTGGTTCAGAAACAGTAATAATCCTTCAGTTCTTCGTCGTCAGCTAAAACGGCAGTGCCTGTCTACCAATCTTCCATCTCCCAGCTCAAAGCAAATCTACATGGATGAAACATGCTTTGATGTAAATATTCTGGTCGGAAATGAATGTATTGTATAGCCTTGCTGAAGTTTGCCTTCAAGGTGTTAAGACAAAGGGGTGTGGCTCTCAGACATGACTGAGCTCAAAGCTACCTGAGACTCTGCGAGCCAGGTGGTGGGACGCCTATGCCTTGTGAACAGATGGAAGGGAGGAGACCTCTAGAGCCTAATCTGCAGCTTTGAACATGAACCTTTGATTCTTTTGAAACATCAGGAAAAGTTTAGTCATCAATACTAAGTCAGAAATTGCACACAATTTATTGAGTTGAGTGGAGTAAAAGTGAAGATTATGTGCTTCAAAGTTAAGAAATTAACCCATAACACCTTAGCTTTTGTTGCCTCAGAAATATTTGTCCTTTTAACCTTACCTATAGCTTGATAAAATACTTAACCCTTACTGGGCTGTACATTTTGTAGGGTTCTGGGTTTGTGACGAGACGTGTGTGGGTTCAGATCCCAGGTGAAACCTTGCCATTGTAACCTTAAGTAAGATACTTCACCCAAATGGGTGTAGTAAAAATAAAAAGCTGTATAATCCGATCCAAATGTAAGAGGGTTTTAGATAAGAGTGACAGCCAATTGAAAATGAATAATGCTGAGCAAGACAGTAAAACAAGACAGTTAAATTGTTACTGCACAAAAGCAAGTTGTTAGTTTCAAAGAAATATTGGTGTCATTGTGTTTCTGAAATCCTGGGGCTGGTCTCTGTCATGAGCAGGAACACTATCGAATTCAAGTAGGAACAAATGCAGCTTAAAAGCCAGGATTTTAAAAGCGAAAGGATGATTTTCTGCCATTGTGTTTCATTAACCATCAGTTACAAAACCCTGTACTGTCCAGATATAGTCAAGCGGATCATTTTTTGATTTAGCTAGACACTAAAAGCACACAGGCATTTTAACATACTGTACCTCAAAAAAATTCATTAAATAGCTGAGTTATACATGATGGACTGGTGTTTCCTCTTGAGATATAAAATAAGACAGTCTCATCAGCCTATTTAATTAATAAGTTAGTTTCTCCGGTAGGTAAAAACATCACTCTTCAAATTATGTGTGGTCATTGAGGTTAACAGGCCAGCAGGGTTTGTACAGTCAATATCAGCAGCACAGGACTTCAAGAAGAAATCTTTCTCATAGCAGATTTCATACTGTAGTCATCATGGATCCTATTCAGTCCTCAGTCCTTGAAGAGGTGCACAAAGACACCAAATACCAACCCAGTACGTCTTTGGAAGATGAGTGTAAACTGGAGCACTCACAGGAAAACCCATACGAACACAGTGAGACCATGCACTAATTGAAACAGTTAAACATCTTTTTGTCCTATACTCACCGGATCTGCCTTCAGGTTTCGCCTCACACCAGTCGAGCTCCTCTGACTCATCGCCCACCGTGCTGTTCATCTTTGGTCTCACTCCAGAGCTCCCGGCTCGCTCGCAGGAGAAACAGTTCCTACTGAAGGAGAGGCACCTTCTCTTGCCTGTAATCCACACCACAGGCCACTGGTGACGTGACCCGGGCCGGAACGAGAGTGCTTCTGGATCTTAGAGCTGAAACAGCACTCTCAGCAAGCGCCTTCGTGGTTGAGACACTCAGAAGACGTGTTCAATCCTCCTGCACATGATTGAAAGAGAGCAACAAATCCATTTGCAGGCCATCTCAGCAATTCATGGCCTACATCAGCCCCTTACTTAGCATGACTGCACCAATCAATTCCTTCCAGGTGCTGATGCTTTAAAGAGATTTAGAAAGAGCAAGCAGGACCACGATTGGACACCCCTGGTTTACAATACAAATAAATTCACCACTACCTCACCCGAGAGAAAGAAGTATTGGAATGGCAGGTCACAATTCTCCTTAATAATAGTAATAATACAAAATTCCTTACACTTATATAGCGCTTTTCTGGATTCCATTCAAAGCGTTTTACAGGTCAAGGGGACTCCCCTCCACCACCTCCAATGTGCAGCCCCGCCTTACATGCGGGCGTGTGTTAACCCTAAATTTCTAAAAGGGTCAATTGATCTCTTATGTCACCCACAGCTAAGGACTAGGGCAATGACAAAAACTGCCAGCATCCGTCCCGTATTGAGAATCGGCGCAGAATGATTGCAGTGCACAGCGGAGAAAGAGAATAGATACCGCAATACTGATACATGCCCGCCAGGGGGAGCTCTAGGATAAGGGTGAGAAATGGTTTTTCGCAGTAACAGCTGCAGAGCTGCGGTATCTGTGCTCCCAGCTCTTTCTGGGCCTTTGTATTCCTACATATAAAAATATACATGAGCTGTTTACCGAGTTTGTAAAGTACTGCATTACAAAAATAACGCGCCCCTTGAGAGGCTTTTTAAAGACCATATCTGTGACCCTCACCAGAACTGACTAAAAGTGGATAGATTAAATAATATCCCACTCAAATACAGGAGCTAGCGGTGCACAGTGAGAGACAAAAGCTTGTTTTTTTAATGGAAATTGCAAAACTTTAAGAACAGGTGCGGTCAGGGCAGCAGCTTAGTTAGTGCTTAGTTCTGAAACTTTTCAGTTGTGGGTAGGGCACAGTGAGACATCCTCTCTCTGAAACAGTAATGCATGAAATGTAGGAGGAAAAAATGTGAAATAATGCTCAAATCTTTTTCATACAGACACATTTATTGTGCCTGTTAAAAATTCTGATTAATACAGAATACAGGGTTGCTATTTTTCTCTTCCATAATGGCAAACAAGGGAAAAATATATAGCCCTATTCTAACCTTTTTTTCCCATTTTAACACAACAAAAGTCTTGACATCTGGGGAAAAATGAAGACATCATAACTTAGTAGAAGTCTTCTTTGGTTGCAAACTTTATCGATTTTAACGAGACATTTTGAAATAAAATAAAAGTAAAAAAGTTCAACATTATTTCTCATGGCCATAAATACAGCCCCACACACAAAAACCCATTTCAAGCTACGCTGCACGTAAATTCAAAACATCTACCGGTAATGCGTGGAACGAAGGACAATCTTTAGCCTAAAGTTTAGGCCTGTTTGTTTACGCAGTTCGAGCAACGAGCAAAAAACAAACAAAATCCCTGACAGTTTTGGGAATTTTATTAATGCCGGTCGGACCGATATTTTAGGTTTCAAAAAGAGGACGTCTGCTCACCATATTTAGGCATATATGTCTTCTAAGGATTGCACTCTATAAATACGAGCTTTTTATTGTATTTGAATACTCACGGTAACGCTACAAAGTATAGAAAATACAAGCTGGTAAATCTCATCTCCTACCTTAATTGCTTGCAGTAAGCAGCTCTAAACCGGGAAGTTCAAATGGCTGCAATTCCTCTTCTTCCCAGTAAACGGCAGCGCTGTAACATTTTCTGGACTGATCCTCACTGTGACTACAGCACTGTTTTTCGCTATTTCCCTACATGCTTTTCTCAGACAACCGGCCAAAAACTCATTGCTAGCAGTGCCTCCAACATCATCAAAAATCATCATCATTATAATAATTATATTACTGATCAATCTAATAATAATAATGAATTTCAACTGCTCGTTGAATTCTTGCATACCTGGGACTTTTCCTTGCCCATTATTCATGGGGATCAAGTCACCTGAATTCACACGTTTTGGAAATCCAATCAAACGGAGAGCGGAATAATGTTTTTTAAAATTTAAAACAAGGCTCGTGTTGTCATCTCCACTGTTCCCACTCGAAATGCAAGCATGAGTGCTCATCACAGTCCTGCTTGGAAACAGAACCCCTCACGATACTGTGACTGTGTGGTAGTGTGTACAAAAGCTTTGCTGATAAACAATTCATTAAAGGTCCATGTGATTTAGTACACCAATTCCATCAGCACTGGTGATAAAGTCCAAATATAAAATATCAGCTTCCCAGAATTAATTTCTAAATAATTTACAACATTTTCAATTGTGGGAGATTCCACAAACACAAGAGCACAAGTATTCCAGACCTTCTTCAACTTTTCTTTTTCAGATTCGTCCCAGCTAGAGGGTATTAGAGAACAGAGGGTTAGTGGCTTGTAGCAATTTTCACGGTCCCATTCAAGGTTTTCATTACATTCCCAAAGCGAAATGTTTTAACAGTGCCAGCGCACAAAGTTGTATTACTTTCACACAAGGCTGATGGTGGGGTAGGGAAATCAGTTTAAAACATGGGATACCCTGCAGTCATTCAAAGGATGGGGTAGTGGTTGTTGGCAACATCCAGTTTTTCACAACCAAAGAGGGGTATGTTCTGTAATGAACAAATGAACAAATAATGAATAATGAACAAAACTTGAGCCAGTGGATTAATCATTCTGTAACCCATTCTTTTTTCACTCTGAAGGATATGTGCACATCTCATTACCCTCAGACTTACACAGCACAAACAACGCTCAGTCCGCATGTACTGTATGTGTGTGAACTTGTGCTTCTCTACACCACTGTACAAAAGGCGTTCTGCACTGTTCTGCTGCCTTTTAGCCTGCAGAAACAATTCTGTGGCAAACACTGACTGCAACTGTAGCCATTTTGGCAAACAGGTAGTCCCAACAGATGTATTTTGTAAGACAGAAGCATTTCAGCTTCAATATGACTGTGCACGGGGGACCACGTGTGAACTGAGCTGTTGAGAATGAGGTGCACTCAACATTTATTCAGCTACATTTGAGTGGTGTGATGAATTACAGTATTGCCAGCAAGACCTCATAGTGGCTGCTCTTGTGCAGCTGGCCAAGAGAAGTTGTGACAAAGGTTTTGAAGAGTGTTATTAACTGTTTAGACCCACAGACAATTTCAATCTTGTTATACATTATACAGAGTGGCATTGAAATCACAATGAATATTAGAGCCAGGAGTATTTGTAACTATAGTAATGCCTCTCAGTATACACTCGATATAACTCGGACATGTGACTTTGTGTAAAATTCAGGCAAAGAGAGGAACAATTTCCTCTGATAAAGAGCCTGACAGGAGCCAGTGAAATTGAAACTATGCCATGGTACAGAAGGAGGAAATTGAACAGACCTGCATTAAAATTACCATTGCTCTCGATTTTATGTGTTTTATTGAAATGAGTCAACAGTAAAACTACTTGGCAATATTACCTTGGCCATGAATGCATCCATTTCTAACCCACAGGGTGGTGAGCTTTTCTAGGTCAAAACTGTATGTAGAGTGAGGTACAGGAGAATTAGGAACACCGCACTTGGCTTGATGACTACTTGGCATGACAAACAACAGATTGAAAAATACAGTAAGAGCCACCCTAAAAACAGGAAGCTTAGCATTCTGTACACACTACGCCATTACCATCTTCAGACGATGGACTCCAGTCGCATTTTCAGCCACATTATAACACCGACAAAAAATATAGGGAAAAGGCAACCACATGTTGTAAACATTTATTATATTTAGAAAATTGTTTCCATTATTTTAAATAAAAAAACATTCCGTTGAAGTAGTCGAAAGTGGAATCTCAGCTGCAGCAAAACAAGGATAACCGTCTTGCCACTGTGGTCATATTTAGCCACTTTTCCCCCCAATATACAGCAGCAGCTGGGGGTGATCGCCAACTGCTCGTCTAACATTAAAAATCTGCATCTCGCCCCTAAGATTAAAAAGAAAAAACAATACGTCGAATAAAGTACCCGCGGTGTAAAATAAAAAAGGAAAAAAAATGCACGTTATGAAAAGTCACGCTGCGTGTGGGAAGTCCGCTTCGCGTTGAGGGGAACAAGGTCAGCGCTATGTCAGGAGGAGGAGAGACACGAGTGCCATCGCACAGCTGACGAGCAGAGAGAGCCGTGCCAAGCTGGCATCACTGCTGAGCATACACTGCACTCTGGACCAAGAGCCATTGTTTGGCAGAGCCTCGATCCCAAGGGCGCCACACATCAAATTGTAAACATCGACAGATCTGATGGGGGCTGCTCTGAAGTTCTTTTTGAAATCTGTGGAGCACATAACAAAGAGGAGATGGATCACAAATCGGGGGGAGGGTACAGTACGACAAGTATCTTAAGCCCTTATCTGAAGCTCTCAAGATGTACCCCCAGTTTACTTCACTCCCATAAAAACCACACATTCTTATTCTGCGTCGAAAATGATTAAGTTGCACTTTGATCCCCTACAAACTGCAAAAAAGGAAACGAGTGGGAAAAAAACTGATAAGAATACAGAACTCAAAGCGCTTATCTAAAAAGCTTCATTGCTAGTCATCTGCAAAAATGAAAATGCTTCCAGTGCCTGCATCTAGTTTTTCAGTTTTACTCACTATTCAGATCACTTTAACTGGCTTTGTTTCTAGAGAAGACACTAGACCTACAGTAGGATAACTAGATGAATTTCAATTAAACTAAACATTTTTTTTACAATTCAAATAGTCAAATGTTATAGCTGAAACAATTCCCCCAACAAATGTCCATTCCAAATGATGTAGATGTTTGGGCAGAGTTTCAAGAAAAACTGTACTATGACAAAGTCTAACTGTATTACTGTGGGTATCTTTTCCTAAGTGATATTCTCCTCTCAACACAAGTAATTCAACTTGATCGATAATCAGTTCTGATATTATCACAATTACCAAACATCAGCAGACTGATTGACCTCGTTAACGGCTCATCTTAAATCACCCAGGGTAAATAACTGACTTTTACAACTGCTTCTTGAACTATAATAATAATAAGGTCCTCACTCTTAAGCTATCTAAATCTTATCAAATAACAGAGCAATCAAGAGAGCCCTTGTGTCCCTACCTTATGACCTATAAACCCATGTCATGTGACAAGTATTAGTTTTAACAATTAACCACAAAACAAGCTAGCCAAGCTGAATGGCCCTACTCATTTGTAATGTTTCTTGTGCTCTTATGTCTCACTCACATACTCTTTAAAACTATGTGAGGCAACAGATTTATATGGTAACATCTTGATGTTACAGGTTCTGTAGGTTTGACTGTACATTTTACATGGACCTTCTACTAATATTTGAAATGAGAATTAAAATATTTCTGTTTCTGTATTCTCTCTCTCGTTTAGCCCAAGCCTGTTGAGAGCGCTGTAAACATTTCCAAACACTCGCTTTTATCACCAGGCACACTCTCCATCTCATTTATACTTGGGGTAGGTTATGCACCTGTATTGAAAACAACCTTATTTGTAATACAGTACATAATGCACGATTCATTTTAATGTTAAGTGTGGGGATAAAATACTAGGGATAAAGGTTCTGCCACCAGTTACAGATTTATGCAGCATTTTGCATCTCGGTGGCTCTGGAAATGAACATCCTGAAAAAAACAGGAACCGGCAGAAGAGCAACAGATCTGACCTGCATGAATCGCTCCGGCACAGACTCAAGGCTGTAGCACAGGTGAAAGCCAGAGACTCAGGTGGACACCTGCCCAGCTGGGGGGGCCAGTGGGCGGAAAACAAATCATTTTTAGGAAAAAAAAAAGCTCTAAGGTGGTGTAGCGCTATAATTCTGTCAGTGACACACGGTGAAGATCATCAGAGAAGAGTAACGGTTTTCAGGATACATTTTTAAATCAAATGCTAATTTAATAAAAATGAACACGGGGGCAAACTTCCAGCCGTTAAAGACAACATCTTCTGCCCTTTTTCCGAAAGAGATCAGCGGAGGTCGGAGGGAGTTCTCTCCCCCGTGCCGTACCTGGTCCGTAAGCCAAGAAGAAGCCCCTCATGTCCATGAGCTCGTTGTCGTAGCCGTGCCAGCCGTGCTGCCAGGCCTGCGCCTGCCCCGTGCCGTTGTCCCAGTAGGGCAGCTTGTCTATGCTCTGGGGGGGACAGACACTGCCGTCAGCCGGGGCCGCGCGGAGGCCTCCGGCAGCGCGGCTCGGCGCTCGGACACACCCCCGCGCGATGGCGGCCCCCTGGCCCACTGCGCCTCCCAGGAGGCCTCCCTTGGCCGGACAGGACCTCATGGCGTTATCGTGCCGTTTGGGGATGCTGTCATCCTATTCACACCCCTGAGTAATGGTCAGCTATTTTTATTTATTTAATAATTAATAATTGCTGACACTTATAGAGCGCTTTTTCTGGACACTCCACTCAAAGCGCTTTACAGGTAATGGGGATCCCCTCCACCACCACCAGTGTGCAGCCCCACCTGGATGATGCGACGGCAGCCATAGTGCGCCAGAACGCTTAACAGCTCTCAGTGGGGAGGAGAGCAGAGTAATGAAGCCAATTCACAGAGGGGGATTGTTAGGAGGCCATGATTGATAAAGGCCGATGGGGAAATTTGGCCAGGACGCCGGGGTTACACCTCTACTCTTTTCGAGAAACACCCTGGGATTTTTAATGACCACAGAGAGTCAGGACCTCGGTTTTACGTCTCAGCCGAAGGACGAGACGTCCATGTGGCATCTGAAAATGCCACATGGCATCCGTCAGCCACGATAACACGCTGCGGCCCGTCCTGGCTCTCCCGCGTTTGCGTTCTGGGCCCTTGTGAGAGTTCCTCTGGCTCTGTCAGACTACCTCCTTAGACCTTCCCCAGTTTAAACGGGCCGCGAGAATGGTACAGGCCTTCGCGGTCAGTCAGTGCCTAGGGGAGCTGGGCCCTAGTCATCAGGGTAAAACGGGGTATGAATATACATTAAGTCAAATAAAAACAGGAACAGCTGTGTGGCTTACCTCAGTAATGAACCAGCCTGGCTCAGCTACCAGTGTTAATGAGGACACGAACTTCCCACGCTTGTAGTAAAACCGATCTGGGATCTCCTCTTTTTTAAACACCTTCATATTTTTCACCACTTTCAGTTTGTTGTAAACCTGCAGGGTACAGGAATGCACACAATCAGGTCCGTTTCTGAAGACACTGGCAGTCGAAGGAGACATCCAGGATCGACACAATCCAGTTTCTGCTGGATTTGACATACAGTTGCAGCTCACCACCCTCCTGGTTTTCAGAAGTCAGAGAAGTGCGATTTTGTACCCCAATGCTGCTACGACGAAATGTCATTCAACAGCCAAATATATAAATTGAGAATATTTCATTTTTTCCCAGGCCCCTTTTCCGTAAAACCAGGATGTAACTTTCAGTGTTTGCTGGATGTCGATGCTCTACAATGCGCCTTTGTTTGCCCAGCACTATCTCGCTGCATGAGGGTTTATCTGACACAGTGTGGGATCTGAACGTACAGTACTGCCCACTGAAGGGCCACTTCATTCAATTAAGCCTCTTCGACACTTGCCGCTAAGCTAGAGTTAACTTAGCTTAGCCGTTCGATACCTTTTCTTTTTCCATGAAATGACTGGATAAGATCCTCCGATCAGGACAGGAGGCACTTCTGTCCCACCAGGCATAATTGCCATATTAGTATCCTGTGTGACTGCAATGCCACTGGAGGAGGAAGAACTGATTTGATTGGTATACTAGCAGGCAGGTGCCTAGGCTCCTGCAGTTCAGTTCAGGGAATGAGCTGAGCTGGGCTGGGCTGGCCTAATTATTTAACTCCTGTGATCAGGTCACGAAGAATTGGCAGACAAGTCTGTGGATATTTTAAACACACATATAAAACAGCTGTTCCCCCCGTAGTCAAGGAATAAAAAAGAAAGGTATGGAACAGTGGAAAGCAAACCTAAATGCCAGGAGGCATAAAAGAAAATGGGGGTTTCTTAACTCAATGTCAGTCCCAGCTGCAGCAAAGCAGACTGCTCACCTCGTCAATCTTTTCCTCCTTTGGCCACAGGCTCACAACAGGGCCCCTGTCCATCATCTTCATGACATCCGACATGTTTATATATCTGGTAAGTTCGATGACTTTCTCCATCCATTCAATGTCGGTCATGCCGTGATCCGAGAACATAATGACATTGAGCTCGTTGTGCAGGCTGCTTTCCTGAAAGGAACCAGTTAAAGTAAAGAAAAGCCTTACCTTAACAAACGCCTTGCTGGCTTGGGGGATATTTAGCCATGGGAAATGAAAATTGACATTCAAATTCACCATCTGACTAATAATATTAGAAGAAAGTGTGAAACATACTTTATACTATCCTATCCATCCATTTTCTAACTGCTTCTTCCAATTCAGGGATGTGGGCTTATACTTTAAAAAATACAATGTTTTGAAAAAGGAAAATTACTCCCGATGAGGTAAACGTGCCCACAAGAAATACCTGAATATGTGAATGAAAACCTCACAGAACATAAATCCAAAGTTAAACTCCCACACTGATGACTTCTAGGCACAGATCTTCATAATAAAAACAGAAAAGAAGCTACTTTGTTGTTACAGAAAATCTGTAGGGGATGGATGGCTGGAGCAGACAGCTTCTGACTTTTTACTATAGTAATAGTTTATCACACGCTGGGGAGAAACAAGTGTTTCACGCATGCCGACAGTACTCAGATAATGGAGGGCATGCACAGGCCTTTTCACTGAGCTGCAACAATAAATGTCAGTGTATCAGAGGCCACAGCTGAGTGCTGATTTAAACAGGAGTTGTCACTGAAGCATCGGACTTTGGCCTTCATCTGCAATTGACTCCTTTAACTCTGGCATATGAATCAAGGTGCACCTCGCAGACCTGCACAACGACAGAGGGCTTACAAAACCACCGATAATCTGCACTGGCACGTGCTTTGTAGCGGCTCTTTTTCTTTTACGCCAAAAGGCGGGAACTCTTGAGCGACGGTCAATCTTCTCCTGCCCACAAACCAAATCATCCGTCGCAGCCGGCCAGAGCCCGACTGATGAATTTATTCATCCATTAGGACTCATGGAATATGGAACAAATCACCGACCTTGATCTTGCGGTTCATCGCTTTAAAGATGTCATCCAGCTTTTTGGTGGCGTCCTCCCGCTCTGGGGACAGGGGTCCATTGTGGTGGCCCACCACGTCGATCTTCTCATAGTACACCGCTGCCATGTCGGCACTGCCGTTGCTAGAGGGGAACAGGACAGAACCCCAACTCGCAAAACCCACCAGGCTCTTAAACGTGCTGTGCCACAAGAGGCGACACCCTTGTCCAGGTGAGTTACAATAGACGATTTGCATGAAGTTGTCCAAGTACCAGAATAAATCCCCCAGGGACATCCAGCCACTTTCAGCTGTGCTAGAGCTTAGAGGACTGGGTGAGCTGGAGCCTAGCCAGGCTCACAAGGCCTCACCCTGGACAGAGCACCAGTCTACCGTGGGACACACATAGATATGCATTCGCTCACCCCCACCTTGGTGTGTCAAAAACCCGGACAACAGGACTGACAACACTCCAGTGGGCGAGAACAGGAGACCCTGTGCAGATGAAGGGGAAAACACGCAAACTCCGATTCCCAGATCCAGGGTGGGCTCGGTCTTGCCAAGGTCCTTACTTGAAAGAGCTGCTTGCCGAGAACGGATGGACAATATGTCAAAACACAACATGGGAACCGGAATGACTGGGTCTTGTAGCTCTCACGCAAGGAAGGGCATTTTGGTCGCTTACCGCAGAGTTTCAAGAGCACTGTCTATAGCTTGTGTCAGGTTGGACTCCGAAGGACTGTAGAAATACTCTCGGCAGTACTCTGGTCTCACGCCCAAAATCTCCACTTCGCAGCCTAGGAATGATTTCAACAAATGTCACATCAGGCGACTTGCATGACTATCAACAGCATCCTGCCCGTGTGTTAACAGAACACAAGGAAATTAGTCCTCATGAGCTACAACACATTATAAAAACACATTATGATTTATAGCATTTTAACATCTATTTAAAAGCTGTCCTGTGCTGAAAGGGAGAGCTCCCTCAGTCCAGTTATTCCTACAGGTCACTCCAAATCCCCTGTTAATTCAAGATTAGGAACACCTGTCTGAGCAACTGATCCATTGATCGAGTAATGTCAAAGAAGCCAACACTGGTCCCTGATGATCCTTGTGATCTTTATGTTAATAAAACAAACCGCCTCTTTAACTGATCATATTTAAACTGTTTCAGGCCTTCAGGAAGAGAAGGTTTACAAGCTACCTGTAACATCTGCTAAAATGAAGTTCTGCAGGAAAGCAACTGGAGATCCCTGATTTAGAGATTTCTGAGTTTTTTCCATCAATTTTTCTAATGTTGTTTTTGTTGTCGCCACTTCTTTGACATTTGAACAATTTAAAATTAAATTTAAAACAATTCTAGTACAAACATAAGAGCAGCTCTCTCACTTTAATTTTTCCCAGGGATTTCTGAGATTCATATAATTTTTCAGCACAAGAGGTTACAATTAAAACCATCAGCATGATATGGAAATACTAGTTTATGACACAAACCAGGCCAGTAGTACATGTAAACCTTCTTCTTCTGTTTCTGCATCGTTACCCAGAGTGGCTCTGATCCATCCCACCACAGAGGTAAGCGGCTGTCTGGGTTGGTGCCAATGAGAAATTCTTTGCCTGCAGCTCGATCCCACATGTAATTACCAGTCATCTGGTGCACTTCGCAGTGCCGGCCTAAAAAACAACACAATTCTGCATAAATCACACATTCTTTTATCCCTTTATATCAGGGCTCTCAAACTCAGTTCCTGGCGCCTAGTGTTCTGGTTTGTGTTAGTTAACTAACTACAGAACTGGAATAGTTCTAAGAATGCTTCAGGATGATTCATATGTACGTTAACTGCATCCTTAGTGTATGTTTCTATAGTAAACTATAGTAAAAGACATTTAGAAAAATCCTGTACAGTGTATATACGAATATGAACAATTTAATTGACTACTCATAACTCATTGACTGCTTGGAACAAAAAACAAGACACTAGGCCCTCCAGAAATTGTGTTTGACACTCCTGATTTACTGTACATAAAAACTGCAGATTTTACATACTGTAAACAAGTATTTGCAACCATCTTTTTGAAAGTGAACGGCTATAAACCTCACCTCACAAGTCACAAAACTCCAGCTTGTGGAAAACACATTTGCCTTTTTACGTTAGTCCTTGATAGGCATTAGTACAAATAATACACAGATCTAGGCGGGGGCTCAGTCTAGTTTAGTTTGTGAGTATACAAGTGTGATTTACACAACATCCTGAATGAAGAATACTGCAAAAACTGCAAAACCACTCCTACAATAAATTGTGGATAGATTACCCATTAAAATAGCAGTAAGCTATATCCCTCATGTGCAATTTCACCCTCGTTTTCCTTTGCTTTATTCAAATAATACTTGATACAATACATCCTGTCTTGGAACATACTGCAAGTGTTCTTTTTTTTTAAATAAGCAAAGAACATTCATTCCATATAAAGATACAGTGCACTAACAACCATTACTGTACCAACAAAGGCAGCAGAGCTAGAGGTTCTAGAGAGCTGATGAAGAGCCCATTGTCTATCATGAGCTACACGTTCTGGCAAGGATTACACAACTGTGTTATGCCACACAACACTGAGCATTATTCACTGAGTTCCAACAGGGTGCTTACAGTGGTCACAGGGAGATGAGGGAAGATTACCTATGAGGACTGTTGAAAGTTTACCTGGCTGCCACTTGTGTGATCAGCTCAGTTAAAAACATTCGGCATGCACGTCTTAGAAAACACTTTGTGAAAGTCTTTTAAAAACCGGTAATCAGTTCTTAGTCCCAGTACGAGCATTATCCGTTTGCAATTTTATATATTCAACTTTTACAATTTTATATATTCAAATTTTACGAGGGACCTTATCATAAAGCCTTCTGAAAACATATGGTAAGTAAAACTTATAATAATAATTGCTTACACTTATATAGCGCTTTTCTGGACACTCCACTCAAAGTGCTTTACATGTAATGGGGATCCCCTCCACCACCACCAATGTGCAGCCCCACCTGGATGATGCGACGGCAGCCATAGTGCGCCAGAACGCTTAACATCTCTCAGTGGGGAGGAGAGCAGAGTAATGAAGCCAATTCATAGAGGGGGATTATTAGGAGGCCATGATTGGTAAGGACCAATGGGGAAATTTGGCCAGGATGCCGGGGTTACACCCCTACTCTTTTCGAGAAACACCCTGGGATTTTTAATGACCACAGAGAGTCAGGACCTCGGTTTTACGTCTCATCCAAAGGACGGTGCCTGTTTACAGTATAGTGTCCCCGTCACTATACTGGGGCATTAGGACCCACATGGACCACAGGGTGAGCGCCCCCTGCTGGCCCCACTAGCACCTCTTCCAGCAGCAACCTTAGTTTTTCCCAGGAGGTCTCCCATCCAGGTACTGACCAGGCTCACACCTGCTGAGCTTCAGTGGGTTGCCAGTTGTGAGTTGCAGGGTGATATGGCTGCTGGCTAATCATGCTGCTGTATACTCTGTTGTTACCCCTTGTTACCTGCCCGTTTGAACAGCAGGTGAGCAAGACCTGCAGAAGCTGCACCCATTCTGTCCCTCTACCCCCAGGATCCTCCTTCCATCCAGAAAATCATTCAGTTTACTTCCAATTATTTCAATAACATCTGATGTAAGAGACGTAAGACTTGACTTGGTGGATGGCAATTGTCCCATCAGTGGGTATTACCCCTGTCTCTAGATGAATAATAACACATTCAAGTACAAAGAGGTGCGTATTATGGTACTTACACAAAGTTAAATGACAAAATTTAGGGCGTGCTTATCCAGCCTGTCCTTAATGAGCCATTAATATCATTACCTGAGCTTTCAAGGTAAATTCTTAAGCACTCTGGTTTGCTTGACTAGATAACAAGTATTTTTTTGCCAAGGATGGTTTAACCTATAACTGCAATAAAATCTCAACAGATCTGCCATGCCTTTTGCACCTGCTGCAGAACTGGGAGTTCACATTTAGCAGCGTTCATTTCTGCATGAGCACGCTTTGACACCCGCAGCAGGTCCACTGGATTAGGCCTTTCCATCACATAACACAGTGCATGTCAGGCGTTATCACTGCCAGCTACGCTCCCTCACTGCAGTGGGAATGTGCACTGTGAAAACAGCAAACGCCTCGTCCAGTAGGTTGATCATGAGAACCAGGAGTTTAGCCGAAGGGCTGGGAACAGAAAAAATGGCTTTGGAATAGAGGCTGGTCTAAAATGTTTTCCAACAAGCATGAAAATCCAAATCGACCTGGAGGTGATTAAAAATAATTTTTAGGATTTCATGTGCCCACAAGTTAGTTTCTCCTCTGCAGCTACCAAAACTTTGAAGAACTATTATGTACCTTAAAAGGGCCCATCAATTCAAATGTCAAGGATTCACGAGTACTTCTATCGAAGCATGAAAACATGTTCTCTGTTTTTAAACAAAGAGGAAAACTGTCTGAAGTACTAAAACTTCAAGACAAGAATGGCTTATCTTGTCTTCTGAAAGTTTAATGCAGGAGAAGAATTATATAAGCATTTAAAGGACATACTCTATTCCATGGAAATCTGGCAATTCTCAATTCTCAAACTGAGGACATTAACATGAACATGTTGGTATATATTAAACTGATCTTTTCCTTATCTGTTGTCTCTAGCTAGAGGTGCATATTTAAACTCTCACTTTCAGAGTTTAGGAAGCTCATTTAAAAACACAGTGCCTTGCAAATCACTCTGACTGGGGCTATAATCCTGGCAGCATTCTTTATCTGAATGTTAAAAGTTTAACAAGAGAACTACAGTAACTTCATTTACTTTTCAAACTACAGTCACACGTGTTAGAAGGTTTGTACCATATCTTGGATAACAGACCACACCATTTAGGAGTCTGCTTAACAATAAATTAATTTAAAATGTGCTTCAGTTGTATTCAAAACAAACATTTTAAAGTCCAGGTACACGTCCCATTTTCCGTACAAGGGGATCATTTTGTCTATGAGCACTTTTCAGGAAGTTGAATATGCTAAAGAACAGCAGAACACTTGAAAGCAAGGCAAGTTGACTTAGTGCAAATGACACATTAATAGTGTTAGAGAAAAGACATGGCTTGTGAGTGGGTTTTGTAAATCTCAAGAGAAGCAGTGTCTGTAGTGGATCCTTACAGCAAGATTCACAGATGATGTGCTGCTCTAAAGCACCAGAAGCCTCTACCGCCCACGTGTGAAGTCTGGTCTTTGGCCGAGTCATAACTCCTCAATCAGCGCAGCTCCGATTACAACCTGAACATCACTCGTGCCGTACATCCTCAGAGCAACCTGGAGCTGGCCCACTCAGGGCCTTCCATGTGAGCTTCTCATCACGGCTCATCAGGTCTCGTTGACATAGAACTGCCAGGGTTTTCTCTCCAGGTGAAGGAAGGCCTCGTCTTCAGCAGCTGGGACGCCCTCGGCTATGGAAAAGAAGAGTCTTCTGTTCCAACAGAAATAAAGATTCTCTATGACGTCATAAGGGCTCTTCAAGGAGACCGTTAGCTGGGCTGAGGGTGAATAAGCAGGCAAATGTTTTGCGATTGACAATGGTGGTACTGTGGCGTCTGGGCAGCACAGTGCGGGTCTTTTGCAGCAGATATGTATCGCCAGTTGGGGATTACAATGAGGATGACTCCTGGCATGTTGTGCCATGATGCATTGACTTGTGAGGGGCATCTGTGCCAGGCTCCCGTCGGTCAATGGACATATTCAGCTGTCGAGATAACACAGATGAGAAACTGGCCTCCCTCTGGGTCATTCTCGTTGGCTTTTTTCTATTCCGCATTTTTTGTGACGGGGAAAACCTCCCTCCCACAGACTCCCTTAAACAGCTGGGTGACTGACAGCTCACTGGAAGGCGAAGAGCATGATCAGTGTCTCCGCTGCAGATTCAGATCTAAGGCCTAATGCACAACTCAAACAGGCTCCTCATCTTCTCCGCTATTTCTCTCTTTATTGTCAACAATACTAGCATGGCTTCCGATGAAACTGTGCGGGCAGACGACAGATTGTAATGTTCAAGTAATTAACTTGTACTAAATCCCATTACCCACCACATGGTATATTAAATACCCTACTCATCCTGTGCACTGTGATCAAATGAAGATGAGATATCTGCTTTGTGGTGTAATTATGTAAGCATGAACGACTGCTGAGGTTATGGATTGCTTTGTACTGTACTTCTCCGGTTCAACAACGTGTTTTATGTGGTGTGTCCTGAAATCAAACTTTTCACTGGGGGCAG
Source organism: Lepisosteus oculatus (assembly GCF_040954835.1). Taxonomy (NCBI): domain Eukaryota; kingdom Metazoa; phylum Chordata; class Actinopteri; order Semionotiformes; family Lepisosteidae; genus Lepisosteus; species Lepisosteus oculatus. The sequence continues at coordinate 75,413,964 of NC_090696.1, forward strand.
ACAGGATTCGAGACGCAGTCTTGACACCTTGGCGTTTTTGTGCAGTCCAGCGCTTCAGGTCGGGGCTGTAAAGAGCGAAGTCTTCTAGGGTCTGAACACTTATTCCCACTGGCTACTGTCTAACAGCCCATTTCCTCTGCTCCCTGCCCCTTCTTACCCACTCTGTCTCTTTGCAACTTTCCCCTCCCTCCCTCGCGCCCAAAGAGGGCTCCACCGCTCAAACAGGGCGTTTCTCTTCTCCTCTTTCCCTGTGAGCGTGGGAGGAAGCTGTAGCCCTTCCCCTTCCGCTGTCGCTGCCTGTGGGCAGGTGTCGGTGCCAAGTCTCGAGGGGGGATACGCGACTGGCCTGTGCTGGCACCGCCGGGTGGGGGGACTGGCCTGGCCGCGTAGCACCGGAGGCCAGGCAGCAGGGAAGGAGCTGCTCCTGCTGCTCCGATGAGAGGGAGGGCAGGGGGGACTGCACCGCGTGAGCCCCCAGCCAGGGCGGCGCCATGACCCAGCCGTGACCCCGGCCAGAGACAGGCAGGCAGAGGGCACGGCCGAGGGCAGCAGAGGAGAGGGGCTCACGTCACAGGTTCCTTGGCCGCGGCAGGCAGCGGCTGTCCGAGTCACCCCGCCAGTGGCGGATGAGAGGTGGCGGAGCCAGGAGTTCGCTCTGGTTGCAGTTCGGGGTCCACGTCCCAGGGGTGTCTTCCAACAGTGTGGACGACAAGCAGCAGGGCTGCACGAGGAAAGAGCGAGCCAGGCAGCGCACCAGCGCACAAATAAACCACGCTCTCGGTCCCTTCGTCTTTCCAAAAGCTGTTCTTGACACAAAGGCCGGGCAGCACCTTACCCTGCTAAGCTGCATGTTGAGAGGGGCGATTTCAGCTCTTGTGTGGCATCCGAAATGGCAGAAAGGAAAGCCTACCGGGACTCTTACTGAAGCTGCTACAGTCTACACCGGGGTTCCCGAGTGTCCAGCAAAGACGGCTTGAACCTTCAGTCACGTTGGCTCGCAGAAACCGCACGCAGATTTCTCGGCTTCTCGCAGAATCTCAAGTACGCTTTGCTGGCCTCTTAGATCTTAGAGGTCTTTTACCCTTAGGTGTGTGCGTGACCTTCTGATCCCTCACGTAGGGAAGTGAAAATTATGATCAGTGGCCAAACACTCGTGACTGGGTGGCAGCTCTGGGGCTCTGGCAGCTCATTACCAGCACACCTCAGGAATGCTGAGTGTATTTTACATGACTTTTATTAAGACTATTGCACACTTGTTTCACACAACCCCTTGGGATGTCTTTATAAGGTAAGGCACCATAGATTGTAAACATGTAAGGCTGTGCTGTTCAACGTCAGGCTAAACTAGTCTGGTAGAGGCTGGGATTTTGTCCGACAGCACTTCCACACAGTGACAGATTGGCTTGAACTGGGTGGAGAGAGATCTCAGATATTAAAATACAAAATCATCATTCCGTACAGCACTCATAAGCTTTGCTTCTGTATCACATATAATTAGGAACAAGTAACAGGTTTATTCCCTGCTGAAAAAAAGAAGAAAGAAAACACAATGTTTCGGCCGTGGAGCCTTCTTCAGGTGTGAGGTGTAAGGTAACACCTGAAGAAGGATCCACTGCCGAAACGTTGTGTTTTCTTTCTTCTTTTTTTTCAGCAGGAATAAACCTATTACCTGTTCCTTTGCAGCCTACAGTACGCATGCTAACGCAGCTACCCACCTGAATCACATATAATAAGCCCGCCAGATCTGCTGATGACATACTGTACTGATCCTTATCAATGAGCTTCATTTGACAGAAATGTAAAAAACTGATTTACAGTATATGGCACGTATATTCAAGACCCTTGAAACGTCTTGTGTGAAATCTGGACTGAAACCACCAAATGCACAAAGCACTGGCTAGAAAATAGGCTGGATCCATGCCCACCCTCAGGAAGTCATGATTATTATCAATTTATTTTATGAAATTCAACTATCGTGACTCTGAGAAAGGGCACAGCATGAAGCTTGCAAGGTATCAGGTTTCAATTTTATTCATATTCTTCAGGGCAGAAAGGGTTAATCCAGGGTGTGTTAAACCTCATCTGAAGGGGATGCTTTTGGTAACGAGGGCCAAATGAATGAAATCTCTGCACTTCAGTCCAGTGGCTACTCATGTGACAAAGGCAGGCTGTGCCCTGTGTGTGAGCTCCGTTGGACAGACAGCTTCTTGCTCAAAGACACTGCTGTCTGGTAGGGATCCCAGAGGACCTGTTACTGATTCCCAGTACAGGATACAGAGCTATTTGCAGGATAAGAAGACATGTGTTTCAGAGAGACCTGCAGATCACTGTGCAGCTCAATTATGTGACCTGCAGAACGTGGCGAGTCCAGACCTGCGGACTAGCCCACAGCGGCTGTGTTTGGAAACGAGCACAAAGAGTGACTATCCGCGAGCAACTTGTATAGCGCCTTCCACAAAAGGACTGGACGTTGTCACTGATGTGCCTCGTACAGATCCACACGTTTATAATGGCGGTCGTGTTTGTGTTTGTTTCAAATGAAGTCATTCAAACAGCAAAGATGGGACAAAGGTTTGTCGATGAGTGTCGCAGCATAGAGCGCGTAGAACTGTGTACTGTGCGCGGGCGCATGTATCACACTCAGCTTTCCGGATGAAACGACGGGGCCTTGGTTAATGTTTCACTAAAGATTTAGTAGGATGGTCACATGCCCTGTCTGCGCTGCTGTAATTACCTGCACCTACAGTACACCAACCCCTTGTATGATACATTACACACCAAGGAGAAAATCAGATTACACTCCGAGTAAAACATCTCTGTGCCCAGTATCAGGACCTGCTCCTTATCCAGAAGCATGCCAAAACGAAAGAAAAGTTATTTAAATACTAGTCAAAGTCTGGATTACTACCAGCCTGTTAAAAGGTCATAGTTGCAAAGTTGGTTACACAATAAGGCTAATTTTAAACGCACTCTCGTAAACAGAAATGGAATACATTTTGCAGACCTCTTGCAACATCACAGTAACACAAACTATAATGCCTTAGATTCTTTAAAAACTTCAGTTCTGTACAGTCCTCGCTAATTCCTTTTTATGTGACGACAAAATGCAGAGTTGGAGTCCCGATCCCCACATCAACACTGAGAAAAAAAAATGTGTTTCCACGAATTTTACCATTCATACCTGTTAATGACGTTAGTCCTGATCGTAACGCCATCAAGATGAGAAAAAGTTTAACTTTCTGACCGCAAGAAAAACACTGCTGCCTAGGTTAACAACAATTTCTTTCTACTGCGCATTAAGGGTAACACTACCCACACAGCAGCCAAAACTTTCGGCAAAACTCCGCTCGCCTTCGCAGAAAGAAAACCTTACCCGTCATGAGAGAATAGTAATTCGGGTAGGAAAGGCTGGGAAAATCAGGTGTCATGTAGTCCGCTTTGACCCCACTGTCCACGATTTCTTTGAACCCGGGCAGGGCGTCCAGCTGGTTGATATAATCGTAGCGGAATCCGTCAATCAGGAAAACCAGCAGTTTTCGGCTTGCCAAGCCGGGTCCCAGGGCACAGGCGACGAAGACGACGGCACAGGCGACGGTGTGGTGAGCCATGGCTCTTGAGCTCATCACGCCTCCCCGCTCGCCGCCGACTGCCGACGGATTTGAAAGCGCCGGAGGAGGCAGCGGTCCATCCCGATCCAGGCAGGGGCGGGGTCCCTGCACTTCGCCTGATCTCTGGGGTTATTATGGGAACATCTGGCCTTTGGAAGTCCTCCTACATCCTTCATTGTCCTAATGTGTACATTAATGTTTTGTATATATTTATTACCCCCGCCCGCCCGCAGGCAGAATAATCTATGCAGCCCCGTTAACAGAGTCGGCTGCTTGTCCACGGCTCCTCTGTCAATTAAAAACTTCTAGCGCATTAACACCTGGGACACTGGGGGTGAAACCAAAATGAAAGCTTTTATATGGGCCACTCGGGGTCTACAAACGTTTGGGCAGAATATTCGAGCGAGCAATATGATTTCCCGCACGGAAACTACAGTACACGAAGTTAGGGCACGTTTCAAATAATACAACAGTATGTTAGTGCTTTAAAACGTTGACGTAAAAACATACCATTCCAGACTTGTGTCACAAAAATAAAGGCTGTTCTTTGACCTTTCCACCAATTAAAACTGTGTCATAGTAACTGATTTGATAGGGAGAGTCATGACATATTATAATAATAATAATAATTGCTCTCACTTATATAGCGCTTTTCTGGACACTCCACTCAAAGCGCTTTACAGGTAATGGGGACTCCCCTCCACCACCACCAATGTGCAGCATCCACTTGGATATCATTGTTAGCCACAACCAAAAAAGGAGAGTTAGAGGCAAAAAGTTAAACAAGTGAAATAGCATTTAAACATAGTCGATATTGTTACTAAAAATATTGTTGCATCGCCATGATCTGCAGGTCAGCATCTACTCAGTTTAGCGCCCGGTGCAGCACTTGGATTCTAAGGAGGGAAAATTCCCGGAGCAAATTAACACAGAAATATTAACAAAATATTGAAAGTGAATAAAAATGTGGACTATTTTTTGTTACAAAATAATTAAATACCTAACACGCCTATAAACTCGGCTGTTTTCAAGCGCACTCGCTCGCTCTCCTGGCGCCCACTGACGCACGCCGGGAAGCAGAATAATTTCGCGACCTCATTGAACGAATCAGGCGAGGCGTTATCGCAGAACGCAGAGCTATTGCAGCGCCTCCGCATTCAAGGTCCCAAAGACTGGAAAAAAACCCAACAACAAGCACCGTATTCCATTAGTGAGGACTAATGCACCACCGGGGGGTCTTTTCTCCTTATCCGCAGGAAGGCACAGCGCCTGTGTCTGTGACGGGACAGTCTCTGTGGCGCGTAATGCGTCATGATAAGAAGACTAAACATATTCCACGTTGTAACTATGTGTTTTACATAGAGACATAGCGACATAAAGATGGTCCCTCAATTTTACAAGGCGTTATAATTTTCGATTTCCCTTTACAAGTACTCCTTACAGTCTGTGGACAATAAGAGCTGCACAAAATCCATCATTTAGTAGGATATAACCTTCACACTCCCCCGTGCTGTCTTTCATAGCTATATATTCCCTGTCAGTTGATCTCTGTTCAGCTCACCTTCTCTTAATAATGTTTGACTGTAGCAAGTTGACTAAGCCCACAGCACATTGCATTAAATATAAAATGTGCAGAAAAGGGGATTCAACAATATCCCTCCTCTTGATTCTTACGTGATTGGGTTTTGTTTTGTTTTTTTGCTGGCATTTACTGCCACAGACCAGTCTGAAGTCTAAATTCCTCTGTAAGGAGATCGCTTCTTAAATTGTCCTCTGGTTCAGATTAATACACCACAAGACCGTTCTCGCTCTGCTGCTGCAGCAGATGGAGTACAGATGATCTCCTATAGCGCCCCCACGCTTTTCCAGACTGCCTGGTACATCTCCAGCGCCGGCACCCTGCCTGGTCACTGAAAGCTCTGTCATGACCCTGAGTCCGAGAGCGTGCAGGCTTTCGTGAGGCGATGCCCTGCTGCACTGGGGGCAGTGGGGCAAAGGGTGCGAAACTCTTGCCAAAGTGCTGCTCCATGTTCCCCCACTGGCACACGTCATTCTGCGGCTGCCAGCATGCGCACACCAGACCTTCAGACGGAGGTCATCAAATCAGAAAGACTTCACAACGCCCCCCAGAACAATGAGATCTGGGGGATATTTGTTTTTCTTTGTCTGATCTGCCTCAGAGCACACTAACAAAACAAAGCTCGTATTGTGGAAAGACTGATTGACTAAACTGAAAGCAGCAGCCTATCAGTGGTGCAACAAAATCCAGTCCAGGGAAAGGGCCACTGACACAGTGTGATTACAGGCTTGAAACGGACGCACAGCACCGAGAGCGAACCTTTCAGGCCCCCGAGGCTTCCCCGAATGAAACATCCCGGACAGGCAGCTGTGGCAGGCCACACGAGAACACCGAGGCTCGTACTGTGCCTCAGGGGTGTCGAAGAAGAGCCCTTCCTCACGGCCGGAGTCTTCTCCCCCGCTTCAGCCCCGGCCTCTCTCCACGAACCCTCTGACAGGCCGGGCGCACCTCGGTAGGCTGGATGCCTTCCAAGTCACACAAGTCTCTCTCCTGTTTCCAGCAACCTGCTGCGGAGCCTGGCTTGTCTCCAAGCTGGGGAAGGGCACGGCTCACCCGACATGCAGTTCCCCTGCCCTCTCCAGCAGCTGCTCGGCTCCCCTGTCGCAGTGTCTCTTACCCCGGCTGCCTCACCTCCTGCCTCCCAGCTGCTCCCTGGCTGTGCTGTGTCCCGCCCTCAGGGAGCCGAACCCAGCGGGGCTCAGCACACCTTCTCTCTGTACTCTTCGGCTGGTGCCGAGAGGCAGCCTTTATGCCACTTATAATAATAATAATAATTGCTTACACTTATATAGCGCTTTTCTGGACACTCCACTCAAAGCGCTTTACAGGTAATGGGGATCCCCTCCACCACCACCAGTGTGCAGCATCCACCTGGATGATGCAACAGCAGCCATAGTGCGCCAGAACGCTCATCACACATCAGCTCTCAGTGGGGAGGAGAGCAGAGTAATGTAGCCAATTCATAGAGGGGGATTACTAGGAGGCCAAGATTGGTAAGGGCCAATTGGAAATTTGGCCAGGACACCGGGGTTACACCCCTACTCCTTTCGAGAAGCGCCCTGGGATTTTTAATGACCAGAGAGAGTCAGGACCTCGGTTTTACGTCTCATCCTAAGGACGGCGCCTGTTTACAGTATAGTGTCCCCATCACTATACTGGGGGATTAGGACCCACATGGACCGCAGGGTGAGCGCCCCCTGCTGGCCCCACTAACACCTCTTCCAGCAGCAACCTTAGTTTTTTTTCCCAGGAGGTCCCCCATCCAGGTACTGACCAGGCTCACCCCTGCTTAGCTTCAGTGGGTTGCCAGTTGTGAGTTGCAGGGTGATATGGCTGCTGGAAATATCTTTCCCAACACTGGTCCTTCTAAAAAGGCCCGAGTCTGCTGTAATTACAGGTTGTTGTAAATAAAGCTTCTTCCCCTGCTGGCCTGTGGGCTTGATGTGTGACCTGGTGCTGTAAGTAGTGCTTTTTGCTCATGTCCTTTCTTGACCGCACAAGTGGCCACTCTCTTCCAGCAGCCCCTCCCTCAGACATAGTCTGAAGAAAACCCTAAGTGTCATTCAGGAACCCGGAAACACCAGCCTCGGTGCAAAAGTGTTGTTGAGCTTTGATGTACAATCTAAAGACTCACCTCAGAGGTGTTGGTCAGTCTCACAGGTCCGCGGGTCCCTCACACCACAATAACTTTTATTTTTGGTCACCACGTTAAAGAATCGGTTCAGGGAAGAGTAACCGGATACATTCTGGGGATTAACAGAAATATCCTTCTCACACGGTGGGCTACAAAACAAGCTCCCCAGCCACGTTTCTGAAGCCAAAACCCTGGTTCACTTCAAGCTATGGCTGGATAAGATCCTGGGATCAATTAGCGACTAACTCGACTGGATGAACCAAACAGCCTAATCGTTAGCAACATGTCTTGTGTTCTAACACACTGCAGCCTCTCCTGTTTCCCCCAGGCTCCCTGCACTTCATTGCAGCTGTGAGTCTGCTTCAGCGAGTCTCATTCATACAGAAGTCTGTCACCCCTTTCACAGTCACTTCACTTCAGTTTAAAGATCTGTTGGGGGTTTAAAAGTCCCTCATTCACCCTTCAAAACCACAGTAACTACCAGCCTGTGCGAACTGGTACCTTGCATTTATCAGACTGACACTGCAAACAACTTTTTACCTAAACCAACACTTTCCAGAATCAAATACAGGCCTGTTTGCCTTCTGACCAACGATCCACTGCCAGAGCATTGTTTTCTCAGTGCAAAACCAAGCACTCATCTTCAGAAGAGCAACAAAACATTGCACACCCCCTACTCAGCTCTAAGGATTGTGTAACAAAGTCTGTTTCTGATTAACTTTTCCATAGAGAAACGTTCAGTATGATTTGGCTTCTATGCTTTTGGAAAATAGGTTGCAAATAAACTGCAGGTAAACGGATCAGTTTCTACTCACTTTAAATCACCATCTGAGCTGCACATTTTGTCATCTCTAACATTTTAACTTTGCTTCTCCTAACTGAAACATGAACTCTGGGAGGGAGCCGAGTTTGCAAACACAATTGTCACGAACTGTCGGTTTAGGACGTTTCAGACTCTTTTATTTTTGTGAAGGTGTCACTGTTGAGGTTGTCCTCACGGCTTGGCCAGAGGTCCCAGAGTCCTGAGCCCTTGTGGGTATGCAGTGTCCCCAGGGGGGGGAAAGATGACCCCAGACACTTGTTTAAAGTATCTACGACAGAAAGGGTATATATGAGTAAAAAATGGGGTGTCTACCTTTCTACCTGCCTCAGACACTCAGGCAAACTTCCCCACCCCACCGAATTCCTCTGAGCCTCCAAGCGTATGCACCTGGAGCTCGGGCCTGCTGCGGAAGATTCCAGGGGTAGCGCTCTTCTGCTGATGGTTCCTGCAGAAGGGATTTTTCTGAGACAGCTGCTCCGCTGCGCGGGCTCACTTCAGGAGGACTGAAGCTCGCAAAGGAAGCTTTGGGGACCTTAAGGCAGCACTGACCCTCTCCCCACAACCTGGCTTTTCTAAAGCTGGTGGTGGACACTGGCTCCCGGGACATCACAGGCTGGCCCTGTGGAAGGGCGAGTAGAAGGTCACTCCAGTCAGGCACTCAGCAAACCAGAGAGGTACGACTGTTAATAACAGTGAAAGCTAGAAAGTGCTTCACAGCATACATGGTGTGAGCCTGGTCAGTACCTGGATGGGAGACCTCCTGGGAAAAAACTAAGGTTGCTGCTGGAAGAGGTGTTAGTGGGGCCAGCAGGGGGCGCTCACCCTGTGGTCTGTGTGGGTCCTAATGCCCCAGTATAGTGACGGAAACACTATACTGTAAACAGGCGCTGTCCTTCGGATGAGACGTAAAACCGAGGTCCTGACTCTCTGTGGTCATTAAAAATCCCAGGGTGTTTCTCGAAAAGAGTAGGGGTGTAACCCCAGCGTCCTGGCCACATTTCCCAATGGCCCTTCCCAATCATGGCCTCCTAATAATCCCCATCTACGAATTGGCTTCATTACTCTGCTCTCCTCCCCACTGAGAGCTGATGAGTGTTAAGCGTTCTGGCGCACTATGGCTGCCGTCGCATCATCCAGGTGGGGCTGCACACTGGTGGTGGTGGAGGGGATCCCCATTACCTGTAAAGCGCTTTGAGTGGAGTGTCCAGAAAAGCGCTATATAAGTGTAAGCAATTATTATTATTATTATTATTATTAGTATTATTATATATGCAGTATGGATGGTCGTGCTTCCTTCCACTGCTCCTTCAGCTCCAGGCGGGATGGACTGAGGCAGTCTGGGGGCACAGCTTTGTTAATGTGCACCTGGCTGGAGTCAAGAGCCTGAACGGTGTCCCAGAGTTCTGTGCGGAGCAGGGGTGTGGTCGCTGTTGTTGCTGCGGACACAGCTGCCAGGAACAGGGCCAGACCAGACCTGGGTTGACCCGAGAGCATCTGCCATGCTGCCCGGCTGTGGACCCAGAGGCAGGGGGACCCGAACATCCCACGGGGACTCACCGTGCCCAGGGGCCCAGTTCTGAGGCCCTGCCATTTCGGGAGCTCTGCCAGGAAACCGGGGTCCCCCAGTGCTGCCGTCCTGCTGGTGATTGTTCAAATATCACGAGGCGACTGGATTATCCTGGGGCTCATCAGCAGGCGGCAGGGTCCTGAGTGCCTGGCGAACCTGCTGCTGCCCCTAGGGGGAGAGCCAGCTCTTTGAGTGGCAGCAGAGGAAGTATGAGCCCGGAGAGCAGGTCTGGGGTACCGCAGCCCCCACACGAAGGTGCTGTCGAAAGGAAGAGCCCTGTATGCATGATCACTCATGTGCAGAAACCACCTGCAGATGAGGGACCGGAAAACAAAGTGACTGCGACCCCTCACGTGAAAAACGCAGGTAGCATAAAATACAGAAAACAAAAAAAATTGCTTCGTTTTGGAGTCCCATGTCCGTCTGAAACAAAGGCAGGGAGATCGCCCGCTTGAGACGCTGTGGGCTTGACCCACAGGCCTGTCGGGACCTTTGGGCCGGGCCTGTGCTTGCACCAGATCAGTGGGTTAAGACATTGTCCCTTAGGGATATTAAAGACACTCTCGCAGTGTCGTGGTGACTTTAGGGAAGCAGGGATTCAGAGATCTCCAAACTGCCGCACTGCAGCTGATGTAGAGACAGCTTAACTGGCTTTCAGCCCCTCCCTCAGCTTCTCTCAGGGCGATAAGGACTCGGCAAGCTGCCTCCAAACCTGACAGCCCTGCGATGATTCGGCGCCACCTCTCCAGGACCGCTCCAGGAGCCAGACGTTTTCAGTTGGTATGGTTTATCTGTCACGCAGTCTCAGTTGCAAGAAGATACCACTGCTTCAAGGGCCTTGAATACAACTCCCCCTCATTTTGTTTCTGTCTTCTTCCTGGGCCGCTCCCGACTTTTCTCACCTCAGCGATTTTTCAATGTTATTTTTACAACACACAAGGTCTCGAAAATACCATGTAGACGTTTAACCCTCGTGTACAAAAGCCCTTACATGCTGCTTCAGTCTCTTCTTGTCCTCGGCTAAGGGGACAGTCGGACCCGAATCTCTGACGCCTGAACTATAACAAGCATCTTCACTGTTGAAGTCTGTCAAGAAACCTTTATTCACCATGTTTTATTACAATCCAAGACCACCAAGTGTACACAAATAGTTTATAGAGAAGTATATCAAATATCCAGCTATATAAAAAATGACACGTTTTCCGAATCATCATGTACATTGACATTACATATAGCATGATTTTCGTACAGGTTTGTAGGGAAAGAGTCAAGGTAGATGGTTCCAAATCTACATATAGAAACAATATAAACACACTGTACTTAAATCATGTTGAAGCAAGTCATAAAATGTAACTCACGAAATACTTTGAAAGCACAGTATTATTAAAATAAACTTATATAACGTCAATAAACTAAAGGTTTCTTAGGTCAAAGCAAAATTATACGTGAAGTATGATGTATAACTGCCTTAAAATGTATAAGCCAGTTTACGTATTTAAAGCACGACATACTGTAAGTAGCTTACATTGAAGCGTGCTTTGTGTCTGTAAATTTCAGGCAAAAATACTATTCTTTGATTTCCGATTCGTAAACAACACTAGAGGTCCCACAGCCTACAGTATCTGCTGAGGCTGAGCCAGCAATTGCGAACTAGTGCGCCATCGTGCGCCCCCTGTAGGTCATGAATAGGTAGTTTCCTGAGTTTAGCTCTTCTGCGGCCGTCTCTAGGAATAGCAGCAGTCGCTCAGCAGTGCTTCAGACGGCGCACGTCGTCTTTATTACTCCGTAATACACCGGATTTTCAATCCCCGAGCTGCACCACAGTCATTAACAACGGCTGATCCCAGATTTAGAGACGAAAAAAAAAAGAAGAAAAAAAACTGCTGTCAAGCGCAGGCTTTAAGAGAAAGTTCAATTAACACACAGAGGCAGGGCCAGCTTCAGATAAGCGTGTCTTAAAAACAAATATTTAAAAGTACAAAACAAAAATGCTGTGGTGAAACCCGGTATTAGCACATCTATAATCGTGTTATTATATCGTACTGCAGGTTGTATTGGCTTCCTGTACCTGGAATTAGATAATGCATTAGGAAACCATAACATTCTCGGAAGGAGCTGATAAAGTAACTCAGAGGAGGTTTTTGAACGATTATATGAGTAAACACAGCAATAAGAAAGAAGTGGAGAACGGAGAAGATGAAATATAGAAATATGTATTAGACTGCAGTGCACATACCGTACAACAAGAATGAAAACAGGACATTTCAGACAAGGTAAAAACACCGAGAGAGAAAGTCTCTAGTTCGGGGAATAATTAAAAATATATATATATATTAAGGAGCTACTTCAACCAAAACCCTTCTAAGAAGTGGTCATTCCAAGAAAACATCAGGCTGAACACACTGTAGCAGCTAGGAAAAGCCGAAACGTTGTATTTCTACTGTCTTATGTTTTCAATTTCGACTTCCTCAGAATAATTAGCATTACTTACGGTTCATATCCTGTCGTTTGCAGACGTCCCTCGACAGCCTCCTCCGGAATTCAGTGTTGGTTGTAGGAAATTCGTGAATTACCCTGTGAGGACACTAGGTGGGGGCATTCATCACAGTTTAAATCCTGTTGGACGTCAAGGCTCTTTGTAAAGTATTACGACAGCTACGGAAGCCATGCGTTTTATAGATGAACGGTGAATACTTTACAAGAGCTCTTGTAAACAACAGCGTTTTCCAATGGCGGTGCTGCCTGTGCTTGGCCATACTTTTACTATGATGTCACTGTGCTTTATTACTAACCTTATATTGTACAATGGTATATAGCTTTTTTATAAGACGTAGGAAGCCCTCCGTAGAAAGTAGGCTATACACACAAGCCACTCGTCTGCACAAGCGTTTATCATCCATTTTAGAAGACACGGAGGCTGTTATTGTGCTTCAGCTACTGTCAGAAAGTTTTACACCCTAGCAAAGCTGTCCACATTACCCCCTGAGCCAGAGGCCTGCACACAGCTTTCGGAGTATGACGTTATGCGATGACAAGAGATGTGGAAATAAAGGTAAGGGTCGCTTATTCGTTTTTTTATGTGCAAACTGTCAGAGGCTTATAGGAGGTTAATTAGGCATTCATCCACTAGTTAATCATTTCACTCATTCGATCACCAATTATTTCATTCATTCACTAAATGCAGTGAATCCACCCATTCATTCAAATTGACATTCTTCCATTCTCTTCTTTATTCACTCTTCTGATGAATGCTTCTCGGACATTTTTCATTATTCTTCTGTTTTCAACTCTTTTCTTTTCTTTATAGAGAAACACTATATATGTTGATCTTCTACTGAAACATCTGCTCTTTTGTTTGGAGCGGCAAGTAAACCTGACAGACTTGTTTTTTGCAATGTTTTTGCAATGAATATGTCTCAGTCAATTGGATTTTGACTGCTAATGTATATTTTCCCTCAATGTATTGTGATTAGGTTTTGGAAGGTTCTGTTCAGTTTGAATTAAAAACAGCTGAACAACGGGCTTTGTTTTATTCTCACTCAAACCAAGCAGAATTATTAACTACTGTATCAAAGTTGCTTCAACCGTACAAAACTCGTTTTACTTGTTATAATCAATAACAACTGATTACTCATGGACATTGAGTCAGTAATGTCCTCGTAACATACACGTTTTGAACGGTAAAACATTTGCACAGCAGTGTATAAACACACACATGATGGAATACGAACCACGTGCAAAGTAAACTCTGAAAGGCCCAACATGTCCTGTCCTGCCATGGGAGAACAAGACAAACAGGGTGGCGTTAGAAATGAAGCACAACAAAAAAAATAAGTGGGAGCAAACCATGAAAAAAATGGCATTTTCCAATTTAAACTTCATCAACATGTTCCCTTTGTAACAATTGTGTCTATTTTTAAATATGTCTAGTGTGTCCTCATTTTTACTTCCATAGTTGTACCTAAGTACAAAAAAAAATTAACCTGGTGTCATCTTCGTTGAATCAATTGCGCCCATTCTCACATCATCGTTTTTTCAGACTTCCATTGCGGGAAAGAAAAAAACAGGCAGTACAGGGTTAATTCTGCTTTCCCTTGTGTAATCGCTTATCTACAGTGCTGTTGTCAAGGCTACTGTTATGCACTGTGAAATGCAGGCCTTCGGAGTAACAGGAAGTCCACTAGCTGAAAACAACAAGTGAAACCAAAAGACTGGTCGTCTCCCACACAGAGCAAACCTGCTGGCCATACACTCCTTGGGGACTGTTGCTCTGGATTCAGACAAACAAGTGGAACATCTTCCCACAGAGATAAGAATAGCATAAATGCAACATCACAACAGTTTAAACCTACTGCTGTGAATGTTTTAAGGGCTTGTGTTTTGGTTTAAATGCATGAAAGTGCTGGTACACTGTCCTAGTTTCCTTCTGTAAAGCACTGTGGAAGTATTGCTACATTTGGCAGCAGATAAGAGTTTACTTTTTAAATAACAACATTTAAAATAATAATGCGTAAATACACATACTAGATTATACTGTATGTGCTGTGACTGGCAAATTGGCGCACAAAAATGTTCTTCAGCTATTTTAATAACCATTGGTATAGGAATAGGGAATAATATCTTCTAAAGCTTCTACTTTGTGTTTAAATCTGACCTGCTGCAACATGAACAAACACACCCATTTCAGTTGTGAACTAGAATATCAAGAATGAAAGAAAACAATCCTATATTTTGTGCACAGCTCTGCAATGCTACTAGTCAGGTCAGACCAGATCGTAACAATCAAGTCACAGCTGAACACACAGTATTTCAGATTTACACCTGCACTAGCAATAGGGGATACAAACGATTTCAAAATATACCTACAAAATGTAGCTGCACATATGTATATTCATTATGAACAAATAAAGAAGAAAAAAGAGCTAAAACAAAGCTGAAATTGAGGACTCAAAAAAATAACAACAAAGACATTGTGACTGACTGTTGAGACCTGCTGAGAACTGAAAAACTCGCCACAATGACTATATTAAAGATGGCAGAAAAACGTTGCATGGACAGGGGTTTTCTTGTCTTTCAAATTGTATTGCTCCTGCTGTCCATGTTTCTGAATGTTCAGGCTGTCGCTGTGAACGCGCTCTTCCGACACCTGTATTTCCCGAGAAACCCCATCCCATGTGAAGGTGTGTAGGGAAAGACAGTCCTGCCCAGGGCTCAGTGGACAGTGCTTCTACAGGGCGAGTACGGAGTTCACATGTGCAGGTGGACTGCGGTCATGGTTACCCTGTATTCCCAGGGACTGTGGTATAAGGAGAAAGAAATACAGAGCAACTGAGCACTAGATCTCACAGGACATAACCGCTGACATGTGAACAGCTGTACGAGCAAATAACAGGTATCAGCTGAGATTCCAAGCAGACCCTGTGTCCTATCTCCAAGGCACTGCAAAGTACCATTCTTCCCAGCATTTCCTCATGACCAGATCTGCCAAGCTATTGTTTGTAAGGAATATTTCTAAATTTGATTAAACAGCTTTAGCACACAAGTATATCAGGGAGTTGAACGTACCAACTTATTTGGCTGATGCTTTATCCAAAGTGACTTACATTTGCCTCCATATGGTACATATTGTCGGGTATCTTACTGGAAAAGTACAGTATGAGTGCAGATCCCTAACCACTGCAGTCTGGTGCAGTGCCTGCTGACAGTAAAGTTTCTGGGACATAAAGTGAGTTGGCAAGAATAGTGTACGACAGAACACTCAGAACCTTGAAATAGCAAAAATAAATATGACGACGCATGCCCATGTGTCAATGTTTGAGAAAGTGCAGTTGGTAAGAAAAACTCTGCCTGCCTGATCAAACAAAATCTATTTATCCACTGTTCTCCTGCTTTCTCTTTCCGGTTTGATTTCTATAATCTTATTAAAACACTGCAATTACGTATTTTCAGGCTGTATTAACCAGGCGCACAAACAGGCTGGGTCATGAAAACATAGCCAGGGGAAACTTATCGACTGACTTTCCAACTGAATTTAGAAGAGTGTTCCCTCATCACAGACAGCCCAGGTTTTGTGAGGGAGTGAGGTTACCACAGAGAGTGCAGTAGTGCAGAGAGCCCTGTGGTGGTGTCTTGGGGTGACACCTTTGGTTGTGTAATTGATAGAAATGAGAGCTCCACCAGTTCTTCCCTCTCTGGGGGCTTTCTTGTGTCTCCCTGGGGCCGAGCGGCTGGGAGACAGAGCCCAGAAACCACAGCAACGCCTCGTTAGGCAGCAGTTATTACTGTGAATGGAGAACAGCTTTCCGAGGAATCCCAGAGCAGAAACCTGGCACGGGTCCAGAGTGCATTTCAAACGACGAGAACAACATCCTACAAGAGCCTTGAAAAGAAATACTAATTGTTAGTAATTCTGAACATCTCTGTTACATTTATCCCTGAAACAAAAAAAAGCAGAGATGTCAGTCCACTGTAGGTCTATGGCACACAGGGATTGTTAGAGATCCCCTTTGCAGGAAACAATATGAACATGAGGAAAACATGCACACTCCCAACAGAAGGCACATGAGGATGAACCAATTGAGTCCTGAACCCAACGGCCACAGGACAGCAACACCAAAGTACTTTGTGTCTTTTCCTGTTATTTAAATGAGTAACAACACTGGATTTAACTACATTTGAAGGCACAGAAAAATAGTAGGACCCAAGCAGTGCTTCTGTTTTTCTTTGCTTTAAATCTTTGTCGATATCTCCAGTGTTTCAGATGCTGGTGCTTCTCAATTCCAAGCAAGAAGCTTTATACTACTGAAATAGACATGCAAAGTGGTGCATTTTAATAAGTGACTTATGTAAACATAACAAAGTTTAACCTTTGAAACACCTGGTTATATTCACAGAGTGCAATTGCATTCAGGTTGATGAAGATCAGTTGGCTGTTCAAATTTTACGATTTTGTTATCATCCTCTTTGGCGTTAAACATAATGCAAGTATGCTCCAAGCCAGCCATTCTTGAAAAACATGCTGTGGAAACTCAGGAAGAGGCTGTGCTGTGAAAATCATTGATTTCTGAACTTACTCATTTGCTATGGAAATCAGGGACTTTTCTCTCTCAGACTCATGAACTGAAACTTTTGAGAAGCAATCACACATTGTGACACAGCTTGGAGACTGGAGGACATCTGTCTCGTGCAGACACAGACCCTACTATATAATACTAGAGCCTGTCCTGTGTGCCAAACAGCATGCTTTTATATTCAAATCAGAAGTTTTTACTTATCTGTTGGACTGTGTCAATAAATGCTTCATTGTTGGTAAGGCTGGGTGGTTGCTGGTGGTCTGTAACCTTTGCTTGTAGCATCATGTGGTGTGATGTTTTGCACACGGCATGCCAGTAATGGTCCTTTGCACTAAAAAAAAACACTTGAATAGCTTTTTTTTAAGGTATGGCCTAATGTTTACCTTGAAGTTGCAGCTAGTCACACGTGCTGTGGAACCTGAGTCCTGAGAGATCCCTAATGCAAGAATTCAAGTTCACCTCCAGACGCTGAGCAGTTGGAAAGTGAAGTTACGTGCTCTTTGTCCTCGGCGTTATTGACGTTTCTTAGAAAATGTGAAAGAAAGCAGCAATGTAGCGGAGGATCTTTATTTTAACAAGCAAGGGGGGAGGGGCTGGGCCTGACTTCCTCGACAAGGAAATGCGACAGCGTGCAGTTGTGTCATACATTATCATGCAGTAGATCTCACTGCAAGAAGCTTAATTTATTCACCTTTCCACTTCGCAGAAACACCAAACCGCTTTTAAAAGGTTGGGGAAGCTGATCTTTCTTCCATGTCCGGGGTCGTCGATGGCAAAAGGATGACTTTCAACCGCAATTTTTCGTTTTAAATAATAACAACCTGTAGCAAAAGCATCTCTTATGTCCCCGTGAGTGCACAGACACAAATTTGAGAATTGTGTTACATGTGAGCCGTACACACTACACCCTGATTCTGTAGAATCGTTGAAACAGTTATTTCTTCAAAACCAAAAATGATATGATCAACATTTCTTACCGAGAAAAAAACGTACTGGAATGACAGGCTCGTTTCTCACTTTCATTCATCTGTATCCTGTGGCTAGAACTCTGCTTCTGACATTGTAAAACCCGAAAGACATTGTAACCCACATTAGCGTCGCAACTGAGAATTTACTATATATGTAGTTCTGAATTGTATATGATGCTTGTGGTATATATTTTTAAAAGGGCAAGGCGATTACACAGTGGAGTTTTCTCATATGGTTGTGTGCACATCCAGAGCAGTGTAAATTCAAATTTTCCCTATCAGATGAGAGAGCCTTTCCTAAGCACTTCTGTGACAACAGATTCCGATTCATATTGTATGCATTTTCCATCTTCTCATTCCCTATGAAATACTGATGTGGTTAGTTTTTTTTTACCATTATTGAGTAACAGGTGGTGATGTCTATTTTTAATAAGTTTTTTTTTCTGGTTGATCTACACAAACGTAAACTGAACTGCATTTCAAACCAAAATATTTTTAAAGAACTGAAATTAACAGAGGAGGTTCTCTCAGAAACGAAACTGCTGGTTTTCTGTCTTCATTCACACTGAGATTCTGTCAGGAAACTGTGTTGTGTCTTAACGTCAGTCCAAAAATGAATGTTAACTTTGAATTCTTTTTAGTCATATTTTTTTAGGATATGTAGAAAAGAAACCTGTTTTTTCTTCCTTCCAAGGAGATGCTAGTGCGTCTTTAAGTTACAGTGCACAATACACAAGAAATTGTTTTCCAGAAGATTCTTTTTAAAGAGTCTTCTGGTCCTGGGGTGCCCCCGTGTTAATAATAATAATAATAATAATAATAATAATAATAATAATAATAATAATAATAATAATAATAATAATCCTTACACTTAAACTGCTCCACTCAAACTGCTTTAGAGGTAATGGGGATCCTCTCCACCACCACCAGTGTGCAGCCCCAACTGGATGATGTGACAGCAGCCAGAGTGCACCAGTTCTCTCCCACACACCAGCTCTCAGTGGGGAGGAGAGCAGAGTGATGAAGCCAGTTCATAGATAGAGATTATTAGGAGGCCATGATTGGGAAGGGCCAATGGGAAATTTGGCCATGACACTGGGGCTACACCCCCTACTCTTTTTGAGAAACTCCCTGGGATTTTTAATGACCACAGAGAGTCAGGACCTCGGTTTTACGTCTCAGCTGAAGGACGGCGCCTGTTTACATTTTACTGTCCCCGTCACTATACTGGGGCATTAGGACCCGCTCAGACTGCAGGGTGAGCGCCCCCTGCTGGCCCCACTAACACCCCTTCCAGCAGCAGCCTTCGTTTTTCCTGGGAGTCTCCCCTCCAGGTCCTGCACACCTGCTGAGCTTCAGTGGGCTGCCAGCTGTGAGTTGCAGGGTGTAGGTTTCCTCCTGCAGTCCAAAGGCACTGGCGTCTGGGAAACTGGCCCTGGTGTGAGTGTGTTTGTCTGTGGGTACCCTGCCATGGACTGGTGTGCCGTCCGGGGTGCATCCTGATTGGTGCCCATTGCTTGCTGGGATAGGGTCTGGCTCCCCCACTTCCCTGTACTGGAACACCTGGTTATATTCTGGGTGAAATTTCCACACAGAAAAAAAGTCCATTAACTATTTGGATTTGTTTGATGATAGGTCTTTATATTTTTCCTCCTTATGAAAAAATACAGTCTTAAATCTAATTTCTTGTAACGTCTCCTGCTACAACATGAAAAAAAAAACACAGAATGTCTGGGGTGTTTTGATTTTTCATTTCCACTTCTGGAAGAACTGAAATTCCTTGTTGTCATTTGTATAGTGCTTTTCATCCTCCACTGAAGTGTCGGAGCCCTGTCAACGATATTCTGAAGCCAGATTGCACCGGTGCCTCATTGCATAGCAGATGAGGTTACAAATCAGTTAGAATCTGCTTCACCAGTTGAGTTCAAGGGGAAATTTGGCAAGACCACATTGTGCCTAGGATGCGGTTTAGCTGGTTATGATCCCTACTCTTATTAACAGAAAAAGAGCATGGAAACGGGACCTTGCATTCACATTTCATCCACATCCTAGTACATTATAGAGCACAAGGTCTCAGGGCACTATTCTGGGGCACTGGTGTAGAAAAACTGGGCCAGATGGAGGATGGCCTCTCACTGGTCCACCAACAGCACTTAAAAAAAAAACAGAAGATACAGCAATGAAGTCCAGACTTCCAATGTTTCTGCATCCTTGTAACGAAAAAGCTTTGTAAAGTGTTATTGCAAGACTTATTAACTAAGACTAGGACGCTGTGACAACCTGTTTTTAGAAATAAAAGCTTTTGCAATTACAGTACCTGAGAAAATAAATCACCATTACATCTTCTCAGGTGCTGATGCTGTCAGGTATGCAAAATAAGAAGTTCAGAAGTTATAGCAGTATTATTCCCTAGGAATCCAGACTTGGAAATTCCTCATTGCTGACCCAAGGACAGGTGGGAGTTGATGGAGCTTGTTTTTTCTCTCTTACGTTGGTGTACTTGTCTTTTGTACGGGTGGATTTGTACTGCACGTACACAGTTGTTGGCTTGAACATTAACTGGGGACACACGACTTCAGATCAGGGGTCTCTCAAACTTGGGACTCGTGGTCTTCCAAACGAATCCTTCTTCTTAAGAAGGGCTTCCAATCCCACCATAGAATCAGACTGAAGTAATGTAACGATTATAAACAATCATATATGATTCCTAAAATGCCGAAGGGCTGGTCAGCCGGGCAGGTCAGGGTCTGTTTGAAAGAGTGTCAGACAGAGAGCCTGGTCCACACTCTTCTGCAAGGCTGCTGACTTTTTTTCGGTTCTTCTTTCATCTCAGCTCTTCCTCCTCTCGTTCACAGTTCTGTTTCCGTTGACGAAAGCCGAGAGAGCAGCGTACCTTTGGGCCACTTCCAGTTCTCGCTCTGAAAGCTGGGTTTCGTGCTCGAGAAAGAAAACTTCACCAAAGTCAGGGGGGGGGGAGGAGTATGAAAGCTAATCACCAGACCTGCCATTGACAGGTGTTAAATGAAAAAAAAACTCCAGCTGACAAGCAATGTAAAGATTTGTAATTAAATAAGATGTTGAATACTTGTCCGTGAAACACCGAAGTGTAGATCGCTGTATATTTAAAAAACAGTAGACATTTAGAATAATGTTAAACTTTCAAACTGTATAAAACTTCATAAGTAAACAGTATATGCTTCAAGAGCCAAATATATTTGTTTGTGTTACTTCATATGTGATACGATGCAAACTTCCTGTTGAAATCCCACGTTCTTCTAGTTTAGACTTGCTTCTTATATATTCAGGATCCAACAGCTTTCGGGCATTAGCTTAATTATCAATAAAAAAAACATAACGGCAAGCTCCAACTTGTATATTGTACTGTAATATTCTATAAAAACAAAAATTCATGAGCAACAGAGTTGCCATTCAATAAAAATGTGGTTCAAGACCTTGGTCCTCGAGTGTCCCTTTCTGCCACCAGACCAACTATCTGTTAACACGAGTAGAAACACTGAATGCGCCCCTAGAACTTTGCTATTTACTGGTGGAAGACCCTGCTCCAGTCGAGTTTTAGAAAGAAAGTTTTTAAGAAGGAGAGAGAGGGAAGCGAAACACAACAGCAAGTGCTAAACAGATTAATTTATTAAGCAAATTAGCTATTTTATCAGCCAGTCTTGAATAAAGAGGGATCAGAGTGCTATCAAGGGGGATACATGATGGAGTGCCAAGGTAATGCTACTCTCCGCTTAATGAACCAGTAGTGCATCAGTTAACGTAAGAGCAGAGGATTCTGGGAACCACCTCCTCCCCCAGGAAGTACCTCCCTCCTTCTCTCCCTACACATAACGCATCAGTGGTGCTTCTGTTCATGCAATGGCGGAGGATTTCTGGATGTATCCTCACCCTTTTAATGAAAGCAGTACCAGCTCCCAGCTGTAAACACACAACATTTGACGGTACAGCTGGGGGCTGTATCTACAAAGACAGAAGCGTGGTAACTTCTGTAAAACAGGACTTCCTGGTTTTCAAGCATCACCTGACCAATCGCCTTCCAGCAACTGGTCAGGTGACTGAGGGTGGCGGGACATTTCCCCACCGTTTTCTGAGGAATGTAGTTCAGGCCAGAACTGTCATTTTGCATGTGCAAGGAATCCTCATAACTAACAGACCAACAACAAACAGACCACTGAACTTTTGCCTCCCTTGACTTCACAAATCTTTTCACAAAGACTCTTACATTAAATCAAAGCCTCCAGTGCACATTACTTGACTGTGCCTCCTGGTGACTTGTATGCTATCCAGTAGGAATCATCCATAGAGTCCTGGGTTAGTATCTTATTCAGCAGGCCAGCCAGCTCCTAGGCGAGGTAAAGGTAGACAAGCACCCCTGTACAGAGCCAATAAAGATGTCATTTTATAAATGATCCTAGAAAATCTTTAATAGTTGCATATTTATTGATCCACAGGATTAACAGCTGCTTATATGTGTGTATACATTAATATGCACACACACGCACGCACACACACATATATATTTATATCTACACGCTATCAGAGGCCTCACAATATCTGTACATCGTTGCAAAAAATTGTGAAGGAAATGTGCCACGCGAAGCAACACAATGTTGAAATTCCAAAATTAAAATCATAAAATTACATTTTTTTGGTAAAAAAGATAAAACATCTACTTAGAATTTATCTTGAATAAAATATTCCCTTTATAAAAATACAAAAGCTTGCTTCAGGAAAAGGCTTCAAGCAGTTTTTTTTTTTTGTGTGTGTGTGTGACTGCGTTAAATCACTTCTTCACCTGCCCTGTAAGGAGGGGTGGAGCCGAGCGATTCTGAACCGAGTACAGCCGCATTACGTTCTCTGCAGGGCCATGCGATGAGCAGAGGCCTCTGGGAAGCCTGAAAGTCCTGGGAGTGCCTTCGATACCACAAACGGCGCAGGCGCTTTCTGTAAGGTGCAGAAGCTGGACGCATTTAGGCCGATATCTCACTATGTACATATTCACAACAGAGAAACAACAAGCGCAGTTTGATGTACTGTAGTAGTTAGTAGTTCACAGTTTCTTCAGAAATCTGAGCTTCCCTCCCCTTCAGGTTTGCATTGGTCCTCTTGAGGATACATGCCCCGGCAGGCCGAAGGAGGGTGAAGAGTGGCATTCCTACGACCGGTGCTTCGGCCCCGAGCTCGCCCGGAGCTTCAGAGTCGGCGGGGGGGGCTCCTCGCCCGGTCGGATCAGGGCTGCGTGGCGCCGGCTCCCCCGGGCCCGTGCCTCCTGCTCCTGGAGCTCCTGGTTTCACGGCGTCGGTCCCCAGCCGAAGAGGCGCTCAGCAGGTCTTGACCGTGGACTTGGAGACGTCCGAGGTCTTCATGATGACGCTGGCCCGCGTCTCGTGGCCGGGCCGGCTGCTGGAGGCCGCGGGCAGGGCGGGGGGCGGGATGGCCTGAGACAGGGCCGCCCACGGGCTGTTGGTGTAGGCGATCAGGGGCGACTCCTCCCGGCTGCTGATGACCTTGAAGTTGGCCTTCCCCGACGTCACGAAGGTGGCCATGCTGGGGAGCTGGCAGGTGGTGGCCTTCGCGCCCGCGCCGATGAAGAGCGGCTTCCCCTCCGCCGGCGCCGGCGGCCACAGCCGCGTGTCCTGTCGGGCAGAGCAGCGGGCGTTAGCGAGGAGCGCCAGGACAGAGAGCCCGCCTTTCCATACGGGCGCAACCAAGTGCGCAGGAGCTTAACGTAGGCCAAAAGCTGAATTCGGCTTAACCGTATCCCTCTTAAATTTCACACCAGGTGAAGATTCAAAATCTACAGCCAAAGCATGGATTCGTTGGATGAATTCTGTATCGTGTTTGGACTTTACGTCACAACCGATGGTTTCACGCTGTTGCGCTGCATGTCTGCGGTTTGCCAAGGGAGCTTGGCTCCAATTTATAGAGCGACGCCAACCCTCCAGGAGTCTCCCGTCCCACTTCCTTTAACAAAGCAGCGCTGGGCGAATGAGCATGAAACCAGAAACGGCTACATTAATGAGCTAGAACTTCGATGAATGAAGTAGAGTGGAGATGAAGTATACACACACATCTCTAGTGGAACAGCACACACCCATGCACACAGTATGGGAGAAAGCCAGCCCTGCAGTGAATGGTTCACCAACACAGTGGAATTTAAAACAACCACAGACCTCCACCCACACTCGTCATCCCATTTCCCCTTTCAATTTGTCCGTCTCGGGTATCACAAAGACTCAATTAATGGTGCATTTTCTGCAGATGGAGAAAATCAAATACAAACACAGCTTGTGTAGTGCTGGTTTCTTCTGCGTGCACGTGTTTTAGCACTGTTCACAGTGTGAGCTATCCCGAGTTTTGCTGTCTAACTTGATCTGCCTCGTGAGCAGTATAAACCTCTTACAAACATACACTTTCCTCTGGTTTTCAGTCACCCGTTTGTCTCCCTGAGCTCCCAGGTTTGAACTGGATGTCAAGTCTCAACCAGGGTGTTGAAGATAAGATGACAAAGCATTCCTGATTCCCAGCTTTCTCTAAAGACAAGGCCTGTTTTGAGTACACCTGTTTTTAGCTCACTGTAAGGCCTGATGTGAATCTACAGGCTGTCTGACAAAAAAGCAGCCAAGAATCAGCAGTTCAGTGAGCCCCGGATATATGACACAGCCAGCCATAGTCCAGAAGGAGAAGATACGCAGAAGTTCATGTCAAAGCTGGTGTCCCTCCCTCAGATATCAGAGAGGTCATGGGGTTACACATTAACCTCTCCAACTATGCTTGCGGTTCAGTTTTTTAGACTGCAGTGAACATTAACTGTTCTAATGACACTCAGATTCACAGCAGTGTGTAAAATATCTACTCTGCACTAGCAAAAGAGGGAAATCACTGTCCCATTAGACAGGGGTTTCCAATCCTGGTCCTGTCTGTTACTCAGTTCATCTGTTAACTGAATAAGAGGATTCATTTGAACTGTTTTTAGTGACTAAACATGTAGGAGGTTGCTTTTTAACTGTTGCAATTCAGAAGTAAAATAAAATCCCTAACATTGGAGTTGAAAAAAAAAACTTCCAATCAAACAACTTCAATTAAGGCTTTAATTAAGTAGTTCAACTGAGCTGGAATAAAAACTCACAGGTGTGGGCCAGCAGGACAGGAGTGCCAATTTGCCCCAGCCATAAGACAAATCAATGATTTTCAAGTGTTTCAATATGACTAATGTTAGATATTTCCTGCCTTTTCCTGTGTTTTGTACAACATGTTATGTTTGGTATACAAAGCAGAAGGGGAAAAAAATGCAACCTTCAATTTTGAAGGTTTTAAATCCCTTTCTGTATTCCACAGCCTTTCAAAATAACCTAGTACAAAACTGCTATTCTAACAATCGATACAAGGGGCTTATTATTGTGTATGGATTAAGTGTAAGACTTTGTGAAAAATAGCACTGATGATGTTGATGTGATAGCACAACATACAATTGCCAAGAATGGTCAGTTTTATGTTCTGCACTTTTATTACACAGCCTTGTACAGCATGTTTCTCTTCAGGTTGAAAGCAAGTCTTTGCAATTATCTTTAAGAACTAATGTTTGGAGCTAATATCATTTTAGAGCGTTGCAAACCCCAAATAATTTATTTATTGTACTCCTGAGCTGCTGCTATTGAAAGGACAAGATGTCCATAAGTAAGCAATCAATTAAGTCTGTATGCAGAAGCCCTGACCAGAATTAGTGAGCAAAGCCAATTGAGTAGGCACATAAAATGAACCAGAAATGTTGGGGGTCAACTGGTTTCTCACAAACTGTATCAAAATATATCTGACATACACTTCAAAGTACAGTGTGCCACCTTCAAACTGGCCCAATTAGCATTCTTATTTGAGTGCCACAGCTATGCAGATGAAAAACGGCTGATTTTAAACACGCCCATTCGCAAACACACTGCTGTTTACAGCCTGCAGCTGTGGATCTGTGAAAACAGTGACCATTACAGAGCTGCTTACCTTTTTAGTGTCTTCATCACTGTGCACACTGTCAGTATCGCTTTCTGTGGGGAGAACAGAAGAACAATGAAACTAGAAAAAAAAACTGCAGTCTCCAGTTTAGCAGGTTATGGCAGAATAACCTAAGAATGGAGAAGACAGGACTTCCTCTTTTGAAGAACAGAAAGAGAGAAACCAGCAGCCAAAAATTCTTCTTAACGTTAATAAAACAAACGGTTGTTTAAATCTTTGTTTTACCACGTCATGGAATTCGCTATTTGTAACTGTGTCAGTTATTTCAGCCGAGTTATTTAAAACTCCAGTCCCTGAATGTAATTCTCACACCTAAACCACATTCTCCACTGAGGAGAGAACACATGAGGTTATTTTGAGGATGATTATTTTGAATGTATAAATTCTGAAATTCAGCACTCACAGAGGTTAATAACTTTGTTATGCTGGAAACTGGTAGCTTTTCAAATAAAGATACTAGAAATGTATTTTAAAAATACATTTTATAATGTTCAGACCCAACAACTTAAGACAAGTTACCCCCTAAAATCTGAAGTGTCTGGCTTAAATCGGAGTACAGTATGTTCATTCCTCTTACAATAGTGCTGACACAGCAAATCCCTGACCATCTGACCATCACTGATCACAGTACCGAGTACAGATCATATCAGGTAGTTTGCCTGAGAAATGTACTTCCCAGCTTGTAAACACAATTTTCCAGATGTATGTTTTTCTGACTCCACAAAACATTTTAAATTTTTAGATTCTGCTCAGAGAAACTGGAACATCTTTTACGTATGACGCACATTTGTAAAGCATGGCCTTTCTTTTCTTTCTTCCTGGTGAAGAGACACAGGCACTGCACCGTCTGCCGCGCAGAAATATGTCTCTTTAAAAGAGGAAGAGGCGGCACAGACTTCCAACTTCTCTACTGCGGGCTTACTTAAGAGATGCAATGACTAGCTCTCTTCAGACCTGTGCCAGTGTGTGTGGAGATGAAAACAACGCAGAACAGCTACCCAGATAATGCTGAACAGGTAAAGGAATAGGGGTATCAAATATTAACACATGGTGTTCACCACAAGCAATTAAAAAATGCCTCGAGCTTCAGCTCACAATAATGACCTGCTTCACTGTGGGGGTTAAAATGCTCCAGTTAACACCTCCACGTCGATTCCAGCGAGAGAATCCCTCAGTGTAACGTGATGCCCCCTTACTTCTTACTACTGACCTCCATAGGAAGACACGGGCGAGATCTGCAGCGGGTAGGCGTGGCTGGAGCTCACGGACTGGTCTTCGTTCTCCGTGGTCACCTCGATGACCTGGCACACGTCCGGGGGGTTGCTGATGATCAGCTGCTCCTCCAGGTGACTGCGGGGCAGTGCGCTCTGGGGCTCTTCAATTAAAAGGGTTTTGGGGGAGTAGGGTTAAGGTGAGAGTTGAATGAAACGTGAAAGCCCCATTGCCCTTGCTGCGATTTTTAGGAAAGGAAAAGCAATTTCACTGAGAAATGCATTCCTACTGTCTCTCCCATCACCCTCTCCCCATCCCCCAAACCCCCCTGGGTGGTCACTGATCCCTCCCTCCCCGAACACTGGGGACCCTAAAAATCCCCATCCGACAGTGGTGTTTAGAGATGGGGTTTGCCAGTGCTCCCCGTTTTCTCCAACAGTCCCTCCTCCGCTCACAGGGCCTCGCGACACCAAGAGGGACAACAAGGCCCTTCTTCTAACACTGCGAGTGCCACCCGTAATATTCATTTATTGATCAGATGTACTTTTCCTGCCTAAATTAGGCTGCTCTGTGCGCCATAAAATGCACTTTTTTTTCTTTTCAACCTCCCTGGAAGCTCCTAGATGTAAGGCCAACCGAGGAAATACCCAAGAATAAAACACAGCATATGTAATACTGTCCTCCTCACTCATATTAACCTCACTTTTTGCTTGCGGAGAGCAAAAATAAAGCTCTTGACCTTGCTGTCCCCACACACTGGGAGGGGACTGTATACATACTGTACGTGACGGTCAGGGGGCCACAGCAACAACACACGGCCCATTTTCACCCAGCTCAGTTCCTGCTCTCCTTCGTGTGCGATTCCCAAGCCACCTGGAGGTGACCGGCGGCGGCTGTGGGCGCGAGGGCGCCAGCAGTCTCACCGGTGAGGCCTACGACAGTGCTGTCCACCAGCTCCTCCACCTTCAGGGCCACGGCGGCCGTGTTGGGGTCCTCGGAGGCGGGCACGAGCTCCTCCACCTGCGGACGCGCGCGCGCGCGAGAGAGAGAGAGAGAGAGAGGGGGCGCCCGTTCAGAGCCTTCACAGGGCCCGCGGGGAGACTCGCTCCCCCCCCCCACGCGTCGGCCGTCCGCCGGCAGGATCAGAGCCCTCTCCCCGACGCAAAGACGCCCGCGGGGATACAGCCGCGAACGGCCTTGTCTGCCGCGCCGGGAGGGCTCGTACTGGTCGGCCCCGACAAGCGCCGTTTTATACCTCACTGTCCCCAACTGCCAGAGGCCTTCCCGCCCGGACCGCTGCTCAACTCGTGATCCAGGCCCGTCAGGAACGCAAACCCACATGACAGGAGGTTTCTGTTATCGAGCCGCACTAGACTCAGCCGTACAGGGGGGGGAAAAAACAAACTTTTTCCTTGTCTACATGCTGTGACTGCTGATAACGGGAATAAATGGAGCAATTGTGGAGGACTGTGGTGGCAGCTGTTTCGCACAGCGAGCTCACACTCAGAAATTTCATTCCATCTCAGGCTAATGGCTCCTCAGACGCTGCTCTCTTAAGACACAGCAAATGAAGCTCGGATCATGCTCGCAATCATTCCCGAGGAAAGGGAACTGGGCCCCGTCCTCTACCCTGTACAGTACATGCTTCAAGCACACATTCGGAGACAAAATCAGCTCTCCCACACGCAGTTGATTACCTTTATTCTTTTGGGCTTTTCTTCTTTTTCAGTTTTTTTCTTTCCTGAAAGAAAAGGCGACAGTAGTAACAACGGGAAGAGAAGATGCCAGCGGATGAACCAGACCCCAACCCAAACGACATCAGACGGCAAATGGAAACCATCTGGATAAAGTGGGGCTTTTAAGATCTTTTTCCTTCCTTTCTTCTTCTCAACAAAAGAGGTACTTCACTACCAGCTCAAATGGTGTCACTTCAGAACATAAAATATACAATAAAAATATCAAAACTAAAAGTTTTGAAATACAAACTGCAGATTTGTCCAAAAACACACAATCGAGAACCAAGAAAAATGTAACATGTAAGGTTGAGCTTGTGTGTCTACCATTACATTTGTCCCGTGGTGCCCTCCGTGCACAACATGTTACAAACATCCTTTAATCCTCACTTAGTGAACAAAAGACTGCGTTTCAGATCACGCTGTTCGTAGAGTGTATATTTAGTAAACATCAAAGCAGGAAAAGAAGTCGATATGTGGTGCTGTTCGGCTGGAAACAAGACAGTCCAGACTCAGCATGGAAATACAAACCACAGTGAAAGCCACAGGACATTACACTGAGCCGGCGGTTCTGTGCCCATCACAGGAAGTGCCTGGCACCCCTGTCCATGGCACTGCGCTCTTTGCCAAGGTGAAGGCCTACAAGACTGAATGAGAATGCCACCAAGGCTTGTAACGCGATTACTACACAGCTGTGTATCTGCTTTGCTTCAGGCAACACTGTTTATATTGTTTCCATGGCAAATCAAATTATCCGGGCCCTGACTCTGTTTATTTAAGTCTCACAAACACTGAAAGCCTGGGCCACATCCCGTACCTGCTCAGCACTTTCTTAATGGGTTAACGCTGTAACGAGCTTCAGCAATAATAAACAAGCTTTAAACTGTAAGGTCTACCGTGGATTAAAACAACAAACCTACCAAAACCGACCCCTCCGTCACCTTTGTCTGCAAGACTCAAAGAAAGATTACTTCTGGATGCACCACAAAGAGCACAAAACTCTTCCTATGTTTACACAGCAACTGCTGATGCAATCTCCTGTATTTCTATAGAAACTGAAACCTTGTTTGGACTGGAAGTTAAAAGCCAGGAGCTGACCTTAACAACAACTCCAAGACAAATACGCCTGCACTCCCGTACTAAAGGAGAACATTTCCTACCTTCTGAAAAGAAGGAGCGCTTCTGTCTCCGTTTTTCAATGTCTACAGCTCCGCGTTACAGAATTGAATTCAGCTAAAGATGGATGAATGACGGGTCACCTTTCTTTGTGGGTCTTTCAGTCGGTGACAACATTTTGTAGACCCTGAAGGCATTGCTCCCCTTCTTAATGCTCTTGTCCTTGACCTCCTCGATGTCAGGCAGGGAATTCATCGCACACCGGAAGTTGGCTTTCCATGTCTTTGGGTCTGGTTTGTCCACTCCGGGTTGATATTTCCCTAAAGAGGTCACACAGTAGGAATTACATTCATTCCAGTTGCTCGTAGGAGAGGTCAGGCCCCTGTTCCCTGAAAGGTGGAGACTTTACAGCCCGCAGGTTACAGATATTCATTTTCTAATGTGTTCTACAGCCCTCTCTGTGTATCTCTGCTATGAGCTCTTAGATTTATCCATTTATGTTTTTCGAGGGATAATAACATAAAAACAAGAACACCGACTACCCCTGACAAACAGCATCTGAAAACCCTTCTTCAAGCTGTTTGCCAGGATGCACTGTATTCAGAAAACAAGGCAGCACTTTTTTTTACCCCTGTGTGGTTTACCCCTATAGGTAAAGGTAAAAGTCCTTCATGAATCACAGAGGAGCCAGAAGCCAGTGTTGTTTCTCCAGTACAGAACTCTGCTATTCTGGATACCAGGCCACAAGAGGCCAATTGATCTCCCTGCAATGGTGGATCTCTGCTTCCATCATGCAGACTGGTGGTCACTGAGACAATGAAGGGGTATAACACCTCACTCATTGCAGGGTGTGCGATGGGAGTCTTGAACCTACAACCCTCACGTAACAGGGCCACCACCATTCTGAGCTCTTCCCTACAGGCCAGCAGCTGTGTCTTAATTCAGCACTGGGCCTGGATGAAATCAAACCTTAAACCCACCTGGAAATCACAGATTATTTTTTTCTATCGCAAATGGAAATCTAAATTCAGTTCTTTACAGTGGCTTTATCCCGCTTCTTGCAACAGAGTCTTCTTGTTTCTATTGAATGGAAACTCACTGCCAAGGACTGTTCTATTTTCTTAATCAAGCCCTGCCAGTAAATCGGGCTGAAGCTTAGATTTAACTGGGCCTCAGAACGAGGGGTTCACCCTGTCAGTCGCCGAGACCTCCACTCTTCCCTCAGCTGGCAAGGAAAGTCAGGAGTCCTGCCACCACGTCCAGTACACTCCTGCCGATTCTTTCCCAGAGCCTCGTGCGTTTGCCCTCTCTACTTGTGGTGTTTGTGGACACCTCTGTGTGCCTCCCAGAGGACATCTCTCTACCACCTGAGGGCATTACGTAGACAAGAGCGCTTTGGGCATTTTCAGTACTAATATATTTTTTATCCCTTTCTGCTCCATCCATCCATTATCCATCATCACAGACATTTATTCCTACTGAGGATCACATGGTCCCAGAACCTCCCCTGGACTGGAATCACAGGGCACACAGCTCGGACTGCACCCCTGTGAGGGTGACTAATCCCCACACACACGAAAGCCCTCCATGTGCACCCCGAGCCCAAGCGTAGTGAGACATCAGAGCTAATACCTCACATCATTCAGCCAAGGCATTTTGACCACAATTGCAGAAGTCTTCTATACTTCCTTTCACAACGCGACATCACACAACTCATTACAACGTAGTCTACAATGAAGGGCTACGTAAAAAAGCTAACATTTATGCAAGAATACTACCATTCAGTTTTTCTACTCAGAGACGATAACAAAGGGCGGGTTGCGAGGTCATATTTTGCTGAAGATCAAGGCTAGGTCTCACAATCCCAGAACTAGAAATGGAAAATGTCAATTACCAGCAGCCTCATCCTACCCTAGAGGACAACGCTATTTACAGGTCTCATCACACTGCTGAGCACCGCACGCGAACCAATCGAGGGGGAGACTCTGCACTCACATTTCACTTGGTAATGGCTCAGAGAAGAAAACAAGCTGCTTTCAGCCATCTGGCAGTGACTTCCTTCCTCGCACCCTGAGAAACAGATCCGCCCGTCTGTCTTACCCTACAGCCAGTTAACCAGCACGCCACACTCTTCCACGCCTTCAGGCCTTTACCTGTATGAATGGCCCAGTTTCTAAATAAAGGGGCGTCTTTCTCCACATCCCACCCATGCCGAGCTGCATGCATCCATGGAATCTGGAAAATCTTCTTGTCCTGTTAGTGAAGCACACGGAGGACAACTTGTTATTTGGGTTTAAAGTTCACCCCCATCCAGCCCTGTCACTACAGTATCCCCTTGCACTTACACAGCCCTTCCTCTCACAGATGATCCTAAAGTGCTGTTAACTGGGGGAGCGCCCCCCGCCCCCCATCCTTTGGCTCAGCGCAGCCCCTTCCAGGCTGACGCAAGGGCAGCTACACAGGAGCTGCACAGCAGAGCCGGGGGTAGCAGAGGGAGACGTTGAGGGGGGGGGGACTTTCGGAAGGGCAGACTGGACAAGCCCAGAGTGGAATTCTGCCCGGACAGACTGGGACCCTGAATGGCATCTCCTACAGCACAGTGTCCCCAGCCACCCTACTGAGGTTTCGTTTGGGAGCCTCTGGTCCGGCGCCCCCTCCCGCTGCGCCGTCAACGCTTACGGCAGCAACTGCAGCCTTCCGCGAAGGGCCTCTCGCCCCGGGACTGTCTGGTCGCAGCCCCGTGTGGCTCCTGAGATCCGCTGATCGGGGTGGACGCACTGCTTGCCTTGTTTCGATTCGAGCTCCCTGCTTCCGTTTCGCCCCCCTTCGGACCGCACAACACAAGAGTACACCCACAAGGGCACCCGTGTCACCCCTTAACAGCAAGAACCCCAAATAAAGAGACCGCGGTATGCGCAGGAGGCCTGTGCTACCGACTGGACTGAGTTGGTGTCCTCTCTCTTCCCTCCGAACACTAAAGCAGCTCTCCAGCTCTGGCGTTTGTCAGTGGAGTTTTCCCTGCTTCGCACTCTGCCTCCATTAAGACAGCGCCGCACAGGGCTGTGGAGGACAGAAAGATTCGACGATAAACCTGAATCTGGAGCTTAATCCAGATCCTAGAACATTTCTGTCAGCCAAAAATACACCGAGACCAAAATAATTACTGAGAGGAGGGGAGCAGATGCCGCAAACATCTTGGGTATTTCAAGCAACGGGAGTGTTATTCAGTAAAGCTGATCTCTTTGCTTTCTGCAGGTACAGTACAAGAATAGGAACGAGGTCTTAACAGCCTTGAGTCAACACTAAATACAATCAGGGTCCAGGCTTTTATCAAACAATCATTAAATGGCATTTCTGTTCTGGCCAAGAAGAATACACAAAAGTTAATAGTAATGCAGCAATCAGGAACTTGAACAGCTTGTTTTAAAGTCAAGCAGCACGTGGAAAGTTCTTCAGCAAGTTTCTCCAAAATCACAGGCTGAAATCTGAACTCATGGCCTTTCGGCTAGTTTTACTGGTTTATGGAACGAGCACGTCTTAAATAAACAGACCCACATTCAACACATTTTAAATGCAAATGCTATTCATCTCTGGGAAGGATTTATGAATGACTGCAGCATACTCCTGTTCCTAGCTCTGGGATAACTACAAGGTGAATTTAGTAGCCTAGAAAGCCTGACTTCATGTTAGTAAACTCATACTGGGGCAGGCCAGTCCCAGGGAGATTTAAATAGAGCTACTGTATGTGCAGCAGTGCCTCTGGCCTCCAGGACGCTCATTGCGATGCGGCGTCATGCAAATATAAACTGAAACCAGCGGCGGTAGCGCTGAAACAGGACCTTGAGCCGGAGCCTGCTGCTGTGACGGGAGCCTCAGGCGGAGCTTCTGTGCTAAACGCCGGAATCTGGAAAACGCCAATCCTGTCCGTTTAACCCCCTTCCGAAATTCCCGGGTGGGAAGGAGGCTGGTCACCGCGCACCCATCACGCGCGCGCCGACACGCTTTCACCTCTGGTTTCCGCCCGCGCGGGAAACTAGGCCGCTGGCGGGGGGGCGCCTGCTCCCGTCTCCGGCCTCACTCACCCTGTTCAGCCACTTCAGTCCCGGGATTTTACTGGAGTTGATCTGCTCTTCCAGCCACGGCCTCATCCGCATTCTTTCGACTGGCATGGTACCCTGCGGGGGAGGGAGAGAGAGAGAGAGAGAGCGTTACCCTGCGCCGCTGACAAGCAGGCCCACAGGCCGCGGCGGGGCAGGAAGAGATCACGACCCATCTGGGAAGCTGACTGCAGGGACGGAGACGCGGCCTTTCGGGGATGAGAGGCGTCTTTCTCATCCCTCACGCAGTCAACGGGCAACTCTCAGGAAGAGGTTGTGTCCACACTGTTTACATTAGACTCCATCCCCACGCTTTCAGTGCCCACCCGACTCCTTAAGAACATCTCCTGTATTTCTCAGCGTTTACAACTACTACATTCATGCCGAGAAGAAGATATTTTAAGAGTGGAAAGTTTAGGCAAATCATTTTTTTCGTCATCCTTTCAAAGCCGAGTGAGCTGACCTTTTATCTTCTGGACTTCGAACAGTCGCTCTGTTCATGACAGCCATAAACAGGCCCCATTTACTGGTGTTCGGCTAGGACAGAAACCCCAGCCTTGTAAACCGCGCAGATGTCAACAGTCTTGAAACGCAAGACAGTCTTCAGTTATTTACAGAAATACCACAACAGTGAGAACACCGCGTTCCCAGGTACGGGCAAGAAAAAGCCACAAGTGTTGTAGCACTTCTGCAATGGAACACGAAGCAAGAACAGCAGTGTGCACAAACTGTACTAAAACATGCCTTCGGGCACAAAGAAATCTATCAAAATGATATTCACTGATTCTGTAAATTATTTGTGGTGATCATGGCCCTGTGGTTCTTTTTCCCCCCACAGATTTACAGATTCACAGTCCATTCCAGAAACCTCCCCTGATCTCTGTCCACTCTGACCCATGTCTGGGACCCTCGGACCCACAGCCCTCAGCCCTGGGAGTTGAAAATGACCGTGAGTCTGCAGTTGCTCCATTAAAATTAAGTATGTCTGCATTCAAGAGCATTTTACTTCAACAAAAGCACTGTATGAATAATTGAACAAATAATGGCATAACGGTGCTCAGAAATCATGTGTAAAAAAATTAAAACCCACTATGGGACCTCCTCCTAATTTTCCTGGAAAACACACCACTGAAAAACACAAAGCAAACGTTCCTCGTAAGAAACCACACTAAACACCACAGGAGCAGTAAGTAATGGCAAACAGCACATCTAAGATTTATACTCTTGCTCTGAGCCTGATCAGTCCTATTACCCCTGTCTCTGGAAAGACTTTGCACAGCCTTTTAAATAGATGGCTGGAAAGGGGCTCTTTTTGGCTACAAGAACTTCCTTTTTTTAGATTAACGACACAGAAACTCCATTAAATCCATCAGAACTAAGGAAACCACTGTCACATTGAGGAACAGCGAAAGAATATCTGACTTCCAGCACACCTCCTCTACCGGCCAGGCAAAATGAAGCACTCTGGAATGGTTTACTTACGAAACGGGACCGTGTGTCTGCAGTCATTAATCATGAAAATTACACCAACAGCTTATCAACAGGTTTCAGTCTCATGCTGGGGCTGACTTTAGGATGCATTGTTCATCGTTTCTAACATTTCTTACTAAATCAATTTACAGCTTAAAGGTAAAGAGGTTGAACTAGCTTTCAATATAAAGTAGAGTACATTTTAAAACCAATTTGCACAGTAATGCGATTCAAGTTTTACAATTTCCATAACAATGAAAGCAGGACACCAACAGAAGTTGACAAGCCGTACTAAACTTAATACAAATTTATAGAAACTCTCCTTTTTCCTTTTCAAACACATTACTCCAATCACCAATAGACTTCTTTATCCTTCATTCTAAAATCTAAAACATGTCCGGTCTCTCTCTTCACATCCAGTTCATAAGCAGATTCTCCTTGTTTATCTTCAGACCACGTTAGTAACAGCATCTCTTGTTATTGGGCCAGGAAGAGAAAGTCAGGAGTGCTGAATGTCAGTACAGCAGGAGTATAACTGGCTGTCCTGAAGGTGGGTGCTGAAAGATTTCTATATTGGAAGACATGCCTCTCGCAATGTGTAGAGTATCCACACTCAGATTGAAGTATCAAGCCAATGCCACACACTGCCAGCCCCCAAGAAAACATGTATTTAAATACACAACCCATTGTACATTAAATTATGTAATAATGCCAACATTAATATTTTTTGTTAATTTATTATGATTATTCCTTGCATTTTGTCATCATGTCCCTTCTCATTCAGTGTCCTGTCCTTCCCACGAACTCCACTGTAAAATCAAAAATAATCTGCACAGCTGGCACCTACACTTCGCCAGTGACACCAGGACTTCCACAGCAGTCCTCTGACCAGCTCCGCAGTGGCACAAGGGAGAGAGAAGGACAAGGCGCGATCACCTCCACACAGGGGCACGGGGGCTCTTCTGCACTTGCAAAAGCACCAGCTGCTTTCCTACCCAGACATCCTGCTCGTAGAAAACGAAACTCCAGATGCGAGCACCCCAGGCTGCATCCCGCACCTGTGGAAAGTGTCCGCGAACAGATGCAGTGTGCTGTTCCTGTACAACCATCGTGACTGCAAT
The DNA here is from genome assembly GCF_040954835.1 of Lepisosteus oculatus. Classification (NCBI taxonomy): domain Eukaryota; kingdom Metazoa; phylum Chordata; class Actinopteri; order Semionotiformes; family Lepisosteidae; genus Lepisosteus; species Lepisosteus oculatus. The sequence goes on from NC_090696.1 coordinate 75,450,490, forward strand.
CGCCCTCCACACAGATGCACACAGCGACACTGTGTCGCTTCTGCACGGCCCCAGAAAGCAGAAGGACAGAGGGCTGGACAACTCCGGCGACCTTCCTGACCGCACTGAGCAGCGCTCGCCCAAAGACGCGTGTCTAATTCCAGCCCCTCGATTTGAATCCCCACAATCATCTCTGGAACGCCTCGGAGGCTGGACACAGATCTGTCTTCATCCGCTGCTCTGAACAGTGAGCGGGTGAGGTGGGCCAGTTCAGTCCATCACCTTTCCCTGTTAGTAGGAAGGCTGGGACACTGCATAACAAAGGAACATGATGACAAAGAGCAGACATTCTTAATTTATAATGTTCCCAGATTCCGCTTTGCTTTATTGTGACTGTGAGAAGATGAGGAGGAACAAAAATTCAGACTCAGGTGGTTTATTGCAATATTTACTATTCACTTGCTAGTGGAACATTTCTCTGGGTCAAAGTCCATCAGTCTTAACCGATGCAGCCAATGACCAAAAACATATCAGAGCAGATTTAACTAGGGGTAATGGTGTCTTGAATTTTGTCTCTTTTCTGGCTACCTGGGTAAATGTCTCCTTGGGCATCTAAGACAGGAGGCCGAGGTCATTCCACCCATCCAGTTCATTTTCTATGGGTTTCGGCTTCAACAACATGGTTGGGAAGCTTGTTCCATGCTCCATCAACTCTATGTGTAAGGATGTTCCTCCTGTACTCAGTTTAAATAAAATTCCATGTAGTGTCCACTTACAGTACGTCCTCTGATTTGTTTATAAAGAGCAGACAGTTTCAAGACCCTGGCACTAAACTGCATACAAGGTTAATATTTGATCATAATGGCTGACCTGCTATTATATTCAGAAAACACCATAAAAGATCAGCCTGCCATAGAAATGCAGTCAGTTGTGCAAGGAAAAAACAAAAAGACACGAAACCTATCTCTCCTGTGGTTCCAGACAGGAATTTGATCAACAGAACTTTGATTTTCAGAAATGAATAAAGCTCTAAAATATGTTACGTTATCATTAGTTTTATTATAATCTAGTTATTATTGTATTTTTATTGTAAACTTACTTATCTCATCAAAGATACATTAAAAGACAAAAAACTCTTGGCAAAATCTCAATTAACAAGATACTGACTGAGATACCTCAGAAGGAATTTTAAAAACCCACCCTGCACAAGGAAATGTTTATGTTTACATAACAACATGAAAATAATTTCAAGCAACGCAAAATGTCACACGCTGCACAATCAAAATGTTACGTTAGTAGCTATTATACTGCACAGAGCCACTCTGAATCTAATCACAAAATGTAATCACTAAATTTAAACTTGTTAAAGAGCAAGGGTTTCCTAGTGGAGTCCTGTTGGGATTTGCTAAGCAGTAAAGTGCAACTGATACAGTTCTGTGAGGGAAAGCGCTGGAATTATTTAACCAGGGTTCTCCGAGATGAACTTCCTACAACTTCCCAGACCCAGGCACCATTCAATGACATCAGTGAGAGAGATGCTCCATTCCTCCAATCAGTGCTAGCTCTCATGTCAGTCGCTATGGAGCTTGCAGAGAGTCAGAAGACGACAGAGACCCTAATGGAGGAGCTCGGCCTCCTTTCTCCATTCTTCCCCTACAGTTCAGGAGTTGTCACTGAGAACCATGAGGCAAAACAGAAAAAACTGTGATTCCAAATAGGGCTGGGCGATATGGCCAAAAACATCACGACAAGAAATTTCATATCAGTCGATATCGATAATTATCACAATAACTGTCAAATCATTATTTCTTTCAAGTTTAAAGGCAGATTTTTTCTCCTGAGTGAAAGTTGAAGAAACCAGACAGTTAACTGGTAAATTAAACAACTTTTTATTTTAAGAACACAACAAACACTTGCCAAACAGCAGAAACCTTAAACAAATCTGTCAGCTGCCCGGTCTGCAACACACACGCGCACTCGCGCAGTATTTTGTGTGCATGCGCATATCTTGAGCAAAGCGTAAACATATATATCGAACATTCATCGCACTTTTGTTAAAATTATATCGAGGAAAATTATATCGCGATAATTATCATTATCAAATTACCGCCCAGCTCTAACTCCAAATCTTTGGCCTCAGAACTCTAAAACCTTTAATTTATCAGGGAAAGCAAATAAAAGGAATATGTTTTGCCCCTCCTCTGTTTTCACAAATTTTAGAACATTTTTTTTCTAGACGCATTCTACGGAATATATTGCAGGAATTGTTTTTTTAGAGAATTCACAACTTTATTATTTATTAAGAGAACATGATAGCACAATAATAGAAATATTTTTTAAATAAACAGTAAAATTCAACACACCACAAAGTTAATATCTCTTGATTTAAGAGTTGCCATTTGTGTGTGTGCGTGGTTGGCGAGTGTAAATGTTTGAGATTTGAAACTTGCTCGTTTTGCACACCACACCTGCTTGTCTTCTGCAAATGTGAAAAAAATGAACTCACTTTTAAATAAGACACTCACACCGAAATCGAATTCCAGTGGCATTTATGTGAAGATATGGACTTCAATGAAATGTGAGCCACAATCTCCAAACCAAAGCCAGAACTGGGGCTGGGTTTTTTACAAGCACCACATAAGAGCACTGCAATGGAGCTCAAACCTTGAATGCTGGCTTGTCAGAAGTGCATCCAAAATGAAGCAGTTTCTTTCCCACCATGTGAAAGTAAATGACAGAAACTGAGGAAAAAATAACATCCCTTATTTCATTTCTGCATGCCGACAATTTTCTATCTCATGACTAAAAGGCTATTATTTTTAGGAATCACCGTGTGGGGGTCATACTGAATGAAGCTCAGAAAAGATGGTCTCAGGTACAAGTACAAGTACAAGTGGTATCTGGTGGAAGACAACAGAAGAGCATCGATCTCCACATTCACTGGATGGCCATGGGTTACATTCCTCCTAAAGGATGCCATGCTACATTAAAACATTGTAAACATTAACAACCTCCTGCTTGGCAACTGCATGAGCATTATTTTTTCATAGGTAATATTATTTCACGATGAACACTTAATCCCTCCATAACGCCATCGTGTTCGTTAGTGACACTCCGGATCACGTTGGTCACTATTAAAACTGCAATTTCAGCTTGATTCTGAAACACTTCAAAGGTTCTGTAATTAGAAGCACACACACACAGCTTTCGGCCTAAATGTACTGCCTTTTGAAAATGTCAGAGGCACCTGAAACCGCAGTTATATTTGAATCTTTCACTTACTGTACACACAGTCTCAGAGAATTTAATATTTTTTTTGAAAGTCCCAGAGGGTTACATTTATCTGAAGGGAAACCTAATGATAAACTTGGAAAACTGCCAAGTTAAAAAAACGTATTTTTGCCTTGCAATTCACAAATAAAAAAAGCCAGCTATTTTTCAAGTTACTGTTCCACCACACACTAGGTAATTTAATTGGTCAGATTTATTTTGCCAGGTGGTCAGATTATATCCTACAGTTAACTTTAACCCTTGACATTAAACACACACACATCTCATTATTGTTGTTTGGAATTCCAGAGCAAAACAACTAAAATAAAACAACTTCTTACGGACAAAGCGAAAAAACTGCTTCTCTTATAAGGAAATAAACTGAAATGAGTAGCCTACCAACCAGAAACCCCAAAATATGCTATTGTGACCTCATTTAAGAGTCAAAAACTAAACACTAACAAGCTTGGAGAGCATTAAAGCTACAGAAACATCTACGTTCTCCTGTACTCTCTGAAAAGACCTACTTCTTCCTCAATATACAGCAGTCTGATTTAATCTGTGAACACTTCTCTCTCGATGTGGCAAGCAGACACAGACACTGATACGTACCATTTAAGTGCTATATAAACATTTGCCAGTTGATGATTAAATGTAACCCACAATGAGGGATACACACATCTGATTTCCATCTTACCCCCGTGTGAGATAGTACTGGTCTCAGAGATTTCAATCTAATATCTAAATGCTTTCAAGGCATGTGCAAGTAGATTATTCAGCCCCCAATGTGCAGCAGAGCAGATATGGTAACAACAGTCACAATTAGAAGAAACTTAGTCACCCAGAAGCAGATAAGAGCGAACACATAAATGTCTTCTCTAATTTGGGCTCCTCAAAATGAATAATGCTAACCTGAAATCTAAGCGATTACCACACAGCATGTCCCCCTAAATCACAAACAGTTGCCCTATAGCTAGAAGTCTTGTACACTATGACCAAGCTGGATTACAGTGTGCTTCAGAAGACAGAGATCCTACATCTTTAGGAGGTGCCCCTGGGACGTTTAATCAGGAATGACAGCACAGGGAGGATACATACTTTAGCTATGCTGTCACACCTTCAAGAACTTTTAAGAAACTGCATCTGCAACATGAGAAAGAAATTCTCTACTGAGCGATTGCTTCACCTTTAAAAAAAAAACAGGGATGTGGGAGTTGAACCTGATCAGCTTTTTTTTATATATCTAGGAATCTGCTTTTAGGTGTACATTTTTTAGTTATTAACACAGCGTCGATCCAAGGAAGACAAAACACAAACCAACTAAAACCACAGATCGTGATCAAGTCTTTATTCAAACGTCAGTATTTAACCCCCTTTTAGAATAAAGACAACTGTGTTTAAAATGTGCATTCTGTCAAATTAAAACTTCATCCCAAGGCAAGTTCTTTTTCTAGGAAAACAAGCGCCTATACCTGCATATCTGCCTCGTTCACATGGGAGTTAACCTACGACCACAGCGATGCCTTCGTTCACTGCAACGTCTGCAAGAAAAACACGGGCTATGTATCCAAAGCAGCACGCCTCGAATTCAACCCTTTTTTTTTCCAAGCACTGTTAACAGCGGTTCAAACTTACGTAGAGGGCGGCATGTGTTGACGGAACCGAGGCCCGAAGAGGACACCTGCTGTGCAACTTGGGTTGCCTGTCGTATGACTTGGCAGACTACAATGTATCGATAGGCTTACGCCTGTGCGGCACATGGGGGCACGGCGGCGGCGGCCTCTCACGCCAAGCCCCGGCCGGAGCGCCCCGCCGTTGGCTGCGCCGCCTGTCACTTCAGCGGCGGCGAGCCCAGCGTGCACCGTCACCGCTCGCCGCAGCCGGGGAGGGGGGAGAGGAGAGGAGGAAACCGAGAGAAAGCCCGATTAAAGCGACAAGTTACGGAGCCCCAAGCCTGCCGACAGCACGGCACCCAGCCTCGGGAGGCCCGACACCAGCCACGGCGCTGCGGCGTCTCGCCCAGCAAGTCCGATATAGGGTTTCCCCCCGAATAAAAACAGCCGTACCCATACCGTAAAAAAAATACAACCACTTTCACGTAACTAAAATAAAAAATGCGTACAGTATGCTTCTGGGCATGTGGAGAAATGTCATTTTAAAACATAAACCGCACATTTAGCTTCTTGCAGCTCACGACACTGATCTTACTACTGCAGCCTAGATAAAAGATATGCCATCCGTAACCGACCGCCCTAAACTCTCTTACGAAACGTACCCTCTCGCAAACACGAAACGTTTTTTTTTATTTTATTTCGACAAAAGCCATCAATATCACCCCTACACGATTGTTGGCATTATTAGCAGGCTGGTGTGGTACGACGTTACACGTTTTGCCAATCGTTATCGGGCACGTTATTATTTCAAGACGAGCACGTATTCCTCGCTGGAGCGCGTCATACTGTACACTGACAGCTGTGCAAGTTCAAGTTGTGTACTCGGAGATAATCGGTCTCTCAATCCAAAAGTGAAATTAAACCTCAGTCCCTCTCCCAACTTCACATGCTCCGAACATCCCTGATCTGATTGTCTATCATTTTTGCGACAGGACTTCCTGTTTATATCAAGAAGGAAACATAATTCTTAATAAATAAAAAAAAACATATACAAGAACCATCATTACCTGATTTCTCTTTTTTTAAAAAAAACACCCCGCCTGCTCGCTTTCTGACCCAGTCCAAACCTTAAAGGTCCTTCCCCCGGGGCCGAAAAGTTTGTCGTGAAAGTTTGCGGCGCTCAGTAACAAAACTAAAACTTAACTCGGGGCCGCTTTCAGTGTCCAGATCGAAAGCAAAACAAGTAGAGGAAACAGCGAGCTGCCTGGAAATCCCCTCCCGGACTGTTTGTTTCGCCTTCGCCTGAACCTTTAGAGGGCGTCGTGCAGAAGCGAGCCGAGGAGCTGCGAAGTCAGAGGCGCCCCCTCATTGGTGCACGGCGGCGCTGTCATCATTTCTCGGAAACTGAAATTTCATTTTCGCTTCCCCTCCGGCCCGGCTGGCGTGTGCGCAGCGCGCCGGGGAAGGAGGCGAGCAAGCCCGGCGGTGTGGCAGGAAACTCGCCATCGCCGTGCCTCCCGGGGCGCCCCGCCTTGCGCACTCTTGAGCGGGCCTGGCGCTACAAAGTGCCGGTTTGTAGCTGGTGGCCGTCTCCAGATTGCGCGCTGCCTGGGCGAACAGCGCTTTTGAAAAGGGGGGCGGTGGCCCCGGCCGGCCGGCCGGCCGCTCTCGGGAGTTGCTTGTTGAGGCGGACACGTCGTTTTGTTTACCGGAGTATTTTGTGACGGTGCGGGTGTGCGCGCACACACACACACGCTGCGTGTTTGTCAGTCGCTTTTCTTTTATTTTTTTTTTCTCTCCCACTTTTAATTGTCCATAAAGGCGCTGCAGGACCGGACCCCCTTTGTGCTCCGAGCCCGACGTCCAGTTAAATATTTACAGAGGCAGAGGGACAGACGCACGCAAAGCTGGTTTCGCAATCGGCTTGCCTTCAGCGGCAGAGGTGCGGGTCCCGGCGTTAACGCACAGCAGGCAGTCGGAAGCCACGGTGTAAAACATTAAAACGGAAGGGGAAAAAAAAGAGAGAAGAAAAACCCGTGGCTTCAGCGAGTTGAGAGGGTGGAAGTTGTGTTACACGTGCTTACGACCATGGCTACGCGGGGCTGCGTTATTGGGGCTCGTTTTCAGACGCTGCCTTTCCTTGATCAAAGGTCAGCTGTTACTGTAGGTCTGCAGACCCCTCCTCCAACCTTAAGAATGACAGAGCCGCTGGTTGTTCGGAGCTTTATTATCATTGTATGTATATATAATATAGTAACAGCAAAAAAATCATAATAATCCAAATAGGGGAAAGAAATCATCAGAATAATGACGTAGTTATATGTATTGCCTTCCGGGTTTAAAACTGCATGCCCTGACAACATTGCCTGGAGTCTGTTAACTGTTTAATAAACTCATACAGATTACAGGGACTTTGGAACTTTTTCTCTTCAGATCCTGAGACGACTGATGTTTTTCCTTCCTGTTCTGAGAGAGGTGCAGATGAACACCTTATCCGACACAGTTCTGTCATTTACAGAGGAATGAAATGTGTGTTGCGATGGTTTGTTGATTGCTCTTTTTTTTTTTGGGGGGGGGGGGTGTTCTTATTTTAATAACAAGAATAAGGCATGAAATTTTATTTAAACTGTACCACCCACATAACTAGGTCTTCCCTGAATTCCTCTCTCTCTCTCTATGGGATTTTGTGATAATGCCTTGGGGATTCTCCTTGGTAGTGTCCCGTTGTTTTCTCTGTTCTGAGAACATCACTCTAGGAATATTCTGCGTGCAGCATTTTGTGGGTCCGCATGTACAGTATGTGTGAAATAAGCTGGGCCCCCATGAGTGGAAACTGCAATAAAAATGCAATTAATCCGTTAAGGGCTCCAGATGGACATTGTGTCATAACTTGTTTTTCCTCGGAGTGGCCCTGCGACAGTGTATTACCTGGAGTTGCTAATCGTGGCTTTTCCATAAAACGTGTATGACCGCATACGGCATGTGTTCTGTAGGGTCCGTGCCCCCACCCTTAATCAACCCAGACAAATTGTAGTGACATCTGCCAACGTTGTCAAACAAAGAGGATACAAAGGCATCAGGTTAACAAGGAATAAGGTCACTTCTTTTGGGCTCTTGGGACACCAGTCAGTTCCATGGTGTCCCGTGACTATCGATCTATCAGATGGAGATTCAGGTTGCGTGGAAGCAGGGTGCCCAGATGCCCCTGGGGCTGTAATTCAGTTGGAAGGTGTGGGATGAAGTGGTTAGAAAGTGGAGGCCCGTTGAGCAGCAGTTGCAGGGGGCTTGTGGGTAGTGCTCGACCGAACATTTCCAATCATTTCTGAGGCTATTCCGAGGCAAGTGGCAGTGTGGGCAAAGGATGTTCTTAATTGAACAGATTAGCTGTTTAGGTGATCAGTAACTTACAGGTGTTCCCAGATGATACAAACAGGTGATCCGCTGTATAAAATAAACTGGAATGGGGCTCTCTAGGACCTGAGTTCTAGAGCTCTGGGCTAAAGAGGCTTTTTTAAAAACACTGTAACCTTATATAGTCTGTTGTCATCAAGCGACTTCTTTTTTCCATTACTAGCACAGGATTCAATGTTACTTCTGTGTCCCTTTCGTACATTATTTTTGTGTTCTAGTTGGCAAAACAAAAGTCTATAGTGTGCACTTCACCCTACAACAGTCAATACACTGGAGACTGACACATTACACAACTGTAAAGAATTGTAGCAGCAGCACTGTGTGAACATCCGAAAAACAAGAAGAGCCTGTTTGATAGTTTAAGGAAGTTCAACTTTATGGGATGTCTTGTATGTTACTATTTCAAACAGTCTGATGGTGCAAACATGCAAATGATAGTGCTTAATATAAATAGTAATTATGATTGTATAGTAATAGATTTGTACAATCGATCCTGATACTCTCAGAGTCTTTTTACATATAAACTTACATATACGTCTTTTACACACAAACAAGTTTATAAATGTAGCATTACAAGCCGTTTGTGTTTTACGATCGTATTTGATCACATTTGTGTAACATATTTTCTAAGTTTTGAAATCTGTCCCCTCTAAACATTTTTATATGAAACTGCAGACGTGCTTTGTATTTTCAAGAATCAAAAGACGTCGACAAAAAGTTTAATATTTTGCTCCTGAAAAAGTCCGGAAAGTAACCCTTAAAAACCTGGCCCCCAGTGAATCCATATTAAAATCCCATCTCACTGAATTGTTGAACAGCACTATATCCTGAATTTTAGTGTAAGAAATAAATGTGTATGTATAGTGATTGTTATCTAATGGATTCGGGTGTAACCACATGAATGTTAGAGTTCTAAGGGAAAACAGCGCAGCAATCTCCCTGTTCCAAGCCGATTCTTGTTCTCCAGTCATGCTCTGGCCTTATCAGTGTGGCAGGCTTGGTCGTACAATAATGTTTTCTACCACCGAAGAATTCGCCTGGGTTTCTAAAGTCAGGAAGGGGCGAGGACTGAGGTGGGACAGGTTTTACAACCAGGAGCAATAAGGGTGTAAAGCCTGCCTCGCTTGCCTGAGCTTTCAGGGTTCAAGGTGTTCCGCAGCCGGATTGTGAAATGCGCGAATCGCACTTTGTTCCTGCCGTACCTGTCGGAGCGATGAATCAGTTACGTGTGCCGTCGTAAACACCAAGGCCAGCATACCGCTTGCGCTTTCTTCACGAAAAACCCACGTGTGAGGGAGCTCAAAGCACAGTGAGTGTTGTTATTTTACCTGACTGACACTTTTATAAAATAGAAACTTGGATATGTTCCTGTTCATACAGCTGGGCATTTGACTGAAGCATTCTGAGTAAAAGACATTGTTTGCTCAGCATGTAATTTGAACCTATTGTACACCCTTCCAGTCACCTGTCTAGAGACCCCTAAACCCTGCCCTAGTACATTTTCTAAGATGACACAGTGACGTCTGCTGCCGTGAAAATGTATCTTACTGCGTGAGAGTTTCATGATAAAGCCATTGTGTAGTGTTCAGGTCTCTCACTTTCAGTAAGGGTGTATTGTCTAGGGTATAGTCTATTTTTCAAGCTATGTGCTTTATACTGTACACAACCACACCAAATACAGTTTTTTTTTAAAAAAAACACGATATTGCATTGTCCATCTCGTTTTCATGTACTTTATAGTGTAAGTATTTTAATATTTTATTTTTCAGGATATTTTAGTTAAGAAAGAAATCCAGTTGTAAACACACAATAGCGGTTTAAACTTGAACTATTTACAATCCCTGCTGTAATTTCAAACGTTTTTAAGAAAGGAATATTTTGTCTTTAAAGATGCAATACAACTAACAGTCATAAAAAAAACAACATATGAGGTCATGGAAAGACTATATGCAGAATATTTCGATCCTGTAGATACTGTACAGAAGAGAAATATGATGGATATGATAGAACTAAAACAAGAGAAAAGCGCTTTTTCAATGCGTGTAGCTGTAACCTTTAAAAAATCCCTACATGATTCCTCGTCCATATAAATTGTGTTAAATCCAATCTGGTTTCCTTTAGGCATGTCCGGCAGGAAGAATTACATTCAGTGGTGATTTATTCGCTGAAGTAAAGGTCTCTTGTCAGTCTGGAGATGATGCATGGCATCTGTTTTTTCCCATGAGACAACCAGGCACCTGTGTCAGATTCAAACCTGAGGGCCACCCAGTGACTGACCCGTGTCAGGATCCTAGCGAGGTCCAGATCCCTGCCGTGTTGATCTAACATTTCACACAGCCTTCTGATGAAAATCGAGCCCCGGACCTGGTTCCTCCATGAATAATATCCTGGCGAGAAAAAGCAACCGTGACTTTCTTGCTTATAGACGACTGGGAAAAAAGAAACCGGCAGCGAACCAGAGTTCTCATGTCTGGCTTTTTTTTTCTGGATCACAGCAGGAATAGACATGTTTTATATTTTTAATTAAAAAATAAAAAAAAACATAAGGATGAAAACGAAAGATGATGCACCTTGCACACTTCTTCACAATCTGGGGCAGCCAGCCGGCAAAACAGACTTCTGAACTTTGATGGACTGTAATACCGCTATGATAAATGGCAGAGAAAACTTTCGAAAAGTCAACCAGAAGTTGTATCCTGCTTTTAATGTAAACGAGACATTCTCGGTCTTGCATTAATGACACCCTGGGCTTTCTAGCACTATGAATCGGGCAAGGACAATCAAAGTTGCCTTTATTGAGGCCGCAGAGCAGGTGCACAGCCTAAAGAGGAAGGTGTGCGCTCCGCCGCGTTGGCCGCACAGGAGACGCAGGGACGGTACCTGCAGCGGTGGAGTGAGCGCACAGGAAGTCCTCTTCTGGGATCTCGCTGATGTCAATGTCCTCCGCTTCTGTGGAGTCTGTCTCAACGCCGCCGTCGTACTCCTCTCCTCGGCAGGCCTGGGCGGGCGAGAGAGAGGAGCCTAAGTGACAGATCACGGCTTTTTTTCTGTGTTATTTTCCATGAATACACCGGGAAGGAAGATACAAAACTGAAACAAAACACTCTCCAACAGACACAAACATAATAAAACGTCAAAGTATGTGTAAATATATGTTATTATTATTATTATTATTATTATTATTATTATTATTATTATTATTATTATTATTATTATTATTATTTACAATGACTTTTTTCCTTTGATAAAAACGTATTGAACATTTTGCACATTGTCCTTGGTACTGTACTTTAAAAATATTTATGCTTTTTAAAGCAGCAATGCTGTTAAAGTTTCAAAATATTGAAACTGAAGTCTTGATTTCTGTGCTTTTAAACTATGGTCGCTTTAAAAACAGTTTAGATATTCCCTTTCATGAAGTTATTAGAAACGTAATATAGAATTTGAACATTGACTATTGATCCTTTTTACTTTCATTGTACTGTATATAGAAAATTTGAGGTGTATTTTAATATTCTGCATCACCTGCTTTCATTCTGTCTTTCCCTGGAATTAAAATGCTTTACCTGAATGAAGAACAGTTTGGGCTTCCCAGCTAGGCTTGGACAGTCCTGTGCACTGAATAGAGCAGTCAGCTCCTTAATTTTAATTTCTCTGTCTGTCCCATAAATGTGACCTTTATACCCATGGCTAAGAATTACACAAGCAAAACATGCCATCTCACCGTGGTCCTCTCTAGAAACTGAAGACAAAGAAAATAGAGCTGTGTTAATATCACAGCAGGGAGATTCTTGTCCACAAAGCAAGTCAGCACACATCAGACACACAAAGAGCTGTGAATGGCAGGAGGCTTTTCATCATGGCCTTGTTTGACTGCTGCCAGCTAATTGATCCCAAATCACTTCCGTCTGCTTAGGGAAGGATTCTACAGTGTCAGCTACAGCACATCTGTTGAAGATGCCAAGTGCTTCTTTTTGCGTAACGCAGTTGTTCTGTTTAAATGTACTGTATGCTGTATATATACACACAGCAAGACCTTGAGAATGCAACAAATGCTTTTCCAATACAGTTCTGTGGTTTGTTTAAAACCTCTCAGTGTCTTAATTACGCCATGCCTCTTCGGACTTGCCGATTGTTAATAACTTGGTTCACCATTCCTGTGCTGTGTTGGAAGTTTGGGGAGATGTAGACGTTCCTCCTGCCCCTTCCTCTCTCCTCCTCACAGCTGCAGTGGTTCGACGCTCCCACCTGCTGTTGAGCTGCGAGTCCTGCAGTGTTTGCTCAGGAGATTCGCCAGCGGGTCCCAGCTGACAAGCCCACAGGCTCACAAGCCCCCTCAGAAGTGATAAACGTCTCGGAGGATTGTGAGAGCTTGGATCACAGCACCTCGGCTGTGTGCTTTGACACTAAAGAGATTTAGTTTCTCAAACTGTGTGTATGACACTATTACAGATTAGCGAGTAAGTGAAATGGAAACAAAGCTACAGTTGCATCTCATCTGCTTCCCTTCATTTTATTTGAACATTAATTTTAGCGATACGTATGGAGAATATTTTGCATTTTGTGAAGGCCGGTACCTGTGTCTAAGACCTGCCGCATTTCAGCGCATGACAGGTCTTTCTCCATCTGCACTGTGAAGCCCAACGATCCAAAGGCTTCCCTCACTTTCCTCCCATCCTCCTCGGTGCCGATCCGCTTGTTCATTCCTGACAATCAACGAAAACTGTGAGAGGTGCGTAGATTGCCAGGCCAGACAATCTTGGTTCCTTGTTCTTCAATCTGTTGCAAGATTCTGATCTAACCTGAATCAATTTGATTATTTAATAGATCCTCAGCAGCAGAATCAATTACGTAATTAAGAGTTCATTGCATAATTACAGTACAGGTTGAACTGAAGTCTTGCAACAACAAGCCTGGAAGAGCCAGGGTTACTCGAAGTACTGGTGTGGTCATCCTGCATTGCCTTTGCTCTGCCGTGCTACAGTATTTAGGACAGTAAGGGCATTCCTAGAATTAAATAATGCAGCACAGTGCTGCTGGCATGCAGGTAGACCATTAAGCAGCAGAACAACAGAAGAGAGCAATTCAAGATCTACACATTGCTCTGGAACCGACTTTTCCAAAGAACCTTGTTTGTTGAAACTAAATGAAAGTTTTAGGGCTCCTGCTGCTGCAAACACAATATTTTGGTCAAAAGAAAAACGAAACCGATACACAAACACCATGAAGCTTACCTGAGAAATTTTCATTGTTGATGATGACACACTTGCCGATGTTCTTGTACTTCAGGCTGTATCTGTAAATACTAGAATGTGCTTGAACGCTGCCAAAATAAAATGTGTAATTGGTTGCAATTAGTATTTATTTCTACTAGCTGATGTCCACCAGATGCCCTCAGCAGCCTCTTTCCTGGCAATAGTAGAGGGGCTTGAGCAGGAAGCAGAGCATGGGCATCGTTGCGCTGGGCCGGTCGCCCTTGTGTGCCACTGAAGAAACCTGTCCAGGGAGGAGCTGGTCTCACTCACTTCATCTGCAGAAAGATGCCACTACCCCGTCCCCTCAAAACCCTCCACCCTCACAAGCACAGCACAGCGCCATTTTCTACAGCCTGTGGCACGTTGTGCTTGCCTGGCCTGAGCTGGTTGGGTCACTCTCAGGTGTCCCAACCCGCCACCTACTGTAACAGGCGTCCAAGCCGGAGTCAGACTGCTCTCCGGTTTTGCCAAGCAGAGAGAATGACCGTCTTCTGTATTTCAGTGCGTAGCTTCCAGACCACTGTGCTCGTGATGAACAGTGATGGCGGTGATTTCGATTTCAGCAACACCTCCAGTCAGACAGGCCAGGAGTTAGAGGAGGCCACTGGGTCCCAGATAAACACACCACTTCATTGCAGTCCACATGACAGCACTCTAACCTTTATTGTTTATATACCCTAAATGCCAAGGTACAAACACACCTTAACCAAACCAACCCTGACAGAGAGGCTGAGAATTATAAGAAGTCAAATAAAGCTTGAAAACCTACCCTCTGAATGTTTGTTTTTCCAGACATTCACGCACATGAGGGTGAAGTGAACAATAAGCAGAAGCTGTTGATCATTGTGCTCTTGAGCACACAGCTGTGGCTTTGTGTGCCTCAGATGCCTTTGTCTTTTTGTTTTGCCATTTCGCTGACAATGAGATCACCACCACTACAGTCGGGGACTTTCACCTGATAAAAACTCATCTGTCGGGCATGGTTCCTATTTCCATTGAGGTCCAGTTCTCTTGCCACCAGACGAACCTTCTGATAACTCCTCCAAATATCTACAAAGCTTGTGAAGTGATGGATGTGCTCTAAGAAACTTCGAGCAGCTGATGTCACCTACCTTGTCATTCCAGTGTCAAAACCTATAATTACACCCGTAGCTGTGGTGACATGTCCCTGCTGTACATTTGTGCCCTCAAACTCCATGTATGGCAATGAAGTGGCTTTTCTTCCTTGAGGAGCGAAGACTTCACTGTCACACACTGTCATTGGATATGGGTCTGCGTACTAGTGAACCAAACCTCCCAGGGAATCATATTTCACTGCCTCCTCCACACAGCAGTGACTCTTAAAGGCCAGCGTCTTTTCACCAGATCTCGCGGCGCACAGAACGTCCTCTGTTCCAGAAGTAGGTCCACTCGACCTCTTTGGGTCAGTGGTTTAATGACTTCATACAACAGTTAAGTAAATGACAACATTATGTTTTTACAATTGATGTAAATGTATGCAATAAATAAAAATCTAAACCAGAATCTGAATGACATTGGACAAGTTGCTTCAGATTGTGTTCTCAGGAGCTGAAACGGTTTTATATTGTTCTGACACAACGTCAGATTATTACATGTATGCATAATTGCTTAGGAATTTTTATCAGTCATACTGTATATACTGAAAATTTTCTGTGCATCTCTTTTTGCGAAATAAAAAAAAAGAATTTTCTGTCAAGACAGTTTTGACATTTTGTACACGTCAGTGAGCAATTCGATCAATTTGCTATTGAAGGAATGTGGATTTTTCTTAGCAAAAGTATTCATCGTTGGGATACTGTATGAGTATTTTCTAAATACTAGTAAAATTATTATTATTATTATTATTATTAATAATTATTATTATTATTCTTTCTCCTCTGAGTCACACAACCTACCTTCCATCTTCCCTGCTAGGCCTTGTGGAGTCCATAGAACTGTGGAGCAGAGGGCCGTTTCTGTGAGTCGGGTGCTTCTGAATCGGAAAAGCTTTTTCCCCCTTAAGAGACCTGAGCACACAGTTTGCTCTTTCTGAGAAGCGATTGTGTTCTCTTACTTGCAGAAGACAAGGAAGAGAAATCAATGGCAGATATTATCAATGGCAAGCTACAGGCTCCCTGAGTCTGAATTCTGGTTAATGATTTACAGAACAGGGGCGAGGCACACAATCCTTGAGTCCTCACCCCTGTTTGTGGAGATTTAACAGTCTAATTAGGAAAACGTAGAAATAGATGTACATGACGATAGCAGGCACGGTTCAAAATAGTTATATTGATAGATTTGATCTGATGAGACAGATTACCTTCTTTAGAAGTAGCAAAGTAGGGTATCCATGAATCCAGATACAAGGCCATAAGAGTGATTTGGTTGATAAAAATACAAAAAAAGATAACGGTCGGCACAATATAAAAAAACTCACAAACTCAACAATCCCTGGGTTTTGTTCTGATGGGGTAATGTTGAAATCTAATTCTCAGGATTTCCGTAACTGCCTTTTAAAAATAATTAGGAGAATGTCAGTCTGAGGAAAAAATGAAGTTTTGGGACAGTTAATTTCAAAATTTACATTACGTGTAGCACGTCGGCACTCCAGGATCCTGGGTTCAATGTTGGGCTTCGCATGTTCGCTCTGTGTCTGGGTGGGTTTTCTCCGTGTGCTTTGGTTTCTTCCTACAGTCCTAAAACATGCTGTCAAGGTCACCTGGCATCTCAAAATTGACAAATTACCTGTGACGGGTGTCTCTATTTGGTCAATGTTATACTGTCTGTGATTAATAATGTGGTTTCATCACAGGTTGCTGTATATAGTATAAAGTCTGTACTAACTGCTGATTTCTGCTTCATAGTTTGAGGTTCAAAGGTCAGATAGGCGTGAGGGTGTGTCCACAGCAGCCACTTGCGTGCAACTCAGTAACATTGAAACTGAAGCCATGGGCATTTTTACCTCAACATAGGACTGCAGACAATTCTAAGATTATAAAAAGAACAGTTCAACATCCATACCAGTGAATTAAGCTGAAAGATGCAGTTCCATTCGCTACCTTGAATAAAAGGTTTTCCGTTTGTCTGTCCATCATCAGAAAAGCTACTTACTGCAGTTCTGTCAAGGGCTGAAACTCCCAGAAGCCTACATGGTGCGAAGCAGGAGTAGATTGTGGACTGGGCATCAGTCTGTTGTATGGTGGACACTCACACAGGATAGAGACACCAGTGAACCCAGCCAGCATGTTTGGAAACTGGGAGCGAACCAGAGCATGTGGAGGAGAAGCCACACAGACAGGGACAGTGTACAAACTCTAAGACCCTAGAGTGGCACTGTGCCACATGAAATTTAACTTCCTGTTAATTTTGAAATTAACTGTGCCAATATTGAACTCAGGACCCTACACTCTCAGCAATGCTTACGGCCACAAAACCTGGTCACATTATATGTATATTAGAAAGGCTGATGGCTTCTGGCTTCTGTTAAAAGACCAGACATCTGATACTTCAAGGTGTAGCTCCATCCACAAGGCTTTCATTCTGTTTAATTAGGTTTATCGATACAATTCAATTGAAGACGGTGAGAATACACCCTTCATCCACAGGATTTTATAGAATTCAATGCTTCATTCTTGAACATTCAGATTCATTTACACTTTGCAAATCCCGTTCAAAATCCTTTTCATGCTCAAGTTTTCATTCAGGTCTAATGCAGTTTGGCATCTTATTCTTTTATCCTTTTCATACAGCCTCTGGTTACTTCCTTAAAATAGTCTGCCATCCTCACAAACTATGTGATTTGTGTGGCATTCTTTAGTTTTTGTAATCCCTAACACCACAAAAGGAAATAGGTTTTCTTGAACTTGGAAATTCCCCGAAGAACTTATGAGGTCACTTCCGGAATCCACAGAGGCTGTTATGAAAAAAATGCCGTCAATTCTGTTGCATTAATCAGGCTTTGAGAACTTCACTTCTTTGTGCCAGTGGTATTAACCAACAAAGCAGTTCCAGAATGTTAGAACAGCAGCACACTGTCACATTGTCTTGACAGTTACAGAGATCTGATGTAGTATAGAGCCCCATTTCTTTTGTCTTACTACATTTCTGCACCAGGAATTGCTTTGCTTCAAATGCAAAGCACCCATCATGAAGAAAAATATACATGCAGCACTCCACACTCATTTCAGCTTGGAAACGATTAATTCACTTGAAAACACAAGTTTATTTCAATCCTTAGTGGTACACAAGGAAATGTTCACGGGATAATGCATTCTTAGGAGCTGCCTGAGGTATTGTATGACTAGCAAAAAAGTTCTATGGTCTTCAGTGGGTCCCCATTATTTAACAATCTGCACCCCCTCCCAAAATCAAATCATTTTATTCCTATTTAACAGCATTTGTGCCTCAAATCTATAAATGAATGCTCAACTGGTTCTCCCCCCTAGCTGATGCTGTGACTGTCATTTGCCAAATGGTCAATGACACTGTCAAGTGGTTTTTAATCCTCCTCGTCATTTACTACAAACACACTTAACAACTGTGAGAGGCTAATGAATCCCCTAGCTGTCAGGGCCTGTGCTGCTTAATTTAAATGTTTTTTTCTCCACCCTCTTGATAAACAGTTGTATAAGTCTATGCAATGATGAAGAAGGGTGATCTAGACTTTAAGTATTCAATTTCAGTCAAAGATCAGAGTTCCTATAACTGAACAAAGAATTTGCTGATCTTTAATGCACAAGGTGTCCGAGTAACGGAAACAAGTGAGTCAGGGCGACATAAAATCAATGAACTGTGGTTCTCCAGTTGGATTCTCCTAGTTTAGGCATTCATTCTCACAACTATTAAAAATGACATTAAACAGGTGACTTACTAAAGAATTTCACAAAAAGCCATTAAAAAAATTGAAATCCCATTTCTTCAGTACAACAATAAATACATCAGGGAAAATACAGTTCCTTGGTCAGCATGGAAACGATGCAAGGAATCTGCTTTTTTGCATCGAAGCCTGGAATGTTTGAGATGGACTCGAAATCCAGCGCCACCCTGTGGTTCACTCTAGTCATGATCTGCATGAGCTCCAGCTCTCTGCCGTACTTTGTCAGCATGTGACACAGGGACTGGATGAACCAGGAGCCATTCATTGTGTTCCTCCATGAATAGTAACCTTCAAAGACAAAGAAACAATGGCACTCCCTTATAATACACATACACAGGTAAGACACACAAGTAGTTGCAGTATATACACACACTACATAGGGAGAAATCAGCCTGAATGCTATGCACGCGTATACTGTAGATAACATGTAGGTACAGTATATAAATGACACTGATACACTTAAATATAAGTTCAGGTGAGTAGCTGCGTCAGCATGCGTAGGCTGCAAAGGAACAAGTAATAGGTTTATTCCATACTGAAAAGAAGAAAGAAAACAACATTTTGGCCGTGGAGCCTGAAACGTTGCGTTTTCTTTCTTCTCTTTTCAGCACGGAATAAACCTCTCACTTGAATATAAGACTTAAACTGACCATCTCAAACGATATAAAAGACACTTTTCACTTATTGTTATTACAGTACTACTCTGAAACATCACCCATTATCAAGTTGCAGCACTGAATTAAGTCTTCGGTCTGTACTTTCTGCTTTGTAACAGGCCGAGCGTTTAGGCCTGTGGTTATGTCAGGGAACCTGGACTGATAAGGTTCTAGACAAATCGAATGTAAACTGACCAGCAGCGCAAACCTGTTAATGTGGTTAAGAAACAGGTTCTGCAGGACAGAGACCCTTTGGCCCATTTCAGCAGAGCGACAGCACTGCACTCTTGATTAGGAGCCGCAGTGGCTCTTCAGCAGTGCTTCGTTAAATGCTATTCTGTACAGCCCATCCCAAACCTTGACAGGTGTCTTTAAGCGATCCGTCACAAGTGATTATTAACGACTGCCCCCTTGTGCAACAGGGCTCACAGCAAGACAGCCCCCTTCACGCCCCGACAGTGCGGATCTCTGCCGTGGAGGGAGAGGCCGTGTTTTGGCCAAGAGGAGTTTGCCGGTGTGTGAGGAGCGGCGCCGTGTCTGCACCGCGCCTAAAAGAGACCGTGATCAGAGCAGGAAGTGTACCTGGGGCTGTGGAGTACGCATACAGGAAGTCAGCCTCCACGGGGAGCTTCTCTGAGCTGTTATCATCACCAAGGGCATCCGTTTCAATGCCCCCATCCAGGCTGGTACCTCTGCAGGCCTGACAACAGCAACACAACGCAGAACAGACCAACCATTACACTTCATCTTCAGCCTCTGGCTGCACAAGTACGTCCATTTCCTTCTGCAGTGCTGCAGGCCAAGGTATTCGACAGCAGTCCTGTTGATTCATGTAGCCAGCAGCCACGTCACCCTGCAACTCCCAGCTGGCAGCCCACTGAAGCTCAGCAGGTGTGAGCCTGGTCAGTATCCTTGGTGGGAGACCTCCTGGGAAAAGCTAAAAACTGCTGCTGGAAGTGGTGTTAGTGGGCCCAGCAGGGGGCGCTCACCCTGCGGTCTGTATGGGTCCCACATAGTGACTCCCACAGGAATAAGTGGTTTTCTGATAAAAGATAACTTCCATGGAATTCATTTGCCTGTGGACTGGTATTCATTAGGGGAACATTGGCCCTGGTGTGAGAGTGTGCATGTCTGTCTGTTTACCCCCCTTGTAATTTGCATAAACAAAATAATCCGCCCATTCATCCATTTTCCTACTCCTTCTTCCAGTACAGGGCCACAGGGCAGACGGAGCCTAAACCAGCAAATAGGGCGTGCAAGTCTGGATACTCCCTGCACTGGACACTGGTCAATCACAGGGCGGACAGACACACAGACACGCACACTCTCACACCAGGGCCAATGTTCCCATAAGCAAGTAACCTACCAGAATGTTTTTCGGACTGTGGGAGGAAACCAGAGCACCCCGAGGAAACTCATGTGAACACACGGAAAGAGCACACTAACTCTCTGCAGACGGCACCCCAGGTCTGGCACTTAACTATTGACTATGTCGACTATGAAATAATATACAAGCCCAGAAACTGCAATTTGCAATTCTAAATTAAAAAAGAAACAACTACATAACGTTACCTATTACAGACTCTTCTGCAGAAGAAAGGGGTGAAGAACGCAACTTAAATATCAACCCCTCAAGTGATCAGCATTCGTCTCTGTGGTTTGCTTAGGTAGCAGCTTTGTGGAGATCTATGCTGTGGAGAGAGTGCAACAAACACTCTCTACCTACCCGGTAAGCACAAACCGATCAAAACATCATTTCGCTGGAGGGCTTTCAAAACCGCTGCCCGTGTCCACCTCCCGTTAGGAAACGGTTCAGGGCAGCGTAACTCGCTCAGGACAGACGAAGAGAGATACTGAGTCTACCCCCCCTCCCCGGACCATTTCCACAGGGACAGATTAGGCAGCACGGTCAAGAAACGGAGCGCAAGGCTCGAGCCCGCTTCGATTCAGCGCAGACTTCATCCAACACGAGCCGCGTCTTAGGTAGGTAGGTAGGTAGGTAGGAAGAAGAAGAAGAGAACGAAACTCGGCGGTGTTGCGGGTGCAGCCGCCGGGCCCCGGGCCGGGCCCCCTGTACCTGGATGAAGAACAGCTTGGGCTTGCCCACCAGCGTCCTGCAGCGGTCCCCCCGGAAGTAGCCCGCCAGCTTCTTGATCTCCAGGCAGCCGTCCGTCCCGAACAGCACGCCCTCGTCACCGTGGCTCAGCAGCACGCACACGAAGGAGGCCGCCTTGCTGTGGTCCTCCCTGGAGACTGCAGCCGCGGAGAGACGGCGGGGTGAGAGCGCGGCCACCGGCCCGGCCCGAGAAACTCCCTCGGCCCGCCGCACGGGCCTTTAACCCCTGCTTCTATCCCACCACGAGCCTGAGAACGGGCCCCCCCGGGGGGCTTCACAGTGGGAGAAGCTCTGAACCCCGTTTTCCCGCGCCACCCCGCCCGGCCGAGAGCAGCGCTCCGAGACAGAAGCTCGGCTGGGGGAGATCTCCCAGTTACCTTGCCTCTCTCCTCCCAGACTGCTCACCTGCACTAAACCTGAACACGGTCCGGAAACGAAAGCGACTGCGTGGGACTAAACAGAGCTGGGGCTGCTTGCAGTTCAGTGACTGAACGCTGCTGGGAAGAGAGGAAGAAAAAGAGCTGCAAGCCTGATGAGCACAGCCGTGGCTGTTACGTGCACTGCGCTGGGAAGCGGCGAGGTCAGCACTCACTCGACTGCAGGCACGTCTCCATCTGTGCACAAGTCTGGTCATTGACAACCCTGACGCTGTATCCCAGCATTTTAAACACCTTCATCATATTCCCAGCATCCACGTCCGTTCCATTGCGGATATTCATTCCTGTAAAGAAATAAAGCAAGGCAAGCTGTTACAGCGATTCCACTATACAAGTGGGTCGGCCCGTACCACAACCCAATATCAAGAGACAAGACATTTACAATTCATGTCAGAACAAGCTTAACAAAAATTCATTCACTGTATGTAGAAAGGGATCCCACACCACGCAAGATTGAAATGTACTGAATGATAACACTTCCAACTGCATAAGACTGTAAGGAATCTACCTGAATCTACCTTCAACTGATCAGAGTGACACAGAAACGAATCTGAGCCAGAGAACGCAAGTGGAAACTAGGGAGCTGGCCATTTCAATCTGAGAACAGGAAGAGCTTCTTTACACAACGGACTGGGGGGGTCTGGCACAAGGGTCCCAACTGCGGCGTTGAAGCCAACATCCTGGGTCCTTCCAAGAAACAGCAGGAAAAGATTCCCTCTCTTATGAAACAAAAGTCACTCAAGTGCACCGCACACAATCTCGAATAACTAATGTCCTCTTCCTGAGAACACATGCAAACATTCTGAGTCTGGTTATATATTTATTCATCAGTCCGGAGCGGCGAAGTGGATACTATGGGCGAGATATAATAAGCACCCAAACCCAAGGAACCTGCAAAGATCCCTGCACAAAATTTAACTTCACTTCCTTGAGTTTAACTCATATTTCCATTCAAATATCCAAAAGCTTTTATTCTATTTCAAAATAAATACCTTAAAAACACTGTGCAGCTGGAAAACAAAGCTTAGTAATACAGCTCAAAATGAAGAAAAACAGTGTTTGGACATGCTTACGATAAACATGCCTCTATTTTAACAGCACAGAAATCTGCAGTGCTCCATAAAACCATCCACTTGTAGCATCACCCTTCGTAGCAAACCTCTTGTTTGCTCTCGTTCAAATGAACAATGCTGAATTGTAATTTCTCAGCAGAAAGAAAACACAAACCCCATGCAGTTGTTACCTGTCTTTTTATCAAAGTTCTTGTTGTTAATGATGATGCATTGGCCAAGGTGTGGGTAGTTCATTTTATATCTGTACGTGTGGGAGTCATGTTGCTTGGCGTCCACCTGCTTAGGTGGAACTGCGGGACCCTGGCTGGAGAAAGCATGAATCCATCGTTAATGACTCGCACAAAGGATTCTTTCAGTCAGCGTTTACGTCCTGCTAGCAAACACCGCATACGTCCACCCCAAATTACATTCATAATGACGGCATTCAAATTCATAACATTGAAAAAAGTAAATTCACCGGAACGCCACACACAGGAGAGCCGATATAGAACTTCACAGCAGCAGCAGCTCGGACATGAAAAACGTAGACATACCAATAACTTCCTTTACATTCGCTGTTAGTTCCTATGAGCAGATCTTATTTTTTAGAAAGAGTGCAGCGTCTTAAAACAGAAACCTCCGCATAGAGAGGGTTCTAGAAAAGACACCAGGGACCTTTTCACCATCAACACTGGACCCAGAGCCAAAAGGACCAGTCGGCCGCACAGCCTGGATACGTTCTGGGGCTTAAAGCAGTGTCCCGCACTGACCAGGCGGAGGGAACGGGAACTCTGTATGTCTGAACGGTGAAGAGCACTACGTGGGGACCCGACACAAGGCTTCAGAATCGACCTCAGAATGAACAGTGAAGCCCCAGCCCAGAGGACACCAGTGGAAACTACAGTACAGGAAAGGGCATTTAAACGCAAGAACAGGAGGAGCTTCTTCACTCAAAGGACCTGGGGGAATAGGACATGGAGTTATTGAAGCCAATTCCCTGGTGGATGAGATCCTGAGATCAATAAACTACCAACGACCCAACGGTAGTCTGGCCTGAAAGACCGCCTCTCATTTTGTGCACTTTCTGCACTTTGTGTTTTTGTGCTTTCAGAGACTTTCTGTGAGTAAGAATTCCATCGTACCAGTACATGTACCAGTTACATATGGCGATTAAGTTCAAGTTCATTTATAAGTGTCCTTATGTTCCTCTTTTCTTTCTTAGAGATACCAAGAAAAGAAGTGTTTTGTTATCTGCGAGCTGATTTTGCTTTGAAATACATGATATGGTTTTTATTTTCAGTGTACAATAACATTAATCTCCTGCATGTCTAATGGAACAGGATTCCATATGGCCAAAAATACATTCGACATGATACAATTTCGAGAATCTATCTGCTACTATGGTGTGGGGGGTATGTGTGTCACACATGGAGATAAACACAGATCGGCCTAACTCAAATTAAATGAAGTCATTTCCATCTAAAAAAAACAAACAAACTCTCTCGTTGAAGAGAACTGACCACATCCAGGTATCAATGCAGAGAGATATTGTTTCTTGATTCAACAAGTCTTCGACGTTCAAACACAAAAGAAACTGAAAGCACGCAGCCTATAATACGAACGTTATTTAATAATCTCTCTTCAAAGAACACCGAACTACATAAATAACTCGCGTATAAGGGTCTCTTCACACGTGACAAGAGTCGTGACAGTACTGTTCAAAGGGCACCCGGTGTTTCACGCAGCGCAACGGCTTTGCAGACTGGACGGAAGAAAGTCTTACTGGGGGGCACTGGCCGGCTTGGCGTCCACAGCATCTCCTCCGGCGCCTCGAACGGGTTCCGTCGCCTCAGACATCGTCCCTAGACCGAGGGAAACAAGCGGACCACAAAGCTCACCTGGGGCTCCGCTCAGTCACTGGTTTCGCCAGTGGCAGCTCACACACAGACACACATACATACTGTACAGACACACACACGCATGCATGCATACACATACACATACACATACACATACACATACGCCTGCCTGCCTGCCTGCCTGCCTGCCTGCCTGCCTGCCTGCCTGCCTGCCTGCTCTGTGTTGCTAACCGCCTGCTCGGCCAATAGCAGCCCGCGCTGCCAAGGGCCGGGCTCGATGACGTCATCGCCTGTCAAGAGCAGGCTGGAGCCCGTAACTCCCTCGAGCCCGCGAGGCGATGACCTCACACACGCCGGCCGGCGGACAAAAGAACCCCCTCCACCCACCCTCCAGGAGTTTTAAAAATTTACACAGCCTGATGAAATACGAAGAAATATCACCCCCCCCATTAGTTTGTGTACTACTGCAGGGATCCTAACTGTTTTGGCTTTAAGACAAAAAAGGATGAATTTATGAACAGTATAACTGTATAGTAGTTCAGGTGGGCAGCTGCGTCAGCATGCGTAGGCTGCAAAGGAACAAGTAATAGGTTTATTCCATGCTGAAAAAAAAGAAGAAAGAGAACACAACGTTTCGGCCGTGGAGCCTTCTTCAGGTGTAAGGAAGAAGGCTCACACCAAGAGAGGGCTCCACAGCTGAAACGTTGTGTTTTCTTTCTTCTCTTTTCAGCATGGAATAAACCTATTACTTGTTCCTTAACTGTACAGTATAATGCTAGATGCAATGTAGGCATTATGGCCTGGTTTACTGTCACACATTACTGGGCCTGTTCATGGTCGGGTTGAGCTGGGGGAAAAGAAGCCCCGTTTTCCAGCAAAATATCACAATTAAGGAAGGATGATACTGTAATGTCCCAGAGGGGTTCCAACAGAAATTCATGAGGAACCGGGGCACACACAAACGTTTTCCATGGCCTCGTCATTTCACACATGACAACAAATTGGTATTTCCCTCAAAACTTTAAAAAAAAACCCAGAGAAAAAAAAATTAGACTCAAAGTTAAACGAAAAAGAAATAATATAATTACAACTTTGTGATGTCAAATCCTGCTTTTCTAAAAAAAGATGTTAAAATCCAAGGGAATTTTTATATTTGTGTGGGACAAGAAGGAAAACGTACATTTCCACCAGGAAAGGATTTTGAAGACAATTCTTAGAATTCAACAGAAGGATGCACATTTATTCGTTTATGTTTGCTTTTGTTTGAATTATTTGGGCATCTTGACAATTAAGCAAAAGCATTAGACATTAGTTTAATAGGCAGAGGTAGGTATTGCCCTTGAGGTAGAATTACATCGCACCGTGACTCATTGAAATTTGAGTGCCTACAGCAGGGATGTCCAGCCTGGACTCGGGAGGGTTTATATAGTATGTGTAGAAGCACCTGAAGAACTCTGATCAGCTTGATTGATTGATCCGATCTAGCCAAATCATTCTAATAATATACTGATATTTTCTCTGTGAAAAGCTGTGCTGGAATTAAAACCTACTTGACACACCAGCCGTGGCATAGCTTAGTCAGCAGCAAGGTAGTGCAAAACAGTCATCTTCCTATTCAAACACTGACTCCTCTAAAAGCTCACTTCAAGTTTAAACATCCTGCCAGAACAAAACGTTACTTGCAAATCTGAAGAATTCTTTTTATTTCCAAAGTTTGTCCCCTGATGAACACAGTGTTTTTGAACACGAGCAAGATATCCCCTTCGATGGAGGAATTATTATTTAAAAAAAAACAAGTTCAGGAAGTGAGCGATATGTTCGAGGAAAACCTAAAACTTACAGGAAACATTGTACCCACCCACGAGTGAATCAAGTGCTTTAAAACAGCCACATCAAAACACAGTGGAAACGTCAAATAATTCAAAATCACGGCTTTATCTTTCTACTTGGTAAGCCAGTTTATTTTTTTCTCGTTTTGACAGATGTGCAATTAAAGCAAGAGGCGTCCGGCTGTTTGTCTGTGGTCTGTATATTCTTTAATACAAATCAAATATTGCAATCTTGAACGTGAGGGAGATTTTTTTTTTTTAAAAAAAGGACCGAAATACCCTTTAAATGCTCCGGTTAGGAAAGACCAAACGTCCACTGAATGACACTGACCAAACAAGTCAATACCAGCTGTTAGCAGCTCATTCTCGACATGAAATACCTGTGCAATTTCAAGCCCAAGTCTGCCGATATAATAACAGCTTCATGGCAGAGACTCCGTCTATATCTTGACAAGTTTGTAAACAACAGTTGAATATTTTCACCGTCCACATCCAGGCGACTCGAACTCGTGTTTTGGTATGAAACAAAATAATCGATCACTTTTCCGAAGACCTTTTTTTTTTCCGGTAACGAAAGAAACTTGTATCACAAGTGCATATGGTTTTACATCAAAACTCGGGACGACGAGGGAATGAATATAACTTAAACTGACACGGGGTGGTTGTTAATAATAATAATAAAAACAAATAATAAAAATACGAACCACAATTTCCAGCTAGTAATAAGCAAAATAAAGAAAGACTTACGTTTGCGGCTCTCTGCTCCACACTGCTCTTGTCAAAAACTTAAATCTTCTGCGGGTTCACTTTCTTTTTTTTTCCCCGTTTCAAAGGTTGGGTCGCAGTTTGAATATCTGTTTTTTTTTTTATATGGCTCACAAC
The DNA here is from genome assembly GCF_040954835.1 of Lepisosteus oculatus. Lineage (NCBI taxonomy): Eukaryota > Metazoa > Chordata > Actinopteri > Semionotiformes > Lepisosteidae > Lepisosteus > Lepisosteus oculatus. The sequence continues at coordinate 75,477,725 of NC_090696.1, forward strand.
ACCTCCCCGCTTTTTGAAACGGGCCGTGAAACTAACACACACACACATACAACAACAAAAGACCGCAAAGGAGAAGGACCGCCCTACAAGCACCGTCGAGTTTTTGTTTCTTTTGTGTAGTTTTAAGAGCCACGATGTGGTGGTATTGAGCTCCACCCTTCGCGTTTTTTTTTACGTAAAATTTTTTAAAAAAACCGACATATAAAAACGAATTAAAAAAAAAAACTACATCTCCCAGCCGCCGGGCCACGAAACGGAAACTGTGCAAAAGGGCGGCAACTTTAAGGAAAAGGAGACACAAACATTGCAGGCAGCGTCTGTGGGTTAATTTGTTACCCAGAGAGAGTTTGCAGTGTGTTATTATTATTATTAATAATAATAGCCGAAATTAAAAAAAAAACTTGGGCCCTCGGTAAGTACAGTATGTGTGTATTTACTATACCTTTCTGTGAACGCACATACGAGACGTGACGAGGAGACCTAATATTTATATATAAAATGATATAATTGATATAAATGTAAAGGAAAAATGATCGTCAGACGCTTGATATCTTCTTATGATGAGGTCTAGATAAACCTTAAAGTCGGGTGTCGTCTTTTCGGGGTGTTTTATATTCTTGTATCGGTCCCTTTGCATTTGACAGTGTATTTAGCCAACTTGTTTGAATTGCTTAATTGGACATTATTTATTCTTCAAGCAAGAATTGTAAGGCTTCCGTTTTTTAAATAATGCCTCTTCAGAGCTCAATAGGCGGACAGGAGTTTACAGTGCGACCCAGCCTAACTGTGAGCTGTCGTCCATCTTCAAAACATCTTCAAAACGTAAAAGGAGGCACGCCTGCGTTTCATCTGTCTTGCCGTTTTCTTCCAGGTCAAGGTGACCTGTGCTGTTAATCCAGGTCAGTGTAACTATCTGTGAAGTGTTTGTGTTTATATACTATGGGAGTGGTGGAAATCATTCATTTTTTTTCTCCTCCCTGTGGGGAAAAAAAAATATTTCTATGACCAGTATTAGTTACCCGGCGTCCTTGTCAAATTTCCCATTGGCGTTTACTCCTCATGGCCTCCTAATAACCTCCCTCTCTGAACTGGCTCCCTCACTCTGCTCTCCTCCCCACTGAGAGCTGGGGTGTGGGGAGCGGACTGGCGCCTCATCCAGGTGGGGCTGCACACTGCTGGGGGTGGAGGGGATCCCCATGACCTGGGGAAGAGGGCAGATGGAGGAGTTTATCACCCAGGTTGATGTGCTGCGCGGGAGCTGATCGTCTCCTGTTCTCGGCCGCTCTCCAGGGTGTCTCCCCGGCGCCGCCCTGCTGGTGAGGGATGATCAGGCAGGAGTGGGGCGAAAGGGTGAGGAGGGTGGCGTGCCGGGCCGAGTGGTACCAGCACTGGCCCCTGTCCTCGCCGTACAAGCCCAGGCTGTCCAGGCCCTGGCAGCCGTCTACTCTGTGGCGGGTTTTCCCCCGCCAGGGCCTGGCCTTCGCTTTCGCCAAGAGCCGCGCGGAGGTGAGGGGCCGGGGTCGGCGGGGCCGTTTCGTCTGGGGGGGGGAGTCGGAGCGCGATCTGCTGTGAAACAGGGCGTGAAGCTTCCGTGTGCTTCTGCCCCCCGAAGGGTGTCCACGTGTTCGCGCTGGAGAACGGCCCCACCGAGGCCGGGCAGAGGATCTACCTGGTGACCACGTATGCCGAGCTCTGGCACTACTACAGGTGAGTCCCGTGACGGGAGAGGGGGGGGGCGTCCGGTCTGGGGAGCCCGCGTAGCTGCTGTGGGATAACTGCTCCAGGCACGGCGGGGAATGAAGCCAGGGTGGCGACTTCATCAGCGCGACGGGCTGGCGTGTTGCCGACTGCCCCATCCCTCTGTGTAAACTGGCGGCTCCTTCTCCGAGTTCTGGATGTCCTTCCGCGTACTTCCCGCTGGTGTCCTGCGCTCTTTGTTTCACTGATGGCGGAGAAGTAGTCGTATAACCAGACGCCTAATTGTACACCTGTGACGATCTGGACCTTGCTCAGATATGAATACAACTTTGAGGGCAATATGATCAAGTCCCGAAAAAACAAAGATGCCTAATTATTATTCCCTTAAAACAGTCATGATGCTGGTAAAAAAAATTCTCTACACTGTTTTCAAGAGCAGTCTTTGTTAGCCACATACAGTAGATCGAAGTTCTAATATTTTGTGAAGCGGCCTACTTTTATTTCATGTACTGTATCTAGTGTGTGAATATATAGCAAATAAATTCAAGGGACTACAACTTATTGTTCAAAAGCTTTCATGTCACATTACACACTCAGAGCTGTTTGCACAAATTGGTCTGCTGCCAGCACAGCGTGTTTTGGTTTTCACCCCAGGACTTACAGGCGGTCTCTAATGCACTGCTATGAGGTCATCCCCGAAGGTGCAGTGTGCAAGCTGTACTTCGATTTGGAGTTCCACAGGCCCTCGAACGAAGGTCGGGATGGAAAACAGATGGTGGCGTTTTTTATTCAGGTATGGAGCCAGCGGTCTTCACGGCGTAGGAGCAGCACAGACGTATTACAGGTCCAGTTCACAAAAGGTTTCTTAATTCAGAGTGTGTGAGCGAAAGTTACAGCGTTTCATTATCCTCTTATGTTTCTAACCGAGGAGAGAAGGGTCTGAAACCCTTGCGCTGAGCTGTGCAGAGTCACTTCACTAGGGCTGTAGTGTATGCAAATGGTGTGGAAAGACAGGAAGACAGGGTAATAAGATGCCCACGGTACTCTGGCAGCTATGAGGAGTGCCTGATTTTCATGCATGTTTGTGAAGTCAAAAAGCCCCATTGAGATGAAGTCCTTGCGGGAAGCTGCAGCAGCAGTGGCAAGAGAAGACACCCCAGGGCTTTGGCTGCGGGCTCCCGGACCCTGGATGTGAGCATGTCCCAGACAAGACCTTCTTTGCACTGATTTTAAACTGATCTGTGGTTTATCTTGTGTCCTAGTATGTATGTCTGAAATTGGAAGAGGAATATGGAATTAAAATCTCCAGGGATGATGTTCTGAATTTGGATTCCAGCACAGAAGAAAAGTTCAGTCGACATCTAATATTCCTTGTTCCGAATGCAGCTTTTAAAGACAATATACACGTTGGTATGTATTTAGATAATTTCTGGTGATTTGTTTGTATTGCAGCCTCAGATAATTAATGACCAAATACCCTGTTAACTTGGCTTATAATTCTGTGAAAATGTAATGCAAAATCGCCTCAAGTTTTGGGTCACACCTGTAAAGAATTGTAGCGCTGTGTGAACTTCTAAAAAAACAAGACAAGCCCAGCTTACACCATTATTCTGCTAATTCTCTGGTGTCGTGTGTCTGCCTGTCTCATTAGGTCTTTAGATCACTTAACTCCTTTTTTTTTTTTTTTTTAGTTTTTGAATTATAAAGCAGTGTGACGTTTCTCGGTGTGATATTACGTTCTTACTGGTCTCATTTTCCACTTGAAGGCCATTTTGTCCACAAGGTGTTAAAGCCAGCGCTGGAGGAGCTGAGAAGGAGAAGACACCGTCTGGTGACAGAAACCCACCTGGAGAGCAATGGACAGCCTGCAAGCAGCCAATCCCCTCTTCCGTCTTTTGGACCTGGGCAGGAACCGGAGGCTGAGAGGCTGAGGAATCCATATCCCAAGAGACAGAGAACCGGGGAGGGTCCAACCTCCCCATCTCCTCAGGCTGGGGGCCTGCTGTTTCTCTTCGTGAAAGACAGAGATGGACAGGATCAGCTCTTTGTTGATGTCGGTATGAATAACATTGTTCGGCTTCCGTTTGCAAACACCGACGGCTTTTTCTGGGTCTTACACGCGGCGCTCTGAAGTATCTATCAGTTTACAGACTGTGACTGCCTTATGAATTGCATACCCCTCACTTTGAAGAGTTACTCATCTATTGCTGTCCTCCTTCCCTGTTAGGAGTGTACACAAAGAACAGAAATTTCCGCCTGTACAAATCTTCCAAAGCTGGGAAGAACGTTGCCTTCAGTGTAGCGGAGGACAACACATTTGTCCCCAGGCCTCAGAAGCACCTGTCTCACGAAGAACAAATATTTCTCGCCTCCCTCGTCAGCAATGTTCGGTACTGCTCTTCGTAATTCTTTGGTGAAATCAAAGACACTTGCATCCAGTTGGGTTACAAATGAGAGGAAGTCATTTATCCCATTCAGTCCCAGTCAGGCAGTGGTTTCTAGTAGCTTACTGATCCAAGGATCTCCTTCGGCTGCTTTCTTGAAAGTTCCCAGGGAATCGGCTTTAATCCTGGCTGTTCAGTCAGAAATCATTAGGGATTTCTGACCATTCTTTTTAAGTGTGCCACAAGATTTTGTGTGTCACAGAGTGAAAGGATATGTTTTGTTTGTAAAGTTTTTGAAAAGCGTACAAAATAGTTTGTAGGCAACTCTAATCCCAGTGTCATTCAAAATGTGATGTCAGGTTTCACAATGGTGTAGCTACTGGCCAAGCTAAAAGAATAAACTAGTTCTTTCAGAAGTCTGCTTACATATATGAAATATATGAAAATGACTTTAAAGTAGAAAACAATAAAAGGTTCAGTCTGATTTTATTGGAAGATGGGATATACAGTATTAGTATGTAACTTTGTTTTATTGTCTCTACACTAGGTTCTCAGATGGTCTGATTATTCTAACTTGTGATGTTCCCGAGGCTACAAAAACAAAGTGCATTCATACAGCAGTTCCCAAATCAGGTAATGTGTCTTAGTCTGGAGGACTTGAAATTAATGTTTAGAAATGGAAATAATAATAATAATAATAATAATTGCTTACACTTATATAGCGCTTTTCTGGACACTCCACTCAAAGCGCTTTACAGGTAATGGGGACTCCCCTCCACCACCACCAATGTGCAGCATCCACCTGGATGATGCGACGGCAGCCATAGTGCGCCAGAACGCTCACCACACATCAGCTATCAGTGGGAAGGAGAGCAGAGTAATGTAGCCAATTCATAGAAGGGGATTATTAGGAGGCCATGATTAGTAAGGGCCAATTGGAAATTTGGCCAGGACACCGGGGTTACACCCCTACTCTTTTCGAGAAGCGCCCTGGGATTTTTAATGACCACAAAGACCACAAATGTGATGGCATTATTTATATTTTCATTTAACCATGTAACATACTAATGTAGGTACAAAATGGTACCAAAGTAATTGTTTAAAGATGTTTTTAAAACTGTAAACATACAGAAATTTAGTGTTTTCATTGATTTGAACTTGAATTCTTTCTTATCTGAATTATTTCTTTTAATTTGTTTGTAGGGTCTGTTGGTGGATGTCAGTATTCTCCTTACATAGAAGTGGACAACTTTGTGCTCTCTCTGGTGAACAAAGATGGCATTGAAGGCAGTAAGGCCTCTTTATCCTTTAAACACTCACACTGCAATGGGTGTAAGGAGATCAAGACCTGAGATAGTGTTGTCTTGTTTTTGCTCCTGAACAGCCATACGGCAGTGGAATTACTTTTCCTCTGAGGAACTTCTGGTTTATGACATCTCCAAGTATCGCTGGTGCCAAAATGTAGGCAGGTTCCATAAAAGCAACAATATCATGTAAGTGGTACCTCTGTTGTTTTTCTTCAACCATTTACATTTCTGTTTCTGAAGGGGTCTGTAGCACACTTCTGCATGCAATATACAGAAAGGGGAGGCCATTCACCCTGCTGTGCTCCACTGAGTTCCATGTCTCTGTATCCTGTAGTTAATACTGGCTGTACTGTGAGCATGGAAGCATTCTACCCCTCTACACCAGCAAGGAACAACTTTCAAATTTGACTAAAAACCTTTAGGAAATGGAAAACATCCACAATGCAACAGTCTGTGCCGCAGGGAGACTTCTGAGCGATACAGCCTCTGGCTTCAGAAGGACTTGACAAAAATCACCCCCCCCCACCATGCATATTTACATCAGACGCCAACACGCACGCTTACGAAGAAACTACTGCAAGCGCCCGTGTGTAGCTTTGAATCGGAAATGAAAAAACACCGCCCGGATATCGGGTTTCACTGCTCGTCTCTGAAGAGGGTTTCACTGGATGGCGGATCAGAGAGGCCGCGGTCGGTTTGGAGAGGAAACCGTTCCGAAGGATGTTGTGCGTCTCTAGGTTAATGCATCCAAATCTGGTCTCCCTTCCAGGATCCTGGTGGATCTGAAGGAGGAGGTCTGGTATCAGAAGTGCCACGACCCTGTGTGCAGGAGTGAGAATTACAGATCTCCAAGTAGGTTCCCACGAGCAGAGGCTCCTCTACGGCCCCCGCGCTGTCTGTTCCAGATGTGATTTTTATTGCTGTCTCTCCCACAGGTTTGCCCTTGCCCCGTGAGGTGTGTCTCGGCTACCTCGTGAAGGAGGTCAGTAAATGGTGAAAACGTTCTCCCTTCCCGCTTGCACTGTTAATGATTGCTCTCGTGTTGAATTCAACCTCGCCGGCGTTGTTCACTTTGGCATGAAGTGAGTGCCTGCTCATTATCCCACCGTTAGTTTTTGGCCTCGCATAGTGTCCGCGCATAATAAACGTGTCCTGAGTGTTTACATTTTCATTGGCACAGTGTGCGCCATAATGGCGGCTGATAAGATGGCAATGTTGGGCTGCAGTGATTTTTACAGTTGGTGTAATAGTGGAATACTTTCCTTGCCTGAAGAGGCGCAGACAGGATGAAGTTAGGTTATTTAACCTCTCATTAATTTAGCTGAATTGGAAATTCCAGCTCGATTTCCAGAACAGTTTCCATTTTTATTTCCTTTAAAACACACCTTGTAATCCAGAGTGCTTACTGGGTGTGGTGGCAACTCCCTTTAGCCCAGAATCTCCAAATCAACGCTTCAGTAGGTGACTGGGGTCGCTGTCTGGGGTCTTTCTTCAGGTGAGACATTAAACTGAGGTCCTGACTGATGATCTCTGCTGTTCATAAGAGTAGGGTTTAACTGCAGCGTTGTGGTTCAATTCCACTTTGCGTTTGTCTGATCTAGTCTACCTGCGGTGCCCTCTTTATTCAGTTGGTAAAGTCACCATAAATTCCTACTACAAGTAATTGTATATGGCCAATGAAGTGATCTTCTCTTATTTCTCACTTCGCCTGAGCAGCTGTGTGGTAGGGCTGCTGTATGCCACCCAGATGGGTGCTGTACTTCAGTGGTGGATATACTCCTCCCAGAAAAGCTCCATATAAATGAAGAAATGAACCACTAATACTGCACATAAGCTTCATATAATGTTCTGGGTTGGACATTTTGCATTCTTATCCAGAAAACAAGGAGGGGAAATGGCATAAGAGCGCAAGTTAATTCAGGGGAACTGCTTTGTATTAAATCCTCAATTCAGGTTTGAAAGAAGGAGTATTGGGGAAGCGAAAACTGCAGTGTGTGTGATCTGTCAGGATCGCTGTGGCGGAGTAGCTCACAAAGTTACATGCACTCTTTTGTCATTATTACCACGCCTGTTTCAGAATACAGTTTCGCAGAAGCGTAGTTCAGGCTGTGTGAAGGGGGTCTTACGTGGCAACCTTAAAACATTCATCTAGGCTACGTGATGCATAAACAAAACAGTGGTGCGTATTGTTACAACAGAATAATAGTTACCGAAGTCATCTGGGCTCCAGCAGTTGTAACATGAGCTCAGAAGTATGAGCTCAGGTTAGAGCTGGGGTTTGGGTTATTTCTCACACTTGAGAAAACGATCATTTCAGGAACGTCACCTGAGCATGTGCATCGGATCCTAGGCCACCTATGTGACTGTTTCTGGTAACGCCACTCTCCAAGTCTCTCCAGAGCCTTCTCACTCCCCATGCTAGCGGACTAATCTTTCAGGGGAGTGGGGTTGTGGATGTTTTGTGGGAGCGGATCAAAGCAAAGTGACAGAGTGGATGGAGTGCTGGCTAGCTCATGCTCTTCAGCTTGTATAAGTAAGTGACCCCTTTCTTTGTTTTTCCCAAGGATGAAAATGATTTTGCGTTCACGATGGACGAAGCTGGGAACATCGTGCCAAGCCAGGGGCGTCACGCCGCCGAGGCAGGCGGCCCGTGTGCGTCGGTGGAGCCCACTGGCCGGGCCGCAGGCTGGGAGCCCGGCCCTGACGACCAGGCTTGCCTGCAGGCGCTGGAGGAGGTGGAGCTGAGGGCCTTCCTGCCCGGCGAGCCGCCCCGCCCCGGAGCAACACTGGCCGACGAAATCCCAGACGAACTTTTACTGGACACCCTCATTGAATACGAGTCTCAGGCTCGGTGAGATTAGTATGTGTTATATGATGGGTGCGCACATGCTTGGAGAAAGGAGCCTCCTTCACTTTGGTCATACCTTTTGACCATGTAAAAGATATGGCACCTGCCTTTATCTAGGAGCACCTTGTTAATAATTACTGATTCCAGTGCTGTTCCCCAGGCACCTCACCTTGAACAGAGGAAGTGTATCACCAAGGAGAGGACACAAACACCTGTATAGCCTTTGGAATCTGTTATCTCATCCTTCCACCTGATTATCACACTGTAACAACTGGACTACACGCTCAATCTGAAAGAAAATGGCACTCCTTAATCAGGCTAAAATGAATGAATAACAGATTTCACCCCTTTCTTTAAACCATTACAGAAACTTTATTAAATTAACTACATGGCGATACAAGGTTGAAGAGGTTATGGTGGGTTTTATTCAATTCTGTTCCTGTATAGTTGCAACATTTAACTGCTGAATATGATACTGCAAAGGTCACTTCTGTTTCATCTGTTAAAATTTCACATTGGATGATGATTTTGCACCATTTCTATTTATATCCCCTCCTGCTGTTTACTGGGATGTTCAGCTTTAAATCTAAGTTCATATCTAAATTTAAACATTTATTCATAATTTATTTGTAAGACCGCTTGCTCGCTGTCACATTAAGATTAATAGGTGTCTCAATAAAAGCCAACATTGTAACCTTTCGCTGTCAGTATCCCACCCTGAATCCCTCTAAAAGCACAAGACCGCATCAGTCATCAGTCCAGCTACAGAAACTCATTTTACACGAGCCCAAAACAAAACAGAAAACCGTGTGAATCAACATATGAAAAAAAAAGACTAAGTCACTATCTGCAGTAGAGATGCATCCAAGTGTATGGCTTTCATGATTTCTTGCTCAGTTGCTCGAGGGAGTCCTGCAGTTGCGTATTGATTTTTAGCAGCTGGTGCTCGACTCCCAACACACTCCGCATTTCCAGGAGTAAAGAGGGGAGGCTGGAGGGGCCGTACTGTGAAACAGAAAAGGCCCAGTGAGAAGAACTCAAGAGCAAGCTTAAGGGTGATCAATGCATTTCTGATACGGCTTAAGTTTGTACAATGTGTCCTACCAGCTGTGCATGTTTGAACCCAGGGCCCCAGCACTGTGAGGCACAAATGCCCATCACTGTGCCCCCCCCAGAGCAGTGTAAATTCATGCCAGATTAGCTCTTGTCGCGAACGGCGAGTCTCTTGGCAAGCGCCCCTCCAGCCCAGCCGCTCACCTCCTCTCTCTCGGCAGGATGAGCCTGCCTGTGCCGCAGGTAGGCCCGCTGCAGGGCCTTCAGAGACCCGAGCAGCGCTGTGCCCTGCTCCAGGCTGGCCCGTTTCTCGCTCAGCTGGGCGTGTTCCTTCTGTAATTCGCGCAGCTCAGTTTGTCTCCTGCAGGAGCAGGCAAAGGCATCCATATAATTAAAGTCTGATGTACTATAAGAAATAATTACAGCCAGATACTTAACTGCTAAGTACTACTACTTGCGTGCTTTAAATAAAAGTCCCTGCTCCTGGAAACTCAGAGTATATAGTTGATCCATCCTTGTATTTTATTTCATACAAACTTTAGAGGAATTAAACGGAGAAATTTGAGATCTTGATACAAATGAAGATGGGCTTAGTTTTCCCCAAGTTCTTCATTTCTTTCACAGAACAGGAATTTTGCTTTCGGAAATCTGCGGGAAACTGGAATAATGCCGAGTCTCGTACACACGGCAACTCGTGGCAAAACCAACACTGGTGCGCAAACTCTACTTACTTCCTTAGTTCGTGTTTGACCTCCAGCAGCCGTGATCTTTTACGATTAATAGCACTGTTGGTCTAAATCCGGAGGAAAAGAACATGTTGGAACAAAGCAACGGATAGTTAGTTGTACCTTTCACTTACATTAACAGTCGGACTACTGAAAGAAGAGGAACACAGAAGGCAAATCACTCTAACAGGACCGAACTGGAGTAATCTAGGCTGTCAACGTCTGTACACAAAACGCAACATAAAAGAACCAGTTCCATGAGCATCGTGAAAGCATCTGGAAAGTCATGGAGGCATCTTTAGTAGATACACAAATATTTAGAATCTAATTTTCAATACCTGTGTGTAGATGGAAACTTCATTTGAAAAATTCCACTGCTGCACAGTGCTTTACCCCAGTCTAAACTTTCCCTGGTGGTCTAGTGGTTAGGATTCGGTGCTCTCACTGCTGCGGCCTGGGTTCGATTCCCGCTCAGGGATACCAGTCGGATACCAGGCTTCTCTTTCCCTGTCTGTGTGTCTTAGTGGGTACATGGAGAGCAAGCTGGGGTATGCGAAAAGACACATTCCTAGTGCAAGAAATTGTATAGGGCTAATAAAGTGATCTTATCTTAGATCTGATCTTAAACGTGTTTCTAGCTGCATAAACAAGCGAGTTATGTTGTGCGAAAGTTTCAGTGAGATCGTATTTTTTCAGCCTGCAGTTATACAGGCTGCACAGCTGGGTAAGCACAGGCCACATCTGAAAGAGTAAACAGGGAAAGGCTGGCTTTCCATCTCTGTCAGAGACAAAACTTCACGACTGTACTGCTGAGAACAGCAAAAGAGCCTGGCTGAGCAGATGAAGCCAACCTACAGCACCATTATGAGAAACACCTCATCCCTCTGGGTCACAACACTCTGGACACCAGTTCACCACAGGGCACCGAACATCTTTGATCGAACCTCCACCTTGATTTATTACAACAGTTGCAAGTGTAAAAAGATGTCTTCCTTCCCTGACACAACATCTGTAATTCTTTTTGTGTGTGAAAAGTCCCAAGGAATGACTAAGAAGTACCTCCCCCTTCCAGATGAAATAAAAAGAAAATCACCTTGCTGTTTTCCCTTTTCAGCTGCTTCAGCTCCTTTGTCATGTGTATCTAAAAAATACAAGATTTATTGTCTTGCAGGCATGAACCAGAGAGATTAACTGTAATGTACACATGACTGGACAGTTCTAGTATCTCTACGAGCTTCTGCACTCTGAGAGGTGAGAGGTGCCGATTACAGGAGTACGGTATAAGGTGTTATTTAATTGGGCTGTGATTAAACAGTTGCTGTTCACATTGTTTAACATAGGTTTTGTCCAAACTCTAATTAATTGCTTACACTTATATAGCACTTTTCTGAAAAGTGGAAGCAGCTGAAAACAAATCCACTCAAAGTGCTTTACAGGTAACGGGGATCCCCTCCACCACCGTGCAGCCCCACCTGGATGTGCATGGGCTCCAGATTAATTATTTTACGGACCAGGACCTGAAGCATTAAGACTTCAGTGAAGACATCTCATGCAATTGCACTCACAGCTGATACCAGGGCACAGGATACAAGCAAGCAACTACATAAAACACACAACACTTGGAAATCTCAGACTAGTTACTGAATTTCATCTGCTCTATGAGGACTCACCGTGTCGGTAAGTTGATCCACAAACTTCGTAGAAAGGGTTTCTATTGCTCGTTTGGCCACATCCCTTCCCCCAGTCTCCCTGAAGCAGAACAAGAGCAGATCAGGCCTATGGCTTACGCGACAAACAGCAGGTTTATGAGCAGGGGCTCCAGATCAATTATTTTACGGACTGGGACCTGAAGCATTATGACATCTCATGCAATTGCAATCACCACTGATACCACAGCAGAGGATGCAAGCAAACCCAGCGGCTGTCCGGCAATATGTCAGAGCAGAGCAGGAGACGTGACACGTCACAGGCAGGCTCAAGGTACCCCTGTTACAGCCACAGATGGAAGCAGCTGAAAACAAATACACTCACTTGTACTCTGACACAAAATCCTGAAACGCAGCCAGCACCACGTCCAGTTCGGTCAGGTCCTTCGGGGGTTTTTTGGATTGGGGGGGCCCGTCGCTGCCTAAAAAACAGCAGCTGAATTAGTCCCACTCTATCCTGGGGCCCCATCATCTCGCGCGAACGCAGCACCAGCACGTCCAAGAGGCACTCCCCCGACTCCCCGGCACCTAGACAACTCCCCAGTTCAGCGCTGGTGCAGCCATTTCGCTACCAGGAAAGCTTCAGGGGGTTCATTTCTATTTCAACTGCATGCATCGCGATTCTCCCACCCTTCCTGAAAACCCCCTGAACGGACTTGGTAGCTAGTAGCGCACCGATCCAGGGATGCCCACCCTGCTGTTCTCAACGAGTTACTGGCTTCAACAACATGGCTGGGCGGGGGGCTACATACTCCCACAAACCTTTGTGTAAAGAAGTGTCTCCTGTTCTCGGTTATAAATGCACTTCCACTGAACTAGTGCAGCCTCCCTCTTTCTCCGGCTCTCCGTGGACCTGAAGCCCCCCCAGCACATTCACTCGCTTTAACAGCCCGCTACAGTCCGGCCTCGTTACCTGAGGAGGAGGAGGACTTCCGTTTCTGCGCACCGTCAGACGGCCACGATCTTCTGCTGCCACTTGGTTTGTTCTCCTGCGCGAAGGCAGACAAAGTTACAGGGCAGCTACAGCTACACCAGCTACAGGGCCGAGGCTCCGGCGCAGAAACGCTACTCAATCTACTCAAGCAGCACCTGAATGTGCGGACTGCGATGCCCACCCTCTTCCATTTTACACTCAAAGCGAAGTCAGCGCCCAGGCTGCACGCTGCGGAGGTTTAGCAACCTGCCAATTACCACTGCGTGTGACACACAGGGGAACGCCTGGTATACGACTCCCCAGCCAGGCACGACCTGCTCAGCGCTGGGGCTCCCACTGCCTGCACATCGAGCCCTCCCCACTCCTGCGGAGGTCTCGGCTACGCATGTGAACCAAAAAGACCATTCGAGTCAGGAGTCACTGTTCCCGGTTCTTGGCAGACTTTCTTGTAATGACTTAATACCTGTAAAAAATACATGTAAATATAAATCTCCCCTTTTAGAGTAGGTGAAAGCCTTTAAAAGCCTTTCACTCACAGTATTTTTCCCCAATTAAGGCTTAAGGGATGTAACGGAGCTCGAGTGCAAAGGAAACCAGCAGGCGCAGGGTGTCCGGAGGGACATGTCCTTGGCCGAGAAGGTGTACAACACCAGTGGTGTGCATCAAAACCTGCAAACAGCACTGAACCGGCTCGGGCGTGTTACGGTAAGGGATCTGCGTACGCAGTCGGAGTCTTCATCATTTGTGTCGTCCTCTGAAGACGGGGACAGGCGCCTTCTCTGCCGCCCCCGGCCCGTGCCCTTCCTCGCTGCAGGAGACTGGCCGCCCACAGCCCCCTCCTCCTCGCTCACGGAAGCCTGCGAAGGGCCAGACTGGTCCAGGGTTCGACTGGTTGCTCTGGACCGGCTGGCCTCTGAAATCCCTCCAGTGCGACTTCTGGACTCGGCAGCGACGCTGGATTTAGTTCTTGCCGAGACCTGGGAATCACAGGTTTGTTAAAAGCAGAAGGCACCGAATTTCTGTAGGGGCACCACAAGAGAGACAGGAATAGATATAAGTTACAGTAGATTAAAAAGAATATTTAGTCATTTATTTATTATATAAGCCGGGGGAAGGGGCATATATGTATGTACTAGGAGTTTTCAGAACCAAAGAAACGGACTGCTACAGCCCTCATCCTGTCAGGCCTTCCTCTGCAGACTCTCGGCTCCCACATCAGTTTGAGCACCAGAGCCCTGCTTTCCAGACAGGCCACAGGGGGCCCTGTTGTGCAGCAAGAGGAGGATACCACACCCACACTCGAACTGCCCAGCCCGGGACAGCTCACACAACTGGAGGTCCGGTTCCGATTGGAACGAGCGATCCCTGTCTGGGGGGGGACCCACCTCTTACACCACTGGAGTACAGAGCCTACCTGGCAGCTCTCTTTATACACCAGCTGCCCCTTTGGAGAAGAATGTAAACCAAGGGACGTTGTGTTATACTTGTTGAAAGGACTAGCATGCTCTCATGTAAAATATGGTGGACAAATGTGGTCACCGTGTGAGATACAGAGGAATCAGACCAGAGAAGAAAAATCGTTTTTTAATTCACGCCCAGGGAAGGATCAGGTTTTGGAAAAGTGCGAATATGGTGAATTAACTTGCCATTATTGTGTGCGTGGTCAATTACAATTAATCGGGCAACGTTCCACATTGATACAAGAGTGAAAAGGCACAAAACTCCTATTTCAGGCAGGCATAAGGCAAATGTGGTCACCGTGTGAGATACAGAGGAATCAGACCAGAGAAGAGCAACGAGGGCATAAATGAAAGTCCTACACGGAAAAAGCTCGATCTTTCAAGGCTTCGTCTTCTCTGATCGAGAGGGCACCTGCTGCAAAGTATTTAAAATCCTCAAAGCCACTAACCCAGAGGACTTCAGAACGCACAAACATAAACCGAAGGACGGGAACAGCAGTAACTTCACAACAGTTATACGAGCTCTTCGTGGAAATCAAAGCACGTCATACTGTCACGCAGGTGGGACCGAATGCGGCAGCAAAGCACGCTGGGCCCAGCGAAAGCAAGAGTGCACCTGCGCTGCAAGGGGGAGAGTCTCTGCGGGGTACCTCCGGGCTCTGCGGGGCAGAGGGCTCCTCGGCAGCCCCAGGTGGTCTCCTCTGCCGCAGCCCTGGTTTGGCTCGCGCCTGCTCCTGCCCCCTGCCCCCTGGCGTCGCCGACGACCGCCTGCTGCGCAGCACTCGTGCTTCCGAGCCATCAGCCCTGGGGGCCTGGGGGGGCAGCCACGCACACAATTACCACCCCCACCCCAGCACCGGCACAGGGCAGGTCGCACACCAACACTAGTGTACACCAGTCCCTGGTCTTCATCCGAATGCACCAGTACAGAAAACCACTAAGAAAAAAAAATAGAGCGCAAGAACAGGAAGTCTGAAAGAACGGCCTCTGGAACAAGCTACCCAGCCGCGTGGTTGTGGCCGATGCTCTGGTTTCTGTCGAGAAACACGTTACTAATCACCAGAAGGGTGAGAGTAAAAGCAATACCCAGCTCTCTGAAGCTTCACTCTCGACAGGAGGCGATCTGCCCTTCTGCTCTGCTGAGCCACCTTCCTCGCCGCTGGAGTCTTCCTCCTCCGGGATCTGCTTTGCTGCTGGTGGATGTGACCTAGGAAAGACAGAATGAACGCCACAGAGAGCACGGCTTTGCAAGTCAGTTTTGCCAGTCCCCAACTCGAATGCTCCAGTATCTGCCGAAATGCCAGTCAGCAGACGCCGACGGGTCGCAGGCTTGCTCAGCGTGCTGGACCCTGTCTGCGATCACATCACTGCACTGCTCACCTGTTCCTCTCTGAGCACACCTCCAGGCTTCATGGGTCTGGATCTACCTTAAAGTGCCACTCACTGCATGCACATTACTATTAATCTGGCTGATGCTTTTATCCATAGTGACTCATGTTTGGACCTATTTATAATGTAGTGTATTTCACAGGAATACTGTAATTGAAAAAACCTTGCAATACATGTGTGCCTGTTCTGATTTTGTGACACATAAAATTGAACACCATCCTGAATAAATGTGAGAACATATTCACACCATTGTTAGCTCCATCACTTCTGACACACTGCACTGATTTTAGAATTAAACTGGAGACACAACCTGAAGTTGGTGATTTGAGAACAATCTAGTGCACATCCAGGAAAATTCAGCTAAGTAAGGGGCACTCAAACTCTCTGAAAAGCATGTTGTCAGGATGTGAAATGGTCCTCAAAATGCAGAAGACCAGGTTCAGGCCCCAGCTTGCAGAAGTGGAATGTGCAGATTACAGGGGGAAACTATCCATCTGTCCTCCCTGTGCCCAGAGCATGCACAAACATCTCGCGAAAAAGCAGAGCTCTTTTATAAGGATGTAATAACCAACTCCGTATTATCTGACACCCAGATAAAGATGCCCAAGGCTCTCCCAGCCCTGCCTAGCCATCCTTTTCTAATGACAACAGTCTATCGCTTTCCACCAGGACCCTGCTGTTAGTTCTTGAATGGGCACCACACGTTAGCAGCGGACTCACCGCTGGCTGGACGTCCGGCTCTTCGGAGGCCCGGCCCCGGTGCTGGCGGCGGGGCGCGGTCCTGTCCTGGCGCCCGCCCCGCGCTTCTTCAGAGACCCCGCGAGTCTCTTCACAGGCGCCTTAGTCTTCGCCAGGCCCTTGTGGCCTCTCCCCCCCTTCCTCAGCTCCTCCTCGAGCGCGGTGCTGTGGAGGGGAGCGCCTGCACGAGACACGTCCCCAGTCACCCGGAGGCTGACCGCGCTGCTGACGAGCCGACTGAGGGGCCCGAGGCCCCGGGGGCCCGGAGCTGCTGCTCACTGCTGGCTTAATGGGACCAGAAGGGCTTCTCCCAGCAGCTGTGTGCACACACACCGGCCCTCCCAGACCAGGAGAGCCCACACCTGGCCTGGGAGGAGGTGTTAAGGGCGGCATTGTGAAAATATTTTACACTTAAATAAGTATTTCATTTTAAAGAAAGTAACCAGACATGTTATTCCAGAACTAAACATCACACACATTTTCTTCCATTCCTTCCATTATGGAGGCTTATTTCTTTGGAGGTGCACCAGTCCGACAGAAGCACACCCTGGACAGGACACCAGTCCGTCACAGGACACAAGACAGACGCACACCCTGGACAGGACACCAGTCCGTCACAGGACACAAGACAGACGCACACCCTGGATAGGACACCAGTCCGTCACAGGACACAAGACAGACGCACACCCTGGATAGGACACCAGTCCGTCACAGGACACAAGACAGAAGCACACCCCGGACAGGACACCAGTCCGTCACAGGACACAAGACAGAAGCACACCCCGGACAGGACACCAGTCCGTCACAGGACACAAGACAGAAGCACACCCCGGACAGGACACCAGTCCGTCACAGGACACAAGACAGACGCACACCCCGGACAGGACACCAGTCCGTCACAGGACACAAGACAGAAGCACACCCCGGACAGGACACCAGTCCGTCACAGGACACAAGACAGAAGCACACCCCGGACAGGACACCAGTCCGTCACAGGACACAAGACAGAAGCACACCCCGGACAGGACACCAGTCCGTCACAGGACACAAGACAGACGCACACCCCGGACAGGACACCAGTCCGTCACAGGACACAAGACAGACGCACACCCCGGACAGGACACCAGTCCGTCACAGGACACAAGACAGAAGCACACCCCGGACAGGACACCAGTCCGTCACAGGACACAAGACAGAAGCACACCCTGGACAGGACACCAGTCCGTCACAGGACACAAGACAGAAGCACACCCTGGACAGGACACCAGTCCGTCACAGGACACAAGACAGAAGCACACCCTGGACAGGACACCAGTCCGTCACAGGACACAAGACAGAAGCACACCCTGGACAGGACACCAGTCCGTCACAGGATACAAGACAGACGCACACCCCGGACAGGACAGTTTAGAGACTCCAATTCATTTAGCCTGCCTGTCCCTGGGAAGGTGGAAGAAAATCCTAACACCTGGAGGAAACCTACATGGATGACAGGGGAGCAGACAAACTCCACACAGGTACTGCAGTCCGGAATTATTTATAACCCCTCCCCCACCCCAGAATTCAACACTTCGGACAGTGACATGACCAGGGTGTCATTACTGTAGTACAAAACACAGACAGACCAGAAGGGACGCTCTCTTCCTCATCGAAGAAGCTGGTTCTGGGGATTAACGACAGGTTGGAGATATTCGGAGATGTAAACTTCTGGGTGGGAAGCAGATCAACAGGATCGTCGCTCACCTGAAGACACGATATACAAATATTCACCAGAAAGGACTGTCTGAAGGTGTCATAAAGCGCCTTTGTTAAACACATTCACTCACTCAACGGTTTAAGAGTACTTCGGTCAGAGCCGGGGAATTCGCGGATTAATGAGATTATAAGAGATACCGTTATTGCTGAAGAACAGAAAACTGCTGCAGAAGAAAAGTTACTACGGCATTTACTGACATTGGCAATATGAATTAATTTTCAGAAGTACAGTACTGAGGATCACCAATCATTTTATGCAGAACTGTACTGGCAAAGGATACGGCCCTAGTAGACTGGTTGTTAACACAGCATATAGTAGGTGACGCTGATGGAGAGATTCACACGAAAAACAATGATTGGAAACAGTACTAAGACTCCCACATTTCCGACTAGAGACTTCCTATGCACATCTGTGGAAAACAAATTTCTCCTGTTATGCCCCCAAGCTCTGGAACTCTCTGCCCAAGGATATCAGAGAGTCACCTTCTCTAAACTCCTTCAAATCCAGACTCAGAACCTTCTTCTTTAGAAGAGCCTTTACTGAACTGGTTCCATTCTTCACCCCTCTGCTCCTACTATACTAAGTACCACCATCCACGGTCTCCTCTATATATTGTAATCGTGTTTTATCTTGTGTATTCTTTTTTTATTTATTGTTGTTGTCATCCTGTAAAGCGCTTTGAGAATCCACCGTTAGAGGCGCTCTATAAAATGAAGTTTATCATTACTATTATAAAACACATCGCGAGAGAGCTCATGAGGCGATTTGACCATTTCATTCAATAAATCGGTCTTCATTTTTCCATGTCCCTCCTCGCTGCCTAGCACTTGGGCGATGGAGTTAAAAACAAAAAACAAAAAAACAAATCGGGAACGACGTATCAGACGAGAGAAAACTTACTGGAGAACCATCCTGGGCGTTTTTCACCGTCTTCCCAGCTCGTCTCTTTCTCGCACTGGCACAGACACAAGAAGGAAACCCGTCCTGTCACCATCATCGGACAGACGCACTGTGAACTAAACAACTCATCCCACCAAAACCCACAGTAGGCGATCATCTCACCTCATTTTACTCCACCGTTTCTACAGCATAAAGAGCACAGCGCTGGAGAGGTCCAACAAGCGTCGGCAATAAGTCTACTGAATAAATAGTCAGTTTTATCACATCGTCGTGGAGACGTTAGTTTCGCTTCAATACAACACAAATCGACCTTACTGATCTGTATTTTTTTTTTTACACAAATCGGAAACGACTCAACTCTTCCGATCACCGAAATTGCTTGACTACGAAAGGCCGCCTGACATTTATATCGGTTTATACACGTACAGGCTTGGTCTTATCCAACCTCGCCTTTAACGCTGAGGTTAACTGGAAACGGCAACTCAGCTGCTCATGTTTTCATCTTTCTCCCGCGAAAACTTCTGAATCGCCTGGGAAACCTCACTTCCCGCCGCTCAAAACGGGGGGGGGGGGGGGGGGGGGGAGGGCTGGGGTACCATGAGAGAAAATGCGAGTTAGGCAAGTGAAGGTCATGGCGTGTGTAAAATATAAACTGTAATTACTAGACGAGAATAACACGGCAGAAGCGTGCTGGAGTGTAAATGTCCGGTTGACGAATAAAAAACTGCTCGTTTACAAGCGTCCCCATTCCCCCACCGGACATGGACTGTTCCATTTTGAAATTAGACGCCATTTTTCCGCCACAGGGTTCCCAGAAATTCATAGCGCCACCTACCGGAGCGGAGCATCGCTGCTCTGGCTTAAAAAACTCATGGGGGCGGATTGGTCTCTCTGGATTTTCAATGCATCATTGAATAGCACTTTCATTGTTATATTAAAGCAATTACAATTTTTACAGGACCCTTTTGAGAGCCTATAAAATCACACGGATCTCCCATCTTTACATCTAAAACATCAGCACGTATCCCTAAAATATCAGCACTGTGTCAATTTATAATATGATTCCATCAATGCAGATGTAAACCGAAATGACGCTGTTGTAGTTTCCAATATTCTGGCCCCCCAATCCTTTTTTGTAAGAATGAAAAAAAAACACACCTCTCCACCCATATCTTCTGGAGCTTCGCAACACATTTTAATAAAATCTGAACACTATATGGTATTACTGTACTCGGAATTAAAGAGACAAACAGTGTTGTCACATCATTTCCAAATTGTATCAAGACTCATATTAAGCTATTAACTCACCTTTTAAGACTATTTTGATTGGTTTGGTTTTGCACTTGGTAATTACAATTTGAAACCGTCCGCATTTCATCAGATTTGAATGCATCAGTTCTTTGTTGTCGAAACGCTCAGGAAATGTATAGCAATGTGAAAACTGGGAGGGAGAGAAGTTTCATTTTTTGTTCTTTCAATGTTCAAAAAAAGTTCAATACAGCATGAGCCTGATTGAACCGGTAGAAGGATCACTGACACAGAAATGCACACAAAATAATGTTTATTTGGTATTGCTGGCTTTTGTTTTTTGGAAATATATGTATCTGTTATCTTTACAAAACATGTACAAAGCCAGGACATTAAAGCAGGCATTTCACGTGAAAGAAGATATAAATTAGAGTTTGGCTTCAGTCACAATGTTTAGTGTTACATTTTCATTAACACCACAAGTATACATCAATTGTGCACGTAGGATAATTCCACACATTAGTGCTTTGTCCCAAAACTACACTGCTTCTGCTAGTGCAACCTGTGTTGTGCTTCATTAAAACTGTATATATATAATTCCTACATTTAAAATGTGTAATATGCAAAGATCAGATAAATCAATTATTTTCCTATAATGCATTTGTTCTGTAACCAGAAAATTTAAAAACAAATTGACAAATGGGTCTTGTTAAACAAAAATCACTAGGGTTAAAGCTACAACTGGCTTGGTGTCACACACAGTTTTACTGGTTTGACTCTCATATCTACTGTGGTTACTTAATGGTCATACTTTTAGTATGACTATTTGGAAAAATGTAATTAATGCCATTTCATTGAAGAAGTTCATTTCATTGAACTACTTCTTGGAGAGTTAAATATTGAAAGTAGCTTTCTGCTTTACATAAATTGAGCAGCCTACTTCTTCAAAGATTTTTAAACTGCGTACCTTGCGGATTGCAGTACGACTACCGTCTCAATTTTAAATGCTCCACAAACATATTTACGCAAAAATAAAATCTGGCAGGCAAGAACACAACTGATACTACTGGTTCCCCCATTCATTTGTTCGAGTTTGTTTACATGCCTCTGGGCATTCCACATCCAAGGTCAGTGAAAACATATTTTAGGTGTGGGGTCTTAATCACATTGCAGAAGGAAAGAAGCACGAGGTGTGGATAACTGTGGAACAGGGAAAGAAGATTCTGTCTGGGAGATCTCCCAGATCTGTAAGCTTCCGTTTGCTTCAACGTTTACCAGGAAAAAGCAGAACGGCAGCTGCCTGAATATACTGGTAGGAGTTGTGTCAGTGTTAAGTGACCAGAGTCAGCTGCCAGGACTAGCCTGAAGACCACAGCCAGCTTTTCCATCACTAGACTGCAGCCCAGGACCAGAGACTTCAGCCTACAACATTAGTGAACTGCAGGCCCTGGTCACTCAACAGCTGTAATCCAGAAGGGTCTTTTGCTAAGAGCCAAAAGAATCAAAGTTTAAACTGGTCCTCTGAAGACTTCGATTCACTTGAATTGTTTGCCACAGGTCTCAAGCAGCTGCTGATTTTCAAGAGGGCTAGAAACCCCTTCTGCATGGCTGTCCTCGGAGATGAAGCTTGGAGACTCCTGCTCTGGAGGCAAGGAAGGCCTCTGGAAGAATCGGCTCACCCACAGCCAGCACGATTCGGCAGAACCCTTCACGTGCCAAATTACAACAAATGGCACTTGGCTCAAGCCACTGTCTTTACAGGAAAACTGAACCCCCCCCCCTTTAACAAGTCCCACTTGTCTTTGATAAAATGTGTTCACATCATGAACAGGACAAAAGAAGAGTGGCACCAAATGTACTCAGGTTAACAAAATTGACCTAACTCTACTGAAAGACATCTAAACTCTCAGTGTACTGCATTAAAGGTGCCAAACCACACTCTAATATACTGGAGCCCTTCCTCTCACTGCTCTGATGTCAGGTCCTGAGGATTTCGTATAAAAAACAGGGAATGCATTTACTAGAACCTGGAACAACTGATTTCTTCCTACTACATATATATACTGTAGTATAATTTACTTTCAGGATGTCATTAAATCTTTATAAAAGAAATGACATTGTCAATAGATATATTATACACATACTAAAATTAAAAACTGGAAGATTCATGACTGTAAAATTATTTAACAAGTTTTTAAGCAGTATTTCACATTCCTCAGAAGCATATCCCTTCGTGCAATGATGGGACTTCACAAATTATTCTTACGTCACAGAACACAGTGCCTAGGAGACATGTTTTGTCTAAGAACGAGATAGTCTTTAAAAACAGCAATAAAAGGGAATCCGTCATGGTAACTCACTGATGCACGACTGTGTAACAGAACAGACCTAGTAGGGCTCTTCTACAACATGACTGAAGGAGTAAGGCATTGATTAAAGAAGCAGATGGTAAACGGTATTAACGTTAAAGCAATAAGGCAGCTTTTCCTTTTTTTTGCAGTCCTGTAGTTCATTAATTCCTATGTCGTACACATCCAGTTCCACAGACAGGCTTAATGTTGCAGGAACACCCAGGCCTGGTTTGCTTGTTAAATTTTCCTGACAGCTTGAAGATCAGTATGAAGGCATTTCCCCCCCAGCTCCCAATTGCCTGCCGGGTCTTTCCCTTGAGCTCCCTCCTGGTTACATTTTGATCCTGGCATACATTTCTTCTATCTGTTCCCTGAAATGGCTCCTCAGATCCATTCTCTTTGCTTTCAAGGTTGGGGTGAGCAAGCCATTCTGGACAGAAAACATCTCTGGGTGCAGGGCTATGTCTCTCACCTACTCAAAACAGAAACACAACATGCAACTTCATTAAAGACAGACACATGCTGGATATCAACAGAGTTCAAACAAAGCAATGGGGAGGTTTTCCAACCTCACTTGGTAAATTGATATCTACACCAAGGCCCAGGTAAATCCTATGCTTAGGCAGATTAAAAATAAGATCTGCTTCAGGTCCGTCTATCGGTTACACTGCATGGCTCCCGGTCTCTGGATGTCAGACGAGTGACATGCAGGAGACTCACACACTGCTGTCTCGTCTTTTAATAGATAAGACCAAGAGCTCAATGCTAAAGTTGCCCTGTTTTTGTGGTCCTTTTCCTTACAAGACAAAACACATTCAAAAGCAAAACAAAAAATAATGCATAAATAATTTTACAATCCCATCATATTAGCATGTGCTCCGTGCAAAAAAAAAAAAAGAAAAAAAAAAGACCATGTCATTTGTGTGAAGTGTGTTGAAAATCCAGCAACGAGATCCCTTGCTATCCTGCTGGGATACCAGAGAACACTCTTCCGCATCTGCCCACTGAAAAGAAGCTCCGGGATCCAGAAGATGGAACAGTGAGACCCACCCAAGTCTCTGTTTTGTGCCAGCAGGACACTGCCGGTCACGTCATGAGAAGGACAGAAGTGGCAGAAAGGCCAGCCGCCAGAGGGCAGAGGGCACAGGAGGACTGGGGCTCTCCTCAGCATACTACACTGTCAGGCCGCTGGGCTCTGCTTGGTCCACACCAATGAACTGCTATGCTTTGCGGTTCCCATCAGTCGCCATGCAAGAAGGACCTTTGTTTGGGTGTGCTGTGACAAATCCCGCTGCTCTGATGCCAACGAGCAACACTCACCTGCTCAAAAGACTTCAGTCCCGCCTCTTTCCCACGCTTCACCATATCTTCCAGGATTGCACCCTTCACCTCCTGTCATGAGGAATGGCCAATGAGCAAACATTTAAGAGTGATTTCGGTTCTACTTTCTGTGTTATCCCTTTCTGTTTTCTTCCCTTAATCTGTTTGTATGCTTCCAGCAGGAAAGGCTGCTGAGAATGACCAGGGGCCAAACACAGGCTTACCTTGCTTTTGCAGAGATCCGCATACGACCCTTCGACCCCTCTCTTTCTGGCCCAGCTTGGCAATACGTCGGGATCAGGCACTACAATCGCCACCAGACACGCCTGCACAAGACAGATCCCTTACAAACATGGTACAAACTCTGTCTGCATCTCGGGCATTCAATAATCAATCACCCACAGATCACTGGTTCTGATGGACACTCCTAATCCTTATCCAATAATGCTGCAGACCAGGTGCAAACAGCACATGTCATTCCTCTCTTGGGGTGTATCTCACTGGAGTCACTGGAGACATTCAGTACTAATCTTACAAACCTCAATGTTGTGCAAGCAGCCTGGTTATTCTTGTGACACTCACTCTTTTTTTACACTTTATTGTACTTGTGTTGAAACACACAATAACATTATCCCCCCTTTCACATCTACTGAATACAGAAGCATAAAATACAGAAAAGGGGAAACCTTTGGAAATTCAAAATAACAGATGAAAAACGTTTTATACAATTTCTAATTGTCTGCTGCATGACAGAGAGAGAGAGAGATTACACACAATATATTTCCGGTTTGGACCACTCTCTGCTACTCTTGCACAGGTATTAAAACCAAAACACCACAGGGCTTACGAGCAATGTTCCCTCTAAACTGTGCGCAGTTATGACAATCAGCACACATAGGAAATTGAACTGTGCCAAAAAAAAAATCCCCCCCAAAAATGATGATAATAAAACAAACGTGGTTGTCAATTGAAAAATGCTAAATTGGCCACATGAGACAGGGCGCGAGAGGCCCAACTGGGCTGTGTGCATTATTACTGCTACTCCATCATCAATATCTATGGTCCTGTAGTCTCATACCTCCCTGCTCATGCTCGCTCGGCACTCAGTCTCTATGACTGGCCTTGTTGAGTTGCTGTCCTGGTCTTTTGGATCTCTATGCTTATATGAGGATGACTACAGTATATGAACAAAAAAAAATTCAGGTTTACAATTTTGTACCACTCAATTTAGTGCGCACAAGTTTTTGCCACGGGGGTAAAATATGCACAACTTGACATTTTTGTGCACACAGGCCATTAACAATTAGAGGGAACGTTGCTCAAAAGTCTGCAACAGAAAAGCCTGTTCTTTCTTCGCGGTCTCACCTGCAGGCTGTCTCCATGAACGAACACCTGAGCCACCGGCTCGCTGCGGTTGTAGATGTTCTCCACCTTTTCTGGCGCGATGTACTCGCCTTGAGCCAGCTTGAAGATGTGCTTCTTCCTGTCGATGATCTTCAGCGTGCCATTCTGCAAAGCGAAAACAAGCACATTCGCGCCGCGCCACAGTGCCAGTCCGACGAGGGGCAGACTCCTGTCCCCAGGGTTACCGAGACGGAGCTCAATCGGGGCGGGCGGATGTTTTTCGGACTGGGCAATCCACCGCCCTCCTGCCGCGAACGGGACGGGTGATGGCCCAGACCGCGCAGCAGCCGTGCCCCTCCGGGTCGGGCGGAACCGATGGCAGGGACGCGGGGACTGGCGCTCGGCGGAAAACTGGCCTGACCGCACCGCCAACCTACCGGCAGCCACTTGCCGATGTCCCCCGTGTGGACCCAGCCATCCTGGTCCAAGGCCTCGGCAGTTTTCTCCGGGTCTTTCAGGTAGCCCTTGAACACGTTTGGTCCCTTCGCACACACCTGCGCGCCGGCACGCACCGACAGGACGAACATTCACACGGAAGAGAAGACAGGAGGACATCGTCAGCTGCCAAGAGGGAAACTGGACCCGAGACGAAGACCACGCCCAGCTATGTCACTTCTCTCCAATGCGGGTGTATAGTAGCACGGCTGCGATTCTGGGCATGAGCCAACAAGGGGAGACCATTATGCTGGAGCTGCTGGGGTGCCGACAACTTGAGTGTGACCAAAAAGCGGCAGGAATCATAAACCATGCGATTTGTAACATGGACACACGGCGTGGGTAAACACTCATCCAGAGGGGGAATACGACAAGACCCCATGACTCTTCTCGGAGCTGAGTGCATGATCGGGAAATTCAAGGGCTCGGAAACCGCACGGACTATTTTAAGCTCTCTGTGAAACTTACAATGTAACAGACACGGACATAGAAATACAGCACCCTCGCGCTCACCTCGCCCTCTCCGTTGACAGCAAAATAATTCATTTCTGGCACATCCACCAGCTTTACGACATTGCAGGGCAGCGGGGCTCCAACGTGTCCTAGGGAACAAGGAATACAAGCTCAACGGAAAAGCGAGCGGCGTGCTGACAAGCTCTGGAAACCAGGAGACCTGGTCTTGGGCTGAACCACGCACAGCTCCCACACGGGAGACCTCACCAATCACACACGAACAAGCCGGGGCTCTCCGCTCAGAGCTCGGGGCCTTCAGAGCACTTTGTCAACATGCTTACCGCTGTTTTAATTAATCCATGGTGACTCACATTTTTACAGCTGGGGAATTTCAGTGCTCAAGGGTACAACAACAGTTACAAGTCCAGAATCCTGACTGCTGAGCCTCACAGCTGCCGTTTTGCTCCTCACAGGGTCTGAACAGATAACCCTCTCACCTCTTCACAAAATTGTTCGAGCGCACTGACAGGAAAACCCGCAGCTCAGCATGTACTTCTTTATCTGAATGTGCCATGCATGAGAGTTTAGGCATATTAACACAAAATATTTTCACTTCACAGAAAAATACTTCCATCTACAGTATGTAAATACTCCCCAAAATAATTTTTCAATATCTGAGTATCGTCAAGGCTATGAGGCTTTCACATAGGTTACTGAAACCTGAAACCCTTTCTTTATGAACCCCAGTTGTTTCCTTGCCAAGATGCTACTGTCAAAATAATATTATAATACTGAAAACACAGCTGTACACAGCTGCACTTGTCTTACCATTGTTTTTGATTAATTAAACCTATGTAACACGGCTTGAAAAATGCCCCATCCTTCTGCATATTACAACAACAAACAAGTCATCACAAACTTTTACATAATTTATCAAACATGTTCTAGGGCTCTAAACTAGAAACACAAGTTTGGGAACACATCCTAGGCTAGTGAAATGCAAATCTGAAACCTTTTCCTTAAAGGCATTCCTCTCAAACGAGTAACCAAAATTAAACTATAACCCGAGGCGGAGCCTAGTATCAGGTTTGTGCTTCAACAACTCATCGAGGAACTCGGGCACAGAGAGCCCCTTGTGTATTTGGTGAAGTTCAAGCCAGTGGAGGGAGACGGGCGCGACGCGGCCTTTACCTGCGGTCCAGTCCCCTGGCATGGACAGAGTGATGCCTGCTGTGCACTCCGTCTGGCCATAGCCCTCGTAGAACTGCCAGGGAGAGAGAGAACAGGCAGGCGGGACACGGTGAGCAACTCAGGAGACAGAGAGAGAGAGTGACAGAACATAAAACCTGCTTTTAAATGCTGAATTCGTTTTAAAACTGCCAAAGGTGCAAAAGTTGGGACTACTTTTTTTTAACCAGCTACACTGCCTCCTTTCTCCTCTCATCCTCTGCAGGGAGGCCCTTGGGCAGTTCGGAGCTTCCCAGAGCTTCCCTAAGGTCTGCTGAGAAGCTGGTTTTTATGCACCCCTTCACTCTGCTGATGCAGGAGATGCATATCTGGAATAATCTCGGCCATTGCCCTAGTTTTTGGTTAATAACACACCCTTGTTTACAATTAAGATTTAACTGTGCTATGTACAAGATCCACAGAACACCAAGGTTTGTGACACATTTGGGCTTCCTTTACAAAAGTGGCGATCAGAACATGCTCAGGAGTTTCTGCCTCATATCATAGCCCTGCTTGCAGGAGAAGTTTCATTCAACAGCAGAGCAAATTCGTGTTTTATACTGGGTGCATGATAAATAAGGAGCTTAATTGCCCAAAACGCCCATTTAATCAAACAGTTTGCCCACACAGTGCAAGGCTTGAAATGCACGCACGCCACAGACTGCCCGACGTAATCAAAAACCCGACACAACTTGCACTGGACTGAGCCAAATATACTGTACGATTGGCCGATCAACATTTTGCCCATGCAAAGTTCATTCAAATAAGGCCCCACCACCCTCAAACAGAACTAAGGTCCCTCAGCCTCTTTAAAACCATGTTCTTGCCAGGAGAGGCCAGGTCAAGCCCGAGCCCAACGGCTGGGGATCCAGTCAGAAGGGCACCTGCCTGTGCCGCACTCACCTGGCAGCCCAGGGCAGTCCTCAGGAAGGACAGGACCACAGGAGAGACTGGCGCGGCCCCCGTGATCATCAGACGCACCCTGCCACCCAGACTGGCCTGCATGGGGCACAGGGAAAGGTGGAGCTCAGCACCACTCTTACACAGTCACCACTTCCACCACTTAAATCACTTCCGTATCTTCTAGTACTGGACAGAGCTGCATCCTCAGATATTCTGAACTAGTGTCTCCAACGTTGATGACATTACCGGCAGCACACCCTTTCAATCCTCGGCGTGAAGGCCTTCAAAGAGTGTGTTTTTAGGACGTAAAGTAAAGAATTTGCTAATTATACCAATTACTAATTGATACTAATATACTGTACTAATTGATACTGCTTCCAAAGTGAAAACGTCAGCGAGAGAAAGTAGGTTGCGGTCATAAAACCAAATCAGTTCTCCATTAAAAAAAACAAAATACAGTCATTTGTTGTCATCCACATGTTTCTCTGCTACTCTCTCTGTGAACTAAGTTTGACCAATTTGCTGTAAAATGTAGGCGTTAAATTGGTGTGAGAGGGAACAACAGAAATCTGTGTTGCTGTAAGAACACAAGAAAGGTTACAAACAAGCTTGTTTGGCCGATTGTGGCTTAATGAGCCGTGGAGCTGCTTCACGAAGCTAGCCAGAAGCTTTGAGGAAATGGCTGGGAAACTTCCCTGAAGCTCCCACCCGGATCCCTCTGCTTCACGCTTCACGGTCAAGTCTGAAGAAGTCCTCTGGGATGACTTCCTCAGTGCCTGAATATTGCCCCCTGGTAACCTTTCCTGTTCATGACTCCCGTTTGCAGCACAAGCAGTTGCACCCCCACCACGGGCCCCACCTGCACTTTGCTGAAAATGAGCTTGTCCCACATGCTGTCATTCCTCACAATGCCACTCCTGAGCTCCGCTTCCTTCCTCTTGGAGGCAAACTCCAGTAGCCATCGCTTCACAGGAGTATTGGCCTGGCCGAAAATCTGAACACGGGAGCCAAGATCACCGATTAAAAGTGGGAAGAAATGGAGCAACAGCACAATACTGAGGGTTCACTTTCTGATCCTCCTTGCCAAGTGGATTCTTGGTATGCTAAGGCCAACCGAAGGTTATCAACAGCATTCTGCTCAGGGATGCAGCAGATTAGCGGAACAGAACATAAGAGCTGAGGCTGAAAACGTCGGTCAGCGAAGAGGACATCACTCACCCTGTCAAACATCCGGTTGAGCAGACGAGGTACTACAGGGAACAAAGTGGGGCGCAAGGTCTTGAGGTCGTCCATGAGGAGCCTGATGTCACCCTGGAAGAATCCTATCCGGGCTCCATGACACAAGATCACAGCCTGGAAGCAGAGGGGACATTACTGTCCGTGCTGCCGCGCTGTCGATTTCTTGTCCAGGAACTGAGCAGTAATTCTAGTTTCTAGTGGTTCTGTTTTGTTACGAGTTAGGCACTTTTCACACCTGTTAAGTCTCACAAGCTTAATGGCGAGACTGGCGTCGTGACCTTTAAAAAGGTGCTGCATAATGTTAACAAGGTTCCAGGTAACAAGCAGCAGGTAAGGTTGGATGAAATGAAGAATCGGTACAGTCAAATTTAAAGCAGTTACTTTGTGGCATATTCAGAAACGGTGAATGTAGCTGGTACTGTAGGTGCCGATTCTAAATCGTGCAGATAGCTTCTACACGGGCAACATGTTGTAGGATTAACTGCAACAGTAACATTAACAGTCCTTAACGTATCTAGATACATAAGCACATTTGACACGGACAGAAGAAGGGCATTTCTACTGGACTGAAGAAATCAGTCGTGTAGAAACAACGGGTCATCTTCTGCATTTGGTACCTTCTCGAGCAAGGTACAACACTGGTGCCCCACCTGATGTTGGATCCCCCAACCGCTAAGCACATTCTCGTTTTTTTCTAAAGATTAGGGACTTCGGTAACTGATCCTGAGGGACCACTGGGCCAGTGAGTGTGCCAGCTTTCAATCTTCAATGCTGATTGACACCTTTAATTTATCTGCTTCTGTAGACTTGGTTAGTGTCTGCACTCAGTTCTGAGTTCACAAATATCCTTACTCCATGAGCACAATCTCCAACACCTTCGTCATGCTGAACATGCCTAGTTCTGACAAAGCATCTCTTGCTATGACATCAATTTATGATGAATATTTACAGGTGGAAAAGACAACGAACCAGACATTCTCACAGGTGCTTTGTATTTCCTTTTGCAGAGGTGTGACTGGTTATACTTCAAACAACATACCTGCACACAGTAAATGAGAACATGCCAGTGCTACTTCTGATTGCAGAAGTCTGTTTTTTCAAACCTCGGAGACATTTCACTTACGTCAAGGATTTAATACTTTCCCCAGATATAACAAGACAGGCAAAACGGACATGGCTTTACAGGTGACTCGTTTTAAACACATACCTGCACCACCCTCTCAAACATGTGGGCAAGAGGCAAGTAGGAAACATGAATGTCGGTGGTGTTTAAGCGACAAATCATCTGAAAGAAACAAAACAGCAGACAGACAGGGGAGGGGGATGGTGAGCAACAGGGCTCTTACCTCCACCACCCTCTCAAACATGTGCGCCAGAGGCAGGAAGGAGATAAGGACATCGTCAGGACAGGGGAAGAAGGTGCTCTGGAGACGGCCGAGGAAGACAGGGACAGCGAGAAGGACAGGGAAAAAAAAGGAAAGTTGACGGAAAAAGAGAGGAAGTACAAGGTGAGAAAAGTCCCGGAAATAAAGGAGAGGAGAGATCAACCCCAGTAAGACCACACCGATATAAACTGCTGGAGTGTCTTCTCTACGCGACACCAGTACAGAACAGAACTGAAATCTCACACTGGACTCGTTCGTGTGGGGGGTCTTGCTTGTCCTGTGCAGCTCGATTTTTAGATTTATTTTAAAAACCGGCTGTAATGACTTCACTTCGGAAGCAGGTGTTAGGGTCGGTGCTCTCCAAATACATATCTACATGTTCCAACGTTTAGCCATTGATTCTACTGATCAACGGAAAATGGAAAAAGATAAATAAACATAAATCAAGATGTTTCTAGTAATACTCTCTCTTGAGGGGGGCTTTATAGTTTATAGCAAAGACAAGCACCTACATTTATCATTTCAAACATTTGCTCCGTGTCCTAAAATATGAACATCTGCAGATGAGATGCACACAGTTGTGTCATTTTTTCACTAACAATTACATATATAAATAATAGAGTGGAGCTTTCTTGATGACCAAACAATACTGTTAAAACTGGCCTTGAAACAAATGGCTCACTTTGAAGTCAAGACTTTAAGGGAGCAATAATTTTGGCTGAACTGAATGCTCTGTTTGTTACTAGCTGCATACCCTTCAACATGCTAGTGATCCGGTTTCTTTTCATTACAGTTTAACATAACAGTGCTGGTTGTACAAACTGGCTTCTCTAGGGAAAAAAGTCAGTTGAAAGTTCAGGATTATAAACAGGAAGTTGCTGTGCAGAGGCATGTGTAACAGTTCTAAATGTCCCCACAGCACTTCCTCTCCTAAAGTTTCCATAAGAAGCTACAGCACTTTCTGTGGAAACAAAGAGATTAGGTTCTAACTGGATGTTCAATGTCTAAGAAGATTACAAAAAGGATTATGTGGACAAATGAAATCAGTCCTTGAAAGTTTTGGATGGGGATGATCAGTGTAGTATAAATGTAGCTGATGTGCATATGAAATTCAATAATGCCAAAGCCCTTGAAAGTAGGTTTACCTCAGTTACTTTAGTAAATGCAGAACAATTGGACACAATATTTTCATGGGTAAGCATTGCACCCTTGGGGTTTCCTGTGAAGAAAAAAAAAGCTTAAGAAGATATTATCTTGTGCCCTGGGCAACTACAATACTCGTGCTGTTGAATTAGAACCTGCCTTAGCTCTGTGGTGGTACAGTTCTGTAAGACATTTCTGAATACACACACAAAACATGACCAAATTAAGCAGTGCCTTGAAGATGAAGCTGGGTCATTTTCGTAAACGAGCTGGCGTACAGATTTTGTTTTTAAAGAACAGCTTCGAAAATAAACTACGATTTTTCTTTGACCCCAAACTTGAGAGCAATGACAGCCGCGATGCCCACATTTCCCACTCCAGAATCTCGCACGCGCCTGCGCAGAGTGATGTTCTCTCAGTATCGCTGTCCATTCAATCCTGTATTAACCGGACAAGGTGCAACACAGATCTCTCACCCGTGGTTCCGCTGGTGAAGCAAATGACCGCCAAGTCATCGGGCTTCGGGGGCTGAAAGAAGCCGCAAAACGAGAGAGCAAAGCTGTCACTTTGTCGCGAGCCGTACTGCGCCGCGTTTCAACTTCCTGCTCCTGGAGGAGTTCCAGAGAAAATGTAACCACTTCACTCAAACGCTACTCACCACTGGCTTCTTCAGGTTTGCCCGTCCAAGAGCCTAGGACACACGAAGAGAGGACAACAATGCATGACAAGGGGACTGACAGGAGGGGCTTAGCTTACTGCAGCGTCAAATCGAGCTCAAATCCGCATGTTTCACAGTCCTACGGGCGAGATTCAGGACAACAGGATGCACAGACTGGAGGCCTCCGAACAGTCCTCTAATAGCCCAGGACAAGAGAGCAGCCCAGTAAAAAGCCTTTCATATGTAGAGAGCAGCCAAAGAACAGGAAACCAGTCGTTTACCATGACTGCAGAGAAAACTGGCTGTGAAGTTTGGATAACCCGCAGCCATTGATAAACAGAAAAGAAAGCGAAGGTCTGCTCATTTAAATGGGAGGACAGGAAACGGTTTCGGAGTGCCTTTCAGCCAGGTTACTGGAAATAAGTAGAGGTTTCACAGGAGCTGACCTCCACGTCCTTCAGACTGAGGATCTCCACCCCACACTGCCGGCCTCGTGCCACCAGCTCCGCGTCGAAGGCCTCCATGAGGATGACGGTTTTCAAAGGGTGTTCGGCCCCAGAGACACAGTCGAGAAGGAGCCTGGCTTTGTCGGCAACGTCGCAAATCACCGTGGAGATAGTCGCTGAAAATCGGGCAGGGGGGGGGTTATCAGATTAGTTTGGATGCTTTCAGGCCGAAAAACAAAGCAAATCAAAAGACACAAATCACTAGAATGTCAGCAGATTCACTGGCACTCGTTTTCACAGCAAGTCTTTTTGCATGTACAAATTACAAGGATAAGACCCAATTTATCCAGGCAAAACATCTTTTAACAGAGAAAGGATACAGTTTGAGGTAACCAAACTGTCCTTAAAAAATGGCTCATTTAGACATGCAGTGACTTTGTTAGCTTTAATTTAAGCCATAAGCAAGGTTTCTGTATGAACCTCCAGAGATACTACAAAATGCCTGAGGGGACATCACTCAGGCGAAAACTGACTCTTTTCTGAGAGTCGGGCCTGCAGGTTCGCCGCGTCACCCTGGCCACCTAATTCCACCTCGCTACACTACCACTCGGGGACCCCTGATCACAACCTGCTCGAACCCAGGATCGCAGAGCTCAACCTGCGGGTGCATGCCTGTGTGGCTTCAGACGACTGGGCAGCTCCTAACGATGAGCTGCTCGGGTGAGGTAGATCAGTCAAATGTTTGAGAAACATGTGAAAGCACTGCGAGGCCCCCCGCTGAGGAAGTCCCGTTTCCAGCCCACGATAACCGGCAGGAGAGGTTCTCGAAGACACAAGCCTACCTTTCTCAATGATGTATTTTATGGCTTCAGTTCCCAGAGTGTCGTACAGGGGCACCGACACCATCGAGTAAGTGTAACACGCCAGCTCAGCTATCAGCCACTGTACAGAGGGAAGCACACATGGCGTTAACACAACAAACTGCAAAAAAACAGCCTCCACAGCTTTCACGTGCACAAGGATGAATAAAGTGTACCAGCTCTTTATGCAAGACAACACTTAGCTATTAAACCACTTCTGTGCCCTGTTTCTGTACCAACAGACTGCAACTGCCAACTTGTAAGCTGATGTGACCTCAGGTCTCAGAAGATAAGCAGGACTGGGCCTGATCGGCACTGGGATGGGAGACCTCTGAGGAAAACCAGGTCACTGCTGTAGGTGATACTGGTGGACCAGCAGGGGGAGCTCCTCCCTTCTGGACCAGAATTTCCAAGGCAATGTCACAGTGTGATGGCTGGGGAACACTGTGCTGTAGGGAGTGACGCCTTTTGAATAAGAGGTTAAACTACAGTCCTGACCTTTAGTCCAGGCTGGAGCCAAACCAGTGAGGAAGAGGACAGTTCAGTTCATAGACAGGAATTATTAGGAGCCAGGGGGATATTTTGCCAGGACACCAAATTGGGGGTAACACCCCTACTCTTTTCAAGAAACGCCCTGGGCTTTTTAATGACCACAGAGAGTCAGGGACTTGGTTTTTATGGGGCCTTTTTACAGCAGAGTGTCCCTGTCACTAACTACATGAACGCAGTTACCAATTTAAAATACAAAGCCTAATCAAGATCTGGGACAATATCTGCAGTGAAATCCTGCTGAAGGTGACAATGCGTTACCTCTGGTCTGTTCTGTGCAAATATTCCGATGAACTGGTCAGGTGTAGGCGACAGACCTCTGTGGAGTAACCCAGACCCAAGCCATTCTGCTCTGTCCGCTACCTGACATACAACAAAGAAAAAGGGTAGGCTCTTTCATCTCCTTCTCACAGGAGAGCCACATGACATGGGCACTAGTCACATGTGCTAAAGCAGAACACCCTGCTCCCAGAGCAAAACACTGGTCCCAGTCACTGACGAACAGGCGCCCGGAGTTTCCAGTATGATCTGCAATGACAAGGCCACTGAGCCGAAGCAGGTGTCTCACACTGGCCATACTGAAACAATTCTGTCTTGGTGGATCTTGTTTCACAGTGCAAGTATTGTATGCGATGTCATCAGATTCAGAATCGCCTTTACTCGCCAAACGCATTTCATGTACAAGGAATTTACTCTGGTGTACTTGGTGCTGTAAGAACATTCTACATATACAGTAAGACATTCTACTCCGAGACAAAAGACAACAGACGTCATTAAGACAGTCCACATAGAACTAGGACTTTAGGTGAAGCAAGACGACAGCCCCAGGAAAGAAGCTGGTCAAGTACCAGGTGCTTCTGGTTTTAACAGACTGGCAGCGTCTCGGTTAGGGAATGTTATGGAACCAGTGGTAACCTAGGTGGGAGGGGGTCATCAGCCATCTTTCTTGCCCGCTTCTCTGCCCTGGAAGAGCACGGCTCATCATGGGAGGGCGGGTGACGGCCAACGAGCCTCTCCGCAGGGCGGACAAAACGCTGCAGAGCGCCTTTGTCCGGTCTAACATTTCATTTGGGGTGCGTTCTGAAACTCTTCGAAAAAGACCGCTCCTTATTACGACGCAGAAGAAGAGTGTCCTTTATGACGGGGATTTAACCAAAGCACGCGACGTTGCAATGTTGCATTAGCTCCTTCCCAGCGCGGGGGATGGGACCAGCCCAGCACCACCGTAGAGACGAGGATGGAGAGCCTTACCTCCTGGTAGGACAGCCACTCGTAAGGCTGGTTGGGTTTTCTCGATCCCAGGCAGGGGCCATTATCTTTGAAGAAAATGATCATTTTTGGGGTAAATGCACTTTTTTTAAAAACAGGCATTTGCCTAACAACCCCCCCCCCCCAGAACTGGTGTTGGAATGGGTTGTCTGCTCCGAGCTCCCAGCTGCCCACACACACCTACACCCCCGTTAC
The DNA here is from genome assembly GCF_040954835.1 of Lepisosteus oculatus. NCBI lineage: Eukaryota > Metazoa > Chordata > Actinopteri > Semionotiformes > Lepisosteidae > Lepisosteus > Lepisosteus oculatus. The sequence continues at coordinate 75,513,708 of NC_090696.1, forward strand.
CCACGAGCCAGGGCTCCCTGTAAGGGAGGGTCTGGAACAGGAACAGTGCAGCTGATGACACCATCTGCAAAGTTCAAATGACCCACCGCTGAAATTTACCTTGTGCAGAAATCATTTTAGACTGTAACTAAATGTTTAATGCAAAACATATATACACTGATGGAAAAAAGAAACGCAACATTTTTCTCCACATCAAATAAAAAAAACAAAAACAATGTATTAATGTAGAAAACTCGGTAGCACAATCCAATCAAGTATGGATGGAGCCGAGGCAGAGTTCCTTGACAAAGCCCCAAAAAAATCATTCTGGTATTCATACTCCCTGTAGAAGTCAGGATTAACCTTAAAATTATTTTTAAAGGCCCTGAAGGATCTCTCTCCTCTTTTCTACGTATAAACCATCTCTACTCCCCCAATTTGTTCCAGTTGCCAAATAAGGAACTATGGGTAATACTGGCAAAATGGTCACAGAGGTCTGTCCCATCCTGATCCCACCCCGAGTCTGTTTTCAAACCTCACCTTAAAACTCATTTTCCACTGGCGGATTTGCAGTGAGATATTTGTTTTATATCTTTCTTAATGATTACTGACCCATGCTTTCTCTACAGCGCTTTGGGATATTTTCGATACAACAGGCAGTCTATAAATCAGGATTATTACGTGGCTGTGGTACTTACTTGATACACGGACGCCCCTCTGAAAGATCTCATACATGGTCTTGGCTTCACTGTAGAAGAAGGACATGAGCTTCCCACTGTCACTCAGCACTGATCTTCGGGCATATTCACCGCCCTGGGGCAAATAAAGGAGGAACTGGTCACTCAAACTTTCCCTCAAACAACAGCAGAATCCAACACCTCTGTTTGAGATGAGAAAGGTCACGTTTTTGCTGTGCGAAAATCAGCTGTGCTGAAAATCAGACGTTCGCTTGTCACTAGAAAACTGGTGGAAACCCATTTGGCTGCACAGTTATACCCACATATTGCAAGACCCCCCAGTCTCGTGCTTTTAAAGTCAGGGACAGATTGTGCATCATTATATTCAAGACATGATCTGGATGTTTGTTGCTTATTTGACAGAACCTGAATCCTGTGTTGTAGCGGATGGTGTCCAGTGTTATTTTTGTGCTGCCTTTTAACACTGCTTGCTGCCCAGATCGCTGAACAGCAGCAGGACTTGTAACAGGAGGAGGGTGTAAGGGATGAGGTTCAGGAGAAGCCCTGTACACCCAAAGCAGTGATGTACATTCCTAGAGGCCACAAGCCTGAAAAGTGCTTATCTGGTACAGCAGCAGGGCCGTGTACTGAGTTCTGAACGCAGGGCACCTCTAGCACTTGGGAAGAACAGGTCAGAGGAGCTGTTTTCAGGAAACAACCATCCCGAGTAACAGCCCCTGCCCGGGCAGCCGAGAGTGCTGGGGCGGCGAGCTCAGTAAGAAACGTCACGCGACGGAGGATGCCAGTGGATCAGTGGGTTGAAAAAGGAGCGCTCCCTCCACTCGGCTCCTAACTGGAAGCAGAAGAGCGCTCTAGAAGTGGGCTGCTGTGGTTACAAGGCGGCCGTTACCACAACAGTAACGGAGCGGCTCTCCCAGCAGGACCGTCTGAACGAACGGAGATTTCAGCTGTGTGTGTGTGTGTGTGTGTGTGTGTGTGTGTGTGTGAAGGAAAGCTGAGCTTGAGGAAATACTATCACAGTCTTCCCTTTCCAAGGAAGACTCATTCTGAAGATCGATGCAATCCTGAATGTAACACTTTTAAAGGGGATGTACATAAGTATTACAATCAATCATTTGCTCCAGGGCTGGTCCCCAGACAGATCTGGGACTCCGGAGTCAGGCTCTACTCATGGCTTCAAGAGAAACTCTGGGGAAGCCCTGGGTTTCCTCTGAGCTGTTTGCTTAGCTGCAAGCTGATTTTACAGGCCAGATCAACACAGATTAACAAAGGCGTTTTTTTTTTTCTGGAGATTTACTCTGGTTCATTAACTTCTTGGTAAACCCTCTGAGTCTTCAAGAGCTGTAGAACACAGCACAAACCTGAGAGAGGAACAGAGAGAAACAGAGAAACCAGAGAGAGGGAACACCTTCACCCTGCTTGCGTCATGCGAGAGGACCTTGTTCTGGTCAGTCTTGGAGACCTGCAGGACGCACATCTCTTGTTTTCTATGTAGTGAAAAGTTGATTTCTGTATGTTGTGTAATGTTTTGTTTTGTTTCCTTGCTTTATCCTATCAATGAACACCTGTCTGTCCCAGTTCTGACTCTCGAGTCAGAAAAGCCAGACCATTTCTCCTTTTTTCTAGAAATACCTCCTGCTCAAACATCACAAGACTATAACACTACGACAGCCCAAGTCCACAAGCACAGGAAAGCAGGTCATCATGCCAAAGCTCTTTCTACTTAACCTTTAACACTGGGGCTTTTTGGAGAAGACCATCAAAATCTGAGTAAGTTACCCCTTAAACAGGTTCTGTGAGAAAACAAATGACTTAACTACACACACCTGAAGCAGGCTCCACAGCGGGAACATTGTGTTTCTTTCCAGCAGGGAAGAAAGCCTTACTTGTTCCTTTGCAGCCTACACATGCTGACGCAGCTCCCTACTTGAACTACTTTATTCGGCTCCAGCGCAAGGCTGAATTATCAACGCGAGGCGCATATCGGAGCTTGCATTCAGGAACGGGACCTAGTGCGCGGTCTGGGGAGGCAGTCACTGACAAAGAAGGACTTCAGAACAAACAAAATGGGAAGACAAGGGGTTTAAATCTAGACAAGAGACGCGTGGCTGAAAAAAAAACCCCGACAGAAACAGAAAAATGCCTGTTGACACTTAGGAATGACTGTTTTATGATGCCGACGGCCAGAGCAACTTTCTCTCCATGCGAACCAGGCCGCCCCCTCCAACAGCAAACAATAGAGCCCCTTCAGGCTGGTGTGGCTGAGGCGGCTATCCCCACTGTCAGCACTGTGCGCTTCTCAGAAGAGCTCTGTCCCTCCGTGCAGGAGGGGCGACACGGCGGCCTCGTCTACACCAGCTGTGCGTGGGAGAGCTGGCACTGCACTGCCTCAGGGGCTGTGCAGGGACTCTGTAACGGCTAACCGAGAAACAGCTGGAGCCACTGCCTTTAAAAAAAAAAAACATGTCAAGAACCATTAATTATCCCAAACTTTTCAATCTTCCGAGTGTTCCCCTTGTTTTCCACAACACCCCTGATCTGAAAAGGCTCGAGGGAAATTCCAAAGTCCGGGCTTTCCAAGTATCCGAAAAGCCCAAGCTCACTTTGACACACTACCAAAGAGGGGATCTTCATTTCACTTGACTGAGAAGATCAACAGCCTGGGAACCACACCCTACCACTAGAGGGAGTGCTAAACCATCAAATAAACAAATGGGATGAAGAATAAAAAGGAAATAGGATGAAGGTTTTTATTTTGCTTTGACCGTCACTGCGGAAGAGGGGGATCCTTCCTGTTCACACAGAACCACGGCCCTGAGGCTGAGGATCAAAGAGAATCGACGACTGATTTAACCAGTCAGAAGACAGCAGTTTCCAAGGGTTTCTGAACTGAAGGGTTTAAGCTGTAAGGCTATAAGGCAGTAGCACTATAGTGCTGCCGGTGGGAGAGCGTGTCCCACATCAACAGAGGGTTTTAGGATTCGGCTAACTGGTTTTACTACTAACAGGTGTGTCACACCACAACAGTTGAGGGAGGATAATCCTGCCAGAGTCCTGTTTGACCTGGAACACCGCTATTGTATACTGTGTGTGTACCACGCTGACAACCCTAGCGATATTCAACATACAGTTGACTACACTGACTAGTGAAAACTCCCGCAGACGCGCAGGTATTCTGATAATTACCTGCCTTTATATCTGGAGGATAGGGTCACTTCTCAAAGGGGTGCTTTGTCTCCTGTTTTATGAAAGACTCAAGTTTACGAAGGGCTTGAACAGCTACTTCAAACAAAGAGCACAGCAGTCGCTTTCAAAATGCGTAAAATTATGGTAGCTGAGCTCAGAACGCCTTTTTATGGTCAATTCAATTACCATGTACAGGATGTCCTGCTGGTAAACAGACGTCTAACCCACCTAAAAGCAGGCATGAACAACATTCCTCACTACGTCTCGACAGACCTCTCGGCTTTACAACATGAAAAGAAACTGTAGGTTCGAACGCCACGTCTCCTTTATCTGCGAGCTGGGCTACCCAAACGAGCAGCAGTCACACTTGCAGGAACAGGCAAGCAACTGGAAACAGACTACTGCAACGTCAGGGCTCGGAGAGGCCCTGTTATGCAGCCGGGACTGTGGCACATTTCACGGATTACAAGAACAGCTGTATGCTACCAGCGCGTGCCAAGTTTTTTTCTTCTTCTCTCCCCCTACAGAAAGCGACCCAAGTTAGACCGCGCGTCTCTGCACTCGCTCAACCTTCTGTGAATCACATGCCTGTTCCTCAGGAAGACTGAGAATAGCACCAGCGACATGTGACACCCCCCCCCCCCATGGCCACGCACCAGGCCCAAGCCCTCTGTTCCCACTGGCCTCCCTGCAGGGGGAGCGCTCCCACCCAGTGTGGGAAACGTCATGTTTTACATATCCGCTCGTTCGACCTTGTGGAATGCCACAAAAAATAAAAAGGTAATCCAACACCCCTCCAAACCTGCAATTAGAGTTTACAACAGAAATGTGGAAAAACTAAGCTGCACTAACGATGGGTGTAACTACACACCTCCAGTGGTGGTTAAGAACTTCCTCCCGGGTCTTTAACCAAAGCCCCGAACTCTGATGGTACAGTGCCCTACACGGGCCTTCTGTAGGTCTGACATGAACACACAGTCAAAGCAATTGTAATAAAATCGGTTTAAATGCTCGTGGTAGCGGGTTTTTGTTTTTATTTTTGGGTATGCCAACAGGTACAGCCGAACAGATGCATTTTGGTTTTTCAGCGCACGAGGTTAAATGTTATTTCAACCTGTTAACGTGTTTGTTTCAACAAATCTGAACTTCGTTTGGTGAAATTCAAATGCTGTCCTCGCCTCGCACTGAGCAGAAAGCCCCCAGACGGCGACATCTCTGTTCTTTACAGTTGCCGTATTTGTATACAGATTTGTGTACAAAGTAATTTGTTTAGCAAACTAAAAAAATGGGGGCTCACCAGTTTAGCTTCTAGGGAAATTGGCTAATTTTCCTTCTGACAAGGAAAGTACATGTGGACGAATGTGATAGACAGCTGATGCACAGTTAGCTGGTGTCCACAGGTTCAGAACGTGTAGGATCTTTTCGCCACAATGGAGGGCTAAAAAAAATCTGTGTGTGTGTATCTGAGGGAGGTACTCTGAAGGAAAGGCTTTGCTGATAACTGTTCAGATTTACCTGCTTGGCTTGAGTCAAGCTGTGTGCACAGGCTTTCTGTGATGCAGGTAAACCTGACAATCTAGACCACGGACACACCAACATTAAGGAACTCCTACAGCAGACAACACAGATCTCCAGGTTTGTTCTGAACTCGGATACCGCAAGCATCTAGATCAGGGCTCATATTCTTAAAGCACTAATAATCTCACACACTGGGATTTACGTCTGAAATCCAACCTTTGTTTGCAACACAATAATAGGTGCTTTAAAATTTGATGTTTTTGAAACCGAGTGTAGACAGCAACGCATCTGGTTACTAGACTATATTAAAGACACCATGTCCCTCAGGGCACAGCGAAAACACAGGCCTTAATCAAGAACAGGTAAGACCAATCCTGAGAGGTTTCAGACTCGAACTTCAAAGCTGAAGTTGAATTTATAGGACTAATGAAATGACTGGGGATATTGTGTAACAACGCTTGATGAAGCGGAAAACCCACATAGAAAACGAGAAATAAAAACGAAAAGGGAATTACAGTAGTACCGACACCCGTCCTGCATGTCAGAAGAGCTACAAACACAGCACAACTGAAGAAGAGCTTTATAAAATGTACTTTTGCTTTCAAACAGAAACATTTTTATTACTCCTTGACAGAAGTTGCTTGGAGCAGCTCAGTGTTTCTAAAGCCGGGGCCACACAAGAAAAACAACAATGTATCCCCCAGATTAAATTTGAATTTGAATTTTGAGAGGACACAGCGTGAGATCGTTAGGTGCAGATGGAAAAAGAGACTAAAAGGAATGACGGTAAAACTCCACAACACCTGGGATCAGCTCAAACCAGAGTTCCCAGCCCCCGATGGAAACTCACCTCTATTTCCACAGACTGCAGGGACAGGTCGCAGGGCGGCTTCAGGGCTCTGGGGCGCGTGGCATACCAGTACGTGGTGACGGCAGCGAAGGCCCCGAAGCCCATCAGGGTGTTTGTCGGCAGGCTGCGGACATACTGCCTCAGCTCTCCCAGCTCCGGGACGCGCAGCTGCCTCAGCAACTCGTGAGCTTGCATCGTTCACCGTCTGCAATGGAGGGAGGGAAGCAGAAAAACAGCCCTTCAGCCCTCAAAGTCCACAGACCACGCGACGAGACGAGAAGCAACCTGCCGTTCGAAGGCGGCACCGGAGTGACCATCAGGAAGATGAGGCCTGAAACTTCTGCTGAGGGCGCGCTGACCTTCAGCCGGGCTGACGTGACCTGGGCGATGGATTATGGTGACCGACGCCAGGCATCAGCGATGTGTTGTGAAAGACGCATGCACCTAGCCTGCTGCGCCCCCGCGGGGAGGAACAAGACCAACATCTGCAGCTCATGCTTTGCGCCTGGTTGCAGGGGTGGTCTGGTGGGACCCCGTCCCTCTCCTCAGAGTCTGGACAAGCACGTGCCTGTTCTCCGGGCTCAGAGCCCTAGAGGCCACCTGGTCACCCCAGCTCATCCCACAGATCTTTCTAGGGACAGAGGCTCCGGTCACACTCGTCTTCCAAGCAAGCCGAGGTCACACAAGCCAGGCGAGGGGCGAGGCCCTGCTGGGATGCGGTCGTCGCGTCAGGACGAGCCCTCAGCAAGGGCAGGAAGTGAGGTCTCAGGGCCTGACCAACACCACACCGGGCGGTCGCACTGTGCCGACCTGCAGGAGACCCACTGTGGCCAGCACCACCGGGCGCTGCATCATGCTGGGACCCGCGGCCAGCAGCTCAACGCGGAGCGCTCCAGGCGGCGAGAGACAAGGCGTCTCCTGGCAAGGGGGAGCTGCTGGCTTGAGAACAGGAGCACAGAGGCTCCTTTCCTTGGTCTTCACCAGAGCGCATGCTCATTGGCGCTGTGGCTCAGGATCTGCGCCTGTGGCTGGGAGGTTGCCGGTTCAAATCCCACAGCCGGCAGAGGAATCCTACTCTGTCGGGCCCCTGAGCAAGGCCCTTCACCCCAACTGCTCCAGGGGCGCCGTATAAATGGCTGAGCCTGCGCTCTGACCCCCAGCTTCTCTTCCTGTCTGTGTGTCTCATGGAGAGCAAGCTGGGGTCTGCGAAAAGACACATTCCTCATACAAGAAATTGTACAGGGCCAATAAAGCGATCTTAACTTGACTTACGAAACGGTCAAACGTGTCTCAAGTGTACCGCTCACTGCAGAAAAATCAAAACAATTCACCGATGTCAAAACTACAAGTTCTTTGTCTTTCTAAAAAACATACAGGCACAGAATGATGAGATTCTTTGGATTCTCAGTATATTCTACAGACTCTAAGGTGTACATTCTCCCTTTCAGTTACGGCAGTCTTTGCTTTAGCCGGCGTCAGAGGCATTCGGTCAGAAGCCACTCTGACTCCATTTTTTCTTCGCCGCCGTCTTACAAAATCGAGAAGGAGTTTTCTGCAATCAGCTCATGGCTTCTGTGGGCTGCCAGATTCTACACATCGGAAGGGCCGCTCCTGACTCTCCGGGACGCCTCAAAGAAAATAAAACTGGCAACGTGACCGTGAAACCCAGATATTTTCTCATGAGTGAGGGCTGCGTTTCAACCAGGTTGCTCTTTTTTTTTTACAAGCCGCCGGGAGCGAACCGGGAAGCCCGCACGATCACCAGAACATCCCACAATTGAAACCCCACAGGGGAATTCGGTTACTGAAAATGCAAACTGAGGAACCAGCTTCCTTTCAGTCTCTCAGTCAAGCGTGAAGTCATCTTGCCTCCGTCACATTCCTAAGGCTTTCTCCTGTGACGGTCAGGGATGGGGGGTAAACCTGGTTCATGGAAGATGTAATAATACAGTACCACATCTGTCCCATTCAGTTATACCAGGGCAGCACACTCAGACGAACAGATCACCGTTTTTTCCCCTGCCAAGGTGCAGCCTATCAGAAAGGCCACGTAAGTGCCTGAACTTTGTATTTTGAACACCGGGGAAAATAAATTCACATCAGCTAGAAACCTACTAAATGAGCAATGTTCAAGCAGACAGCTTGTCAGTGAGCACTGGTTAATAATTACTTAAAAAAACATTTCTTAGCAGAATGTCCAGAGTAATCCCCGTTTTTAGTTTTCCACAAATAATCATTAAATATCATTAAACAGACCTTAACAATACTCATTTACACAGCTTTATGGACTATTTAAAACAATGTAATCATGACATAGAATATCAGTTCAAGTTCAATATTACGGATATTAATAGAATATCAGTTCAAGTTCAATATTACGGATATTAAGACTACACAAAAACGATGCATTTAGCAATAGTGTTAGAGGGAAGAAAAAAAATCCTTGATTGTCTATTTGGCTTTTTCAAGTACCGTTATGTACTAACGTGCACAACACAAAGTTTTGCAACCAACTTTAATTTAAAACTGACAACACACATACACAGCGACAATTATCTTTACAAATCAACAACAACTACTTATGGACAATAAAAGTGCTGTGATCTGTTACTGACTATAACAGCAGCAATTTCATATGGAAACATGAGCTAGCTAATCAGTAACAGTCATAACTATACTCACGTAGTCGGCTGCTGTTTTTATCCACAGCAACTCATTTGGTTATTTAACAAGGAACAGTTGGGAACAAGCAGCCCAGCCACAATGTCGAAGACAAGTTCTCACTGTCCAGCACATCCTCTCCCTCTATCACTCGGTGCTCTTGATGAACATCACAGATTGTAAGCATTATGCGTAACACACATTCCCTGGCAAGCCAAAACCATGCCTGCAGCACAGACATCAGACCAACATTGAGTTTCACCTCCTTCAACCCACTACATGTGCAGCCAATTCAAACCCTGTTTGTTCAAGAATGAGCCCTGCACTCTCCTCAACAAAAAAGCACCTGTCCAGAGGGGAAAGTTCAGGTTAAAATGGTGGTCCACAGGTTGCTATTTACCACAAGATGATTGTAATTCAGTGCCTATCGCACTTACTGAACAGGATGAGCAGGGCACAGAGTGCGTTTCAGCTGTGTTTCACAGCGAGCGACCCGTTTCTCGTGAACCTTTAGGAGACCCCCAACAGAAGCTGAGTGCTGCTGACCTTGCGCAGGAGCCCCGCTGGACGACCACACTGGGCAGCACAGAAAAACCGAAACGCACAGTACCAGGCAGCGGTGGACTTCTTAGGCTAGCTCTGCAGCTGCTGGACCCTGGTCCAGCCTACCGAGGCACCTTGAGACATCAAGGGGAGGGCGGAGGTGAAGAAAGAACTGCACAGTTACACAATACCAGCTCTCAGGCTAACCAACTCCTCCCCTCCGCCTGCCCTGCCCACCGACCCCATGCACACACTGACCGGCTGACTTCTCACCTACTTTTCCACTGGGTCCAGCCCGCTAGCCTATATTTACTGCAGCATTCGCGCTGCGGTCTTGTTTGTCTGCGAATACGGGTACAACCAACTGCATTCTAGCTTCTTCCAGTGACTGATGCCCTGCTGCTCTTGGAGTGCGAGGTACAGCGTGTCCTTTCAGTGTCTGGAGTGCAGCAGCAGGCAAGTCTCCAGGAATCTTTAAACGCTGTCCTGGTGAGCCACTGTCGCGATCCCTTCAAGGCCCCTGATGGGACATTTGCTTTACAGGCAGGTAAAAGACGCAACACAAGACAGTGCATTTAACACTACGTGAATCCATTAACGGGCGAGAGCTACACATGCATAGGATTAACAAACACGTCAGAAGCTTTAAATGATCCTCACGACCCGGAGACAGATAAATGAAGAAGCTGGGCTGTCAGTGATTGAGATCGATACAGAAGACGCATACATGGTGGAAATAAAATGTAACAGCTTGTTCAAATTCAGCTAATGAGTCTAGCAGGTTTTGTAGGTCGGCAGGGCATATCAGTTTCTAGAAACCACTCATCGTCTTTGTGCGTTTGGCCAAGCCAGCTGTTTGTTACATTCAGAAATTTAGGGATTACCTGGAGCAAATCTGTAAACACTCTTCAGCCCTCAAGAGCCAAAGCCTCCTTCAGCTCTCTGCGTAACTGGCCAAATCTTTAGTAGATCTAGAGTGTCAGACCGGAGCTGTCCAGGACCAGGCAGAGAGACTCTGCGATGCATGAATGAGTCAAGAGCTCACCCCTACCTTGAGGTCGTATTTCTTACTACAGGCACGAGTGGATGAAGGCAGTGACACACTCCTTCCCCCCACCTTGTAAAAATGGCAAGAAATGTTTCATGCAGACTATAAAGACCAATCTGCAAAAGCCTTAACATACAAGACAAATTTTTGCTCTTGCTCTAAAATACATCACTGCGAAACTGAAACTTCTTTTCAATCAGTGCGCTCCAGTTTCATGCTAAATTTGGCTAATTCTTGATGGTCCTCAGAAGCAATGTCCCTGGTTCCTTTTTTCAGGATTATAAAGGGAAAGACCCAGGCATGCTTCAAACTGTATTCAACAGCCTTCCCAACATCCGCACAAAATAAGAACATACTGGATACTAAAAATCTCTTTAAAGCACTTTAGGACGCCGTCCGTAGCTAAAAAAAACAGTTTAAAATAACTTGCACAGAAAGGAAAAGCAACATGAAATCTGTTTAGTGCCCCAGAAAGCATTCACAACGAACTCACAATATTCTGCACTCGCTTCCTGTCTCTCACAGTGGGCAGCTTCTCTCTCGCTGTGAGAACCGAACCCAAATGTTCTGTCAGCCTGAGCAGCAGAGCTTAAAAGACAGCAGAAGGAGCCTGTGAAGTCATGGGGCACCTCAGCTTGGACTGTGCTGTTTGTTTTAAAAGGTCAGACAAACCCAGCAACCCAGGTATGGTCCTGCCCCATTCCCCAGAACACAACAGTCGTTAAGCACAGTTAATGTACAACCCAAATAATCTTGGACAAACAACACCAAGACCCTGTCCCATCTCTGGCTGCTGTCGAGTGTTCCCAGAGCTCTGGGAATGGGGGGTTGTACTTAGGAAGCAGATGGCTGAAACAAAAAACGTACTAGGAGGCCAAAGTAAATGAGATATCTGCAGACCGTTTCTGACATGCCATTCCATCTAAGAACAGTTACCCACAGCGAAACGCAAAGTGCCACAAATCTCTCGCTTATGGAAAATTCCATTAATGACAATAAACAGGCACTCTCTCACAGCACCTTCCACAGCCGGCGTCTGATCCCGGGCCCTGCAGATATTCCCTGCTGCAGCACGCACCAGCATGAGAGCACACAGGAAGTCTGGCAGGCACGCGACGCTGCTCCAGCCATCGGCTGTGAGGCCCGTCAGCTGGCGTATCCACATCAGTCAAGGCCTCCTGGGGCAGGAGTCACATGGCCAGCCCCCCCCCCCCCCACCACCTCACTGGTCCCACTGCTTTCCAGGGTAAAGGTAACATGACAGCCAGCGACAGGCCATACTTGGCTTGCAAAGAGGACGAACCAATGACAGGCCAGCCAAACGGTCACCCCACCCCACAGTGGCCAGCAGCGAGTGGAAAGGGGGAGGCAGCTTTATGAAACACAATGTCGTACAAATGGACAGCACGGGTCAGAAAAGAGCCCAAAAAAAAAATCAGACGGACAGCTGCGCCGCATGACAGATCGCAGACATCCCAGCATGCACCACTTCCCACAGGATACAGACAGAACTGCACTCGCCCACTCTTCCAAGAGTTTTCTGCACATTGTTGGCAAAAAGTTTAATTTTTTACGGTTCTCACCATAAAGCACACAGCAGAACTGCCTCCAAAGGAACAGAACTGACACAACATTCAGCTTGCTGACCACAAACCTCCCCAATAAAAGAAGAACTTTTTCCTCAAAGATAGGTGGAAGTGAATTCTTTGTAAATGAAGCGTTTTAATCCCTCTAAAATGTTGAAGTACTGTATGTAATTCTTTAAAAAGGGTTCATAATGGCAATTATACATTACTGATGTTGTTCAAATCCCCTCTTGTTGACCATATTAACTCATAGTACTTCAGCATTTTGCAAACCTTAATGGCATTAATGAATAGAAAGATTTCTAGCCTGGTATTTTAAACAAGCTGAAAGAACACTGACGAGGAATGAAGCCTTTAATTCCTTCTAAATGAACAGGACTAAATGAACAGTCCTGGTTCTGGTGTCTCTGTAACTATGACCCCAACACCAGGAAAGACAAACCATCCGCCTTGAGCATCTATATTAAACAGTGGGCCAGAGCTTCTCAAATACACTTTGTACGACATTAAAAATAAACTTTTTGTGCATCTCTAGTACTCTTGTTTAAGATGCTTGTGTAAAGAATCTAGCGGGGACCATTCAAGACAGAGAGCGTTTTACAAACAAAAATCTTTTCAGAATGTATTCTCTCCACCATTCTCCACAGAATCAAGGATGTTTATGTCTAACGGGTTTTACAAAGACAATAATTAACTATAATTACATCCGGAATGAAGAATTCTCAAAACTCCACACTCAGGAAAGACACGCAAACAGAGAGGGGGCCACAATGCCTCTGTGCACAGACACTCACGCATCCTAACAGCGCAGTGAAAAAGACGACGTGCAGTACCCTATGAATAGAGAACATGGAAAGATTATGCAGTGTAGAGCACTTTGTTTAACCAATCGGAAGCACAGCCTGGACAATCTGAGCTGAAAAGATTAAATTGCTTTAATAAAATGTTCCTTGCCAACGTGCCATCTTTTATTTTAAATAGAGGACTGGGTACGACCTTTCACCTACTTTCCTAAAAAAAGTCACATGGCAGTAGGAAACTACCCTATTTTTAGGAGAGGGAAGCTGAAGTTGTTTTCTGAATTCAGAGCTGACAGCTTTTTACTACACGCCAACCCCACCGGAGTGTCGCAGATGACCCCCTATGCACACCCATTCACCAATCATCTTTTAAAAGCTCACAAGCTCCACAGGGGCAGACAGGAAGCTCAGCACCGACAGGACAAGAATCGTGTACCTTAATGATGTTGCTGTCAGCCTACAGGCGCACAGGAGAACGTAGGGGACACTCTTTCTCCTGGACTCCAGAGAGGGCAGCCCTTGCCGACTGACCCTAGCCTTCACCTCAACGATACCAATCTACTACCATGAGGACTCCTGCTCGCTTGCTCCTCACAATAAATGAAAAGCTGCACAGACCTGTGTTTCAGCAGGTCTCAGCCCTTCTGGCCACAGAAGCCGAAGATCCTACCTTAAGAGCACACTGTGTCACACAACAAGACCCTGCAGCTCAGTTTCAGATAGATGGTCAAACGCATTCTTGTCGCATCACACCAACAGCAAAGCCCACACAACAGAAAGACACACTACGGTTGGCGGAAAAGAGGAATTAAAAACACTTCTACAATAAACGAAGTGTAATGCGTACCTGTGCTGAGGTACAGTATGAGTGTGACCAGGAGTGAACCGGCACTGAAGATCTCGGCGGCCAACATCGCTTGAAGGCCTCATTCATGAAAGGTTGGTAAGCGACAGGAGACGTCTTAGCCAATAAGATAAGATCACTTTATTGCCCTATACAATTTCTTGCATTAGGAATTTGTCTTTTCACAGACTCCAGCTTGCTCTCCGTGAGACACACAGACGGGGAGAGAAGCTGGGGGTCAGAGCGCAGGGTCAGCCATTTATACAGCGCCCCTGGAGCAGTTGGGGTTAAGGGCCTTGCTCAGGGGCCCAACAGAGTAGGATTCCTCTGCCGGCCGCGGGATACGAACCGGCAACCTTTCAGCCACAGGCACAGATCCTGAGCCGCAGAGCCAATGAGCATGCAATCACATGTGCATTGAAGGAACACGATGAGGAGTGTGAAAAAATAAGGAATGTGGATGCATGCAGGACAACAGAACCACCACTGTCTGTGAATATGCACAATTAAAAGGAAAATAAACTACTTCCAAGCTGTGCCTGTTCCTGCAGTTAATTATACCCCGGAAGAGAAAGAAAGCATGTTTCTGAGGGGGCGTCAGGCTCTCGCCCCGAAGTGCAGGACAGCTGGAGTGGAAAAAAGCCAGGCTTTGGCGGCAACGTCCAGCCGAACACCACGGGCCGAGCGGACAGCTGGCCACCCGGCGACGGCCGAGCGTCGCTCCCGCGGTGTGGAGCAGCGCTCTTCCACACAACCCCAGCAGCACTGCCTCAGCGGCAGCTCTGGCCCGGCGCTCTCTCGGTCCGCAAGTCACACAGGGAACAAGCTGCTTTCGCTTCACACTTGGATTTAGCTTGATTTCCGAACAATACAGGAAAGCTGAGATCATTTAGCCTAATTAGTGCATAATGGCCGTAATCCACTCCTCACAATCCAGATGCTTGGAGGGTTTAGTTAACCATTTAAACTGGAACGGCAGTTTACAGAATTTAAATCCCACGCCAATTAAATTGGATAAGAACACAATCCAAATCCTTTCCTCCTGAACTTGCAACGCCATTCCTTCCAACACCCAGCTGAGTCCATTTTAATAAAATAACCAGGCTGCGAAAGGCTATTACAATATCCTTCTAACAGCCAAAGGCATACAGAACTGAAAAGGATTAGAAATACTGAACTCTTCACAAATACAGCTTAATATGATTTAAGAGTAGGGTTACATGATAGAGCGGTCATTGGCTCTGCTGCCTGAGAGTGCTGAGGCACTGTCTGCGTGGAGTTTGTATGTTCCCCCCGTGTTCATGTGGGTTTCCCCTGGGTGCTCCAGTTTCCTCCCACAGTCCAGAGACATACTGGGAGGTTAATTGGCTTATGGGAAGACTGGCCCTGGAAGAGGTGTTAGTGGGGCCAGCAGAGGGCGCTCACCCTGCGGTCCATGTGGGTCCTAGTGCCCCAGTATAGTGACGGGGACACTATACTGTAAACAGGTGCCGTCCTTCGAATGAGACATAAAACTGAGGTCCTGACTCTCTGTGGTCATTAAAAATCCCAGGGTGTTTCTCGGAAAAGAGTAGGGGGTGTAGCCCCAGTGTCATGGCCAAATTTCCCATTGGCCCTTCCCAATCATGGCCTCCTAGTAATCCCCCTCTATGAATTGGCTTCATTACTCTGCTCTCCTCCCCACTGATAGCTGATGAGTGTTAAGCGTTCTGGCGCACTATGGCTGCCGTCGCATCATCCAGGTGGGGCTGCACACTGGTGGTGGTGGAGGGGATCCCCATTACCTGTAAAGCGCTTTGAGTGGAGTGTCCAGAAAAGCGCGATATAAGTGTGAGGAGTTGTTATTATTATTATAGAAGAGGAAAACTCTATAATAAAACAACAATATATAATAAATTCTATAATAAAAAAAACAACAGCTTCGGAGCATGCGGAAAAACCCAGGCGTCTGTCCTGTAGTAACCCCACGACGGGAGCGGCGAGGTCAAGACTGGGCGCCGTCCAGCTCCGGAGTGTGCCGGCTCGGCGCTCCGCCCACACCCCCGCCGTCCCGGGACAGGAACCCGCAAGCGCCGCGCCGGCTTCTCCGAGGAGCCGTGCGCCCGGGCGAACGGGAAGGAAGACTGTGTTCAGTGCTGGGGGGGCGGGGGGTGACTTTTCTTGATTATATTAAAAAAGCACTATCAGTCTGGAATTCGGAACAATGTTTTTTTTTTTTAACAATTGGCGTTTCGTTTTCGAGCTGCGCAAAATACAGGATTCTGTTGGCTCTGCATTATTCTCCGCACGCACGCCTCCATAGACACATAGTACAGTATGTCGCTTTAGATTGTATTTTATTTTAGTGCGTTTCTCCTCTTGATTTCCTTGCGACGAGAAAACGAAAGAGTTCCGGAAAAACTCGCACAGAGGCGAAGAGCTCACATGACATTTCCCCCCAGTATCCAAAACGTGGACCAGCGCCTCCGTCAGCGCAAGGCAAAAACAAAGGGGTCTTTTCAACGTGGCACGAAGGAGCCAAGCAGCTGTAATTTCTCAAACCAGATCTCACACATGGGGAAGCTGCAAGGAGACACAGATGCGCGCCGGTTTCAGAGGCTTTCAGAGAAGCGGCCAAGAGAGAAAACGCAGATGTAGCTCAGGATCTTTGCCCGTTATCGACTCAAATATTATATTCGCATAGACGCTGAATGCCTGGAAAGCGGCCGTGCAATTCTGAACGGTCCTTATGGACCAGAACCCGTCCTTTTCGTTCGAGTTGGGGTTTGAAAAAAAACACCAACATGAGCAACTGAGATGACCGGGGTTGTTTCCAGGCTGCCACTACTAGAGTATGTTTGAGCACCAGGTGGGCTGTGTCAGAGAAACTATTCTCGGCTCATCAGGCCACAGCAGGCCCAGAAATGCCATTTGTGTTTTTATTTCCCATGTTGAGTGTTTCCATGGGGATTCAAAACATGCACCCTCGAGGAAAAAAAAAAACAACACGAAAAACACAGCGACACAGTGTTCAAACAAATTAAAGCAAATGACCTGCGAATCTAAAAGCAGTTAATGGTTTTAGAATAATTCGTCACTTTTTTTTTTACACTTGTGTGACAGCTGTTCCATAACACAGCAGAACAAGCAGAGAAGAGACCTAAATGGATTCAACAAACAAATTAAGAGGGAACTTAAAACCCATAATTAATTTTCTACAGTGCCCTTTACAATAGTTTTTCCCACGGAGTGCTTTACAGAATGAGACAGCAGAGGACAATATTGCTCAAAACTGTAATGAAAACAGGCAGGGGCAGCAGTGCACAAGATCTGATTGCTCCAGACCTACACCTGGCAGGTCCTGGGTCCAGATCCCAGCTGGGGTACTGCTGTTGTACCCAGGAGCAGGGATCTGGAATGCTTCAGTAAATTGCCCAGCTGTAGAACTGGGTACAAATGTCAGTCGCTCCGGCTAAAAGCATGAGCAAAATAAGTTAACCTCATTTATTAGTATTATTAGTCCAGGGCACATGGATCACAAGCCAAAAGAAATTAATTGGGCCATCAGAAACGAGCAAACCCCTTTTGTCAGTACAACTTTGAAGAAATCTTAGAGCTCATTACAAGTGACTATAATTTGTCTCGCATGGGGGATTAAAGATGCCAGCATGGCATGAAGATGGGTGCGACTCGCGAGGTGCTATGTGCATGGAGTGTGGGTTTCCTCTGGGTGCCCCGCTTTCCTCCCCCAGTCCACAGACGCACTGGCACGCTCACTGGCTTCTGGGAAAACCGGCCCTGGCGCGAGTGGGTGTGTCTGCGTGCGAGTCCTGCGACAGACTGGCGTCCTGTCCAGAGCGTACCCTGCCGAGTGCCCACTGCTCGCCCGTGACCCTGACGTGGACGGGGCTGTTCGGAAATGTGCGAAGACCTTCCTGCTCAGCTGTGCGTCAGCGCGCCTGTCCTGCTGCGCGTCGGTCAGGCCGGGGGCTGTGAGCAGCAGGACTGCTCTTCTCCTGCAAGCTGCTCTGGGGCTCTGCGCTGTGGCCATGTCACCCAAGCTCTGCTCTCCACCTCACCACTGCCCAAGTGCCGCGCACACCTCCTCGACTGCTCGTGCAGGTTACGGCCTTACTGCAGTAAACCCCTCCCTCCTGTGGACTCATGAACTGCACTGCTCACCAGAACCAGCTCTTGCTCATCCCACAACGTCTAACTGCAGGGGTCTGGGAATGACGTTTTAACGGTCAGTCGCACCGCAGCTTTCGGCACTGCGGGAATCCGGAAATCACCGAAGCGGAATTAGCTTTCGGGCCTCTGGCTCACCCTGTGAAAGGCTGAGCTCAGTTCATTTAATGGTGCGGGTGCCTGACAGCCCATCACACCCAGTAAAGATCATTAAAAACACATTTGTGCACCAGAAAAGCCCTCCGGAGTTGTCTGTCAGCTACTAACTACCGAACGAGCTGGACAGGTTCACAACTGAGTGGAGCCCATTTCCTAACTTCTCACCGTCCAGCACATCCTCTCCCTGTAACACTCGGGGTTCTTGATGGGCATCACAGATTGTAAGTATTATGCATAACACGCATTCTTTGGCAAGCCAAAACCATGCCTGCAGCACAAACATTAGACTAATATTAAGTTTCACTTCCTTCAACCCATTAGATGTGCAGCCAGATCAAGGAAAAACCCTGCACTCCCCTCGTGTTCGTTAATGGATCGTTCACACAGCACTGACAGTAACAAGTCGTATCAGCATCAAGGGAGACACTGAAGAGCTTTTGTTGCTGCGATTTAAAAAAGGGGCACTGTTGCGGTTTCACTATGTGCAACTGATTGAAACCTTAGCACAAGCTTTATTTTGTTCATCGCCTTTGTAATCAAAAGAGACAAAAGACAATTAAAAATAGGAACATGCACACCTGAAGGCTATTGAACTGAGCCGCAATTCAGAGAACTGAACCACATAGAAGTGGTGTATAAAAAAGCACCGTGGGGGGGTTATGTTACAGCTGGATTAAGAGGAGAGCAAATTACAGGTGGGTGGTGCTGTGGTGAGCCAATGAGCGCCAGTCACCTTTCACCCGAAAACCGCAAAAGACTCTGGCCAGGTCAGTCTGGCGAGTAGTTGGGAAGCAATTCGAACTTTGAGGCGTTACTTCACAGGGGGCCTTGGTTCCTGGAATCTGAGAGTTTTGTTCTTCACACCCAATAAGAGAATTCCGCACAACTTGAACTGTAATTCTCCGATAACAATATGCAAAGCGGGATATAGGTCCCAGGAAAAGGGAAAAGTTACAAGAGTTCCAATTCCATTGAAGTGCTGGCCATACTGAATAAAGACAAAACAAAAAAAAAAACGCCAAGCGCACAGTGAAAGGGTGCACGTCACCACGCCACCGCCACTGCGTTCGTGACATTCCAGCCCCGAGGGAACCGATCCAAAAAGAAATAAAAATAAATCGATGTCAACACACAGTCAGCGACACCCACCAGACACACTCGCGGAGCGGGTACGTCACTGAAGGCTCTCAGCTGGCTGAGATTCTAATTTCTTTGAAAAGACACACCGTACAATTCGGGCACACGTACGATAACAACAAAACCGTTCACTTACGCCTGAGCGAACAACGTTCCCTGACGGATCAGGGCAGCTGAACCAGCCCTGACGGAGGTAACTGCCCGGCGTTTCAACGCACCCCCCACGGCTGTCTCTCGCAGCCGCTACTGAAACAAACCTTTAATGCTCCCAGCCAGAAAACAGCACCATGGTCATGTAGGGTAGGACAGGCTGTGCTTCATGAAGCGTAGGGTCCTATCAGCAGTAACGCAGGAAGGAGAAAAAAAGATGTACCGACCATCTGAAAACCAAGGCCACGTGTTCTAGAAGAAAGCGCCTTCTGTCTTCTAAAGTTGTCTAAACATTGCTGTGTGGTATTGTCAACATTTCACTTTTTTGCGTTTGTAGTTTCATAGTACATGGCTCTAAACCGCGATAATCTGGCTTTACTTGAGACACTCTGTATGTCATCCTCAAAACGGCCCTAAGAGTTAGCTCCCGAAATATCAACTTAGAGAAGCATACTGGGAGTTGTTGTTGTTTTTTTTTCTGTGAGTTTTCTGGCGCATTTAAGAATAGACAGCTGATGACTCACTTCTGTGTCATCACACCTCGCCTGCACTCCAGTTCTGAAAGGAACCAAAAACACGGATCAAGAAATTCTGAGACGCTATTAAGTCACACCTGGCTGGCCTGTACTAGATGGTGCTACGTCATTCAGATAAGACAACTTATCTTCTCTTAGGAATGTGTCTTTTCACAGACCCCAACTTGCTCTCTGTGAAACACACAGATGGGGAGAGAGAAGCCTGAGAAGTCAGAGCACAGGGTCAGCCATTTATACAGTGCCCCTGGAGCAGCTGGGGTTAAGGGCCTTGCTCAGGGGCCCAACGGAGTGGGATTCCTCTGCCGGCCACGGGCTTTGAACCGGCAACCTTCCAGCCACAGGCACAGATCCTGAGCCACGGCACCACAGCGCTGCCCAATTTCCATTCACTTCTCTCCGGCTCTCAGACGCTAAGCATGGCTGGGCAGGGTCAGTATTGCAATGGGAGTCCTCAGTGGAAACCAGCCTGCGGGTGGCAGTGGTGTTCGGTGACCAGTAGGTGGCACTCTTCCATCTTGACAAGAATTCACTAACAAAAGCCCCCGTATAATAATAATAATAATAATAATAAATAAATAATAAACTTTATTTTATATAGCACCTTTAAAGGTGGCTTCTCAAGCACTCTACAGGATGACAACAACAATAAATAAGAGGAATACAACAATAAATAAGGAGAATACACAAGATAAGACACAACTACAATATATAGAGGAGACCGTGGATGGTGGTACTAAGAAGAGCAGAGGGGTGAAGAATGGAACCAGTTCAGTAAAGACTCTTCTGAAGAAGAGGGTTTTTAGTCTGGATTTGAAGGAGTTTAGAGAAGGTGACTCTCTGATATCCTTGGGCAGAGAGTTCCAGAGCTTGGGGGCATAGCAGGAGAAGGCCCTGTCGCCCATACAATGTAGACGGGCTTGGGGGACAGTAAGGAGGGCAGAATTTGAAGAGCGGAGGTTGCGAGGTGGGGAGTAGGGCGATAATAGTTCAGACAGGTACTGAGGTGCCAAGCCATGCAGAGCCTTATAGGTGAGCATGAGGATTTTAAAGTCTACACGGAATTTGACCGGAAGCCAGTGCAAGGACTCCAGGACAGGAGTAATGTGAACACTAGACCTGCTCAGGATTCTGGCTGCTGAATTTTGGACATACTGCAGTTTGTTCAGAGTAGATTTAGATACCCCAGCGAGTAGTCAACTCGGGAGAATACAAATGTGTTGATCAGCTTTTCATATGAAAATCAGGGACACCATGCTGTGCTGTCTGTAAGTTTAGATGTTAAGATGGAAAAAACAAAGAATAGGACTTCTGTAACACGTTTAAGAAAGACATGCAGTGGAAAGTCATCTGATTCACGTTCATTCGCCCTTGCTAAGGTTTTGGAAACACCAGTACTTCCAGGCTCAGACTGATCTGCCGATATGCACACACGTGCAGTTGTGCACATGAGGCTCCTTAAAGAAAGAAGCTATGAGAAAAAAAAAGATCATTCATGATAAATCATTCACATAGCATATGCTGTGGCACATTCTGGTTCCAGCAATGTAACTCAGTAATTCTAGATATAGGTATTAAGTTAGAAGAATTCAACAGCAAACGATAAGACAACGAAAACGACAGTTTCATCATGAAGTACGATGTTCCCGACAAAAACCCAAGATATGGAACACTGTATGATGTTGCATGGACCTGCGTTGCGTGCAGCGTTTTAAAATGAAACTGACTGTGAAGTGACGAGCTGCAGCTGTGAACCGGACCCTCTGCGTTACAGCGGGCTGCGTGGCCGGCAGGCTCCAGGCCCCGGCTCCTCTCCTGCACGCCGGCGAGCTCACGGCTCAAGGAAGCCGGCTGTCTGCTCGGCATGCCATCCTCTGTCCGAAGAGCTCTCGCCCAGCCCAGCCCAGCCCACACTGCATTGATCCTGCCCCCGGACCGAGAGGGAGAGTCATGCCGAGACCTCGCCGCCTGTTCAAACCATCGACGCCCACCGCTGACCCGCTGTGATCGCTCCCCGTGGGGATCATCTTTCTCCACTTATGAAGACGCAGAAAAGCCGAGCGTGTCGCGTCCGAGTGAGCGCCTGTAGCGATCACTGCTCAGCGCACCCCGGTTTTTTTTACCGTTGCATTTGTTTCATTCATTAGCGTGGGGATATTCCGGGAGGCAGGATGCTCAAACGGCAATGCACATTGTTCCTGAAGACCATCAGCTCCGTTCTGGGCGGACATCCACTATCGACCCACCCCCCCCACCTCTCCACAAAGCGGCACCTCAAAAAAAAAAAAAAACCCTCACCCGACATGTCATCGCTCGCGAGACTGCTGCGCCGCTCGGGGGGGACGAGGCACGAAATTCACGGGGGACCCGAGCTCAAAATCAACACCTGCGACAGAGGCGTTCGCGTCCGACCACTAACCTGTCCAGCTGCAGCTGCTAGCGATGGGGACCATGTGCATCTCCGCCAGCGACACAGCGCTTCGGGGGGAGGTGCTCGCCGTGTAAACCGGGCCCTTGGCCAATCAGAGGCGCCGTATCACCCTTTCCCTCCCGGCCTCAATGAGAGGCGCGCCGCGATTGGCTGTCGCCTGTGCAACACACGCTTAGGGTTCGGCGTGACCTTTGTACACGCTTTTAAAGACTCCTTACTACGGCTGTAGGTCATAGCAAAACTTTATCTCAATCGACCGGGTAGATATGGAAGCCTTTGTGGTTTAAATACAGGGGCAGGTCTAGAAACGTTCAAACCTCTCTTTGTAGGTCTTTGGAGTTGGCTTTTTGCGTGTGTTTTTTTTAAAATATTGTAACGACTGCAATGTTATAAGAAATATATATATATATGAATTTTTAAAGGGAACAATCTTCCATTTAGTAATATAAATTTCCCTATCCCCGGAGGTTGGGAAGCACGCTTTTGAACCAAGTCAGTGAACCTCGCGTGGTTTCAAGGCCTTATTTTTGAAATGCTAATTTTAAGTGAGCTCGGTAGAGTCAGACAGTAAGCATTTTGCTCTGGGGGATATACCTACAGTGGCAAACGTGCTTCAAACACCGCCTTTAAAAGTATAAATGCGAGATTTAACCTTGACAGTTAGGTGATGACTCCACCCCCTGTCCCTGCAGTTTACGAGCCACGTGTCTGCAGCAGCTGGCGTGAGTCTGACTCGCTGATCTGATCTTTTACAAACCCAGATTTCCAGACCCTATCACTTAAATACGTACACTTACATGAGGTGAGGCTTGTGGGAGGGTTCAAGAGACAGAGATGGAATAAAAGACGGAATTTGTGCATTAAAAAGATTTCAGTCAAGAAAATAATGTTGTGCAAAAACGTTTGACCTGGACACATTTCTGTGGGCGCCGAAGAGAAAAGGGGTTTCATGACACAGGGACTTCAAGCGGGTTTTCCAAATACTTTCATGTCAAAATTTCGATATCCTCCGTAAGACCAGCCCGGAGCCTGATGACCACTCGAAGGGGCTGGAGCATGTCAGGAGTTTGTTTATGTGAGGCAGAAAACAGGAAGAGCAACTTCGGACAGCGCAGTGGGAGTTCGGACAAACTCCATGCAGGCCTGTTTGAATGTTTTGCAGCTGAACTTTCTGGTCACCTGCATGGATTGGGCCTCACATGGATTATTGATCCTGGGACCAATAATCTCCCAGCAGGCAAAAGAAAAGGGTTTCTCTTGTTGTTTTCAATGCACAGACAGCACCGTGAGACACAAGGCCTTTCTTGTGAAGCCTTTTCTCCTGTCCGGTAACTCTTTAGAGTTCAGGGGTATCCTGTGCGGATATGTTAGATATACTGCTCTGTGCTCCATGTCACAGCATACAGATCGCTCTAAGGAGACCTACAGCACCTTCACATACAAAATGCGTGAAAGCAATGAGATGTATAAACCTTCCGTGTTCCCAAACCCCCACATGTACTGTATGTGAAATGCCCACAGCTGTCAATACGAAGCGAATTGCCCCACTGACTAAACACACAAGGTTTAAAATGGTTGTCAGCAAACCCTCCTGATACCACAAAATCTCTGTAGGGGATTTGTATGGGGTCTTACACATGTGAGATCACAGAGATGTTCAGGAGCAGGGGAATTACTTAACCTGGCCCAGGACTACCAAAGACAGCATCTTTACACGTTTTATCTATTCTGAAACCCCATTGACTGCTTGACGTCTTTATCCCAATGGTCTTATTGAGATCTACCAGCAGCCCTGTTACCTGTAGTGTGCAGCATGCATAATTGAAATTTAAATCAATGATGTAAAACCATCCTAAATATCTGGTACAGTTCTTTCCATCAATGGGTTCAGTGCAACCTAAAATGCATAACATTGCTTATTGGCAAATGATGACCAGAATTAAACTGTGGAAATTGATTGCTTCAGTTGTTCTTGTGAAGCCATTACAACACATTTTGGTCACACTCCTGTAACAGGTTATTTCTTCATCAGCATTACCAGTAATCACTACCATGCTACAGAAGTAGAGAGTATCACTTAGGACACCCCCCAAAAAAAGATTCACATAAATAAACGATGGACTGGACCTGCGTTAAACTTAATACCATTTTGATCTGTTGATGTTTTGAAGACCCGATTTAGACTTTTTAATACAATTTCCGATATCCAGCGACGTACGGACTGCAGCGCCCCTGAACTTGGGAGTGTATTACAGGTGCTCCCCCTAGTGGTTACTTTTACATTTTCGAAAGGTAGAGAATCTACAAACGTCAACAACACTTGAAGGGTTTAAAAGGAATTACGTGAATTTACGGATCAATGGGTCTACCATATGCACCTCGAACTTTAAATGTTAGCGCTGGACAATTTTATAATTCTATCAATATTCTTTTACTCTGGCATTGCTCTTGGTTTTACTGAAATTGTACTGTTTATGGTTTAAAACGTGTTGTGAATTTGTATACTGCCGTTTGAAAAGCACTGTATGACTGTATGACGAGGCTTAACCAATGTAACCCGAGCTGTAAGTGGGAGATCTGATGTTTGGCACAAAGGGTAATGTTGAACAAAAAGCAGTGAAAAAGACACAAACCCCAAACAAAGCCATAATCATAGTTCAATTTTCTCCTTGCTTGCTTAAGTAAAGTACTCTTTTCCCCTCTAATACTGTCTGAATCCTATAGTCACTAATAGTATAGTGTATATACAGAAACATATACGCTACAGAAAACCTAATAAATAAATGCAGGCATTGCTTGACATATCCCAGACCCCAAAACTCACTTATTGTTTTTCAAACTCTTGCAAATAACACGAGAGCAGGAAAGGCGAAATGGCTCTTTGTTCAGTATTCAGATGCCCAACTCCCCAGTTATTCCCAGCCTGGGTCGGCCCTGAGAGTCTGGCAGGCCGGTGGTACTGCAAACTGGACACACGGTGGCGCTCACGGCTCAAAATGACTTTCCTCTGATGCGAGTCCTGAACCGACTGTGTTCAGCCTCTCCTCCCCGTTCATCCCGAATCACGGAACGGCCTGGAACCGACGAGCCAGAAATTAATTCACTGTATTCGTATGCGTAATATCTAATGCTATTCGTACAAGCAAAAAATAAATGAAATACGTATAAGCTAAAAAAACATAGACTAAAAGTGTGTTTTTATCATGTATTATATACCATTAAGATATGGATATTTTTAAACAGACAGTAATAACTAAACGATCTTTGTTCAGAAAATATGTCCATAACAATTTTACGTGTATCAATTATGTTCCAAACCTGACCCCCACACATCGCCACTAGGGGGCGCAAGGATAGAGGGACGAAAACAAGTTGGAGTTTATCAACAGGACAGATACATTTCAAGCATGGAGCTGCGTCAGCATGCGTAGGCTGCAAAGGGACAAGTACAGGTTTATTCCCCGCTGAAAAGAGAAGAAAAGAAACACATCGTTTCGGCTGTGGAGCCTTCTTCGGGTGAGGACGAAGAAGAAGGCTCCACAGCCGAAACGTTGTGTTTTCTTTCTTCTCTTTTCAGCGGGGAATAAACCTGTACTTGCTCCAGGACAGTGTATTTGCCCGCAGAGCAGGTTTATTAATCTCAAACAATGAAAACCTGATGCTGGAATAACGTGTATGTTCTTAGTCGCGCTTTGATTTGTTATAGCTGTCTTTTATTAACGATGGTTTATTGCTCTCCTTTATTAGACACTATCCAAAGATTGCCTTGCATTGCTGTTTCTGATCAATTATCGAAATTTTATTGATAACGTTTTATGTTTTTTATGACCTCCCTTGTCCTGTAACCTAAATCATAATGTTTAATTGCACTATGCGTAGAATCTTCCCCAAAATCTAAAGTTAAACAAAAGTTTGAGCTCAGGAATATGTATGCCTGTTCTGGTTGCTGTATATCCACAGTAGTTACCATCGAATGTAAACGGATGCCGTCGTCTCTCTGAATTACCTTTGCGCCCCCAGTAGTGAACTTGTTCTGGGTTTTAAAACAACTGATTTGTTTTCAGAAAAGTAAATGTTTGTTTTTGACAATAAACAGCAAATGAAAAAAAAAGAAAACTTCAGCGAGACTGATGTAGAGAAACGGAAACGGAAAACGAAAATCCCATAAGATCTTGGTTTTGAATTACATCGGCAGTCTACAAGATTCGCGCTACAGTATAAGACTCTTCGGTGCATCAGAACTGTGCTCTGAATTAGTTGGGTGTGTTTTGAGTGAAATTTACAATTACAGCGACGTGTATTGTGGAGCACAACTGTCTAGCGGCCAAGCAGTTTGTACTCCAAAAGCATCAATTAAAGAAAGTGTAAATGCGAGTACAGTGTCAAAAATAAATGTACACAGACATACATCTGATTATTCCAGTCTTTTATTGACGCATTTCCAACGTTGTAGTGTTGAACAAAAGAATAAAATCAATCAAAGCGCCTACAGTAGAGACTCGCCAACATACACAGTTTTACGCAGAAAGTAAGGCAATGCGTTCTTTCCATATAATCAGAGTGGCGTGCGTGACAGCATTGTTGCTGCTGTCATTTTCATTACATACAGTACTGTACACTCTGTCTTCGTGTCACAGGTAGAGAAACATCCGTTCAGTCTTAAATCACGAGGCTCTCGTCCAAGTTTCTAAAACTCGGGAACCAGGAGTCCTTGCTGTAGCGCAGGTCGAGTTAAATTTCTGACCATGTTTTAAGCATATTTCTGTTATACTGTAGGTACAGTATACAGTATATCATTTGCACGTATATTTGTTAAAAATAACAGGCATAAACCAAATGCTGAAGAGCGAATCGTACTTGGTCTATCTCAAACCATCCATGTTTTTTCTAAAAAACACATGACGCAGACTTCAGCTTTTAGTAATATGAAATTAAATACTATTACTGTTAAAGGATCTCGTCTCTGAATTCATAAAGTCTTCTTGAAAACATTCTCAAAATATCCGAATACGTTTTATTCCAAGGAAATACCTAATCCCATGGCGTTTATTTGTATAGACAACAAAACTTTTTTCTTTAATATTGTAATTTAAAATGCAGAATAAATAATTCAATTTATAGTGTCAACTGTTTTTTTAAACACTTACAGTAAAAATGTAATTCATTTGATTGGTTCTGTTCAAGTGATATAATTCTACGTTCCACAATTTCCATAAAAATATATTTTATATATAGAAAATAAGTGTACATATATGTATAATTCGATGCTACTTTATTAAGATTTAATTAATTAAATTAAATTTTAATTAAATAAAGTGTCGTTTTTATATCTAAAAAGCTTTTCTACGGACCTAAATGACAAAAATCACAAAGTCTTGGTGGTGCAAAGATCTGGTAGTTTAGCTCAGCACAGAACAGTCATGGTATACAGTAAATATATATATATACAGGTTTTGAAGGCATAATTTAAAAAACATTCAAATATGGTTATCACACACACAAACTGAAATGTATAGTATTTCTTTTCGGACTTGGTTCAAGATGCATGAGGTAACGTTGTTGTAAGCTGTAGAAAGTGTCGATTTAAAGAAATTAATCTTGGCGTGTTGCGAACAGCAGTTACACTGTTTGAATTACAGAGAACGTAGCCCATTTAAACGTAGAAGGCAAAGGGACAATGGGTCACTAATTAATAGAGATCTATATATCTGAATCTCGATGATCATTCTGTTTATTGACTTTCCTGTATGTTGTACAAGCATGACTGCTTCTCTTTGCAAGACCGAAACTCTCTCTCTCTAAATATGTTGTTTTCAAGAAAAAGCATTAAGATATACGAGGAACAAAACCCATTATTGTATGTCAATCATCAACGGGATCTACAACTATAAACTTGTAACTTACACATTTCCCCCCCAAAACAAACATTAACGTTGTTTTTCTGACAAGACAATGCAATAAAAGAAATTTATTTACCGCCGTTCACGCCACCCATTTCCCCTTTAAATGATGCCCTTTAAAAAATCCACACAAAAAAATAACAAACTTTTAGACGTTTTAGCGTTTTTAACGTGTTTGCTGTTCAGTTCCAAAGCCCTGTTTGTTATAAAATTGTGATAAACGCAACAATAAAAGTAACAGGATTTAAGCCTATTGTCTGGCTCCAAGAGCCTTTCTTTCTGCGGTGGTAGCAAACTCTCCATCCTCTTAGAAGTCCGGGGAGCCTTTATGCTGCATAAACTCTTCGCATCTTTTATGTCTTTTCTTTAACATCGCACACACGATCTCTTATTTTAAAACACGGCGAGTCTTTAAAGCTTAAAACAGTGGCTGGTGGCAAAGAAAGAAAAGGAAGAAAAGCAGACGACCAAACCGTTTTGGCGCATGAAACCAAGTTTGAAACTGTGAGAGGGAGCGGACACAATAAACCTGTTGTTAACCTTGCTGTGAAAATATGTTTGAAGAAAATAGGCAATTGTTGTATGAAATGTATTCAAGTATAAAATAATGCCCTTTGTTGGGAAAACTTGAGCAATGTGACGGTACAAAAGTCCCCTGTGGTATTTACTTGCTTCCTTTGTGATGTTTGCGCTATGGCGTCTCCACTTGGCGCATTACCCAGACCCCTTTAAACGCGATTGTTTCTTTCTTTCTAATGACATTTACCGGATCAAAACGTGCTGTTAATTCGATCAGAAAGCTTCACCCTCCCTAACAATGCCAGAATAAGTTCTCCCAAAGTTTGTTAAGTTGACCAAAATTAAGCAAATGAATGGGGCTCCCCGGGCAATCCCTCGTGCAGGTGACAGGGAATAATGCACGTTAGCACCAGCTGCATTCCTCTTTATTTCTGCCTTTCTTTCACAGCATTATTAAAATTTGGGCCAATGAAACTATTCATTCACTTCAATAGACATTTTCTTATAGGATAATAGGCTACAAATTGAGCCTCTCCATAGAGAATCCAGTGGTGGGTAACCCTCGTGTGCCAAAGGCTGCTGCAGCCGCTGGTCGGGACAAGGCACGGCTCGTGTGCCAGTCCCAGGCCCACACCTGCCGAGGGTCTCTCACAAATAAAGAATGTAAACAAAAAGCTAGCCATCTCTCATGAAAGATGGACGTGTCACCAAGTCGTGTGAGAAACGCCGAGAACAAACGGGGGGACTCCATCTCCAAAAGATCTCCCTTGAACTTGGCGGAACAGCCTATTAAAGGCTTACTTAATTACTTTAATGACTCTGGACAGGCCTTAAAACTCAGACTGAGCTTGGATAGAAGTTAAGATCGCTTGCTGGGATTTGTAAACAGGCGATCGTGTGAGAAACGCGAGCGGGGAGAAAGAGGTTTTTTTGTGTGTGTTGTGCTTTGTTGTGTTTTGCGCGCTGCGCTCCAGAGGATCAGGGCAGACTCACAGCTCAGTTCGCATTTCCCGCCTGGGTTGTTACTATGCAAATATTATTCTACAAGCGATCACGTGTCCTTTGAAGAGCCACGTGGATTAACAAAGATGCTGTGCCCCCCTGCCAGCCCGTGGCTACAGATTTTTTTGCTATTTCTTGAACTGATCCTAAATGCACACATTTCCCAAAAGCCGTCCTCTAATCCCGTGGAATAATTTACGCTATGAATGCCCTAGTCCCCTTAAATGATCGCTTTATAAGGAGCAACGTTCGCCCAGAGAACCCCAGTCCATCTTGCTCCACTTAGGACAGAACACAGAACTAACTGTCCGTCTCCTTATCGACATCTTTTTTTTCCCTCATTTGTCCTTTACTGAGCAAACCAAACGATGACATCCAGGATGAAAGAGCGCAAGGTAAGGACATTCTGCATGCGTCGCACAGGGTGTGAAGATAAACTCTAAACGTTGTGGTGTAAAAGGGGGGTATCACCGTTAATCTAACTACTTCATGCAGGACCAGCGCTGTAATTATCACCCACCTTTATCCAGTCTGGAAAACATACGCAGCGCTACAAACGGAAAAAAACATGAATGTACGCTTAAGATCTGCGCTCCAAGCGGGCGAGTACATTTCGATGTTAATTCCGATGTTTTAATTTTAATTTAGGCAGCCTGTCGCACTGTTCTTAGAATGAACATGCCTAGGGACGTTCACCTTCGTGTGATTAGGTCGTATGTTATATTTAGGACTGCGTCACTGGCACGGCGATATTTTCCTGACCTTTTCTTCTCCTTCCGAGGCGGTGTAGCCCCTTGCCTACGGTATCTGCCCGTTCTCAGACTCCACCTTTTCATTTTACATGTAAAAATGTCATGATTGATAAATGCCCCTTTCCCCCCCATATATCCGTGTTTCGCTTGACTTGTATTCTAGTTCTTACTACAGGCTTGGAGAGTCCTGCTAATGCAGAGGGATTTGCGCAATAACTCACGCGTATTATTAGTTTTGGCTTAAAGCGATTGAATTAAACATCCTTATCCCCTTCTCTCTGAATTCCTTTCCACAGAAAACTCCTGTTTCTCACAAGGTGATAGAAAAAAGAAGACGAGACCGCATTAACAGGTGTCTCAACGAGCTGGGCAAAACTGTGCCGATGGCCCTAGCGAAGCAGGTAAGATCAGGACTCGGGTCTCTTTTTGTCACAGCGCTCATCGCTTCCGTCGCTCTGTTTGAAGACATTTGACTTTAATATGTGGTAGTTACGGTCGTCAAACTGTTGTTGGCTGTTAATAACAGTACCACCTACACCTGTGTCACATTTCGTTATCATAGGCGGAGTTAGCAAGTCTACAAAAGATATATACGTCGGCCTGCTGCAAATGTCGATTTTATTTTGGTTCAGATCTCCTGAAGTGAATACCTTACTCGTTTTCTTAGTGGTAATCTGATTTCCCTTTTTTCTTGTGCGGTGCAGAATTCCGGCAAGCTGGAGAAGGCGGAGATCCTGGAGATGACTGTCCAGTACCTCAGAGCGCTCCACTCGGCCGACTTCCCCAGAGGCAGAGAGAAAGGTACTGCTGTTCGAAAATGCTCGTGGGTTCACAGTCCCTGTGGCGCTCCAGTGACTCAGGACTCGGCAATGTTTGTTCGAGACAAGCGTGTGATGTTGGTTGAGTGCTGGGCGCCTCGGGTGGAGAAAATCCACGCACTCGCGCAAGTTTGCACCCATCCTGAACCGCGCTCCCCAAAAAAGCGTTTTGACCGCAATGAGGGACCCCTTAGGTGGTACGAGAGGGCACCTGGTGTGTTTATAAGGTACCACCATCATGTTGTTTAAAATGCACGCATTTCTCTTTTGACTCCAATGTGCGTTTGTGGGTCCCCGGGAACGGGTTAAGCTTCGTTAGTGCCGAGCGCCACCAAAAACCAACATACCGTATTTAACGGTGTGTGGCTTTAAATATGGCTGCACGTGGGCTGGTTCTTGTGAATGAGGGTGACTAACATTGTCCCCACGTTCACACAGAAATGAAAAAAAAAAACACGTTTATTTTTATGTTGGAAGTTCGGGCAAATCCCGTGACTCTTCCTCGTGGACTAGATGTGTAAAAAAATGCCCGGCCAATCGGACCACTGATCTCCATTTCTTTCTTTTTTTTTATTGCAGGGGAGCTTCTAGCAGAGTTTGCTAACTATTTTCACTACGGTTATCACGAATGCATGAAGAACCTGGTGCATTACCTAACCACAGTGGAAAGAATGGAAACCAAGGACACCAAGTACGCGCGGATACTGGCTTTCCTGCAGTCGAAGTCCCGCGTCGTAACCGAGCCCGTGTTCGGCTCGATCGGGACCTTGCCCGACGCCTCAGACTACCTGTGTCAACTGCACTCGACCGTGGACTATCAAAGTCACAGCCCCGCCGACTCCGTGTTCCCGCCGGCCCCGGGACACTTCTCCTGGCACAGCTCTGCGCGGAGCCCCTCTCTCCCTTACCCCTCCGTGCCGATATCCGCTTCCCCCCCGCAGCACGGCGGCTACCTGTCGCCGGTTCAGGGTCTCGACCACCATCACTACCTCAACTTCATCGGCCACCCGCACGCCAACGCGTTCAGTCTGCACGGCGCGCAGCACGCCGCTTTGTGAACGAGAGGCTCGTCGCTTACAGTACTTATACAAAGGGTCTATAAAGGAGAGCAACTACTGTAAATGATCTTTTACCCCTCACTTGTGGTGTGGCGGCCCTGCATCTGTGTGGGGTGTAGAGGAAAGCGGGCTCACTGAGGTTTTTTGTCCCTAAAAGTCAACAGGTACGTGGTGACTCCCCCTCTTCTCACAGGGGGAGAGGGGCAGGTAGTGGAGGGGGGGGGTTAGAGGCCCCCGCACTCCAGCACCGGGGGCCCGAACACTACAGCGCTGGAGAGGTTCGAAGACAAATGCATTGAGAAAATGAAACTGTTGTGGCATTTATGCCTAAAAAAGTATAAGCATTGGTCTTTCGTTTCTGCCGGTGTGATGAGAACAAAACACTTTGTCATCGGATGCAGCAGGTGTTATGGTGTGCTGAAACCATTAAAGGACAATGCATTATTTTTTCTAACACGAGAATTCTGTTTATTTACCAAAGACGGTAATAAAATACATTCGCGTTGGTATTTGTGCGTTTCGACCCCCCCACAGTTTTATTTTAAAACATTTTTTTTACTTCTGCTTTAGCAGAAAATACCCTAAATATCTACTGTAGTACAGCTGAGTTTGTTCAAATGCCTGTATGTGGTCAAACCGAGCCCTGTCTTACTCATTTGTTGCAGATTCTAATGACAGTTCTGTATTAACTTCGAAATTGACAAAACAGCGTGTCGTTGGAGAATGTTTTTTTTTTACGAATACGATGGGAACCTATTTCCGCTTTCTAAACCAATCAGAAAACCAGGGGTGTCTGCAGCAACCCACTATCCCGTTGTCAGTCTGTGGTTTGCTGAGGACAGGCTGAAAGGACGGGGGTGCGGTACCTCACTCAGGTTACAGCAACAGGGGGCCGAGCGGAGGCTGAAGCCATCACCCCAAACACCCAAACCCCAAGCTCACCCACGACGCTCCGTCGCGTCCTTCTTTCACAGCACTTTCTTTAAAAAAAAAATCAAATTCTCCCATTTTCTGGAAAAATGTGATCTGTCTGGGGGTGGAAATCGTGTGCAGGAGGTCTGGGGAGGTTGTCGACGAGCCCGCCGCATGTGGAGCAGGACTGGAGAGCAGCGGGCAGATGTCCTCACATGTCCAGACTTACACCAGTTTCACAACGGACTATAGTTTACACGCAAGAAAGCGTCTCCCTTTCCCAATGCTGTCAGAAGAAAGGCGAACTACGCGATCGCACCTCCAACTTAGCTAACGTAAACGTTATGATATACTGTACGTAACCGCAGGGATCGTGCGTGGTGGTTATGCCTGAGAGGAACTGAAGGGAGACGGATATTCTGTTTTTTTTTTCAGTTTATTTCTTAATTGTCATGTTTCCACCGGCTGCGTTCTCACTCTCT
Source organism: Lepisosteus oculatus (assembly GCF_040954835.1). Classification (NCBI taxonomy): domain Eukaryota; kingdom Metazoa; phylum Chordata; class Actinopteri; order Semionotiformes; family Lepisosteidae; genus Lepisosteus; species Lepisosteus oculatus. The sequence continues at coordinate 75,547,441 of NC_090696.1, forward strand.
CTTTCCGATCTCTTTCTTTCCTAGTCCCATTATCCCGTATAACCAACCAGAAAACAAAGACATTGTACACGATATATTTTAACGTAAACCCATCTGCAAACTGAATCACACCCGAAGAAGGCTCTACAGCCGAAACGTTTTTTTTCTTTCTTCTCTTTTCAGAATGGAATAAACCTGTTGCTTGTTCCTCAGAGAATTCTATATTACTCAAAATATTTTAAACTGCATAACTGAATCGAACAACAATAACACATGACATAAGCTAACATTTATATAGCAGATGAGGCACATCACGTACTATATATAATACACATATATTTCATATTGGGGGATAATGCACTAATCCAGGTGGTAACATTAATAAGAAACAGACTCTGTGTGAGATTTTGCACCTTGTTCATCCCTGAAACAGGCTCACCGGAAGACGCAGTGCACATTTCCACCTTTTAAGTTGCCTGGTGTGGTCATGTCCGCCAGTGTGAACTCGGATCGGCATTTATAAAATGAGTGGATCAGTTTCTATACTTTGGAAATCCAGAGAGGTTTCAGAAAACGTTATCATTCAGTTCATTAAGTTTTTATTCATAACGTATTTCCTCTCCCCTCTGCCAGATCTATAGAGAAGTTCTCGTCATGGGTGCTAGCGTCTTTACTTAAAGCTGTGGTTTCTTTATGAAAAATATCATACACATTGCAACACTTATGTAAACTTACACCATAAACAAACGTCACATAACTTTGTACAAAAACCTGTAGTTTGGTAGGTTTTACGCCATAGATTTGCTCATTGCGTTTGTCAAAAGGCGTTATTTTTACGCAGCGATAACATAGCCAGGTTCAGCGCAGCTGAATCAATTTGCGTTTATTTTACAACGCGTCTCTTATTTGTGGAACAGAATTACATTTTAATGAAAACGATTCCGATTTTAAACAAGCTTCATGGTGTTGCATTAACAGCCAGGCGGGACGGACGCGCAAAGCTCCAGTTAGAAGCAGCCGACGGCACAGTGAAAGCAGCGAGACGCAGGTACCGAAAGAAACAACGTGTGGATGTTGTATCGCTGCTGGTCCATCTTAAAGGCTTCGGTGAAAACTGGGAAACGAATTTTACTTTTAAATGGGAATTCCCCAAAGAATAGTCAAATGATTTATTTTGGAATAAACAGACAATTTGTGCCTGTATTTTAATTTCCAACCATTTAAAAATGCGTCTAATTGCTTCTTCACTGACAGGTGGTATTTTTAAGCACTGAACTATTGTGTAGCGAGAAATGAATGCTCCGTGCGCTTTTCTAAGAACTGTAACGCGGCTGTAGAACATTGCGCTAATTGTACGACAGCAGCATCCAGAAACGGCTGCTGTTAGAAACACCTCTATTCGGATCAGTCGTCACAACGCAAGAACACCACGCAACCTGCTGATTGCGTCGTTTTGTCAGTTTTTAATATACGTGTTCTGCCGATTAAGGCGTCAGCTTCTTCCGGAGTGGAAACACTTTTCCAGAAAGTGCACAGTATGCTCCTCGAGTTGCTTGCCGGCACCTATATTTAAATAAAATGCAAATAACACAAATAAGGTTTGTAAATACGTTCACACAGAGGAGGATCGACAGCAAGGGTTAATCCCCGTGTTTCAACATAAAAGAGGTCTGCAACACTGTTTACCGAGGTCTCTTCCAGAGCGACCCCCGATTTGTAACATTACACATTTTTTTCTAACCCAAGTGTAAGACAACAGTTCGACTTCCACTATGTTTAAATACCTCATTTTCCCATTTTTGAGCGCATTTCTGGTAATACCGGTGTTAACTTGTCGTTTATCCCGGCAGAAACAAATATTTAAGTCCATTGACGTTCGCTGATAATGAAGTGGAAATACACTATCCGCAGAAAGGTTCGTGCAATGTTTTATTTGCATGTCGCATAGGATTCGTGGGGATTAAGATTGCAGTATACGACTGAAAGGGGAAAAAATTAGCTTGTAGACCCCAAAAAGATTTTTTGCCCCAACTTTTGGCAAGCACCGTAATTTCCATATATTTAGGCAAATTAGGCAGACCGTATTGTATGTAGGATTAAAGTTTTAAATATAAAGGGCCGCCGTGGTTAAAACTCGGAACATTTACATACAATTTTGCAAAAATTCCGCTCATCCATGACTGCCTTTGTTCCTCCAATTTTGGTACGTGCGCTTCTCCTCCCCAAACCTCGCAGTGGCAAACCCTTTACCCGCATTAACAACAATTCTAACTCAAATAAAATCTCCCTCCCGTCTCTTTTTTTAACATCTTTCACTCCATATTCCAACTTTGGCCAAAAGTCGAACCTCCGGATAGTCTGACTTTCCAAAAGATTAAAAATGCCCGTTCAAACCAGGAGGGAATTGATTCAGTCCAGCTTGCGACTTAAATGCGTTTTTCCCTCTCCCACAATGAATTAATTCATCTCTCCTCTTCCCTTCGCTCTTTCTTTAAGTAAGTTGTATGGCATGTGGTTTCCAAGAGAGCGCCGACAAACACAGAAAAACTCATAGTGGTTTTTGCTGGGGGTGCCCCATTGTACAGGTCCTGAAAGGGGGACAATCTCTGGTTCCTTGGGCTTCATCCTTGAGTGGGCAAGAATAAAAATAATCACCCCCATCAAATCAAAGACTCTCTGTAGAAGGAAAGGACAAAGCAGCTTGATGGTGCGGCCGGCCGCGCTCGTTCCTCCAGCCCGGCTGAAGGAGACCTCAGGCGGGTCTGCCTGGGCTGCGCTTTCCCCTAATACAGAGCTCACTTGTGCTCCCGAGCGTCAGGAGCAAACAGAACCGCGGTGCCGCATCCATACACTCGCAAATCACCGAGCCCCCCTCTGCGCGCCGCGCCATTGTAAAGGCGGAACACGCAGGTGTCCGAGGAGGAAAAAAAAAACCCAAAACAAAACAAAACAGCGGATGGACACGTTAAGCGGATCGCCAGACACCAATATAAACCTTAGGAATAAAAGCAAAAAACAAAGGCCGGAGAAAGGAGCATGCAGACGGAAAAGTGATAAGGAGCTAAAAGCAGCCGGTCGTGAAAGCGCGCTTTGGCTTCGACGGCCCTGCCTTTACTTTTGTGTGACCGTGGTGTTGCTGTTAACACGAGGGGAAGTGGGATTGTGAACGTGTGCACAACCAGGACAATTTGCAAAACATTCAAAACGGCTTCCTGGAGAGTGGTATTTCTGCTAAGGTTGACCAAGTTCCCCCTCCTGGATGCGGCGTTCATTGTTTGCCTGAGTGCAGGTGACGCTACAGCGTACGACGACCAGTCATCTACTGTACATCCAAACACAGGCACCTAAGGTTTGAGAAAACGTGGGGAAACTTTGTGTTACCTTCACGCTTTCACCACAACGTTTCTTGCGCAGCAAACGTTCTGTGTATCACGGAAAAATAAGAACATGGCAAAGGTTGTGAACGAGAGGGGCTCCTTCTCCCCACGTAGCTGATCTGGTAATTAGTAGCTAACTAAGCTGAGGGTCTCGCCCAGCCCGGCCGTTTCTTGAAATAAGCTAGGCTATCCACAAACAGGACTGGGTAGCTTGTTCCAGACCTCTACAACCCTTTGTGTAAAGAGGTGCTCCTGTTCACAGTTTTAATGCCCTTCCCAGTCGTTTCCACTTCCGCCCCCTGGTTGAAATGTCGTTGTTGATTCTGAGGAAGTCCGCCGGAACGTATTTTCCTCTCCCCTCTACCAGATCTATAGCCGGCCATAAACGACCTGTCCCCGTCGAGCAGTGCAGGTGAGCGCCAGGTGCACGGTCGGATTTCGGGCTGTCGCGCGTCTCCCAGCGCTTGGTTCCCCAGCAAAATCCGCGAAACCGCAACACTGGTCACACGACACGGCCGGTCTGCTGTGCCTTCACGCCCTCAGCCAGTGGCTTCTGGCTACCGGGGAATCGATCTGCGCTTCCCATCTGTAAAATGGTTTTAAAGCTCTTAAACGGTCAGGTGGGATTTGCAGTTGGTATCAACCCTGTCCTGCTTTCAGAGCTGCGAGGTTCCGCGCTGCCCTCGTCCACTCGTCCTGCGTGAAGCATTACTGACTGGACCTCTTCAGAAGGGCGAAACACCGTCGTTGAGCCTCTCCGATAGTGTCAGCCCCACCTGTGTCTGTTCACCGTCACCTAATCAACTAGTGCCAGCTGTTCAGTGAGAAATGGCTGCCTGGCCGAAGAAACAAGTTACTGTAACCGTCAGATTTATTACATCATCAACTTGGACTGGAGATTTAGAGCTCAGATTGAATGGAAACCAGCAGAAACAGTGTTCTTCCAGGACCAGGGTTCCAAACCACTACTGCAGAAGGAACAGCCACTGTCTTGGCTATCCCTGAATTAGCCTCGTTTTACACTCTGTGGCTGGGCCAAAAACATGCAGCTGCCGCATAGCTGGTGTAGATGATGATCTGTTACTGATACAAGACCGCCTAGATTCAACAGCAGTGATGCAGGTTAACAAGTGTGGATTTAATCTTTCTTAAGAATTCTGTTTTACAAGCATACGTGAATTTCCAGGACCACTTGGGGTGTTCATTTAGAGGAAAATTATATATTTTTATATTCTATATTTTGTAACTAACCCACTTATAAGATCAGTTTGTTAATGATGTGGTGAAAAACTTATACAACATTTTGCATTAAGTCAGAGATTGCAAAAGTGTGATCCAGCTTCTAAACTGATTTATTAAAACGTGTTTGAAATATTATAACAACATATCATTATCTGCAAACTGGTTGACCTGATCTTCTTATTAACACCTACTGTATTATTTTATATCAATACTAAGTATCAGAATAAACTTATCACATGTGCAAGAAAGCTTTAAACAAAGGCTTTTAGATATTAATTGCAAGCTTTGATTAATTGGTCGTTTGTGAACTGACCACAATAAACTCCAGTGGCGTTGACCTTGAGCTGCATAAGTACCAGATCACCTCGTTAGTGAGAGAGCTAACGAGAGCTGTGGAACAGGTGGTGAGGGGATTTCACCTGTTGAATGCTGAGCCTGTTGCAAGTCCGGCAAAAGAAAAGATTCATCAAGCGAACAAGCCATTAATTCCACCGGGGAGCTGGAGGCTGTGGTGCTAAAAAGCTCAGGTGCTCTCCCCAGCAGTGGAGACAATTCCCCTCTGTAGGGACGCATTGACCACCCTGTAAGTGTGGCTCAGACTTGCCGAGAGAAATGCTAATTGTGGCAGACAAGAGACTGATTGTGATGGTCTGGGCTGGAGAGTCTTGCCTCTCCAGAGCTCCGCTTGCAGGGCTCGACGGTAACCCTGACCGCATGGCGCTGCACTGATCACGCCCTTGGACCTCAGACACGATCTGTCCTGCCAGCTCATCCTGACGAAACAACCCCGCGTTCTCATGCTGCTTGTGTAGTAACCATCAGAGCAGCTTTCTTGGGAGAATAGGAGACATTGTGGATGTACTAATTGCCTGACTCGATTTCACAATGAACATGTGTGGGAAGAGCTGGGAATACCTAGGCATCCAGGGCTCAGAGACTAGTGTGCAGGCACACAGTATACGTCTCCTACAGCAGTAATGGGAATCACACAAGACTGCAACGTGGTGTAAAAGCATGTGTCACAGATGTGTGGGTCTCATTGCTCCAGTGACCAGCCTGTGGCTTTTCCAGTCATATTCAGTCGACTTGTCTCACGTCTGTTCAGTACAGATTCCAGTGCACCTGCTGCAAAAAGTTAGTGCACCTGCTGGTTTTGTCATTTTCATGATAACCTTGCGTATCTGTTGCGATTTTAAGTCGCACTTGGTATATCGTAAACTGTAAATTGTAAGTGATAAGCCTCTGTGGGTGCCTAGTGTACGCCAGCCTGCCAACTACAAGTTAAGTTATTTCTCAAGGTTTTTCATGGACTGAGTTTCATGGGTTTAACATTTACTGGAGTCAACAGGAAATCCGCTGCTGCCTTCCGTGTGACTCCAGGCAGGTAATAATATGAAAAAAGAAGGAAAGAAAGGTAACAAACAAGAGGAAGACATTTGGACCAGTTAGATCATTAAGAATGATTATTGGAAGTGGGACATTAGTTGTGCTCTTGCACTAACATTCTCCGTTTTTGTCGCCTGCTTCTTGGCTGTTTCCTTCAGGAATCTCTTGTAGTCGATCTGACCGCTCATGTTCTCGTCGAACTTGGCCAGGATGTGGTAGACCTCCTCCTCGTCCAGGACGAGGTTACAGAGCTTGAGGACCGACCGGAACTCTGCGAGGGAGAGGAAGCCACTGCCGCCGCTGTCCAGCTTCTTGAAGGCCCTGCGCAGGCTGCCGCTCTCGCCCTGGAGCTGCGGAGAAGCGCAGACACGCCGTTTTATCAGCAGCCCAGAAGCCAGCTGATGTTCCTGAGGCGCAGTGGAAGGAACCTCATGACTGGAGTGGCAAATTCCCTGAGACACGTCTGCAGGGACACAGGTCACGTCTATCCTTATTACACACAGGTTTGACATCAAACAACGACGCGTCCGATATTGCTAACACCACAATTACAGAACTGATCAAGAGCTGCCAGTGTGGACGCCAGATTGATATGGCTTTAACAGTATTCAGTCTGATTTCCTCGCACCTTGTTCCTGAGCCTGGAGGTCAGAGTACCCAGCCCCGTGGCCTTGTTCTCTGGTGTCTCCGCCTCGTGTCTGGGTATGTGGTGCAAGACTGCCGCCATGTTGCTGGCACCATGTCTCTGCATCTGCCTTTGTAACGCAAACGGCTTCAGAAACTCCACGTAAGATACCCTGAAAGAAAAGGCGATGTGGTGATTTAGCAAGTGCAATTTATTTATCCTTTTCATCAGGAAAAAAATAACTCGCCAACACAGTATTTTTCCTGTTAAACATTTCAACCCCTGGGCCTCGCACAGACAGGAGGTGGCCTTACACCAGCTTTCTGTCTTGTAGGATAGAAGCAACGCTAGCAACACCACTGCCTCACAGCCCAGACCTGCCACAGCCCATTTTAAACAGGGGATTCAGGTGATGATTCTGGAGGATCCTGGATGTGATGCTCAACCCACCTTCCATCTCCATGGATTTCAAATTTCTTTTCCAGGATGTCGCACTCGTACTCATTGAGATGCGCACAGAGCTCGGTCAGGATGTCTTTAAATTCCTCCTTGCTCACAAATCCGGTTTGGTATGGATCCAGGTCCTCAAACTCCTTCTGGAGGTCGCCGAACAGGAATTCGACCTTGAAGGGAAATGAAACGATTCGTTTTCTCGGATACGTGTGCAGAAGCAGGGACGAGCAGGCCGTGAGAAAGGCTGTTTGAAGGGAGCGCATGTGGCCCTTGAACTGCGCTGCTGCCAGCACTCGAGATGAGCACCGCTTATCTCCGTGATCTGAAGTCCTAAAGCTGACTTCAGCTGAAGCTGAATAAAGTTGAAGAGCACTGATATATTTATCAGCGGCGGATCGCAGATGAACAATATCGTTAGCTGCAGCCAACAGTAAAACATCAGTGGTGCAGTGAAGAAAGAGGAGTGACAAGCACTCCTCCAGGAAGAGCCGTCTGCTCTCTCGGGCACATGGACTCCGTCTGTGGGAGCGTCAGAGGAGCATGTTCTCCCATCCCCTCGACACCCAGGCAGTCCAGTCAGTTTGGGTAGGTAGGAATATAAAACTAACTGGCAATTACAGATAAAGCACAGGGAGAGTAAGCCAAGTGTTAGACAAGCTTTGATAATCCAAAATGCTTAGGACTGCAAAGTCTTTGGGAAATTCTCAGCTGTTTCTTCTCTAGTCGCTTACTTCTTCCATCTGGACTTTGCGATCTTGTCTTGCTCACCGTTTGCAATATACGACCAACTGAGAGATTGATTTTACAATCACAGTACAGGTACTCTCTTGATATTGCTGTAAATGTGGCATTGGAGCTTAGCCTATGTGAAAAAAACACCCAATCTGCAGGTTGTTTAATGTTTTTATGTAATTCACAGAATGCGATGGCACATTTTCAATTACACTAATTCATATTTAATTTGGTTGTGCTAAAAAGTTCAGATAATCACAAAATATAAGCTGTCGTTCGAGTTCAGTTTAATTCCAGTTTGGACATGTTTTTTATTCAAGCAGTCTAATGCTACAGATTTCTCATAAAATCAAAATTAGTGGAGAAACCATGTTAAATGAAAATGTGTTGACGTAGTTTCGAGAGGATATATTTGAACAAAAGCAGCAATGAAGCAAGCAACGTACCAACATTTGCTGCATCCACCTTTACTTTAAAGCATTTTGTACATTTCCTAGCTGAGATAAGCAGATGTCATTATGTTCCCATTAACTGATATGACTTCAAAGGCTGTATTTACAGGAATGTTACTTTACTTTAGGAAGCGATCACTGCCTTGGTTGTTTTTGCACGAGCAGTGCAAGTCTCCCCAACCTGAGCAGTGTGCTACCTTGACGTCTGGGGTCTGGTACAGTAAGTACAGAGGAGGACTGGAATGGTCTTGATAAACAAAAGGCTTCAGTCCTCTGGGTTGTCACTCTGCCACATTTAACAAGCACTTAATTAATCACAAAAACCCCAAAGAGACCAGCAAACAAAAACCCGTGAAATGCGCAATTTTCTCTTTACTAGGACCCTTACCTTGGCGCGCACACTATCAACAAGTATGTCGGAGGCGCAGTTGAGCTTCTTGGAGCGGAGCCTGAAATTATCGTCCCCCTTCTTTGGGGGACTTATCTTGGCATTGGGAAAGCAGGCCGATTTGGGAGAGTAGCCAAAATGTCTCACAAACTCGAAGAAATCGAGTGTTTTGTCTTGGTTTGTAATCAAAGTTCCCCAAAGTTTTCGGATCTCCCCACGGCTAACCTCTGGGTTGATGTCAAATCTGCAAGATAAGAAGGAGCTCTTTAGAAAGTGGGTTAAACTCCTGACAGACGGACACCAGTGTCTCACAGTAAGCAGGGGACAGAGACTGTCTGCATCCTTCCCTTGAGAGTGACAATGCCAGAACTTGGCAGACAACCTGCAATATACTGTTTCCCATATGAATGTAGAAGCAATCTAGACCATAGCAAAAGTAAGCCAATCACAATGGAGGAGAAGGGGGAGAGGAATATTTGGTGTGCTTTCATCTTAAAAAAATTATACCATCGATAAGCATGAAACACATCCACTTTCAGAAGCGGACACAATTATTTTAAAAGCAGACGCTCAATAAAACACAAAAATGCAAAGATTAGTATGTGATAAATTTGAACCGTGTTATTTGAAGGAGTTTCTCCTCAAAGGTGCATCAGGAATTTGTACAGGAGCGAGCCGTGATAGTATCGTTGAACACCAGGTTCTTAAATATGCACAGTCAACTCCCATGTGAACATGAAGGTATATTTTTTATATGCCAGTTTAAAAAATTGGCAAATATTTTTTTGTTAATGATTAGCTCATTACAATTCCAAGGCTCGGTAAGACGAAACAAAACTGTAAATACTGTCCTCATATTAGGTGGTATGAAAATATTCACTGGACTGTTACTGTGGATTTTTCTAATGGATATCAAGTATCAAATTATGTGTGAAAACTAATCGTGCTTCAAAGGCTAATAGGCATGGATAGCCCTGATACACTGGGTAACCTCCATGCACTTGCTTGATTAAGCCTGTTAGTGTCACTAATCTTTTCGAAGGCTGTCCTGCAGGGGCTTACCTTCCTGAAGTTGGCACAGTCCTGATGTGCTCACCAGCCTGAAAACTAGTGCCACAGCTTTGATTATGCAAATCGCCAGAGATGTCCTATTCATCTCAAACTCTATTTAGGGCAGCGACCAGCATATTCCAGCCAGAAATGAATAGAGAGATAAAAGAAGAATAAAAAGGAAAGATTGGGGGTCAAAGAAAGACAGTAGCCCAGATGAATGAAAGGAGAGAAAAGTTTAGACTTATCATTGGTTTACAAATTTCTTGAAGAGCCCCCCCACCCACAAAGACACACACTTTCCCATTTAACACCGCTTTTTAAAAAATAACACCTTATTGTGCTGCCAACACACTTATTAAATGTCTACCGCAGTGTAACTGGGTAGCCAGTGATTGCACAGCGCAGGCACCGCCTGGGAAAACGTAAATAGCCGTGCAAATGTAAAAAAGCAGCGTGTTCTGAAGCTTAGTGGGAAGATTGGAGAAAAAAAAACACAGTAAATGCTTTGTTAATCATGAGAAAAAAAACAGCTTGTTAACTTGCATGGGCAAAGCACCATTCTCACGAAAAACAGAATGCTCTTTGGATCTGTTGTCCTGGAACAAAAACACATTTATAAGGTTCACACGTCTTAAAAAGGGCATCTTTCCTAACGAATTTTCCAAAGATTAGTCGGTTGTTTTTATGCATTTATAGAAATGAATATGTAAACGGATTACAATATTCTATGTGTTTAACCTTTTTCCGCTTGCAGGTGTGCCAGCCTGTAAGGCTTGAAAGGTTCTGTGGGAATGTGATGGCGCTTTCTTCGACAGAGGAAAAGTCTTTGTGGTTGTCCTCTGGGGGGACGTGATGACGCTTTCTTCGACAGAGGAAAAGTCTTTGTGGTTGTCCTCTGGGGGGATGTGATGACGCTTTCTTCGACAGAGGAAAGGTCTTTGTGGTTGTCCTCTGGGGGGATGTGATGACGCTTTCTTCGACAGAGGAAAGGTCTTTGTGGTTGTCCTCTGGGGGGATGTGATGACGCTTTCTTCGACAGAGGAAACGTCTTTGTGGTTGTCCTCTGGGGGGATGTAGCTCTGCCGTTGACTAAACCTCTTCCTTCAACTCTCTCGCGGACATTTAATAGTTCACGAGGAATGACAACGCCCCAAAATCGAAGCGTGGCGAACTATGGTGGAGCGAATATTTGGCTTAACCCGCTTGGCTGAGGGCCGACCTCCGGGCCGTAGGACGAGGAGGCCAGGACCCCCCCCGCGAGGTGACCAAGGGGCCGCTGCAGGTGGAGCTGGGGTGGAGGTGGGATGGTATTTATAGTGTTCGGTGGAGGAAGGCGAAGGGAGTGATCACTGATCGCTGACAGCTGGGAATGACTGAGCGTGGTTGTTGTCATCCCTCCCGAACTTTAGTTAAATAAACTCCATTTAGACTGTATCGCCTGGATCTGCTTTCACGAGGAGATCTTTGTCATTATAGTAAAGGCACAAGTAAAATTTTACAGGTGGTGTCTATTTAAAAATGACTTCCAAACCTTATCTGCAGTTTGCAAGCACAGATCTCGTGTCAGAGTCGCTCTGTCAGCTGAGTGGATGTACTGCAGCTCTGCTACAGTTCAGCAACACTGTACATTAAAAGACTATAAAAAGGGGCCAAAGATGAGAGGAAGCCACTCAGCCCATTTACTTCACTGGGTTATGGATCGCTAACTGATCCAATGATCTTGTCCAGATCATCCTGTTTCTTGGGAGAATCCAGGGTATCAGCTCTGAAAGCACGGCTGATCAGCCTGTTCCACACTCCCACCAATGTGACTATTACAACACTGCATGCTTTTAAAGGGTTATCGTATAAAAACTAGTGCTAATCCAGCTTCTTTACTAGCCTTCTCACAAAGTTCGCGGCGGGTTTGAGTGATTTAGAGTCTGTTTAGAGTACACAGTTAACAGAAAACTCTGGAAGAACGTTTCACATGACACGAGAGAGGGCTGTGTGCGTTTGTGTAACTTCTCATCCCCTTCATATGCTGCCTCATGCTGACAGGAGACCAGGAGATCGAGAGTCTCCCCCAGACAACGTACAGAAGCTGAAACCTGGAACCAGCCTGCAAAAAATGATGGCTTGAAAATAATATTTGATGTTCCAGCAGCACTAGTTTCAACAATGCTTTCCAAAGCAGAAACAGTCATTATCTGCACACCCACACATATACAGTATGTAGATGTGTGTGTGTGTGTATAATGCACTGTGTGTTGCAGCACATGAACAGGGAAAGTGGCAGAAACTGTTTTTAGTGTGAAGGCAGTGTTACCGTTTCAAGAGCTGATACATGGTCTCTTGGGTCAGGCGTTTCGTATTTTTTTCATCCAGCTGCTCAAATGCTTTCTCCACTGTCTGGTACTGTTTATTCAGGAGCACTTTGATCATTCGGAAGAGCTGTAAGAAGGAGAGGCAGAAAGCCACAGGTCACAAATACAGTACACCTTCCTTCGCCGGGAGGAAACTACACAGAACGAACTTCTCCACTCGCGCCCCGAGATACTGGACAGACTGTTGACACCCTACATTCTGACCGAGAATAAAAGATACAAGGTGACTTTCTGGGCGATTCCTGAACTTCACTGGTCAGTAAGTCAAAAGTGGCAGTAAATACAAACTATCCGCCTTCAATGGCTTCATTAAAGCACTGAAGCAGTACTGTCAGCATGCACCTGTAACACACAGTAGATGACGTGGGCAGCCAAGAGACTGGCACAACCACCCAGTGAAAAGTAACAGTCTGTAAAGTGTGAAATGATACACATTGATCAAGGTCTCATAAGGCACTTTTACCACATTTTGATTTGTTTTCATTTATTTTGTAGGGGACATATGGAATGTGTCTTCAAAACGGGAAAAATATTAAAAGCTGAGATCAGTGGAAGACTATCAAAACACACGCTATAACCATCTGTTCTACTTTCTGAAGGTTTAACAGTATCTAAAATGACCTTAGATGACTCACATACTGTATAATCGTAACTATAATTATTATTGAAAGCTTTCCAATAATGCACTAATTATTTTCAAAACTTTCTATTATTTAATAAAATATTACATCTACTTCACCCCATGTGTATTTTTATCTCTTATTTCCAAATGTTTACACATTTGAAAATCTATGTATAGACAAAAATGATTTATAGCTGAAGTAACACACAGCTAGCCAGGCCAACAAAAGGCATGAGGCATGGTAGCACATTGAGAACCACTCAGAGAAAGCTGACATTCTTCCATGTCACATGGAGGGGGGGTGCTCAGATACGCTCTTTGTGCTGTTGGTTCAGGAGCAGGGGAATTGAATAAAAAGATGCAACACCTGGGCTCAGCAAATCAAGATTAGATGGTTTACAAAAACTGTAAGACCTCACAGTGCAGCAGTGAGAAAAGCCACAGACGATTCCTCAAGGCCCACCAGCGCGGAGCTCTTTACCTGCCCTGCGCTCCTGCCAGACTCCTGTCCCGGTTTTCCCTCCTGTAGACTTCGGAGCCCGCTCGCTTCCTTGGGGACGCCCTCCACGGACTCGCACGCGGCTTCCGAACTCGCTTCGAAGAGGCTCGGGGCTCCTTTGCTGCAAACACAAAGAGGAGCTCACTTTTTTTCTGTCCCGTTTCTTAACTGGGGTTCTCATCACCTGGTATTGTAAATGAAATCAGGATGCCGTTCTGAAACTATTATATCGATTCATGACGCTGTGTAATGTTGTGTCTTATTGTATGGGTCCACAGTGTAACACAGTTGCTGCCCTCATGATTCCATTTTAAATATTCTGTTACTCTAACTTGTATTTAAGATACAAATCTTTCAGCTCAGTCATGTTTTCACACCAGTAGTTGTACTTCAAATTCATACATCATCTTCATTTTATCATACCGTTTATGAAAAACGTACATGTTCTGGATATTCAGGAGGATAAAGTCATTTCTCTCCGGCAAGGACAGATCAATAGTGCGTTTTTCACCTCCCTGTGTTGTTAAAATTCGACTTCTTCATTTAACAAAAATATTTTTCTGTAAAAGCAATTTTATGACACCTAGAAACTCTATAATGTGCTACAGTCACATATTTAAGATTTGATGGCTTGAAATTGAAATACAAACAAAAAGCAAGGAAACTCTTTTAAGGGGGAACCTGGGAGTACTACAAGTGCACACCGAATGCGCACAGCCATTTGTGAACTCTGTTTGAGTAAGTCAAATCAAACCAGTTTCTAGAGTCCAGTACTGGTCAGACTTAAAAAAGGAGCAAAAACTCCTCTTGGGTTCACAAGATACACAGCTCACGGCTTCAGGCTAAACCTGAGATGTGCTGTTTGCTCTCCTGTCGCTTTCATAAAGACCATGCTTCACTGGTGAGCCACACGTTCACGGAAGCTGACGGCGAGGATAATGAAAAACACATAAATACTTGTGACGGCTTGGAAAAAAAAATGGAACCGGCAAAGAGCTCAAGCACCTGACAAACTTGACATCCCAGTCAACCTTATAATATCTAAATAAAACGTCCCAAACAAAAAGGTGTCCCTAATGTGTTCCTGGTGCGCTTGGGTGGACAGCGCTGCTGATCTTGGGGCTGCTATTAGCTGGAAACCTCCAGGCTTTTGTCCAGAGAAACAGCAGCCACTTTCCACTCCCTTTGGAACTGAGGGCCATGTGAGGCCTGAAGAGTGATGTGGGTTTTAAAGGTTGCCCCCTGGGTCATACAGAACCAATCAAGCGAAAACAATAAGAAAATTAGCCTGACAGCGGGCAAGCAGTTGAGAACTTTATCCAAACGAGACAGGAGCGGTCAAATTCACAGTCACCGGGGCAGGGATAAAACCTGCAAGGTGCTTTGGCAAGGGGCAGAAATAAATTGTTCATCGTCTGAGCCTTTCTCCATGCAAGCACCCAGCTCCTAGATCTTCTCACAGGTGCTGCAGAGCTTGCAAACCAGCGTGCTTTCCAGGCCCGACCCGAAAGCGCTGCACTGTCAACTCTCTCGTTTGCATTTCTGCAAAGAGCTAAGAGAGCAACATGTGCATTCGATTAACGAGAGGCAGGGTCCCGGCGTTTAATATTCACCAGGGAGATCAGGGCGACGGCACAAAGTTTCAGAAAAAAAAATTAGCAAATGAATGCTAAAGGAAACATGTGAATAATCCCTGATTAGTTCAAACAGAAAAGAAAGCCTTTTCGATACCCAGCAAATCAGGCTCGTGTTATTCTTCCCCTGAGAGCTCTGCTCTTTCTGTCTCCGCCACAGTATTCCAGAATCCTTGTATTTTCAATGTCTGCTATTACAGTAAGTGTGGGTGCCGCGCATTTGACAAACAGCACAACTCCTGGACGGCCATCAGTTCACAAGTGAACTGCTTTCAAAAAATTACAAGAGATTTTAGTAAGTCAATCTCAACACCGCCCACACAGCTAGTGCTTTCCGGACGGCGTTTTGGTATTCGTAAATATGGGCACTGAATGAGAATACAGGTTTCTGTTATTCACCACAGCTGACTAGTAGATTGAAATTCACTAAGCTGAGAAAGAAGCAGAGAAAAAGAGCTCTGCCATGTGTACTTTGGGAACGTCTCAGATAAACAGTGACAAGACAGAAAGAAGGTCAAGCGCTCAGCAGCCGGAAGACACAGACAGGGAGCTGGTGAGGGCGTGTTTTTGCAACAGTGATGAAAGAACGGGTGGAAAATCAGAGCCCATGTTTCTGCTGACCCAAGAGTGGACATCTCAGTGGGATCTCTGTGTCTGACATGGCCAGAGAAAACAACAGCACAGCAGGACTAGAGAGGGGCACAAGTCACTGAGGACAGCTGTACCACCGCTGTGCTGAGGATCACACCCCCAGACACGCGGCCCCTCTCTGACAATGTTTTTCAACATCTGATTTTCTCCTCCCCTAGAAAAACATTACAGAATCTGGACTCCTCTGGGTCTCTGATTCACGCTGTCAAAGTGGTTTTTTTTCTGTCACCGTTTTACGTTTTTAATCAAATTTTGCTTCTGATTTTGAGTCGATTTACTTCTCAAGCTCAAGATTGATAAAGTCTTTATCCACCTTAAGTCAATCCAAATCCACATTCATACAATGTGCCAGTAAGGCACAGTCAAGTACAGATTGAGGAAACGAGGCCTGGGACAGATGTTACCTGCTCTCTTGGGAAGAGTCAGGGATAAGTCGAACAAGAAAATTGACACACACAATTTTACGCCTTTTAAAAGTTGAAAACTAATATCTTATTTTACTTACAAATTAAAAATACATATGTTTTAATTAAAAATTGAAGCATGCACAGCTTAAGAAATAAAACCATTTCCATTTCAAAGCTGGAGTAAAAACTGAACTGAAGATCACAGATTTTTTAAAAACAATTTTGATATCGGCCTTTTTGTTTTAAGTTCAGCTACAGCAGATAGGGAGAAAACTGAATCTGAGTCCTTGAAATAAAAGTTTTGAATCACTGGATTATTTCTTTCAGTTGTATTATGCATGACAGTAATACAGTCCAGGAATATAGAGTATATATATATAAGAATCAAGCATTTATTGCTTCTATTCTTTTCTGGGGGGTCAGAATTGGGTAGGAGAGAGTCTGTACTGTACTGTATTTCACCCTAATTTTCAGACAGAGCCCAACCACCCAGTTTAGTCTCTCAGAACTGCCTCTCCGGATTTCCAGATACAGGCAAAAAAAAAGGTAAGGAGTGGATTTAAAGACCGGCTTGCACTGAATTCTGGTCCGCTTATCTGCTGTATGAGCAGCTTGTAAAACACTTTGCTCTGGGAGACGATCTAGCTGGGATGGCTGGTCCCACACACTATGGGAAAGGGGACTTTAGGAGTAGATCTGAGTGGAATGGCAGTGCTGTTTGACAGCAGAGATTGTTGGATTTGGCCACTAAAAGAACGCTCTGGCGGAGCTCTTTTAAAGTCACATACTACACATGCGAGTCATGGCTCTAGCTGGGGGTCCTGTATTCACCAAAAGGAAGATAGACATGATGGAAACACATCAGGTTATACAGTAGGTTTCAAAGTTCAATTATCTATGCTCTCGGGCATTAACAGAGTGTCAACAACCTGATACGAGCTTTTACTCATGACAAACTGCAGGCTTATGAAGAACTGTTAGGTTGCTCTCATATCTAACTGCAAAGTGTATATCGTAGTAAAGTGTCACCCTTATACTTCTGGTATCAGAAGAGTTGTTTTAAATAAATCAAAGGAATTAGAGGATAAATGCCAAAGCCATTTTTATACAATTATTTGGCATCACATTCTAAGAAACCTGTTTCCACCAAAAGCCTTCTCTTTTAATTGCGTTTTGTCACTTTTCTATCAGCAGCATGAGAACCCATTGCCAGACACAGAGATCGTATACCTCTTTCAAGTCAAGTTTTTACTCATCTTGATGCACGAGTTGTCATCTAACTCCAATGACGTGATTTTAACCCTGCATGGGCAGAACACTCCTTAACGCAAGTACCCCAGCTTTAGCAGGAAACCCCGCCTAAATACTTATTGACTTTTTTTTTTTTTGCTGCAAGCTGTTGGCAGGTTGTTAAGGTTCAACCTTCGCCTTGTGCTTGCAGAACCAGGCTTTTCTCTGGGGTGTTTCAATTTCTCTGAACCGTCTGTGGAATGAGCTGAACTGACAAGATGAGCTATCAGATATTTACCAAATACCAAATCGCTAGTGTAATGGTAATGCTAGAAATTCTACTCTTTAATCTCAGCCCAAAGGTGTTTGGTCAGATTGCAAGATTGTCAGATTGGGGAGCTGTCTCAGTGTGTGAAGGCTGCAGAGGATCAAGCAATTCCACGCTGAAATTCGGAAAGAAGAAACAACAATTTCTGCTGTCGATTCTTTGTCGGACAGATTTCGTGAAACTATTTCTGTTGAACTAGTTTGATGATAAATGATCCTCTGCTTTATGGTAGTTGTGGATGTTATGTATCTTTATGGCACGTAATTAATTGATTATCCTTCAGAGGAACGTGATCTGTGTTCAGTTAGGGCTACAAAAGAGATGCTTAACCCAGTGACCTTTGTTAAAAATCATAAGAGTCCATACAGACCAGACACCCAGAGAGATAACTTGTAAATGCTTCTGTTTTTTTTTCTCATGCATGGGACCGTGGTGGTGGTGGCGGGGGAATAAATAGATTCACATTTTTTACATTTAAAACTGTATTGTTCTTTTTTAATCTGGCCCACCATCTGAGCGGTGATCCGAATGTCAGAAAGGGATGAATGGGAGACATTGGCAAAGCCTGGAACTCGGGGATAAATGTGGAAATGTAGAATGGATGTCTCCTCTTTTTTTTCCCCACCCCTGGCTTTGAGATGACTGTTGTTTCTATCTGTGTTTCAGCACTGATCCGGAGGGACGGGGAAGTCAGTGTGGGCGGCTCTCAGAATCTTGCTCTTCTACAGCTGCAGCTCAGAGGATTAGGCTGCTTCATCCACAAGGCAACATTACACAAGTAGCCTTTGAACAAAAGTCATGGATACTATTAATGATATGGTAATCCTTAATCGAGCTACCTCCCAGTAGTGATTATACTGACATGGGAAGAATATCCCAGTCCTGGATGCAGCCCTCAACAACACTGCGCTATTGTTGTCCCCAGGTCTGACCAGCACTAACTTTTACTAGTATCTCCCTAACGTCACCTTTTTCCTCCTTTCCGGCTGCCACCCTGGGAATAAAAACTAAAGGACAAATGGAAGAACTCAGACTGAATTCTGACTGAATTGGGATTCCCCCTCGCATTTCCCACACAGAGCCCGGCGTCTCCGTCACCCAGGAGGAACGGACCCCATCGCCCGGCCGGTCGCTCCCACTCCGCCGCCTGACTCCGAGAGGACCACACAAACTCGGGCTCCGCTGCCGCGGCCGGCAGAAGACGATTTAATTGACGGCCGGGAGTTTCAGCACCCCCGTGGATGAGAACATGCCACCCTTTTTGTTTCTGCCCGCTCACAGAGCCCATATTGTGAAGAGATCGATTGAATAAAAAAAAGAACTTTATCGTCACTCTCAACGGCCCAGTTAGACTGTATTTTCTTTTCACAGTAGGAATATTTGGGTCTCTAAAATTATTTTTTCTGTCCACCCAAATGCTTAAAGAGCTCTTAGAAGGGTAATCTTGCTTTCTGCTCTTCTTATTTGGAAAACACCGCTTTTCACCACAGACAATGTGTCATTATATTGCTTCAGTTCCCTTGTTTCTATTCATCAGTACAATTTCTCATTGGTATAGCTACTGCTGAATCTACATAGCACCTTTTCCCAATACATTTATCTTGTAGGCTGAAACATTTTAGCTGGCATTTTCTCTGTCTAGTTTTACTGTGGTACACAGACTTTTGTTTTTTTTAATCTCTTTCTCCTTCTCCTTATCTCTTTTCATTAACTTATATATCAAGAGCTTCAGATATTGCCATATTTGTCTGCCCAGATAAGTTATTTAATATATGCAAAATTTTCCCCTATTCTAGAAGAGGAAAACGTCCTATAAGGCTTGTTAACTGACGTTTGTTCCAGTCTGAGTAACTATGACCCATTTTGTACGTCTTAAGCTTTAGAAATAGGTAACTTTTTTTTTTAGGAAAACGCAATAAACATCCTTGTTTTTTTAACTTGCTTCTATCATAAAACACACTAGGAAGAACCCCTACACCCAGGGTCTGTGGGTATGGAGCTACTGAGATTGTGACGTGCGTAATTAATACATTAAACCTTCATACCTTTCGGAAGAAGAGACAAGTGGGCACTTTGATTTGCAAAATGACAACTATGTTAACTACATTATTTTCTGCAGTCATTTTGTTTCAGGGTGTAAGAACTGTTACTGTTCTCCTTTCAGAGGGTCTTTGGAAGCCTAGCTTTCCTGCCTGTTGCTATTACAAAATCCCTATTCAGTGTAACTCTTGTCACCTGTCAGCTAAGCCCAGGCTAGCTGTATAGGTCTTTATCCCATACACACACACAGAGTTCTCCCTGTCCACACACACCCACTCAATCCAGCACCACATGTCTGGAATCTGCTGCTGAAGCACTTTAAAATTCATTACCCTGCGTCGTTTAAGAACCATTTGCAAGCCGTTTGTTTTGGTCACCATTCATTCAATAGTTAAGGGTTGTTCTGAGTTTGCATGTGTCTTTCTCGGTCAGCTCCCCCAAGCCATTTAGGCATGATACCCAATGAGGCTGTCAAGGTTAGACTCAGCTGCACTGCCGCTGTTGTTTTTAAAGTTAAAGACAGAAAACAAATGTTGAGTACATTTTTTATTCAATGTGTAATGGGTGTAAGCCTGGGGCTACGACTGTATTGCACGGTGACTCAGTGCCGATACTGCATGATGAGGGTATCCAGCTGTACTGCTTTTCTCTTTTTGTGTTCTCTCTGTCCTTCCTTTCTGGGTCAGGTCCACACCCCAGAATCGTGTGGATCGACGAGCACTTGGGCAAAGAAAGTGAAGATTTCTGCTTCTGCACCGATTATATTAAGATTAGTTGGATTAGGCAAGAGCACCTTAATAAAAAGGCAGCCCCAGAGCCACAAACTAAGTGGATAGCCTCTGCAGATCTGTCATGGGCACATGACAGGTCATGGCTCTGCTGGGTTAAGCCTAATTGAAGCCTAATTTAACCGCTGCTGCTAATGTTAAATGTTGTCTTGGTTGCCACTTCTGGGCTCGTGCAGTGCTCCTGATGTAGTGTCAGTCTGTTTTCACACTTGAGCTGCTCGATCTGGTTCTGTTTGTGTGTCTTAACTCCCACTTCTGTGCTCATATTGTAAACTGATATCACGATAAAGCAGGTTTTGAGCAGTATCCAGTACAGATCAACGTTAAAAAATTTAGGAACTGAAAAGAGAGGTTTAAAACTACTCTGTATTTTTTTTAAGTTTGGAATCAATTTTCTTGGGATGCAAGCTCTGGAGACTGTGATGGAAAAGCACATCCAGAACTATCCCCTCGGTAAGTTATATCTTACCGAGATGTTTAAAAATATCGGTGTCAGGGGTATGTAACTGTAGATGTGAGTAATGTTACACAGTGCTGCTGTTGTCAAGCTGCTGGGGAAAAGACTCCAGCTCCTGTCTGATAAAGAGGTTTCTCATTCTAGTGAAGTTACTGATACATTTATTCCCTAAATTCAAAAGGTGAGGTCATTTCTCCTTTCTAATCTGTGGTGTAGAAGGGCCGCTGGCGCCGACAGGGTGTTGAGCGTCACTGAGGTGTGTACTGCTGATCAGAGGAGGACAAAGGAGCGTCTTTCTACATATAAAGTGCTCTGCCTGTGGAACCACACTCTTTCTCACACCTACAAGCAAATGCAAGGATTTACTGCCCAGAGAAGGGCGAGCCCAGCCACAGCTGCTCCCTTGACCTTTCCAAGAGCGAGCTCAAAGGAATGTGGCCAGGAGGACAGCCTGAGGTTCGAGTTGGATTTCAGAGGGAGGTCGTGACAGGGAAAAGTCTGAGCTCCTAAGGAGGATAGACTCTTTTTCACACCCACACGCTTTCACAGGCTCGATGATCAGCGGGGTGAAAAGTTCATCACACTGATGGAAGAGAAGATTCTGAGCAGAACTGGACTACTGTATGTCGTAAGCCGAGAAGCGAATGGCAGGAGTCGTCCCCTTAAACAGCCAGAGGAAGATTCAAACACGGCCCGGGCCAAGCTACAAACTGAAACAAGAACTGGAAACAAGAAAGAAGGGGGGAGAAAGGCGAGCAGGGCTCTTTACCGGGAGTCGAAGGCGGCCATGAACTGGAGGTATTGGACATTCCCTTCTTCGTCGAGGGGCAGCCTGTCCAGCAGCTGCTCAAACTCGTCATCGTCGATCTCCATGCTGAACCTGCGGGGCAGAGGGAGGCAGCCACGCTAGCCAGGAGCTCGGCCGTTCCGCCTGGTCACTGCTGGGTCAACACGGACAACAATGCCCTCAGCATATGCCGGTCATTAACTCTTTGTCAGGGCCTCGCAGCTCAAGAGTGGATGCCCCACACATGAGTGTCAGAGGTTAATCAGGGCTTCCCCGGCCACAGCGTCTCGAAACGCACAGCGTCTAGCTCTCACTCAAAGGATTTACCCTGCGCCCTGCAGTCCAGGACCTCAGCCAAACCGCTGCCTCTCCGGTCTCAGCAAGAGTATTCTAGTTCTAAACTAAACTCTTAAAAATAAATACAAAAAACGAACGCGTGTCTTGCTATAAATTAATTTGTGCAATACAAACAAGTTCAAAAAGGATTTAGATTAATTACAATACACATGGCAGAAAATTAATTTCAAATTCCAATACTTATGTATGCAACGCTGCAGTCAGCTATAAATTATTAATGATCTTTTTAAAAATAATCCGAGTCAACAAAAAGATTGAAAAAGCGCCACCACAGATAATACCTGCTTTCAATCGCAGCTCTGAACTCCTGTTGGCTTATGATTCTCCTGTCAAATTTGTCAATTTTTCTGGAAAAGAGAAACAAAAGGCATATGAAGATGTAACACAATCATACGAATCGTTATAAAGCCTCAAAACTCAATGTATGTGACCAATTCCTCTCAAACTGTAACAGACAAGCGTCATAATCATGGGTTTATGTTTCAATATTATTCCCATCTACCGCAATGCTTCCCTCCACCAAGAAATTGGACGCCCCCTGCTGGTTTGGTATGATTATGCGGCAAGCTGTTCACCCAAGGCTACATGCTAACAGCAGGTAAACTGAAGGCCGGCGCTTGCACTGTGCTAGATCCTGATTGCTGGATGGCATAGTGTTTTTCTGTCTTGTTCTCGCCATGTGATCAGTCTTTGTCGGGAAGGGGAAAGATGCCTCTGAAGTCTGTGGAGGAGCACAGACACACACAGAAGACTTGCAAAAAGTAGTGACGTTGGACTGGTGGCTGCCAATTAAGAGAGGTCCACGCTAATCTCGGATAGCGATTACCACGACGTTTAACGCTGAGGAGGTCATTCTGGACAGTTTCAGTGGTGGACAGAATAGCAGGGCCACCTCTACACTCTACCGTAAGGTTTAGGTTTTTAACCCTGGCAGATCGCTGACTCGTCTCAAGTAAGGGCATATATCCTCTCCCGCTTCAACCAAGTCACTGCACAAGACAGATCACATCTGTTCAGAGGAGTTCGATTTCAAGCACAGACTTTACTGTAGGGAAGACACACACGGTGTTTTCTCTAGTATGATTGACGTCTGTCTGAACAAGTTAACACTTTTTGTCCTGTTTGCTGTTGAGCTACGGTAGCGAAGAACTTTGTGTGTTTTGAAGCATTGCTGTACCTGGACTTAGCCACAAACACTCCCTCCCATAACATCCTCTCAGTCTTTCTGCTCATCTTTGTGAGGAATTCAACTACAGTCTCTGCTGAAACCGGCCTCTCAGGCACAACAGTCAAGTCTGCATTTCTCGTGTGCTAATGACAGTCAACCTGACACTCAGCCAGTATTTGACTTTCACTTCATAAATATTCTTCTGCATGTAGTAAAAGATTCTTCCGAAACATCCCTCGCATTTTTCAGTGGCATGTTCTGACATCATTATTTTTGTGAAGGAATAGTTCAAAGTCCAGAGTCAATTATTCCTCCTTTTTGCATGGTTTGATACCAAAATACCTTCATCTTTTTTCATTCACCATTTCAACTTGTTTCTCTTAGGTTCCACCCTGAGTATATATGAACACCGTTTTACTACGGCACTAATATCAGCAGATTTGTGGTTACGAGACTTTCACCGATATGGCACTGTAACGGAGCAGCTGTCCCTCTGAGCTGTGTATTAGTTTTAGAGTGTATTAGTTTACACTGCAGTTGTGGGGCTCATAAACCTCTCTGGGATAAAATAAGTATAGTTGTTCGCATGAGACAGCGAGAGGAAGGTCAAGGATTTATAGATTATATATGGTTATCATATATACTGTATGAACAGAATATAGACCTGCCAACAGGCACCCTGTAACAAAACACGCTTATCTCCCAGAGCTCTCAGAAACAAAAGGGTTTAGTTTCATGTGCATCATAAGAAAAAAAGCTGGACAGCCATGAAGGTATATTACAGTCAGTTTTGCCATAACCGGTAATTAGATTACCAGTTTCAAAAATTAAAAAATATATATTTTATTGTCAACAGAACAACTTCAAATCTTCTTCAAACCTGTGCACCTGTACTACCTATCGTTCTAGTGAACATTCTGTGAAGAATTGTGACTCAGTTCTAAGTGCCTGCTGGGTTTGGCCATTTTAATTTGAGTATTTGAGAGTGTGCATCAGTATCAGTTGGGATTATTACTTCACACACAAGCCAGTTTGAGGGAGTGTGTTACTTACCGAAATGTGTCTAAAAGAGCTAGGAAATCAGACTGAAACAGGTGTGCAAGTTTCGCCTCTATCGCTGTGACTGTTGAGGCCAGGCTGATGTTTTCCTCTCGATTGAATCTGAAAAAGAACAGTGTGAAGTGTCAGAAAACAAATTTTCCAGAAATCTAATCTAATTATTATGATACGTTTGTACCACAGACACTGTATATGTTACAGTAAGAACACGAAACCGGGGATTTCAGAAATACTGTCATATTTACTCAGGGAACTCACCAAATCTCAATTCTTAGATATACATCTGAATATTTTTTTTTTAAATCTGAAATCCCATGTTAGATATTTTGGGATTTCATAAAATCCAAGGCAATATTTATTGGAAGCGTCGTTTGTGTCGTAAACTTAACAAAGTTGTGTTCTATATTTAAAGTCACGCTGGATATGGGTGTCTGCTAGGCATACAAAAATCAAACACATTAAAATCCCAGGTTTCATGTTTTGTTCTGTAAAATAGGTGCTGATACATCCAGGGATGGTAGAGCACAGCTGAAATTGTGGTGTTCAGCAACACAAACAGTCAGAAATGAAATAGCCTTAGCATCACACAGGAGGGTGAACGAAAGAGCTGTCCTGGTGTTTCTGTCATGATTCAGCACTTGCAGTTCTGTCCCCAGTATTGATCAGATTGGTGATCCCTGGGCTACATTATTTCTGATTAAAGGCTGCAAGCAGCTATATAGTCAGGAAAAACACATCGTGTTGAGGCCGGTAATGCTGATTTCACATGGTGTTAGTGGAGCATTTCCGATGGCTACCCACACTCAGAGAGACACACACAGACATTTATCTGCTCATTTTTCTGTATTTTCAGTCCTCTGATCTGCAGTCCCATTAGTGTGAGAATTGTCTCGAGAGGAAGGAGCCGTTTTCTTTCGGCCCCTTCAGTGGAGAGTACAGAGGTGAGTATCTGCTGCTGAGCTGCACACTAGCACATAACCACCCCGAAGACTTAACTTCCGAAACATTTGCAGCTGCTCCAGTGTAAACTGCACACACTCCACCTTGATCATGTCTGTTGCAGGTTTTCATTACCAAAATGAACACGTTCTGTAACATTTGGCAAGACTTCAACTTTTGCACTAATTTGGTCTGGCATCTGGGTCTGCATCTTAAGCGGTCTTCCTGTTGCCATTTGTAAAACAGCCAAGAGATCACCAAGGACCTCTTTGGGTTCTGGGGTTAAACAGGGCAATTGTCCTGCAAGCTGTGTACACAGCCAGGCCTTGTGTTAGACCCCCTGCCCCCTGGGACTCACTGTACTGTATAGTGTTTTCTCAGCCTCTTCGGGGTGATTAGCACTACTTAAGCTGCTGGCCGGCACAGGGTACCCACTCACTTTACACGACTGTCACAAATGAAAACATGCGCCCGGGACAGGAAGCCCAAAGAGTCTGCAACAGTCTCTCTTTCCCAACAGATGCAGGCTGTAAATGGTGAAATCTGTACTTTCACAACACCACTTTATTGTTTCTCCAAGGACGGATAAACATTTGTGTATTAGCATTGTTATATATTGTTTGCGTTCCCTGTCCACAAAAGTTATAAAGCCTGTGGCATCTGCTTCCAAAAATATACTGTATTATTCTAAACACCAAGAGCAGGCCTTTCACACAGTAAGGGTTGGTTTAGGAGGGATGAGTAAATATTGCACAGTATTAGATTCTTGATAGTTTTTTTCAATTAAATTGCAAAATGAGGAGGTATTATTTCGCTTGAAATATAGGAATAAAGCAGGTTGTTGTTCGAAGTGTTAGGTCTGGAGCTCTGAGATCCCTCTGAGGCGGATGCAGAGATACTAACTTGTGCTGTGGGTTGGACAGCAGTTTGTGGGTGACTCCTTCCTCACTGCGGTCCTGAAATCTCCCGAGGAATTTGATGTAGTCAATCCCAGCCTTGCTGCCTTCCAGACCACATCGAGCCAGGAAAAGACTCAGGTGCTCTTTCTTCAAGTGCAAGTCGAATTTCGCCAAAACACGCAGAAACTCGTCCAGTGGAACCTTTATGAGGGAAAAAGACATGAGAAAATCACATTAACATTTAGAATAAAACCGTTTTTTTTCTCAGAGTCAAATGCACACAGTGTAAAGGAGAAACACTTTTTTTTTTAACTGAATCCATGGACGTTTGGGTTTGGAATGAATACAAGCAGTTGATTTGTCCGCTCACTCTAATTTTCACTCCACCGGTTGACGAGACGCTCTGATCCGTTGACTAATAATCTAGATCAGGAACGAGCCGCTCCAGTGTCTGATGTGTCTGATTCACTGTGCCCTCCAGCTTTCAGTCCACCTCGTACAGTAAGTTGACTGATTGAAGATGAGACTGGAGACGAGTAATAGGGTCACGTGACGGAAGACGATCTCAGAAGGGAATGGCAACCCAGTCCTGCTGATGTTCACTTCCCGTCTGCTTCCAAGTGGACACATGCTGCCTGTCCTCTTCCCCCGCCTCACCACCCCAGGAAGGACCAAAGCCCGAGTGCCGTCTCCTCCCCCCGCCGGCATGCTCGTACCTTGTTCTCCTTTCCGGGGCTGCTTCTTTCAAATTCGCTCTTCATCCTCTGGAAGCCTTCTCTGAACTTGTCCTTCAGCCACTGCTCTATGGTGATGGAGGCTTTGCGCTCCTCCTCTGCCTTGGACAGCATCCTGGACTGCTCTGAACACACACACACACACAAGACAGGGTCAGGGGACTCATAGGTGGAGGAGCGTCTCTTCCGTTCTTCTGAGGCGCTGTGCTACACCTTTAGACTGTCAAGCATTACTTTCAGCCAATGCTAGAGAAACAGTCATACTGTAGCTTTGGCGACACCTGGCTTTTTAACCTGTTTTTTTATTTCTAGATATTAATGTGTATTAAACTGATAAAAGTAACCTAAAACTTAACGATTAGACCTAGGGTTCATCTTCAGGTTCATTTGATTACGTTAGCGTCAGAAAGCCTTGTAGGGATAAACAGAAACCTTGAGGTTCACACAAGCTGTTGTACAATAGCGCCCTCTGTGGGGGGCTACGGTAATTACAGTTTTACATGATTTCTGCAAGACGTGAACGGACCCACACTTCATATTGGCAGAGAGAATGGTTGCTTCTTGTCCAAAAAGTAAAGCACCAGAAATTTTGTTTTAAGGCCAGGGCAGAGCAGATGTAAAATAAGGCAAGGTATTCTTTTACGAATCCCTTAGGTATCCAGTTCAGGCAAGAGCATCCAGAGTCTCACCAGCAGTGCAGAACTGCAGATCATTGTTATTATGACACATTCCTGAGTCCCTACAATGTAAGGCACGGGTTCCCAAATCCCTCAGGTTTTGTGTGTCTCCTGAAGGTCTTAACAGGAAGACTTTAAAAGGGGGGTTTTAACCTTCTCCACAGCTTTAAGAGGTTGATCATCTAAGAAGACGTACTGTAGAAAACCTAGACTGGGAGTGCCCAGCGTAGGAGATACTGTAGGTACAAGCCAGTTTGCTCAAATGCCTGTGAGAAATTAAAGAACTGTCAAACAAAAAAAAAACTGTCACAGCGCACCAAAATAACAACTTATTTTTACGCCTAATCACCGTTTCCAACAATTTTAATCGGACACTTACTCTGTGAGTCTTCCATGCTCACAGAGTCTGCTGACTGTCGGCCCACATTTTCCAAGGGATCCTTTCCAAAATCGATCCCAAGCCTCTTGAGTAGAGCACCTACTCTGATGGCCCCAGTTCCGTCCTGGTCATATCTGCTGGAACAAAAGCCCAGAGCTCTACCTTATCAAGACCACGGCGTCGTGTAGTGTAGCTTATCAAGAGCTCAGTAAGAAGCCAGTTAGTAAGAAGAGCACAGCGTCACGGTGCCAAGAAACATATCGAGAGTTCAATGACACGTGTGACGTGTGACGCAACATCCATTTGAAAGTTTGAAATCACTATTACTTGTCACCGAGATAACAGAATGAAATTATCCAGTTTCTTTTCTAGTAAGATCTGCAATACCCATGACTGTGACTGGCCAGTAGGGTTGTAGAGGGGTTAACTAATGTTAAAAATAGGATAACAGAATCGAATTTTGTTCTTATACTGTGTCTCCCACTGAGCCTGGTTATGAATAAGGTTCTGTAGTTCATGCATTATTAGGCCTTTAATGGTCAGAGGTCTTCACCCTGGGGTTTGTCGGACTACTTTCTCTAGCTTTTGATCAAAGGGGCATATTTCTGCAATCCTGTATTTGAGTATTTGAGTACCTCTTCCAGAGCTTTTCGAACTCCTCGTCCTCCATGTGCAACCCCATCTCCTCCAGCAAGTGTCTCAGTTTTGGGGCCACAATCCTGCCGGGCCCGTCTGGGCTCTTCAGAACCAGCTGTTCGGCCATATCTGCAAACCTGAGGAGGGCACATGCAAAATAATAATAGCGACAATAATAATAATAATAATAATAATAATAATAATAATAATAATAATAATAATAATAATAATAATAATAGACTACCAACTACTAGTAATCTATATTTGATTCACGTTCCTAATATTAAAAAATACATGTTTAAAATGTACAGGAAGATAAACCCGTCTTGCTGTCATACCTGACAGTGGCAGTGAAAACAGACATTTGTGCAGTTATCTGACTCGGTTGCCCCACGAAGCACAGCCCCCACCCCAGCCCCCTGCTGTTAAAAGCGTCCAAAGTGAGGACCTGGCAGTTCAAAAGATAACGGCTCTCACGGCTTGGGGGACCTGCTGCTTCAAGAGTCTTAAAAACAGCAGACCTCAAAGCCTCGGATCTACCAAAAAAATCTTTGGGGATAATGAGATTAGATCAGAAACTGAAATCACTGGTTTCAGGCAGCCCGCTCGGCTCTGCTCTCTTTGACTCCGTTACTGCGCTTGTCCGGGTCTTCCCGATTAGTCACGGGGATTTCGTACGGGCTGCTGTGACTGAACGTGGGGAGCTAAGGCCACTCTCTCCCCTGCGGTCGCAGCCTCGTCCGCCGCGGAGCCGGCCGTGTACAGCAGCAGTTATTTTCTTTTGATTTTAACGTACAGTTGGCCCTTTGTCTGCTTTTAGTGACTCAAAAATGGCTCCACAATGAGATGCTAATTCCTCGATTCCACTCCCCCCCCCCCAAATAGGAAACCTACTGCAGGTAGTTTCCATTACTGATGTGAGGTCGTCAGTAAGATGGTGTTTAACTGGCTTGGACTGAAACAAATAAAACAATGATTTAGGCACGGCGGTGATGGGTTATTTCTAGCGAACTGCTGTGCGATTTCCAAGGTTTCGCTATCTGTTGCTATGGAGAAAAAATCACCCAGGGAATGAAACCCCCGATTTCAACAGATACACACAGAACCTGTGTGTGGGGCTGCGGCTAAAAGCGAAAAGAGACTAGGCCTGTCTCGGGGAGGGGTCTCCACTCGAAAGCTGAGGGAGTCTTAACGCCAGGCGGCTGTCTCTGACGGCGCCAGCGTCTCTGTGACTCAGACCCCCCGGGTACCTCTGTCCGGCCTTGCCCCGGAGCTGGGCCTGGACCTGGGCGGCGGTCAGCGGGCCTCCGTCGCCGGGACGGCGCAGCGGGCCGAGCCAGGCGGGCGCCCCGTCGGCGGCCGGCTCTCGGACCGCCCCGAGCAGCTCCTCGAACCGCACGATGGCCTTCTGGGACAGCTGCAGCCTGCGGGGACCCGAGCCGACACAAGAGCAGCAGGGATCAGAGGCGGCCAGGCTGACACATCACATGAGGGTAACCGGTAACAGGTGACACAGGCAAACCCCTGCCCAGCGTCTTGTTTATTTGGAGCTGTGATTGTATTTATTTAAAGCTCCTGACTCGTTTTTTAATCTTATGCGGGCCAGATTTTTTATCTGGTTATGGTTTCCTGTTGTGCTAGATTGTTATGTTTTGTGAATACATGTCTTTTCAGCTGTTCTGCCCGCACAGAAAATGTCCTGTGTGGGACAGTCCGGGAAGTAAGTAAAAAGCTTATTTCACATAAGAGTTGAATTACTGTTGGGAAGGCGGGGCCTTGGTTAGCCTTGAACTTGCGTGACCCGAGGGACGACAGCCTGGCCGTGTGGACGAGGCCGTTGGGCGGCCCTACAGAGCCCACTGAATGGTCAAGCAGGGAACTCTGGGCAGGAAAGTCTGTTGTCCTTATTTAGACCTCAGTGATCAGCTGATCTTATGGAACTGGGATTTGCCTTCATTTTCTCACCATTATTTTTCCTTTTCTATTTTTTGCACCTTGCTAAAATGACATGGATGGGTCTTCCACTGTCCTACATGTACCAGAGTGGGCAATGTTTATTATGTTCTTGAACTGGCGATGTGAGCTGCCTTATCAAATTACTGGGCAGATACCTTTGGTTACATTACATTCAGGCAAATATCAGCTGGAGCTACAGAAGCTTGCCAGTACTAGTCTATCTTCTTTAACTGACTTTATTTTCTTCTTCTTCGCGATTGTGTACGTCATTATAAATGCTTGACTCCACACATCTACCCGAAAGAGTGCTTATAGTGAAAGAACACTGACCTTAACAGCAGCTGTTGGTACTGTTTTGTGCTTATGAATCTTCCCAGAAACTTGGTGATTATCATGAGCAGGACATCCCTGCAAAGACAACAGGGTGATCTTAAAAAGATAACTTTAAGAAATAGGTAAACAATGTGTAGGTCAACTTAAATTATAAAATCCTTGAATAAGATTAAGTTTTACTGATCTCAGGTTTCTTTAACGTAAATGTTTCAGGTTTAAGTATTAACATTTTTTTCTTCAATGCCCATCCAGGGACTCATGTCTTCTGGTTTAGTGTTTTCTAAGATGGAATCAATAATTGCCTTTCAAATTACATAAATGAACAAACATGATGCAATGTTGAATCCACATCAGACTGCTGTCTTCAGATCTGTCGGTGTGTTATATCCTCTCTCCTGTCTGCTCACTCGTACTTGTTCTACTGCACCTGCTCACCTGTACCTGTTTCCCCCTACCTCTTCACCTGTACCTGCTCACCTGTACCTGTTCCCCCCTGCCTCTACTCCTGTACCTGCTCACCTGTACCTGTTCCCCCCTGCCTCTACTCCTGTACCTGCTCACCTGTACCTGTTCCCCCCTACCTCTTCACCTGTACCTGCTCACCTGTACCTGTTCCCCCCTACCTCTTCACCTGTACCTGCTCACCTGTACCTGTTCCCCCCTGCCTCTACTCCTGTACCTGCTCACCTGTACCTGTTCCCCCCTACCTCTTCACCTGTACCTGCTCACCTGTACCTGTTCCCCCCTACCTCTACTCCTGTACCTGCTCACCTGTACCTGTTCCCCCCTACCTCTACTCCTGTACCTGCTCACCTGTACCTGTTCCCCCCTGCCTCTACTCCTGTACCTGCTCACCTGTACCTGTTCCCCCCTGCCTCTACTCCTGTACCTGCTCACCTGTACCTGTTCCCCCCTACCTCTTCACCTGTACCTGCTGACCTGTACCTGCTCACCTCTACCTCTGCATCTGTCTATGTTCCCCTGTACCTCTTCACCTGTACCTCTTCGCCTGTACTTGTTCTGTACCTGTTCACCTGTCCTTTGCCCTCAGGGTCATTGTTCTTGAAGAGCTGCCTCATGGTGAAATACCCACCGGCTCGCAGTTTCTCACGGAGGAGATGTTCCAGCTGCCGATTCCCAGAAAGAACACAAAGTATTAAATATTAAAACATACTGGGCTGTTATTAAAACATTTTCCTTAAACATGCGTGAGAACTAAAAACGGTACGAGAAACTTCAGGCTTGCATAAAATAAAGTTGAGATCACACTTCCATTACTAGGTTTACATTAAATTAATTACTGAACACTGATTGTATATATCCAAGATAGGCACCACTATTACTGCTTTTGTACTGTAATAACACCAGGTAACAATATAATAATCTGTTACTCTAACAATAACATCGCACAAGATTACAACAGTGGCTAAAATAAAATTAAACATTTTGTTAAGATTAAGTTTTTGTTCATTGTTATAACTAAATAATTATCTTGGATAATAATGAGGAACTTCTCCATCATGAAACAGAATTTTCTGTTTCATATTTCCCTCAGGTGTTAATCCGGAATAAATCAAAATATACACTATATTCTAAAATATTTAGAAATGTTTCTGCCACATTTTTACGGAAACTTCATGTGTATCCTCTCAGGCGTATTGCTTAGACGAATGTGTGTCTGGCTTCCTGAAAGTCCTGTTGTTGTGTACAGATTTTGTGGAAATGCAGGATTATGATTTCACCAGTACTTTGAAAGCATGTTTTGGGTGGAAGCTATCCTTGTGTAGGGTTAGGGTTGGGGACAGACACCGCCAAGGGCATGCCACGCTCTCTGGATGGAACAGACTGCACCTTTGCCTTAGGTTTAGGGTTAGGGTTAGGGTTTGGATTAGGGTTAGGGATAGACACCACTAAGGGCACGGCACGCCCTCTGACGGACAGACTGCACCCTTGCATTAGGGTTAGGGTTTGTCCCGCCCTGTACACCTAGAGGGCGCTGCTCTTCTGTCCTGTTCCTAGTTCCCTGTGATTATTCATGTCTTTCCGGTGTGTCTTGTTGTGTAGCCTATGTACTTCCTGTGTCTGCGCTGTTCCTGGCTCAGCATTGAGGGTACAATGTCCTGACACCCGCCTAGCACCAGGTCGCCCCACGTCTGTGGCCTGAGGGCATAGGTTTCTATACTGACATCGTCTGACCCCCTGAGCCTGGGCTAACCTCTGTGTTGCCCCCTTTTACCTCAACGCATAGGGTCTTTATTGCCCTCCTGGCCATTCCACAGCTTGCCCTTTCTGCCATCAGTAACAGAATGCTGAGCCTACACCAGACCCTGCGAGCGATTTTTTTTTGTGTTGTTTCCTGGTTTTGGGAATTTTTTTTTTTACTCCTGGAACCGGGCTTCCATGCCCCCTACTCTCCCTCTCCGTTGAGAGATATGTTTTACTTGTCGTTTGTTCCCCTGTTCCATCACGGTTTATATTTGTTGCGTGTTTTGTCTGTCCCAGGCTCCCATGCCCGCTGGTCTCCCTATCTGTTGTCGGTCATTTTTTTATGTGTTGTTGGTTCCCCGGTTCCATCAGGGTTTATTTTTTGTTGTGTGTGATTTTTTTTACCTGTTCGGTCTGTTTTTTTGTCTCTCTCCTCCGGAGCCCAGTCCGACCCCCCCCCCTTCCTTTCCTCAATAAAGGTTTTTTTACCCCAGAGGAGGGGTTAGCCGTGGACTCCCAGAGGTTTCCTTTCAGTGAAATGAGGTTTTTCCTCCCCCCAGTGCTGTGCTGCTCTCCTTGTGGTTCCACGGCATGCCCTTCTGACATCCGTGACAGGGTTAGGGTTAGAATGAGACACCACTAAGGGTTAGACACGGGTGCACCCCAGACGGAACAGACGGCGCCCTTGCGCCAGGCCAGCGGCGAGCTGCCTCACCTCGTCCACCTCAGCCTGCAGCTGGGTCCCCGGGCGGGAGGCAGTGCTGGCTCTGCTGCTGCAGGCGCTCCCCCGGCTCTCCGCTCGGCCCCCGATCTCCGCTCGCAGCCCTGCGGCACGCAAGGGGCACCGTCAGCCAGCTGCGACCCCCTGCGGGGAGGGGCGTTCCCACCCCTGCACATCTCTTCAGCTGCAGGAGAAGCTACAGGCCGCGGACTGGATCCACTGCACGCTAAACGTCACAGCGGCCAGCGAGAGGACCGTTCACAACGTAGCTCTCTGCAGCACCGGAAAAAACAGTTTACTCGAATAAAGAAAAAACAATCGCTGACGGCAAGTTCATTGCAAAACAGCTCGGTTACGAACTTGTGCATTTATTTAGTTTCGGGGTCTCCCCGTGATCCCAGTGACGGCCATAAAGCAGGTTTCACAGGCAGCCTTTAAATGACCAGTTTCTGGAGGCCTGGAACAATTCCCCTGCGATCACTTAAACAGGTCCCGTGCTCAATCAAATCATTTAGAAGAAAAGACAGAATATCCTTCAGCCCTCAAGGATAAGTGTTCCCTTCATTGAAAACTTATGAGGTCATTTTGAGCGATTGCTTAACTGGGACCCCTGGTTTTGATGCTGGAAAGTGATGTCATGACGCAGAGCAAGAACATGCATTGTAATCTGAGGGAGCCAACCTACAGCTGATCTGGTCAGATCACAGCAGCTCAGCCGGACCGGACCTGGCCGGTTCTGGGATGGGAGAGCTCTAAGGAAAACCAGGATCCTGTTGTACATGGTGCTGTTGGGCCAGTAGGTGGCGCTCTTACCTCTCTGGACCAGAATTTCCAGTCCTGTGCCCCAGTATAGTAACACTATATTAGGGTGCTCCAGGAGGTGAAGTTTTTCAGATGATCATAACACTGAGGTCCTGCCTCAATAGAGATCTAAGGGATTTGCAGTCCATCTATAATTGTGTTGTGTATATCTACATTTGTGGATGGTACAATATATCTATACTGTGCAATACATCTTCTTTGTGCACTGTACATTGTGGCTTATTTGTGTATTTTCTGTATTATTAAGTTGTACTGTTCTGTGTGTGTTGATTGTGCCAGGCTGCTGTTGCACTGCAATTTCCCTCACGGGATTAATAAAATATCTATCTATCCCCTGGCACCGCTCAAAATATTAGGGGTCTTAACCCTGATGTCCTGCATACATAAATCCGTGTGTGATGTATAAATCCGTGCAATTCTTCTGCCCCTCTGTGATGGACAGGCAGGGGGAACGGGTCTTCTTCTCTCAGTGTGGGTGATCCAGTTTGTCCACCCGGACACGCCGCTCTCCGATCAGGGGTGGGTGCACAGAAGGCGGCATGACTTTCAGGCATGTTTATAACAGATTACCCCCCACTGTCCCTAGTTAGAAAATCGATTCCCAAATTTCAGGCATAGACCTGTTAAACTGCCGAGAACATTTGGTTTTCGATTTTTTTTCCACGGTGTTTCGGTTACGCGGCAACTCGGTTTATTCAATTGGACAACGCTGTCCTCCTGTGGCCATTATCTGTAATTGCAGTGTATTTTGCTATATTGAAGTATTACGGGGCAAACATTAAAATAGCTTAAACTAGAGTGTAAAGCCCTTGTAATTATAACGCTTGTGTTTTCATCTGGTAAACCGCTCCCACCTTTCTGCCACTACGGCAATAATATTTAAACAAAACAAATATTCCAACTAACAGCTTTCATATCAAAATGGAATGACACACTAGGCTACCAATACAACAAACCAATCAGACCGAGGATATCTTTATAGAGTATATTGCTGCTGGTCATAATATTTCCTGGAAACATAACTTTCCCTGTAATATTTTATTTATTAAAACAACTTTTAAACCATACTTTCAACTATTACTTCGGATGCATAGATCCAAAAAGCAGACAGGACGAACCGAAATAGCAACATTTCTCTTTTCTCATCTCAGAAGTGACAGAAGTGGAATTCGGAAATTTCATCATAATTTCATAATTTGCCATTTGTAGTATGATTCCAGGAAATATTAAACTTTTATTGCATCTTAAACTTGCAACTTAACTTCCCGTTTAAAAAAAATATTTGAGAATTTGCTCCCCAAAATGAGTTTGACTAGTTCCTTAATGCACTGCTAGGTCCAGAGTGCACTAATTCTACAGACTTTGCCTGAAACGCGAATGGGTACCAAACAGACTTTCAAACGTATAACTATTCGAAAGAGAACATTTCGTTCCAAGTATTTCTTTATTGTACATAATCATTAAACATACTCCATTCAAATTCTGTTTTTCACACCAGGTGACCCTCAGGTGATTGCTCTCGGGTACATACATCGTCAGCTCAGAATAATAGTACTTCTGACGCGAAATCAGGGCATTCCCACTGTACCCTTGTAGTTATTATTTACGCGAAACTCATTTTTATGTCTTGGTTAGTAAACGAAACCGCTCTGACTGTAATGCACTGAGTCGACATTACATATAATTAATCAAATTTAATTCGCAACTGTAATCATAGACTGTACTAATGTAACACAATCACTATTTCGAGTTTAGGCTACGTCTGCAATATTTTAAAGGATGAAAAATCCACGTATCCCCATCCAAAGTATTTTGGAGGAAACAAACTATCCTTCCTTTTCCTATACTTTCACTTAATTTACTCGGTTTATACTGTAGTATGAACATCCTATAGATGGCGTACTTACCCACAACACCAAGGTGTCTGAAAACAGCCTCATTCACCCGTAGAAACCAAAGGAGGCATTTAGTTTAGTGACAGATTTAAGGGTGGATTTTAGTTAAGAATATAAATATGCATTCCAGAAAAACAGAGAGACATAGGAATTTACTTTCTGGAGCTGTTTGTGGTGCTGAAATGAGTGTGACACCGGGAAATAAAATATCGGCAATCCCACCGAATTACAGGATTCGTGGGCATGGAAAATGTGTCCGTTTTAACGCTATTTTGCTCCCAAGTCGTTGCTGGAAAAGGAAAGCAGCGCGATAAAGATCTGACTTCGGAAAAAGGACCGAGAACATTGCGGCAGACTGAATTCTACACTGCCTGGGCATGTCAAGCGAAATCGAGAGAATGCCCAGCTACATCTATCCAGCGTTGGGCGTCCGGGTCCGCGAACGCCGAACGAAAACAAGCGACACTCGACGGACTCCCCCTTAAAACTTGCTGACCACTCCGTTTGCCAAAGTGTTTTCTCGAGGAAACAACAAAACGAGACTTTTCCTGCCTCTCAAATACCCCCTAAAGCACAGCAAATGCATCAGAAAAAAAGTCTAGTTCTTACTGAAACCCTAACCCTAGCGCGGGCACTTCTGTCTGGAACACACATACTGTCTCAACAAACACGTCAACAAATACTGTGTTCAAAACGTCACCCAAATGTCTCCCAACTAGTCAGAAACATCTAAAATAACGTTTTTCGGTACTTTCAATGTATCTACAGTACATTGAATCTGTTTTAAATTTCCAGTATTTTGCCTTTTCTCACCTGCTCCTGAAGTGGCGTATACAACGAGCAAGTCTTGTGCCGTTTGCGGGACAGCATTACAATTACCCCTACAGTATGGCCAACAGTATCATTGCATTTGGCCCTAAAGCCAAGAAACAAGGGAACTTCGCATGCAGTTGTGTGTTTTCAAACTTGTGATTTTTTTAACCATTTTTGAGCGACAGCCGCACGACTTGACAAAAACCCTCAACACGGTGCGCACATTTTCACCTGGATCTCAATCGCTCTCACCTGCGAGGGGGGAAACCTGCAGCCGGTTTCGCACCTCCTCCCACAGACCTTGCCTCGTCGCCCTCGCCCCTGCGGAACTCACCAAAGACGGGCAGCCGGGGCCTCTCCGGAGCCGGAGCCGCTGCCACCTCCACCCCTTCGGGGATCTGGTGCAGGGGGAAGGGGCTGTCCCTCTCCGGCCTCGGCCCCTTCTCGAGTCTCGGCCGGAGGCTCCTGCTCTGGCTCCGGGACAGCGCCTCGGCTCTCTCCCCTTCGCCCGCCGTC
Source organism: Lepisosteus oculatus (assembly GCF_040954835.1). Classification (NCBI taxonomy): domain Eukaryota; kingdom Metazoa; phylum Chordata; class Actinopteri; order Semionotiformes; family Lepisosteidae; genus Lepisosteus; species Lepisosteus oculatus. Next base: position 75,585,046 of record NC_090696.1, read on the forward strand.
TCCCGCGGGGCTCTGGCGCTGTCCGCGGCGACGCCTCGGAGCGAGATGGAGTCGGGGTCCCCCAGCCTGGACAGCGGGTGCTGGATAGCCGGGAGGCGTGCGGAGATCTCCGTCGCTGACATATTCGCATGGAAAGAGCTTCTGACGGTCTTCAGAGATTTAGGAGCTTTTTTTTCTACGTATATTTATGCCGTGAAAGGCCGCCAAACTGCAGTCAAGGACGATCTAATGTCCAGCTTTCTATGTAGGAAGTTTGGTTTATGCAGAACTGATTCGGCTTCTGCGCAAACGTGTGTACAGTAGTATTGCTCAAGTGCAATCGATCGGCTACTGTTGCCTTAAGGTAAATATTGACCGAACGTAATCCCAGTAGCGAAGAAAGCTGTCCTTAAACTCTTCCTCTTCCTTCTGTTTTCTTCCTCTGAATAAGTATGACGTTGCTACGGGCAACGGAAAGCGGCCCGGTCCCTCTGAAGTTAGCGCCGTGGGGAGTAACTATGCAGACCACGCTGGATTGAGAAATCTTTCAAAATTAACATATGCAGAGTCCTGCATCTAAAAGCTCTGGGTTAATATGCATGTATTTAAAACAAATACATAAAAATGAAAAAAACTGACATTCCTTCATTAGCCAGTTATAAATCTCGGTGCATTCCCGATCATTCTTACAGCGGTTCCGATGTATGAATATCAGATACTACAATTATTCTTGCAGTCAAAAACAGATATCTGAATTTTCTATTCTACTTTACAGATTCTAATTAATTTCATTTCAGTCCGGTCACTGGGAGAATCTATGTATGCCATACATTATTTTTTGCATAACCTAGAAATATAATATTTCAACAAAACACAAAAAAATATATAAAATGGGATGTGAAGAAAGTTAACATATAAACAGTGAGTGCACAGAAAGAATCACGCTTGTCTGGTGATACGATTTTCTATTTAAGAAGTAATTGTTGACAGTATCTTCATTTGTAAGCACCTGACGAAAATGTCTCCGCCTCCGTAATTGAAGGGCGTTCTTTAAATTGTTCTTTTGAACTGCTGCAATATCAGGTTACTCTCAAAGTGAAGCCTTAGAAACATGTTCAATTCTACCGTTGCTATGCAGCACTTGATACACAAACAGCTGTGAAACAGACTGTTCAGCAATACCAAGAACATTTGAGAAATGGCCGAGTGGTATTTCTTCACTCGCTTCTAAAACTTGTAGTTGGTTATTTTAATCAACCACACAAATGTGCATGCAATCTTATTTTTGTCAGTTATGGAAAGGGTCTGTTGGTACTACAGCCTTACAACACTCGGCAGAGTCTGGTTATTCTAATAAACTCAATTTATTCTTCAGATTGCAAAACACACACAAACCGAAAGCTTTCTTCTTCATAGGATTGATTAGAAATGGCTATAATTAAGAGAGAAATCGATAAAAAAGGAGAACGGAGTACTTTGGATTGTTACTTTAATGCCTGCAAAAGTAACTAGGTTTTGGATATGATGTATCAGTGTGTTTTTTCTTGTAAGCTGTTTTATAATGCTTAAACTATCTTTTAGCATTTATGTATGATTGCTTTAGTTTTTTAATTACCTTTGAAAGTTGTGGAAAATACGCACATATATAACATTGCACTTTATAGAGGCTTAACAAGAATAACATGCTGTCATCAGCACTATTTTTAATCAGCATTACCAGATTATAAAGCCAGAATGACAGAACCAATCTCCCGACAGTGCTGTATTCTCACATGGGACACGACAAGAGACAAAACGTCCTAATTCGTATCCTACCCTGCCCAGTCAGAGCGCAAGGTGTGGTGGGTTTGTGTCCATGGTTGCTTCAACATGAAAAGAGAGCAATCGAATTTCTGTTCCGCCAAGGTCAATAAATAGAGGACGTTGTGCGAAGATAGATTTATGTTCTTGCTTGTAAACCTTCTTTTATAGGTGGCAGTACCTTACAAAATGTCTCTCAGCAAATTAAACCCAAAAAGCAGGTAAATAAATCAAGGGGGTTGGGCTGCTAAAATCAGATCCTGAGAAACATTTCAAGCGTCTCTTCGCAGTTTAATTACAGGGACAAAGATGCCTGCAAGGCCATCTTGCGGTTTTCTTTCTCAAAGCAAGGAGTCTGACACGGGTATAGTAACAGAGAGGGCAGAGTCGAGTCAGGTCGGCCTCAGAACGACAGGGTTCCCTCCTCTGTTATTTTCCTGAGGAAGACTGAATGTCCCAGCCAGGCTTCTGCTTAAAATACAACAAAACACTATGGAGCGTGCGTGGAAGTGAAATCTCTGCTTTGTGACGGGACCTGTCAGGAAAGGGAAATCAGGTGTATTCAGTCAGGTAAACAGTTGGAGGACCGGCACTGCTGTGGCTCCAGACAGCCTGGGATGTTTGCAACAGCCCCGAGGTTCAATTAGAAGAAACTCCATGTCGCCAAGCGCCCGTGTGCCATGATCGTCTCCGGACGTCATGCTTTTGTTTTTTTTTCTGTGAGAGATTACCGTCTTAAACCTCGCGGGGACTCGAGTTGCGATTTTCCTTGATGTTGTAAATCGACCCATAAAGATTCTTATTGAAAGTAATTCAGTCATTCAGAAACGGCGGATCAACATTCTAAAAGTTCTAAAAGTTTACGCAGTAAAAGTCTTCACATGCGTAAATTGATGTAAACGAATGTTATCACTATGCAAGTGGTCCGCCGGCCTTCGTGACGCCACGGCAACATTGGTAGGAGGTCAAGTTTAAAAACGATGGGTGATGAAATGTCCCTCCTTTCTTCCTGTACGCGTGTTCTCCAATTCGCCCCCCTGTGACACACTATTCAAACTTCGGGTTGGCCGATGGATTCGTTTCAATATCATTGCTGAGCTTTCGATCACCAGACTCCCTTGATATGCTAGAACTTGAGAGACTGCCAGCAATTAATGCAAATAAATGGTTCTTCGTTTTCACTTTTTTTTTCTTTCACACTGTAGGGGCCTCAGACACCAGACAAGACCACCCCTATGACGGTGTACTAAAAGTCAATGTCACCTTTATGTCCGGATCGAGTTGATCTGAGATTATATGTTTGTATTGTTGCCGGTGTCTGCTTAAACATAAAACACACCGGTATAATTAAAAAAAAAGTTGAAGCAGGCTGTAAATAATATGAGATACATTCAAACCTGGAATGTCATTCATACGGCCACAATATAAAACAGGGTCATGTGCAAGTGGACAGTTACATGATCTTATAACCAGTGTCGCCAAATGTTCTACTCGGGAAATGTTCGAGTGTTTCTGAAGTGAATTAATTCATAATTGCAAATAAACGTTTCGCCTTTCGAACTGTATGCTTCTTCTTTTTATCGAATACAATACCTGATTTCTTTTCTTTAAATTCTCCGCTCTGAAATTGTAAGAGAGCAACGCTGAGTAGCTGACTTCTAAACACGAAATGCACACGGGAGAGCGAATGGCAAATGTGCAAGTGGCTCTGCTCTACTTTACTTCTGTGTTTCTTTACATCTAGTTTGACTTCACAGGCACACTGGCTGAGCAGTTCTCCGGCGTTATGAAATTTGCTACGTTGTCTGAGACATTCCTGAAAGTTGCAGTGCTCAGGGTTGACAGGACGCAGGTTCAACTTTTAATTTGCCCTTTAAATGTCCCCGGCGGTAGAGCGCTAAACTTTCTTTAATAAACATGGCGTTTGCATTGAACTGTGACCTGGGAAATTTATTCAGCCGCACCAATCTGATGTTGGCCAGCGGGTCTCCCAGTACCCCCCTATCTCGCGATAGACAGGCTGGATATATTAGGGACGAGGGGAAGCCATCGTCCATTTGAAGGGACACCCATCTGCTGGTCGCTGAGTGGAGAAGGGCGCAGTGTGTAACTTGACCTTTATCTGGCACATTCGGGGGCATTCGCGATGACGGACGCAGTGGTCAGCTTTCTGAAGGACTTCCTGGCGGGCGGCATTGCGGCGGCCATCTCCAAGACCGCCGTCGCCCCCATCGAGAGGGTGAAACTCTTGCTGCAGGTGAGGCAGTCTCTGAGCTGGAGCTGGGGGGCGCAGGGGGCATGTGAGCGCGGCGCTCGGCGGCTCTCCTGGAGGCGTGTGCGGTCATCGGCGCTCAACAGGTGTCCAGGCGTTAAATACCGGCAGCGAGCGCTCTTCAGCCGTCCGGCGGAGCGATGAATGAAACCCGTGAACACCAAACATTTTTTTTTTCCTGTGGGCTTTCTTGCTAGACAAGTGAAGAACGCCTTGCAGAATAATGTCTATAAATATTCCAAAGACTTGTCCTACTCGTTCCTTAAGGAATCGTCCCTTTTCAGTCCCATAATATGTTCGCTCTCCATATTAACACATATGTGTTAACTGTATTTTATCTGCGTTTGTTTGGTGCCGGGTTTGTTTTCGCTTTTTGGAAGTCGGTCAAAATGTGTGCATTCGATGGGAGCTTCACCTAACGCATTTGCCGAGCAAGTCCTGTTTTGTCAGGGAATTACGGACATAAATTGGATTCTTCTTAGCGAGTCTTCTGACGCCGGATAAACCCCAGTGAGGGTTTGTTCCAGCTCCTGCGAGTACTTAGACTCGCTCGCTCCGTGTGCGCTCCTAAAATTAGCCCCTCGCCATTACGCGCACAACCTCAGCCCTTGAATGACGTAATATGTGAAGTGTTAGGGAGCTCAAGAGCGGGGAGCTGTCCGTGCGTAACTGGCCCCTTACAGTCCAAAAACTAAACAAAACAACTCAACGGAATGGTTTCGAAGGATTTCTCATCGGAGGCAGACATTGTGGGAAAACACCTCCTAGGAGAGCATCCTAGGGACTCCTCATCTTCCTCATCGACCTGACGCCCGGAGGTGCCGTTTGCTGGAGGGGATACTGATCTTTGTTGTATCTAATTGTTTGCTTCCAGGTCCAGCACGCAAGCAAGCAGATCTCCGTGGAGAAACAGTACAAAGGGATCATGGACTGTGTAGTGCGGATCCCCAAAGAGCAGGGCTTTATCTCCTTCTGGAGAGGCAATCTGGCCAATGTGATCCGCTACTTCCCCACGCAAGCCCTGAACTTCGCCTTCAAGGACAAGTACAAGACGGTCTTCCTCGGAGGCGTCGACAAGCGGACGCAGTTCTGGCGCTACTTCGCCGGGAACCTGGCGTCCGGCGGCGCGGCCGGGGCCACCTCGCTGTGCTTCGTGTACCCGCTGGACTTCGCCCGGACCCGGCTGGCCGCCGACGTGGGCAAGGGCGTCACCGAGAGGGAGTTCAGCGGCCTGGGCAACTGCCTCACCAAGATCTTCAAGTCCGACGGCCTGCGGGGCCTGTACCTCGGGTTCAACGTTTCAGTCCAGGGAATCATCATTTACCGAGCCGCGTACTTCGGCATCTACGACACTGCTAAAGGTAGTAGCGAGTGGAAACAGTACAGGAGGGTGTCGATGTAAGCCTGTGCTTTTCCCGTGAGCCCCTGGCGGTGGAACGGTAGCTGCTGCGCTTATGCACCTACCCAGACTTTATATTCCCGGAAAACCCCACGTTTCATGGCACCGCTGTAACGCCAAGTTGTACGAAGAAGGAAAGTCCGTATCTCTTAGAAGAAGCCACCGCGTTTAAAGGGAGAGCTTCTTTCCAACACACGACGTTAGAGACGGGGGAAAGCGGGTTGCATGAATGGATTTGCGCGTCGTTTAAGGCTGCTGGGATCACTCAAAGGGCATTTCATCCAGTTTGCTGTTTTTGGACTCTACAATCTAGAGTACAACTGGAAACATAAGTTAAATGTTGTTACAGTCGACTCATTTTCATTGTGCTTGTGTTTTCAGGCATGATGCCGGATCCCAAAAACGTGCACATCATCATCAGCTGGATGATTGCGCAGACCGTCACCGCTGTTTCCGGCTTGGTGTCATACCCCTTTGACACCGTCAGACGTCGTATGATGATGCAGTCAGGCCGGAAAGGAGGTGAGCTATTTGATAGTATGGGGATCACTCGTACGCAATACTTATGAAAGGGATCACGTCACACGCGATCTGCACACCGATAAATTATTACAAGAAGTAACAAAAAACGGATTTATCATGATTAGATATGTTTGTTGTGCAAACCCATAGACTCATCATACCAACGATTTTGTATTTGATTTTAAAGGCAGAATTCGCTGCATACGGTCCAAAATACATTTATATGTGGGGTTCTGTGCTTTAAGTTTAACTTTGAATGAAGGGGTTAGCTTAAATGCTGGATAATTTGATTCACAAGTGTATTGTTTTTTTTTTTTCGACAGCTGACATTATGTACAAGGGCACAATCGACTGCTGGAAAAAGATTGCAAAAGACGAAGGGCCCAAGGCATTCTTCAAGGGTGCCTGGTCGAACGTCTTGAGAGGCATGGGTGGTGCTTTCGTATTAGTACTGTACGATGAAATTAAGAAAGTTGTCTAAGTATTAAATGCAGTTGCACCGAAGTTCAGTTGTGTCGTGCTGTGCTGAAACTGATTTAAAGGGCAGCGACCTTGAGGAGGAGGAAGAGGATGGTGTTCATTCTCTGCACCAACCACACAGAGACGAGATCCAGGTGGCAAAGCTGGGGTAGCACAACAGGTAGAGGCATGTAGGTAATAGATCCAACGTCTCTTCCAGTCTGAACATATCACCGCGAAATTCTGTGCAATATGGGTGCTTCAGTCCTGGATGTTTCCGAGCTAAACACAGAAAGTGAATTTCCATTTGGAAAAGAAAAGACAGCACAGAATGTCTTAAAATCCTACTGTATTCATTTATTTTATACCGATTTTTTTACAGCGGTATTTATCTTTCTTTTTTTTTTTCCAAATGGGGCTGACAATCCAATGTGTTCTTTTACTATGAGATTAAAAGGCTGCTGTGCCCGGCTGTCTGAACTGTTTTCTCCGGGTCATCATTCAGGATTTGCCCTGGGCTCTGGGAAGGGGTGGGCGAGCACTTCGTATTGGTAAAACAGACATGGACCCAGTTTGCTTTTTGAACGAAGACGTGTTTCAATACGTCTTGTACAGCTGCGGAATATATTTTACTTTATTGCTACAGTATGTGGGATGTTCGTAAACCAACCGTTTTTGGGGTAGTGAACAAAACAGATAGTTCATAATGCAATTGTCCTTTACAGTGATGGGCTTGGTTTTCCTCTTATAATTTCAAGTATATTTACTTGTTGCTTTCAAGTAATGCAATGCCTTTCTAGGTGCCTCTAGTTCTGCACAAAATCAAATTTCAACCGTACTTACACTGAGTGGCCACGATCCAGTCACCCTCTGATCTCCAGAATCTTTAATTATACATTTATGAATGAGCTGCGCTTATCACCACAGCTGAGATCATTTCAAGAACATGCTATGGTTTTTTATTTGGATCCCTACTGATCCTCAAACCCCATCCAGCAGTTTGGGGATGTTTATGATCAACACTCCTAGTGGACTTCATCCAGCAGCACGTCGTCAAACTGCTGAGGCATGAAAATCCATGCATGAAGAAACAGCATTTTTTTCTTTCTTAATACCTCTTAATGTGTGAGAAGCAGACCTACATGATGTGCGTGATGAGCATTATTTATCAACTAGAATTTGATTTTATATTTAAACTGGGGTTGGCCTAATGGAGAGGGTGCAATAGGGTTTGCCTTAGCTGAAACAGGCTGAAAACCCCTGCTACACAGAAGGTATTCAGTGAGTATTACAACTAAGCTAAAACCCACAAAATGTTTTCCTGCACAGTCCATGTAAAGAAGAGAGATGTAAACATCCAGTTAATTTAGGATCCAAACTATTTTCAGTTTTTTTTTTAAATATCATTATTTGTATGTACAGTACATAAACAAGAGTCGGTTGCTTCTTTTAAAAGCTAAGAAATAGAAACTTTATGTAACAAGAAGCTTTATTGACAAACAGTAACAATACATTTTGGCCACAATATAAAATATAAATCTTCTGCCACAAGAGTTAGAAATTAGAAATTAAGACGTATTCAGTGGATTACAATTTTGGTCCACGGATTTACAAATCTCCTCACAGATGTCACACTACCTCACACAAACACAACATTTACTGCTCAACTCTTACCAAAATATCGATAGCCTATTTGTTCTGCGCTCGATAAGGATATTTTCAAGGTCTGAGCAGTTCCGATACTGCATTGTCCACTTTGACCGAAGCTCAACGAGACTTGCGTGATGTACTGCAGGATACGAGCCGTGTTCAGCATGCGGCGAACAGCAGGGAGGTACGGAGCAGGGATTAGGACCAAGCTGTCCTGGGCTCAGCAGCCCTGCTGGATCTGGACATGGTGGAGGCTGGTCTGGTACCGCGAGCACCCGAGGCACTGCATGGTCTTGAGGGCTTGCCTACAGCACAGAAAAAGACCAGCAAACTCAGCCCAGAGAATGGTCTGTTTGCACAGGCTTTCACACATGACTAAGGCAGCAGAAGTTCCTTTACACAGCTGCAGTAAAAAAAAAACAAACACTCATCTGTCAATTGATGAACGTATTTGGTTCCCGGAAAACTGTTAGCAAGGTGAGAAGTTGCAAACCAAAAAAAGGAAATTTCAACGACTTCACATGTTAAATCCTCAGTAACTTAATTCTCGAGGTTTCGAAAATCAACCAGCATCGCAGAATCACGAATCAAAGTAAGAACATGGTGTCTTGTTCATGATGGTTACAATATTGGCCCTAGTGTAGCAGTTAAGATAAACAAGATAAAATGTATAACAGCTCCAAGAGTGCAGAGACACTGAGGACCTGTGTTGTGAGAGGTCAGGCTGTGAGGATAGCATCTTCCATTCAGCGATGAAAAACACCCCTTTGTGGAAAATCTCTTTGTAAGTATACAAAAGAAGTTATAGAAGTGGCTGCTTCTTTACAGCGGAACTTCTTAATCTGGGTGTTCAGAAATCAAGGGATGGGTGTAACTGAACAGGAACTCAACTGCTATGCTATGTGCATTTTCAGTTCACAATGAGGAGACATTTCCAGTTCTTAGTCCAGAAAAAAATATGAATGGCGTAAAGTGATCGAACATGATCTGAAACAGTCCGAGCCCCACTGGTGAGATCCCGCATAATTCAAAGAATTCCCGGCCCCCAAAAATTTAATAAAATTAGCACAAAAACCTAGGTCTTTAACATAAGTCTTTGCATGCACAACCGGTATAACATGATATTGAGTGACACTGTATATTCTAATTTTTTTAACTGGTCTGGGACTGGGAATGTTGCAGTAACTATGGATGCTCCCCTCAGCAACATCTTGCTCCAGTCTTGATTAGTGAGCTTACCTGAGGAGGCTGCCCTGCTGCTGGGGGACCTGTCAAATCTGGTGGACAACCCTGTACCCAGGTATCTGGTCTGCCGCTGGTAGTCTGCCAGCTGCTCGGATCTCTTCATCCCCACGGTGGGCTTAACGGACTCCAGTCTTTTCAGGAACGCCTAAAAACAGACGAGGGAGTTTTTTTTTTTACATTCAGCAAAATCAACAACTTCTTCAAGCATCTCATGCCTAGCTTAAGCCAGGGAACTGTTCCACAGCTGTGCAGAACACTGCAAATCTGCAGAACGTATACAACATATACAAATAATGTAGGTACATGGCACTGCATCTATCTTCACCTTCTGTTCTGAGCTGAATGATATGGATCTGCTTGGCGACACTAAAAACAAACTAGCATATATACTCATTATAGTCACAAACATTATCGGCCATCTCCAACAATGTAATTCACTAATTAAGAGTCTGTAATTACTTGATAATTATACAACCATTTCCGAACACCCTGTCAGGTGGAAGTTTATATATTTTACAAGGTTTTCTATTGCTCCTTACACTTCTATGGACTCATGAAAATAAACACACACCACCAAGCTTAATAATTGGTACAACTATTTATGCTCACTTCTCTCGCTCATTCTATGACAACCTTAAGGTTCTACATGGCTACCGTAAGTTGATCTTTGAAGCGCCTGCGTTTGGCTGTGGACCACTGAGGAAAAGCCTGCACTGAACTCTGCTCCATTCACAGGCGCTCTGTGGCCTACTGCCATGACCTTGCCACAGTAAAGTCATACTGGAGCCTCTCCGCAGGCTCTCAGGAGCCGCTTTTTAATCACATGCCTCTCTTGTACAAATGCCATTGTGAAAAAAGTCATTTTTACAGGAGGGGAAATCTGAAACATATTCCACAGTTAAGCTAAACGTGCTTTCAAAAGGATGGTCAAACATCCAAGCAGGCTCCAAACATCTCAAAGCTCAGTGCAAAATGTGTTATTTGTCAGTGTTTCGCTTTCATGGGCATAAGCTTATTCAACTCTTCCGTTCAGTATATATAAACACAAAAAACTGAACATATTGAAGCTGGAAAAATAAAATCAGATACTTGAAGTTTGGCAATCAAATCTCAAAATGATGTCAAGGAAAGTACATCAAGCTCCATCCACTCTGTAGGAGATATGGATGAATGTCATATGAACACCAGCTGAAGCTGTCGTGCCGTCATATAAGAGATAATAAAGGTTAGATAAAACCTGTCCCGTTTTAAGTGTTAAAATAATAGCTGGCTGCTACTCAAGGCGTCACAGGGAGCAGGATTAGGACTGATCTGCTCAGCGTCAAATGGAAATACCTGGGTAAGCAGAAGCCCTAGGAAGCACTCCAGCCCAAAATAGCCGAGGGATAAAGTTGTACCATTCCTAAATGTGAAATGTAAGCACAGTCTCCAAATGTCACATCACCGGCATGCGCAACACTCGATCACACGGTGTCCAGAGAGCAGAATTGCATAATCGTTTCATTATAAAGACCTCGCTCGGTAATGTTAAGGCTTGTGAGGGGGCCTACCTCCCCTCATGTGAACACCTCGAAGTCTGAGGCGGGCAACAGGCCGTTCTTCACAATCAGGAATGTCCCTACTCACACACTATAACTGTGTTAAATGTAAGGATGAAGTGTGTCTATTTTGGGGTGGGAAGTTACACATGTTCAACTGCAGCTACATGAGATTTTTACGATTATAACCCCCAAAAAGTAAACGCGATCAGCAGTCAGATGTTTCTGGATGTAACTTTAAATGATCACAGAGCGGGAACATCACACTCGTGCACACGGCCGACGCCAGCGCTGGAATACCACAAAGATCGTTTTATTTATTAAAATCATCTCAAGGACTCGAGCAACTTGATGAATCACCCCGGTATTTTCACTTGTTCGCACGCTCCCATCTTGGACTGCCGTGTGCAGGACTGCTGGGGCTGGGTGGGATCTGGGCAGTGCAGGGGACTGGCACAGGGGAGGGGAGCCCAGCACACTGCGGTCCGTCTCTGTGTGCAGCACGTACTCTGCAAGACGGGCACCGTTTCCAGAGGGAGCCCTGCGAGGACAAAGAGCTCATCCAACAGCGACCAAGTGCTGAACCCCCAAAGCTGCTGACATGCCCAGGCTCACAGCAGACAAACACCCCGCAGAGCGAAGAGCAGGGAGACGAGCAGCTGGACAAGACCCTCAGACCCTGCCATCAGTGAGTGTCCAGCTAGCCAATAAGCACGTCAGGCCGAATGGGCAGTTGTCTGCGACCTTTCTTGTCTCTAACTACTTTGGTGATTGCCTGTGTTTTTTGTGTGGGACAGGGTAGGGATTAAAAGGCAAGGTGACTGCAGTGGTGGAAAATTAAAGTGACTTCATGTCGGTGTTGACGGCCCCTTCCGCAGATGCGTGGCTGCCGCTGTTTGAGACGATTGACTCACAGCGATCCGGACGTGTCTGAAATCATGAAACACGCACAATCCTACGGAAGGACTGAACTTCACAAGCCATCAGTTCCACAGCCCCCCACTGCAAGCCTCGGGAACTAAAAAACGCTTCCACTTGGGACCAGAGAATAAAAACGATCACAGACAGTATTTGGTTACCCTGTCCTAAGTTTAGAGATCAAGTGCAGAACAGTCTCCAGACCATTTCACACACGGAATGAACTGAGGAGCTCGCTGCTACCAAGGCAGATGTAAAAAAACCCCAACAGATCAGGCCATTTATAATAATATTGCTTAGAAGCAGTACATAAAACATCTAATGCTTTATTTCTTTGTCATTGAAGTTTGGCACGCAACGGCAGGATCTCTGAGGTTCAACGAGGGCTGTGGCCCTGTGCTGTCAGCTGACTGCTGTGCTCTGAGCACCTGTTGTCATCTATTTCTGCTGAGCCTTCTCTACTTTCACTGCTCTGAACTTCCTCTAGTTACGTTCTTCTACCGATTGAGCTCGCTCGTGTGGCTTTAACAGTCCTGCTAAATGAATGAGAACTGGGGGTTCGGGTTTAGTAAAACCCTCTGTGACACAGACCACAGACACAGAAAACATACAGCATACTCCATGTTCATAGCCAGCCCCAACAAGCGACACATTTTTCCCCAATTCTAACAATTTATTCCAATATATCAAACAGCTCTACATGGTTTAATGTCTCCCGTCACAGGGTCTAGGTTACTGGATCAACTGTTTTAATATAGAATTAGCAGATGTGCTCACATCAAGAAAAGATAGACACCTCACAGGAGAGGGCATCTCAGTTTTTAAACAGGACTTATCTAAACTCACGTGCAGAGTATGAAGCACAGAGGCAGGTCCCCTCAGGCGATAAGAGAAAGTATAGGCTAAGCTGAATGTCTATCTACATGAAGGACGTCTGCTACTTCTTACTGTTTGACTGCCAAATTGAGGGCAAGACTTTGTGTTCAGTCAGATATTTTCATATCGATGAGATCGTTCAACCTCTCCCATTGGAAAGCTATTTTGTCAATAAAAAAAAGGACCTTTTCCCCACCCCCCAAATAATGACTCAGTAAGAAACAGGCCAAATTCCCACAACATTCCTCTTGCACTGAGAAAAGAAACCAGAATTCAGATTTGGATTGCACATCCGTGTCAAATTCTAAGATAGATAACTACTGTATATCAGACATTTTATTACACATATTACATCAGTACAAGATGTCATCAGGTCGCATTGGGTGTATTGTCTCCAAAAATGCCAGGTAGATATCAATAGTTTGCCCAATAATATTTAATATTATATTAATAAGTTTATAAACACCTGTTAAATAAGCTATTGTTAATTTACTGGAAATGTCTGTAATGCCATATGTATTGTATGTGGCTGTGTACATATATCATAAAGCATTTCAGCATACAGCAGGTGTTGGACAATACAGAACAATAATAATGTTAAAGCACTGACTAGTGACCTCAAATAGAGCCTACAAGTAACACTGCTCTTCTCCAGCTTTCCAAGCGCAGCCACTGACAGAGCAGATCTGCAGCTCCACCTGCTGGCCTAAATTAAACTCTTCCTCTTGGAACAGTTCAACAGTTATACAGCATATGAAGGAAAAAAAAAAAGATTTGGCCTTTTCACATATCCAACCTGCTCTCCATGACACACAAAGACAGGGAGAGAAGCTTGGGGTTAAGGGCCTTGCTCAGGGGCCCAACGGACCAGGATTCCTCCGCCAGCTGTGGGATTTGAACCGGCAACCTTCCAGCCACAGGTGCAGATCCTGAGCCACAGAGCCACCGCATCCCTTAAAGAAGTTACTGTACAACTTCATGTTCAACCAGAGAGAGTCTTTAAGACCAGGAATACACCAACACCCCTTATAGGGAATTACATTCATTTTTTAAATCAAGCGCTGAACTTCTGCAAAATCAAATGCTGTTGCTTAATTAAGGAAAAAATGGTCATCCTCACAGCTAAAAAAAACTCATTGGGAATACTGAGCAGACCATTGCTCAATGGAAGAAAGAGTGAACAAGTGATCAGAGTTAAGGTTACTGCACACGGTAATTAAGAAGCAAAAGTTCTTTCAGAAACCTTCAAAGCTTAACGTTCATATCATTTCCATTCTGCGTAAGGGCAGTTCTACAAATTCTGTCTCATTTCAAAGAGCCTGGATGAAGTCATATGGCAACATAAAAAAAACAAAACAAACAAGTTACACTTGAGGGCCACTTGCAATATGTACAACCTGTAATTACTTCTTGGCAAAGTATCATTAGCTACTACAGCAACTCAGAAATGGATAAATGTAGCAACACACACAGACACAAACAGTGCTCTCACAGAGCTCTGGAGCACTTCAAGAGGACTTTACTTATGCACCTGTTAAACGAATAAAGACTTTTCAATACTATTGGAGCTGAGGAACAAGCAACATTAGCAAGCTGCCACAAATGCAAAATAACCGAACACGCTCGGATCATGTCTCCTAAATCTTCTAAGTAGTGCGCTGCAGAGTTAACAGCAGGTCTGCAGAATTGCAACTCGGCTCGATTTTTAATATACATTTGTGTCTAATTTGTTTCGTTTCCGTTTCACATTCAAACTTCATGTAATGCCTCTGGAATAGCGATTTTCCCGTCAACACTGTGCAAAACCCAGTGCATGACTTGCGAAACGCTGCGTGACCTGCTTCATAGGGATACTCTCGAAACCTGTCGATAACAACACTGTACTTGCTATGATATATACTGCCACAGCACAACCATTCACTTACACTCATAAAGGACATGGAGGTCTAAACCTCCAGAGGAGACACACACCTACCAAGTAATCCTAGAGACAGAGGCACCAGAATGAGAAGGGCACTGTGTATGGGTCATAGGTGGGTGAAGGGAACTTGATACTGTGCGTGGCCACCTCTGACCTCCAATATCCAGTTTCCTCAAAGTGGCTTATTCCAGGTAAGGGGCGTGGCCGCCTGGAAACACAGGTTCGTGGCAGGAGCACATTCCAGACTGGGCACCCCTCAATCCCGGGGGAGCGCAAACACAGGGACACTAACTGACCCAGCGAGAGCAAAGCGCAGCACCTGGACAAAACGAACACGAAGAGAGCAGGCAGACTCGGAGGTCCCGAGACCCAAAAAAAAGGGCGCCCTCGGGGGCAGCCCGCGCGCCTCACCATGTTCTCCCTCTCAATGCGCTGCTGCTCGCGCTGCCTGTTGAGGGCGCTGTGGTACAGCTTCCCGGGGGGGCTGGCCGGTTTCCTGGTGGGGCCGTTTCTGCCCCTGGGCTTCAGCGCCTGCCTGGACAGCTCCCTCAGCAGCCTCTGGTTCTCCCCGTCGATGCGCCGCACCTCCTCGCTGCTGAAGGAGAAGTTCCTTCGGGGCTGTCCGGGAGGACAATCAATCACCAGACTCCTCTCCATCTTCCTCTCGAGGCTCATAAAAGCTTCCCGGAAAAGACCGGAGAACCGCAATGAAAGTCAGGGTATAGAATGCACAGATGGATATTCGTACATGTAGATTTATCATTAAGAATCAATCACTAACTGTAAACTGAAACCACCCAGAAGCCATTTTGTGTTTTTCAAGGGGAACTGCAACACTGCTTTTATATTTTGGGGTTAGATGAGTGCATTCCAAACCACAGTAAATGCAAAAATGTACGCAGTTACTTGTAAAACCTCCAATTTACATCACAAAATAGTCAAAACTTCCAGGCTTGCACAGCGCCATGTTCTGCGATATCAGAATGAGGCAACAAAACTTCCTGCGCTGTGATGCGGCCCTATGACATTGTAAGCAAGCAGGCTCGTGAACACATCTCTTTTAATCCAATAGAAATACTCCTTTCGATTTCCGACAGTTTTACTGACAAATACTGCTCGTTAACTCGGCACGCAGATCACATTGGAACGTTTCTGCAGTGAAACGCCTGCTGCACAACCTGCATTTATTCGCTCGTACATCACGCTACGTCAATCATCAGAGTGACTAGCGAGCAGGAAGGGCCGCATCATGTCGCAATCCGTGCAAACTCTCGCACGCCCCCCCCGAAGAGGCCAGCAGACTGCAACAACAATGGCAATCATACAGGATTTTCAAAAGGTTCACGACCTTGTACTGATCTGGGAGTTTGTAACATTTTGCAATACCCTCAACGAATTTATTTTGTTACCCGGGGTTTAATAGCTGGTCTGAGAAACAGAGACTGCAGCTCCCTCTCATCTCCCCAGACCACTGCACGACCTCACTCGGCCGGATCGGTTCAGTGCTGGCTGGGGAAGGTGCTGGAATGGCGGTGCTCGCCGACAGCACTGTGGCTGCAGGGCTCCTTGTACTGCAGAGCCCAGAGAGCCCTCGCTGGCTTCTCCCAGCGCATCACTGGCAGCACTGCACCAGCTGTGTGCCAGGGCGCGGAGAAACCCCCCCCCTCGCCCAGTCAACAGGGCACGGGCGCGAGTCTCAGTGCCAGTCCTGTCAGCACATCTTCTAAAATAATCAGCACTCAAGCGGTGAAGATCACCAACATCCTAAGGGGGAGCTTCTGGCTGGTTCACTGGTACAGTACAGTACTGGTACAGGACGAACAAGACCGTGTTTCCAGACATCACGTAGAGAGCTGCGTCAGCATGCATAGGCTGCAAAGGAACAAGTAAAGGTTTATCCCACACTGAAAAGAGAAGAAAAACACAACGTTTCGGCTGTGGAGCCTTCTTCAGGTGTGAGAAAGAGAAAAAGAGAAGGCTCCACAGCCGAAACGCTGCGTTTCTTCTCCTTTTAGCACGGAATAAACCTTACTTGTTCCTTCCCAGCAATGTGCAAGCAACCTTTTTAAAGAGGTCTGAACGACTGTTCCCACCTGTTCATTATCGTATACGGTACCGTGTAATATTCTTTTCCCTGAAAAACCAATAAACAAACCGAACAAAAAAGCTCGAGTCAGGCGTCTAAGGAACTGCCTACTGGAGATCAAGAGGTATTGATTCGTTTTCCAGATCTGAGGACCCAATAACAAATAAACCAAGACACACATCAAGGCCAAGCGACTGCAATTTCAAATTTGAGGACTGGGGAAACAACAAAACACAGAAAAGTACCTTTAAGAAGCCGATTAAGATCCATGGCATCATTTAAGACCTTGTGGCCATGCCTAGCACCCACATCAGACTCTAGCGAGGCTCGGCCTGTCTTTGGGAAGCTCCTCTCACCTTCTTGTTCAGAGCCCAGATCTCCCAGCTCCCCACAGAGATCCAGGCTCAGGTTCTCCTGCCTCCCGGGCCCTTTCTTCTCCAGGGCCAGATCGAAGGACTGGACGGGGCTGATATCCGGGGTGGACAAGGGAGTCACGTCCGTGACGGTGTCTTCGGACTCCTCCGGCAGCCGGAGCCTCTCCTTCCCGCTGGTCACGCCCAGCTTCGCGCGGCGCCTGGGCGACGACACCGACAGCAGCCCTGGGGGCCTCCGCCGCGGGGGGGGCCCGTGGGCGCGGCCCCCCGACTCACCGCTCGAGCCCTCCGACTCGGAGGAGGAGGAGGAGGAGGACGGGGACGGGCTGTGGGTCCGGAACTTTCCGCCGGCCTTCTTCGGGCCCCCGTGGTGGGCCGACCGGCACCGAGGGGGCGCCGGCTCCGGCCCCTCTTCCTCGCTGTCCCCCTCGCTCCTGCTGGAGCCGCCCTCGTCCTCTCCCTCGCCCGAGGACACGCTCGCGATCCGGGCCAGGACAGGGACCGTTAGCCGGCTCCCGGGGGCTCTCTCCGGCTCGGACCCGGCGCCGCAGGAGAGCGGAGAGGAGGCGCCGGACGGGGAACCTGCGCTCCTCCCCCTCTCTTCCTCGGAGGAGCTCTCTCTGCCCGGGGCCGATCCCGGTCTTCCTGGAGCCCGGGCCTCCGGAGGCTCCTCCTCGTCCCTGCGGACGCCCCCGTCCCCGCCGGGTTCTTCGAAGTCGCTGTCGAAGAAGGAGTGGTCCACCTCCCCCTCCAAGTCCTTGGGGCTGTACATGACCGGGCCCTCGCTCTGCCCTTCGGCCTTCAGAAACCTAGGGAAGACATGACTGCGTTACTGTCCTGGTATCACACTGCTTCAGCACATTCGTTACACACGGACTGACCGTAATGGCCTGCCTTCTCCTCTTTTTGTTTGCGCCGTTTATCCTGTATATAATTCTGGTGCTTTGGAGACAAAAAAAAAATTCTACAATTTCCCTCACGGGCTCGATTAAGTATCTATCTAACACCTACGACTCCTACAGCAGCAGGACCAAGCCAGCAGCAGGCAGCCCGACGCGGATTGCGGAAGAGAAAAAGGAAAGTGGTCCAGGCGCAGTGCCTCACGCCGCCGGGATAAAAATACCTCGCCGCCCGTGTCCTGTACAGTACGTGATCCGTCGCGGCAACGACACAGGAGCTGAGCTTCAATCAGCCCAGCACTGACGATCGCAGAGGCGTTAGCCAGAGGGAAGGAACAGTTTACATGACTGTCTGTCGGGGAGGGCCAGAGAGCCAAGGAGACGGACATCACGCAACGCCGTGTTCCCCCCCTGCTGAAGTGCTGCCACCACTGGCACCCCAGCCGGGCACACGGGCCAGATGTCCCTCGCAGCTCCCCCACCCTACCGCTCAGCTTGGTGGTTCGAGTCTGGCCTTTGCACAACACGTGTGAACGCGAAGTTGTTGTTTTTTTTTAATCAAGGCATTTCACCTTTACAGTCATGCACCGCTTCGTCTTGGTTGCACGATCTGAGCGGCCAGCAGCTGCAACAGCGACTCGGCCGCAATGACATCGGGCTGTGAGCGCCTTCACTCAAGAGACGGAGAAGGTGACAGGCAGCCCCGTTCACACGGTCTGAGCAATACACGCAACGACGTGCCCGCCTCTCGTTTGTAAACCTCGGGCAAGGCAAGAGTTTCGAGGAGGGGGGGGAGGAAATCCAACCGCGCTGAGCTCATCGTCTGCGTTTCTCGTCATTGGCTGCGTTACTAACGAGCAGGTCGGCCCGTTTTGCAGTTACGACCCCTCGACATTCACGACCGCTCGACTGCAGAAACGTCACGTCACGTCACGGGAGAGCACAAGACGATCAAAAGTCTTGAGGTGAAAAAAAAAAGAAAGCATTTAAAAAAACCCAACCGTGGTTCATTCTGTAAAGATAGGTGGCTTAAAATACAGAAAACGAAAGGAGACAGCTCCCAGGCTGTTGACTAATATAACTGCACATTCCGGATCTCGTTCATCCCCACGGCCGGTCTGCAGCCGTGCAGTTGGGTTTTCCTGCACTTTCTGGATGTTTTCTGGCGGAACACGCATCGCCCAACACAGGCGGTGACAGCTATCCCCACGCCAACACCCCCGAGCACCGGCATACGCCATAATAAACCCGTTTCTGTGGAGTGTGACGCCTCGGACCTTGTGCAGTAGCGGCTCGGCTCGGCTCGGCTCACCTACCCGTCTCAATCGCTTTGCTCCTACAAATCGTGCAGCCCGAGAGCGACACGGCGTCCCGGCGCTGCCAGGCCCAATCTCCCTACTCCCCCCCCCCAAAAAAGGAGAGGAGGCAGCAAAAACCACAAGCGGTAGGGTCACTGCAGCGAAAACTGGACCAAACCTCTTCAATGCGTGTTTTTTTTTTAACCATGCCCTGACGCGCAAATCCCTCTCCCTCTTTTGCACACAAGCACAAAAAAAGGTAGGTAGGGACAGCCGCTGTTACTAACCAACGTCACTTCCTGACAACTTCCGCGGCGCTTCCAGCAGGTGGCGCCGCCCGGCCGGAGTCTGGCACAGGTACGGACGCGGTTTTACATAGGGAGTGGGGATCCCTTGGAAATAATGCTGCTTACTTGTTGTAAATAATAATAATAATAATAATAATAATAATAATAATAATAATTGCTCACACTTATATAGTGCTTTTCTGGACACTCCACTCAAAGCGCTTTACAGGTAATGGGGTCTCCCCTCCACCACCACCAGTGTGCAGCATCCACCTGGTTAATGGTTAAAAGTAATGCCGATATCATCTGTAACGCCAGGGGATTTTTTAACTACAAACCAAAAATAAAACACACACACACACAAATACTAAAAAGACAACCCAGCAGTTCCAGAGAGTTAAAAATTCTTAATATAAAACAGAAAAAGGTCAAATATTTCCATGTCGTCCCAAAGACGCACAGGGTTTGTTTGGTTTTTTTTGCTTTGTTTTTTTTATTTATTTATAATGCAATGTAATCCTAACACAGAATGTATATACTGTGTCTGAGTTTTGGGTGCACATGGTCGTACGAGATGGATCACGCCTGATGGTTCGGGGAAAAGGAAAGTTGCATCGTTATTGTAAGCTGGAATGTCACTGCAGAGTGTACCAAGCCTTATATAAAAAGAGCGTGACCGTTGAACACCCCCCATGTCGTTTTATTAAATAATTCCAGACGCTTATAACTCTCCCGAGCCGTTTTCTTTCAAAGCGCAGGCTTGCAACGTCAAGAACGGAGCATTTCGCTTTCTCTACACACACCGCTCCGCCGGTCTTAATTTCCACAGGTTTCTGCATTTACAGACACCTAGGGGCCGTGACTAGGTTACCGTTTCTTAAAGGGCGACGCCGTCCCAAGCCTGCGAGGAGGCACACGGACGACAATGGGGGAGGAAACAACATTTTGAAGTCCGGGGGCAGGCTGCGGATTTCTATAGGACTGGAGCAGGCGGTTGTAGGATGAGGCACACGGTGCGATTGGCCCGCAGCTCTTACGCGCATTTTCGCATTTGTTTCCTCTCGGATTGGTGAATAGGTTGGACTAAGAAGAAATGAAACAGGAAACGCCGGGATTGAAAAAGGTGCTCATTATGGTTTTACCCAAACATGGGTGTCGCTCGCTGTGCCTGTGGACGTTAGACAGTTCAGGTTAGGCGTTTTTTCCCCCGTCGTGAACGACTTCAGCGCTGCCTCATGACAGACCGAGAGAGATTAAAAAGAAAAGAAAAAAAAGGATGAAATCAGCGTTTCAGCGGGTGGTCATTGTTTAAGCATAGCATAGCAGGAGAACACCATTACCTGGCTGATACTGTCAATTTCCACCTGGTTATCGCTCGCAGCGCTCGTATTTCCAAGGCAGAGCTAGTTACGGGTATTTAACAAAGACAAAAAAAAAGGGTTTTATTTCCCATGAATAGTGACAGGCTTGCCCGTCCTAAAATGCAACTCCGAGTTTACGCAGACGGGGTCGGACTGGTTTTTCCCCGGATCACCTGGTCGTAAGCGGCGCCGCTCTCCCGGTCCCATCGCCGTGCCCGGATCGCGCTGCGTGTTATGAGTGAGGAACAGTCAAACGCGAGAAGGTCGAGGTCCCTCTTCGTGTCGTTTTCGGGGAAATGTCAGTTAAGGCAGCATGCATCCTGATGGCAGCAGCAGCAGCAGTGGCGGCGCCAGCCCCGACGCGTCTCCACGTCCTGCCCGGCTCCTCCTGCCCGGCGCGGCGCTCGGTCTCGCCGCCGCGGCGCTCGTCCACTCCGCCGGCGGGGGGTTCGTCCTCACCCCGGTGCTGCTCCGGCTCCTCGCCTACCTGTCCTTCGCCCTCCTCTGCGTCTCCATCGGCACGGTCGGCATGCTGGTAAAGCAGAGCCGCACCGGGATCGTCGGGACTGAGCCTCCGAAGGCGAGGAGGACGCAACTGTCGGGGCTGTTTGTTAAGATCATGGTAAGATCCTCAGCGTCATTTGTTGTCGTTATCGTGCAATGGCTCGGTTTCCTTTGTGTGTGCCGGTGCTGGTTGACACGTTTTGATGGCGATCAGCGGTGACTTGATTATTATCGGTGCTCGGGAGTTGGAACACGCGAGGGGTTAAGTGTACGAGGTTTTCTTTTTAAAATAACTTTCTTTCAGAAGTTAAAACACAACTGTTCTCTGCTAAAACATCCCCTAGTTACAGTATGTAGCTGCAGTAGAATTGTTTACAGAACCGGAGTTCATTAATAAGTAGTGTTTGTACACCGAGCACTGCTGACCTCTGTTTAATGATCACTATTCTACCATTTAACCCTGGACAGCAGAAACCTTTCGTTGTCTTTTCTCGCCATGTCAGCAAATACAGTTCCTCTGAGATTACAAAAGTATTTCCCCAACATTAATACTGACTCTTCCTGTATACCACAGCTTACTAAGTAAACTTAATTGCGAACTTTAAACATAAAACGTCCAGGCTACATATACAGTATATACAACCCCTTTATCCTGTTTAATTTTGCACGGGGGACAATGTTCTGTTTCAGAATCCTATTACCTTTATCCTGGGGAAAGGGCGAGTTAGCGCCCAATTGAATGATGAAAAAACGTTCAATTTGAATGGCTTCGTATGACAATCGTGCAAGCAAGAACGAGAACAACAACATTTTGACACCTATTTCACAGATGCAAGCAAACCTCCTGCTCCTTGCTCCTGCGTTGCGAAGCATGACGTCCCTTTCGTGCCCTCACAGATGTACACTGTGTTTATATCACCACGTCGGTTTGAGTGCCGTTCGGCCGTAGTACGAACGCGCAATATACAGTACAAAGCGTTCTTCTGTAAATCAAACCCAAGTTATTGCCGAGAGCTTTAACTGCAGCACTTGCATAACATAACGTGATAGTTTTATTTATATATATATTACAGTGGCTGTGTCTGGCTGCTCTGTTAGGCGAGGCGATGGTCTTTTGGTGTCCTCATGGATTGTCATTGTAAGGACTGGTCGGGAACGAGCCGGCTGAGAGAGCGCATGTGCCCTGCAGATGTGGCGCGCTGTCCTGCCTCTGGCTGGCCGGCCGTGCAGAACGTGTCCAGATGTGCAGGGTGGATCGGGCTGGGGAGAGGTGCTTGGAGGCCCCATCTCGTCTGCCCCCGCTGCTCCGGGGACGTTTCCCAAAGTGTGCGCCTAAAGCGCAAGAAAACACGCACTGATATTTTTGTCTCAGGTGCTACACCCAGAGGAATTGTTTATTTTTTCCCCAAGAAACACACACACCGAAAGCAGTCCCTCAAAGCTGTAGATCTTAAAAAAGAAGACCCGTCATGATTCTAATAAATGATTGACAGATTTCCAGGTTTACTGCTTTCGCGTGAATAAGCCGGCGTCTGAACCTTGAACCCTGCTGTGCATCATCAAAATGTTCAATCCTACATCACCGGATTTCAGTTCTTTAGCACATAACTCGGTCACTTATGGGGAATATATATCGTCAAGATCAGGCAGCGTCGCTCTGCCTTATAGCTGCTTTGTGACGCCTGAAATAAAATAAATAGGGGGTGAATTGGAGGAACATACATTATTTTGGGGTAACGGGATCGGGGCTGGTGGAAACTGAAGGGCGAGCTAACAAGTGGACAGTACTGGCCAAGCCTGTCTCCAGCAGTGACGACAGAAGGCAGTCTGGCGTTGTCACGCCGTCAGACACAACTACTTCTCTTTTATGACGGTAGCACAAACGCGAATTGCCCCCCTCGTTATGAGCTATTAGACCCTCACCGACTTTGAAGACCACAGTGGCCGGAATGTGTACGGTAGAAGACTTCGCGTTGTTTTTGCATGTCGACACTACATCGGGAGTTGTGAGGACGTGTTTTAAGTGTGTGTGGGGATTTTCACGGAGGACGAAGGCTCAACAAGAGGCCCGTGAGCACAATAATTGCCCCCTGCCTGTCTGCGGTCCTCTGAGGCTTCTCATCTGCGGCGTGGCGTGGGCGATAAAGGGGCGTGTGAGATTTCCCTTGCAGCCCCAGAGGTGCGTGGGTAGAGCGATGCGCCTCACTGTACAGTCTGACAGAACAAATCACACCGATGAAGACCGGGATGCACTTCGCTGCCCTGGGAACACCCAGGAGAGAGAGAGAGAGAAAACATATTTTTGATACCTGCAGCGCAGTTTTGTCTTTTCGCGAAACGATGGAAGAAAGCATTCGGAGAATGTCGTCGGCAGCATGATTTTGTCGCGTTGTGAATAGAGAGAGAAAAGTCTGAAAGCGAATTGCAAGGCTGAACCTGAATTCGCAAGCGCTAGGTCCTGCTATCACTGACTTTCCCGGAAAGGCTTTTATTTAATTAGTGTCTGTGTTGTCTTGGCTTTCTCATGACCACGTATCTTCTGCTACACCGCTAACTGCTCTTTCTTACATTGTTATTTTTGCAACTTGCTATCCCCTACAACTGTCTTTCGTCCTTTTTTTTACACCTACTGTAAGGCGCTTTGAGGTGGAACTCTTAAAGGCGCTATATAAACTAAACTTTCATTAACATCACAGGAGGAATTAATGTCAAGGCAGGTGTGTTTTTTCCTGAAACGTTACCACCACGCGGTGCAGCCTGCCTTTCAATGAAACCCACATTGTTCCTCCCTCTGTTAACCTACGGTAGAGCTCAACCTTTTGTCGTTTTTTCACTTAGAGGTCAGGAGAAGTAGAAAGCTCTCCTAGCTCATGTTGAGAGCATAAGAGCACGTTTCTTGCCGCTACACTGATATATAATTTGACAAGACGACCGGTATAAAACAGAAAGATGTCTGATAACGTTTTGCGATAGGGTACGGTTTTTTTTATTTTAATTTTATAAAGCAGCCACCCTAGTGATGGATAAGTTGCCTGCATATCAGCAGTGTAAGTTAACAGTATGGAAGCTTGTCTCCAGTCAGCTGACCCATTTGAACAGAATGCTTCAGGGAAGGTAGCGGGCGAGAGGGCTCACATGTGACGAGCTGTCAGACAGCATCTTTGCCAGACGGGTAGTTTGAGGAGTGTATGAGTATGCAAGATACTTGGGGTTTTAAACATATAAAAATCATTATTCATTCCTGAGAACTGATTATAACAGGGGCGGGTGTGTGTGGTTGTGGCATTCGATTTCAAGGATATTGAGCTGCAGTTTTTAATTTATTTGATTCCCCGGGTTATGGCGTGATACTATATTTGGGATATATTAATATCACAGTGAAAAGAATAATATCACTCCAGAGGGTACTGCTACGGTCCTGTCAAGTCATTATCGTTGTATTCGATTTTGCGCTTTTTTAAAATAAAATTACTCTTGCAAAAACGGTTTGCCCAGGAATCGTGTAACCTTCCACTGCAGGCAAATCTTTAATCAGCATGTTATGATGGTAAATAGGTGCAGAATCCCATTTCGCTCTTTATGGGTGAGAAATGAAACAGCAAGTAAACAACATTTTTTAAAATTAGTACTTTTATTTATAATTAAATTATTTATAATTTTTAGGTACTTTTAGTACCTAACTACCTAGTTTTTTTTCCTGGGTAAAAACTGCGATTTGGATGATCACATCCGCCTTTCTCACCCCACATACTGTATGTAAACTAGATGCTACCCGCAGACTGCAGTAGTATAATTTCACATTTCTCTTGTCCACACTGCTGTTTGTCTGAGGAGGTAGCAAACAACTCCGACAACTGTTGGACGCTAAAGAAAACCTCAGCCCTGCCTGCAGGGAAGGTCTTGTGTCTCCTGTAGATTTGGAAGGTTCTGGTCTTGAGCAGAAAGAAACTCTTCAGCCCATGTAGCGAGTTAGGCGCTCGGAGCCGACTGACCGGAGGTCTTATCCAGTTGTTTGATGCTGAACTAACACCCTGTGTCTTTCAACAAGTAAAGAAGTGCCTCTTCTTTTAGTTTCTGTGTTAATTGTAAGGTATAAATATGAGACCTTGTTGTATGAAGCATTTTAAGATTAGGTCTGCCTGTTATTTTTGCATGCTTTTGCATTTGAGCTGTGTTTTGGGGTGAACAGGATGTTCTTTGAATTTCAGGGCCATTTTTCTGGGCCGGTGTGTGAGTCCATGCAGCAGAGAAGGGCAGTCATATCGCACAATGTGGACAAGACACTCAAAGAAGGTAGGTCTCCAGTCATACGATCCGTCTCTTCTCTGACATTATCGGGCCATCACGCGGAAGGATTTGAAACTGGAAAAAAATGTCATGCATACAGTCTGAAAAACCTTCTTTCTCCAGCTCAGTGAAATTAAGATATGCAAGAGTTTTTCAAGCTGTAATTGAATAAACAACATTGTTCACAGTTCCAAAGGCTTACACTGATTTCTTGCGAGCCTGTGCCTAATGCTCTTCTTACAGTGAGCAGTATTGGAGTATTGGGCAGATATTCGTGTCAGTTAGCAGTGAAGGCTTGTTATTCTGTCTGTATCGACATGATGCATGCGGGTCATTGTGTTTGGCACATGATGATATATGACAGCTTGATATTTGGGGATGTTGTCATGCTGTAAAGTTCTTTTCCAGTTTAATGACTGTCGCATGGAATGACTCATGCAGCGTAGTGTCTTATTACTTTGGCTTTAGTCAGCGTGGCCCCTAGTCTTACGCGTTCTCTGGCCCCTGAGGGGTCTCAAATCCAACCCCAGGGGGCTCACAGCTCGGGCGGCCGGGTGGATCTCTGCTGGAGATAAGGACGCACATCCCTGAGGACTGTCCTCTGACCCATGTTGACGATGGTCTGTGTTCTCTTCATGTCTTGGCAAACTATTTTCAGCCACGTTTTTGCACCTGTTATAGAGTAGCCTATGTTCAAAGAGGGTTACAGTACAGCGCTGAAGATTAGTGCTGGTTGTTAGGATTACGTGCAAATTAATGTCACAGCTATTTATGAGCATCGTAGATTCCTGTATTCTGCACCAGTCCAGCAGTCAGAATACAGAAATCGAGCAGTCTTCTTTTCATTTCCTTAGTTGTTCATGATACGAAATGTAAGGCCGTGTTGAGATTATAACTGTTGTGATTTCCACTAACCAATATTAAATCTTTTTACAGGATCAGGGTGTCTTTTGAAACACGGCCTCTCTGTCATTTTGTATTGATTTTGTTCTGAAAATAATCAGCGCGTCTCGGTAGCCATGCGTGATGTGTAGGTCCTGTAATGCTTCGGTGTTAGTCTTTAAATGGCAAATGCAAGACAGTGCATTTGTTCTTACCATTAATTATATGGATAATGCTTAATTTTAGCTCTGTTTTGAATTAATGTATTTTTTCCATCAGTAATGTGATATGAGCGTCTTCTGAACATCACTTGTTCTTATCAGCTTTTTCAAGCCATTGATTTATAGATTGGTTTTGATTTCCAATATACCGAGAGACAGCTGCGTGGAGCCAGCGGTAGATTAATGGGACTATTGAAAGAGCTGGATTAATACAATTACTGCAGCAGAAAGCCTGGCGAAGCTTTTTTTCTGAGTGCTAAGCTTCGGAGCAGTAATTGATCTCTTGATCTCTAAAGAGCAGATATTATTGCTTTCTGAGAGTCAGTACTAGCAGGGAGGGACTGGACTCCCATGTTTCGAGCACTGGAAGTAAGAAAAATTAGACAGTGTCCTTTTTTCTACAGTGGTATTACTACCGTTACATTAATTTGGAGGATGTCACAATTGTTCAAAATATTTCTCCACCTTTAAAAAGTAAGGGTTTTAACAGAGGCTGAATTTGGAAGAGTGACTGCTGTTTGTTCAAAGGAAGTTCATCCCAGGAAGTTTCCACCATCGTTAACAGAGACGTCAAGTGCTGGCGCCTGCATTGAAAGGCATAATAAACGTAGCATAGCACTATGTTTGCAGTCACTAATAATAATTATATGCTGTCAGGGTTGATGACTCTATCCTATTGCAATTACATTCATTGGCTAGCAGTTACAATAATCTTAATTGTAAAATAAAACATTACTTTTCATTTCATTTGTCATTTACCGTCCTATTCGTTCATTCATTGTCGTAAAGGTCTGCTATACATAAGTAAAATTAAGATGCTTGCAATACTTTTTAAGCAAATGACCTTGCTAGGGTTTTGTGATGGTTTGCATTAGTCGTTTTTGTTCGGTACTTCTTTTTCAGTCCACTTTACTCTTGATATGGTTCAAGCTTCTGGTGTCTATCACAAAGCAATAAAGACTGGAGTTTCAAATCAGGAGTGACTGCTTGGTTTCGTGGCGCATGCATTTTTGGAGCCAGACTAAGCAGGTTTAAATGGCTTTATGACACATGTTGCCTCAAGCGCATCTGTCCATCTTAATCAGAACTGTGCTTATTCCTGGTGAGGGTGGTGGCAACTCGGAGCTTATACTGGACAGCAGTCCATCACAGGACGCAAGACAGGACCACACCCTTGACACCAGTCCATCACAGGACGCAAGACAGGACCACACCCTTGACACCAGTCCATCACAGGACGCAAGACAGGACCACACCCTTGACACCAGTCCATCACAGGACGCAAGGCAGGACCACACCCTTGACACCAGTCCATCACAGGACGCAAGGCAGGACCACACCTTTGACACCAGTCCATCACAGGACGCAAGACAGGACCACACTCTTGACACCAGTCCATCACAGGACGCAAGACAGGACCACACTCTTGACACCAGTCCATCACAGGACACAAGACAGGACCACACCCTTGACACCAGTCCATCACAGGACACAAGAAAGGACTGAACCCTGGACAGGGCACCAGTCCATCACAGGACACAAGACAGGACCACACTCTTGACACCAGTCCATCACAGGACACAAGGCAGGACCATACCCTTGACACCAGTCCATCACAGGACCCAAGAAAGGACCGAACCCTGGACAGGGCACTAGTCCATCACAGGACACAAGACAGGACCACACCCCGGACAGAACAAAAGTCTGTCACAGGGCAAAAGACAGGATGCCTCACAACAGTATTTTCAGAGCCAATTGTTGACCACCAGGTTAGCTGTGTAGTAGGAAATTCAGAATGCCCCTCTGTCTTGCTTGGAAATTGTCATTCATCTATGGATGTACTGGTAGGCGGGCTTCAGGAGTAGCTAACTTGGCCCAATAGCTCAGTTTTCTTGGTGCATCTGGCATTAAATTAGTTTCCTGTAAAAAAATGTTTCTGTTCTTTATTTCCTCATCCTACATCTGTTAAAAGTTCTGACATACACTGCAGTGCTTTCCAGCAAAAAAAACAGGCACAGTGAAGGTGCCTAAGACATACCGGTCTCATGTGTAATGTGTTGTTTGTTTTAATATCAGCAATATGAATATGTATTATGAGGGCGCCTGAATGTTCTTAGTAGGTTGCACTGGGTGAAACACAACAGCATGTTAAATCTGAAACCTCTCCCACACGTTCACTGACACAGTTTCAAGCCTGCTTTACAGCATCGAATCCGTGGGGAAAGAAAACACTTTAAAGGAAGCTGGAGCACTTGCTTTTTTCATTACCATCCTCGTGCCCAAGTCTGACACACTTAGCAAATTTCTAAGAACCCTTTTGTGATGGCAATTGTAGAACCAGGTATTTATTTATAACTTGCCTTAGGTTCTTCTTTAGTTAGAAAATCACTTATTACTGTGATGAGCACATAAACATACTCTTTTCTCCTTCATATTCTAAGCTTTATGTTGTGCAGTTGTGTAATCAAGGAATTGCTTTGAGAATGAGCTGCCTTGCCTTTAGACTTCAGCTAAGTAATGATTACAAACTGCTTCTGTTTGGAGTGCAAACTCCAGCTGTGTGCTTGTTTCCAACCAGTTTTAAATTGTTCTCGTTAGGTAATCTTGTCATGTGTTAACATGTTAACATCAGCTCTGACTCCATCATTCTGTCAATGGGCACTGCAAGGAGAGCCACTTCAGTGTTTGAAGAACCTAAAGAAATTGGGTTCCTGTGGTTACAGAGAAAAGGAGGTTATTTTGACCCTCCTAAGCAACAGTTTTAATAAGACCTGCGATCGATTTAATTTTTCCTTCCCAATTGGCTAACTCGAGGGACAGTAGGCCCCGGGAGGGAGCTTTGTGCTGGCCTTGCTTGTCATCTCTGTGCGTAATCAACAGCACACCGTTGGAGTGGACACAGACACTGACACAGACCCAGAGCAGGTTGGGCACGCACACTGTCGGAGTGGACACAGATACAGATACAGACACCTACACAGACCCAGAGCAGGGTGGGCATGCACACTGTCGGAGTGGACACAGACACTGACACAGACCCAGAGCAGGGTGGGCATGCACACTGTCGGAGTGGATACAGACCCAGAGCAGGGTGGGCATGCACACTGTCGGAGTGGATACAGACCCAGAGCAGGGTGGGCATGCCTGGTTAGCTGTTCCTGCATGCTGTCGCTGTGCAAGAATCCTGGAAGACACAAGAAGGAAGAGGGGGCACATCATTAGTCTGCTGGAACACAAGGCCATTACGCAGCAAGAAGCCAGTCATTCAGGATTGCACAGCGGAGTTAATGGGGGGTGCAGTCTGAGGACTGATGGACATGCCTTTGCCTTTTTCTGGGTGCTTACAGGAGTTAGCATCGTCCTCCAGTGGTTCCTGCGATACTGGAACAGGAGCAACAGATGATTAAACTTTGTCTCATTTTCCTTTTAGTAAAAAAAAAGTCACTTACTCCACAAATTTAAAAGCCTGTTGTGTGGGTTGTGCTCACAAGTAGATGTTTTTTTTTTATCATTTAACATTTCATCACTGGTATTTTTTCCTTCAAATCCTTATTTTTTTTCCTGATTTGGTACTACGTTCTTCTGAGCTGTCAGGCAGTAATTTTTAATTAGTGGAAGAGCTTTCCCAATCAGTGTTATTATGTAAGGAGATGTGTTTGGTAAGGTGATTTTATAATGTACTGAGGCCAACTGCACATTCTACAGCTAATTAAACCAGCTGTCTAACCAAAGGGGTCTTATCATCTAAGTTTGCACAGCAGCAGAGTGAAACAGTTGAGATTGTATGTCCTCCAGATAGTCTTTTATCTAAATAATCATGGAAAGAGTGTTTTCTAACAGTATGTAGAACTGTTTTAAAAACCGTTGTGCTTGCACTTCACGAAATAGAAACACTTTGAGTGCAGTATGTAAAGGGCTGCTTAAAAACTGTTGGCGTTTCAGAATTGCTGCTGACTCTGTAGTGTAATTGTGCAAAATGAAACAGACATGTTAAGGTCCTGAACACCTCAGGGAGAGCCCTTGGGCCCAGGTTGGTGACCATGGTGACTCTCTGTATTTAGCTGCTGTGCACGCTGGCACATACCAGCTCAACCCCTGTTCCCTGTTGTAAATATCACTAAATTATGCGAGAACCTATTAGCATTAGGAGTCTGCACAACGGCTAGGCCGGGTTGTCCGTCTGGAAGCAGGGAAGTGTTTGTTTTGACCTTCAGTCTAAGCACATGGACACCTATGCCACTGACAGGCGCCCATTTTGTTGGTGTGAATAATGGAAGTAAAGCAAGGGCAGGCCAATAAATTCCAGTTCACATGTGTGCCCCAGCAAATAAGCTGCAACTTGATGCGGTTTTTCATCTTGTGGGTTTTTCAATAACGATAAGTAAGAGGTATTCCAGTAAATGGGCAGCTGCTGTTGGCATCAGTTTGACCACAGTTAACCCGTTTATTATTTCTTTCTCCTTGTTTTCTTTTCTTTCACCTCCATCCTGCATCCACCCCCTGATCTCCCTGCCTGTGCTTGACATTGAATAAGGAATCAGGTTTTTACAGATACAGCAGACTGACACTAACAAGAACCCATTCTACAGGGACTGTAGCTGGATGTCCGTTAATACTGGCTGCTTGTGGTGGTTGTGCAACTGTCATACTTTGAGTCTTGTCCAAATTAGAAAGTGTTCCTGCAAGGTTTTTTTTTTCCTCCATTGACTTTGGGGTAGAGAAAGTTTTTGCAATAAGATGTGTTTTTTATTTCTAGGCGACATTTGATAAGATGAGTTTTTCTTTTGTGGTAGTAATTTCATAATCTTTCACTGCATATTAGAATTCCTTATGCAGATTCAGGTTTATAGAGGTGATAATAAAGCCTGCAGGCTAAACAGGTGTATGTATTTATCTTATCATTTTGATCTGTGTATTTTTAACACCCTGGGAAGGAACATAGTATGTTCTGTACGTCTGGCCTTTACAAGATTGCCTAATTTAGCTTGGTCTTGGTTTATCTGTGGAAATTCTAGAGATACAGTGCTTCAGCTGTGCGTTCTCTAGAAACAAAATGGCCCCATCTAGAGCTGATTGTTTTAATTTTGTGTGTCAGATGTGCTCTAAGGAGTTCTTTCTCTTCGTTCTTTAGCAGTGTCTAAGAAACACAGGAAGTTTCATGGGATTTCTCTGATGAATGTTCGTTTATAGGTTTTGAACTGAAAGGCATGGACGTTTTAAGAGATCCAGCTGCAAGCATTCAAGAAATGAAAGAAAACATTTATTATTGTAGCATACTAATCAGATAATCATTTTTTTCATTTTGACCTTTGCAGGAATGGGGGTTCCTAGTCATAATAGTGTTTCTGTGTTTCTTACCCACAAAGCTGTGTGGTGGTATCGGTCTCATTCCTATTACCATAAAAGATACCAGTATTAAAGTATAGGCTCAAAACTTGTTTCACAACTCCATTCTGTGTTCTCGTCAAGGTATTTTTTAAAGTGAAGAAGCATTACAAAAAGGAGTATCATACTTGTGTAATGAAGTGATGCTTTAAATATTGTACTGTTCTGGATTTGCTCTGCTCCAGAATAAGGAACGGGTTGCCAGGCTGCAAAAAATGGTCATTCTCCAGGAGCACTCAAAAAACCAGCTTGATGAAATTCGTTGATCGATACAGACACTTGCCAAACAGGCTAGTAAGCATTAAATTATCCATTATGTTTTGTCCTAAATTCTAAGTCTTTAGCAAAGCAGACATTGAGAACAGTAGCTCAAGATAATGTTCATTGCTGTTATTCTGGCCACTACATTTGTATCCTGAAGTACATTTCATAAATATCAAAGGC
The DNA here is from genome assembly GCF_040954835.1 of Lepisosteus oculatus. Taxonomy (NCBI): domain Eukaryota; kingdom Metazoa; phylum Chordata; class Actinopteri; order Semionotiformes; family Lepisosteidae; genus Lepisosteus; species Lepisosteus oculatus. The sequence continues at coordinate 75,617,653 of NC_090696.1, forward strand.
AGAGGCCCATTACAAGTCCTGAGAATCTATCGTTCTTTGGCCTTGCGACTGTACACTTTTGGCTTTGCTACAGCCCATCTGTCATCTGGCAACACGTCTTGCCTGCTAAATGAAACTGTTTCAGAGAGACTGCATCTGAGGAGTTGGCATAGTACCTCACCATTGCCTGGCAGCGCACCAGAGACAGATTCAGCACCAAAGAAACAACCATTTATTGCTTGCTCATAATTCTCCACCAGTACCAGGGTTTTATTGTGAAGAATTTTGAGTAAGACTAATGAGAATTGTAAGCAGAGCTTAATGAAGTTAATTATGTTAAATGTGAAAAGGAACATTGTACCAGTTGAGTACATAAACCAAACAGAACACTACTTCGTCTGATATGTACTGTGTTTCAATGAATTTAATGTCTTTTCGTAATCCCTATTTAATTTTCATTCACGGCTACCTTCTCAATTGAGAGATTTCCTTTGATTCAAGCGTTTTGTTCTATCATATCCATCCAGCTCCTTGTTAAAGTACAGGCGAAAGTTGGGCTTCTTTATTGTCAGCATAGGCAAGAAGAACACTAACTTCAATGCAGTGAATATCTCTGTAATATAATAATAATAATAATTGCTTACACTTATATAGCGCTTTTCTGGACACTCCACTCAAAGCGCTTTACAGGTAATGGGGATCCCCTCCACCACCACCAGTGTGCAGCCCCACCCGGATGATGCGACGGCAGCCATAGTGCACCAGAACGCTCCCCACACATCAGCTATCAGTGGGGAGGAGAGCAGAGAAATGAAGCCAATTCATAGATGGGGATTATTAGGAGGCCATGATTGGTAAGGGCCAATAGGAAATTTGGCCAGGACGCCGGGGTTACACCCTTACTCTTTTCAAGAAACGCACTGGGATTTTTAATGACCACAGAGAGTCAGGACCTCGGTTTTACGTCTCATCCGAAGGACGGCACCTGTTTACAGTATAGTGTCCCCATCACTATACTGGGGCATTAGGACCCACATGGACCGCAGGGTGAGCGCCCCCTGCTGGCCCCACTAACACCTTTTCCAGCAGCAACCTTAATTTTTCCCAGGAGGTCTCCCATCCAGGTACTGACCAGGCTCACACCTGCTTAGCTAGAGAGGGTTGCCAGTTGTGAGTTGCAGAGTGATATGGCTGCTGGTATCTATCTCACTTTTATGATATAAATGTTGACATAACAACATGATATAAAGCCAATTAAACTCTAACTGCATTAACTGGTTCAGTTAATTAATTTGTTCAGTACTGTGATAGGAGAACTTTAAGCAAAATCAGGTTTTATGCTGAGAGCAGTTTTGGTTCCCAAGTAATCACACATACCCTCGTCAGCGCTGGCGTCTTTGGCTTCAAGCCACTCTCATGCTGAGCACGAGTGAGCTCCACAGGCCAGGAGCACAGCACCTGAGTGCCCAAGACTGAGCTGGCAAAGGTCGTGGCTTTAAACACTTACAGATCTGCCTTTTGGGATCTGACAGTTCTTAGGAAAGTGTGTAGTAAGCACCTTCTGCAGATGAAAGTCCCATTCCTGTGAATTAAAAATGACTTCCACAAAATGTCACAGGAAACTGGCCTTGAGGCCCTTGCGCTGCAGTGATTTGCACACGGAAGGCTCTCCACGGCTTCCGCCCCCATGTCTGAACGGTGAACGGAGCACCATGAAGAGACGTCTGCCTTCCACCCCAGCGCTCTGGAGGAAACACCTGCCGGAACGCGTTGCGAAACCGATCTGCGCAGTGCGCTTTTAGAAACCCAGTGTGAGCTGGCTGTGTGCCTTCCTCCCACTGTAGTCATCGCCCACAACAGCAGCACACAAGCTAAAAATGAACCTGTCTGTTTCAGCCCCATCCAGAGCCAGGCGGTTTGGATTTGACTCTTCCTCTTGCGTTGGGGTAGTTGGGGGGGGGTGTCGTACTCATCTCTGGGACAGTTCGTCCCTGTGACCTTTGCCCTGAGATGAGTCCCACAGCTTCAGGAGTGATCATGTCCAACTGGGGGTGGGAGGGCCTTTTACAAACCGAATAGCATTTGGTGTGTGACACTTGGTTTTTCTTCTACCTTTTTTGTACCCTGGATTCCTCTGAGCGGTCTAGTTATAAATTTTTCATAAATTTTGAAATTTTATACATTTTGCAACATCCAGATTAGTGCCGCCTACTTAAGGACCAGTCTTTGTCTGGCTGATTGCTCCTTCGGTTGTCGGTTTTCTGCGTATGGCTCCTTTTCCAAGAGAGTTTGCCTTAGACAGTCTCAGACTCATTTGGTTTCTTTGAAATGCGTCGCGTGTCTGAAATCCAAACGCCCACACAGGGAAGAGTTCATTTAGATGATTGAATGTAGAGGACGGATTTAACCTAACGATCCAGACAAGTGCTTCTAACTCAGCGCTGAGGTCTTGCGTGGAATGTGACAGTGGCTGTGGGCTATTACCACAGTCTCTTTGCAGTGGACCTCAAACGAAGTATGCATGTGTTATACTATTATACTGTTGGCCATGAATACAAATCATCATCACCATTTCAGAGACCAGCAAACCGGTCCTCGGAAAACACTGCCTCTAATGTGGCCTTGTATTGAACACGATCGATCTGTCGCCTCTTGCAGATCTGCAGCACAGCCTAGATGTGTAAAATTAGTGATATTCTTTTTAGGAACTGAATCGAAAGTTGTTGTTTTTTTTGTATTGCTTTCATCGGATTTACTTTCCTTTTTAATAGTTGAATAACAAGTGTGTAATGGTCAGCAAAAAAGACTGCTTGCCGGTTTTCTTTTCATCCAAGCGAGAGCATGGCTGACACCGCTGGCGTGCCACACGGCACTTCTGCACACAGCTTCCTGTTCCCCAGGAGAGGGGGCGTGTCCGCCTGGTGTGATGCGGTGAATTTGAGAGCCGTCCACTCGACCCCTCCAGCCCCTGACGGCCCTCTGGAGAGTCACAATCGCTGTGAAATGCAGACACCTGCCCATGGGCAGTGTTGAGTCTCCCGTGAGGAGCTGTGTATTACGTTTCAGATTTGCTCTTTTTCCCTGGCTGCTATTCATGGATCTATAGCTGATCCCTATAGTTGCAACTGGGAACGGCAAAAGTTGGCAAAATAAAGACGCCAAGCTCAGGTTTCTGCAGGATAGTTCAATTCTGATCCTTAAGACTTGATGTTTTAAAGCAACGTGTTTCTGGTGCATGATAACATTTACCATTTCCAGTCAAGTTTTACCAGGTTGCGTTTCTACATAATGTCTTGAGATGCTCAATTAGGAGACCTCATTTTATGTCAGTTTGATCACTTTGCGAATGTTATGTCACGTTACCTCCTGAGTGATTTAGGAGAGCCGGACAGGATCTGTAACTTGGCCTGATGGTTCAGACCCTGGGTACCATGCGAGCTCCCTCTATTTCCCTCTCCCGAGACTCTTCACCTACTCCTCTAGGCAGGGCTTGGCGTCTCCCAGCTCACCCTCTCTTTCATCTGTTTCCTCGTGGCAGTGTTTGACTACAGCTACAGAGACTACGTGCTGTCCTGGTACGTGGAGCTGAGCAGGGACGAGGGGCAGCTCTATCACATGCTGTCTGAGGACTTCTGGGAGATCGCCAGGCAGCTCAGGACCCGGCTGGCCGGCATCGACGTCGTGAGCTTGGTCTGCAACGACACGGTGAAAACCCTGCACGCCCACTTCTGTGACCTCAAAGCCGCCAACACCAGGTACTGATCGGTTCGTGTTCCCTCGATAGGAGAGGGCTCTCGAGTGCCAGCAGATGCTTGCAGACCAGCTGATGCTAGTTGACCCCATTTTGTGTTCGTTGTTAGCTGTCCTGTTAGCCCAGAAGGCTGTATCGATACTGAGGTGCATGCTGGGAACACTCTGCAAGACCGAAACGTTCAGCCTGTCAGTTCAACTTGGCAGACATTTCTTTGTTTATCCAATAGTATTTAACGATTTGATTTTGGGTTTGTTGAGGAATTCGGTTGTAACGACATGACTGTGGGGAATCGTATCACTACCCCAGCTTGCTCTGTTTATAGTACTGCTTTTCTATGCAAGGAAACGGCACGCGTTCATGGGCATTTCCATGTAAAATTCATAGTTTGCATCTCCAGCACCCCTGTAAATGGAATTCACACGGTCCTTCTGCAGGGCTGGTTTGATTTCAGCCAGAAACGCCATCCTCTCAGTCTCTTACCCTCAAGCACGAGCACTTACAGTACTTTGAAAATGAACGCTACAAGAGACAGTCCCTTTAGTGCATGTGGGTCTTTATTAGAATGCAAGAAAGAGAGGCAAAAGCTGAAAATAAACAGTGAAAAGTGAAAAAGCCACATTTTAATTGACTTGTTTTCCAAATGTTATGGTATATTTGAAAAGTGTTGTGCAGATAATTTGAGCATCTTTCCTCCTGAGGCTTCATTAAGGTGCTGGCTGGTCAATAATTTATATGTCTTCCCGGGAAGACAAAAGACACACTAAAATAAGTGGCGTTTTCTGCTTCTCTGGTAACATGAGGCTAAACCATGTTGTTCCCTTCAGTAACAAAAAAGCATCAGCTCTCGCATTGTGTAGGGAAAAGACATTATTAACTGGCTAAACCAGGCTTCCTTCAGTCTGCATTATGAGTGTATCTGTTGCAGCGAAATGTCACAGGCTCCCTTTTTATGAGGATTAAGACAGGACTTAAAAGGTCAGGTAACTGGAGTTCTTTATTTTAAAACAGTGAAGACTGTGGCATTGCACAACTGGGAAAAAATAGCATGAGTATTAAAATCTGACAGGTACAAAACATTGCTGAAAATCAATTTATTTAGAACTGTGTATAAACTACACGACGCACAGTGAGAAGGAATTATGTGTTGGAGTTGTAGAAGGTCACACACTGAGATACATTTCAAGGAATTGATTGCAACTGTATCGTAATGATGCGTTAAATTTGGTGCACGGCATATCTGAGCGCGTGAATACATGCTCTCCTGTTTTTGTTCCCAGTGTTTTCTGTCGAAAGGGTTTGTTAAGTGTGCTCTTTCCTCTACCCTGAAATGCAGATTTTTTTTCTTTCCTTCACATGATGAGCTGACCTCATTCCCTAACATAAACATGCGTTGTTGTCTGTGCAGTTCTTATTGGGCTGGCAGTTGTAGTGCAAGAAATGCTCAGATCTCTATCAGGCTGTGATTTGTGAGTGAGCACGCCATTCATGTTTAATTTGGCTTGTATGCTGAGAGCTGGAGTAATGGTACACACCCGAAGGTTGAATGTCAGTCCTTGATAACACAGGCTTGAAATGTCAGTCATGGTAAGAAAAGAATTTAGTTCCAGGTGTAAATATAGAACACAATAAAAGGGTAATGATTGGAGCTGTTTCGTTTTCAAGCCAGCTGTTGAGTATCTTCGATACCGCGTTTGCAGAAGTGCTGTGTCGCTCGCTGGCTCTTACTCGATTCAGCCGTGCTGTGATGATGGCGTTGTCTTATTTTGCTTTGTCGTTTTTTTACGCAGACTACTGGACCTATGATAAAGTGCCATGGGCTGAGAATATTTAAGTCTTGGCCACATTTTTTCAAAGGGTCGCCTTAGGAGTGATATGAACTTTAAGAACAAGCATTCAAGCATTAAAGCTTTAAGCAATAACAGGATATTCAAATTTTTTCAGCCCTTTGTAGATACTGTACCTTGAAATGCTGGTGAAATGTATTAGGTAATGATGGAAAACCAGTTATGGAAGCAGTTATTTATTACTAACCATTATAATGATGTTTGATGTTTAAACTGTAGTGCGTTTTTCAGTGGAGCTGACCGAGACGTACACAATCATGCAGTCACTCACACTGCCCCCCCTCCCAAACACAGACACACTCCCCCACACATCACACGCGCTGCAGTCATGCACGCAGACTTGAATGTCTGCATTGACGGGGAGCAGAACTGACCCGTGGCTTAATTCTTAGGTCACAGCTCTAATGGTGAGCCGAAAACCGGATTAATCAGAGATCTGAAGTTAATTAGCTCCGAAATGAATTTTGGAAATGGCCTGATGGCGAAAAGGGGGGCGGAGATTCATTTGAAAAACATATACTGTACCATGACTTTCTAAGCAAAATGTTAATTTGGCACTGAAGGCAGCTTGCAGTCTACACCCTGACGGCATTGTGAACTTACAGTCTGGAATGAAAAATAACAGTGCAGCATTGTGGAAGCAGAGCTGTGCCACAAAATGTAGGATGTAATCTCCTGTGTACAGTATAATGCTGAATGTCTGAGTCGGGGAGGAATGAGCTGTGTGGATGCTGAAAGTAATGTAGAGAATGAAAACAAGCAGTGGAGTGAGAAGCATGCCGTGTGCCTGCAGTACAGCAGAACAGAGGGTTCGAGGAAAGGTGGTCCTGTGTTGTGTTGTAGTGGGAGGCACAGTGGGATGTGATCCCCTGCAGGACAGGGAGCCCAGCGGTAAGGATGTGCGGCTCGTGTCCTTTTGGAAAGGTAGGTGTACAGCAGGCACTGGGAGAAGGACAGAGAGGGCGCAGCCCTGGCGTTCACAGTTTCAGGAAGGACAGTGGACACACAGGCAGGGTGGGAAATCCTGGGAATTGTGCGCGAAGTCTAGGAACTGGGTGGGACCCAGTGGGGCTGGCAGGGCTCTCGGAGGGGAGCGGATGTTTGGGGTGTGGAGAGGGCAGAGCACTGGATCAGGGGTGGCAGCAGGCAGGGAGCTGAAGCTGTCCAGTCGAAAAACCGACGCGGGCCTGGACAATGAGCTGGTGGACGAAGGAGAGATTCTTTAAAAGGAGCAGTAGTGCTCCAGGGAAAAGATGGGATTTGAATTTGCATATTGTTGAGGAATGTGGCTCCACTGTAGCAAAAGTCCCCTTTTCAATGTCAAGCCATTAGACTTTGAACCTGATATTATCATTTTTCTTTACAAGCTCGTGAAGGTGAGTGTGATGCCAAGCAGAACTTTTAAATTACACTTCATTAGTTCTCAGTTATACTTTTGACAAACCCCCCACCAGTACAGGTTATACCAGGATCGTCATTAACGCTTTGTGTGATGTACGGCACCGCTGCGCCCTTGTGAACTAAATTTGAATTGTTTTTCTTGGAACAGCAGACTTTGTCAGAGCAGAAATCCTAGCTTCTTTCAAGAAGAAGTTTGGGTGGCATCCTCGAATCAAGTAGTCACTGAAAAAAGATTGGTGGGACAAATTAGACAAGTGTTTTTATAATGGCTGTTCACAGATAACGTATTTTTTCATGTCACGCACTTGAGCCTTCACCGGGATCATTAGCTGAAATTGTTTTTATTTTAATTACTTACTTTTCAGGTTGGAATTAACCTCTTTTTTCACGGTGATGCAGCCCCCCTTTCAGACGACATTTTCTCTGTGCCTTTGTTGTTGTTGACCGTCTGAACATTTTATTCCGCTACTCACTGCACAGGAAAACCGCTCAGACAGAAATGCCATGGATTGCACATCAGAAGCACAGAAGATCTAAGTAAAAAGCTTTCCGTTGCTCTTCAGAAGTCTCTGGAAATGCATAGTAAAAAGATTTCTTCCCACAGCAAAACCCAAACCTAAAATGAATGAAAATGCAAATAAAATTGAATGAAAGCTCAGATTTGTTTTACCTGTGGAAAAAAACGTCTGTGATTTGAAAATCTATCCCCTCTGCAGGCTGTGGGGCTGTGGGAAGCGAGGCTGTAATCTTTGCTTTTCCAAAATGCTGCTCCATTGCTTTTAGCACTGAGCAAGATGTCAAATAAAAACTTTGTCCACAATCTGAAAATATGCTGATCCTGATCCTGATCACATAGACACTCAGAGGAAGTGTTGGTTTACAGTAAAAGCACATACCCTTTCCCTTTTCATACGTTTGTGGCCTTTTCTTCAGTTGTTCTGCAGTGCAGCTTCCTTTTATTATAATCAAAGTTATAATCATACGTTTTATTTGTAAAGCACCTTTCCCAACCCAAGGATGCTGTAGATCATGATAAAAGAAAAGAAAACAAGAGTCTACAGGTTTATATAGATGTAGATAGAATAATGCAGGGCAGTCACACATAGGCCCTGGGTAAAAGTTGAGTTTTGAGTTTAGATGTGAGGAGAGGTAAAGGATTTCTCTCTCAAAGAGTCGGAGGAAGGTCATTCCATAACAAAGGAGCAGTGATCGAGAAAGCACAGCCATCAGAAGTCTGAGCTGAAGGGAGCCTACACGAGGGAGTGTAAGCATCAGGGATGTATGATGGAGCCAGACATTGAATATGTGACTTTATAGGCAGCCAGTGTAGAGACTTCGGTGTAAGAGTGACATGCTGCCATTCAGGACACACCAAGGTGGCTGCAGTTTGTTCTTGGAGATGGCTGTCAGGAAGAGGAGGGACAGCTGAGCTACACAACTGTTCTCAGTGTGTGGTCCAACTGGGTGTGCTGCACATGAGAGGAGCCAGTCAGTTTCAGATCGAGAGAGGCTTTATGTATATCAGTGTATTATATGTGTAAGCTCTATCTCTCTGGGGACATGCTAGGCATACAGCAGATTTGTGTGATGCACAGATGGCAGCCTGCACACTGCTCAGATGGAAATGAACTTGTGGCGTTAACGCAACGCAGCGATAAACTGGAAACTTAACTATCGATATGTGGAAATGTTCTGTGTAAGAAAATGAATGGGTTGTGTGCGTGTATATACGGGTTATGATTATTTTTTTTTGCTGAATAACTGCACAATAATTTCCTGTCAGTTATGTGCCTATGAGACCAGGAAGGAAAAACTGTTTTGCATAATTTTTTCCCAACCTGGTGTAGTTTATCATTGCATATTCAAGGATTGGTGAGGCTTGGTATAGATGCTGCTGATAATTAGCTCCCTGAGAGGTGAATATTCCGATTCGATAAAGAAAATGAGGTTCTCAGCAGAGTCTCAGATTGCCATGTCGCCCGCTTGCCCAGTTGTCACAGTTATTGATTATTGCTTTCCAATTGTGTTGTACTGGTTTCCCACAGAAGAACGGTTTACTGACACCCTGTGGTCTGTATTGAGAAGAGGTACAGTATGTGATTTCACCTTCTGGGTCAGTTCGCTCTGCAGCCGGGAGGAGGGTGGCATTGCATCACAGTGTGCTATTTTCACTGTCAGCCTTCGATATACCGAAAGGGTTCATAGACGGAGTGAAGCAGAGACTGAAGTGTCCAGACCACACCCTGAAGCGATGAGGACACGACGTGTGGGCGCTGACAGTACACCCAGGAGAGCACAGGGGGGAAGATGACAAATCGGTCCTCTCACCTTGGCAATACGCCTGGCTGCCAAAAAAGCCACGCTTCTTTTTTAATGTTAATTAATAGTCAGCAGCCATACCACTCTGCAACTCACAACTGGCAGCCCACTGGAGCCCAGCAGGTGTGAGCCTGGTCAGTACCTGGATGGGAGACCTCCTGGGAAAAACTAAGGCTGCTGCTGGAAGAGGTGTTAGTGGGGCCAGCAGGGGGCGCTCACCCTGCGGTCCGTGTGGGTCCTAATGCCCCAGTATAGTGATGGGGACACTATACTGTAAACAGGCGCCGTCCTTCGGATGAGACGTAAAACCGAGGTCCTGACTCTCTGTGGTCATTAATAATCCCAGGGCGCTTCTCGAAGAGAGTAGGGGTGTAATTATTATTATGAATTCTAGTATTTTTGTATTTGCAAACAACAAATGCCACGGCCCCACTGCGCTTGTACCACTGCTTTGCCTTGGTCTCCCGCAGTCCGGGGGAGCCCGTCTCCGTTCCCTGCGACTGTCGGTCTCTTTCTCCGCGCGGTGACCCCGCTGTCGCCCGGCCCGCTCCGGCAGTGCGGCGCGATCACCGCTGTGGCGTTTCCCTTGCAGGCAGGAAGAGCCGCCCCGGGCTTTCCGTCTCCACCCGTGTCTGCGCAGCCCGGAGCAGGAGCTGCGGTTCCTGCGCGGCTGTGCGCGGCTGCTCATGCCCTGCCTCCTGCCCCGCAAGGACGCCCGGGCCCACAGCCTGCGGGTGGCGCTGGCAGAGGTCGTCGCCACGAAAGGTACGGATTCCCACAGCACGGGGGGGGGGGGGCGGGCGGAGGAGCGGCGTGACGGGGGGGGGGGGTCTTTCTCCTCGTGTTGGTGCCGTACAGACTGTGGGCGCGAGTGGCCTGGAGCAGCAGTGACAGCATGAGAGCGTCTTGTGAGTCTCGCAGCTGGCTGTGGAGAGGTCGGGGGCCAGCACTCTGAACCCGGGGGGTTGTGGGTTCAAATCCAAGGTGCGATGCTGCTGCTGTACCTCCGGGCAAGGTTCCTGAACCCATAATTGCTCCAGGGAAGTACCTGGCTGTACAGCTAAAACCCCAGCTGGATGAAGGCGTGCAAGTGGAAGAAGTAAGGCACTCGGAAATAAACACCAGCAGCCACATCACCCTGCAGCTCACAACTGGCAGCCCACTGAAGCTCAGCAGGTGTGAGCCTGGTCACTACCTGGTGGGGAGACCTTCTGCTGGAAGAGGTGTTAGTGGGGCCAGCAGGGGGTGCAGTGGTCTGTGTGGGCTCTGATGCCCCCGAGCTGCAGGGTGATGTGGCTGCTGGTGTTTATTTCCGAGTGCCTTACTGCTTCCACTTGCACGCCTTCATCCAGCTGGGGTTTTAGCTGTACAGCCAGGTACTTCCCTGGAGCAATTATGGGTTCAGGAACCTTGCCCGGAGGTACAGCAGCAGCATCGCACCTTGGATTTGAACCCACAACCCCCCGGTTCAGAGTGCAGGCCCCCGACCTCTCCACAGCCTGCTGGCCGTCACATGCGAGACTCACAAGATGCTCTCATGCTGTCACTGCTGCTCCAGGCCACTCGCGTCCACAGTCTGTACGGCACAAACTCACGTTGAAAAGCTCCTCTCAGGGGTGCGGGAGAGATATTTACGATCGTCGGTATTGTAGGAATAATGGACATGGAGGAAGTGAAGGGCTCCAGTGTTGATGGAAGATGGTGTCAGAGGTTCAGCTGTCCCAGACAGACACACTGAGTGAAAAGAAGAGCTGAGGCGTTTCTACCAGTCAGACATTGTTTTATGCTGTGCCTTTCAAGCAAACCATTCTTCCCAAGCTATGATTTGAAGAAACCTGAAGACTTCATTGCCTCAGTCGCACAGCAAAGCTGCATGCCTAGGCCTTCTTAATAGTCCCTAGCAGTGCTGTATACGATATGTATAGCCTTGATGAATTTTAAATAATTGCCTCTTATCAGTACTGTACTGTATATGTGTTTTGTCCTCCAGATTCTGTCACAGTGACTTAACTAATATTTCTGCACATGGTGTCCAGCTTGTGTTCGGAGCTTCAGTGCATGTTTGTTCTCCTTTTTTATTTTAAACCCTCTTTGTGGGGATGATTATCCTCATGATTCCGTAGGAAAACAGCGCAAAGCTGATTTTCAGGACAAAGCGCCTTTGTATAACCAAGCAGTATTCTACATCGGAATCTTAGGCTACTGATATTTTAGGCTCTCTCTCCTTGTGTAGTCTTTGTGGACATCGTAATTTCATTTTTGGCAGTAGGCGCTCTGGTGATGTGTATCACCCAAAGGAGTCCAAGAGTGTGCTCGCTGCAACCGTTTTTACATGATTAGATTACTGAACCTAATTCAGAGAGATTATCTGTGAAATTTCTATAATGCACTCGTTGTCTCTCTTTTCATTCACTGACTCATGTCTGGAGCTGGCGTTCCACAAGAGCAGCATGTACAGTAGATGTCTAGTTATTTTTTGTGCTGCGAATTGTTTCTTTTCTCTATCGGACGTGGAGGAACCTGCGAACGAAATTCTGAGGTGCAGCTCAGAGTCTGAGGTTTGTTTGGGTGGGGTGGAGTTTAAAAACGTCCTCATTGTACAACTTCGGCATCCCCGATCTCTGAGTTCCCCAGCACTTTCTTTCCACAGACGTTGCGTTCCGATTAGTAACAGCTGTCTTTTTAAGAATAAACAGAGCCAAGCACCAGGATCAGAAAAATCTCAGATCTGTGGCAGATTACTGATATTCTGGACGTATTTCAGTCTGGCTGAAGTCTGCGCCTCTCTTCTGCTCTCGGCACGTGTTCCTTCGCGTGAAAGAGCAGTTCTGCGGCAGGCCGGAGTCAGGCAAAGCAAATGTCAGAGCGAAGAGCCGGATTGGCCTCTACAGAAAACAGTTTTTTAGCCTCATAATGTTTTATCGCTCGCTTCACATAAAATGGGTATTGTTAGTAATAAAAAGGAGCCTCTCCCTCTGGAGGAGAGAGAAAGCAGTGTGCTCACTCTGGGGTGACTCCTGAGAGGCGCTGGGTTTAACCCCCGGCGGGGGGGAGGCGGGGGTCCGCGTCTATGGGGGGTAGACTGAGAACGGGTGGTTTGCCTTGCAGTGCTGAAGCCGCTGGTGGAGGCGCTCAGTGACCCCGACTACATCAACCGCACGCTGCTGGCCCAGCTGGAGCACCGCGAGCAGGCCACGGCGCACCACAAGAAGGCCTACACCTACGCCCCCTCCTACGAGGAGTTCATCAAGCTCATCAGCAGCAGCTCCGACGTGGACTTCCTCAAGCAGCTGAGGTGGGCCCCCTCTCCCGTCGCGGGCCGCGTCGGCAAGCGCCCTCTGTGCCGAAGCTGGATCTGCGGTCCCTTCCTTGAGCCTTGCTTTCCGAAACCTGTGTGAGGCACAGCGGGGAAAAGCCTTTCGTGTGGCAGATTTGTCAGGAAAACATGCAGTCCTAAAGTCTTAAAACGTCACTGGCTTTCAGTCGGTTTGAAACTCCCAGTGCGTACATCTGTAGCCCGTAACTGTTAACCTCGTGGTTTCGGTTGTGATTTAGTTTGAAAAGATTCTTCAAGTTTCCGGTTCGGCTTTCTTGCCCTTTTTCTCAGACCGCTGGTCTTCGCTACCCTGAGCTGTGCAATACACATTACACCAGTACACTAATAATAGGCTTTATTTACATTGGAACAAGTAATAGGTTTATTCCCTGCTGAAAAAAAGAAGAGAGAAAAAGCACAACGTTTCGGCCGCGGAGCCTTCTTCAGGTGTGAAGAATTATTGACATTGGGATGAATAGAGATGTAAAGTAGCCCGTTTGGAACAGAGGCCTCTGCAGTTTATGTGAGGCATGCTGTAACCTGGTGACCTCTTGACCTCTTGCTCCTCCGCCTGTGTATCTGCTGGGAAGCAGAAATGTGCCGCAGGTTCGTCAGTAAATCTCTTCACAAGTGTTTCACCTTTCCCTTCCCCTTTGCCGCAAATCTCTTCGGCCATTAAATTCACTTGTCGTTGGCTGCCTCTCACACAGTCGTGCGGGGATGAATCGTCCGGTGGCTCAGCCAGTCCGGGCGCTGCTCTGAGCGAAGATCGAGGGGTTCGAGCCTCAGCCTCGCCTACAGTGGCCCCCCAGAGCTGTGTGAGCTCCGACACAAAGAGCCGCCCTGTGTCCTGCTGGGCTCCTGCAGGCCTGCGATCGTACTGAGGGTCATGTTTCTCCTCGTTAGTGAAAGGCGGTGATTGTGGTGATGTAACCCGTTTAAAAGTCAAGCCTGATCCAAGGAAAATCCGCTGGAAAGACCCGAGTCTGATACCCAGCCTGTCGGTGGGACAATACCTGTGTGGCACCAGTATGTTGGGGCACCTAGGGAGAGCTCGCCAGCAGTTTCGTTTTGTGCAAGATAATGTTGGGCAAAAACATGACGTTTGGTACAACAGAACCAGAAGCTTTGTACAGCCGTTCAGAATAGTTCAACAGACCAATCGATGGCCTGACCAGTTTGCCGGTATCCTTTCTGTTCATTAAAATGTCAGTGCGAAACATCTTACACCTTTTCTGATGACTGCGGATTTGTCGTTGTTATGAGGGATAAATTCCATTTGATGCTCAGTGTGCATACATGCGCTCTAGGGAGTGTGTTTAGTGTTAAACTGTATCACAAACTCAGAGAATCGACAGAAGTTTAATTAAACGAATGAACCGTTTTATATTTGTAAATGAGGGAAAGCCTAGTTTTGTAGAGACCTGCCTGACCTTCTTGCAGTAATTAAGGAACTGCACGTGCGTGGCAAGTTTCACTTTACTGTTTGCTGAGGTACAAATTGTGGCTTTTTTCTCTCCAGAACACATATTGCATTCGGTTCGTGCGTTGAGCAGAGCTTTTATTGTTTTCACCCCCTGAAAAGGAGTAGGCCCTGTTTTGCCATTTGCTCTTCGTTTTTCCATGCACTTGCCATGATCATTTCAGTTCTCAATTTCACACTTCTGTTCAGATGGTCGGAAGAACGATGTGGCTTTCTCACTGCGGTAGCGCTCGGGAAGACCACAACGTGACTGTTTCTAATGCCCTCTGGCTTTGCGACTGGCTGATACAGAGCAGTGACTTCACTCCCGTTTACCTCTAAGTTATTTGCTGTGTAACAGCAGCCGAAAGATAAATGTGCAGCTCCAAATAAAGGAGATGAGCAGTGTGCCCTGCTATAAAATGTGAGCTGATTTATTTTCACAGCTGAACCAAGCATCAAAATTTGCCAGACTTCTAAGCAGTTGCAACAATGAGTCATAGTGCTACTTTGACCGTTGTGTGCAGTGGGGAAAAAATTGAATTTTAAATTTTAAATAATAAATATTTAAATGATGTGTATATAGAAAAATGTTTTTTTTTTTCTAAATGAAAAGTAAAACAAAACTTGTTAGAGAGAGCAGATTCCTTGATCTTATAGCTCTCCCTGGTGGCCAGATTACTTTTTTTAAACAGATCACTGGGTGTGATTACAGCTGCTCAACAGGTTACAGATCAGCTGTGTCTTTCTTAGAGCGCACTTAAGCACAAACTGTAGCAAACATTTTCAGAAACCAGGTAGGTACTTTACAAGCATTCATAAGTAAGAACGTTGACTGATCTCATTTCCTAACTTCCTTGCAATTTCAAGTTGTGATAAGTGAAGGTCTCAGCCTGCCCACATCTCACTGAAATGCCTTGAAAGGCTGTTTCGAAACAACTGTGGGCTGGTTGTCCATATCCTGCTCTTTTCCCATTATCTTGCTTTCTGGTTGTGTCAGTTTGTGTCAGTTTGCAGTAGACTCTAGCAGGAAAATAATTAGTCTTGTGCCGCGGTTTGCAGAGGAGCTGGAATGTAAAGATTTAACGACTTATCAGTTTCGGGAAATGGATACATTTGTATGGTAATGTATTCAGTGTACAGTGACTCCCAGCGGCAGATGCAGGCTTGAGAACGAAGCAGCTTGGTTCTCTCGTGGGCCCTAAGTGTGTGTGTAGCCCTGGTAAATCACATCGAAGGACATATCTGAACCACAGCTGACACTCTGAAACACAGCTTACAGCAATGATTGCACTTGAGATCTGTTCAATTGATTAGGAAGAAGTAACGCTTTGTGTGCAACTCTGCCTGCTTCCATGTTGTTTCTGTATTGAGTGGGATGTGAACATGGGATGGCCATATGTTTAAAAAAACACAATGTAAGCATTGGTTCAAATATGTGCATCAACGGGATTTACCCCCCAAAAAAACCCACACCTGATCAAGTGGTACAGTGTTCCTAAAATAAGGAACCAAGCTGACCTGCCACCAAGCCTGAGAAAGTATTGGTGCACACCAGCCATAGCTTCAGACATCAAGTAAATAGTGTGGAAGACCCATCTGATCACTGACTGTCATGACCTCCTCTTGCACAGAGAATCCGTGCTCCTTCCTTCTGGGCATCGATTTAGACTGCCTAGATTCAGATGCAGTAGAACCAAGTTGTCTTTCATTGCCACAGCTAATAACCTGCATAGCTTGGACGATTGATTGCACATTTATATGGTTTTTCTTTCTCTTCATACACACATTTGATTTGTTCATGTGTTGTGTCTTTTACATGCCTGCAAAGCAAATTTCCCAGCTGGGATAATAAAAGTAAGAAGCTTAGGGTAACTTTGTCAGGATTGGTAGCATATTGTAAAAGACTTTGAAGGATCACAAGACATTAATGAGTGTAAGATGACGGTGAAGCAATATGAGCCCTATTGGTGTCTCCCCTCAGCCTCTCTGTACCTGGTGTTTCCAGATTTCAACACCGTGTGCAGTTGTGAATGTGCCATAATGGAGATGTTCTGGCATCTGCGTATCGAGAGGCTGCAAAACAGCTCTAATGGTTAAAAGCCATAAATAATTGCACATTAGAAAGGGCCCATGATTGACTGTTGTTGGGTCTTAATGGGGAGACACGCCAACAGCATGACTATATCGGTAGTAAAAGACAAATGTTTGATTGAGAAGGAGAAAATCCTGGATTATATTTCCGAGGCATTACCGTGGCTAAAGGGAACGGGAATACAATCTCGTCACATGTGGATTACGGCTGTGTGTCTTTTGCCTTTTTCTTAGAAAGAATGGAATTACCGCAAGTCAAGACGTGTCACGTTCGAGTTGGTCCCAGACGGTTTCGATCCCCACAGTTGCAGAAACAGGAGCAGAAAGGCCCCAGCCCTTAATCTTTCGCCACGAGCTGACAAACCTTTGTCTGCTTCTTATCGGCTGGCTTGCCTCACACTGGTGATGGGCCTCTTAGAATTTCCATAGCAACATCAAGCCTATAAAAGATTGCCGATAGCAACAGACGCAGAAGGACGGTGTGTTATGGCACTAGTCTAAAAATGGAACGCAAGTGCGTAAAGAAATTTAACTTGCTGTGGCGCTGGAGTCTGCGTACATTCAGAGCCTCCATCCACCTGCTTCACGAGCCGAGCCACTCAGGGAGTTAACGAGAGAGAAAAGAATTCCTTGATCAAGAGCATCTTAGTAATGGCAGCTTTTGCTGTGGCAATTCACTCTTTTCCCCTTCTCCTCTTCGCTTCGCACCATAAGAAGAGTCTTTTAATTAAAGCCCGTCCAGAGCCCTGCCCCCAGACCCTCCGACTAAAGGACCTGCTCTCCTCAGACTGGAACAGCGAACACCTGAGACGGCAATCCATGGGAATAAATAGAGATACCCCAAGGCCTTGTTGTACAGCCTTTATTGTAATAAGAAATTACTTTTAGTGTAAATAAAAAAAAAATTGTTGTCAATTAATGAATTTATTTATGAGCGTAACATATTGCCAGGATACAAATTGCAGGCTGTGATCACCCCAGATGTTGTGCTCTCTCAGCCCAGTCTCCAGCATCCCCAGGGCACAGCTGATGTGTTCTCATCTCACACGGAGGACATTTGTGTGTGCTTTTTGTTCTTTCTCGATGTTCACCTGGCTTGACATTCAACAGGCAGTCCCCTGTTCCCAGGTGACTCTCTCGCTAATGATTTAGTGTTCACATCACATCAATGCACAGCTTTCATCATCATGACTGATCAATTAATCCAACTAGTGTCAAAACATTAAACATCATATATTAATGTGTCACGGTATCGAACTTAAATAAAGCAGTAATTTCTAAAAACATGCATGCATATACTGTATAGAGTGATTCGTTTCTTTTTATGTTTAGAACGGTGTTTTTTCCTTATGTAACAATCATTACACTCCAGCAGAGTTTGCACTTGAGATCTCTTAAATTAATTGACAGTCATAACTGATCCCCGTCATTCATGAATAATCAAAATCATTCCGATAACTTGCAATCAACACCTCAAATCCATGTACTGTACGTTTATTTTTTCAGCTCTATCAGGCATAAATAAGAGTGATAATTTGATGCTTTGTATATATGTATTCAGGGCTATTGCACAATATGCGTGGTGTTATTGTAATAAAAAACAATCACGTCCCAAGCTTTCCTAGTCACATCCTGGAAGGGAATAATTTTGTTAGAACAAGTACCAAAGCCTGACATTTCTCTTCTGGATTGCAGTGCTACAGGTATATATCTGGATATGAGGGTTAGTTCAGCAGGTGCTGTAAACCAATGGGTAATGAGTTAAAATCACCCCTTGAATACATTTATGGAAAGCCTTAGGCTTTTGCTATGGTAGCGTGCTTTGTTGGAACCTATGAATGAATGGTTTATAAAATATGTGTTTCAACTGGTTGCCCCAGCTTTTTGCTTTACGTCATTTTGCGGTGTAAAATAAGACCACTGGTCAGTTGTGTTCTCAGCAGTAACAGGTGGATGCAGAACATTCAGTACATACAGTAAGAAAGGTGATCAAGAAAAAGTCTTTGGTACTTCCAGCTCGTTTGGTTGATTAATTCCAGAATCGCAGCCAAGCCTTTCTTGAATGGGTTTAACTACTACAGTGTGACTGTGAGTAGATATCTAGTTGAATGTATTTGAACAGAATCTGTTCTCAGTCTTGTGCATTTTCCCCTTAGATTCCGTTCATGTCCAGTGGTTCATGACTCACGCTGATTTTCTGGTTTGACTTTGAGGAGCTTGGATAGACGAAATCGGGCCGCTTCAGAGACTTTTCTGTTCAAGACTGAAGACTTTTAGGGTGAAAGATGTTTGTTTGTTTGTTTTTTCTGAACGGATGACACGTCTTTGTTTCGGCAGGTACCAGATTGTGGTTGAAATCATTCAGGCAACTACGATCAGCAGCCTTCCACAGCTGAAAAAACAGAAAGGTAAGACCTGATGCCTGCAGAAGTCTGTCATTGTCTGCTATCATGAGGCCGGCTGGGACTTTAATGCCATTATTGACCTCCGCCT
The DNA here is from genome assembly GCF_040954835.1 of Lepisosteus oculatus. Taxonomy (NCBI): domain Eukaryota; kingdom Metazoa; phylum Chordata; class Actinopteri; order Semionotiformes; family Lepisosteidae; genus Lepisosteus; species Lepisosteus oculatus. Next base: position 75,636,315 of record NC_090696.1, read on the forward strand.
GTCAGAGTTCTCCATAGTGCTCAGATCCACTCTGAAGCCCTTAAAAATACTGGCAGGCATTCTGCTAAATGTAAATGGAAGCTTCTGAAAGAGAAAGTTCCAACTCTATTTTGAATTCATTTGGAGAGGAAAATCATTCTTAGTTTCCACTCCTGATCCTAGACTTAACATTTAATTTGGGTTGTTTTTGTTATTAATAATACCCAGACATCAGCTCATCACTCATCTTATAATTTGCTGTTAAAAAGCTGTTCCCTTCCAATTTTTGAAAATTGTGAAGAATCAGAATTGGTCAGACAATGGTCTGCATGGCTTTGTCTAGGCTACTGTATATAAAGCTAAAAAGAACTGCTGAGGGTCTCAGATGGAGAATTTGAGGTTTTTCTCTTATGTTCTGGAGGGTGAGGCTGCAGTAACAGGAGGGAGCTGAGGTGTTAGAAAAATATTTCCTCTGTCCTGTTCCAAGTTTTTCCCTTGTTAATTCACACGTTTAATGTAAGTACGTGTTTGTTTCCATGCGTGATGACACTCACTCTCAAATTAATTGTGGTCGAGATGTTAAGTTATTTACCTGGGCATTTTGGCTTTTGAAACCTTGAAGAACTCAGTTTCTTGTACCTGTACCTTTAAAGGTGTCAGGACAGGTGTTAAACCAATTAACGTTTTATTGATGTGACCTGAGATGTTTCCTTTATCCACACACGCTGGGAACCCGACTGTAAAGTATCGCATTGAATGGTGCCTGCTGCGTTCCTGTGCTACAGGCCCTCTGTTCCTCTCTGGACCTGGGGTCTTGATCTCTGTGTACTGTAGCTGCGTTGAGTAGAGAGTGGAAAGAGATTGAGCATGGGGCTTCTGCTCTATTCCTGTTGTCGCTGCTGTAGCGGCTTAGAAAACTGACAATTTTAAAAACCGGACGAAAAGGGTTTCTCTAAAATTGGCTTTTCTTGGCAGCGTTTTTTAATTGTGGATGCTACCACAACAGCAAAAAGAGACTTAGTTAAATTATTTGTGAACATCTTTCTTCCATTCTCAGTACACCGTACGTCGAAGGGTGCCGGTCTGTGATTGAGTGGGTCTCACCATGTTGCCATCACACTCACACTGGAGCACCTCCTCGTGAGAAAGCCATCAGTTTATGCCATTAGCACCCTGCGGTCCATGTGGGTCCTCATGCCCCAGTATAGTGACGGGGACACTATACTGTAAACAGGCGCCATCCTTCGGATGAGACGTAAAACCGAGGTCCTGACTCTCTGTGGTCATTAAAAATCCCAGGGCGCTTCTCGAAAGGAGTAGGGGTGTAACCCCGGTGTCCTGGCCAAATTTCCCATTGGTCCTTGCCAATCATGGCCTCCTAATAATCCCCATATATGAATTGGCTACATTACTCTGCTCTCCTCCCCACTGAGAGCTGGTGTGTGATGAGCGTTTTGGCGCACTATGGCTGCCGTCGCATCATCCAGGTGGGGCTGCACATTGGTGGTGGTGGAGGGGAGTCCCCATTACCTGTAAAGTGCTTTGAGTGGAGGGTCCAGAAAAGTGCTATATAAGTGTAAGCAATTATTATTATTATTATTATGATTATTATTATTATTTATTATTATTATCATCACAGGAGTTTCACTTTTCCAACGTTTTACTGTGGTTTGACAGTGGGTTGACCTTGATTTCACTGCATTTTACAACCTTGGACACAAGCCCAAGCCATTGCAATGTTCTGATTATGCTGTTGTGCATTTACCACGTTCGTAAGGGCGGCTGCTATTAAAAACATGTACATGACGAATGTTAAATAGCAGTCATGAAATTATGCTTTGATAGGGATTCCCTCTACAGCAAGGAAGACAACTCACGTATTGCATAGTGTAAGACGGAGCACCTCCAAAATCTACCCTGGTAACGTACAGGCACACAAAACTGATGGTTCCTGTTTTCAGGTGGCAGTGCAATTTCTATGTAGTTGTGGTAGCCATTCAGAACAAAATTAATGGAAAATGGCCTTTTACTGATATCTCTGAAGACCAGCTGTGCTTGTAGGAGCTGATGTTGTTGGGGATGGAAGTCTTCAGACAAGCAGCGCCTGTAAGCGAGCAGAGTGGATTTCATCACTGGAGTCTCAGCAGATAATACGGTGGTCAATACGAATCCTCCGGTGCTCTCCGTCAACACGTTTTTGACAGCAGGTGATGGATAGCACCGCGGCCCTTGTGTGATTGTAAACCTCAAAAGGTTACCTGTGCTGAATGCCCCGGCTTATTGAATGAGTGATGAATCATTTTCGTTTTCATTACAAACTGTGTGACTTAGGCATTTATCGATGTGACTTTTCGTGCTGCATCTACTGTAATGCCACATCTAAAAAAGAAATCTATAAATCAGATCGGCGTGACGCGTTCCATTAAAGTAAGCCCCTCGGGGATATTGGCGTCCGCTCTGCTCCGGCTCCGCTTCTGGCACTTTGCGATCGTTTGTTCTTGCCCAGGCAGAGCTAAAGGACAGTTACAATGTCTGAGTCTCCCACCATCACTAATTGTGTGCGGAGACGAGTACTTCGCAGCTGTCTTCTGTTGAGGAGTTTGACCCGCTCCTGGTCTCTTCAGTCTGTCGTGTGGCACAGTCTGAGGTTTCATGAGATCGGAAGAGCTGCCGAACGCTGAAGAGATACAGCATCGTTTCGTTATTTTCAGACATTTGCATTTATCAATTTGGCAGAGAGGGTGCGGTTAATGGTAATGTCATAAAGCAACAGCAATAAAATCACAGAAAACTGTAGACACAGAGTTATTGAAGTGCTGGGATGTTGTATGGTGCTCAGCAAAAGGAAGTCGATCATGGGCCTGAGCGCTTTAAGTAGGTTCAGAAGAGATGTTCTGAAGAGTTTTCGGTTTCTTCCGGATGATGGCGAGTGAGCCTGCGGTAGGTGGGTCATTTCACCACCGGGGGGCAGCACAGAGTACATTCAGAATTGGGACTTACATTGGCCTGGGCAGAGGACCCTGATCTCCCTGCCCAAGCAGGAGCTGTGGTCTTGCAGGTGAGATCACAGTACAGTTGTAGGGTGGTAAATTGACCTGATTAGAGCAACTCTTTCTGGTGGCTGATCTTAAATACAAGGTCAGAAGCAGATCCTGATTCAGTCAGATTTTATGCCTAGTGGGGCAGTTGTACTCAACGGGGGGGATATGTCATCAGGGATCAAGTGCAAAAAAACACTACATTCTGTCAAAGGAATGGCTTTGAATCTTACAGGCCAGGAGCACTGGATCAGGATTGCTCACTGCAGGTGGTATTGCAAGCCAAACGACAAATCTGTGCGCAGCCTGAGTCTGACAGCAGTTTGTCCGAAATAAATATGAGAAAGAAGTATAAAAGCATAATAATAATGAAAGTAGGATGTAGATGGAGCAGCTCAGGGAGCTAAGGGTTGACCAGGAAATGCACTGAATGTTTAGTGGCTGTGGCTGCCCTTTCCCTGCTGGGAAAGGTCATTGTCACTGAGTCTGAGAACGAGATTAATTCACTCTTCCTCCGACGTGTCGTAACTGTGAAATTAGCGGTGTGTTCAGCTGCTTCCTGTCTTCCTTTGTTTTAATTTGTAGCACTTTAGCCTGATAGAAGGGCCACGGACTCCTGCGCAGTCCTAACATTTAGACAGTGGGGTGGGGAAATGAACATTTCTCACAGGGCTCACGTTCTGTCTCTCATGAATATGTGTGCTAGCATCTGCTTCGTAATGGGCAAACTGTTCCTCCATCCGTCTATCACTGGAGAGCTCTGTGGAGAGAGCAGCTGGGAGAAGGGTCTGTGTGAACCAGGGTCATCCATCGTTTCTCTACAAGCCACGCATCCCTGTTCCTCCTCGACGACTGCGTCCTGTGTGTTTGTGTTGGACGTGCCAATAAATCAGATCTAGAAACCTTTTCCTGTTTTCTGCGCCACCCACTTAACTTGCATTTAATGAATTTTTCAGATTTGAAAGATTTTTCATCTGTATAATTAATCTTTCATAAGTTTAAATCCCAAAAAGTGCAGCGATTTGGAAAAATGTGGGTTGTGAAGAACAGAACGGGTGAAATGAGGCAAGTTTTGTGAAATTAGCACAACACTGATTTCATCTCCCATTTCGTCCCATTATGTTTATCCCTGGTGGATATAGTCTGAAGCTCTTTGATCTCGAGGACCTGGGAATTAACGTAGCAGATGGGAAATGATGGGAAACAGCTGCAGAGCATGACAGGCAGTGTGTGCCACGAATGACGCGTCTCTGAAGTAAAGATGGAGATTCCAAAACAAACGTAGCTTTGCCAGTCTGGGCAGTGAATATCTTAAAACCACAGAATGAACCCAAAATGAGGGCAGGTGGAAAGGTGACACGTGCATTAGGCGAGTTCCTCTTATAATAATAATAATTAATTTAATAATAATTGCTTACACTTATATAGCGCTTTTTCTGGACACTCCACTCAAAGCTCTTTACAGGTAATGGGGACCCCCTCCACCACCACCAGTGTGCAGCCCCACCTGGATGATGCGACGGCAGCCATAGTGCGCCAGAACACTCACCACACATCAGCTATCAGTGGGGAGGAGAGCAGAGTGATGAAGCCAGTTCATAGAGGGGGATTATTAGAAGGCCATGATTGGTAAGGGCCAATGGGGAAATTTGGCCAGGATGCCGGGGTTACACCCCTACTCTTTTCGAGAAACACCCTGGGATTTTTAATGACCACAGAGAATCAGGACCTTGGTTTTACGTCTCATCCGAAGGTCGGCGCCTGTTTACTGTATTCTTTCCCCATCACTATACTGGGGCATTAGGACCCACATGGACGGCAGGGTGAGCGCCCCCTGCTGGCCCTACTAACACCTCTTCCAGCAGCAACCTTAGTTTTTCCCAGTAGGTCTCCCATCCAGGTACTGGCCAGGCTCTGGGCTCCAGTGTGAGCCTGGTCGCTCTTAACAACCTCACGGTCCTTGCGGCGGGCGTGTGACAGGGCATGCACGACAGGCCCAGCAGAAGGACCTGGGCCGGGGCTCTCCAGCCAGCGGTGGTGCTTGTTCAGGGCGCTGGTGGAGCTCTGTGGCCTGGATGCTGCGGGTTCGAGCTGAGCCCCATTGGCAGGGTGGGGCTGTTATTCAGCCTGGGTCTCGTCGCCTCTGGGAGAAATGGCCGCTTGGCTTGCCAGTTCCCAGGGCGGGCGACACGCCGGGTCCTCATCCAGGCAGGGACCGGGTCGCAGCTGTAAAAAATAAAAGAACAGCTAAGGATGTCTAGGCCCAGTGGGCAAGGGGAGGATATAAGCTATCAGTGATTTCCAGGAAGAAGGGACGGCGAAAGTCCAGCCTGTCGTTCCTGTGTCCTTGCAGACAGCAAAGGCAAGGAGACGGCGGCGATGAAGGCGGACCTGCTGAGGGCCCGGAACATGAAGAGGTACATCAACCAGCTGACCGTGGCCAAGAAGCAGTGTGAGAAGAGGATTCGGCTGCTGGGAGGCCCAGCTTACGACCAGCCGGACGACGGAGCCTCGGATGAAAACGAGGAGCCCCAGAGCCAGCGGGTAAGACGGGTCTCCTAAAACCAGACAGTCCTGACTGAAGGAAGCAGGTGGCACCGGCAGTAAGTCTTCAGCTGCTTCACAACTCTGTAGTGCAGGTACCAGCCTGCAAACACACCCGCGTCCAGCTGTCATTCACTCAGTGGCCTGTACATGTTTGATTTTCTTACCCGCGGCACCATCTGCAGCGGCTCCAAAGCCAAGGTCCCGCTTGTACTAATCGCCAGAACTGTTTGTACAGGTGGAATGAAGGGATTGACATTCGCGGTCGTTTTTAGATCGATTAAATCCAATAAACTCCCTTTCGTGTAGCGGCGTACTGTGTGAAAATAACCTTCGATTTCGCTGAAACTAAGAAGAACCATTAGTGTAGAAACTGTCAGTCTGAAACTTTGTGGAGCCAAAAATGTCCATTTGCAGTGTCAGAGAATACTGTATGTATGATGCATCACTCTGGTTGCGAGTTTCTGTCATAATGGATATTTTTAGTTTTGTTCATTAGACGCCCAGCAAATTGTCAGTTTTGTCTGCAGAGCAGTGGAGATGTCATCACTGTGACAGATGGGTGAAGTACAGAGGCACATTCGGGGAGGGATGAGAATCCTGTATTCAATGGCGTTCAGCGAGTCAGTATTCGTCACCACACATTCCTTCCCATTTCAGGGTCTCATCACCAGGGGTTTGTCAGAAAGAAATCAGGAAGGAGGCTGAATAATGAGCACGAGCACCGCGCTTGTCTTCCTCCTTACATCGAGTGGCATAGGTCTGTAATTGCGTCAACCCAGACCCGCAGGCACCACCTGCTGTAGTTTACCACTCCGGTGCTCTGCCTGGTTCGACTCCTCAAGCCCGAAAGGACCGTAACGCGGACCTTCGCGCTGCCTCTGTCCGAACAGCCCTTCGTTCCGCCAGCCGCTGAGCCTGTCGCGGTTTCTCCTGCGCGCCGCCTCTCCGAGACGGGGCGCTGGGATTCGGCATTAAACCCCACCATCGTTGACGCGCAAAACTGCAGCCCTGCTGCTCGGCGTCTTGTGAGTCACGGTGAGGTCACTCCAGTGAGGGGATCTGCCACAGAGCGTGGCAGCGCTGAGTCATCTGATGGCTGAGTGATCAGTTTATTTGCCCGTTAAATCTGTAGGGACCACCCCAGCGGGAGCAGTCATACGGCATGGTCTTTGCTCTGGAGGGTGATGGGTGGAGCACCTCAAGTAACTTTGAATTTGAACCGATGGGAGACCAGGGTCCCATCTACCAGGGTAATGCTTCTCCGCGCTGTCGCCTCCTGTGTCAGTAAATGGGCAAATGACCTGCTGGACAGGGCCAAGAACACTTCCTGTCAGTTTGCAGCAGTGCTGGAGTCTTGTGACAGATGAGCAACAAATGAACCAGCACCTTTGCACTGCGACACTCTCTACACTCCTTGCACATAATCAACAATCATGGCAGCAAAAAAAATTGTGCAAACCATGCGATTTTTTAAAAGTATTTCGTAATAAGCGGGGGCTAACAAGGAGTTCAGGAAAAGGAAATAGGTTGTAGCATTTGTACAGTTAAATACTGCGGTCTCTCCTAATGTCATGGTAATCTGTAAAAATATAAATTGTCTCTAAAATGTTTCATTTTTTCTTGCAAACCCTTACTCAGCGTTAAACTGAGCTTACCTCATGCTTTGATCTAGAATAGAAAACAATTATGATTTGCCAGCGTTTTTTATACCTCGGATGTGAAGCATAAATCCTTTACAATTATCTACGAGGGAAAAGTCTAAGTGTGCAGCTCTGTAAATGAACAAGTGAAAATGTGCCCCTGAACCTGAGAAGCCACACCAGTCCTACTTCAATGGCTCTCAGCCTTGCGTTCATCAAGCAAAAGAAAAGCCGAGTAAAAATGAACACCTAATGTACAATGCACATAATTGTGGCGTCCTTGTAAGTTCTCTTCATTTCCCTCCTGGCTGGTATCCGTTTCAGCCACTGCCCGAGCCTCGCTGGCGGCTCGATGAAAATTATAATTGCAAATCCGACACCGACCGCGCAACAGGGGCGGTAAATCAGTGCAGTGTGTTTGCAGAAAACTCAGCTCAAGGAAAATTGGTTTTTAGAATGTTAATGATCCATTTTCATAAACCTTATTGTCAGGAAAGGAATCCCACTGTGTAGGTCTTGATATTAAGTCATAATACACCCAGTGTGCACCTTAGAACATAATTTGATCACACGTATTGAGGTGGAATGGGATGTTGAATCCCGTTCTATGTTTAAAGAATGGTTTGTAATATCTCAGTGGGCTCTGTCTTAGCGATGGTTTCCACAGTAGTTGTCATGAGGGCTACGTCCTGATTTAACCATGATGAGATCAGTAGCACAACCCAAACCCCACTGGTAAAAGCTTGCTGGACTAAACTTTCTTTTTCTTCTAACGCAAAATTGCAATAAGGGTCATACGTCTGATCGGGGAGGGGTTTGACATCTGCTAATGCCTGTTTTCATAGTTTTTCCACACCTGCCAGATTCACAAAGCGGTGACATTTGCACACTGTGCTGTTCGTAGAGGTCTTGTTTGATGATGCACTGAGCCCAGCCTGGTTTAAAAAATACAATTAAAAAATGGTTTTATCCTCTTCAGGATGGGCAAGCTCCTGAAACTGTAGTTCCTGGCTCTACTGTTGAAACCAGTCTGTGCAGTGCATGTTCCTCTGACGCGGAGCGGTCTGTTTCGCCAGATCCTTCAGTTCGAGGAGATCATGTCCAGCGCCAAGTACCGCGAGCATTTCCGCATTTACATGGAGAGGGTGGACAAGAGGGCCCTCGTTAGCTTCTGGGAGTCCGTGGAGTACCTGAAGAACGCTAACAAGGTAACGCCACCTGGTGTCCGTCACTGCCCCAATGCGAGCAGCAGGCAGGTCGGGAGTCTCGGGCTGCGAGGAGCTGCCCGTCGTGCCTTGGGGGAGACTAAGACAGGCCAGTGGCACCTTCAGGTTGATAAGGATTGTACAAACCTAGCAGTCCTCATGACCGAAGGAGCCTGCTTTTAGACAGAAGCAGTGACGTGTAATAACAAGACCCACAGGGCTCGGGAGCCACAGAGAACACACGCTCTCCGGAGGACCAGCCCTTACCCCCTCTAGAACGTCTCATGTGGTTTCTTTGTGCTCAAGGAGCTGCAGAAGATGTCCCGTTAAAAGTGGGACGAGCGGTTCAAGAATCGGGTGACTCACAAGGCAGCACAGACCCCGTCCAGCCATTGTCTAACTGCTTTATCCCTTATACAGGGTCACGGGGGAGACCCTGGCAGGCAACAGGCTCATGGGAGGGTACGCCCTGGGTGGGACGCTGGTCCACTGTGACGCAGACACAGACACACACACCAGGGCCAGCACTGCATATACAATAAACCTGTTGAACTTTATGGCCATATGTAACCGGCACATGTACTGACAACTTTTTTTTTTTTTTTTTTTTTTACACCACCGCTCCACAGAACGAAATCCCTCAGTTGGTGGGCGAGATCTACCAGAACTTCTTTGTGGAAAGCAGGGAGATCCCCGTGGAAAAGGCCCTGTACAAAGAGATCCAGCAGACGCTGATAGGGAACAAGGGCACGGAGGTCTTCGGCAAGGTCCAGGGCGACGTCTACGAGACCATGAAGGAGCGGTTCTACCCCTCGTTCCTGGTCAGCGACGTGTACGACAGGCTGATGAGGAAGGAGGAGGAGCGCAGCAGCTCCCAGTCCAGCAGCGAGGACAAGGACGAGGCGGTGAGGAGGCCTGTCTCCGACAACAAACCCCAACCCCCCGGAACCACAGGACCTCTGCCGCCTGAACCTCCTTCCTTGTCTTGGAAAGGGGGGTTTTCCCACAACCCTTATCACAGCTTCAGGCCCATGTCAGGACCGATCTAATGAATGGTCCTCCTGACTGGAAGGAGCCTCAAAGAAAGACAGACAAGGGTACAGCACTGTTCATGGGACATGTGAGCTCCCAGTCGGTTTTCCAGCGCTAGTCGCTAGTTTTAGAGTTCAATCAGTGATTGGAGTGGGGCAGTAATTGTTCGTGCTGGGTTGTGTTCTGTGAGTTGTGAGTTGTGTTCTTGCAGGGGGCTGTGTCCCCCTAGCAGCAGAATACAGTATCTCGAGTCTCACGGGCTGTACTGTCAGGCTCTGGTCAATCTGCAGCATGGATGCTGTATTGCTTTTTCCTCACACGTGCCTTTGAAAATGAGGGAATGCTTCTGGTTTCCGATATGTGCTAGTGACACCGAAATAATTATTGTCTGTGATGTAAACTAGGAGCCGATTGATTTTTAGACAGAAGCAATACTAATTTCTAAAAGATGTTACGCAATTTCCGCCAAAAAGACCCCCAAAAAAAAGTTTTCTTGCAGGAGCAGGTGTAATTTATTTAATTAGGCAAATGTCCCTGGGGCGGGTCCAGGTAGTTAATAAGATGAACAAGGTGACTGAAAACAAGTTAAAGCACGAAGCTGCTGAGGTTGTCCCTTAATTGTCTAACCAATTAAGATGAAGTTTGTGCCCCTGGCACGTCTTGCCCTTTGTCAGGCTGGTTTCTGCTCTTCCAGAGCCAGGCTTGTGAAAGCAGTGAGGGGGCTCTGGATGACGGCAGCACTGGGATCAATGAGCAAGCCACCTACACTGCCAGCAAGCTCAGCCAGCTGCACGAGAAGCTGGAGTACAAGAGGCAGGCTCTGGGCTCCATTCTGAACGCGCCCAAACCCGACAGGAAGGTATCTGGATTAACTCCTCTCCCCCCCCCAGGCAGGGCTCAGCGTTGAGCTTTCTGTGCAGCCCGTGTGTTCACAGCTTTGTGCATCAATGACTTTGGAGGTTCTGAGATGAGTGGCCCAGGGGAGATCTGTGTTGTGTGATTTTCTTTTCTTGTGTGCTCCGACGGCAGTCACGTTCTGTAACGTCCCCTGCCTTCTGCCTCATTGATATTCCCCCTGCAGGGCAACAGTGCTCTCTTGATTTGAGGGACGTAACTGTCAGTTTCTGCAGCACAGTACCCGTGTCCTTCCAATTATAGAAATGTCACCCAGCACTGAGCCGTAAGAGGTCATTGATCTTCTGTGTTCTGTCATTTCCACAAAGCACGGCCTTTACAAAAAAGCACTTATTAACATTAGACGTCTGTCTGCTCCAGACCGGTGACGACAGTAGCATCCCAGTAAGATCATTCCACAGCCGAAACGTTGTGTTCCTTTCCTCTGCCTTTCGGGATGGAATTATCCTGGACCCGTTCCATCCCAGTAATGCGTTCTGTTGCCCCTCCGCCCGGATTCCTTGCGGAAAAGGCCGGCGAGGCGGCCTTCACCTGCCTGTTTTCCAGAGGAGGGTCCCAAGCCCTGTCCCCTCTCTTGACAGATCGTGTCCAGGCTGAAGGAGGAGATCGGCACCATGGAGAGGGAGCACAGCAGCCTGCAGCTCCACCTGAAGCGCACCGACTGGTGGTGTGAGAACCTGGGCATGTGGCGAGCGCTCATCCACAGCGGAGAGGTAGCGGGCCGCGGGGGGCGTGTCGGAGCGCTGCTGCCTGCCTCTGCTTCTCAAGCCGCTGTTCCGCTGCGGGCCACGTGCCTCAGTGGTCAATCTCACAATTCCCCCCCCCCCCGACCCTGCGAAAGGCATGTAGGCTTTCCTGTTTCTTCTGGAGGGCAAAGAGAGGTTTCCGCTCGTCGGTTCTGCTTCTGCCTCTCTGCTGTTGGGACTGACGTGAGCCCCCCACCCCATTCTCCTAGAATTACTCGCCTCGAGAATCTACCGTGACAGCTCTCGTCTCTGAGATGCGTTTTGCGAGAGGTCCCGGGGGTGTCAAAGAGTGCAGCTCTGTCCCAGTCGGTGCTGGTCTGCAGAAATAGGGATATGCCAGGAGTAGAAAAGAAAACCCACCGACCGGAGACGAGACAGCACAGAGAGCAAGATCAGGCTGAAGCACCGTGCTTCCTCGTGGCATGTGCCCTGAGGTGCTTTGTATCTGCTAATGGATGCAAAGAAGAAATTGTGGGGACTTTTGTCAGAACAAACCAGGCCATCTGCTAGACTTGTGAGCTGTTTATTCTCTGCTCTTTGAAGTAATGGGGTTCGCATCCGGTTGTCTGACTGTATGGTTTTCAACCCTGTTGGGTGGATTTATCCTCTGTTTCAATACAGGACAGTTTCCTTCCAGTTTTTTTAAATAAAAGGATGATGCCCGAACTACTGGGGAAAGGTTCCTTTTGGGGCAGAGCTGGGCCTTTAGTCTTTTACTTCATGCCTAACTCTTTCCATTAGTTTTCTAGCGCCTTAACTGTGGACATGAATGAATGGCAATAACCTGCTGCTGAGATCACTGAAGCTTTGTGGAGGGGTTTAATCGCACAGGGAATTGATGAGCAGCTGTACTGCATGGGCAGAGTGAACTGCAGAGATGAAGTTGAAATAATAATAATGAAATCCACTGCTGGTGGCAATCATAATGTCTGTGTTCCACAATGCAGATCGTGAATTTCATTTCGATTTTTGAAAGAATGCAAAAGATACTTCGCAGTTATTTCTGGTTGCCCAGTATCCTGAAAAAACGACTCCTTTTCCACACCTTGGACGAAGTGGGCTGGGGGGAAAGAACAGTACCTGTTGTTTTAGCGAAGGGAATTTCGGTTGACTGATTTTTGTTTTTTAAGCGAAAACGCGAGATCAGGGAGATTGGGCTTTTGCCATTCCGAAGGGTAAAACTCGGCTGTGGCTTCTCGTTCCCGCAGGCCACGGAGGAGAACGGGGAGCAGATGCCCGTGTACTCGGTCTCCGTGCACTTGCTCGAAGCCGGGGACTCGGAGAAGAACAGGTGGACAGTTTGTAGGAGACTGAGCGAATTCCAGATGTTGCACAGGAAGCTCAGTGAGGTAATTTTTTTTAATTGCTCCCCACTAATGTACGACACCCACAAGCATCTGTTGACAGTTCCTTCCGAGTGTTTTCGCGGGCGGCGATGTGCAGTCGTTCGGAAGGGGGGGGGGAGGTCCAGGAAAAGCGTTAAAAACGCAGCCCACTGTGTGGCTGTGTTGTCATAGAAACGGAGCGAGCGGGGATGCATCTCTCCTGATACGTTCGGGGGGAAACTGGTCCTGAAACCCGAAGAAAAGATGGGAAGCGAGGTCCGAGTCTTGCAGTTCAATATTCTCGCCGCTGTTTTTTCCAGTGTTTCCCATCGTTGAAAAAAGTACAGCTGCCTTCTGTCAGCAAGCTGCCGTTTAAATCCGTAGACCAAAAATTCCTGGAGAAATCCAAAAACCAGCTGAATACCTTCTTACAGGTGAGACATGCTCTTACTGTGAAATGAATGCATACCTCTGTTCAAGCCCTTTTCTGTCTCTAATCACAGTGTGTTATATTTGTTTCCTATTTAGACTTGGGAAGGATGAATTCACAATAGTGCAGTGAAATAATTTCCCTCTGAAAACAGTTGACCTCGTCAAGCAATTAACAGATGAATTTTAAATCCCAAATTTCTGTGTGTGATTTAACTCCACTGTGCTCGTGTAAAAAAATAATAGGAACCTTTGTAAATGTGCTGTTTTGGATGTTAGTGAGGTAGGAGTTCTCCTTCGTCAACATGAAGGAGATTTTCTTCTTCAGTGCAGCATACAGCGTCATAAATTGTTACAGCAGTGAGAAACCACTGCTCGTTCCCTGTGAAGTCTGCAGCCTCGACAGGCTCGTTAGATACCTCAAATGAGGCTCAAGTAAGATTCCGGCGTGTTTGGAAGGCGGAGTGTGTTCCTCACACGGTGTGTTCTCCGGTGACATAGCTGTCGCCCCCTCTGTCTCGCTCTTGAACAGAAAACGCTGACGGATGAGCGGTTGTGTCAGAGCGAGGCCCTGTACGCCTTCCTGAGCCCCTCCCCCGAGCACCTGAAGGCCGTCGACAGTCAGGGCAAGAAGCCCTCCTTCTCCCTGGCCTCCTTCCTGGAGCGGCTGCCTGGGGACTTCTTCTCTCACCAGGAGGTCAGTGAGGGCCGGCCCGGCGACCAGCTGCGGGGCTTTTACCACACGTGTTCTCGGGGCGAGAAAAGAACCTTTACAGTACGTACAGGCTGGCAACAAAACCCATCCGCCTGCAACGCCCAGCACTTTGCAACTTGGGGAGATTGGCGGTCCTGTCAAGTAGGCATCAAGTAGGTTTCTTTTTCTCCTTGGGTTCCTTGCAAGGATGGGCCATAATTGAAGCACAATCCTGGAGTCTTTTCTTTTCCTATAATGTGCAAACCCGTAGAGAGTCCCAGACGCTCTAACTAATCAATCATGAGTTGACCAGTTAAGGTCCAAAAAGCCATAGCTTCAACCTTGAGGAGTGACTCAGATTCAAAGGATTCAATGAAGGATCAAGTATCCTTCACCCTCCAGTATCCTCCAGGCTACAGTTTTAGCTCTGTGCCCCGATTAATTATTCCACTATTAGCTAGTGTGTGTATAGCAGGCAGAAGGAAACTGATTCTCTCAGATTGTTCTCTTACGTGTATCAGTACCCCCAAGAGATAAAACGAGGTGTGGCTTGGTTAGGTCTCATCGGTGCGTTGCAACCTTGATGAAGCCCCTGTTGCCATTGCAGCCTAGTTTTAGGGCTCCAGCCCCTCTTAAACCTGCAAAGAGGTTTGTTCTCTTTCACTTTCACTTTTAACCGTTTAAGGGCGTTATCTGCTGCTTAAACAGGGCAAGGCCTTCATGTGAGCGTTGCGTCGGCAGCATGACTCTGATCGTGGCCTCCGCGTGCCGGGATTCTTCCGGACAGACGCCGAACTGACACACGCTGACAGTAGCGCAGAACACAGTGGGAAACCCTCTGCTCCTGTAAGCAGCGCTGCAGTGTGCGGGGGGAGGAGTCGACCTGCCTTCTGTAACGGGGGCCTCTCTCCATCCCGGCTCTTCCTCAGGAGGAAGCTGAGGAGGACAGCGACCTTTCGGACTACGGGGAGGAGATGGACGGGAAGAAGGATTCCCTCGCGGAGCCGTGCTTCATGCTGATTGGAGAAATCTTCGAGCTCCGGGGCAGTAAGTCACTGTGGCCCCTGGGGTTCCCATGAAGGGACTGGGGATGGGGCTGGGGCTGAACTGCTTTATAAAAAAACACCCTGGAGGAATTGCTGGTAAACATCCAGGGCTGTGATGCCACTTCTGGCGACTCATTTGCCTCTTTGTGTTAGAATCTGAGAAACACCATCCTTTTAATTGAATAGTGCGATTGTTAGGTTAGATTTCCCGGAGGTCAAGTCACAGACACTTGGCAGGAGCTTGCTGTTCCTGTCAAGTTACGGAGTTTCTTTTTGAATTTCCTTTTGAGATTGTACAACCGGTGTAGCTCATCTCACTCAGAGATATTTGCCTCCACCTCCCCCCATCAAATGAAGAGATTAAATACTTCTTGGACTAGTAAGAGCTGGATTGATGCAGCATTTCCTTTATGTTTTGATGACACTATCTCTACTTAACTGGAATGTCAGATTCTGTGCACTTTGAAGTATATCATATTTCGGCTGTAGGTGAATTTAGATGAAATTGATCAACATTGCCAGACAGCTATAGAATAGTATCCTTTTAATCTGATGACTGTTCCCCGGGCTCTCTGCTACAAGCGGATTGCATTTTCCCTGGTTCCAATTATATTCTATTTGAGCTGTGCTGGTGTTTTATACAGAAAGGAGTTTTTTAAAAAGAAAATATTGAACCGAATCGTTAATGTCTGTTAAACAATGACAGCAGACATTTTCAGGGAAGACAGTTCTTGGTTCTGTAGGTGCCAATACAGTAAATAGCCTAGGACACCGCTTCAGAGGTGAGCTTGGGGTTTAATAAAGTTTTAGTGCTACAACTGTGTGACATGCCATTAAATTAACTTGGTGTTCAGGGGTGGGAACATTTCTCTTCTCATTTGGCCTCCTGTATCTCTGAATTTAATCTTCTTCTCTCCCTGCACCTGTTGCTCCCTGTGGCTTGGCGTGGAGCAGTGTCCATTGTAGTCTCTGCATTTGGACACTGGTGCTTATATACAGTAGCTTGTATAATACAAATACACCCTGATTATGTAGGGGTATTAATATTCAGTGTAGCTTCTGTTGTGAGTTTAATGCAGGAACTCAGTGTGCCTTGTTGTTATTACAGGCCAAAGGGAGGGATCAGCCCATTCAGGAAAAAAAACGCAGCAGTTCGCTTTTCATGGTCATTTGGCTCCTCTGGCCTGCTTTTATAGCTAACTGATCCAGGGATCTCATCCAGCTGTGTCTTGGCTTCAACAGCAAGGCTGGGTGGCTTATTCTGTACCCCCAGAGCCCTCTGGATAAAGACCTGCCTCCCGCTCTCTGTGGTCCTCAATAGCCGCGTTTGTTGTCAGCGCGCTGAATTACTAAAGAGCTTTCGGCACTTGTCCGTCGCAGGCGATGGGAATGTCCTTTCGAAATAACAGTTTTATCAGATGCTTCCATCAAGTGGACAAGGTACAGCTGAGGCTTGTGGCAGTTTTCGCAGTCCTTTCGTACACGGTGAACGCACTCCTTGTGAAATCCCTTGAGGCCTCTCCACAGTTTCGCTGTTGAATAACTCGTACATTTGCATGTGTGTCTGCTCTGCTTCTCAGTACACCTGAGATATATATACCCGAGTGCACAGTACTCAGCATTCAGATATCTTGTGAGCATTCTTTACCATCTATATTAGTTTTCAGCTGCTGACATAAGAGCCCCATGTCTAGTCATTCAGATGATATCACTTTGATTTACTTCGTATTAGATATGCCAGTGTTGGTTTGCCATACCTCAGTACTGTTAGGTCTAGCTCATATTTTATTTTAATGGACACCGTCCTTTAGCAGAGCTCATACTAGATGCGAAAAATAATTTGTCTTGTCACCTGGTGTTTATTGGTGTCTGTATAACAAGCAAATGGAAATTTTACTGGACAATTTAGAGGATCCACTGCTTAGCTTTTAAACTTTGTTGTTCTGCTGTGTGCAAAAGTGTTTTTTTATGAGCATTCAAATTATATCACATGAATGTTTTGAAAACATTTTTCTTTTTTTTTTGTCTTTTGGCATCTTTCTACTGTAGTGTTTAAGTGGGTGAGGAAGACACTAATTGCACTAGTTCAAGTCACATTTGGACGAACCATTAACAAGTAAGTGCTGCTTATTCTTCCCAGATGAGCTACTCATTAGGGTTATGCAGATGTACCACAAAAGATGAAAATGACCAAGTAACATTCACTAACAAGCGCTGTAAATTTGGAACCATAATAGTTACTCCAGCCACCTTAGAGTAAGGGGCATGCTGGACTGAACTATTGTGTAACAGTAGCGAACCATAACTTCTGTAAGGAAAGGTAAGAAAAGGATGGTCCACTTGAAGACTTACAGTGGCTATCAAAGTATTCAGCCCCCCCCACATGTTCTCACATTTTACTGTGTTACAATAGAATTATAATGTATTTATTTGGGATTTTTTCTTTTGATCAACGGGCAGGGGCAAAAACTTTCAGTTAAATGTGTGATGTTTCCATTCTGAAACACAATAAAATGTCAAAAAGTCCAAGGGGGGGTGAAGGCTTTACAGAGTTAGCTGGACAGCCTTGAGCCGGCCAAGGAGTCCTGGTGTCAGGAGCTCCTGCAGAGCGCCAGGCTCCTGTGAGTTTTCAGGGACATTGAGAAGAGCTGCCGAGACTCAGTCAGGTGCAAGAATGTCTGCTAATTGCACCTAAAAATAGGTGCTCATTGCAAGCTGGAGGTGGATGTTTGAGGCAGTTGGTAAGGTGGAAAATTGGCCACAGAATGGAAGAAGAATCGTTTCCCAGACTGTGAAAAATTCTGCTTGTTCCTTCACTGGGACTCTTCATCCGGCATCTGTCCCCCAAGCTGGAAAATGCATAGCTGTTAAGAGGGGGAAAAAAAACAATTGGTCTCTCTTTTCCAGGAAAAGGCTGCTTGCACTTAACACGCTGCAATTACAGTACCTCTTGTTCCATGATGACTATTAGCTGAAATTAGCTGTTGGCACTTTGTGACTTCAGCATTTCTGTTTTTCTCCCAATAATGGCTGCAGATTAAATGATGTAATCACAGAGAGTGGATGATGTCCATGTTCCTGCTGCTATTGATCGGGGTCATAAACGGCACCAACATCTCTCCTACGAGTAACTGATTTTCACTTTACAATGTGAAGTGCTTTCCTTGACAGGACACTCCCCTACTCTGTTCCATTAGCAAGAATGAATCCTTTTCAGTTGCATCAGCTGAAGCTGACCTACAGTATCCTGCCAAAAGACTCCTTGATCATGACCATCAAAGGAGTGACTGACTGACTGGGAGAATCTGATATTGACAATGGGTCCTTCCATTAGTGTAGAAGAGGGTTCTCAGCACTGACTGTGGTGCCTTACAATGACTGCTTACTGCACATCAACACCAAATTGAATTGTCTTCTCATCATGCAGCTTGACAGAAGCCTTACATTTGATTTTTTGTGATTACTGGGAGGAGGGGAAGATTCGCCAGTTCGCAAGCACTTGAAAGAGTTTGAACACTTGCAAGATCGCTAATGTAATATTTCAAAGACGGGAAGAGCCCCAGTATTTCTAGTATTTCCACCAAATCCACTCAACACACGGCAGCTTTCTAAACTCCGGCACATGTGTGTGCTGGCGTGGTCCCGCACATACGGGGCGAGTTACTTAGGGCAGGGGCTCGTTCAGACGGCTGTATCGTGTAAATCGTGTAGGTGCAGCAGCAGCAGCACAGCTCTGTCCCCATACAGAAGGGAGAACACAATACAGCTCCCCACCCACAGTGACGTGCTTTCCCATGTGTCCCCTCGCTGCCAGGGTGATCGCCCACGATTCCAGCTCTGTAGACAGGTGAGGCAGTTGGCAAGATGGACAGCTGGCCACAGAGTGGAACAAGAATCGTTTCCCAGTCTGTGAAGCATTCTGCTTGTTCTTTCACTAGGACTCTTCATCCGTCATCTGTCTCCTAAGCTGGGAAATGCATAGCTGTTAAGAGGGGGAAAAAAAAACAATTGCATGTACAGTACAGTGTACGGTATATACTGTATCAGACACTGCCAAACACAGTGGGTGATGTTCTCAGTACTTTCCTGAACTGTACAAGTGTCCCATAGGCCAATGATATTGACTCCTGATCTTGGAATATGCACCATCCTAGACTTTTAATGGCACTGCTTTGAATGCATTGTTCACTTAATAAGTGTACATTCTAACGTCTCGTTTCCATGTCTTTACTCATGAAGTGTTATCAATTGTCTATAAAGCCCAGCGGGCTGTGACCAGACCAGGAGTTTAATAGCCCTGCCCCTAGACACAGCTTCTGCTGCAAGAGATCTGACTGAGTGTTTTCCCCTGCAGGCAGATCCGCGACACGGTGAACTGGATCTTCAGCGAGCAGATGCTGGTTTATTACATCAACGTTTTCCGGGACACCTTCTGGCCAAACGGGAAGCTTGCGCCTCCAACGGCGCCCAGGACAGAATCGCAGCGACAGGAAACGAAGGAAAGAGCGCAGCAGAAGCTGCTGGAAAATATCCCAGGTAGCTTCTCACTTCGCAGGGCACCTGTGTGAGAGACGGGGAGCCCAGTTTTTCATTCAGTCCACTCTGCGGTACTGGCTGGTGTTGCTTAATTCCCCCGCTGTCTCTGGGTTAATTATAACCGATTTGCTTCTAATAAGAGACATTCACACTGGCCACAAAGCAAGGGAATTTAATACGTGCTTTCCAGCAGTAGACTCAATTTTTAATTGTTTTCTACTCCATTAAGTTTAAGTTGATGTGTTTTGTAATCATTGAACTTCATCGGTCTGGGTCAGTGAATTCTACAGATATACACGACCCCTTAAAGAGAAGTCAAGAGCAACCAAGCTCTGCGACTGAAAGCCATGTGTACCTTTTGATAGCAAATTGCTTCCAGAGAGATTTGTCAATTTTGAAAACAAAAAAATCACAAATCAAACATCTAAACTGTATAAACTGTACAGTATTGATAATAATGACAGAAACAGGTAAACTCTGAATATATTGCAAATTATTTTTAGCATACTGTACATCAAATGTCTTAGCCAGCAGCCATATCACTCTGCAACTCACAACTGGCAACCCACTGAAGCTCAGCAGGTGTGAGCCTGGTCAGTACCTGGATGGAGACCTCCTGGGAAAAACTAGGAGCTGGAAGAGATGTTAGTGGGGCCAGCAGGGGGTGCTCACCCTGCGGTCCATGTGGGTCCTAATGCCCCAATTTAGTGATGGAGACACTATACTGTAAACAGGCGCCGTCCTCCTGACTCTCTGTGGTCATTAAAAATCCCAGGGCGCTTCTCGAAAAGAGTAGGGGTGTAACCCCAGTGTCATGGCCAGATTTCCCATTGGCCCTTACCAATCATGGCCTCCTAATAATCCCCCTCTATGAATTGGCTTCATTACTCTGCTCTCCTCCCCACTGAGAGCGTTCTGGCGCACTATGGCTGCCGTCGCATCATCCAGGTGGATGTTGCACATTTGTGGTTGTGGAGGGGATCCCCATTATCTGTAAAGTGCTTTGAGTGGAGTGTCCAGAAAAGCGCTCTATAAGTATAAGCAATTATTATTATTAACTAAGTTCTGTTTTACCGAAAGCATTCTGATTGGTCACGTGTCATTTTTCCTTTGTTTCCAAAGTGAATTCCCATGCTTGTAGATCAGTGAGGAAAAGTGTCTTGCATTTTCCAGGTGATCTCTGCAAAGGTGGTGACATCTGCCCTGTAACTTAGGAGTCTTGAGTTTGAACAGCAGATGCAGGAACTGGCAGAGCGCTTTGTACTGAGAGTCTGTGTGTGCTTGACGTCCCTCTTTAGATGCACTACAGAACCTCGTTGGACAGCAGAATGCCCGATATGGAATCGTCAAGATATTTAATGCACTTCAGGAAAGAGACGCCAACAAGCATCTGCTTTACGTAAGTGTCAGTTAACGGAGTTTATACGCGTTTCTGAAGGTGTCTTCATTTCTTTTTCTTGAAAAGTAAGAGTAAGCTCTCTGGGAGGGTCTTCTGTTGATGAAGGAATTCAAGGGTGTACGGTATGTGCCGCACGCATTTTATTAGCAGTCTGATGTGGAAATTCAGACCGCGGGTCTGCAACTGAACCAGAAGCTACAGGTGAGCCCAGGAAAGATCTCCGAGATGTAAGGCTTGGGATGGCAAGTACAGACCAAAAGAGAAGCACAAGAAAACAGATCGGAGTATATCTGTTGGAGCAAAGCAACCAAAAGAGCAGGTGTCACGCCCTCTGCAGCCAGAGGGCGCTCCTTCTCTGTCCTGTCCCTAGTTTCCAGTCTGCTCTCCTTCCTGTCCCTCTCTTTCCCTTGGGCTATATATTTCCGGGTCTTGCACTCTGTCCTCGCTCAGCATTGACGTTCGGATGTCCTGAGACCCGCCTAGCACCAGGGCGCCCCACGTCCGCTCCCTGAGGGCATAGGTTTCTGTACAGCATTCCTGAACTCTTTGCACTAATGAGCCCGGGCCTTTTTCCCGTCTCGCCGCTATGCATGTGGGTCTTTTTCCGCTCTCCTGCTCCCCACGGTTAGTCCCTTTGGACGTCCGTGACAGCAGGGGGTTAGACCCCAGGCAGGAGGACAGCTCGTCGGTGGAGCTGAATCTTCCCAGCACAGCAAGGTGAAGTCCCAGGGGGCCTCTGTCCAGCAGTGGATTCCTAAAGGACAGAGACGAACACGTTACAACTGGACTCATCCAGGACATCTCAGGCGCTTCATCTCTTGGCCTCTTAGGGCTCTTTTATCTGTGGTCTGTTTTGCAAGAGAAGACTTTCTGCGCGCATTTTCATCGCTGCCTTGGGTAATCCAAACCGCCTGTCCACATCCTGCCCTTTCTTGAATTGAGCGTTCCCTCTCGCCCGTGCGGGCTGGGCCCTGCTGCTTCTTTTACCCCTCTGCTCACTTCACGTTTGAAAACTTAACGTAGATCTTCTGACGCACGCCCTTCGGGACTGGTTGACTTTCCATCGGCAGTCTGGTGTTGGGAATGCGGTTCTTGCACCTAAACTGCACTTGCTTGCTTAAAGGAGATTTGCAGGAAGTCTAATAGGGAAGCCGAGTACGGGACTGAAAAAAACGACTTCAACGATGTCTCACTCTTGAGAGGGAGCAAAGTGGGAAATTATATTAGTCATGCCAGCTCTAGATCTTAATCTCTACTAGGCTTTATAAAAATTAAATTTAATCTCCCAGATTTATTATATGAAGTCTGAATGCCAGGTGGCATTAGTTCCTTCAGTTAACACAGGCTGCACTTTGCACTTGATCGCCTGGATCTGCTCCGTTCCCTTGGATGATTAATAATGTCCACCTTTCCCATCCAGTGGTCACAAACGGGACTGCTTCTCAAATTCTGAGCAGTCAGCGGCGCTGCAGCTACTGTAGCAATAAAAGTGCTGTCGCCTCTGTTTTTCAGGTTCTCTTGGAAACTTTGCTTCTAGAACTCTGTCCTGAACTGGAAGCCAAGGGGGATGAGCTCCGATTGAGTCAGGTCTGACAAAAAAGCACACACAAGGAAAATTGAAGTGAAGGAATATGTCTGTCTGCTCATGTAGACATGAACTGTAATATCCTCTTGTTACAGAGGAGAGCGTTGGTGAATATGTTGGTGGATTTTTTTTTGTTTTAATACCACTATCCAAACTGACCTGATGGTGTAGCACTCAAATCTTCTTTTTTGTTTTCAAGTCTCCTTATTTCTGTTTGTTAAAAAGGTTGATTGTTTAACTGCCAATTTATTTTGGAGAGAACCAGGGATTTTTTGGAGACCTGAGAGGGTCTTGTATATTGTTAATAGTTGTGAAATGATGAATGTTGTACCCATGTAAAAAAAAAAAAAACAGTACTTTGAACATTCCTGTCCTCTGTTGTGTCTATTAAAGAGCTTTACTGTGCAATACTTCATGTAAAGTCATTGTGACTATTTTATTGTTGACCAGAAATAGATTTTATTTTTAACAAAGATAGCGTAGAGCATTTATAAGCAATAAATTGCAAAAATCTAATGCTATCCTCTTTATGCTTATTTGTTAACGTTTGTGCAATAGGAATTCTCATAGCCAGATAAGCACCATATGTGTGTATACTTCCATTTGCTGTTAACATTACTAGGTAAGATTTGTCTTACATTGGATTTTAAATTTCAAACGGGATTTATTCCAGAGACATGAAATATTCAAGAGCCTCAGCTCAAGAGTAGCAATTCCTAACAATTGGTCTTTTCAAACTTTGTTTTTAAAAAAAGAATAAATTACTTGACTTTATTTTTAATTTTCCTGGAGGTGTGAGACACAAAGCGGTTGGTTCTGTGGTTAAACCCCCCGGTCTGCCTTGTAGATGAATGGATTTTGGAAAAGGATATGTCGCTAGACTTGTGAAGAAAGGTGAAACAAAGGGGTGCAGCTCCTGCCCTGATGTTGTGGTACGCGAGGGCCGTGTTCAGTGTGGGGGCGGGGCCCTGGACAGCTGGACCGCCTTCGCCTGATGATGAACAGCTGTACAGGCAGTACAGAACCGCGAGCAGGGCTACACCACACCGGCACGCCTGGAGAGGGGTTGCGCCCGATCATGAGGTCGATATTTTTTCTTTTTTTTTCCCCGCCTGTCCCGCTGTGCAGTTCCGCGGGGGCAGGCTGTGCCATTTTCATCAAGTTTGATTTTTATTTTCAGCCTTGCGCTCCCAGAGCTCCCAGACGGGACCTCGCTAGAAAGGGGCACGTCCAGTCTGGTCCCCGCCGCCGAGCGGGGTCTTTTTTCCTGGCTGGAAATTAGATGGGGTAAGTCCAGCCGGGGCCGCCGTTCTGCCCCGACGGCGCAGCGCCGCTTCACATAACGGCGCATTTTTCTATTTTTCCTTTTTGCTTTGTCGTCTTTCGGTTCCCTTTAACCTCACACGGGGTGTCGCCTCGGCTCGTCCGCTGCCGCATGGTCACCATGTGTGAAAAAGGGAGGTTTATACCAGATATCTACAGCCTTGCTAAAAGATCTGGAGTGGCGTGGTTCTCCGCCGCAGGTTGAGCATACAAATGGGTGACGCTGTAAGGTTGGTTTTTACAGCTATCCGAGGGGCATTAAAAACACAGAACACCTGCGTTCCCAAAAGTTAATTCAAAACACTTTCATTTGGATTTTCCAAGGGACAAGGCAAGCACACACTGATGCTTTTTAGAAAAATAAACTTTCATCTGTATCACCAGATCACTAGATTGAAATGTAAGGGTAAACAAAAGAAATTGGCTGTATTGGTTACAAAACCTTTATTCACTTTTTTTATATAGATGCATATTGAGCATATAAATTACTTTTAGATATTCAATCATGGCTATTCATCTAATAACAGTACACAAAATATTTGTTGTCAGACCAAAAAAAACACTCATAGGTACAGGTATATTCAGCGAGCTAGATTTGACTTCTGCGAGGACTGTGGACTACTGTATTTTTCTACTCCGGGCCACAGCCCAGCAGTTCCCGGGTTAAGTAATGCTCAAACATGATGACCCAGAGGGTTGTGGGGGTCTGAAACAAGCTACAGAGCCATACTGGTCTAGCCCTTACCCTGGTTTCTGTCTAGAAATGTCTGGACATCCTGGGATCAACTGACAGTTGAGTACTGCACAGCCTTCTCTCGTTTGTAACCTTTCTTATGTTCTTACTGGATGTCAAACAGACATCTAAAGTCATACAGTAGTTAGACATGAAACAAAATCTACTAAATTGTCCAGTTTTTAATGTTGTTTCCTGGTGATAAGAGTGTCAAGTACTACATTGATTAAGCACCACCAGAACCAGCCGCAGAGGAGTTATTCTTCGGCTAAATTCTCCCGTAGGCGACATCCAGCTGTAAATCGGCAGCAATGTCAAAGTCCAGCACAGCAGCCTGGGAAACAGAATTCATCGGTCAGATTCTCTCGCAAAAAAAAAAACAGAGTTTCCTCACCTGGTGCATATAAAGCAAATTGGCCCCGAGACCCGCTTCAGCTATTCAGGTCATCTTGGGAGAGGTGGTAGGTGAGGAAGTGTCGCCACCCGAGAGACACGACGATAATCGTGCTCGGGCTGTGTACCGCCATCGCCCGCTCCAGCGCGACACGGCGAGAGCACCACCCTGATCGGGGCAGGGCGGCGCCTACTGTACCTTGGAGAAGTAGAGCTCCGCCTGCGCCTCGTCCTGCTGCACCCCCCGGCCCTGCTGCAAGCACCTGGCGTAGCAGAAGAGCGCCACGGCCATGCCCTTGGCGATGAACTCCGGCAGGCAGTCGGTGAGCCGCGATATCGCCGGGATGTCGTCGTACTCCGCTATCCTGGGCGGGAATCCAAGACGGAACACACTTTCTTTTCCTGCTCCCGTTTTAAGAGCCGCGCGTAGTTTAGGGGGGCAGATCTGCTCCAGTTTACCTGCTGTTTAAATTTCTCAGCGTGTCCTTACGTGTAACAGTTCCAGCTGACCGTCTTGAGTTCGCAGCCTTGCCTTTCATTGCATTCAGGTGGCTGGAAACGTGCAGGGGATGCTCTGGGGAGTTGAGTGGTTGCTTGGTGGGGTACCCCTAATGGCACAGCCTGGTCTGGGTTGTAGCAATACAGAATGACCCTCCCCCCCCCCCAGCAGCAGCTGGGCTCCAGTACGGAGAGGAAGGCCTGGCCGACCACTTGTGACTGCACCGGCCCCAGGTCAGTCCAGACCCCCTCTCTCTCTCTACCCCCGTGTCCCGTTGACTGTCTGCCTTGCCCTTCCTCTGCTCTGCTCCCAGACTAAATCTCCCAATCCCCATTCTGGTTGTCCTCGGGCTCAAAGTGACTCGAATCCCTGTTCTCCGGCGGCCAGTCCTCCTTGTGTCAGCTGAGGCTCTTCTGAACTGAAACAGCCGATCAGCGTCTAACAGTCTCCCCTATGCGATCTGTCTCTGATCTTGCTGGGTATTTCCTCCTACTTACTGAGACCCGGAATCCCTCCATCATGGATAAACCCTATTTACATAAGGCTCAATTTCACAAGAACGCAATGGTCACAGCACTGCACAGTATGGCCGCTCTTTCTTTCTGCGTTTTGCCTCTGTTTTTGGGAGGAATGGAATTTGATCTTTCACCAACCCTTTTGGTTTCTAATTAAAGCTGCTGACTTTAGTTTGGTGGGGGGTGGGTGGGCGCGATTAATTTAACCGCTAGCATCCGCTTTTCAAAGTCTGCGGAGGCGAATAAAAAGGAGGGGGTCATTTTCAATTTGCTATTCGTTCCCTCAAATACGGGGCTCGGGGAGCCAGCTGAGGGTTCCCCCGAAATTAAACTCCGCCGGTGCAGCGGAACCAGAACTCCCGAGAGAGCGCCGTGCTGCGCGACGGTGCAGACTACCTCTTGGCGAGCTCGGCGGCCCGGGAGAAGAGCTTCTTCCTGTAGTAGCAGGCCACCAGGTGTCCCTGCGCGTAGACGTTCCCTCGCTCGGCCGCTTCCTTCAGGCACTCGAAGGCCGACTCGGGGTCCGAGCGGATTCCCTGTCCGTACAGGTACATGACCCCCAGCGCCCCCTGGGACTCCAGACTGCCGTTTCCGCAGGCTTCGGAGTGCCAGAAGAAGGCCTGGAGCGCAGGGAACACAAGAGCCCCCGTCTCCGTCTGTGAAGCTAATGAGCCGTTTTTAAACGCAACGAAACTTTCATTTCTTGCTCGTTAGCTGAAGCCAGTTCCTGTTTTGTTTTGTTTTTTTTTAAAAACAAACATCTAGCGTGTTCTGACGTGGCTTTAGTGTTTGTCTTCTGGCAGGTCCGAAACGGTGATCAAAATGAAAATGAAAGGCGGGTTTTACGCGCCGGACGCACCTTTTCCAGATCTAAGGAGTCGGGCCGGCTGTAAAACATGCCGAGGGCAGTCTGCGCTTGGACGCTGGCTTTTGGGTTTCCGTCGTCTGCGGCGAGAAGCCAAAGTCTTGGGAGGGACAGGCAAAGGAAAAACGGGACATTTCCAGTCAAGCCTCAGTCAGGTGTGGGAAATGAGTATTCTTTTAAGGCAGGGTGTCTGAGTCCCTGAGCTCTTTGATTTTCTTCCCACTGCCATCTCGTTGTTGTTTTTTTTTTATTTATTTTTTAAGCCCTCAAAACTGGATTTTTTCCCCCTTTGCCTTTTATTGTGGATCTCAGAATAAACCTCCTTTAAGAGAGGAACTCGAGGGGTCCTGGAGAGCCCTGGTGCGGCAAGGTCATTAATTCATCCTGTCTTAAAAACTGGGATTAGCTGTACAAAAAATAAGTAGGTGATCAGTTAAAATGTAGTAATTGAGAGATCAAAGCACTAGTGCGCCCTTAATGGAACCGTTATGGTGCTTACTTGAGTAACAGGTGGTGTTGGAAAGTCGTAAGGCTGTTCAGGGGTCATAGGGGCAGGACAGAGAGAGACGGACAGAGCTAACTTTCGTCACCTCTCTGCTTCAGCGTCGCAGGGCTGGACACCGCATCCTTCCAGGTACGCCCTGCCCACGTTGTACAGCGCGGCGTATTTCAACGGCCGAGCTTCGGGCAGGTCAGAGGAGGCCACTCGGAGCATGTACTCCACAGCTCTCTCCTGTCGGATTCACAAACACAGGCGGGCGAGAACCGTTTCTTCCATTTTCTCACTGCGGTGCACCCCGAGCCTTTTAAAAAAAAAACTTGCACAAGGCCGTAAGCACTAAACTGTTTAAGGGGTCTTGTTGACGTCTTCACAAAGGAAGTGGAGAGTACCGGCAGAGAGGAGGCAGGAGTGTCTCAGGTAAGGCAGAAGCTCTCAAAATGAATAAATCCCCAGGGCCTGACAGTATCTCGCCAGTTGTACTCAAGGACACGAGAGATGTTATTCAGAAGCCACTGACAGAACTAGTCCAGCAGTCTTACCCAGGGACTGGAGAACTGCTCATGCAGTCCCCATTTATACAGAAGGGTGAGGAAGCTGAATCAGGTAATTATAGACGAATACACTCTACTGTTATTAAAACTAAACTAGGGAGCTGCGTCAGCATGCATAGGCAGCACAGGAACAAGTAAAGGTTTATTCCCTGCTGAAAAGAGAAGAAAAGAAACACGTGGAGCCTTCTTCGGGTGTACCTTTTCTTTTCCACCCGAACAAGGTTCCACAGCTGAAACATTGTGTTTCTTTTCTTTTCTTGTCGGATGCTGGGGCTGATGACCTTACACTTACGAACAGCGCCATGAGATTACTGATGACCAGGCAGCCAGGAACTCGGTTTAATAACAGCTCAGGACAGCACCTCCGCACAGCGCAGAGGCCCCTGTCACCCGTGGCACCGGAGGAGACGTTCTGTTCCAGGAGGGAGGCGCCCCCTGCTGGTCCAGCAGAGGTTTCCCTCAGAGGCATCCCATCCCAGTTCTGACCAGGTGAAATGAAGCCATAAGGCTCACTTACTGGGTCGGCTTCCATTCCCAGTCCATCATAATGCATCACGGCCAGCTGGTAAAGAGCCCTCAAGTCCGTGTCCTTCAGTGTTTCAAACGCATCTCGAGCTTCTGCATACAACCCCTATGGCAAATTAAAAAATACGTTGGCGTTGATCAACCTTACATGAACCTAAAAGAACAGTAATAATCCATTTTCCCAAAAGTATTCCCAAAAAGTGAACATTCTTTAACCCCTTCCTTTCCAAATGTCGATATAAATCCATCTTTCCTTTAAAACTACAGGCTCGGTCCCGGAACGGTTTGGGGCAGAGCTGCAAACGCCGGATGTTGCATAGTGAGTGAAAAGCAGTACTTGAACAACCGAAGGGCTTCCCTGTACGCTGCTGAGCAGAGCCACCGCATGTGCTGTATATTCTCCGTTTGCTCCCGCTGGGAATGTTACACGTGAAGGAATAAGCGAACAGTGTTGTGGGATTCTAGGGTGTTGTTGTGAAGAGATGAGGCAAAGGGGCGGGTTCTGTGGGCGGGGCAGGGTTGGCAGAGGGGAGGGGAATGTGGGCGGGGTCGATGGATATGGGGCGGGTCTTTGGCACACGGGGGGCGGGGTTGGGGAGGTGGGCGGGGCCGACTGAGGGCAGCAGGGGGAAAGGGGCGGGGCCGGCGGAAGGGGAGGTCGGCACGTACCTCCTCGAAGTACAGCTGCCCCAGCAGGAAGAGGGCCTGCTCGTCCCCGGCCTCGGCCTGCCTCGTCAGCAGCTTCTCGGCCTCCTCTGCCACACGGGCCCAGCCCCCTGCCGGGAGGACGCGAGAGAGGGGGTTCAGGCGAGGGGGGGGGGGGGCGGTCGGCCCGGTTGACGCCCGTTTCTCAGCGGGGCGCGGGGCGGCGGCGCTCGTGGGGGAAGCTGTTTCCAGGGCCCCGCCTCCATCCCCCCCGTTGGCCCTTGTGCAGTAACTGTGGTTTCCAGTTGTGTGCTGCTGATGGTGGGAATCCACTGGGATACCCCTCAGCCTTGGAGGCATTTTATATAATGTATAATAATAATGTATAATGTATAATGTTTCTTTATTAGCCCTATACAATTTCTTGCATTAGGAATTCGTCTTTTCGCATACCCCAGCTTTTCTCCAGGGAGACACAGACACACAGACAGGGAGAGGAGCTTGGGGTCAGAGCGCAGGGTCAGCCATTGTACGGCGC
Organism: Lepisosteus oculatus; assembly: GCF_040954835.1. Lineage (NCBI taxonomy): Eukaryota > Metazoa > Chordata > Actinopteri > Semionotiformes > Lepisosteidae > Lepisosteus > Lepisosteus oculatus. The sequence goes on from NC_090696.1 coordinate 75,665,520, forward strand.
CCCTGGAGCAGCTGGGGTTAAGGGCCTGGCTCAGGGGCCCAACGGAGTAGGATTCCTCTGCCGGCCGCGGGATTTGAACCGGCAAATTTGAATGCCTGGATGCCTCAGGAGCTCCGAGAGGAATGCTCCATACGCGCTTAACCTTGGTTAACCTTGGTCTCAGGGCTGCAAAGGGACACTCTGTAACTGGACAGGCCAGCCGCTGGTGCATCGAGAAACAGGCTCCCTTCTGAAATGAACCTCAGGGATTCCTGGAACAGTATTCATACTGTATGTATGTGAATGTGCTGGGTATTCAACTGTCCCTCCCAGTCACTGCTCAGGATGAAAGTACCCGAGACTGGGCACTGAGCGATTCAAGGGCTGTCTTTAAATTGTCTTTGCGCAGGCAGCAGAGTCCAGACAGATACTGTAGGGTGAAAACTACCACAAGGGTCTCACAGCTGCCCTGCACTGATGATGAATCTCCCCAAAACCCTGCGAAAACAGTCTTGTGTTTGCTGTGTGTATTCATTACTGTATTTATGAGACAGTACATCAAAATCATCTTTGAGCTTCTGCCATTACGTTTTAACTCATTTATTTATACTTTTTTTGTCCTAAAGTCATGCAACAAACGTATAGTTACCCGAGTACATGTCCATCTCTGCTTCTGTCTCCTGTGCGTGTACAGCGCAGTTCAAAGTCTTAACCGCTATACTGAGAGAGAGATGCACCGTATATACCGTAATATGTGGTTGTAAACATGCTGGGAAACTTGCAGCAGGCTAGAAATCTCCGAACCCGGCAGGAAGGTGTCTGTTTGTGGAGAAGGGAGGGGTCAGCGCCTGAGATCTGAGCCACAGCTCGGTACCGACTCTGTTACCTGGCTCTTTGGCCGACACGACATCTCCCAGCCCTTCGCTGTACAAGCCTCTCAGCGCCTGGAGGAGTTGCTTTGCTCTGCCTTCTGCAAGAGGTCCGGTGGCACAGCCTGGCTCCATGCCGTTTCAGGTCCTTTAAGAGAAGTGGACAGTGAAGTCAGAAGGGCTCACGGTTCAAGGCGCGCGTCTTCGTCCAGCAAAGCGCTCTTTCACAATGGACGTGCGCGCTGCGGAGGAGATTTCAGGATTCCCACTGCAGCCTGTGTTTAAATCTTCAAAAGCTCTTACCTCCCGTGCATTAAAAGAGTTTGGCTTTGGTGGAAAGTCCACGCAAATCCATTCTTCGGCGTGGTTCATTCACTTCTCAGTGACTCAGAGCGGCGTTTGTGATGTTGCCAGGTGACGTTTTCCCTGACGACCGCTCACAGGACTGCAGTCATTACAATCGCGTATTTCAGGCTTCATTTCAGTCCAGTTCTGAAGTCATCACATTTGAAAGGTTATTTAAATGTTATGAGCCAGGTTGTTTGGCTCATATCGCATTAAGGTGCACTTTAGAGCGCTTCTTGTTAACCATTATCACTAATTGCCCTGCGTTTGTTGTTTCTGAATTGCATATCATCATACGCCATTCTTCGTCGTTTTTGTGTTTTAAATATAAATGGAGTGATTTTAATCTCAACTTCAAATAGAAAAACAGGTCCTCCCTATTATATAAAGTATGTATATGTTCTATAGAACAATGTTTGTCTTCTAATAACAGAATATACACATTCGGTTATGTAAAGATGGGTTTAGTAGCACCGATACCTTTTTTTTTTTGCCTTCAGTTCTCCTCTTTTCTAAGCAGTTAGCCGACCTCATGACGGTGCCGGCTCGGTTTTGTAATTTTAGCAGCTTTTGCTAAAATCTTTCCTGAGGTCTTCCTCGATAACGTCTAGAAAATGCGCCACAACAACGTGTTGAACCGTAACTTTGTTCTTTTACGTTAATCATTGGAGGGATTTGATCCTTTTTCCATCTTGGATGCTCTAGGAAAGAGAAGACTGCAGACTAAGAGCGTTGCTGTTAATAATTATTGTAACGACCGCGGGCTTCGGTTCGGAATGGAGCAGGCGTGGGACTCGGGGAATGATGGGGCTGAACAACACATTTATTAACTCGAACCGGGGAAAGGTACACAAGCTCTGGAACTCTTAGCCCAAGGATATTAGAGAGTCACCTTCACTAAACTCCTTCAAATCCAGACTCAAAACCTTCTTCTTCAGAAAAGCCTTTACTTAACTGGTTCCATTCTTCACCCCTCTGCTCTTCTTAATACCATCTTCCACGGTCTCCTCTATTGTTATTGTTGTATTGTTGTAATTATAATTGTGTGCTGTCTTGTGAAATTTTCTTATTTATTGTTGTAGTCCTCTTATTTATTGTTATTGTCATCCTGTAAAGCGCTTTGAGAAGCCACCTTTAAAGGCGCTATATAAAATATAGCGACACCTGAAGAAGGCTCCACGGCCGAAACGTTGTGTTCTCTTTCTTCTTTTTTTCAGCATGGAATAAACCTATTACTTGTTCCTTTGCTATATAAAATAGTTTATTATTATTATTATTATTATTATTATTATTATTATTATTATTATTATTACACACACACAGGAACAGGGGTTACAGCGCTGCACCTTCACTAACACACACACACACGAAGGGAAGAGGCTGTCTCCCACTCTCCACCCGACTATATTACATGCACAGTCCCGTAGTCCCTGTTCCCAGCCCGCCCTGCGTGGCGCTGCATTATAATTGTAATTGCTCGCACTTACATATAGCGCTTTTCTGGACACGCCACTCAAAGCGATCCCCCTCCAACCCCACCAGTTTGCAGCCCCAAGCGGAATTTCTTCTCCAATTTCCACTTCTCCAGCGGATTATTTTTTAATTGGAGGATGCGTTGGGTGGGGGAGGGTTCCAAGATGAACGATAAACATCTCCCTGTTCTGGCAGGAGCCCAGCACGGCCCCCCCCAGCAGGGCCGTGTGTGTGTGTACGTGTCTGAGCGCACAGCGCCCTGCTCCGGCCCGCGGCTGGGCGGGGCTGAGAGCGTGCCGCGCACGCGTCCTGCTGCAGCCTCCCCGCCCCCCCAAGCGGGTCCCCCATGTGCGTTTGTTTGTGTACGTGCGCTGGCGAGCCGGCCGGGGAGGTTTATAGGGGGAGAAAGCGGAACAGCTCGCACCGCTCTCCGGCCATTTCGCTCTCGCCGCGCTGCGCAGCTATGCTTCTGCTGGACCCGGACTCGCAGGTCAGCCCTCACCGCGGGTGAACGTCGTCCCCGTTCTTAACTTTGTTCGCCGGGCTCTGTGGTGGCCGATATAATCCGAGGTTTTTTTGATGCCGTGTTTTGCTTCCTATTGTCTTCGGTTCTAGCGCCGCGAGTTCCTTGTAGCAAAGCGTACCGTTAAAGCGTGTCTGCCGCTGCAGTTATCCACGCCCGGCGTCTTTACTGGCCTGGAAAAATAACTTCACTGCGGAACGTTTTAAAAGGCAGGGGAAACAAAATAATCGTAGAGGGGGTAAACCGGGTCAAAAGACGCGATTTAACTGTGACCGAAGCGTGTCCATACATGCAGTTCTTTTTTTTTAAAAGAGTGGAATGTGAAATTAATGAATTTAGCCTCTTGCTAAATTCATTAGCAAGACAGCTGGACAGCGTGCTCTTCCCCACCTTGATCGCTGCCGAGCGCCGGTCTTCGAAGAGCGCCCTTTCCTGCAGTAACGCCCGCTGTGTGCTTGTGTGTGTGCTCCCCTCTGCCGGCACAGCTGGACTGCCGGGCTGGCCTGGTGCAGGCGGGCTCTGCGGTGAACTGCGCCGGCGACCCGTGCGGCCAGTCCCCTCTCCACCTGGCCGCGTCTGGAGGGGATGCCTTCTGTTTGCTCTGGCTGCTGCAGACCGGAGGGGACCCGAACCAGCAGGTGATGATGCTCTTTCAACCCCGTCTTCCCGTTGTTGTCCCGCTGCAGCCAAGTTCGGGTCAGCGACCGAACCCGAAACTCGCCAGGCGCCCTCCATGACGAGGGGGGTCTGGTTTCGTACCACAGTCGCAGAGCGTTTGCGAGAGACCCGGGGGGCCGCGTATTATTTCGAGGCGAAGTGCTTGCAATTGTTGCTTTCCCCTGCGCAAGAACAGGAACGCAACATAGAAAGGGCCGGACCGCTCGCTGGTCCAGATTCTCCTTAAAAGGCGCGACCACGCCCAATGGCTTTGCTTGAGCTTCGTTCCTGACGTGTGTTCCCGGCTCTGTTTTTAGGACTGCTCCGGGGAGACTCCGCTCCACAAGGCCGCCAGGGCGGGCAGCCTGGAGTGTGTCAGCCTCCTGGTCGCCAGCGACGCTCGGCTCGAGTGAGTATCGCTTCCCCAGCGCTGCGGGAGAGGGCAGGCAACTTGAGCGTTTTCCCGGCTACTTCTGCCGAGAACCAGGAGCAGAAACCTGTTGGAAGGCTGTCCTGGTTCCTGCACAGCTCCTAGGTTTTGTGCAGCAGTGGTGGGATACGGGGGGCTTCTCGCTGGCAGGAGCTCAGCCACAGTGGTGTTCAGTAAGCAGGGAGAGGGACAGTGGGCTCCATGCGCAAATAATCCAGATTGTGAATGGTCTGTGTGTGAGGTGACTTTCACGCAGTTTCTCCACCTTACTCTGCACTGGGAGAAGGGTGTGTCTGCGTCTTGCACGCATAACCGAGTTTCCGTCTCTCCCCCCGCCAGTTTGTGCACCAGCGGCGGGCTGACAGCAGAGGGGCTGGCGTGGGCCAGCGGCGGCAGCGACTGTGCCAGGTTCCTGGCGGCTGCCAGGAGCAACCGGAGCTTGAACCCGAGCGCGCCGGGCCGCACCGCTGCCCTGGAGCTCCACAGGGCGGGGCAGAAACGAGGCGGCGCGGACAGCGGGCAGGGCGAGAGGAAGAGGGCCAGGGACTGGTGAGACATCTGGCCCCCACTGCCCGCAGCGAGTCAGCTGGCCCCGTTTCCAGCCCAAGAGCTTTCACCTTTGAAGACAAAGTCTGTCTTCAAACCGGAGGAGACCTCACACCGCCTCTGTACAAACTGTACAGCAGGTGTCCCGCGGGGCGCGTTCGAGGTTAAGGGGGTTGGAGACTCGTATCATCAGGGGCAGGGCGCTTTGCTCCTCTATGACTTAAATGTGAACAGTCGCAGAGACCCAGCTGTCCTCCTGCCTGAAGTCTGCACGCTTTTCAACCCAGTTTCAGCCTGGAGCAACCGAAATAATCAAAGTCACTTTACTGTGCCTGTTTCTGTCTGACGCACCCCTGGGTTAAACATCTGTGCAGCATATCAACGTGACTCAGACTCCATCCTGGAACAACAGGGTTTTCTTTCTTCCATGAAGAAGACGTACAGTTTTGTTTTGGAATGAGGTGTTGTGCATAATTTAAAATGAGAGCAATCGTTTAACAGGAAATTCAAGATGTATTCTTTAAATTAGCAACATTGGAATTAGTCACAATTCTTTGTGATTATTTTTGTTTACTGGCCCATTGTATGGGCTTGAGCTGGTTTTTTTTTGCGTGTGTATTATTCCCTTCCTGAAGCATTTTTAAAGACAAACCTGTGTAATGTCATTTTCTCTCCTGAAATGAAATCTGAAAAGTTGCTAACTTAAACACTTTTAGAGATGATTTGAGTCAGATCTATTGCTGTTAAGTGTTTGTTAAAAAGGTTAAGGAAATTCTACAACACTGAGGTCTGATGAGTAAATGATGCTGCTACTTAAAATAAAATTTTACACTTTTTTTATTCAATGTTTTATGTTAGACTCCAGAGTAAATTCTGATGTTATTAAAAAAATGTATTCTGCAGGTACATTGACAACACCTGAGTTAGTGGGCACCACACTATATAGCCTTTGGCCTCTGAGGCATGCAGAGATTGTAGTACGCATTCTGATCCCAAAAGTCAGGTCCTTTCCATCCACACCAGCCCTGAAATCACAAAACAGGTTTAAAACTTAATCTCATGAAAGCGAACACTCAAAAGGAAACGTTTCGTTCAAGGCGAATAAATGTGACATCGGCTACTCTAGCCCTGTTTATCCATAGGTACAGCTGCCACTGAGAGAGTGCAACTTGAGAGAGTGAGATTTGTAATTGATGCTCTTGGTCCTGGATTGAAAAGACTGAATGCAGCGCTGGTCGTGCCCTTGTGTTCCTTACATAGTGCCACAATTACAGGATAACCTGCATTCATCCACCGTGACCCTAGCAGGATGCCTCACAAGGACAGAAATAGCCGTCGTTTGAATATTTTAGTGATATTTTGAAAAACAGAGTCGGTTGTGGGAATCAAGTATTCCTGCTGTTCTGTGATGTAGTTTGACAAATTCACTGCACATTTTTCAACATGCTATTTAATTCCTGTATCGCATGCACAATGTTGCTTCCGCCTTCCATGAATCAGGGAGAATGGGATGTATTTAGAAATGATGTGGTTCAGGTCTTGCCTTGCAGTTCATGAGGAAGGGGTTTCCTGGCTCTGGAATGGCAGCACTAGTTGAAATTGATCTACAGTATGGTCAAGAGTCATTCCCCTACCTTCTCAGTAATAACCTGGAGGTCTTCGGCCCCAGTGTAGTGTGGATCCAGTATGAGGAATTTGATCTGTCCTGTGGTCTCACTCCACGCCACTCCCAGAATGGTGTGCGCCAGCACCCCTCCACCTGGCACAGAAACAAACAGGATGCTTTCTGAATTTCTTCAACAGTCTAACCACGATCCGTTCAACAGGCGCTGGGCGAGTTCAGTTCTGTAACTTACAGTTCACTTAGAATGAAAATCAGAATATTCTTCAGCCCTTCAAGACAAGTGCACACTCCACTGAAACATTTAATTATTTAAATCGATCAATGACTCAAACAACTGCTGCTGAGCTCCAGGTGAAGGACAGATGTAGGGGACCTGTAAGAGTTCCTGGGATTATGGCAGGACACCCTGTGACTTTAAATAATCAGTCAAACTACAGTGCGTATCTTTGGGCGACGGGGGAGACAAGACCCTCACAGACCTGGGGGGCACATGTCTGTTCACACACACACACTGACTCTAAATGCAAGACCCTGGAGTGGAGCAGCTGGCCAGTCACCTCTGAGCAGGAATACACAGGCTGAGACCGCCCTCGCTGCTCCTCACTCAGTCACCTCCGGGTGAATTAGCGATCTTGTAAGATGCTGAATTGCACGTAACACGAATAAATATCCACGCTGTATACGTTCTTGTAAGGAAGTATGGAAATCTTAATTAATAGCACTGGATGTGCGGTCTCTCATGATGAGAAAATACAGTCCATTTGGTTTACATTTCTTAAAGCGTGGGATCATTTTAAGAATGGTATAAATGACAAGACCAATACTTAAAATAAAAAAAAGGTAAATATACATAGCAGCAACCTTTTCAATTAAATTCACATCTAAGAACAAATGAAAGCTCCAGGAAAAAGAACACATAGAAAAAATCACCAAAACGAAAATCTTGTTTTCAGTGGATCAATGGTGGGTTTTTTTCTAATTACTGGCTTTCTTAGCAATTTGACTTACCAATCATGACAGGCGCCCCTTCCGTACTGAAGTGATTTGCCAGTTCTCTTCCTTTTGATGCCAATTCAGACCCTTGGCTTTGGGGAAACAATTTCGAATTAGATTCATGTACATCAGCGGGGAATAAAGGAGCTTTACGTGTTACAGCTGGGACAACAACGACAAAATACAGGAAACCTACATACTGAGATTTTATTTTTCTAAAAGATTCTATTCCATCCTTTAACGTTCCTATTGTGGAAACAAAATAAACTAGATCCAAGGTGTTCCATCTCGGAAAATGTAATCCTGAATCTAATCTAAAAATTTAACACATTTCCCTCTTTAGACAAGCGATCACGTGTTTTCACACGACATGCTCTGCACGAAGACACACTGTACCTCACAAAGAGTATTTTAGAGCTGATCCCCAGCAGGTGAGATAATACGGCTTGGACTTCAATGGACCCGATCCACTGCCGCGACCCAACAAAGGCAGCAGGTTTGTCCCCAACGTCTACCAGAGCCTGCATGAGACAAGTTGACATTATTTCAGTTTTGTAGTGCAGGCTGTGTCTGTGTAGTGTATACCAAGACTTCAGACAGCTATCCTGAAACAAGAGGTGGACTTTAAATCACTGATATGTAATTATTTTCCAACAAAATCGCAAACTCTACTCTGTTATTTACAACTTTTGCTCTAAACCATTTAATCTAAACGCTCCAAGATTTTAATATTTGCCTGCTGTTTTACAAATTTTGGTAAGACTATACTGCTACTGTGCACTACGGAATACAGTAAAATGATCTCGATACACATACAGAAAGATGTCAAGGCTGTATAGCTTAATTTCATTTGGCTCAAACTAAGGCTGAATTCACTTAAGCGAAAAGCTTAGGAAATCTGATAAAAAAAGCACTCACTGCTACATATTTTATTTCACTCTAAAAACTTGCATAAGGAACATAACGACACACAACTCTAAAGAGCTATGTCAACCACCTCTTCAGGATAGCCCTCTCCTACAAACAACTGCAACTTCAAAATGATTCCTTAAGCGAAGCCAGTCCTTCGATGGCTTTGGCATCCATGTGCTATCGTGTTCTGATGATATAAAGTAAAACCACTTCCCCTTTAGAGCTCTTTTATCATGATAAATTTGCGGTTTTAAAACTTTGCGCCGGGCACACACACTAAAAGTGTTTTTAACTGGAAGTGCTGGGCAGGTTACAGCACTACTGTGAAAGTGCAGTGCATCCACTACACTCACACACTGACGAGATCATCCGCGCCCAGAATACAGGGCCCCCGGTTCTCGCCGCTGTGCTCTGCTGGCCTGCGCCGACCTCATACCTGCTGGATCTCTCTGTGGGTGGGCACGCCCTTGTCCGTGTAGGCCTGCTGCTGAAACCAGGAGCAGATGGTCTGCAGGGAGCGGTACGCACAGCCCCAGCCACTGTCGTCCACGCGGTCCTGCATGTAGTGGTGATAGCTGTACACCCCCTGGACCAGATAGAGCTGCCCGCAGAGGAGGAGGAGACACGATGGGCTCAGTCAGTGTGTGTTGCAGAGTGGAAACACTCTTTAAATTTAGTGTGGCAACCTAAGAGCTCAAATGTGTAAAATATTTATTAATAATAATAACAATAATAATAATAACTAATATAAAAACACCAATGACCTTTTATAGGCACATCTACTGTAAACAGTGACTGTTAAAGAATCAGTCAGGTATATTCAACAGCTGTAGCATCAGCTCAGTGTTAGTAAGCATGTTAAATCTGATCCTTCTTGCTTTTACAGTAAAGAATCACCCACGGTGCACAGATATTTAGTTTCATTCATTACTTAAAGTACAGTGTTGACCTAGACTTCTAGAATTCTAATGAAAATGCTTTCGACCTTCTGTAATGCTTTTCTTGTGTGTAGCTTGGGATCACCCATCAGAACTTAAGAATGGCTACAAAAGAGGGGCCATGTGGAAGCATCATTCTCCTTTAGCATCTCTGGGAAATGTTCTGGGAAACCTGTTCCAGACACCCAGATAGATCTCCGTGTGGAAAGGCATGCTTCCCTATACCCAGTTGGATTTTATATCCCAAAGATCAAGAAGAGCAGTGGACCTTAAATGGTCCCCTGCAGTACACCACTGAGAAAGATGTTACTCAAATTTCATTCATTCATTCACTATGTATCTACTTCGTTTTACAACCTGCCTTACAACAGCTAATTTATTGTTTACTAAATGTGCCAGTGCGGAACAACGATGGCCTCCGCGATATCCTGCTTGACAATGAGGGCCAAGAAGCGTTCTCAAGAAGCGCGGAAAGAGGAAAGTGCAGATGAAAGTTCTAATTAAAAGTGGATCAAAACACACTGATCCTTTAATCAACTAAGTATTTACAGAAACAGGAACTCCAAAAGCCAAGAAGTGATTTTCAGCTCCTATAATTGTGCACACATTTGCACAGCCCTCTGCACGTTACACCACAGACCTTACTGTCTTCCAGGCTGGGCGGAGGCAGGGATAAATGGGGATTCCTGAGGTAGCCGTCTTTGTAAGGCTCGTCGGGAAAGTGATAGGCATTGGCCCTTCTCAGGTAGGGTCTGTCCAGTGGGAGCTGAAACTTGGCGTGCAACTCCTGTTCGAGCAACACAACAAAGAAAAAGGTAGGTGAAGACCACACTCCTGCCTAGTGGCTCTCCAGGCCAAAGATCATCCTTGATTCGTCATCATCAGGATTAGCACTGGCACTGCTGGGCGGTCCCGAGAGATGAGTAACTTGCTGAAGGGTACAACAGCAGCGACCCCGAGGGTCCGTTCCTCACCCACCTCGAAGATCTCAACCTCGAACCACTATTCTGCACGGCCCCAACTCACGACACATATTGGCCAAACCACACCACCAAAAAAAAAAAAGAACTTTTCAACTGAAAAGTTCAACGATCTGTTTTATTCTTCCTTATAACTTCTTTGTAGTAAATCTGTTGTCCCTTTAATAACCCTAAAAAAAAGTCAAAACTGATGGCTGAACATTTTTAGGACGTATCATCTTACTGCCCACCGTGCAACCTTCGTTCATCTAATTCTGGTCCCCTGTCTGTCCCTCAGGCCCGTCTACACTCTGTGGGTGACAGGGCCTTGCCCTGCTGCGCCCCAGAGCTCTGAAACTCTCTCCCCAGGGAAATCAGTCACCTTCCCTTCAAATCAAGACTCAATACCTTTTTTCTTACCTATCTGGTTCTGTATCTGCCCCTGTGCTTTCCCACTCTATTCCCTTACTGTTGTGATGTAATTCTGCTGTCTCGTCTCGTAGTGTGCATTGCTTTCTTACTGTAAAGCGTATAAAATAAGGCTCCTTATTTTAACAGGGGTGACAATGTCTTTCTCCGCGGCTCCATCTCCGCGGGAATCGGACGGGACTTGCCTGCCGAACCGTGTCCAGTCGGCTGTCAGGTACCCCTGCCGGATACACAACCGTGACGAGCCCCGCAGGCTCCGGCAGCAGGAAGTGGAAGGGCTGGGGGACCCGCAGGGACGTCCCCTTCACGTACTGCAGAGCCGACTTCTCCATGTCCGACAGCTGGGAGCACAGCGCCCCCACCAGGCGGCCTGCCACACTGCACAACAGCACAAGAAGTCCCATGAGCGAAACGGCGCAGGCGTGTGGCTGTTCTGAAAGCTTTCACAGGGGGGGGGGGTCAGGGGGGGCTCTTAGGAACTCTAATTACCTAAATGGATAATTAAAACAATTAATATCAGTTCAGAACGCTTGCCATCGCAGTTTGGCCTTTTAATTGTTGTGATCACTCTGGGCAGCACGTTGCTGGCTGTCCCTTCGCCGACCTACTGTACTTGAGCTACACAAAAAAGACGCTTCACAAAAACCGTCGCTCTTTCCCGCGTTGAGATTTCGGGGCACGAGAAGACAGGTGCTGGGTAACGTACCCTCCAACCGTCTCCTGCGGGTGCGCGGACACCGCGGCGTCCACAGGCAGCGTGGCGTGGAGCCAGTGGTGCTTCCTGCCGGCCCTCAGGAGCAGCGGCGCCGCAGAGCGGGCCGGCCCGGTCGCCTCCGCCAGCAGCTGCACCTTCACGACGCTCTGCGGAGGGCAGCACCAAAGAGCGCGTAAAACGTTTCCGGCTCTTGAAGGCAACAGGAAAGTGAGCTTTGCTTACAGCAAACGACAGGAACCGAATGCAATTCTCAGTATCCGTAGTGGCAATACTGTTTCCCCCAGCACAGAAGGAAGAATTGAAACTTACAGCAGCTGAGTTTCTCTTGTCTTTCTTTTTCCCTGGTCTCTTGGCAGCATCGCTGTCATTGGCCCTAGAAGGAAATCGCCGTAAAAATTTTTAAAACAAAAAGCAGCTTTAAAAATATGATTAAATACACTTTAGATGAACTGAAAAATGACCCCAAATCCTAGAAAACTGGCTATAAGCGTACATGAATCAAAAACCTTTAACAGTCCATTTCAGCCTGTTTCACAGCGATTAAACATGAACAAACAGACAGGTGAAGGTTCATTTCATGCTCCACAGCCGAAACGTTGTCTCTTTTCTTTTCATCGTGGGAAAAAACCTTCACCTGTTCCTTGGCAGCCTGCGCACGCCGACGCAGCTGCCCACTCAAACGTCATTAACAAATCAATCCGATGATGGGAGAAATATTTTTGTTCCTGTACCATACGATTTCTCGCGTCACGTTTTAAACGGACGTCCTGTGCATTTCAGCACATTTCAGAAGGGAACTTCTTTTTTCCCCCCAGAGGCACAATTTCCACCTAGCAGTATTCCACCAAGTTCAACTGCAACAGGAAGTAAAAACGGGCCAATCTGTATTGAAACACGCCGACGGTGTTTTCGTGCAACAGTTTGAAGAGAAGACGGTGGCACCCACTGGACAAGCTGCTGGAGGTCCCCGCAGGCCGTGTCCGCAGTCACCTCAGCCGGCGTCATGCGGAGCTTGCTGTTGGGCCAGATGTAAACGGAGCTGTTACAGACCCCCAAGACCAGGGACGGGGAGGTCAGCTCGGCACGCAGGCGCTCAAAGGCTCTGGCCAGGGCCTCCCTCACCTGGGACTCTGAAAACGACACAGGGGCCGGCCGTGCAATGGGTGGGATGGAAAAGCAATGAAAGGAAAACCTGGGAGGACAGTTTCATTCATTATTCATTTTTTTTTTCATTTCACTTGCATTTCTTTCCACGCATCCGCATTCTGAAGTCCTGCAAGGCGCTCTGCCGCAGGCCTCGCCAGGCTTTGACTACACTTCCAGCTCGTACAGGCGGGGGCAGTGCGGTTCAGGGGGTGAGCCGTGTGCGAGACAGTCTGGGGGTTCAGTTCACCGCAGGCGCTGCCCTTGTCCCTGGAGTGAGGTTCTATACCCCGGTGGCTCCAGCTCACCCTGCTGTATGAGTGGGGACCCGCGCTGCTGGGTGGTTTATCCCTGCAAGGGACCAGTGTACCACCCAGAGGGGGAGTCATGTGCTCTGATCGCTGCAGAAACCACTGGCCCAATGAGTCCTCTTTACTTAACTACACCTGTATCACACGATAACTACAGCACACCACAACAGAAAGGCAATGCATAGTATTGAATGCAAAACGGCAATATCCATGAGCAGGTGTATAAAAACCCTGCTTTGGACAGGAACCACTTTGCAGCAGATCATTCCTGAGGCCTCTTCCAAAAGCTGCGCTGGCGAGCTTTCGAGTCTCACGACAGAGCGGCAGTCTCTGCCCTCTCGGATAGCTCCCCTACAGGTGCCACGGATGTCTTACTGCAATCCCCTTTCGGTGCACGGCTTCTGTTTTTTTTTTAAAAAAAAATCGAGGCAATTCACCGCACTTAGCCCGTCTCTTACGAGTCGCGGAAGAAGATGAGGCTCCGGGACTGACGCTTGTGTTCTGGGAGTCCTCTGGACTGAAGGGCTGCGCTTCACCAGGTTCTTTAATTATTGATTTGATCTTTACTGCATCCAGCTAAATAATTAAAGGCCACTTCCATCTTTAAAAGCAACTATTGTGCTTGTATTACAGGATACTTCTTTGCGACTCGTGTACTGTATGTAAGATGTTGTTTCTCTGGAAAAGCTTGACACCTTAAATAACCTCCCTTTTATAAAGCCCCCGTCAAGCGCGGAGGCTTGTTCACGGCAAGTACACCACTGTTGCACTGTGACCAGGGACCTTCAGGGTAAGATGTGAATTTACATTTGAGTTATAAATCCTTGGATACAAGGAGGAGGAGGACGCAGTAGGCTGCTTGGTCAAAATCGGATTATTTCTGTGCGGAAACTTCATTTAATAAAATAGCCAACACAAGCGTCTCGTCGATATTTTCCATCAATTTAATGCATACCCTCGGTACTGTCCAGCCGACAGCTCAGGTCCAGACCTCCTCTGACTCGAAAAATAATGCTGTTGACATCGCAGGGGTCCGAAACGACCTGGAATGACCGTGAAAACATTCAAAACGGAGGAGACGGCTTTCGGTCGCTGTAGGTTTAAAGCCAGACGGTTATGGTTTTACCAGAATAATGTGGGATTGTAAATATTGAACATGGCTGAAATAGATCTTGTAAGTTATAGTCTGCTCATTATTTAAAATGAATTATTATCACATCGTAGCAAGGACAGACCATCTAAAATATCGTCCGCCATAGTAGTCCTCGAAATACAATTTACAAATATCATTAGTGCAGACACAAATCATACCGGAAAGCAAATTAACTGGGGTCTTGTGTTACTGCCTACTCAGTGCTCCAAGATTATCTGCAGCTACTATCAAAGCACAATTTCCAAATAGCTGATACTATTAAGGGTGAAATCGAGAAGCAGCTGAGCTTCAGATATGAAGCTACAGAAACGCTTCAACCTGGCAGTCCGTTGAAACCGGGGGCAGCAGCAAACTGCACTGTTTTGAACACGGAACAGCAGTAATATATACGTCAGCTGTACTAGAAACACAAAATCAAGGGTGGGCACTCTGTTTAAATAAATTGACTGCATGCAGATACGTTGTTTTTTTTTAAAGAAATAAAACGACATACCATTTTCCAGTCTGCAACGGATATTTCTGTTTTCCTAAATACAATATTATTTCCCAGAGAACATGAAAGCCCTTAAGCAGAGGGCATGCTACGTACCCACACTTACTCAACGTGTCCGTAGTACCGGAGAGACACGCCTCCCATGGTATTTGTAGTGTTTCGGCTCGCAAAGCATATCCAGAAATTTCAGGAATAGTTTACCTTCAGGCTTGAAAGGTTGCGCTGTGAGAAACCCAGACTGATTGTGAGTGGCAATTGAGAAGATACAGATTTTCTCGGCAGGCTACGATCAACTCTTTTATTGTTAGGACTACAGCTCCCACAATGCACTGCGACCGCTGACCTTTTGGACAAGACCAAAGCGTATGACGTGGTAGAGACTATATTATAAAGAATTGTTTTTGTTGTATACAGAAAACGTAAATGGGACATACACTAGTACCTCTAGAATTACACATTTAAATACTAAATCTTCAGAAATCGTCTATAAATATTCTAGTCATTTCCTTAATTTTTTACGTGGTATACATTTTCACCCCCATCCTTTTTGACTGCCATACTCTCGTGGGCCCGTCCGGCTCCAAGGTAACGGTGTAAACAAATCTGAAGCCAGCAAGAAACATAGACTCAATCTGCTTCAGGCATGAGCGGCTGGTAAGTGCTGCAGAAAAAGCGGAGTATCTTTCATTTAATAGCTTAAAAAAACATACTGAATCGCTCGGGTGAGATTTCCTGCTGTTTTGAATGTTTTATGCCTTTGTTTCTGAAAACAAGCAAATGAAAATAAATACTGCTTTATTGTATGGATTGTTACATGATAATGATACCTAATTAAACCTCATGCAATTGATTGTTTTTTAATCACACTTTGGTTCTGACTGCAAATCTACTTGGTCCAGGTACTTGCTTAAAAGTCTATTATTATTTCATCTTCATAGACTACAGACGCTTTGCAGGTGGTGATAGGTCCTAATTTTTAAACAAGGTATTTAAAAAATGTTTTCTTATTTTTTTATTTTAAGTAATGCACCCATGCTGTTTTGTCCTTCTTTTTGACTTAGTTCATGTATAATAGTGAAGTTCTTAACATTAAAAGGATGAATTTAATTCCCTGTCTGCAACATAAACATGAGACATCAATGATGAGTTGAAATACATACAAATAATACATACTGTACAAGCAATGTACAAATACAAATACAATAATAAATATGGCAAAGCAGAATCTTTAAATTATGGATCTAAATCCATGCTGCAGAATTGCAAAGGGAATCATTTAATTCTGCAAATAGGAAAGCAATCCTTTTGAGAAACGGTGAAAGCTCTGATTTTTTGCGGCAGCTGGTCTCATTCGCTCTGTTTCCAGACAGACACCCTCCTGACCGAACAGCCCTCCTCAGTGTTGCTCTGCGCCACGGCGGTCTGTTTCCCCAGCCATGCCTCAGGAAGGAAAGTCAGACATGGAGAGGATCGGTCTCTTCCGGGAGATGGGCTACATCTCCATTGGAGACAAGTACACCTCCCCCTACAACAGTTGGGTTTGCTTTTTTATTCCCATCGTGGGTTTTTGTCTGTGTTATTGAAATTTGTCAGAAAAAAAAAACAAAATATATATGTTTCAGTAATTGTAAGCTGATCTAAGTCCTGTACTGGCCAGTTGAAGGATTTCATCACCTACCTACTCCCAGCTTAGCTCTTAACTGGACGTATTTGACTATGCAGAGGAACATGTACAGATATACAGCCTCCTGACGTTGCTCTTATGTCACACGTTTTATTTGTAAGAACCATCAGTGTATAGTATAACACAGTGTAAATTCTCATATAGTAGGTACATTCTCATATAAAGGTATGTAAATCCTCCTGTAGTCATTAACATTTATTTCTTGCAGACTAATATATTTCCAACCATAGATCGATTGAAACCCTACGGTCAGCGTTTCTAATCAGTTACTTATTACTTGTTGGCGTGCAAGGGCCCTTCAATGAATCTGCCCAGAAGAGCAAGCAGATGATGCCAGGCGGCACCAAGGTGAAGTCTGCCCTACAGGTGGGCTATTTTGACTCCCAGTACAAACGAATCTTTGAGAAAGAGGCCTACAGCGACCCGGTGAAGCTCCGCAGACAGTTCCGGCTGCAGCAGTCCAAGAAGAACGTGGGAAAGGCCTTTCTTCCCAGCAACGGAGAGAAGAAACCGTAAGGATTTCCCTTTTCCTAACTGTACACAATGGGGGGGGGGGTTGTTCTGCGTTTGCCGACAGTATAAATGACGCGCTCGGTTGTGGTCCCGATATCCCCATTTGAAAAACTCAATTCGAAGCCACAAAAGTACCATTGCTGTGTGCTTGAAGGGATGTTCTCGCAGGTCATGGGAGCAATTGATTCTATTGTATGTGAACTGTGTGCTGTGACACTGTGTGGTGTCTTCCGTTAAACACTCTGGAGGGCACGGCTAAGCTTCATTCGAGCCAGAACTAGAGATTATTATGAAGAGACCGAGGCCCTGCCGAACTGATAAATACTTCCATCCACCCATCCATTTCTAACTGGAGCCGGAGCCTATCCCAGCTAGCAATGGGCCCAAGGCAGGACACAGCCTGGGCAGGACACTAGTCGATCGCAGGGCACACACAAAGACACACATATTCACACCAGGACTCGTTTTCCTAAAACCCAGTTAACGTACCAGCATATCTTTGGGATATGTGAGGGACACTGGAGCAGCCGAAGGAAACCCACGTGAACGCAGGGAATATACACTACAAACTTCACGCAGACCAGGACTGAACCCAGGGCCCAAGCAGGGGGCAGCAGTGATCGTAACTGCGCCCCCTGCAGCCCACTGCTAAAGTCTTGTTTTATGCAAACACGTGAT
Source organism: Lepisosteus oculatus (assembly GCF_040954835.1). Classification (NCBI taxonomy): domain Eukaryota; kingdom Metazoa; phylum Chordata; class Actinopteri; order Semionotiformes; family Lepisosteidae; genus Lepisosteus; species Lepisosteus oculatus. Next base: position 75,682,887 of record NC_090696.1, read on the forward strand.
GTCTGGATATTCTTGGTCGGAGTGGGTCTGTCAGGTTATCAGTTGATTTTGGATTATTGACGCCGGGAGCATTTTTCCCATGCTGTTGCCTGCGAGGCGGTAGCCAAAGAAACACGGGGCTTTCATTGTAGTCATTTTATTGCTGGAAATTGCTGTCACAAAGTTTTTCGCAGCTGATTAAAAGTAAATAGTTCAAGGCATAGTGACAACGAAAGTGAATTGGGTCACATGATTAAACAGCTGTTAAACACAGAGAGCCTGTTAAACACAGATGAGAGGTTCACAGGGAGACCCAGATCTTCAGGTACTGTAGTCACTGTGGCAACTCTGGCTTAAATCGTGTTGATTCTGTGTGCTCAAGGTCAGGACTTGGCAGCTGCTATGGAACACTGTCTGGCCCTGTTGCAGCAATGAGTGCACTGCAGGTACCCAAGAAGCCCTACAAGTCTCCAGGAAAGAACATCTTAACTAACCCCTTAAAAATGGGAACTGGATACGGGTAAGAAATAGAGGACCATGCATCGTGTTTGCAATAACAGTTTCAATTTTCTCTTTGTGTTACAATTTTATTTAATTCAGAATAAATTAATCATTAAGTTAGACTACCATATTCAGTTCGTTTTTTTTCTTATTTTCTTATTTATTAACTCATTTCTTCCAGGTATCCCAATGTCACGTTGTCTAAACAGTACCCATACACTGCTGACCCTTTTGATAGAGCGAGAGAAATCAGGAAGGTGAGCTTGGTTTGATAAAAAAACAGCTATCATATGGATGGTAGCAAACATATCATCATGGACAATAATCACGGGATTATTTTGCAGTTGTTTCTTTAGGAACAATGTCTTTCCAACACAAAGGCATGAAATGTTTTAAATTTGGAAAAGCACTCATAAAAATCCTGTCATTAAATAATTCGAACAAGTTAGCATCAGAGTCTTTATATGTTCACCATGTAAAACTACCTCTTAACCTACAGAGAAGTAGCTTTCAAGCTATTTCTCAAGAGCTGTAGTTTTTCTGTTGTAAAGCCAATTAACAGATTTAAACAAAAGACACAAAGAATGCAGATGGAATAGAGGAGCATGTCACCTACTTGTGCTTGTCCAGGCATTTTTTATTACTCCTGTCAGCAGCTTCATGATTCTGTTCTTGCTTTATCCAGGAGTACTTGTCCACGATGTGGTAGTAAACTGAGCTACATTTACTTTTACCCCACTCATCTAAATCACTTTTGTTATTGCTGTAGTCTACCTGTCTTTAGTTCTATAAATTCCTCGCTGGTGATTCACATACAGTCTTGTGTACGTGTGGGTGTTCATTCCCTGAGGCTGTCAGTTACTGAATGGTCTGACTCTTTCGTTATATTGTTTTGCACTCAATGTCTCTCAGGCATTTGGAAACGTGAGGTGTTTCATAAACCCCCCAGGCATGCAGCTCTCCAGGATCAGGATTCCCCTGACAACGCGCTAGATAACTCATGTACATGTATCGTTTGAAACTCACCAGCTATGCCCCCTCGAATCCAAGCCCTCTGCAAACAAGCCAATTCTGGACCGGGGACGCTCTATCGCGTTGGGTTTGTATGATCTCCCCTTGTTCATGTGGGCTTCCTCCCACAGTCCAAAGACCGGTGGGTTAATTGGTTTCTGGGAAAATTGGCCCTAGGTGTGAGTGTTCGTGTGTCTGTGTTTGGGCCCTTTGATGGACTGGCGTCCTGCCCAGGGTGTATCCGGCTTTGCGCCCGTTCCTTGCTGGGAAGGCTCCGGCTCTCCCATGACCCGGAATTGGATAATGTGGTTAGGGAACGGGTGGACGGATCGTAACTCTGAAGAAGGACAGGCGTCTGCTGGTGCTGGGTTTAAAGGAACACAACGGAGACCACGTGGGGACTGAATGCGCGATGCTTCACATCTGTAAATTACCATTCTTCTCCCTGAGAAAAAAGAATCAATGTTGTTTTGCAGAAAGAGGTGGCAGCGCACAGGTCCATGCTCAAGGGAGGAGCCTTTCATTTAAACCTTTACCCAAAGGAGGTTTTCGATACCAATCCCTACAAGTTCGATAAACCCCTGCCGCCTGTAAAGAAACCAGAAGAGAAGAAGAAAGGGACACCGCCATTTAAGCCAAGCTCGCCCGCCAAAAAGGTAAGTATTTTTTCATATAGAATCCGCCCCCAAAGAACAGCATCCATCCTTACACATTTCACTGTAAGTTTAATAATACAGCGGGGAAGCAAGACAGCACAATGTACTTTTGTGCTCTGCTCTGTCTGTCTGCTCTGATCTAAAATAAAAAGGCCATTTCCAAGGCCTTTCATTATCCAAACACCGCTCCACTCCTGTGAGTTTCTTCACGCTGTCAGGAGGCACACCAGGTCAAGATGCTCTCAGGTGGCACACCAGGTGAGCATGCTGTGGGGAGGTACACCAGGTGAGCATGCTGTCAGGAGGCACACCAGGTGAGCATGCTGTCAGGAGGCACACCAGGTGACCATACTGTCAGGAGGCACACCAGGTCAAGATGCTCTCGGGTGGCACACCAGGTGAGCATGCTGTGGGGAGGTACACCAGGTGAGCATGCTGTGGGGAGGTACACCAGGTGAGCATGCTGTGGGGAGGTACACCAGGTGAGCATGCTGTCAGGAGGCACACCAGGTGACCATACTGTCAGGAGGCACACCAGGTGAGCATGCTGTCAGGAGGCACACCAGGTGACCATACTGTCAGGAGGCAAACCAGGTCAAGATGCTCTCAGGAGGCACACCAGGTAAGCCTGCTGCAGGAGCGCTCAGGTCACGCTTCCTTGCCATGGGCATTGTTAAACTTGGTTTAAGAGCAATTTACAAGTTGGTTGAGTTTTTATAAAAGCAATTGGTAGATTACTCCCCACAAATACAGTATATAACTAAATGAAAATTAGCCTTTTTTCATTTTGTTCTTGTTCCAGATTGGTGGTATGAAATCAGGGACATTCGATCCTTATCCCTCCCACTCTGCAGACCTCTACATCGTGAAGAAGCCCAAATTTGCCACAACCAACAAGGAGGGGAAGATATTCCACCCATCGCCTGGACCTAAGAGCATGCCTGTGAAAAGCATCATCACAGCTAACGTCAACAAGTAAGATTCCTAGTCAGAAGTTTAACCAGCAGTATACTGGACATTCTGGAATAATGGTACAAATCAACAAGGAGGTAATATCATATCTGTACAAGTGGAAGAGAGATACTGACCCCAAATGCTATAGCTTCCCTGTGAGTAACTGTGAGTATTGGAGGAAATTGTTTTTCATGAAGTATGTTACACTGAATTGAAACCTGTCTTTAAAATAACAGAATCACCAGCCCCTGTTGTTTTTTTTGTTGTCCTCGCCACCTTTGAATTGCCATCTCTTAATCGGCACAGCTTTTATGGCTGCAAACCTCCCGCCAGGACAGGAACAGACTGTACAGTTTCGGCCAGCACTAGCACTAGGGCTGCTGGGCTACTTGAGCATAAGTGTTATCAGGAGTAGTTAAGGGCAAGATTCTCAAGTCCCACACTCTCACCAAGACAAGGCTGCCCAGTCCTGTAATATACTGCTGCTTGGGGAATCTTGATCACAGCTGGCTCTTGACATAGGTCAGACTAAGACTGAGAGTATGGGACACAAACAATTGAAGGATTCCAGTTTTTATTTTATTATTTCAGTAGTCAACCAGGGTAAACTCAAAACAACCAATTGGAGGATGCCGGTGTTTAATTTAATTATTTCAATTATTTCAGTCAGGGCGACCTCAAAACAACTTAAATCTGTTCCTAAATAAAACATGGGTATTTTGTGACTTCAAAAAGTATTGGAATGTATCAGGTTCAAGCTGAATTGGTGACCAGCGAGACAACTTTGTAGGAAGTGCTGCTCTGGTGATGAGCTGACTCATCACATCAATGTCATTAAAGAAACTAAGCTAATGTTCGGAAGAGGAGGGGTGTTGATTCTGGTGTCATGGTTTAATTCCACTCTGGGCTTGTGCAATCTGGTCTTCCTCATTTTCCCCCTTAATTCAAATGGCAAGACTTGATCTGCTGTGCTGCTGCTATGGATTGGTGGAGACCATGAGAGGTTGTGTCCCTTCCTACTGTACATATGAATTACTTTGGGAGTCCTTTGAAATGAAAAGTTTTATGTCCTTTTTGACAATAATGTCTTATTAGCAGGTTTGCAGGTAGGCAGTGAAGTAAAGCACTGTTTTGTTCACCGACACTGATGTGATGGGCTTTTTCATTTTGTTTTAGATCAGTGCATGCTGGGAACTACATGAGCATACCTGCTGTCATGGCATACTGATCCCCAGACTCCTGGGATTGTTCTGAAGAAGACGTGGCCACAGCAATCACCTCTTCCTCTTGCTCACGTGGACCTTTCTCCTCCACTCCCCACAGTGAAAGAGTGTCAGTTAAACCACTTCAGTCAGTGGGAGACTGTTTCACTTTATTTATTCAAATAAAGTTATGTTTTAAAGAGTAGATCTATTTACTGAGAACATGTTATTCAACATAACTGATAAATTAGTCTGATTCTGTCAGACAGGAATGATGGAGGGAGGAAACAGGAAGATTGTTATGGAATGTAAAGGTGCCATAGGAAGCTTGAACAAGGCAATATTTCAGAAGTCTTCTTGGAGACCTGAAACATCACTTATCTTGTTTTCATATTCTGCAACTTGAATGAAGCGCATTTTGAGTGACTTGTGAATGCAAAAACATGCTTGTTTCCTTGGGAGCATAAGGAAGCCGGGATAGGCTCTGACCCAGTGAGCCACTGTGGCACAGAGTGGGATTGACGTTGCTCCATATACAGAAGAACTGAAAGCATCACCCTGATTCACGGAATTTTGCGCAAAGGATAAACAAAGAAAAGTCACTAAAAAAAGCACATATTTTTATTTCTGTAGTTTGCTGCTGGAAAATAAAATAATGTTTGGTGCCTTAAGAGCACGCCGCTTCATTTAGCTCATCTGACATCTTGAAAAGAGCCTGTTTGGTCGAGTTTCTTCATTCCTGCTGGTGGCGATTTGACAAGGGGCTACGTGATGCTCGGATCCTTGTCTGCCTGGCCTCTCTCCAGCCTCAGGTCACACCGACCCCCAGTACTTTTAGATCTCTGTTCTCTTCTCAGCTCTCCTTCCTCAAACCGCTTCCTTATCAGATCGATTTGCAGTTTCTCTGTGGGATCACAACCATATCAGACCTTTCAGAAGAAGCTTTTGAATTGAGACCAGTCCTATTTTGTGTGTGAAGAATGTTTATTTTAAATGCTCAGCAGCTTCGTGTTTCCCTTTTCTTCTCAGTGTGGAAGACTGTTTTTTTTCAATGTTAAAGAAGTTGGCCATGAAGACAGACAGATTGTGTTTGAACTGATAGCACAAAGAATTTAAATAGTTTATTGCCTGCAAAATATATACACTGTAAAAAAAACATTCATATTGTAGAGACCTTTGCATAATTCTGAAACAGAGAAAAACAACCAAGTCCTATTTATTTGTGTGAAGCAAAAGCTTTTGTTAAATTCCTTAAAAAATAAAAATGTGTGTTTGAAAACACACTAATGGTAGAATCTTTGGAATAAATGTTTTCATCTTCTTAGGGGTTGATAAGGTAGAGAATGTACAACAGTTATGCTGATTTTGTTTTAATCAAAATATGAGAATTGATCAAGGACAGAGTTTAAATTTCTTATGCAATAAACAGCGCTTATTATGTACATATATAAAATATAAATATTTCAGTTCCATATGTGATGATATAATAATTTACTATTAGTCGTGATGAAATAGTATTTCTATGTAAGAGTAAACAACATGAACCTTACCTCTTGGGCCATCATGTATGGAGTCACCATCTTTAGCATCAGATAAATCTTTTAAGCCCAGAGAACTGCTGGACACATCCAGGCTTCTGTTCCCCAGCTGAACGGCGACGGTGCTGCTGAGATCAAGGTAATCCCGATGGAGCTTTCGAACTTCCAGCTGCAGGATTTCCTTCTCGCTTTGCACGGTGAAGAGACAGTTCTCCAACAGCGTTCGCTCTTCCTTCAGTCCCTTGACGGTGCCCTCGAGGAGCAGGCTCTGGTGAGCGCTCTGCTCGAGCTCCTGCTTCAGGACGTGATTGTCCTCCCTCAGCTGGGCCACCACAACAGATAGCACCTCGCACTCTTTGCTCACACTGCTCAGGACTCTTTCTGCCTGGACTGTCTGGATATCATCTTGGAGCTTTTTCTCGGTTGCTTGTTTTTGGGAAACCAGCTGCCCCACCTCCTTCTGCAGGATCCTTCTCACATTGTCAGGATCCTGGAGAGCCAGATCAGCACTGGGCCTCTCCTCGTGGACCTCCTGTATCAGCTGAAGCAGAGTGCCCTTCCCTTCAAGTCTCTGGATTTCCAGTTTACTGGTTCCAAGCGCTTCTGTCAGGTGACTCACTTCACTCGCCAAAAGAGCCACCTTGCCTTGCAGCTGCTGTTTCTCGCCTCTCAGCTGAGCAAAGCTTTGATTCGCCTTGTCCAGCAAGTCTTTGATATTGTCGTTCTCCTTCAAAATGCTGAGCGTGTTGTCGTGAGCTCTCTGTTTCTCCTCTTTCACTGCGTCAAGGAAGCTAATTAACATCTGTTTTTCTGACAAGAGCTGCTTGTTCTGGCCATCAAGAGCTCTGTTACGGGTTTTCAGGTCTTCATATTTTCGCAAGAGTTTCTTCAGTTCCTTAACACATTGTTTACTATATTCCTCCATCGTCTTGAACTTTTTTTCAATCTCCTGCTTTTCCTTCTCGAGACGAGTGACTTGGTCCGCATCTGCCAGATTCTGCTCTTCGGAGGGCTCACGAGGCCTTACAATTTCAAGGCCCTTCAGCGCCGACATGTCTTCAGCCTCTTTTTCTGATTTATCACTTTGCAAGGAGTTCATCATCACAGGCATTTCACTTTCCCTTACAAGGACTTTGGTCTCCTTCCGATCACCTTTGGCCTCAATGCCTGGGCCCTCTCTTTGTGTTTCCAAACCATTTTCAGAAACACAGAACTGTGCTGTTTGCATCTGGCTGGCCTTGGGAATGAGGTTTCTATTATCAGCCATTCCTTGTCCTGTATGTGTTGTGTCCTGGGTAGCGTGCGGGTGAGTGCAATTGGAATCTGCAGGTATCTGGTGTTCACTGCCTCCTCTGATCGGCCTCCTGAGATTCAGGTTATTTTCTTCCAGGGAAACCTGGGCATTCTGTAGTCTCTCTACCATTTTTTCTAACTTCGCAATCCTTTCGCATTTACCATCCGTGTTTAATGGAAGACCTGACGCATTTGGCAGGTCTCCTTCGTGATGAAAAGCTCCCCTTGGACTGTGATTCATCTCATCATCACTCAGTCCTTTGGAGGAAGGCCTCATTGATTGTTTGAGGTACTCGAGTTCAAGCGCCAAAGCTAATTCCCGCCTCTGGGACCTTTCCATCTCCTCTTTCATCAGCTCGCTGGCGATGCTGACTTTCTCCAGGGTGCTCCAGAGGTCCTGGTTACGGTCTGGAGAAGCCTGGGACAAGGGATATCTGCCCACTGTGGAGGATGCAGCTGGTGAATGTCGGTTTTGGGGACCTCCACCATTGTCCAGATACATACCAGCATCAGCAAGGCAGTGTAAGGGTTCTTGTCTGTGTGATTTGTTTTCGTTAGAGGCGCGCTTAATTTCCTGTCCTCCCATTTTAAAAGACAAAGTGCTGACGAAAGACTCCCTTGGAGATGAGGTCACCGCATGGCTGAGGCTGTTCTTTAAAGACGGAACGGGCGTTATATTGCTCCCAACATCAGTCTGCAGAGGTCCCACGGCGCCCCCTTGTGGTGAATCTGGCACATTTCTTCCAGTCTTTAGAAGCAGTTTGGAAAAATAACATCAAACACGTTAGAACCTATTTCTTTCCTTTTTACATTCAATTAAAAACATAAAGCTGATCAAATATTTTGCTAGCCTTCAGTATAAGAGGTCAGTAATAACTCATCAAATGGTTATGAATTTAATAATAATTGATATATGTAATTTATTAAATCGGTATTAATGAATACTTAACACACTAACTGAATTTGTAATGCAGATATAAAAAGTGGATTTTGCACGCCCTGAAAATAAAGCATTTCTCACATTTTAAAACATTTGAAAATACTGTAAGTTTCAATCTGCTTATTAAAAATTACAATTACAGCTAGATGAAAAAGAATACTGTACCTGCAATTCCCTCCTTGGAGAAGTTGAACCTGAGGGATTTGAAGGGCTAGCACGATCACTTCTGCACTCAGGCTCAGAACTGCTCAATATTTCATTAATTTCTGACTGGACCTAGAAAAAAATCAGGTTAAAGATTCATGTTTGATATATCATATTTAAAGGATAATGCATTAGTAAGATCACATTTAGAATATTACGCACAATTTTAATCATCACCAAAAAAAAATATTGCTGCTTCGGAATCAGTCCAGAAAAGATACCATATAGGGCTTAAAGCAATGTCCTACACTCACAGGAAACAAGAACTGAACCATTTTAGTCTCGACCAGAGAAGATTAAGAGGAGACCTGATACTTCACAAAATGAAAAACATCCATCCAATCCGCACCACTTTACTTTATCCAGTTCAGGGTTGTAAGGGAGCTGGAGCCTCTCCCAGTATCCCAGCAAGCATCTGGCCATCACAGGGTGCACAAAGACACAGACTCCCTCACACCAGAGTGGTGGCTCTGTGGCTCAGGATCTGCGCCTGTGACTGGAAGGTTGATGGTTCAAATCCCGCGGCTCGCAGAGGAATCCTACTCCGTTGGGCCCCTGAGCAAGGCCCTTAACTCTAACTGCTCCAGGGGCGCTGTACAATGGCTGACCCTGCGCTCTGACCCCAAGCTTCTCTCCCTGTCTGTGTCTCCATGGAGAAAAGCTGGGGTATGCGAAAAGACGAATTCCTAATGCAAGAAATTGTATAGAAATTGTATAGGGCTAATAAAGAAACATTAAACACTAAACACCAGGGCCAGTTTTCCCAGAAGTCAGTTAACCGTCCAGCACCTCTTTAGCCTGTGCACGTCTTTGCACAGTGGCAGTGTCCTAGCCTATGAGGTTTAGCCAAGGCGCGGTTACTGTTCGTTGAAAACTTTAGACGGTGGGAGGATACCGGAGCACCTGGAGGAAACCCACGCGAACACGGGGAGAACATGCAAACTCCCAGAACTGAACCCAGGACCCCAGCCACCGTGCAACCTATCGCTACCTGCCAAACGCGTTATCTGGCCTGAATGGCCTCTTCTGGTTTTTGACCTCTCTCTGTTCTTGCGCAGTACTGACACCAGCCCCCCTGTTGTACTCAGGGCACAGCCTGCCTGACTGGGAACTGCTTTTGTAGTTCTGAAACACACAGGCAGCCGCCGGCGGTCACAGTTTGGACCTGTAACGGAGCTCTGGGTCCATGCAAGAACGGATCATCCCGGGGTGGGGTTTTACTCACTGAAGAGACGGTCTTCAAGGTCTGCAGACGCAGCGCTTCAAACGTTTCCAGCTGTTGTCGCAGTACCTGCGTTAACAAGAGACATGAGCAGGACGTGAAGGAAGAACGACCCCCTCGGAAAATCAGATTGGGATTTACGAATGACGTGCATAAAGTAGCAAAGACATCTTCAAATACATCTCGACTTCAGTAATAGATACAGTATTCCTAGCGTCATTTCAACTTGCTTAAAGACACTATGTAGATTTCCTCATTTTTAATGTCAACACGCAACAATAGCAACACAAATAGGTATATTATCATAGACCACGTATTTAGCATGTGAGGATTAAACATTGTTTCAATATCTCCGGGTCGTTTCTCAGGCACTCCGATTGAAATAAGAAGTATCGATCCAATTGTTGCATACCTTCAAGGCCGAGTCGTCCTGGTTCTCCATCTCAGTCCAGGGAAGACCGCAGCCTTCATTTTCAACACATGCAAAACGAACAAATTATCCTGCTGAAGAGGCATTTGGCTTTCACAGCGCAAACCAATCGAGTGCAATTATAAACACAGCAAAAGTCAGCAAAACTATAGGTTATTTCGCTTTTTTTATTGCGGTTAAAAACACGCACAGGAATAAACTTTTGCCAAGCACCAGGCACTTATTTACCAAAAAAAACTAATATTCAGAATAAATAATAAACGGGGCGTCTTGAAGTTAAATTAAACTCATTACAATTGCTTATCTTCACCCTAAACACCCTGGACAAATATCAGTTGGGATGTTTTTTAAAAAAAAATCGCGAAAGTGTTTTACCGTTTCCAAAAAAAAAACACAGCCAAAAGCCCTTAGTTTCTCAATGCCATGTGACTGTCGCTTTTACTCCTTTTCTGCAGTTTTAAGTTGCAAAATAAATCCTCGCCGTTCAAGCGCCCTCAAGTTGCTCACCGGCCCCGCAACTGACAGCTCCTGTCCTGGTGGATTCCCCCGGGGGTGTTGCCATGGTGACGCAAACACTGCCCGGCCGCGGCCTCGGCCTCTGCGTCCGCGGGGCTGCGGTGGAGCCGCGCCGGCCGGGAGAGCGCGGCGCCCGGCTGTGGCAGCGCAGCTCTTCGCGGGTGAAGCCCGCCGGCTGCGCCGCCAAGTGTCGCCGATGGAGGCCGAATAATGAAGGGTTCGTGCCGATGGTGGTGAAACACTCTGCCAGTGAGGATGGGAAGAATATTCTTTGGATAATTCAAAACTCTCTCTCTACCTGATCTCGCCCTTTTTCTAGTTACATTATCCCGAAACTTGTAAGAATACAAACAAAACAAAAGTATATTAACATAAATCTAACTACCAACTGAAATAGAGAATTCTATATAACTCAACATATTTTAAACTGAGTAACTGAATAAAACAACAATAACACAGGCAATAAGGTTACGATACCTTTAAATTTACAGCATGTAGGTACAATATAACCCTCCTGTGATTCTGCTGACTTCAGGGTTGTGAAGTACACTTTATAACGTGCAAAACTGGATAACAACAATAATATTGTGTTTTTTTTTTAAGGAAGTGTAATTCTTGTATGTTAAAAGACCTGGATAAGAGTGCCTCTTATGTCCATCCCTTCATTTTCCAACCTCTTCATCCAGTTCAGGGCTGCAGGGGGGCTGGAGTTTATCCCAGCAAGCAAGGGGCACATAGCGGGGCAAACCAGGACGCCAGTCCATCGCATCACACTCACCCGGGGCTGGTTTTCCCAGAAGCCACTTAACTTTCCAGTGTGTCTTTGCGACATACTGTGAGAGGAAGCTGGAGCACCTGGAGAACATACAAACTCCATGCAGACAGCACCCTAGGTCCAGAATGGAACTGAGGACTCCACTGAGCTGCCCTCCTAATAATAATAAGAATACGAGAAAGAATAATTGCTGTCTTTCCTCCTTGAAAATGAAGTTCAAAAGTACTTAAATGGTGTGATGACAACTGATGTACACTAGTAGTCGCTGGAACAGTGTATACAGACTGTCACTGGCTTCCCCTCATACTTCTTGCCTTGTGAAGTGTTAAAGTCTTTCAATTAGGCTATTACCACTCTCCCAAAAGTATGTGGACACAACCGCCTGCCAGCACAGTGACCCCCAGCTAAACGGATACCAAGTTACATTTCAAAGGTACTTGCGGAAGATGTGCAAAAATAAAATCTCCATTTCAATGAATATATGCTTCACAATTCAGAATTTTCCCAAAGAGGCTTCCATAAATAATTTGTTGCCGGGTCTTCCGCAGAAATGAAGTGCCCTCCGAGGAATATTTTTTTCTGAGTCTTTTTTATCCTTATGTGACCAAAGAGGAATGACACGAATAGGAGATCCGAGAGCGCATTTCTAGTTTGATGCCAGCGCTTTATTTATTACAAGTACTCATGGTCAGCTACCATAAGCTATTTATAAAGGCTACAGCCATCCTTTTCTGGCAGGCTGTCTTCGAGTATTTGTCCTCGGGGTCAGAAATACAAGATGTTACTAAATTGGGAGCATGTGGAACTTCCTTTGTGGAGCAGGATTTGAAAGAGGGAAAAAACAGTTTTAAACTTAAAAACATCCGTCCCATTAATAGTATCCCTAATCATATTTTACCACTGGCCTGAAATGTCAAAGTCATTGAGATCTTGCACGAAGATGATTACATTCCAACTTTCCAAAATACAGCCCATGATTTCTGTTACTTTAGTCGTATTCTATCGCTTTATTATAACATCAAGTGAAACTAGTGTAATATAACTGAAATTGGTCATTTAACTGTGATTAAATACTGTAGGAGCATCACTTCCAGGGCCAGTGTGGGACAATATAAAAACTGGGGCCATTGTTCATCAGTTGAATGACTGGGACCATGTCTTAATTCAAAAGTGCTTTGGACTGATTGGAAAGCTATACCCAAAAATTTATAAAGGTCTGTAGAGGTCTATACAGGACCAGCAATGTACCAGTGCAGACGTTAAACATCTGTTCAGATTAGGCTGTAAACCAGGCATCAGTGAATAATGGTGAAGTACATATCATAGGATACAGGTAGAGGAGGCACGTCTTTACACCAAGGGTTGTGGGAGCCTGCTGCAATATACCCAGTCAAGTTGCTGAAAATGATACCTTGCTTTCATTAAGGAAGAGCTCTTTGAGATCCTAAGATCCATTAACTATGTGCAAACGTGGCCTCATCTTGTTTGTATCCTTTCAAATGTTGTGCACTTTGCCTCCAGTCACTGAAATTGTTTCTCATTAACGATGGATGATTATGTACTATGGCCCTTTTCATGCCTAGTGCATCTAATATGGTATCTGCTTTTAAGGGAATATGTAGCTTTATTTTTCATATGCATGATTTATTTCGTGTTGGAGTGACTGTCAGAAAGTTTTATATTCTGCCTCATCTTTTAATGAACATAAAAATATGAAGTATTTGTTACCAGCTGATTTGTGTTTTCTGGTGCTCCTCATAATAACTTGCTGTATTTGGTTTGCTGTGACAAAGCAGCTGTCAATGTTTCTCCTGCGCTCTGACTGAAGCAGCCTGGCTTGATTTGGACACCGACTGACCGGAGAGACGTATTGACCAGGTGTTGACCCCATCTTGAATGACACCCGCTGTTGGAGTAGTAGTGTAAAAAAAACAAAAAAGAAAAAAAAGAGTCTTCTTTGTACAGTGCACAGAAATAAACCTTTTGACAAATTTGGATTTTTAAGCTTTTACTATGCAATGTAGCTGTCCTGAAATCCACTCTGAGTCTTAGGAAAAAAGTAATACTGTAATAATGTGTTATTAATTATGTAGCATTAATTTTCCTTATAGTTTTTGTGCATCTAGGCCACAGCTAAAAGGATAAAGTGTATTTTATTAATTTTAAGTAGATTTAACAGCAGTTATGGGAGAAAAAACAGTACGCCTTCATTCATATTGCAGGCTGTGCAGAATGAGCAGGCCAGGAAATGTCCTCATACATCCTTGTGAGAGTTTTCACACCAGCATTTAGTCATCACTGCATGTCACCAAGGCAACCTTGTCCAAATAGAATTACACATGCCCCAGAGGTTAATTCACCGTGAAATTATGGAATACACTTGACACTTGATCTTTGGGATGGTTTTCGGATAGAGGAACAAATCTGGCAGCGGTTGAAAATGAGAGTGACCCAGGTCACTGGTGACAAGGAAGGATTGAAGCTTAAGGATAATATTTTCCTACGGACACTGTAACACTACACCCTTTATGAGGCCAAAGGGATGCCCACAGGGTATTAATCAGAATTGAGGGCTTGTCTCCTGGGTTTCCCATCTGATATTTAGGATGTGCGTGCTTTCCTTTCTCCATGTTAAGCTTTTTTTCTAATCTAGCGCTGCCTTCAGTGAAAAACCCCACACGACTGCAACACTCCTTAGAGCACCTCATGTAGCTCTGAGACTCGTGCACACACCCATTGGAGAAGAGTCCCTTCAAAGAAGATTTACTGCCAAACATCTTCCAGCATCAACCATATGTTTTTCCGGTTTTGTAATCCCTTAATTCATTGACATTCATTGGGAAGGTGTCCAATCTGAGCCCGAGACCAAGTCGTACAGATTCCTTCTGTGTTCCAGTATGACCTTCCAATATGGCAGTGCGTTGATATTGTAGAATATCTTTCCATCCAGCCATTTTCTAAACACGCCAGTCAGCTCAGGGATCGTTTAATATACCAAGGTGCGAAAGGGATTGAAGGCCTTTTTTAATTTGGGAAACGACTTCAGGAATGATTACAAGTTAGGGCCGCTGAGGTGAAAGTGAACTTGGCTGCTGTCCCTCCTCATGATAAACTCCGGTGACTCAGAGCTCAGCTGGAACACGAACCAGCACATTTAGGGGTCCCCCGTGTCCGGGACGGGGAACCCCTGGCCTGAGGGAACGGTATCGATCGTGCACACTGGATGGGAATGCGGGGGTGTAGTGGCCAGGCCAAAGCCTCAGCTGAAAGGACACTTCTTGTAATCAGTGTCATTCACTGAGTAAGTGCGCTCTCTGGCTTCGTTCGGCTGGAAGGTGCCTCAGTCTGGGTGAGAGTGCCTTCAGTAGGCCACAGCTAATGCACCAGAGAGCTGATGTGTTAATAAAGTTAGAGGCTATCCAAGATCTCTGGGGCCCCATCAGTCATAGTGTGTTCCAGTGTGCCCCCATTGACCCGAGATGGGAGTCTTCAGTAGCAGCTAGTTTCATACCTCCACAACGCAGAGGTGTCATAATGTCATAAAGTATATTGCCTATGAAGGGAGGATGTGTAATGGTACTGTATAATAATAACACGTTCAAATTATGGATTTAAAATTTCCACTAATTCTGAGTGACCACTACAAGAACAGCATATGAATATCTCTGAATATCATATGATGGCTCTTAAGGCTTTTTTGTGATGTTGGTCGTGAATGGACCTGATATGAACACAGAGGATATGGCCTATTAAACACTGAGGTTGTGTGAGCATTCGTGTGACTATGCACCTGGTTGGTTTGCAGTGACTCCCAGGTTCTTAAACTTATTGGTTGCGGAAGACTTTCACAGCATCAGCACAGGACTAAACATCAAGGTAAAGCAGAATTCAGCTCATTCCCACTCTCACTGTACACAAAGTTATAGGAAAACCATAATCTCAAGTGTTTATACTTTCAATAGTCTTGCAGCCGAATGATAAATGTTTGCTTTGATTCGTATGTATATATAAAATTTGGTTTTAAGTCTTTCCCAGTTCGACATGTAAACAGCCCTTCAAGCAGGAATTAATGTTGACCTCTTTATGTGCTCCTGCTACATCTCTCTGTGTCCCATTTTGTCTCAGTGTTGGTGTGACAGCTCGGTGTCCATTCTTAAATGGGAGCATCCATTCATTTTCACTGTCAAACAAAATCACTGGGCAGGATACATCCTGGATGGGCGCATCTTAAATAGAACACAGGGAGTATACTAAGCACTATATATGATGCTTTTTCACAAACTGATGTTCAGAATCATGATAATATTTAGCCCTGACACTGCTTCACGTGGCTGTGACTCATAATAGAATCACGTCTGTTTTCAAGACAGGAACTCTCTAATGTGACACAGATCCTGCCTTATGACCAGACAGCACAACTCTGTGGTCTGCGCGGCTATTTGTATATCAGATGTTTTGGATATAAATGCTCTTCAGAGAAAGACAAGCCATCACCTTTTCATCACTGCTTTTTTAATTGCTATTGTGCTGAAAACAGAGGATTAAACCGATGGAGTCTGAATCGCTTTGTTGAAGGGAAGCAACAGCTGAAATTCATTTAAATGAAATACATTCTCCATGAGACTAAATGTGCAAAATGCAACTTTAAAATATGTAAGTAGATGCCATAATAATCCAGCATATTATTTGCCTATTTGCTATATTTTTTTTTCACATGTGGGCAAGAAGCAAAACTAAATTTCTCTGAAATTACATGTGTTGAAGTACCTGCCCAGCATCCAGAGCACCTAGAGCTAAGGAAAACCAGCACGTTTCATTAAACATTTGAATTCTGTATGTTTTTTCATGCTTCTGCCATTCCCAACATCAAAACTCTTGCATTACACTATTTCTAAAGACTGTATATACCTTTTACTCATTAAAGCCATTTGCAGAAGTGATTTGTATTCTGGATAAACAAAGAAAAACAAATCATACCTACTTCAGTTACTGGAAAAAACAAAACAAAACGCAGTGTTTCATGATAGAGAAGAGAAGTCGCATTTCAGTGCTAGGTTTGGATAACTCAATCTAAGCACATGCAAATACATATGCTAATAAAATTGCTTACTGCAAAACAGCCTTTCCTGTTGTAGCTGAATGTAACCTTATATACAGTATCTGACAGACTGGCCACTGCGTGTAAGATTCATTCTCAGTTCTGACACTTAAGGGAAACAAATGTGGATTTCCTTTGACTTTTGTCAGTCTACTGAATAAGGTATGAAGATTGCGATCTTCCAGCCTGACTCAATATTAACCTACGTGCATTTCAAAAGGATTAAAAACCTATCGGTCTGAATCCCTTCTTATGATACCTACCGACCATGCAGCAAGACTTATTTTTAAAAAGAGAGATTTTTACAGCTCAGCTATATCAATAGTTCGATTTTTATGTGTGTGCGGATTATGACCTGTTGAACAGACATACTGCAACAGTCAGACTGGACGAGGTCTGCAGTTCGGAGTCTGTTTTAAGCTGTAGGGTAAACAGTGACAGCATCGTATCCCTCTGGCGGTTTCATCCGGGCCCGGGCGTGATTTTCGCAGTACAGCTGACCTTCCACGACGAAGTAGCCCTTCTGCTTCAGATTCATGTCGCAGTCGGAACAGACGAAGCAGCCCGGGTGGCGGAACTTGTCCCGGGCCTTCACCACCGTCCCCCTGCGTGAGGAGGAAAGGACAGTGGTTCCTGTCAGAGGAAATAACGCCACGCCCCAGACATCTTTACTGTCACGGCACCGACGAACCAAAACATTTGCCTCGCGTTGCCCATTGTGCTGGAGTTTTTTTTGCAGACAGCATAAACGACGCGTGGTGAGCGTCAAGGCCCAGACGGAGAAAAAAAGAGAAACTCCCCACTTCCACTGGCCCGCTCCTCTGAAAGTAAAAACGAGTTTGAGAGGGAATCTCCCCCTGGAGGGAGACTGCATCGCCAAAAGCCCAACAAGCTCGTAGACGAACGCAAAAGAGACTGCGTTTTCACTGCCTATGACCTGCTCTCCTGACGTTTCCCCCAAAGATTTAACCCCAAATCTCCCTTTCAACCCACCAATGCCAAATCTGAGATATTTATTTTAAAAAAAGGAACTTTTTGATGCGAGCAGCAGGTGTTATTCGGGGGCCGCAATTTTTATTTTTTTTACTCTGGTTTCTTTCCCGGAAAGGAAGCGAGGCCGGCGCTGCCCGGCGCTGGGATGGCTCTGCGGGGCTCCGAGCGGCGCGCGGACAGGGTGGCCACTCACACGATGCCGTTGCCACACTTGTCACAGATGGGCAGCTTCTGGAGGGTCCCGCTCGAGCTGGGGGGCTTTGTCACGGGGGCCTTCACGCTCCGGATCCCGCTGGGCCGCGTGCCTGGCGGAGGAGTCCACAAACAGGTGGGGCTGTTAAAGGATGGACACCGCTGCCAGGGGAGACAGCAGCTCCGTTTCTAATAATAATAATAATAATAATAATAATAATAATAATAATAATAACTTTACAGGTAATGGGGATCCCCTCCACCAGGATGCAGCCCCACCTGGATGATGTGCCAGTACTCTCATCACACCCCAGCTCTCAGTGGGGAGGAGAGCAGAGTAATGAAGCCAGTTCAGAGAGGGGGATTATTAGGAGGCCATGATTGGTAAGGACCAATGGGAAATTGGGCCAGGACGCCGGGGTTACACCCCTACTCTTTTTCGAGAAACACCCTGGGATTTTTAATGACCACAGAGAGTCAGGACCTCGGTTTTACATCTCATCCGAAGGACGGCACCTGTTTACACTATAGTGTCCCCGTCACTATACTGGACATTAGGACCCACATGGTCCGCAGGGTGAGCGCCCCCTGCTGGCCCAACTAACACTACTTCCATTACATTATTACATCCATTATGATGTAACCTTATTTTCGTAACCTTAATTTTGTGATTTTTGTGATTCTTGTGATTTTTGTGATTCTGGTGAGTTTGCAGAAAAGACATTTCATCGCCAGCAACTACTGCTGCACACTGCATTGTTGCGCATTGGATAGATAATCTTTGATTTGATTTGAGACAGAAATCACTGCGCAGTTCTCAGTCAGGGCTCAAGAGGAGCAGGATGTCTGCGAGCAAACCGAGTGTGACTACATTCTCAACTTTCTGGATCTGTAGCGATGTAATAGAAACATCACCAAAAGGCCGAAAGAAAATGAAAAAAAACCTGTTTCTGTTTCCAAACAACGGCTCAGAACAAGGGTCTACTCCTCGTGCCGATGATGACTACATATCTGGTGTTGGATGTTCCGACATTTAGGGACAAGGCAAATAAAGGAAATAATAATGGAAAAAATGAAAAAAATGGGATGTACCAAAAATGACAGCAATAAAAGCAATAGGAACAGATTAAACTAAATTACTTTACTTTAGGGGTTGTAAATATCCCTTTATAAACGCCTGACAATAGTCGTAATTACCATTTACCATTACTAGGGACCATTTATTACTAAGTTATTAACACTCTATTAATACTCTGTAATTCTATATCTATAAGGAATTTATCTATTACAACTGGGACCCTTAATCTAACGTGTTGCTGTCATTCTGGTGACACAGTGCGCTGCAGCCTGAACAGGCTCAGTCTGAAAGGGGCCTGCCCGTCTGCGGGTATGCGCCTGGTATTTTCACAGCACAAGGATGCTCTCCGTTGCGCGGGCGGACAGAAGCCGCGGCGTGAAACGGAAGCAGCCCCGGCGGGCGCGTGAAAGTCCTCACCGTCCTGCACGTAGTCCTGCAGGGCTCTGAAGGAGCCGGACTGGCGCGGCTCATGAGGCTCCTCCTGGTCCTGCTGGAGCATCCGGTACACGTGGGAGTCTTCTATGGAGGACGTGGCAGGCGCGCTGCGGGGGACAGCGCGCGGGCGTGAGCGGGCCACTCGTGCGACCGCCAGGAAGACGACCCCTGCAGGTCTCCCATTTCTGACCGCGTTACCCGACACAGGGCCGTGGGGGAGCAGGGGGCTATCCCGGGTGAGCACCGGGTGCAACGCCCTGCGCGGGACGCCAGGCCACCGCGGTGCTGCGCATCTTTCCAGAACCCGTTTTCTGCTGCTGCCCGGAGTCAGGCACAGATGCCCCAGACGAAAGCTGAGGCCTAAGTAGTGTCTCTACTTAAGGGTAATCTTCAATAAAAATGTATTCTTGTTTTTTTTTAAATCCGGTGTTGTATATTCCCCATGGATGGTGCCACCCCAAGACTGGCACTTCTTCTGCGTTTTCATCTGAGTGAGAATTTGACGTACAAAAAGGTGCCACGTCCGACGCTGGAGAGCGTTTACCAACTACCACAGGCTTATGCCAGTGACGCCGGAGCCAATTGAACCGTTTCTTTGTTTGGAGGAAGATACAACAGAGGAGAAAGGGACTAAAAACACTGCACAAGCGTGCACTGACTGTGCAGGCCCACAGTCCTGGCACTCTCAGAGCTCTGATTACCTGAGATGGGCCTGCTCGCCTAACGTCGCCGTCTTTCCCTGCAGCGTGCTCAGAATAGTGGCATCTGAGTACAGCGGCAGCGGAGAGTTATACTGAGAGCTGAGGACCCTAGCCCCTGTCGGGCCAGCCCTGCAGTTCACAGGAGGGGGTGCTGCTTGTGAGGCACTGCAGGAGGTGCTACCAGTCACCAGGGGGGGCCGCTGAGCCAAGGCCACAGGCTTGCTGAAACCACTGAGGGGCGCCGTGGGGCCACGAAGGGAGGTGACATTGAATGACCAGGACACGACAGCGACACCAGCCAAGGAGAAGACGGGAGCGGGGACCAGGGACAGCGAAACGACGTGAACAATGGAAAGTTAGAGGTCAGAGATGAAGAGTTAAAATACTTTCTTTTAAGCTGTGCAGAGAAGCTTCATGAAGCATGCGGCAACATTTTCTGAGCCTTCGGGGCACTGTGGTGAAGGCGGGCATGCGTCATGCACATGAAAAACAACTCTGCGAGCAAGCTTCGCTAATTGCATCATAATCATAACAATAACAGCATTATTTCAATTTGAATTGACCCGCAAGCTCTTTCTTGATTATTATATATTGTACGGTAACAATGAGGGGAATATCTCTTCTGATTGAACCCAGGCTTTGCAGACTAAGAGCTGACCTATTTACTTTGTTGCTAAATGGCCATAACTATCGATCATAGAAGCAGGGAATATGAAAAAGAAGAAATTGAAAATCACCTCAGGGGCCTATAGACCGCAGCAATGCTTTACAGCCTGGTGTTTTGTTACAGCTAGCCATCATGCTGTGGCAGTGCATGAGCTTAGGATATTTATGAAGAACAGGGCACTTCTTTCTTAATCTCACAAATTAAGCTATCGAACTTGATTGATTCGATTTGGTCCACACCAGAGATCCCCAAGCCTGGTTCTAGTGGCCCACACACCTGATGGTTTTCATTCCAGCCTCCTTCGTTAGATAATTAAAACGTTAATTGATCCAAGACATTGCTTCAATGGAATATTTGCATTTTGTTTCTCGCCACAAATTTGACAAAATACAATGGCTAAACTCTGACACTCTGACACATTTAAGAGCTAGGAACAAGCATTTCAAATTCATTTTATTATTCTTAAGTCAATAAAGGGTTTGCGTGTGTAACTCAGGGCTTGTGTGGGTCACCAGGACCAGGATTGGGAATCACTGATCTAAACCAGCCCTGCAGGCCCAGAGTCCTACAGAATCCTACAAGTGTAACAAGTACTTCAGTTAGCAGCTGATTAAAGCCTGAAAGAAAGACGTTGTCCTCTTTTCTATATCAATAGTTCAAGTCCTAGTAATCATCAGAGGTGTTTATTAAATGAAAATGAGGAGGGTTGGAGTTATCCATCCTCAGGATTTTACTGGGCCCAGGGAATTCATGTTTTTTTTCATTGTCAGAAGTGCCTAAATTGGATTTCTGCTCAGCAGCGAATTGTTCATTCTATATTTTTATCAATCAATCAATCTTCAATCTATCGTTTGACAGCCATACAATACAGACTGCGTGCTGGCAGGGGACGTCTAATGCATGTAACCTGCTTTGGCCTGGTGGTTTGAATGGCTTTGGTCTGACATTAAACTTGTGCTCGAAGTAGCCAAGATCCTGCAAGACATAAAAAAGGTGAGGTTTGTGTTACATGCGGAGGTCGAGCATTAGGGTGATGAGTAGGATGGTTAACGGCCACAGTTGTCGCGGCCTGCATTCCACAGTTAAGGAGGCCTGAAGTAGAGTGGATGACAGGCTCAAGAGCTGGGCTTCAGGGCTCAATGGGAAGCATGCCAGCCAGACCGAAGGAAACACACAGGACTCACCCCTCCTCAGGCTTGTCGTGGATAAGGCCGCGCAGCTGCCCCTGCAGGGCATCCTGGATATTGCCAGCAGAGTACAGGCCTATCGGAGAGTTGTAGGCCGAGCTCACCACTTGCCTCCTCTCGTCAACGTTGGCGGCAGCGACAAATGGCTGGGCCCTCCTGTTGTGAGCTGTGCCAATGGGTGTATACTCCTGCACGTGGAGGCGGACAGAAACACACAGAGCCCCATGCTGTGGTCAAGACCCTACACATGCACTGCAGGCTGGCCGAGCCGCACACGGAGCACATGTTTCTACTGTGTGGTGGGAAGGGTGGGAGGAAACCTAAACCGGCTCTGAGCAGGCTGTGGTGCTTATCTGTCCTTCAAAAATCTGTATCATCTGTATTGAAGCAGACTATAAAGCAGTGAAAACTGCGTACATTTAAAAATATAGAGTTATGTATTTTATGTACACTGGGAACTAGAACGGTGCGCTAAAAAGTTCCCTTATCAATCTAAAATGCAAGTTCCGGGGGCGAATGTGGGGATTGGAGCCCTTTTCTAGGTCTGGAGACTGGACACGTCTGAAGAGCTGCGAGCTGTTAAACTGGTCCAGTGAAATCAGTCTGTCCAGGAATAAGTAAATAACTACAAAGGAACCAGTAAAGGTTTATTCCATCTGAAAACAGAAGAAAAGAAACACAACGTTTCAGCTGTGGAACCTTCAGGCGGACCCGAAGAAGGCTCCACAGCTGAAACGTTACGTTTCTTTTCTTCTCTTTTCAGCATGGAATAAACCTTGACTTGTTCCATTGCTGCCTACTGCAAGCTGACGCAGCTCCCTGCTTGAACTAAGTAAATAACTAGTCAATTAGTAAAGGGGAAATATCCTTCCACAGGTTTTTTGTCACTCCGTGTGCATTTAACCCACAATTGGTAGTGACAATGATAAATTCAGACTTATTTTATCCATGGAAGAAGATTAATAGAAGGTCTATAGAATCTCTCTTTCTTTCAAGAGGAATTCTATGGAATGAAAAACGATGTAAGTCAAAGCTTCTGGCAGAGTTCTAGAAACATGGCTGGGTTATAGGTGATATTAGCAGAAAGGGCTGTGATTTCCAAGCCTTTTATCAGCATTTTTGAATATTTTCAGCATTTAATTGAGCGACTTGTCATTGCAGCGGTGCTTGATGTAAGTTAACATGTCCAAGCAAACAAATATAGTGTTCCTTAGTAAATAAACGAACTGGAATGGATAAAATGATTTTAATTAAATTAGATTTTCAGTCTTGACGCTGTAGAAAACATATGGCAAAATCACACAGTGCTCATTTTACATTACCACGGGTTCAAAAGCCTAAGCACAACAACAAGCTGGATTTTACAGATCAATACCTGATGCACTGAGGTTATTGAAAATGAACCCATTTAAGAGTGATACTGAACAGAAAAGATATATAAAAGGTAAGAGGTCCCTGAACGAACTGGACGGGAAAGCTGCTTGGTACCATGTTGAGTCTTCTTGTCAAGCACTGGTCTTGTCAAGTTATTGCACACACCAGGGCGAAACACAGACCATGTCACACTGTTAGACGCAACCATAAGTTCACACTGCCCAGCACTTGAGAACTGTATGTGGCTCTTTGACAATGTGACCCTGGGGCCTCTGTAAATTGCCCAGGTTTTAGTTCCAACCAGTTACCTAAGAATGTATTCTGAGATGTGTAGTGCTTTTCTTAAACAAAGACTCAGTGTAAGTGTTATTTTACTCAGTTATTGTGAAGCAATGAATGTTTTGAAACAAACAATTCAATTCCAGTTGGGAAAAAGAAACAGAATTACTGCAGGGTCACAGTTGCAGGAGTCTGGTCTAAATTCCTGGAAAAATCAGAGTAGCTTTCTTAGTTTTAGTAAATGATCAATTGCCAGTAATCACTGGCATACACTGACAGATCTGCAGCTGACATAAGAACCTTATGTACTGTAAATGGTCAACTTCACAATACAATCTTGCATAACTGGTTAAGGTTCATCGGACATTCAAGTCAGCTGTGTGCACTCAGTAATCTCTGCAAGAATCTTTCTTAAAAAGGATTTGATTGTAATTTTAAATTCTGGGTCTTTCCCACAATTCTTGTGTTAGATTCTGGCTGAACAAATGACACAATTTGGAAAATGAAAAAAAAAAAACTACCACAGTCAGGACACTAGATTGAACACAGACAAGGTGCAGCATATACATTTTATTCATTAGTCTTGAATGAATCAGCGGACCTCAGATTAGAGCTGCATTATACTCACAGAATAAGTCCTCAAGACACCCTGGAGCTAAGATAACCTGGACCATTCCTAGTGCTACACTAGGAACAGGAGAACCTTAAACTCCTCTCTACATTTCTCAGAGATCAATATTTAGTACATTAGAGATATTCCAAGTAAGGTATTAAC
The DNA here is from genome assembly GCF_040954835.1 of Lepisosteus oculatus. Taxonomy (NCBI): domain Eukaryota; kingdom Metazoa; phylum Chordata; class Actinopteri; order Semionotiformes; family Lepisosteidae; genus Lepisosteus; species Lepisosteus oculatus. The sequence continues at coordinate 75,706,887 of NC_090696.1, forward strand.
AGTAGTCTCGTTTTTATGAAATGCAAGAGCCTTAGAAGAGCAGGTGGAAAAAACGTTGTGGTGTTTCTGTTGAACACAATTCAAATGCCAATACAAAGGTGAAAGTTGATGTCACCGTTTTTTCCATGAAAAATAATATATCCCTGCCCAGAGGAGCAGATGATAATAATAAAAAAAATCATACAGCTCCAATGTGTACTGTAGTGCTACTTACCTTCTGTTCAGATTCCAAATTAACTTTAAAACGGTGCGCTTTGCCATCTTCTGTGACTTGTGGAGACCAGAGTTCGGTTTCCGGTCTGCAACAAAGAACAGTGAGCCTGATTCCCAGCGAAATGCCCCAAGATGTGAATGAGGTTGTTGTGGGACAGGGTCATGGGCCTATTAATTAAGGGAAGCTGGCAAAGAGACATAAAAAAAGACCAAGGACGTTCCTGAGCCGCAACCTTAAACTGCCCTAAAGAGCCCCACCTCAACAGGAACATTTATTTTCCCCTTCTGATTTCATGAGGGGAGGAATCAAGACACAGGAATGCAATTGCAAACCCTCAGCCAAGTTCACTCGGCGGAGCCTGAGAAAGGCCGGATGAGCTCGGCCTTGACAACCAGGTAAACACTGAGTAAGCTCTCAAAGCTGACTGCCCGTCTCTGGAGAAAACGCCACATGGACATGCCCCACTGCTCTGCCCTCATCACTGACTAGACCTACAGTAGGAGTTTGTATGCGCTCCTCCAGCCAGGTGCACAAGTGTGCTTGCACTTTGTCAACATAAATGTGCTTTTTGCAGTGGTAGATAGTGTGATCAGGGTGTGTAAGACCGACCCCAGCACAGACAGACTGGCTGTTGCTGCCTCACGTCTCCTCAGACTGCAGCCCCGGAGGATTCATTCCGAGGCAATGTGGATACAACAGTATCACCCATCTGTGCTCATCCGTCCTGCTTGTTATCGGAAATGCCTTAGTGGCAGGAGCCCAGATAGGCATATTTACCTCTCAATCTTCAGATTCAGCTGGTTGATGGAGTCCTTGATTCTATTCTGGGCCTCACAGTGAGTCATACCTTCAGCTGCAACCCCTTCAATGGCCAGAATGATGTCTCCTGGACAGAGGTTAGCTAGCGAAGCCTTGCTTCCTGGAGTAATCTACAGAAAAGCAGAGATGTGCAGGAGGAAGAAATTATTATTCCGTCGACTTTCCCCCTTTAACAACCCTATAAGACTTCTAAATGTGGAAATCCATCTCTTGACAAATCATGAACACACGGTCTTTGAATGCTTACGATCTCACCGACCTTGGTCAGAATCACTTTCTCTAATCTTGTTTCTGGTCATCTGGACATGTTACGCAGGTTCCTCTTATTCCTGGTCTGGCAGGACAAGATCTTATAGGGAACACAAACTCCGCAATGACTGTAGGCCAGGAATCAGCTCAGTCAATTCAGTAGTGACTCAAAAAGAAATTAAATTCGTCTTAGAATTTCTACTGTGCCAATTATTAGAAAGAGACACGGAATTAATGGAAAGAAGGTCAGAGCGATAGCTGTTCAGGGGTTGTTGTAGCTCTGTGTTGAAAATGAACTATTAATAGATCAGTGAGGATGTATTCATCTGAGTGCGGTGTCATACTACAAGACGAGGGAGGGAGTTTCTCATTGACCGGCCGTTGATCTAATCGCAGAGGCATTTATCCTGCCTTCAGACAGAGCTCCTCACGCTGCAAAAGCCACAGTTTGAGCCTGACATCATCATCCTCGTCCTTCGTCTCACACTGCCTTCAACAGCTCCCCAGGCATTCCTCTCTTTCTCTGCACAGCTGCTCGTCTTCATCAGTTTATCTTTTGGAGAAGTCTGGGCCTCCTGTTCATGACAGCGATTCCCTTTTAGGTCTTCTGAGTCACCGAGACTTTTTATTTTAAGGTTTAAAGCAGAATTATGTATCGTGAGATCAAAACAGCTGTGTGCGATTCGACAGCCTTTTATTTTGAGTTGGGTCGTATGCCTCTTCTTCAGTCTGTTTTTCATATAAGCAGCTGATCACCTAACTAGTTTGATCAGGAAAATCATTGTAAACTAGGGTGATTGATGATATCAACAAAAAGGTGAAAGACCACTTTCACTGTATAGGTAACCACGAATAACAAAAAGGACAGTAAAAGGAATAGTTCAAATCAGAAATAATTAAAACAAATTTATAATAATAAAATACATTACCACACACTTTTGTGCAGCAAAATACCCTGCATCTGCTAATATAATGTAGTATTACTGCAGCCTGCATACTGCAGTTCCATTAACTTATTTCAGATTTGTGACAGGCTCACAAATATGACATTTTCTTGCTTTTCTGGACAAATCCCACACTTTAACATAGCCCGTCATAGCCTGAACCACAACATGATGTTATTTTGTAGTTTTGTCCCGGTTTGCCCAAGAGGTATATTGTATTTCTTCAGCTCAGTGTCTGAAAGTTAGACATGACAGTTTGTTTTTCTTGTATCCAAATTATCCAGGAATATGTTGTTGTTGGTTTTCACTTGAACCGAATGCAACTGCATATTCCCAAACCTCCCGAGTAATCATTTACTGTACAATAGTTCATCCTACCGTCTTGCATTACATTCTGGCCAGATCTCAGCAGACTTTAGAGGCTCAGGGAGGCTGGGCCTGGATGAACTGGGATAGGAGACCACCAGGGAAAACCAGGTCGCTGCCGGTAGTGGTGCTGGTGGACCAGTAGGGGGCGATCTTACCCCTGGAGCAGAACTTTCCAAACCGCATATTATCCCAGTATGATGAGCAGGGACACTGCTGTAGGATGTGTCATCTTCCAGTTGAGACAGGAATCCAAGTTCCTGACTACTTGGTTTTCAAAGACCATGTGACGCTTTTTCGGAATACTAGGGGTTTAAACAGTGCCCTGATGAAATTCCTCTTTGAGCAAGCACAGTGTCTCCCAATTAATGTTCACCCTTAATTCAACTAGTGGAGCAACCCCACACTCCTGCATCTGATCTGCTGCGTGTGGAGGGACAGCAGATCGACCTCAGGATCTCTTCCAGGCATTTGTTGCACCTCAGTGGTGGGGGGAGATTCCCTCTTATATTTAAAGTACTTTGGGAGCATTTGGGAAGCAAAAGTCCTACACAAATGCAAGGATTGAATTACTGCCTTATAATAAATAAAACTTTTTCTTTATTCTTTATTGCATGCGGTGTCAAGATTATTGCTCCTTACGGTACTGAGAATCTGAATGAAGCCCCATGAACTGACAAACCAGCTGGGTTTTTCAGAGGTGGAGTAACAAGCTGTCAGAAAGAGCCCTGCATCACATCGCATCCCTTTGCAAGTTCACTGTGCGGTACATCGCAACACACCCGAGTCTGCAGACAGCCCGGCTCAGCCCTCCCTGCCTATCAAAGGAACCCCTGCAGGTGGCGCTGCTGAGAGATGAGGCAACCAGACTGTATAAAACCCATTGCAGGGAGTCTCTACGGCAGAAAGCACACAACTGACAGAGCATGTAAAAAAACCGAAAATGTAATTGTTAGTGAACAGTTCTAAACGATTGTGTATTTTCTAAGATTAAAAAATAAAAATTTAAGGCCACAAACAGATGGTGAACTGATGCTTAAACTATTTTGTTAATTGTTGTTTTTGGTCAACAGAGAAATCTGTAATGAGACAGAAAAACAGTGTTTAGTAAACATGTCACTGCATGTTAGAGATGGTTTTATAAACGTCTGAGAATATGCTAAATCTTCAGATTGCGAATTTTAAACAACAAAAAAATGTACAATTCTAAGTCCAAACAGAGACAAGCAGTCTACGGCACAGGCTGAACAGGAAGGTCCCACTTTAATTTGCTGGATAAGATTTATTTTTTAATTAGACAGCAGGGGGGCAGTACAGGTTTTCAGAACAATTTTCCCCAATGTTGTACAGAACACAACTCACGCTTAATTCACTGCAGGTTTTTGTAAAAGCACAAAGAACCCATTAATGTTTGAGGTCAACTCATACTGTAGGGACTTCAGGTGGGCTCTTCTGTTCTTTGTACTGGAGCCAATGAGCTTGGAAAACAAGTGAGACGTAAACGTTTGCAAACGCCAGAATAATTAGGTAACAGAGAGTTACAGTATAATGGCCCTCATAAGTATGGCCCTGCTGATGAGCAAGATGATGCACATGACATATTCAAGTCAAGCCGAATGTTGGATTTAAACCAAACCCTAACCCTAGTGAACCGTCAATACAAATAAAATCCAGGCGGATTTTGTTCTGATAAAAAGGAGGACTCTGCGTCCAGCAGCGTCACCAGCACGGTGATGAGGCGTTAGCCCAGCTGCCAAACGGCTCCTGGGTCCCGGGTTCAACTCCAGACTGGCGCACTGCCTGAGTGGAGCTGGCACGTGCTCGCCCCCAGGGTGCTCCACTCCTGGTGGTCTCTCCTCTCCCTGACCACAGGCTGCCGGGGTTTCATGGCACGCCCAGGATGAACGAGTGTGCGTGTGCTCCAAACAGAGCCCTGGGGTGCCGTTCTGGGTGCCGGTCCTTCTCGTCTCCTGTGCTTCTGGGGCAGGCTCAGGATCGTCATGGACCTGGCCAGGAATAAGCAGCCTCTTCATGGAGAATGGATGGAGGGATGGATAGATCTCTGTGGGCGCAGTTGAACCGGGGAGCATGTTTCAACAGACAGTGACTGTGCAGACTGCGCCACCTGAAGCCGCTGTAAGTCCTACCTGTGCAGTAACATACAGTACGAGGCGCCACGGATACAAACAGTCGTCACGCTGAGCTGATATGGAGGTCCCTCTTGTGTCATTCTGTCATTGTGGTCACAATTCCCCCCTGGGTCAGCATTTGTGCCCAACGTCTATCAACTGACATCCCAAGTCTCCCGGAAATCAGCGTGTCCTCCCCGACTCCCACAGATGATCCATAATCTCCCGGAAATTGCCCCCCCCTCCCCGATTTTTCTGTTGGCGACACCCTCAGTCCAAAAAAATAATCGACGAATGATCTAATTATCTAATTATATAACATGACCTTGAACCGTCTGAGAATCTGCTCAAATGTGCTGAACAAGCCTCTGTATCTCTGTCCAACGACAGTTTGCAAAGAGAGTGATTTGATCCAACTGAACTGGTGAGTTATGGCATCTATAGTGTATTGCATATATATATTATAGTAACTATCAGCGAATTATTTCATTATATAGCTGTGACCCCCCTCCTGGAAGTCAATTTTTCAAAGTTTTGATGTCTGTATCAAGTGATGATACAGTGGCTTGGAACAGGCCGGCGACCGTTGTTTCGGTACTGTGAATTGTGACGGAGGGCATTTCTGAGTCAGAAAAATGAAACACCGTGTACGTTCAGAGCCCGTTGCCACTTGTCAAAAAGCTAATAACGATTTAGGAGCTGGTTGCCAAAGCCTGTTGGTTTTTCCTTTGTGCGGTATCACGTACAGCTGGGGCTTTGCTTCCTGATCCGTCATTAGACAGCAGCTCCCGGTCTGAAACCGAACCGGGATCTTCCAGTAAGTTCGCCGATACTGGACTGGGCGCTCGTCCAGACGCTGTGGCAGGTAAGAGCTTCTTAACGAGCAGTGCGTTAAACGGGAACACTGGGAGGAAAGTGCTTTGAACATCTGTACTGCCCTCCTGCTTTTTAACTGAAAAATAAATCTTATCCAGTAGTAAATGAAAGTGGGAGCTTCCTGTGCAGTACTGTATGTGGCGTACTTTTGTTTGTCTCTTGTTTGCACGTAGAATGATCGTGTGCTGTGGCTCGGGAGACGGCGTAAAAATAAAAGTCACGCAGTAAAAAACGAGAGCTAATGCATGTCAGGAAAGTGCGTGTCTTATGCGGTTCTATTTGAAACCCAAAACAAACCCTTCTCACTAGTCCTGTCGTACTCGACCTCAGCTCCAGCAGCTCGCAAAACTGAAGCGCAGCTCGCCACAAACTCGGACCGCCGGCCCGCAGTTTGATTCTTATCCTGGGGCTTTTCAGCCAATAAAAGTCATTTTGAAGGAAAGCAGAGTCGTGTTGTTAATGGGAAGCCTCGTCTCGATTCCTATAAAAAAAGTGAGGGGTTTACAGTCCTTTGGACGAGCCTACCAAATAAGGACGAGATGGGAAGAAAAAGTAACCAAACAAAACTCACTGCGCGGACCGATGAATTCAATCGAGCGTGGAAAAAATATGGAAGACTCACTAAGTGTATTATTTTCTGATTCGTTTTTTTAAGGGGAAATTCTCTGCCGAAGGTGGATGTTCCCCCAAAATGAATGAAAAGTTGGATAAAGTTGTTAGACACAAGCTGGTCTGTCTTCCTTAATTCCCCTCAGAACCCATTTCTGTCGCTGGCCTTGCAGGAAGGCACGGCTCGCTATTTTGCGACCTCATTACTACAGGGGACAGCCTGATTAGTCTTTGGCTCAACACGGAGTCCAGCAGCTTGTTTAGTGTTGCCTGACGGCCTTTGGGCTGCCTAACGAGAGCGGCCAGGGGGACCGACATCTGCTCTGAAAACAGGTGCGGCGACTCCTGCAGTGTTTCATTTCACCCGCCGGCGCAAACATCACGCATTACGCTCCTGTGAGAGCATGGGGCTTTTTCGGCAAGGGTCTTAACAAAATGCCTATATATAGCCAGTTCGAGAACAGGATTAGCCCTCGCGTATTAATTGTTGGATTGCACGGTCACCCAAATCGCTGAGCATAAGAAAAGTAGATTCATCGCGTGTGCTCTATTAATACAGGCCCTTCTGCAGTCAGTGCGACTTTTAATCTACCTTTTAAGTGTTTTAAGTGCCTTTTATAGAAAGACGCCGTCTTTCCTGTTTATGAAAATCTTATGAATGCAGGTAACTGTAAAATGGCAGAGGTAACGAAAATGATTCACAACCCATAAATGCATTTATCGCGCCCCACAGACGTGCATTGTTGACGGCTTTTTCCACTTTGTAAACTTTTGGGCTGGTGTGATTTTGAAGGGAGGAGGGCGGTATAAAAAGCCGTTCATCGTGCGATGTGGCTTTTCTATTTTCGTTAGTGCTCCTGGCTGACCTGTCGTAAAGCCGATATTTCAAGCATGATTCTGAAGACCAGTTTCACCGAGTGTCTCAATATATACTAAGAAAAGATACAGTCGGGCTGTGCTCTGCTACAGTAGCATTAAAAAAACACACCTAGCCAAACTTTCATTAGTTTTCATTTTCTTACTATCTAACGCTAGGATTTTTATCCATTCCCGATCTACACATTTTCTTGCACTCTGCTGTATGTTTGAGTGAGGATTCGATATACTCATATACACCTTTCTACCCAGACAGGGGCTCGCGTAGCGACCAGAAACGCAACAGGTAAAATGCATTGATTCCAATAAAGATTCAGGTGCCTGTGGAGATACAGCGACAGTTAATGGAGATCTGCATGAAATCTATACGGTAACTCAGGAGCATCTTTCTGCCTGAATTGGACTCTGCAAAGGTGTCTTTATCCATTAGACATTGCCTCTTAACCCTAGTGCTGCCTGGATAGATACGTTAGGCAGGTCTGCTGTTTCCTTCAGAGGTACATCAGAAGAATTGACACCATCATCTGAGTTTCTTTGGAAGTACCTTACATGAACATAGCACAGCACGCTGATGTAAAGGTCTGGTTTGCTACTGCTTAACAGACCGTGGGAATCTTGAGATGTACCATATTCTGGAATGAAGTTTTATTTCCTACAGAACACACCAATCTCTGATATTACGGGAAGGGCAGTGTATTTCTTATCAGAGTATATCATATCAGTGGCAATATACACATTTACATTTAATCAAGGCGCACACTTTTGTTTCAAAACATTCTTGTTTATTAACTGCTGTTCAGTAAAAACTTAATATATAAATACCTAGACCAGTTTGTTATCTAAGGCAGCCCAAGAGATCTGAGTAAGACCTTCCAAAAGAAGATGGCATTTATTGGTCTTATTTTGATTATACATTTTTGTCAGTTTACTGAATGTACTACATCCCTGTACTTATCCTCCATTATCTTACAGTTTATTTACTGGAGCTGATCCTTCCAGTATGTAATTGATTTCAATCTGTATTCAGTTTTCTTTGTCCTCAGAAATCAATTAAAACAATATTTGAAGTTAATCAAATAATTTAGCCAAAATGTAGCTTAAAATCTCAGTTTGCTAAGGATGACAGTAGACAGCCACATCACCAATTCACAAAGCTGCACGGTGCTGCACGGTGACCCCAGTTTGCAGATATTATATTCAAGAAATAAGAGAAATTGCAACTCTTGCTACTGCCAAGGCATTGCACAAAATCTCAAAAGGGAGCTCAGAGCTGTAGAATATAAAGGGTGAAATGGGAATGCACGACAATATTTTATCAGTTTCTGCTGTTGCGTCGTTGTCTTTCTGCTGGTTGAGACATTTTTGCATCAGACTAGGACACTTTTTCAAACTTGTTTAGAGTACGTGCTGCATGCATATCGGCAGAACCTGGAACTGTGGATATTGCTCTTCTCTGGCAGCCTCTCCTGTATTCATGCATGTTAAGTCGTTAATCAGTTCTGGAACCTTTTCCGTAATTGAAGATCCTGGGTGACGGCTTATCGTGTTATTAGTCAATTTTCTCTACTTACAAAAGGGACCAGCAAGATCAGAAAACAGAAAAAGACACATGCTGTATGCAACACATTCGTCTTGACTGTCTAAAGAGCCCTGAATCAAGAACCCTGTGATTCACGGATTTAAAGGGACTCACCCTTGAAATAGTTAAAGGCTGATTGAAGTCCTTTCCGCCCGTCAGTCTGAATCCCCACGGGGCTGGACCCTCAAGAACCACGTTCTGTGGCATTTTCAGCGTGGGTCCCGTGCGCGCCTCCCGGCCGGCGGCAGAGCGGTCGATCAGTGCAGCCCTCGCTCCTCCGGCAACAGCCTCCTCCCCGGAGCTGAGCAGCAGCTCTTAAGCCCTGGGCCCTTTCCGAGACCCTCCCTGGCAGAAGGCGGGGCTCTGCCTGCGAGTGAGCTCATGGGGCAGAGCGGGGGACCTGCTGCAGCCCTGGCCTGCTCTCTGCCAGCCCCCGGCCCCCCGGCCCCACCGCGTGAGCGCCAGGCGCGGCGAGCACACCTGCGCACCCGACTCGACGGCCCTTAGCCACAGAGGAAAAAGACTGCAGGAGCACCACAGGCCCCCCCTTCACTCACTCCTGTGAAGCCTCAACAGCGATGTCTGAAGACGAACGTTCTGATCTGAGGCACCCGGAGGTGGGTTTTCGCATGAAATGGTTAAAAATGTTCCCGTACAAGGTTTGAGATGTTTTACAATTTTACACCAGCACCGGGCTTGCAGAAGGCTCCAGGACCCCGACTGGAATAGAAACTCGTAGGTTTCTTTGAAATGTTCTTGAACTATTACAAACGCGGCATCCGGCTTCTTCTCCCACCTCAGGATCCCCAGAGCAGGACCCGGCAGGGGACTGCCATCACACCCCCGTGCGAAAACGCCAACTGTCATTTATCCTCCGGTTCAGAAAAACTATTACACAGCACCAGCGGTGCGGAACGAGCTGGTTAAGAAACAGAAAACAAATGCCATCCTGTCACGGATCTTATAAACTGACAGTCAAAAACAATACGGGCAAAATGAAATAACACTACATATGGTAAAAGGTGAGGGTTGACTCTGCTGAAACGCCCTCTGTTTTCCAGAGGCTCTGCATCAGAAGCGTTCTCCTCTCATCAGGGGCCGACCCCTCTCCTCAGATCCAAGGCTAAACAGCTCTGCTAAGTTTGGCAACTTGTGTCCTTATTTGGTTTGAAGTTAAAGCTTGATCAGGCAACTGAGATTATGCAGACACATTCCTGACGTATTGATCTGGAACAAACCCAGCAAGTTTTTTTTTTTCTTTCTGAAGAGGCTCTGGAGTCTAAATGAAAATTCGCTAACTAGCACATGCCATTGATTTTTTTTTTGAATTCCTACACACAAAATCCTTTGGTTAGCAGCAGAGTCACATTTCTGTTGTGGTTCCTCCTCCATTAATCCCTTGGGTGTGTGTGTGTACAGTACCTTCTGGGGCTCTTTGTCATTAGGAATCACCACAAGGAGAAACTTCGCTTTTAGCCTGCTTGATGGTCCTGCGAGCCGCATAATAAATCTTTGTACATTTAAACAAAGGGATGTTTAAATGGCAGCTTTTCTTAAATAGAGTAAAACTTTTCATACTTAAAATTTAACCGTTTTTAATTGGTAAATTGCGCTCGCTTCCGATTCAAAGTCCTTGCGATGACTCTGCTCCAAGACAGGAAAAACAGATTTCCAAGGTTTTTGGAGTGGATTTCTTGACTCAAGTTATTTAGCAGTGGTTGCTATGGAGGCACAGAGACCAAACAGTCTTCACATAACTGAAGGGGGATTAAGGACAGTGGTTTGCAGAGAGAGCAGGAGACTCCCACCAGCGAGGTGCTGAGGAGGACCCTGTCCAGTGGTTAAGATCAGTATCCGGAAGTGGGAGCACAGAGTATAAGGATTAGGATGTGATAAACACGCCAAGAGGACAAGAAGTAGCAATGCTACTGCGTGCCTGGTGAGTTAGGAAGGTTATGCCAGGGTCGGCTCCCGTCTCCAGAATTACTAGTCACTTTGAGACACGACCAAGTTTTTTTCAAAGCAAGAAAAACACTCAAGGTAAAGTAAAGACGATTAAGCGATTTGGTCTGTTTTTGCTGACAGAAGCGTCCATCAGTACGCCTATGTGAAAAGCTGGCACTGCTTCTGGGGAAACAGCCTATGGGCACATGAGCACATGTACAGTATTTTCAGAAGGAGACAATTTCATAATGTAGTTAACAGCAAAAACAAAAACTGTATTAGATGTGATAAAATATTGAAGGCATACAATATTTAAGCCATTTATTATGTAATATTTTAATTTACCCATCAATCCATTTTCTAAACACATCTTCCAACTCAGGGGCACGGGGGAGCCAGAGTCTATCCCAGCATGCAATGGGTGGAAGGCGGGGTTCCCCCTGGACAGCTACAGGCCACTGACACAGGCTCACACCAGGGCCAGTTTTCCCAGAAGCCAATTAACCCTCCAGCGTGTCTTTGGAGTGCAGAAGGAAAGTAGGGCACCCAGAACAAACCCGTGCATGCGTGGGAAGAACATGCAAACTCCACACAGACAGCAGCTCTGGAATTGAACCCAGAGCCCCCGTTCTGTGAGGCAGCAATGCTGACCACCCTGCTACCATGCCACCCTGTTTGTAGCTAGATTTCACATAATATATTTTATGGCTTCTTTGCAGCGATCAAGAAAGGGTATACATTTAATAAAAGAAGAAACTTTCAGTTTCTGAGGACTGAACTTTGGAAAAATATTTGTGTCCCAAGGTAGCAGAAAGCACTGAGGAATAATATTTAATACAATTTGAATTTAAACCCACTTTAGTTTCGTAGGAGGCACAATTGTACAATTTTTATTCCATTTCAATTTTAAAACCAAGACACATTATCTTAGATTTTCCGCTCACAGCGATGGAAAAACGACAGCAATCTAAAACCTGTTTTATAACGGTGTATTGTTATAAAAATGTCATTTTTTAATAATAAAACCTTTGAGGTGTGCCTTCTCACTTACATCCAGAGCATTAGCGCCTTGTACCCAACCCCTCCGATCGTCGGCATGGAGCAGGGCTGATCCCGGGCAGTGCTGAGTTGGGAGACCTCTGAGGAAACCAGCTTGCTGCTGTAGGGGGTGTTGGTGGACCAGTAGGTGGCACTCTTCTCCCATGGTCAGAATTTCAAAACAGATGCTCACGTATGGCAACAGCAGACACTGTGATGAAGGAGACTTCACCCTCCAAATGTGACCTTAATCCAAGGTCCCAGATTCAGTTGACTCCAAGGCACTGCCCACGAGAGTAGTGGTGTTCACCCAGTGTCCTGGCTTATTTCCGCTTTGAACCCAGACAACCTCAATTCAGTCCTCAAAGGATTTCTCCCTCAATTCAACCGGCGAGGTAACCTCAGTTCTCCACCCGATCTGCAGTGTAGCAGGGCTCCTGGTGGAGAACTGCATCACCCAGGGGAGGACAAAATGCTGACAGCAGATCGAGCAGGTTCTCTTTTATACTGTATATGTCAAAGTACTTTAGTATCCTTTGAGAAAAAAGGGGCTATACAAATGCAATCACTTTTCTAGTGAATGCATCCACAATCACTTAAATGCAATGTTCCTAATGCAGCTGTCCTGTGTCTCTTTCCATGTGAAAGATACAGAACAGCTGCATTATTTTGTTTCCATTCTTCAACATGTACTATCTACAGATCTCCTCCCCCCTTTCCACCTGCAGAAAGCTCAGATGTTGAACTCATGAATGTTAGGGCACACACAGTAATTTACAGCCGAGGAAATCAGTCCAGCTGTTTTCACATGGCCCTGCGATTGAGGGTGCCAGTATTGAACTCCCTTTGGGCGCCCAGCTATTTCCAGCGACTTATCCCAAACACAACACCCACGTGAGCTTTCCCAGACATCATGCGATGAGCTAACTGTAACTGGCTTTGCATGGTTTTGACACTATTTCCATCTTTAAGAAAAGGGGCATTCAATATTAGAATTGGACTAATCATGAGTAAATGCCAATCGTATATATGGGCTGATACAAAATAAAAATGGGGCAAAAACATATCAGGCAGAATTTATTAGGTATACAATTCCACAAAAGAAGAAAAAACATAAAAAACATTGATTGTAAGAACGCCACTGCATCATTTCCTTAAGAGCTCACCAGATGAAGAACTCTTCTAAAATAAAATGAAAAGAGTCTCACTGGAACGGACCAAAACACTGCAGGTTCATTATAAAGAGTGCCACTGACAGAGGTGACTCTCGTAGCAAAGCTGCATGCTTTAATTCAAAATTGAAATCTCCCAAAATTCAAAACTTTACGCACTGTAAGTTGCTGTAACAAAGTTGTACTGTAAAAGAGTACCGTATATTTCTTAATTTCTTGTAACCCAATACTTACAAAGATTTATGTACACAGTTTATTATTATTTTTTGCTGGTAATACTAGTGTTAATATTTTTTTTAATGATTTAAATTTTGCATAAATCTATTTTGCAGATTTGGACCATCTAGATGTGAATGTGAACAATGTGATGCATGAGACGTTTTAAGGAATAAAATAAAAGGAAACTGATGCTGGGTGAGAAATACTTTATAAAGCAGTGGATTCTTCCATACAAAAGACTTACAAAACGCTACAGACAATGTGGTAAATTCAGGCATGGATGTGAAAACCGAAAGAATGACATTTTAAGGTGCTTAAAATATGATACTGCCATACGTGTAGTTTGTGTTTTCAATCACACCACTTTCAATACTGAGTGCCTACACAGTATTATTTCACATGTCGAGGGATCTACTGCTTCTTGTAGAAAAAGATGAGAGAAGTCGTGGTGTTAATGTGAACCATTCAGCTGCAACAAACACAGTTCTGTTTCCTGTTTCAATTAACGGGATGCCACGGCTTTCACGTCAACACTCCCTAGAATATTCTGGCGAAGCCCTTGCTGTGGCAGGAAGTTACTTCTTCTCCAATATGTAAAGAAATAAATGTGTCAAGCAATGTTCAAAACAAGTTACCGAACAATTAAATAAACTTTGGGGATTTACGTCCCTCATAAATGTTTTAAATAATTAACGTATACATACAAACACACACACACATATATATATATAAGGAATTTGACTGTTGGACATGAGAAAGAAATGCGCAATGACCAGATTACTGCTTTATACTGATCTTTAAGGAACTCTTGTTTTAAAAAAAAAATCATAGTTGTCCCTTAAAAGTCAGGTATACTCTCCCCCAGTTTCTCTAGTCATATCAATTACAGGAAAAAAACATATAAAACAACTCCAATCTGCATTAGCAAGTGCCAAATGCAATGCAACAAGATTAGTTAAAAAAGGTGCCCTCCCACCCCAGTAAGTTTGAACACTACACGAGACCCAAATCATCTTCCACAAAAACCTTAGAAACAGACGGCAGGCAGTTTTGTCATTAGGAACCTTGCCTATTACAGCTTTTGGTTTCAGATGAAGAAAAAAAAAGGGAGTTTTCAATCTGTTTTTAAGATAGGATTTTCAAACTGGCTTTTGTTCATGTACAGGTGTTTATCCTTAACCTCGAGCACCCAAGTCTTTATTATCTGTAAAATACTTTTAGAAACTTCTGGTAAGAATTGTTTTAAAAAAAATCTCAATTCAAAACAGCTTAGACGTCTTTTTCAGACCTCTAAATCTCCAAATGCTCCTCACCAGACTAGTTTCATTTAATGCACTGAAGTTATAGTACAATTTGATACCTCTGATACTGTACCTCTTATAGTAACGAGATTTCAAGATCCTTCATCTACTGTAGTTGAACTTAAATGTAGGAATGGTTTAGATGAAAGCCATAATGCCTGGCACTAATATAACACTGCATACTGGTTACGTTTTCTCTCGGGAAGATTCAGTCTGAAGTCCAAAGTCCCGTCTACATCCGATGCAAAGTGAACCTTTTTCTCCCTATGGTGAAAAGCTATAGGATGTATCTACTGTAATCTAATATACTAACTTACATTGTGCCTCACAAAAAAACAGAAAAAAGGCAACGATGCACAAGGCAATATCCTAGTTATGGAATCTATCAGCAAGACTCACTGAAGATTCTTAATAAAGAGAACGATATCGAACAAAGAAGCTTTCCATCGTCCTGTGCCGAACCGTTCATACTCATTGCCCTCTGCAACAGCCACATCTCACACATCACTGCTAATAAATAAAGAGATGAAATGCTTTTCAGCAGCACTACCCCTCTGGACTGTGGCGAGATAGAGGGGGGTCTCATTCCTTTCTTCAGCTGGGGGACGAGTTCCATCCTTTTTTTTCCTCCATTGTATTTCTCCCTGGCTAAGTTGATAACTGAAACATAATTCAATTTACTTCAACATTACCGTACTACTTTTCTAGAAAGATGGCTAGTTATAGCTAAAGGTTATCTTCAGTGTAAAACCCACGCGTCTGTGTGGTATTTCCTTTTCTTCTCTGGCTGTTCTTATCCAATGTCTTGTAGGAGTTGTGCTGAGCAGGCGAGAATATCACCGACAACAATCCGCAATGTTACAGCCTCTTTACGTAATTCCCAGGGAAGGTCCCGAAGAACAGGCTTCTCCTTGACGTTCCTGGGAAGGGAGGAAACACAGCAGGTGTTGAAAGAAAGCACAAGCCTCTTGACACGCTCAGGTACCTTCATCCTAAATATGTATCGCTGGGACTGGTGAGTCATGCAGATCTGCACAGAAATCGCAGGTGACTGCCACACAACGACTGATTCAACATCTACTTGACCTAAGATACTACAGGCAACATGCCATCCAGCTAGTATGGGCATATTCAATCAGTATGATGCTGCTGATCCACAGCTTGGTCGCTCGCAGGCGACGCTATGCTGTACCGAGACACCAAGAGCTCCAGGGAAAGCAGCATGAAGAGGAGCTCCCCCTGCTGGAGCATGTCAGTATGGCCAAGAGGCGTGAGGACCAGTCGAGAGAAGGCAAGGCCAGCACAAGCTCGGTTGGGTAGACCTTCAGCAGCCTTCTTCAACTTCTCAGGTTTCCCACGCCTCTGCGCGTTTCTTTCGGTAATCCCGCCGGCTCGCAACAGCTGCTCTTGACAGAACGGAGACCACCTGGCGGGCCCCGCGATCAGCTCACATCTGGAAAAACGGCTCGCGTCATGGCGGAGGAATGGCGGCAGGCGCGGCGCGCAGGGCCGCCTGATAAAGAACTGGCTGGCCCCGTCCTGCCGAACCCGGACCACCCGCCTCGTTCTGGGCCTCGCGACACTCACCGACAAACCAGCCGTCATCGCACTTCTCCATGACATCCACGACGTCGCCTTCCTTGAGCTCCAGCTCGTCCTCATTCCGCGGCGTGTAGTTGTACAGAGCCTGAAACCTGCGGGGGGGGGGGGAGAGAGATTGTGGGCCCGGTTACCTGCGGCGCTGGCCAGAGAGAGGACCAAGCGAGCGATGCGCTGGGGCTCAGAGGATCAAGCACGGGGAGCGGAGGGGCCACATAATTACAGAGCTCAGTCAAGCCACACACAAAAAAGAGTGGTCTTTCCATGACACAATCAAAAGAGCACATTTATATTCACAAAGTATCAAATGACACCCATGTGACCACTGAGGATTTAAAAGATTGTTTTAAAGAAGAGCCTAACGAGACTCAGAGTTGGGGATGAACAGATGAGGCGTGGATGGACCGAGGGGCCGAGTCCAGCAGGGTGGAGCAGTGGTCAGACTTCTAGACTCTTAAACCCAGGGTTGCAGGTTCAATGCCTAGGTGAGACCGTGCTATGGAACCCTTGAGCTTCACCCAGATCGCTCCGGTAAAATTCACGGCAGTATTTTCACAGCTGCGAACTTAAGTCAATCGGGATAAAAGCCAAATAAATGACTAATTTTGCTTGTTCTTCACCTCCTCAACAGATAGCATGAGTTGTCATCTCTAACACATATTAAAAACACTGCCAAAGAAGTTGTCTCGTAGATGCAATGGCTGCCCAATGGATCTTTTTAGCAGGCGTGTGATGCTACATACAGTAAGTAGCTTTCCACAGCTTTCCTAGTAAGGATTACAAACCATCAGGCTCGTATCGTACAACTTCCTCCTCAACACATTTTTAAAGAGGACACATTGTCTGTTCAGGGGTGAACAGATAGCATGTGCTCTCACCCACCCCTGCCTACTGAATATCGCTGCCTTCCATTTCCACCCTCTTCACATAATTACACCAATAACAGGCTTCAAGATGTTGTGGAGTGGAGGTACAGTATACCTATATCTTGATCTACCAAATAATTACAAGTGTAAAATTTGTTTGGTAAGCTGTCGAATAAGGTCAACTTCGAAATCTTTCCAGGAGAAGCGAAGGACACTCACGGTTCTCCGCCACTGTGTAAAGCATCTTGGACGAACGCCGGACGCTGTGGCTGAAAAACAAAATGCAAAATTATACGAGCGTGCAACAGTTCACGTGAAACATCTCATAGCACAACTTTGAAGCATTCGACAGAAAAGCCAGAGCCACTGCACACTCCAGCCTTGTGCAAGCACAAAGAGGACAAAGCCAAATGCTGACAATGAGGACTGTACTCCCCTTTTTTGGAAGGAATTTGGGGGAAAGGGCTGGTTGTCTGGACCTGGCAGGTACACCATGTCTAAGCTGTGTACACAGAAAACATAATTCAACATTCCTAAGATGAAAAAAAAACATTTCATATAGATACAAAATAATATTGTTTTTAGGATAATGTCTACCATGTGCAAGCCAAACCCTTTGCTACAGATTTATATATTCAGCCCTGCTATCTTCAACCAAAACACATGCCTTGTGATTCTCAAGAAGATCATAAAGAAAAAAAACAACAACTTCCGAAAAGGCAACACAATTGTAATGCCCTTTACAATTCAACCACTGAGTACAGCAGAAGTTAACAAAACACTTCCCAAAGTCCACACTGACTTCATCGATGTCACCAAGAGGGCTCATGCAGGTTCACTCCAGCACGTGGTTTTTGCATGCACAAGTCCCACTTCCCCCCAGAGCACAGCCTTCTTGTGCTTTCCCAGCCCGTGAAAGCCTCTCTGCGTTACACTTTACTTTCCTCACAATGCTCAGCTTCAAAGCGTGCGCACACACACACACGCAGACAAGTCATTAAAGTTGAAGGTATCCCAGCGCCGCATCCACAAAAAGAGTACATTTCAAACTGAATAATTTGACGCTACCTTTTACAAAACCCCGAATCAACTCCAGTAAACCAATTACGAAGTATGGTGTAACAATTGTGAAAAAAGGGATACGTGAACTTTAAAGATTATGCGACAGACCCACGACCACACCTGCGGAAAGGACACACTCAGAGGACACATCCCCCATACCCTATGTGATGGCGAAAAGCTTTGACCTCTAACCGGTGATCCACAGGACCTCCTAGACATCACCGGGCTACGAGGAGGCTTACCGACAACAACAACATCGCGTTTGAGAGCGTGCTGAAAGAATCAGAACACCCCGTGAACGTTACAGCTGGCAGGGGCACACACACTGAACGCACATGCTTCTCCAAACAACACCCGGGAGCATTCTCTGAAGATTCCCGGTGAAGGACAACGTCAACAAGCCGGGAATGATTTTGTGGACGAAAAACAAAAAGGGGTTTTACTGTCACAGCAATTTCACAGCAAAGTCACAAAGTCCACAGATTTAAACTGGAAACGTACAACATCACCTACTGGAAAAAAAACAAAACAGTAGGCACGTGTTTGTATTTTATTAAGTTATTAAGCTGCAAGGTTTAGCTACGAAGGCAGGGGAAATTAATAACATATTATATGCATGTTAGTTTTTAAATATGGTTCAATATCCTTATCTAAATTTTAAGTATACAGACAGCTTCCTGCTCATTCCGCCTCTATTTCAAAGGCAGCTGGAGGAGGCTGCAAATAGAAGGACAATTAAAACTTATAAAACCGCTGTGATTTAGTTACAGTGGTATCTGGGCTGAGATGGAAATCATGCTTTCTAAGGCAAATAAATCACTTGGCACAACAAAAATCACTAGCCTTTGAAGTCAGACTCTACTAAATAATTGTTTAGATAATCCGTTAAATTCAAATGATCAAATATTTTCTCCACCCATGATTGTGTGGGTCACCCTCCTACCTTTTAAGATTGACAATAAAAGTTTCAGTTAATCTTGTTAAACCTACAGCCTTAAAAACAGGCAAGTGCTGGAGGGAATAAAAAACTGCTGTTTCTGTAATACAGTGTTGCAGTGTGTAGTGTGAGGAGTCCAGAGTAGCACAGGTAAGCAGTGTGAACTCACAGCCATGCTCGGATAATAAACAGCATGTCAAAGACAGAGTCCACAGACACGTTTAGTGTGTTATCAAGCGGTGCAGTTAAATGAGTTACGGGGAAAAACACAGCAGCTTTTTTTTACCTTAATTTTGGGAGACCTAGACTCCAGTCGGGGAGAGTGCTTTGGAGAGAGAGGGGGGGAGTTTGTGACAGCAGCCTGGGGGGGCGTGGAGCGGGGAGGAGGGGGGGACGATGATTTCGAAGAGGGTGCAGGCAGTGAAGGAATGGAAGAAGGAGCAGGCGGCAGCGCCTCTGAAGAAACAGCAGCCTAGTGAAAGAGGCAATGGAGAAAGCAACAAAGAGCACAGCACTCAACTAATTTCTGAAGATGTAAACTAGCCTGAGTCTATCAAACATGTACAAGGGAATCAGAGTTTTTCTGAGCCTGTTTAAGTTCACCAAACACTAGGTATAAAATTCTACTATATTGCTCTCCCTCAATCACAATAAGTCCGCTGTGCTTATTTTAATGCTGAGCTTCTGCCTCACCCACAAAGGCTATCACAGGATGCTATGCTTGGTTAAAACAAAAACTTCATACTTGCCCCAACATAGGTACACTACGTCAAGGAGGAGTTATTATTGCACTTCAATAACTGCTGGACCTAATGGGTTAAGGTATGCAGGTTTGTAGGAAGACGAAAAGCACAACCACAGGTGTATGTAAAAAACGCAGATGATACCTCTTGCCGCTTTGACTTTGAATCTTCGCTATTCACCGGGGCCAGGCTCTTACACGCTGGGGGAGCCTGTGAGTTTTCGCCCGGCTCCTCCTCTATGTAGAGCTCAGGAAGCTCCCCTAGCACACCTGGCGCTCGCCTGCGAGACCCCGCCCCTGGCTGAACCTCCCCCTGTGACTGGCTGGCTGGGGTGATGGACAGCAGCTCCTGGCAAAGCTCCTCCTCCTGGTCTGCCGTGGGGGACAGTCCCTGGCGCGCGGAAAGACGCCAATCGGAGTCAAACTCAACCGCGCCGCCGGGACGGCGGGACCCAGCCGCTCCCCCGGGACCACATTCCTTCCCGCGCGAGGAGTCTGAACTCTGCGCCTCGCTCAGGCCGTTCGGGTTCGAACAGGGCAGTGGAGAGGGGGCCGCCTCTGGCGGGCTGGAGAAGGCTTCAGGGGAGGCGATGGGGATGAACTGCCCTTCCTCGACTCTAGAGGAGATGATTCTCCGGGAGGCGGAAGGTCCTAACGGAGGGGCAGAAGCTGGGGACGCTACAGAATCAAGGTCCTCCAGGTCAGACAGGAAGCTGTGAGGGAAAGGGGGAGGAGTGGGCGCGGGCGTGCCGTTGGGGGACATCCCTACAGTCAGGGAAATCCACTCGTTGGTGACCGCTTGCAGGTGGGCCCCTTGCGGGGTGAGAGAAGGGGACGAGCGCTGTCTGAAAGTGGGGGACGGGGTGCTGAACCGCGGGCGGGTCGAGATCTTGGAAGAGAGAAGACAGGCGCTTAGGAAGGAGGAGAACAGAAGGCAAGATAAAGGAAAACACCACACCGCCTCAGAAGCAGGAAAGCAAAGGGATGCCGACCCATGATCGTTCAGAGAAGAGCCTCCCTTGGTTTCATGCAGCTGGCAGGCAGCAAAAAAAACACTGAAGGATGAAGCTCATTATCAATGTGAAAGAGAAATACACATCCCCAGAAAAATTCATGTTCTTCTAATCTGGAGAATCTGCTCTGTACAGAAACATGCTGCTCAGCTCAGAGAGGCTGCACAGGGAGAAGTACAGAAACTTGGTGTACGCAGTTAGGATCACCTCTACTTTCTAGTTATACCTGTTACTCATCCTGTTGCCTTTCTCCTACAATTATATGCCGTGGTCAGAATTCTTGGAAAACCAAGCACAGAACCGCACTGGGAGACACTATTGAGTTCTATGTGCTTCAGCAGCTAGATCCCCAGCGTTGAGCTAAGCTTCTCTGTGAAGCGTGAAAACATCACACCGAGTCAAGAGATACTCCAAGTCCAGTACTTTCCACACTAAACAACACATGGCTCCCCCTGGCTGGTAAGGGACTGTTAAATGACTGTGGATGTTGACTATAGTGCACATCTTCCCAATGGGAAACAGCTTAGTCACAGCGTAAGACGGTATTAACAACGATTCCAGCATTACTGTGGCCATGTAGGGACTAAATTATCCAAAGGTGAAGTAGCTCGAATGACCACATGGCAGGAAACTTAAAGACATGCTTGCATTGCATCAAAATGCATTAAGAACTAATCTGAGTAATACTTTTAATCTGATCCATTCCAAGACAGAACTGTTCAAGTCCACGCAGCTGTATAAGTACCTGGGCATTCACTTTATCCCTTCTACTTTCGACTGGAGTTGACATGAAATGAAATTGACTGAAGTGTATATGAAATCGAAGTCTGTCAGTTATACAGTACACTAGGGAAGATCTTCATCAATCAGTTTATGCCAGCAACATTTAAAAATGTTAAATTAACTTATCAAAAGACTTCAGATAATGCTTAATTTATCTCTAATAACTGTAAAAAAAAGTATATACATTTGTACTGCTTATGCCTTTTAAATTATTATATTCAGTACTGGTTTTATGGCTATCAAACATTTAATTCCTTACCACTTGGCTATAACATTTCACTTAATCCCAAAAATATGGACAAAAGAAGTATTAAAAAAAAACAAAAAGGTATTTTTTTAGTGTCACACCTCTCTGCTCTGTGGTTTATTACTGATACCAAAAACTTACTATACAACTCCTGTATCCTTTGTGGGATGAGAACCACTAATACTCTTTTTAACAAGAAATGCAATATTATACTAGAAGGCAATAGCTACAAAAAACACAGTCTAAAACTTTATTTCCAGCAGTAACAGGTAAAAACGTGCAGGTTATGGGAGAGGCGAGCTTGTACGGACGAGCGCAGAGCCCCGAAGCAGGGTCCCGTGTAACATCATCTTCAAGAGCGCAATGGGCCCTGTATTTATTTTTCCATTAAAGAGCTGTCTAAATTTCAGACAATTCTGCCAGAATTTCCACACATCAAGCCACACTCTGTGAGTATGGGTCCGCCTCAGAGCAACTACCATCCACTTTCCAAATAATTTGAATTATGTTTGCCATTTCTTGTTTTTTTTTTTTACTTCTGTGCGAATCATGCGGCCAGCCCCTTTTTCTCCTAGAGGTGGTAGGAGTCTCTCCTTCGTATACTCTCCTTCCTTCCCCCTTTCCTCCGAAAAAACAGCCCAACGCAAAAAAAAACGATTTCTAGAGCAGCCTCTCAAATGGTCTTCAATCACAACCTACTCAGCTGGTTGCTAGGTAACGGTCTCATTCAGTCCTGACCAGGGCAGACGTAGGGCTACTGACGCATGATAACACAAAAACTGCAATTTCATATAATTATAGTGGCATTTGAAGCTGACAGCGGTTTTAAAAAACTCCTCAGGCCAACCTATGAAATCAAAAAGGCTGACCTGCCTTGGGATCGCAACGCAGTTTGAGAGCAGTTGGTTTCATGTGAAATTTTAAATACGTTAATAACCTCAAAGCAGTTTATGTGATTGCTTTGAATGCTGTTGTCTGAAGTAAAATAGTTAAACCAGTCTGTCTGTGCAGTGACGGTCTTTTTCCAGCATTTGAAACGAAACATGTCAACTCAATCTCATTCTTCCGTTCTGCTGAATGTTACAGCTCATTTGCTACATCTTCACTCTTGAGTGGCGCCTGTCTTTTTCTGATAAACGTGGTTTACCGAGACCGCGGAAGAGAGAGGCAACGTGTGAAACAGACAAAATCACTGGTGCTAGGAAAATCAGATCATTCTCAGTTACGGAACACCTCCGGGGACCGGAAGACAAACACTGGTTTAAAAGGGAGTGGGACAGCCTCGTACCTTTGTGGATCCTAAGGTGTGTATCCTGTCGCTGGAGTAGCTCTGAGGAATGGGCGGGTCAGGATAGTGGCCTGGACTCCTGGTAGGGGACTTTTTGAGGACATCCACGTAGGACACAGGGAAGATGCCTTGCTTATTAGTCTCTGGGATCTTCCCCTCGTACCAGTTCTGATCCACCTGTCTCAGAAG
Source organism: Lepisosteus oculatus (assembly GCF_040954835.1). NCBI lineage: Eukaryota > Metazoa > Chordata > Actinopteri > Semionotiformes > Lepisosteidae > Lepisosteus > Lepisosteus oculatus. The sequence goes on from NC_090696.1 coordinate 75,729,948, forward strand.
AATGACTCTCTCCCCCTGGAAGGAAGGCAGGCTGTCAGAATCGGAACAGGACGAGCACCACAGCTTCTTTCCTGACTTCAGTTTGACACGGGGCTCCTGCAACCATGGGGGGGGAGAGTGGGACCTGGACACGCCCCCCAACATGGCCACCTGTGAGGGCTGTTCGCATCTGGGACGCTCGAGATCTACAGCACCTGATAGGAGACCCAGGGCTAATGACAATAACAATAAGAATAATATCCTTACACTCATGTAGCAATTTTCTGGACACTCCGCTCAAATTACTTCACAGCTAATGGGGGATCCCACTGCACCACCAAGGTGCAGCCCCACCTGGATGACGTGACGGCAGCCAGAGCGCACCAGTCCGCTCCCCACACTTCAGGTATCGGCGGGGAGGAGAGCAGAGCGATGAAGCCAGCTCAGAGATGCGGATTATTAGGAGGCCATGGTGGGTAAAGACCAGGGGGGGAATTTGGCCCGGAATACCGGGTTTACAACTCTGCTCTATTCGAGAAACGCCTTGGGGTTCAAGGAGTCAGGATCTTGGTTTACCTTCCTCAGCGAGAGCTCCACATTGGTGTCCGCGGTGAAGTTGTACTTGGCCACAGCCTCCCCGATCTCTCGGACCTGTGCCGGCGGGGGCGGCCGTGCCGGCAGGTGCTTCTCGGCGGGCGGGAGTTTCTGCGGGAGCGCGGAGAGAGAGGGACAGAGGGGGGAGATGTGGCGGCCGGAGGCGGACAAAGGTGCCAACAGAGACGAGCGGCTTTCGGGCTGGCGCACCTCGATGTAGGAAATGGGGAAGATGCCGACTTGCCCCCGGAGCTCTCCTTCGTACCAGTTCTGGTCGATCTGCCTGAGGATGTACACCGTGTCCCCTTTCTTGAACGTCAGCTCCCTAGAAGACATTAGTGCAGATCTCCTCACCATACAAACTCCCACTTTTCAGCTCCACATGAGAACGGCAAGGCTTGAGCATTATGGGAAGGAGCAACACTTCATATACTTCCAGCTCACTGCTGCCCCAGATTATTAATTTTTTCTTCCTGCAATGATGAATAGCTTTCTGAAAAGCTCTGCCCCAGCATTTATAAATAGAGCTGATGAGCCACGGGTATTGCACAGTACTAGGTGATATCATCGCAACCGCGCCACCCTATGTAACCACGAAATGAACTGATGCTCTTTCAGTCTGCAAAATTACCAAAATATTAGTGACCTGAATTTATTAACGACACGCAAACGGGCCAAACTCCTAAGCGGCACGAAATTAAATTTTAAACTATACAATCAAGCGAGAGTTTTCTACAAAACATAACCAGTTTGAAATTTTGATACATTTTTACAATGTCTGCTACCGATTTAAAATATTATTCAGAATGTATTGACGACACAAATGTTCCTAACTAGATATAACCAGAAACTGCAAATTTGTAGAATGCATTACAAGCTCAGATATGATCTGCTTTGCGTCTTGTACATCAGGAAAGCACATAAAACTTACTTTGCAGTCTGTGCCTTAAAGTCATATATTGCTCTGGCAGGCTGTTTCTGTCGAGGATAAAATAAAGGCTTAACGTTAATAAAGAGCATATGAAAATAAGACGTAATGTTAGCTAGGCATCACTCTATGAAAATAACAGAGCAGTGGTTAAGCACAAAACATTTTTTTTTGCTGCGCAAACGCCCCCTCTAGTGTCAACATGGCATACTGCACTTTAAATTACTGGAGGATTAAACATGATCGAATTGCCATCATGGTAAATGCGAATCAAAGTCCTGATTAATAATTATTATAATAATTGCTTACACTTATATAGCGCTTTTTCTGGACACTCCACTCAAAGCACTTTACAGATAATGGGGATCACCTCCACCACCAATGTGCAGCCCCACCTGGATGATGCAACGGCAGCCATAGTGCGCCAGAACGCTCACCACACACCAGCTCTCAGTGGGGAGGAGAGCAGAGTAATGAAGCCAATTCATAGAGGGGGATTATTAGGAGGCCATGATTGGTAAGGGCCAATGAGAAATTTGGCCAGGACGCTGGGGTTACACCCCTACTCTTTTCGAGAAACGCCCTGGGATTTTTAATGACCACAAAGAGTCAGGACCTCGGTTTTACTTCTCATCGCCTGTTTACAGTATAGTGTTTCCGTTACTATACTGGGGCATTAGGACCCACATGGACTGCAGGGTGAGTGCCCCCTGCTGGCCCCACTAACACCTCTTCCAGCAGCAACCTTAGTTTTTCCCAGGAGGTCTCCCATCCAGGTACTGACCAGGCTCACACCTGCTGAGCTTCAGTGGGTTGCCAGTTGTGAGTTGCAGAGTGATATGGCTGCTGGCTAATAAGATTACATCTTACATGTCAGCATACGTCAGCTACTCATATTTTGAATGAATCAAACAATGCACAGGCGCACACTGTCCTCCTCACCTCTCTGTCTGGTGTAGCTCTTCTGTCTCTGGGAGTGCACTGACCCACATCAGGAAAAGAAGACGAGCCTCTTGAGGATTCCTGATCTATTCACAATAGAAGGGCACACAGTGAGCAGGAACCCTGTCTCCTGCACTACGGCAGTCCGTACCCATTCACGTTCATTGGGATCTAACTAAGGACTACAAGTGAATCACAGAGCCATAACTACAGAGAAAATGTGCAAGATGCCTGGCTCTATATTAAAGCCATACACTTGAGAAATTAATATTAACTGGACATCGCATTTTCTGTGCTGCAGGCATTCAGGAAAGAGGTTTTCTTTGCATTTCTGACTTAAATGGACCCATATTGCTCGGACAATTTAAAAAGCAGAAAACTATGCGAGTCTCCATTTGTAACTGAGATAAGGAGGCACAGGAGGTAGTTCTTTACGAACAGGGCGGTGACAGTATAAAACAAGCTACCCAGCCATGTTGTTGAAGCAGATACCCTGGCTGTATGAGAACATGCTATCCATTAACCACTAATTACCAATTGGGCCAGACAGCCTCCTCTCCTTTGGAATGTAAAGCTACAGTGTGCAGCAGAGGGTTAAAGACTACCCTCTTTACTTATATAGTGTTAGGCATTTTTCAGATCAATACCAGTGCATGAAGGACAGGGAAACTATGACCTGTTTATGAATCTGATGGGGTTCCCATCCATAAATAACGTTCAGCACATTTACAGAAAGTATTTTTAGATTTTTTATGGTACTCTGAAAAGCTGCTCGACAGTACTTTCTTTCCATGTTGCTGGAAAGGACCAAGCACAAAAACACAGGCAGAATGTCAGCCACAGAATCCTGCTGCATTTCATTGCCTTCTCAAAAGAATAAAAATTGAACCAATTTTTCATTGCCAATATTAAACGCGGTGCTTATTAAATATAATTCACAGGCTCAATTTAAACATCTGCAGCTGGGTCAGCTTTTCCATTCTTTCCATTCACCCCAGAGTCAGAGCTCAGTGCTAACTGTTAATTGGGATACTTGGATACTTCAAGAGCTTATAAAGGTATAGCAGATATATTTAAGTTATGCAGGGCGCTCCTCAACATGATTAGAGTGATCAGTCTGTCACTCAGGGAAATTTTCAAATATAGACAGTGCTCACCAAAGAGGGAAAGTGAGGCAGCACAGGGATCTTTTTTTTAAAAAAAGAGACTTAAAAATAGCTGAAGCAAAACTATCAGTCACTGCCAGAACCCAAGCCCCAGTTTAGACTCCCTGTAGCTCTAAACTCGACTTCAGCTGCTCCAATCTGCACTTATCAAATGTCACTGCTTATTTCTGTAAGCGAAAGCATTTTGTTAAAAGGACGCATAGCGCGAGGATAATGCGTTTGAATATATTTTCGCGCTGTGTTTGTTGACTGTAACGTATTTCAGGAGGACGCTGGAGTTGGGGTTGTCTGGAACAAGCTGCCCACCCAACTTGTCGAAGCCCAAACCCCAGCTGCTTTCAAGAAAAGGCTGGACGAGACCCTCAGCTCAATAAGCTACTAACTCTAGAAAAGGGCTTGGTGGGCTGAAGGGACTCCTCTCATTATGTGCTTATGAAGTCTTTCAAAGAAAATACCTTCTAGCTGTCTTAACATTTTGAAGGACCAGACATGCTGCAAGTGAGAGGCTGTGAACATGAAACTACCACATACGGCTGTGTTCATGCCTGCTCTGTTTTGTGCTTAGTGCTATGATACACTGATATCAGCACAGGAATAAAATAATACAGGTCATCAATAATTCACGTACTGTATATATACACGTCAATTTGAAACAGTATGAACCTGTTAAGGACTATTCTGAACGATGTACTCGTTCGTTTATAATGACGGAGAACCACAACACTCAACAAGACAGAGGGACATTCCACACAACACTTAGCCAACAGCCCCCAGTTGAAAACGGTGATTATACATGCAAGCAGCAGAGCAGCTGCAGGCAGCTATGAAGAGGATGCCCGAAAAAGGAAGGGAATAAAATGCTCCACATTTCACCCAGCGATGCGACGTAACGATGGAACGCGGTGATGACAACATGGGAAACAGAGCGGAAATGAAAGTGTCCATCCTTCTTTTTTAAATAAAATTAGCAGCGTGTTAGATCACAAACTTGGATTATTTCTTCCAGACAGCTCCGAGCTGTCACTGAAGAGAGCTACTTTCACGAGAACTCACTTTGCAGACAAGGTGAAAACGAAGGGGTAACGATGGGAGGATAGAACGAACACTAAACCCTTCAAAGAGTTTACCTACTGAAGTTAAAGACACAATACAGACAGATCCTTGCTCATTCACAATATATAAGGGCGATTATCCGAATATGGTTTCAGTATGCCTATAAAAAACATTTTCATTGTTGTTTTGCAGTTGCAGTTAATCGTCTTTAACTCCAGTATTTACACATAATGGCAATTAAAACAAACCAGGGGCTCTTTAATAACAGTTCATCTCAAAATTCCTTAAGACCTCTTTCTAGAGCTGACTTTCTTTTCATTATTCCCAAGACTTTCACACGACAGATGGACAATGGGGTTTCAGTGAAGTTCAGCAAGTTGAGACAGACATGGCAAAAAATAAAACGAATGAAAATGGGGCCGTATGGTCAACCTTGAAAGCAGCGTGCATTATCATTCCCCTGGTTGTTGTTGGCATCCATATCTTGGTAAGAGGCACTGAAGGGTGATCTTCCATAATCTGGCGGGTATGAGGTGTAATTCACGCCGCCATCTGGTGGCGGGTGGAGGTAAGGCTGCTGCTCGGGGCTCCTCCTCCTCAAGGCTTTGAGGGAGGAGTTTCTCTCAGGGATATCTGGGATCAGTTCTGCTATGAGTCTGTGCAATATGCTGTTGTCCGGGAGGCTTCCTCTCCTCTTCTCGGCTTTAATGTGATCATAGATATCCTTCAGAGCTGAGTCCAGCGCTTCATAAACTGAGGTCTTAGATTTTGGCTTATGAGTCTGTTTCTGAGGAGGCAAGCACTTTTTTCTCCTGAAAGGCACTGGGCTGACGAGGAATGCCAACTTGGAAAGGTTGGACTCCGCCTCCTCCTTCTTCAGCTGCTGCTTCCTGTCCTGCTTAGCCCTTTCGTGCTTCAGCATGGTAGTGAACCTGGTGTACGAGGCGGGGCACCTGCCCTTGCAGGAGCTGACCAGGTGCTTGTGATGATGGTGGTGGTGGTGGTGCTGATGGGGGCCCGACCCATAGAAGCTCTCCGAGGAGGTGAAGGAGAAATGGTCGAAGTCGCTCTCGCTGCAGAAGGAAGAGCCCTCGATCTGGATGAAGTCGCTGAGGTCGGACACCAGCGCGTCGTGCTCGCTGTCCGAGTAGTCGAACTGGGACGCGGCGCGCTGCGGATGATCGCTGGTGACTTCGATGTGGATTGGCACAACTGCTTTGCTCTTCAAGTACTGAGGTTGGCCCTCGGGTGGATTCCTGTTGGGATTCTCCTCGTCCAGCAAGGACTCGATGGAAAAGCGACGCCTCGGGCGGCTTCCCCTTTTAGAGGACCCGAGAGTTCCCTCCGACAGCATCTCGTCGCCCAGATTCGGCATGGATTTGGACTTCTGGATGAGTCTCTCGAATTCAGAAATCCTCGTTGGCACCATGTCCCTGGGCACCTCGTCGCCGAATTCCCTCCATCCCGCGAGCCTGTCTTTCTGCTGCTCTTTCTCATACTGCAATATCCGGGACCTGACCGAACAAATTACCTCGGAGGTCAGCAGATCCTTGCGGTTGATGTGGTGCATCTTCCTGTAGAGCTTCAGGAACCCGGGCGCGTCGTGCGCGGATCGGTGACGGGCTCTGGGCCTCTGGGAGTCCGGGCCCTCCCGGCAGCCATGACAGGCACCTTTCGCCTCCTCGTCGCACAGCAGGGAGCCCACACTCTCCGACCGCGTCTGTGTGTCCGTCAAGCTGTCGCGCTCGTCCGTCAGCAGGTCGTCGCAGCTACGAGACTTGAGCTTTGGGGAGACGGCCTCCTCCGCACTGCTCCAGTTTTCCGCATTCTGGCGGTGGCTCTGCCACCCGTTCTTGAAGCAGATGGATCTCTTTGAGCCGAGAGGGATAACGGGGAAAGAGTGATCGCTGTAGCAGCTGTAGTCCGACTCGTGCGAGGCATTGTGGTTGGGACCTGAACAACTTAAAAGGGGTGAGTGCATTTTGCTAAAATCCCCACCTTTGATATCCACAAGAGCAGCATGGCAAGAGAAAGATACAAGAAGACATTAACAGGTTCGCAAGGACAATCGCGTATAAAAAGCAGGGAGAAAAGAAGAGCATTAGTGTTCTCAGAGAGTAAAGCTGTAAAATGAAAGGCAGGAATAGGCTGTCCAACCTAGCCCAAAATGTAGCTATACCACGTGAAACTATCTCCAGGAGGCCAAAACATTTCTTAAAAAGCAACAGCATTTAATTTATTGAAGTGGACTTAAAAGGCAACTCAATAAACAACTCTCTTTAACTGGTGGACAGAATTTAAATGACTATTCAGTTCTCTTTAAAACTCAGTAAGAAAAGTCCTGTTGATTCCCATACATGCTGGAAGGACATATAAGCTCAAAACTTATTCTACAACCCACTTAAAGAAGGTCATGCAGAATAAGGGCCGAAAAGATAATATGAAGAGATAAAATTACCATTACGATAACCATTCATAATGAGATAATATTATCTTTGGTGGGAGATTCATCTGCATATTAAGGCATCGGTTTACCCATACAAGGCACGTCTTATGTAGTGAGTTAAAAGGGTTTGTAAACTACACTTCTGTAAATGCCTACCTTTTGCTCTAGATGGGGATGAGGGTGAGGAACTAGTCAATGGCTTTCTGAGTGTGCTATTGATCCTATGTGGGTCTGCAGCCCTTGGTGAAGTCTGATTTGCATTGTGATCACTCTGGGATCTCTGTTGGCTTACAGCAGGCTCAGACTTCCTTCTTTTTCTGTAATCACTTGCTGAGCTGTAAAACAATATGAATTGTGATGTCAGAACCATGTTACAGACAATGACAGCGGCGAGGAGGCATGACAAGACTTCTGTCACCAGGGTGGTTAAGACCAGGTTTGTTTTTAACCAGGGTTCCAAGAGAAATCCTTGCAGCCAAAGTCTCTCATACAACAGATTAGCTGTGACTTTACCGCACATCTGTTCTTCTACAGTTCTGCTATTATTATTATTATTATTATTATTAGTAGTAGTAGTAGTAGTAGTAGTAGTATCAGGACCTCAGCTTGGTTACACGCCTGCAGTGGGTGTTGTAATTGAGAGTAGGTTCAAGAAAGAAAACGTTAAACACCTTTAGTTTAAATCAGCCACCGTGTTGCACAGTCAATGAGAGTAATGACCCCTTCCGTACATGTGAACTGGGAATGAGTCTTCACATTTTCAGGAACAAGAATTCTGCATGTTAGTTATTACTTATGCATGTGCATACAAAGCACGGGCCGTGCGTGAAGGAGTATGTTAATGCGAGTTTCTGGCCACTAAATACTGCCCACTTATGGGACATTAACGCTTTAGAAAATGACCGTGGGGGGAGGACAGGTCAGGAAAGACAAGTCATCGCAGCGATGGAAGACACGAAGCTGACAGCCCATAAGGACAGGGCTACCAGTGCTGTCTGTGCAAAGCGACATTTAATACTTCCCCGATTTACTGCGAGAAGAGACGTGGGCCCACACACACACACTCCTCCGGGGAGAACAGAAATGTAAAAATCCATTTCATCAAGCACAACAATTCTCACTATTGCCAATAAGCAATTAACACCACCATGAGCAACAACTATGCAAATAATACACAAAGACGATGGACATTTTTGCCTCCATAAAGCAAATTAGTCTCTCAAAGCCTAAGATTACAAATGCCCAGGTGGTGATAAATCAGTTTTTCTTCAAAAGCTAAAATGTATTCCACTGAAATTCCAGGTTTACATCAAAATGGACAAGAAGCTTACCTTGACGGTCTTTCTGGAGTTCTGTCTGCTGAAGAGTGATATAATGAAGTCTGTGGAAACAAAAAAAACAAACCGAAAATTAACTTCCAGTGAATAACATTCCTTGATTTTTTTCTTGCAAGTTTCTTAGCTTCCTCTGGCAGTCTAGGACTGACTGAGATCAAGCAAATAATCTGGCAGACGTGACCCAGAAAGATAAATTCTTGAACCTGTATTAGCAATGAGAGCAAGACAGTTAACAGGATTCTTCTGCTGCCTGGGCAGGAAAAGCAACCAGTTGTCAAAATAGCTTGATACCCAAAACATGACACAGCCTTGGAATTTACTCACTAGTGTCTCGAGATCAAATAAAGCAGGAAACTCTTTGTAAACACTGCTTGAAAAAGCGATCATTCTCCCCCAGGCTGAGCCCAGCACCGCTCATCTTGAGTGGGGCTCTTCAGCCAAACAAGACCTGATACATTTTTTTAAACCATCTTTAAAAGTAGCAGTGATCTTCACCTTCTGGAATGCAGAGTCACTCTATAACATTGGTCACTTGTCAACATAAATACTTCTCTAAGTGACAACTACCTCCACAGCAATCGCTTAATTGGGTTGCAAGGCCGCAGGGACCATTTTAAACACGTTCAGGGCTATGTACCGGTTTTAACAGCATCTGACTTCCTTATGTAGCGTTTTCCTTATCCTGTAAGACGTAATGAAAGTGAGAACAGTACTACAATTTCCTTGCTCCTCGTATTTGGAAACATCTATCCCTTTTCAGTAATATTGTTTATGGTCAGATTGGTTAATATTTCAGCTCACAGAAGTGCTTCAAAGCCCAAAGGATTCAATAAACTTTTAGTTTCTTATTTTCCTAATTTTCAGTTCCGTTGGGGATGTGCAATTGAAGGCCATAAAAAAGTAATTTTGCTCTGTGTTGTGCTCGGCCCCATCCGCTAAAAACAGAGCATCTTCTTACAATCTCTGAAGCTAAGGAAGGGACACGATCACGTTCTCAATTGTTTATAGGTTGAAAATGAGGACAGAGACTACAAGCAATAACTATTTTAGGGTTAGGGAACGAAAATATAACATTTTGTCACACTTGTAGCTCCACACACTGCCACACAACTCCATAATAAAAGTTATTCCATGTTTTTCAGCCACGTTTAACCACAAGTACAACTGGCTGCTTCAAGCAAACCTGGCGGAAGTACCAGGGAGTATCTGATCGAGGACAACGACAGGATTTGGACAGATCCGAGAGACTTTCTTGAAGCTGACGCAGCTAAAAACTAATTTTTACCTCAGTGGAGACGCACGGCGAGCTTTCAGGCATATAATCCAAAAGTGTTTTAGGAGGCTTGTGCCGGAAGCAGCGAATAGGAAGAGATGCGGAGATGAGGTGAAGGAAAGTCAATGGCACCATGGGAAAAAAACGTGGAAAAAGTGACATGGTTAGAAAACAAACATGGCAGCTTGGAGGCCAAACACACACAGCAGCAGACAGACGCCAAACACGCACATGCAGAGTGGAAAACAAGCGACAAAGTGAAGCAAGGAGATCCCAGATAAATGGCTGGTGCAAAAATGAGATTTTAAAAATAGGACTTTTATTTCAGCTATTCAAACCATCGGGGCATGATAATTTCCCCTGACATTTCTATTTTTTGTTATAATACTTCCTGGAAACAATATCTACACAAATACTTTTGCAGAACTTTCATCTGATAAATCTGTTTATATCCAGGCTTAAAACGTATCATCTCCTCCGATATGAAAGCACGTCAGGGAAGAATTATCATCCCGTTTGCTCTCAGACAGGCTGCGCTAGCTGAAAATTTATTGTGTCCGTCAACTGAAATCACAAGACATAAACCACCACTTTGGATGACTTCCGACTTGAATTTCAAGAGCCCTTGTTCAGTACAGCCAAAGGTAACTCATCCTAAATTAAACTCAAAATAGATGTATTTAAACATTCCTCCCCTCAATACTACATACAGCAGTAATCAAAAAAACGAATTTATTTTAAGCACAGAAACAGTCACATGTAGTGGAGTAAAGTGAAGCCAAAAGTTTATCAAAATCTGAGTCACATTTACATAAATATTATTTCAATCTAAGAATCTATATATTTTTTGAATATATGATCTGGCATATTGGCTTACTGGATAAATAGTTATTGTCATCTTGGACTTGAGAACAGCTGTCTGTGCCAGTTCTTGCCTGAATCAATGGTACAGATAGTTTAAGAGAACACTGGTGTTTAATCTATGAGAACGAGGAAGGTGAAGAAAACCACAAGCCTGTCTAACATGCGCTAATTTTCTTTTATGTAAAAGACAAGACTACCTGACCCCTCCATTGTAGAGCAACTGGTGAAAAAAAAAAGTGGAGATTTTTAAATTAAGAATTATGTCATATCATTGTGAATATGAGGCTTAATAAGCCTTCCATTATTGCTCCACTAAACAACAGAAGAGCTCTTAGCAGGCTCTTAGGCTCTTCACAGACAGATCCCCCTCGTATTCTGCTGTGCCACCTGTGATCCGAGTCTGGTTTTTCACTTACTGATCCGCTGGGTGCCTTATTCTCCACACGAGTGAGGTCGAGTCATCACTATGAAACTGAACTGCACCTGTGTTCCTGTGCCTTGTGCATTCATTGTTCATTCTCCTGTCTGGAAACGTCTACATACCAAAAACATACGCCACCCGCCCCACAGCTCGCAAGCTGGGAGAAGCAAGTGGGAAAATGTCTTTGCTTTCTCTGGACCGAAGGCGAACTGTTCTTCTAAAGTAAATTCTCACACCCCATCAGGTGGCAGAGGAAGCCAAGCCAAAGCACGGTTCAAATTAAAAGGGCGCAGGTTTTCGATTTCACCTGCCACGCTGTTTGACTATTCCTACAGTACCAGCCATTTCATAGTACGGCACTACTGTATGTGGGCTGCCTAGAGGCCATCCACGGCAAGCACATCGCCATTCCATTAGTGCACTGCACGAAGCAAACCCACACACCACGGCCCATTCTCGCAGCATGCCAAGCCTCGGCCTCAGCTGCAGGCAAGCTCGCCCCACCGGTCGGCCCTGCAGTGCCTCAGCAGGCCGAGCGCACCTGGTTTACTTGTGTAGGCCTTCACACTTACCGGGTGTCCGAATTCCAGTTCGGAAAAGAACTTATACCAGGGTTCATTTTCTAAATCTATATCGTCTGGGATTAAGTCATTAATCTGGAGCAGAGGTGAAGGAGGAAGGGGGGAGGGAGGAAGAGGGGGGAAAAAAAAGCACACTAAGCGAGATGGATTGTCATAAATCTTAAGCCTAACGCATGCAACGCGTTTCCGGCAAAGAAAAGTGACACACGACCGAGAACGGCAACAAACGGAAGAACGCAGAGCAGCGAACCACATACGCGCACAATTCCCGTGAAGGAGTTATTCCAAGGAGCAATGTTTGATGTAATTCACTGAGGCACAAAGTTATTTCTATTGATTACTACAAAGTTCTCAGGGTGAGTCACTCAGACACTAACTGGGAGATCAACCCCACAGGGTTTGTGGACACTGAGTGGTCAAGCCCGACAATCCTAAGTCAGAAGTGGTTTGAAGCCCAATCCTACCAAATACAGTGCAATACAGTCTTGGAAATGGGCATATTTGGGCATAACCAAAGAGCCTCTTCCCAAGTTCTCTCAAGGTAACATGTTATAGCACAGTTTGTGCACCAGAGGGCAGCACAGTCATTTTTGCCCCTTCCCACAGTCACACTGGCAGCAATACAAGAAGCATTAATCATTCAGTTTGACAACACAGATCAGTTTACATGAGGAAGCTCAACATACAGTTTCACAGAAAGACTCTGTGTGTTTTTTTTTTAAATACATGGAAACGAATAGCTACAAGAGTGTGCTTTAAAAACTGTTCTGCAAAATGATCATTTGAAAAAAAAAACTAGGGCTAATATCAGATCCTAAGACTAACACATCCCTAGATTTTTGTTTTGGAAGTAGATGAACAGTCACCTCAGCCCTTTACAGAACACTTGGCTATAAACCACTTGCAATGAATTGTTAGAAAAATAATATATGTCAATTTTTAGCAAACCCATGCACTCTTGACTACATTATCAAATCCCATTACCCACACAATACGGAGATGGTGCTGCTCTGATTTCTCCTGTTACAAAGCAATGTTACATTTAACTTAAAAATACTTTTTTAAGTATTTTCTTTTGAAAGTGGGGAAAAAAACTCCTACAGGAAGGAAACAACTATGTTCCTTAAACTGACCTGGAGTCCTGCTGAGAAAATGTTAGCTGTCGTGTTTCATTTGCTGAAAACGTCCCTGTATTGTTTACAAGGGCGCTGAGGGAAAAGCTGCCGAAAAAAAAATCTTTTTCATCTCGTACACCGATGTAATGAATCATGACAGGCTGATTTTGAGAAATGGAATTTGTATTTTGTAACCAGCTATAAACTATTAAAACTCTGCATGGAATAAGTTCTTTAAGAAGAACTATTAAATAATTACAAGTACAAGAAGGTTCTGTTAGGCATCAGTGCACAAATCCAAAAGCTTAATCAAAGCTGGGTTTAATCTGAAATTCCCTGCGATGGCTGCTTAAAACACCTCCGAACTCGGGTCATGTAAGGAGAATCACACAATGTAGCCGGCTTTCACATTCTGCTCCTTTGCTTCAGCTCTGAACACCTGGAATCAAGGTAACAGTCTACAGCTGTGTTTCCATCTTCCCATCCTTCCACAGGTTACAAACGAAAGAAAGCCATTCGGTCTGTCCAACCTGGTTAGTTAGGAGTTAATTGATAATACAGTCTAAAACACGCTTTTAAGCAGAACTGCTTAAATACCCGACTCTCATCACCTCAAAATGCTAAGTTATATAGTTAAAAGCACAGAATTTAATTCAAGGGATGTTATGTTAAAATTGGATAAAACACTAGTAAGACCAGCATCATTTAGGTCACTTTGCCTAGTTTTGGTCACCATGTGATAGAAGACACATGGCTTCTCTGGGACCAGTCCAGAAAAGAGCAACCAATGTGCTCATGCTCAGGGAGGTCATGACAATCCTTAGTAACTTTGTAATGTTTTCATTCTGGACTTGTGTCAAACTTCATATATATATATAATATGTATTTGTCTTCACATTTTCCCCAATGTGAGTATTATTTGAAACAATTCATTAAATTAATCAGAGTTGAATGCTGCATCAGTGACATAGGCATTCACAAAAATGTTAGCACAATGTAACCAAAAATATATTTTAGCTTTAAAGACGTGTAAAATATCCACAGATAAATGGCAATCCTATTCATAATTTAGCACAGGCAAAACACATTTTACATCTCCAGCGCTTGTCTTGCAAGATCTTTGTCATTAATCACAAATGTTTTTGTCTCAGCACATCAATATAAAATGACATCCTTTCCAGTGCTGTTAAGCCTGTAATCCATTAGGGAGCGTTAAAGCATTTCCAGCCATTAAATAATTTACAGAGACATATTTAAGAGGCTAAAAGATCCCCAAGAACTTTAATTTCTAAAGGTAAATAATTAATAACTGTCTTGGTTTTATGGGATTAATCATTGTTTCCTCCAAATCTCCAGTAATTTTTCTACAGTTTTTAAAGATGAGACAATCTGGAATCTTTTAGGACAGATTTCCCTCCTCCCCAAAACCAGTAGAAACTGAGGTTTCAAAATACCCGTTAAAGCCATTTTTAAGGCATTAATCAGAACATACCAGCCTTGTTAGGTTTGATAAGAAAAATAAAACTGAACATTATTGCAGCAAACATTATGACATCCAGAAGCACATACCGATTCAGTAATATTAAATGAATGGAAACAGGAAGAAGATTTAATTTTGTAATAATATCCACATACTGTATACATGACATTATTACAATAGGGTGTCCCTTGTACCCTTCTTTGCGAACTAGGTTCTAATCCAGATAGTCATGTGACTCATGTGAAATAATTGTAGCGCCCTCGTCAGGCAGACAAGCAGTGGAACTGGTGATGTCAGCCCCAGGAGAGCATGCTGGGATAGATGGGAACTTGTCTGGGATAGCTGGGAACTATCAGGCACATTGCTAACTTCTGGGACTTGGGGGGGAAGGACAGGGGTTTGTGTACATGGTATGTGAGTGTACGTATGTGGCTGTCCCATGTTTCCCAATGCCCTGATATTTGCCAGCTATCCCATGCTCCCCCGGGGCTGACATCACCAGCTGCACTGCTCTGCTTGGTGCCCATCACTGCCTGATGAGGGCGCTACACAATTCAGATTCCAAAAGATGTCCAGAGGGCTCTGTATGAGAAAGGAATGCACACTTCTGACCAAGGGTTAACACCTTCCGCAGGAGTAAGGAAAGCCGGATCTTCCTTTCAGGATGTCATTAAGACTCAAGATTACAGTTCAGATTGCAAAATCAGTCAGCAGTGTTCTATATTACTCTGAAACGGTTTATTTTCACTCAGGTGTATGAAAGAACATACTGTAGGTGGCTGTCCTGGACAAATGTCTGAAGACACATTTCCATCGCTTTTTAATTCATTTTCTCAGTGTTAACAGCTGGTAACATTCCTTCTTATTTTTTATTTTCAATTGTATTTTTTCACATGTGAAATTGTGTTAACTGGACTATTAACAACCATAAACATTTACCTGAACTGCTAGTAAAGACAAGTCATATAATTGCTGGCAATGTTCACCCCAGATAGCACTGTTTTTGTAATACTGTTTTATTGCAAAATTCCAATAACATTTATGAAATAGTTTAATTGCACTGTGCCCTTTTTAAATGTACTTAAGGAATGTGATTTGGCTCTTACTACACTGTATATTAAATATTTTGTGCTTATGTTGGAAGAAGGATGTTTTTGTCTTTGCAAGTGATATAAAGTCATGGGACAAATAAATGGCAGATGTTGTAGTTGTCTAATGCAAAGTTAAGACAGCTTGCAATATTTTATGTCTACGGTAACTCTCCTCAAAAGGCTTTGAGACAGATGGCAGGATTTTTTTTTCCCCTGTACAATTTGATTTGAAAGCTACGAAAACATAAATGCGCAAGGAGGAAGATGATAATCCAGGCAACTTTTCAAGTTGTATAACTCCTAATTAACAGCCTTGGCAGACACCGGATTAGTACAGGAGTGCACAGAACCGAGATGTCAAGGTTGTCCTCGTTCTTGATTACAAGGAGTCAACGAAACACAATGCAATAATACTAGTGGCGAAAGGACAGGTCGCTGACCTTCTATGACATTTCATGTCACGGCTGACCTTCATAGGCCCCTTGACAAGATGACCCTGACACAGTGCCCGTTTCCTCTCTTTAACGGTTCTTAACAAAGTTGAGTCGCCTCCTGCTGAACTGCTCCCCTTGCAGTGCCACCCACCACCCAACAAGTCTTTAAATTTATCATTAACCTGGTAGCACATGGAGGGAGACCTCAACCTGAAAGCCGAGAGAAACGGCAATTATCCCTACTGAATCACTGCCCCTGTTACAGTAAGCCCGTGGGGTGGCAGTCATTCCTGTGAAGAAGGAAGTTAAGATGGAACATGTATTATATGCACACAAGAAAAAAAAAGATGACTATTTATTGAGATCATGTTAAGGATACTTACTGGTCTCTCCTGCTCCAGAACGGAGGACTTTCCTGGCTCGTACTCGAAGATACTTCTGGGCTCAGCGCGGTATTTTCTGGTATCTACTTTTCTGTCTGGAGGTCCCCATTCATTCCTTTGGGGGAGGGAGGGGGGAAAGCAAAGTTATAAAACTCAAACATCATGGCTCCTTAAAGTTTGTAACTTGCCAGGCGGGAACGACGCGCCACTGTGAATCATACGATCATACAGCACGTGCTTTCCCGTGGTTTACCACGCTACGAATGCGTCTCAACTATGCCCTCTTCCCCCCGGGAATATACTAGGTGTTGGTTTTGCCGTTTCTTCCCACGGCCATTGCCTTGCTTCACTGGGCGACCCTCCGCTCGATGTACTCGAGCCCCCCCTGCTGGCAAGCTACACCGAGAGACGCCGACACGCGCAGGTCATCGGGCACCGAGCTTACGTTTCCGGCGCGGCTCTGTCCCGCGGCCGCAGCGGCGACGGCGACGGCGCGGGCGGGGGAGGAGGCGGGGGCACGGGCGAAGACTCCTTGAAGGCACTGGGGCCGTTGTCCGAGGTACTCTTCGACAGGGGGCGGTACGTGTGCGTCTTCGGCGCCGGGTGGGCCTGGACCGGCTGAGGCACGCCGTAGGTATCTGCAAGAGCAGCAAGCCCACGCTTTCAGAACCAGCTCCCGGCGTTGTGTTGGAAGGCGAAAAGACGGGCGGAGACGTGGCCCTTCAAGAAATCGGTTTTTAATTCACGCCCAGGGAAGGATCAGGTTTTGGAAAAGTGCGAATATGGTGAATTAACTTGCCATTATTGTGTGCGTGGTCAATTACAATTAATCGGGCAACGTTCCACATTGATACAAGAGTGAAAAGGCACAAAACTCCTATTTCAGGCAGGCATAAGGCTTGCCACTGCTATCACAGCAGATATAAATTTAAAGTCCTCTATGGAATAATAATTATAAGCCGGGGCTAAATCACATGCAGTTGCAAACATGTTATTCTTTTTCATCTAGTCACAATGCTAACTGGCATTTAGAGATTTCCAGGCAATACTTGTCACCCATCAACAATTGTGCTCTCAGTACTGCAGCACAAAGTTCAAATGTCAAAACCGGCAGAAACTGACCCTCCTGACATTAAACACAGTTTTGTCAGAGAAGGAGAATTTACCAGGCAACTTGATTCCCCTGAGACATTAATTTGAAATGCAGTGGGGTGCACACATGAAATTTCAACTGACTATGCTTTGTTCAGGATTTTTGACTGAAAAATGGGATTCATTTGGGTCAATGGTCCTGCTTTAGGATTTTTTCCCACCCAGGTTTAAGCAGAAGATTGAATTTCTGGAGGCCAGTTACCTTCTTTTAACAGCTATTAATAAATACGTCCCCAAAGCACTATACAAGAGCAGGGCTGAAAAAAAACAAATTTTGTTGTGCAGCCCACTAAATGAAAGCAATGTACCTTCCCAGCTCATTAAATCACACACAGGTAATGCAAAATTACGATGCATGAGGTATTCTGTTAAATGATTCTTGTGCCGCAGTGCCTATTTTTGAAGTCATCATATTGTCTTCACAGTAAAGTTTCTGTAAATTGACTTTTACACAGAATTTTAATTCTACATAGAATTTTACAATGTTATTCCAATAGTCTGTTATTTCAGTAAGTTACTGTTCCACTGTTCTCTTGTTTCTCTTTCCCTTTTTTTTGCATGTCTCTGTAAATATAATTCATCCACCCACTTTTAAAAAATACTAGTGTGCCTGTTCAATTTAAAGCATCTTTCCTCTGCTTTTGGTCTATCACCAGCTAAAATCTATGGACAGGGACTCTGCAGAATTTGGGAAAATAAAATCACCATATTTAAATAAACCACTAATAAGTTAAAACCAAGCAATCAATTAGAAATTAAGGCAGGCAAGATACTACAAAATGTAGGTGATTACACAACCCTAGAAATAAGGTCAGAACACTGAAGTCTAGCTTATACCAATCTGGTGGATGAAAAAAACAAATTTATAATTGCATCATAGAAAACAAAAAAATTGCCGTCCTGAAGTACGGTAAAATAAGAGTCATGAGCCTTTCCAAATCAAGCAATATATATTGCAGTGTTAAAACTGATAACTTTAAAAGGCATTCACTTCATTATATTGTACCACTTCAAACTAATAAAACAGCCTGCATCCAAAACTGTTTCATCTACCTTTCCTGCCAAATATTCAAATGTGATTAGGAAACAGCAGCTGTGCTTTATACAGAAAAAAAAACAAGGTTATATATTCCATTAACAAAAACTGCTGAAAGTCAAACATCTCAGACTGTTCACATTTCAGTAAACGCAATACGTTAAAAGCTTAAAGTCCTTCAATTAAATGGGAGTGCCGAATAATGTCAGTAAAAAGAGAAGACATAATTTCCGCATTCTTACCCGTGTTTACTAATGCATATGTGGCATTGTACGTGTCTCCATCTGCATCATCTGTAGGAAACAGAATGGATCGTTAATAATATTGCACACTGATCGCCACACTTCTTTACCTGCTTCCGAGCCTGAATCCAAACCCAGTATACATTTACTAAGAATGAAAAAACAACCAACAATTCTCCATGCAGCTCTTCCCTCCCAAGAAAGGTTACCGCAACCTAGACCTACTGCCCTTTTATCTACCCATTTTGAGTTTGAGCCCTTTTAATATTTTAACTCAAGAGCGCCAAGGTGAGGTGGAGCCCAACCCAGCTGGCACTTGGCAGGGTACGTGCCTATTGCAATCACACGGGGGACAATGCCAAGCTGCCAATTAACACACACAACATGTGTCCGGACTGCAGGGGGGCCAGAGCAGAACGCACACAAACACCGAGAGAACAGCGAGTCAGTATCGCCGGCCGTCCTGTCACTCTGCCGATCATGCATCGTCCAAGATCCTAATATGACACACAGGTACAGAGCATGGTTGTGTCCTAGTCTAAAATTAAGACACCATTTGAACTGGAGAGCAAACATGAAAAAGGAAAAGGAGAAGTTTCATTTCACACCTCTCTGCACCCATTCTGACTTCACACCTCTTGATTGGCCTCTCTGTCTGTCCCCTGCTCCCGCCTCTCACTCCTCCTCCCTCCCAACCTTTGTTCTCCCGCTACTTTACCTTTGCCTGCTGCCCTGTCTCTCTCACACCTGAAGAAGGCTCCACGGCCGAAACGTTGTGTTCTCTTTCTTCTTTTTTTCAGCATGGAATAAACCTATTACTTGTTCCTTTGCAGCCTACGCATGCTGACGCAGCTACCCACATGAAAAAGGAGAGTCCACTGTAATGTACAGGATCAGTGAAAAGATTCAGCACTGTGAGATCACTGGTGCGCAGGTCTGCCTATGGTTAACCTGGGTGCTGTGTCCATTAATTCATTTTGTATAGATTGCGCTTAGCCCACAGGGGACAACAAAGAACCGTCATCAGCTATATTCAGATTCTGCTTAGTTTTCTCATTAAGGTTTCACTGGAAATTAAATGTTTCACAAAGCACATTCACATAATTATGGCAAGCGGTATTGCTTTAGGGATATACTGTAAAAACGAAGTGTTCCTATATAACCAAGTGCCCGAGACTACTAAATACAATAGTCACTGACCTGTATGAACTTAAAAACCAGAGGGACTCTATAACACTATACACCTCCACAGCCTCAACCCACTTCCAAGAACTGTATTCTACTTCTGTTAATAAAAAAAAAGCTACAAGCATCAACACTCCCCAAACAGCCTCAGTCCAGAACACTGACTGAAACAAAGGGTGACTCAATTATTAATCAGAATCCAGCATTTAAAAGGATTTAAAAACGGAATAAATTCTTAAACGATTACCTTCATAGTGCCATATTCATAATTGTTAACATACAGTCTCAACGTCACTGTTATTATCTTTTTAAATCCCTGTGATCCTGTGCAGAGGGTGATTAACTTTGGGTCTAAATGAAGGTGCTGTTCAGAAATATCTGGGATTAATCCCATATGACACTGATAATTTCCAAATCATTACTACCTACTCAGCCGTAGGATGTTTTAAGCTCAGGGAACTTCACAACATCTGTTTTGCTAATAACTCAAAGAGTTAATAAGCATGCTGTATCATTTAGAAAAAAGTTAAACTTTATTTTAATACAAACCCTGCAAAAAATACAGTTTGGAGAAAGACCAGAGTGGCCATTTCAGGAGAATTCCAGTTTATTCCTGATTTACTACACGCAGTAAGGAGGAGAAGTCTAAACCCATTAAACATACTTTCATCAGCAAAGTGCTGTCGCAGTACGACTGGGTGGATCAAATCATGTGCACACTAATTAGAGAATGATGAAGCTGAAAGTTAAGAATAGTCCTTTACTACCAAACCACTTCTTCAGAAGTAGACAGGGGGTGTTTGAGACAGCACAGTGAATTGAGACAGTAAGCTACCCCTGCTGTAGCTAGTCCACTTTAGAAAGTTTTACTTTATATATATATAACCCTGTAGGCACTATCAACTCTCACCAAACCTTTTCTAAAGTGAAACTGACACTTTGATATATATAAAAGAAAACCCATCTTTCTTTAAAACCTTTTCTTAAAGGGTTTCTATGCAGTCACAGGTTACTCTGGTGTCTGAAATATCTAAAGCCTGCTGCATTTTACATAATGCATCTCAAACATACTGCTTTTAATTTTGTACTCTTGACCCTATAATTTCATACCAATCACCCCCCTCTCCCCCCTCCCTCGCCTAATTTGCCGGCATGGAGCTTTATCTTAACGAGGTCTGGCACAAGCACACCGGTACAGCCAGAGCCGTCTCCACAATCCTCGCGCCAGCGGGCGAAGGGGCGGCCGAGGTCAAGCTCGTAAAAGGCCAAGCTGCTCTTTTTCCGCAGCAGCCTTTCCCTCCCAGCCTTCACCTTTCAGAGTACCAGCGAGTAACAGGTCAGAAGCTACCCTGCATATGGAGGCACACTTACAGTCCACGGAGTGAGTGGAGGATTGTGCCGCCAGTTCATGGCAGACTACAGTAAATACAGGGTCATATCACCATTAATCACACGGAGTTAAAATGGAAGAGCTGCAAGCACGCCCATTCTGCAAAATACCATGCTCAAAAAATAAAAAAAGCTCAAAATGTCACTGGTTAAATGTAAATTCTAGAGTAGATACAGTATGGCAAACATTGTAAGAAACAAAAATCAAATGTTACACCATAGTATTTAATGTCCAGTGATACACAATGTAAATGTGCTTAGGTTTTGGGCTACACAGAAACATCGCATGCTGTTTTATACCGAAAACTGGGTTTATGTACATACCTGGTTTATGTACCATATGGATTTGTTTAAACATGGTCTTATACCAGTCCTTTGGCCTGTCCACAGTCTAATAAGAAAAAAACAACAAATTCAACATGCTTAGGAGTTATGTGAAACAAACAAAAAAGTGCAGTACTTTAGTTGCCTTACTGTTTCCAACTTAATAACCAAAATAACGATCTATTGCGACTTATTTCATACAAAATCAAATGACGATAAGAAACAGGTTTTTCTTCTTTTAAGATCCAGTCACGCAACCCCAGCTGTCCATCAACATGAATCCCCTGCCTCACAAGCACAACAGCAGAGAGCACCGTCTGAGGGAGTAAAGCCCCCTTCAACAACAGCACAGGAGGTTGCTGTTACCCAGTAGGCCGAAGATACTCTGGCCCACTCAACTCACGTCAAGATTGAATCACGAACTAGACGACATGAGAGGAAAGATGTGGAAGTGCGTTTCAGACCGACAACAGGAGGCTGGATTGTGTTAGTCTGGAACAAGCTGCCCAGCCATGTGGTTGAAGCGGATACCCTCTGGGTGAGATCCTCTGATCAATGGACTGCTAACAACCAAAAGAGCTAGACAGACCAAACGGTCTCTTGATTGTAACAGTTCTTATGTACCACACTGGCATTTAACTGGTGCTATACTGCCCCACTGGGAGAATCCCAAAGACAGCTGCCAATGGCACTGTCTGGAATCAAATCGGCGACAATCCAGCCTCCTGTACATGGCTCAGCCTGTGCTGTAAGCAGCCATCTCCACTGGCTGTGCTGCCCAGGACTGTCTGCAGATGCCTGTGTCTTGTGTTGAGAAATGGACTATAAATTAGTTGGCTTCTGGCTCAGGTCAACAACACCTGAAGAAAGTTGAAAAGGCAATAAACCCAACAGAGTATCTTACATGTTTAAATAACACGCAGATGCAACTTTGTAGCTACAGAAGGAGGAAAAGCCAACACTGGTTTAGGGATTGCTGTGACATTAGGATGCAAATACTGTACACCAACAGAAATGAAATGTTGAATGCATGGCCAAGATGTGTTTGTATTAAAGATTGACCTAAATGCTGGGCTTTCAATAACTTTTCAAATCAACTGTATTGTATTCAAAGTGCAAAAATGCATAGCTATGGTGGCTGAAAATGTAAACAACTTCATCTTTGGAATGTCAGAAGAACTTTACCCAGTCTATGATTACTGCAAACAAAGACTGGATTATTGTGTGCAGGACAGAAACATTTCCTTATGAGGCCTGCACTAAACACAACACTAAATAACAAAGAAGGAATACAGGAATAAACTAGAGGTTAAATTCAAATGATTCACTAATCTTGAATTACAAAACACCGGTTCATATTCCTTCTCAAACATCGACAGTATTTGTAATTGAGAAAAGAACTGTCGTTAGATTAGGAAAATAAAAGCAAAGAAAACATCCAAGCAGAGCAGGCAGAATTATTTTTCCTCTCGGCTTTTGGAGAACATTTCATATCTTCTACCAATGCATATGTTTATTTAAACTGAAACAGTACAAAATAAGAAGTGGATATTTTGTGTTTGTCTTTCTACAAAACATATACAGTTTCTTTAAGGTTAAATGTGAAGACTGATAATGGATAATTACAATATGTGGAGACATGTAATACAAAATATACTTTGCTACACTGGGTATTAGTCCACAGATTTTCTCAATGCCTGGATACTAAAGGAAACACATCTGTACTGATCAACACCGCGGCTGAGGAGAGCTTTTTAGAAAGTGAAAGGAAAAAAAATCAAACTAACAATTTCTAGTGCTACTACTAACAATGTACTTAATATGGCATCTTCACAATTGTAACCTTTCTACAGTTTGTTTAAATGCTAGACCTGTAATAAAAGACCTGGAATTCTCTTACCGTTCTGATTGCTATTGGAATTCCAGATTCATCCACTGGACCAATTCCTGCATAATGGGGAGCTTTAATAACGGACACTCTCTTCTCCTCTTCTGAAGACCTAGCAATCGGAATGGTGCTCACAGCAGAGTAGCTGTGAGAGAGGGATTCGTGGGTGATGGACTCCGACGACTCTGCAGAAGGAAACGCAAAACAAGCCACTGAAACGGGGCATGAGAGCAAGGTGCTTGGATGTCACACGCTGAATTACCAACA
The DNA here is from genome assembly GCF_040954835.1 of Lepisosteus oculatus. Taxonomy (NCBI): domain Eukaryota; kingdom Metazoa; phylum Chordata; class Actinopteri; order Semionotiformes; family Lepisosteidae; genus Lepisosteus; species Lepisosteus oculatus. The sequence continues at coordinate 75,753,518 of NC_090696.1, forward strand.
TGTCTATCACAGAAGCGCAGAACACTCAGGTACCCTACTCTGCTGAAAGCCACGTGCTGTATCCTTTATCCTTGCTGGCTTTCTTTTTCCCCCAGAAAAGACTTGCCTCATATCAGCACAAAAGGGGAAAAAAAATCTGCGGAAGGCACTTACTTTCTTCACTTGCCTGCAACTGCCTTTCTTTAAATGCATAAATCCACAATATCTTTCACCCGAAAAGAAGACGGTGTATGATTTTCAGACAACAGAGAATAAACTGCAGACGCAGCCATGTTAATCCCAGTGTGCCAGACCCTTTTTCCTAAAATACTCCGTCACACAGATTTACGGGTAATCCCTGCTGCTTGGTGAGGGAGATTAAAGAGATCACTTAACGCAGACAGGCAACATACTGTACAGTCTCAGACGAAATAAGTAATTTCACTCAGAGCAGTAATTTCCTAACAATAACTATCCTATCCTGAAGATGTGCATCAACAAAATCGTAAAATCATAGTAAGAAGAGTAGAACGAATGATGTCGATTGTGTCAGTGTCTTGAGGACGTGAATGTACTCTGTGTCCCGTCTTGATGAAATTTCAAACAGGCAGCTCTAACAGTTACATTAAATTAATTTTAATTTTGACGTGAACAGCATTTTCACATGAAAAGTGCACTCTGTGCACAAAAACACATTGCTTTTCTTAAGGTTATGAGATGTATAATTTATTTAGCCAGAAAAGTAAGGAAAGAAAATGTACTTTAAAACGAACAATGAACATTAATATCTGTCAGCCAACTCTAAAAAGCCTCTGTAAGTGATTAACTGTAAAAAAACATGCCGATTTATCAGATCAATCCAAGGATAATTGGAAAATATATCTGACACAAAGCATAGAGAAAATTGCCTAAACTTATTGCACAAAAGGTAATCAATTTAGATTGCCATTGTATGTGAAATTTCATTAAAGCCTTATAAAAGTAATTCATTGTAAATGTTGTGTCACAGAATTGCACTGCAAGGTACTTATTCACCTACACAAAACAGACTTCTAAATGCCATTCTTCAATTTACATTTGAACAATGACAATTAAACTGAACAGACAGGTGTCTGTATCTCCTACTAAAATGTTGAAAACCTGATTCCACAAATTCACTTGAATTCTTTAATCTCCTAAAACAGAGCATATACTGCATTCTTAGATAATTTCTGCTAGATTATAATGTGTATTAATATAAACTAAATTGAATAATATTGTACATTTACTAATAAGCAAACGTCTAAAGTAGACAAACACAAGGCATTTGAACTGCTCACATTTACAGTACAGTACAGTAGGTACAATATACTGTACAAGCTTGCTGACAATCTGGAAAAATACCAATATAATGTCATGCCTATAAAAAAAAAAACTTGTGCATTAACTGAAAACACAAAAATGAAACGTAGGTGTTACACCAGCTTGGAACAGCATTATTTAAAAATAAAACTCTGACATCTGTTACATGTAACTCTGTTACATTTCGGACTCCTGCTTTCATTTCTTGGTGTAAAGCTGATAATTCCTGTTTTCACACAGGTTAGAACTACAATAATCCTTTTAATGTGTGATCACCTTTTCATTTTCATTTTCTTTTTAATCGGTGAAATGTGCTGAACTGCAAAGGACAGTTAGGAAAGATCAATCAGCCTCTCCGGTGTGTCCTCGTGGCAGAACTCTGGAAGTGGGAGGAGACCCATCCATGTCCCGTGAGGACCAGCACGCTGCACCCAGACAGCTGTCCCGGGTTCGAGTCGGACACACGGCTCCAGAGCTGGGAGGTGACATGGCGCTAGTACGCTGCCCATGCAGTGCGTTTGTAAAAATGATGGCTTGCTCTTATTATGAGCCTTTGATCGGGCTCTACAAAACGGCAAGTCACTGCCAATTCGGCAAGATGGCAAAATGAGAAAGTCCATGTCAGCACCCTGAATACATTCAGCACATGGACATTCATTCTGTTCCAAGTCATCTGCACGGATACTCAGACCAGCATGGTATGAAGAGCAGAACGGGGTTTGAATAAAGGAAAAGAACTCAAAGAAACAAGACTGTGTGCAATTTCGGCAACAGTTTCATACCAGGACATTTTGGTTGACCGATACTACTCTGAATCGTGAATAAAGAGGCTTCCTTCTTTTCCATGCTCTGCTCGCAACACTGACAGCTGGGTTTTTGTGCTACCCCTTGAAAGACCCCAGGAATGTGCATTGTTACGTTTTAAAATCAACCTCAAGGCCCATTGTTCTGTTTTAATTAACTTTGAGAGTTTAATTAATCCCGGCAGAACGAGCTCTGCGCGGCATTCCTCACCCATGCGCCGGCTGTGCTGCATGACAACGATGCTGGGGCTGAGGGAGGGGGGGGCGGGGGGGCAGGAGGGGGGGGAGAAGGACCTCTGCACATGACTGAGGGGGCTGCTGGCCGTGGCGGAGCTCCCATTGACGGTCATCTGGCCCTGGGGGGGGAGACAACACAGAGTCACTGGTACTGCGCAAGGAGGCACCTCCCCAAGCACCAGGGAACAAACGGGGCTCTGGAGTCTCGTCAGCATTAGAAGAATGTCAGCTCCCAAACACTTCAGGAAAAAAAAATAGTGTTAAGTAAGAAACCATGGTTACGGGGAAGAGTGCAGGGTGCTTTGCCGTTGCTTAAGACACCAATAGCCAAGAAAAAACTCCACCAGGACATTCCATTAATGATGCAGGCTTTAAGACAGACGGTGATTAATTCATGGAATAAGGGCTTCCCCGTGATCTGTTAGTGAGCAGAAAACCATTTGCAGGTGATTTTGCAATGCTCAGGAAATTTCTAAGCTTTTCTGTCACGGGAGCTGTAAACAGATCACCTTGGTTTTGTTTCTTCTCCTTTGATGGGCAGAGTACAAGTTACCGGCACGGGCCAGAGGGTTCAAAGATCAACACGTTAACACAGCACGTTGGCTGTGTACATTTCTGGAGAGCTTCTCGTATAGTTTAATTTGCCTGCTGCTGTACAAATATTGGTACAAAGACAAAGATCCTATGCAGCTGCAGCAGAAAATAAATTCCAAGTATTTTATAACAGGGATGATATCTGAGTTTTGTTGACATATCATATCATGGACAAAATTCAATTCACTATGGTAGTAGTTTACAAGTCATCCATCAGCAAGACAAGAGCATCTTCTTGGTATCGGGAACTACAGTAACAGATTACAAATTTTAAAACAATTGGGTGATCAGCCCTTAAGAATTCGTTGACTGTTAAAGAACAAAAATAGAAATTGCAAAGTACATTCAGCATGCAAATGATTCTGCACCACAACTCAGATACACGGTTACCAGCTACACAGCCCACTGAGAAGCTGTAGGGCCAAAACACCTGCAGTACGTTGGACTTTACTCCATGAACCTGAATTAGAAAGGCAGGGTTGACAAAACACAAGGGGGGACGTTAATAATCTTTCTCGCAAGGCGAGACGGTGAGTGACAAAAGTGAGGATAACCAGCACAGTAACGTTAGCAAAGATCATCCCCGGGTTAGTGACTGATGACAGGGCTCCTACTTTATGGAGCTGAAGAACCAGGAAGGTGGAAGGATAATTACATTAGTGACTGTAGCGGTGGAGGTTAAGGTGGTGTCGTCAGTGACAGCAGACATCTGACTCAGTGTTGGGGAAGGTGTTTCTGAACTCTCGTTGGTGCCAGCACCACAGATCTGGAGCTCTTCCAGAACAGCCGAGGACGACTCGCTCAGGGTGCGGGACGAGAGCTCGCTGAGCGAGGAGTCTGTGACGGGGGAAGTGGCTTCCCTCAGATGCAGTGTGATGTCTGGGCCAGGGCAGCTGTACTCGGAAGGGGAGTAAGGGACCGGGAATGTGGCTCTGTGCAGGTGAGCGGGCAGCGATTCCGCAGACTCTACACGGGTGCCGCTCTCGGGTGGGAAACGGGATCTGTTAACAGGCGGCAGGGAGGACGGATGGGACGGGCTCGGCGATGGCTGTAGGTGCGTCTGGGAAGTGTTTGAAGAAACATTCGGGCTTCCAAGCTGAAGGTGGGAAAAAACGTACAGATTCAGTAAACAAGCAAGCAGAAAAGGCCGGGTAAAAACTAACGTTGTACGACTCGTTGTATGACAGGTTAGGAATACAGGGGATACTGGAGTGGCTATTGTGCATGTTCCGTACAATCGGTAGAGCTGAAGCTCAGTGGTAGTATGGTTCTCCTGCTGGGGAGATAGAGGACACCATCTAAGTACTTTATGAAATCAACAAAATATTAATTTTACTGTAAACCATGTTGAGAAGTTGTATTTATTGCAGTTAAAATGACCACATCAGGGTTTTGAAACCCCAGAGAATGAATGCTTTGTTTTGAAAATTCTCTAAAAGTAACGGTACTTGCAGAACTGGGGACACTGTGTTTATTGTTTACAGCCAAAATGCACTACTGCCTTTGAAAGAACAGACAGGAGGGGAAATCTGATTAAAGAAAGCAGTGGAATATACTGTTTTTAGTTTCTGGTTTTAGGTGGAGTTCTTTAATGGTCTGGATCTAGAAGATTTTTGTAGCAAAGCAGAAAAAATAGCCCTTTACGGATCCCATAATTGAAATTCAGTTTGCCAAAGTGGTGCTGAACCACAAATAGAAACTATAATATATTAGCTAAATCCAGAAACCAAACAAAGAGTCTGCAATAAATGAAATCAAGAAATGAACTACTGTAAGTGTGAAGCACAAACACAGCAATACTATAGAGACTATCATCCTTAACTGCTGTACATTGTGAAAGTGATGCTAAACTACACTGCAGATTTGATGGAACTGCTGGAACTTTTTACCGAGTCACGTCAGCCGTTACATTCATTTAAAGACGCCTTTTAAAAACAACTTAAATCTCACTTTGATTTCACTTGGCAAAGTTCAAGCAGTCCTTTTGGCAGTCGTGATCAAAGGCCAAAACACATATTCATAGCGAGTCCTGTATGTGACACAGATGCATTGGTGAGGAACTTGTAGAGTGTTAGAATTGTCCATTATTTTTTGGAGCTATTGTATACCTAACAAATTTGATGTCATCGGCTGTTTAAGACCTGAGTTTCTTGGCAACAAGCCCTGCGGTCTGTGGACAGAACGAGGACCAGCCAACACTTTCCTCTAGCACACTGATCTGTTAGAGGCATTCATGTTCTGACACACCGACTCAGCAGCGCCTGACAGGAGAGTCAGTGCACATTGGTGGAGAGGTGTGTCCCTTGATGACCTCACAGGTTCTTACTTTTTGACCAGAAGCATCTACATTTATCAGTTTAATGTAATAGTTTACGATACTGAGGTATATTCTTCGAGCCCATGTCACTATACAGACCTCTGGGAATGACCAGCCGTCTCTGCAAATAAGCTGTAAACATGCATTTTGGCCTTTGAAATCTACAGTGGAAGTGGGAGGTTAGTCAAAGGTGCCACAGGTAGGTCGTGCTGCTGTGAAGATGGACACATCATGTGGGAAGCGGATTAGCTCGGAGACGGGGTAAACTGTTTGTACCACGTGAGCCCCAGAAGAGCAAGGAAGTGACGAACTCTGTCCTTTGTCGCTTGAGTCCATCCCTTTGGTTTCTGAAGAAGTGGCCGAGGCCTGACCCTGGGTACTCTTTGGCCCAGGCACTGAGCTATGACCAGCGGCCTGTGGAGCTATCTGGATGGAAAGAGAAGCTGTGTGTTTCTCAGGCTGGCTTCTAGATGCCTCTGGTGATGGGGGTCGGTGCTCTTTAGGGCTTGCTTTCGTGACATTCGCAGGTGTCAGCGGGTCTCTGGGAGTGCTAGCTGCACTCTGACCCTCTGAGGATGTTAGTTTGAGGGAAGAAACTCTACGCTCTTGAACCTGGCTTCCACTAGACGGAGAGGAAATATTAGTGCCGGGCACAGATAACGTGGAGCTAGTGGCCTCTGATGTAACAGAGGTGTCCTCCTTGTGGGAGAAGGACGAGCCTGTATTTCTCGAGTAAGCCTCCTTCTGTACAAATTTCTCATTCCTGGTTTTCTTCATGTACAGTGTCCCAAAGGACTGTTCACGCACATGCTGGTGAATGTAACTAGGTGGGTTATTTGGAACAGTGCTTATTGGGGATTTGTGAAAACTGTCTCTCCTTGGAGGTGGGAGTGGCGCCTAGTTGTAAGCCAAAAGAGATCCACACAGCAGACAACCAAGACAAAAGAGAAAGAATGAAAAGTGACGTTTTTCTTCTTTTACTGCTAAAATAATGCCCACAGAGAATACAGTATAGTTCCAAGCTGTTTGAACACTGAGGGCCCTATATTCACGACACTTAAGTGCTTAAATTTCCACTGCTGCTATTTAAGATCCTAAGAGTTTTGAAATATAAGGCCCTTAGTCCATGCTCTTTCTTGATATTGTCAGATCAAACCTTAAAAAGAAAAGTAGGTTTTAATGCAGCTGTTGTTTTCCAAGACCAGAAATATATTCCAGACAGAGTGATATTGTCCACTTTTGCCCTTATAAGGATGATGCTAATAAATGAGAGCTGGAAAAGAAAATATTTATGGATTTCAGCAGTCACTGTGAAACATTTCACCACTTCACCGTTAAACATTGAGGGTAATCCATTAAAACTTTGTGCCAGTGTACACTGCCAGAAAATTCTTGGTATATTCTCAGAATTGTTGTTACAATACATCCCAGCAATAAAGAGCCATAGACATTTCCACTCCGCAACCAAATACACATACGAGTACATTCCTAAGCATTTTCAGCCTTCATCATATACGTGTATGTAATATAATGGGCAGGTCAAAGTTGGCACGATGCCCCTGCTAAAATCGTAATAAAATTCATGAAGCCTTAAAGCAGCTGTGCTGGGTTTAATTGACCTTAAACATTCCTCTGAAAAGGAAGCATTATCCAGGTTCACATAAAAGGCAATACGCTGAGTGCTCGTAGACTTCATTACGTCTGCTGTGCTGCGTGATTCGGGAGATGTGGGGATGAGGTTCCACAGAAGAGGAGGAAGAGTAAAAAGGGAGGTGACTGTTTGGGCCAGAAGTCCTTACAAGTGCAGTTTTTATATGTGAGTCACAGAAAGTGACTGATTCTCGTTCGTACTGACATACTGTATCAATCAAAATACATTGAGGTAGCTGAGTGGCCCAGCCCATGCAGCAGCAGGTGTTATGAAAAGCGCATCTCTCATGTAGAGAAAGCTGCCTCACAGGCTTGATGAGGGGTATGATATTGAGGCTTTCAGACCTTGAATATTTCTTGACTTGGTGAAACCAAGTACAGGCTCAGTGACCACAGCACTCGAAAGTGCTTTCCCCAGGAAAGGTTGGAAGGTTCTTGCCTACAGTGCCAAAATTATTGTGGTTCAAAAGACACGTAGGCTAAAAGACAGTGCAAAAGAAAATGGCAAACCAAAGAAGGGAAGTGAAAAAGGGTATGAAACGCTTAGGTTTATGCCTCTCCAACATTTGGAGTGGTAAATAACTGCCAGTATACAACTGTAGCATTTTCACAAAACAAGTATGCAAATGCTAATAGCTGGGAAGAGCAGCCTGCTGCCCCCAGTCACTAAAGGCACTGTGGAAACATTGAATCTAGATTTACCAGTGTTGGAGACTTCTTGTCTTGGAGATTCGGTCTGACACTTCTGAAGCCTTTCGCAGCCAGAGAGGAACTGCTTGCCTCGCCATTTCTAAGTCCGTCATTCACACTGTAGGATCTCCAGACATCTACAGAATAATGAAACACAATGTAGAAGCAAAGAACGTTTTCTTCTGCCCAAGGTACTTTTTACTTTCATGCTTTATTAGATTTAATCTATGACAGTTGTAAACACAACAAAATGCTGAATGCACTGTTGCACTATTTCATACGTACGGGGAACATACCTGTTTACATCATAATTTCTTACCTGAATCCGATGACTGTGAGTCATTACCTAAAACAACACAACACATGAACAAACATTAGGCTTCACGTCGGATTTTAAATTAACAGATCGAGCAATGTAAACTCAGCCTTTAATTTCTCAAACAAGCGTCCGCGTGACACAGCAGATATCTGGCCGTTTCAAGGTTTCTCATGTACAAAGCTGTTCACGTTTCTGACATGGCAAAAAAGGAAAATGGTGAAACATCAGAACATTTTCTATTCAGATTAGAATGAATTACACAGTAAAAAGGGAAAGACAACAAATGGCCCTTTGATTAAGCCACTAGACGAATTGTACTGACAAGACCTGAGATGGGATGAGTGCTCAATGTGGTGCTGAAAGGGGTGGCAGATTTGGAGATAGCGGGACAGACGATCTGGGCCTTCACCTGCTCAGAGGGCTTTTGAGCGGGATTATTATTTCGACAGGGTTGGGAGATTGTGGGAAAATTCCAAGGGCTTTGTTCATCCCCTCACAGAGACCTCAGGAATGCAAGGAGGTGGGAATCTGGGATACGGCCAGATGGGTTAGTGGATGTGGACAAAAAAGAAAACATCCAGCAGATTCATGTAAAGCATGCATCGTTTTTAACGAGCGCCCATTCAGTTCATGTGTATAAAGAGGAGGACTCTTTATCGGGGGATATACCGACCCGATTTTACTGCTCCCTTGAAGGATGTTGGTATTCAAACCTTTTTTTAACTTGGATACTGAAATAAAAATGTACTGTAAACGCGCAACAGAAACCTTCAAAATTACTGTGTGACATTTGCAAGCAATACCCATGCAGTAAATACACAGTAACAATGCAACATACAAAAGAGAACCATTTCCAAAGTCAAAGGAGGGGCAGTGTAGGCATCTGCACTCCAAGCTCAGAGCAGCACGTGGAACAATGCAAACGAGAGCAGACCATTGAAGCCAATCTGCTCTAAGCCCGGGGGCACCCCTGCAATAACAGAATCGGGACACCCTAAAACACACACACACACACACCTGTGTGGGACAGGTCATGGCACCACTCTGCTGAGAGCCAGGCGGGCCACGGTCACTGCGATCGAAGCTGACCGCCTGGCCTCATCAGTGCCTCTCACTTGCGAATCAAATTGATGGGCTTTTGCTTTGTTGAGAGGTTTCGGGGGAGGGAGGCTATCAGCAGAATTCTGTCAGCAGTGGGGTAATAAAGGAAGGAAATAAAGGAAGACGGAACGAAAGTCAGTGCTGTTCTCGGAGGCTCTGAGCACCTCTGACATTACAGTGGGGTGCTCTCCATTTATATTTTATATTGCAGAAATCACCCTCCATTCAAAGGTGCTTGAATCAGGTAAAAATTGCTTTGTTTCTATGTTCTAGTGGAAAGAAAAGCAATCGGATTGAAAGGGCTTGAAATCCCACAGGCTACTGTTAATACTGCTGTTTAGTCTCTAAGCAGCTTAATTAAGATGGGCCAGCAAAGCAAAGAGTTGCTGAGTAAAATGGAACATATTCTAAACACTCAATACTTTCCAGTTTTTATCAGGACTGGGAAAAATTGAAACTTGGCAGTCAATATTTGTTTCCTTAATTCTGTTCAGACTTTGTGTTATTGCTGCTTAATGGTTTCCTTGCAGCTCCTGTAACTCTCTGCCCATGCTTTCAGAGGTGGGCTTATCACACTCATTGCAAAATTGAGCAATTTTGGCTCCCTAAACCATGGAAGGTTTATGGCCTTTTAAAAATTCAAAGGATAAATTAAACTAAAAACAATTTTCATAATACAGATGGCATTACGTTAATGAGTTCTACACAGAAGTATAAGTCAAGGAACAAGGAAAACAGTAAATACTGTACCTGCTGCTTGTTTTTCTTTTCTTTCTTAAACACAGTCCTTCCTGTACTAAACAAACTCAGACCCCAGTCCACGCACAGTTCCGTGCCAGCTCCACGCAATCTTTCCTGCTCGCCATACGAGCGGTCGAGACAGTGTTCGCCAATAACGGCACACGTTCGAAGGAGCCTGTTCATGGGGTGTCTGGTGTGTGATTCATCCAGAATCCAACCCCCCCCCCCCCCTTACTGTGGTGTCAGCAAAGATCTCGCCAGCCACTGGAATCAAACCAGTGATCGCCAAGTTATTAGGAACATCCTGAAGCAGCCGAGCTGCTTAGGAGCCACTCAAAGGCACCGAAGGAAATGAGGTTCAAGAACCCCTTTCGATCCTGTAGGTGCCCTGGGGATTTCAGCTAGCGACCAGGTCGGGAGACTCCCAATCTGAAGCTACCTGGCAGTCTATGTCATTCTGAAGTCCACCAGCGCGATCTTTGTGTGGTAACAGTCTACGAAACCGCTCAAACAAAGAGGGGCTATGGACAGGAAGCAAGGGCGATGAGGGAAAAAAAAAACCTAACGGTTGCCATGGATCTGTTTGACAATAGAGACAGGTCAGCTACCACTACCACAGGCATCTAGTGGCCCTCTCTTCCCCATCCTGACCGATTTAATTTCACTGCAGATTCCAGACGTGAAAGCTCCAACCTCTAAACCCACTCTACTGCCTTTACGACCCCGGCGGTTCACATCATTAGGTGGCTGCTTCTACTGTAGGTCAAAGTAGTCAGGAAAGGCAGCGCTTGACAGGCACAAACAGCCCTTGCAGGAACAGAGCAGACAGGAACGGATGAAAATGGAATGTGGGGGACACTGCCGTCTGATTTTTTGTTTCCATAAAAAGGAAAGCAAATCATGCCAGGGCCACGCTTTGCAAAATGGGCCTTTAACATCTGAAGTTTGTTTTTTTAGAATTTAAAATGCTGTGTCACTTGCAGGTGGGCCTGTAAAGAAATTACTCACAACAACAATAATAAAAAAAAAAACATTTCAGATTTTTCAAGCTGAGGTTCAAAGTAAGTGCTAATAAATAGAATAAATAAAGGGTGAATTGGAACTCTGTCAGTTATCAGCATGCATGTTAATGGTCGGAGTTACTACCTGTGGTCACATACAGGTTTGGAGAACTCTGGACTCTCTTCATAGGTCTTAATGTGACAAACACGGCAGCAGTTTCGCGAGCACATCCACCGCTGTCTGGAAAGCGCAGCACCAGACAGACGCACGCCCCAGCAACAGGAGGCAAGCACATGCATTATCGCCGATTGCAAAACAAATTCATTTGGAAATGCAGATTAAACACGCATGCCTGCCAAATTCCACTGAAATTAAAACACATTACCACATTTTTTGTTGTCAAATCATACAGCATGCAGAGGATTAGAACAGGGTTAAAGACATATCATTAAGGCTAGAAATCTTAACACACCATAGAGGCAAATCTTGTTAACTATTTAACTACTATTTAATTTGAGGTGTTCAGAAATCAAGAGAATAAAAGAATGTCAATGATTTCGATTCACGCTAAAAAAAACCTAAACAATAGTCACATTAATAAAACAGAAAGCCCTTAGCAAGAACATGTGATCAGGAGAAGCCAAATACAAATCTTTAGAAATGACCACATTCAGTTAAGCAGTCATGCAGAATAACACATAATGCTCCTACTGCACACATACCATGGTACACATTAAAATCAAATGTAGAGAAAATGCTTCTTTTTTTTTAAAAAACTCTTGGTCTTATTCAAACTCTTACTCCAGCAGGGGTAAACCAGCTTCTGCCTTGAAGGCATCACTCAATCCCACATTGCCTCCTTGCTTTCCCAACAAGGTCTGGAGAGGTGTTTATATCCCAAACCTACTGTACCTTCCCTCAAGAAAAATCTTTTTATTCACCAGACTACGGTTACCAAGATTTCGGCTGCAAAACAGCCTGATTTATTTGCCTGTGAAAGATATCATTGTTTCCCTTGCTGACTCTGCTCCTACACATAGACAGCACTGCAGTTCACTTTACTGTGTACTGAGAACACAGGGCCTCGACTCTGCTCCTCACTATACATGCTGTGACTGACATCTCCCCTGACCTTCTCTGGACACAACTGCAAGACGCTCTTGTGCATAAACAATAATTCATGATGTACAGAAAGCTGACATTATTGGAAGCTGAAGCAAAATAAACACTACAGAGGACACAAAAGAGACACCTGTGAATATGAAATATGAAAAGAATCTCTTAGCTGTAGTTAATTTTCTATTAATAGTTCAATGCCACCATTAGGCTGAAAAATATCTAGGCTTTGAAAATTTCTTCTTTTCAATACATTTTACAATTCACAGCTTAAAGCTGTTACTTTTTAGATTTATTTTATTTTGTGAATGGCTTGTAGCAGGATCATTCACATACTGTATCTCTTCATGAAAGAATATTTGCTATTTTTTAGTTTGAACATACAATTTGGTTTAACATTTAAAACACTTAAGCACAACCTTTCCTATAAAAATAATGCAGCAACTATAACAATGTTCCCAGAACCTGTTTTGTCTATTTTAGCACATTTAGCACACAAATGGTCACTACACGATTTTCTTTGTCAGATGGACAATTATCACTACAAATTCTCTATATGTTCTGTTTTTCAAGAATGCTAGATACTGCAGCACTAAGAAACATGATTGCTTTTAAAAGGTGCTACTGTATATAAAATGTATTTTTTTACTTTTACTATATTATTATGCACACTAAACCCATCGCTTTGATCACTGTCTGTAAGACCTTGCCTGTGGATCTGTGCAAATTAATAAACATCTAGAGCCTTATAAAGTATGATGTCCTGGAAGTAACTTTCAATAAAAAAACATACTGTACACTCTAGACTTCTGTTTTTGCTACACAAAGCCTAAACATTTCTAATCCTAAACTGGAAAAAAAAAACAAATAGCAGTAGCCACTGACATACCTGTATTCATGGTGAATCTGTCGCTTTATTGTAATACTGTAATCGTCAGGCGATCCTACAAAAAGAAATAAGGAGAATGTTTATCTCTGGACATAATTATAAATATCACACAGACAGAAGTATTCCCTTTCCTACATCGACTACTGTATAGAAATGCAAGAATATCCACTTCTGCTCAAACAAAATTCTTTCAATTTGATACCATCTGTAACAATTATATAAAGAACAGACACACACTGAAGATTTAAAAAAACGCTGACCTGCAAACATAAAATATGTTTTTTAAATAAGTCATGCAGGTGCTCGAGAAGCCATTTTAAAATTTTGCCCACATCATTCAGGTTATTTTCAAGTTCTCTGAAGAGGCACACTTTGAACAAACCTATATTTCCAGGATATTAAAAAGGGCTTACCCTGCAGTTTCTTTAAATGCTCATTAATTAAAAGACCCTAGTATCTACTATATAAAGTCCAAATAAATTAAAATCTGCAACAAATTACATTGGGGTGCTTCTAGCAAGCCAGGTGCACTTTAAAATATATAGTCACACTGGCAGCGAAAACATTACCAGCGCGAGTCTGTACCGAGAACGTGCAGTTAATAAAAACACTCAAGTCAATTATTTTATTTAAGTTGCGCTACTCTCAAGATTGATGGCAATTAAGTGTAACTCCACATCCAAACATCTGTGTTTCATGTTGACTGGAACGGCTACAGTTTTAAGCTACGTTCCGTCAGCCTGACTGAGGAGAATGTTCAGTCGACAGGGTCCCTGCAGGCCGTTAACTGTGCAGCACACACGATGAAGGATCGGCGCCTCGGGATGATTTACTGGGAGTGCGGGGATACTCAACCTGCAACCCAGCCCACCCACCCCAGAGCAGCGCTCCGATAGTACCAGCCCTTTAACTGCAATACTGATCCTGCCAGTGATTTTAGAAAGATCCTGAAATGGCACGGATTGGAGAGACCGCAGACACGAGTAAGCCTGATCTGGGACCCAAGCTGAAGGCGGCAGCGACGCCAAGACTGGGACTGCCCGCATTTCAGCACTCACGCAAGCAGAGCTGTGTGAAAATACCCCGGGACAGGAGACACGCTTGGTGAACAAGACTGCCTGAGTGTACAAATATGTAAGCAGGGTCTAATCCATTACCTCCTCCTGTCTGTTAGAGCCTAATGAGTTATGACAGTGCAGCTATTTAAGGAACGTCCAGCACAGCCCCTGCTTTAACTCCAGCAACTGCTGGAGAAAGCACAAGAAAACAAAAAAAATACAACTAAATTCAGTTTAATTCAACTAAAACTACATTTCCCTTGCCTTTCCCTCAACAGTACTTTATGGTTGTTTGAATTCTCTTCTTCCTTTCTTCTCGCCTTTAAGCAGCTTAGGATAGAGTTATTAAATTAACGTCACATACTGTAAATGTTTGTGGTTGTAGGAAAGCCTGTGTATATCAGAGAAGACACCTTTAAAGGCACTATATAAAATAAAGCTGTTCATTATTATATTACTATTTTTCTCCAAATGTGCTCAGCAGCGTAAGGGATACAAAGTATTTCATTAGCATCACATGAAATGCTTTATTTCTTTTATGGAGCTATTTTGATGTATTTTTTTATTAGAGCCAATTTAAACACATACTTTAAAAAAAAAACTGAATTCAATACTTTTTACAAGTCTCTACGTCATTCAATTTACCCAACTAAACCGTCATATTTTCAGAGCATTCAAATGCCTCTGATGTTACTGCTGCTCCTGCGTCAGTGTGTTGTTACATCTTCAGCAGAAAGGTGGCAGTGCTTAGCCCTTGGGCCTTGTGGAGAGTCAGCGTACCTTAGTTTCCACAGGTGGATTATGAGGGGGAAAGGTGGCTTCAGCAAAATAACAGGCAAGTGTCACTCGAATGACACACTGTACGGTATGACACACCTGAACTGGATGATAAGCTAAAATAAAACCAGGTGGAGCTTCATCCCTGCCTTATGGCTTTCTGCTGACTCCTGGTTTGAAATAACGCACACCGTCTGTACAGCAAGCCAACGGCAGCTTACTGTACGTAAAGGAGCAATTACGGTAGCAGATGAACATGCACGCAGTCGTATTCTTGGTATAGAGCGACACGTTACGTCTTACAGAAGGCTGCACGTGTTCAGGTCTGATATCTGTCTGGAAATGAAAAAGCTGTGTCATCATATCTTCTCTCACGCTGCTGTACAGAAAAAAACATCACCTTCACCTTGTGATGTGGCTGTGGATTTAATATCCATTTGTTGCACACTAAAGTCAAGAAACGCTGAAAGCTTCAATTAGGATTCATTTTCCTTTTTCGCAACCAAACTGAAAGGAAATACATTCATTGAATACGTTTTGATATCCTTCCCTGAAGTGAATGGTGGATATAATGATGGCAGCATGTGAGCAGACCCTGCTACTGACATACCGTGCTGCACCAGTACTCTCATATTCCTTGTACCAGTTAGTACACGGCGGCGCAGTGTCGTGTGACAGCACTGGAGTACAAATAGCAAAGGCACTGCACTTTAAACTTGGAAAACCAATCTGGCTACACACAAGTATTCAGTACCACTGAGGGTATAAAAAAGTTGCCCAAGCTGGAAATGCGGCAGGCTGGAGCCATGTCAAACGTTTGTGTGAAGTGTGAAGAGTGGGCTGTGTGGAAACGGGCCAACTCGGTGTCTTCACACCCAGCGACTGGGTCCGTTTTCAAGCGTGACATCCTGCATGCCCAGTAAATATCAGGCCAGTGGAAACAGCATGAAGAGATCCCAGCGAACTCACAAGACGCTTCACCGCTTCAGAACATCAGAACGACGAGAGAAAAGAAGAAAGTTCAGAATGAGAGGAGGAGGCCTTTCAGGAGGCCTATATCATTTGGTAGTTAGTAACCGACCCGAAAATCTGCTCAGGCTGCATCCTGAAAGAAAGTAGCGTGTTCCAGACTCCCACAGCACTAGAGGTAAAGAAGTACCTCCTGTTCTCTGTTTTAGAGACACTTCCATGTAGTTTGCACTAGTGACCCCTGGTTCACTGTTCATTCCAACTGAGCCAGGCAGCTGATCTTGAGATCGCACCACCCACCTATTAAAACGCAGCAGGGACTATACTTTCCACGCAGATGGCTTCATAAGGTCGGTGTGAGGCCCAAAAGATGTGACTGATGTGTAACTTGACAGCCAGGGAAGTCTGAGACTGAGAAGCCGACAGGGGCAGAAGCATGTCCTGGTCTTCCCGGATAAATTTCCACTCTGCTGTGGAGTCACTGATGAGTTGATATGGAGAGAAGGAGCAGGGTCAGGTTGAAATCAGGTGCAGGTTGAAATCGGCACTCAGGGAGGGATGGAGAGGGACTCAGTCTAACACAGACCTCACGGGATGCGGTGAACACAGATTGTTGTCATAATTTATATTTTTTAAAAAAAGCTATTTTCTCTCAAGTTGAGGCAACTGGGAGTAGGGATTCGGCGGAGAGACTTCCTGACTCAGGTTCTGCAGACCATGACCTGGGAAGGAGGACTGAGATCCACCACAGACATTTAGGATTAAATATGCCCAGCTCCCCCATACAAGTGCACACTGTATGAAATAAATTGGCTGAAATAAGCAGGACACTGCAGTATAGTCACTCGCTATATTAAGTTCAATGATGATTCTCTTTGGTCTAACACTTCACATTTTGGGAACCAATTTTTATCAACAGTTTTGCCACAAATGAGAACGACACTATACAATGCTCCTGTTTAGTCTGGTATTTGGCGGGTTTCATCCGTAGCGCCCCCGTTCACAGCCCTCACCCCGGACACAAGCCATTCCTCACGCCAGGGCCACTGTCCCCGTGGCGGAGTCTGGGTGATGTTCAGCTCGTGTTCAAGCAGAACAGAAACGGGCACACACGCAGAGGAAATGTAGGTCAGAGTGCCAGCCCTCCTTTCCTTCTCTGCAGTGTGCCTTCAGTCCCGAAGAGAGATATGTGCCGCAGGGACGTCGTGGAAAGAGACCACGCTGCCCGCTGGCATTTTAACGGACTGTCTGCACTGTTACAAGTTTGACTGCTGCCCACTGTCGATTTCAGCATTTAATAAACAACAATGAGTACGACAACATAAAATTCATGCCACGCACAACCTAGTAACACAGGATTCTCCTTAAGAGGAAAAAAGTGAGTGTTTACTGGGAAACAACACAGCAGGCCATATTGCTTCTACATCTGATATAATAACCAGGAGGAAAAAAAGCTTTTAATAACTGATGGAATATTACCATTATGATTTATCTTTACTTTATAACCTACTGTATAGCACTGATGCCTTTACTGTTCCCGATTCCAATATATACACAAAAATCTTAGCCAATTTGTATTTTTCTACTATTTTCACTCATTTTTTCCTCTTTGTCAACAGACATTTTGATGGTGGTGACATAAGGATATATGATAAACTTTGTAATAGCTTTCATAGCACTGAATAGGAAAACTGAAGTCAATGGTCATCTAAGGATAAGTCAATTGGATTTGATTGGTTAATGTGCTGGATTAGCGACAGCAATTCAATACATTATGCTGGCTCTACAATTCACCTTTTGTAGACGCGAATGTCAATGTGAATTATAACTGCTGAACGACAGGCATAGTTACTTTTCACCGGACTGAGCTGTATAAAATAACACTGAAATAACATTGAAAGTTGTCCTAATAGCACATACATTTGGGAAATTTCCAAGTTACAAAAACTGACACGTGGGCCACGTTCAACTAAGTGAAAGATTGCTTCTCACAGAGGCCTAAAGATGGCGAGAATCTAAACACAACCTCAAAATCAATCTCGCATGTAACTCCCCAGAAATCTTTAAAGCACACACAAAATACTACTTTATTTACACCAAACATGCCCAGCGTAATCAAAGAGTCGCACAGACCCATCAGCATTTAATGAAGGAGAGCACTCTTAGAGACAACAGATGTGGTCGGCGGAAAAGGGATATTCAATCACTAAACTTTCAAAAACAACGTCGCCGTGGAATCTTGGTTAAACTAGAATTCCTGATGAAAAGAACATGGAAACATTTTTCGATCCCATCAACTGTTCAGCTCTTCATCCTCTCTGACAGCCGTGCTTAGCAGTGGGCAGACTCGCCACTGAGCCCTCTCTGCCAGCACTGACTGAGTGATTTATTTCGAACCGCTACGCTATGTTTGTACGGGTTGCGCTGGCAGGGCCTGATGAATTGCCAGCCAAGCAGCTAAGCCGGTCAATACCACAATCATATATAGAACCAAAGCAAATGGACTAAGAAAGCACTCTCAAGACGACAACAACAGCCCCTCTCACCGCCATTCGCTCAATGTTGCTCATTGATTTTGCTGTTCCAGCACCACTGGGCGCCTTCCAGATGCAGCCTCTGCCGTGCAGGAACACAAACGTGCTGTAAAGAGCTCCAACTCCGGACGGAGGCTGCTGCCCTGCGCCAAAACGCTGCTCCAAGAAAACCACAGAGAGTCTATTTCTCATTCCGCACACCAGCTCCAAATCGATTAAGAAGTGCCTTAATTAGCACAAGTTATTACGTTTTCTAGGTCTCGGCTCGTTGACAGAATGTAGCTACTCTAAAACCTATAAGAATGCTCTTCAACAAGATCATAGTAGGGCCCTTTGTTTTATTTTTAGAAAAATGCCTTGTTTATTTAACTCGGCTACATCCCTGTGACCCTCGTATCAAAACAGAGGGTGATACTGAATGGTCCACGCTTTCCTCCAGAATGTACGCTGGTTCTTCCTGTTTGATTTTTATTTCCCTAGTACTCCCAGTTTGCAATTTCTTATTGCATTCCTGCATGCCTGCACAAACCTTTAACGGTCAGCCGGTGAGCCATCTGTTTTCATTCATCCTTAGAATACAAACTTGCAACACAGTCTGTACCATTGTAGCTAATTATTATTTTGCTACTTTGTATACAGATTGTGGCTCCTTGATTAAACAGCTGTGTTGTACATTCTTCCCACTTGTACTTGGTCAGCTAATGACAATATCATTATAAGGGAGAAAAAAAAACAATTGATCTACAACTAATATACAAAGAGGTAACACTCCACAAGTTGGTTTCTTTTCCAAGTTTCAGAACGTGTACTATACATGTAGATTTCAGAAAGTTGTGGGAAAGCCTCACAATTTGGAAGCACTGAATGGAATTGCGTGTAACAGCCATTCGTTGTAAATTCTCGGTTAAATGGCACCCTAACGTATGCATATAAATTATTCATGCAAAAAATGATGAGTGCTATAATTCAAGAGCCCAATGCACAGCTACAGGCAACTCAATGAGGGCCCATATTGAATGCATTGCATTGTGGTATCAGTAAGGTGTTTCTTACTGCTTACACTCACTAGCCATCAGTACTGATATTAAATGCTCTTAACGGCATCATAGGTGAGAAAAGAAAATCCAAGCTTAGATTGCACATTTCCATGCCGGAAGAAAGAAATTGGTGCTCTTGGCACATAAGGCCTTTGCTGCATTTGCTGTTGTGAATCTGGTCAGCTCTCCCTTGGTAACCCTGCTCTGTCCCCTGCTTAGTCTTATTTATAGTCTGTTTTCAGTTACCACAGTGCACCGGGTGGGCAAGGAGAGCTGCCCTCATGTTCTCACACTGCAGCATCCTTAGAAAAGTCACAGGAGGTCAGTGTCCCCGAGTGCCCATCAGCTATTAGCAATTACAGGACACAGTTCAGAGTAAAGATACTGTAACTGGAAGACATTCAGGGCCACATACTAACGGGGCTGAAGTGCAACAACTGTAAAGTTGCTATTTTTAAGATTCTTAATAATTACCGTACATGCTATTACATTACATCATTGATTATTTGGTGAACGATAATTCATCTTCCAACATTTTCAAGTGATCTGGTGAAAATGTCATACAGCATTCATAAACCATATTTCAATCCTCATTAAACAGGTAATATTGTACAGCAGGTTAAACATGTACTGTACCGTATGTAGCCTGTTTGCATTTTTGTTTGCACTCCATACTTAATTCATAACCTTTTTATACATTAAAGAAGTTAAGAACACTAAAAACATTCATACTGCCCTACACCCTAAAACACACTTTTATAGAAGAATGTGCAAAAGTTAAACAGTTAAAAGAGCTCTGATGCTTTGTCCACTGTTTATGAAAATAAGGCAACTCCTGCCCCCCTCTGGCTCCAGAGAATCGATAATCTACTTTACTTTTTTATTAAGACACACATCTGTGATGTTAGCAGTTCAACCGAAATTTTCAACACCATCTATAAAATAAATTTCTATCACCTATCTAGACAATTAAAAGGAAATCTGACAAGAATTTAAAAGTCTGAACTACACCTACTGTAACTGCATTTCAGAGCACATTCCATTATTGATCTGGAACAAAGGATAATGATACAGCTTTGTAACACCACAAAGTCAGTCCTCCCTGTGTAGTCTCCAGGCCCACAAAACGTGTGCAGAGATGGCTGTTGGCCTATTTCTGATCCCACAGTTGTAATCATACTGTGCAATACTGTATGTTCTCTAAATTGGCTCCCGATATTCTATTCATTCTCCAATCTTATTTACTCATTATACTACAAGTGTATGTTATTTACAACCTACTGTAGTTAAAGGCAGCTATACAGATTGCAAAAATTGAAGGATGGAGGACAGAGTCAATTTCTGAATGTGTACTACGGCCTCCTGTTGATTTATGAGGTTTTGTCCTATGTTACTCCCTGCCTAAAGTGTTTGTGTGGCTGTTTCACAGTGTCCACAGTCCCTGCAAAATGCAAGCAGGGCATTTTCTGTCAATCAATATGCTATATGTCTTGGAGCAAATGGGTATCCTGCAATGATGTAATACATTCTGAGTTGCACTTTGACACAGTTTATGTCTGATGTTTATTTCTACACTCGCCTCTTACAACAGCCTAAAGATAAGATGAGGAGTGAAGAGACTCAGCCTGCTTACACGAAGGTACATTACAGATTATAGGATATCTTTACTGTATCCTTTAGAACAACTGTGGTACCACAGTTATACAGATTTCCTGTGCCATTGTTCCATGTTCATTTCAGATCTACAATACTAGCTCTGTGCATAGTTCTCATGCGCTGGGTGTGACTTGAGCACCCTTTAGTTAGTTACATATTTCTGTGAAAGCTATGGCTACAAGGAATAGGGATTTTATTTATAGTGGAACAAGTTTCACTTAAGGAGATTTACAAGCCAGCCGAGAATTCTCTGCATGGTTGAGTTTGAACAAAGTCTGTTACTCTCCATAAATTACCAAAACAGCCATTTGATTTTATTATACAGAGCTCCACCTCTAATGAAACAGGCTTAACATGTTTAACCTCTGGAAACAGATCTGAACTGGTTCTTCTTAGTGGTATCTAGAAATTAAAATGGCTTTTTTTATTGGTTTTTCTCTGTTCAGTAGCACCGAAAGCCACATTTCGCTTCCATTCGGTCCTCTAAAAAAATGTTTCCATGCTTTCAAGACAATATACTGTAGTTTAGTGAAATATAGTTTACCCTACCCGTGAATTTCTATTGTAACGAAAGTTGAATGTGCACAGAGCTGTTAATATTTTTATATACTGCATGCCAGAGCAGGTTTGAGTAATGATAAAGTAAGGGCAATTGATTGCAAGAAACAGCTGGTGGTTTTCTGATCAGCACGGCGGTAATCACTCACACCTGTAATGGGAATATTCATCTATAAACAGCAAACCTGCTCTTGGTTTTTCTTAAAATATAGCGTATGGTAGGAGGTAATTTCTCTCCACTGTATATGCTCAGTATCACATGTGTTTTAAATCACTTTGCTTCAGTAGTTCACCCTCTATTTGCACTGTAGGTCCCAGTCAAGGCCTCGTGAGTCCTGGATTACTGTCCCTGATTACCTGAGAGCAGGGATTCCTAACATACTGTACGACTCCCCCCTCCTATGACACGCTGATGAAGTTTGGAGACCTTAACACGACTGACAGGCGGCTCAATCTCCACAACCCCAAACGAACCCCAGGAAAAATAGTAATTCATTAGCCTTCTAAGTGCTCTCTTGAGACTGCACTTCATTTCCTCTTAAATGAGCAGATCGAATCTCACATTTCAAAAGAGGTTAAAAGCAAGCCACTCATTATTAAAAGGTATTAATCAGATGTGGTACAGTATCATGCTGCACTGCGCACTAGGAAGAACAGTTTTCTTGAACAGCCAATTAAAAAAAAAAGTGATATTAAAAAATGAACATCAAATTAACACAATTTGCTTAAATAGAACTAAACCATCAAGAATATTGAGATATTTCTCATCTTCAGTTCAAAATATATTAATTATTATTATTATTATTATTATTATTATTATTATTATTATCCCATAAATGTATCTTAATTTGTTCACACCACTCCATACAAACTGCATTTTGTACAAAAAACAATGTCACATTTTGTATTTAAAATCTTCTAAACTCTGCATTGGAAAGAAAAAATAAAAGATTCTAACCTAGTTAGTAGCTGGACTGTTCTTGCTTCTGTAATATTGCTTCAAGGAAAGCAATTCCAGTAATAGAATTTTTACTTTTAATGCCCACAAAATCAGAATGTTGGAATGTTTGGATAACTTAACACAAGACCTGGGTACAGGACTATTCTGAAGCTCAGGGTCATGCACTGTAAAAGTGGTGGAAGACGATAAGTCTCTCTTGAATAACTTTCCCCTGGGGGTACAGCTCTCGCCTTCCGTAGTGACATTGAGAGGATAAATGCCCCTCTTAAGGAAGGACGGCCACTCCTGTTTACCTTATTAGAGTGACAGAGAAGCACTGAAGTTTCAGAAGCATTGTTGTGAATTCTGCTCTACTTCTGCAGGTGCACTCTGACATGCAATGTGGATTCCAGGTCTGATCTACTTACCATAATTCCTAAAATAATCTGGGAGAGCACGGCAATGTGGACTGTGGAAAAGCAGGGTTAGCGTTGTTTTTTTGTAATGTGCTGCTGTTACAGCGTTAATTTATGCCTGTTTGTCACTCATGAGATTTGTCTTATAAAACCATCTACGGATTAAAAAAAAAAAATTCTTCTTAAACTGCGAATTATCTTGCAGGTTTGTGAGCTGCTTCAGTTCTAGAGGTTATTTTGCTGCTGCGGCAAACAAATACTGTTCTAGAAAGGGGTTCTATAAAAAAATAGCTTCACAATAAAGAAAAAGCATAACATTTGACTTTGGAAAACAAATAAAGAAATGACTGAGCATGAACATGATGCCACACACACACAAGTTATGGATTAATTTGTAAATTGTTAAATTACAGTATTTTTATACTTTAAAAGGTGTTTTCAGTTAAAATGAAAATGGCATTTATATCACAGGCAAGCTTTGTCTGAAGAGCTAATGCTTTCTCTATAGAAGACAACAAAGTTTGTTGCGATATCGCATTTCTAGTGCAGATCTTCCTTTTAATCATTGATAAACATATTTCAATACACTTCAGAAAATGTGCCCAGGATGTGCATATTGTGACGTCACAATGACTGTTTTTAGTAGAACAATGGTAGTAATGAGAGCAGGGGTGGAATCAGGAAATGTACAAATATTAGGCACAGAAATACAGGAAATGCAGTTATGCAAGACAGTGATAGTGATCAAAATTAATTTCTGCAAGCCATTTTCATATGTTTTTGTTTACTACAGCTCTTAAATGCAGTTTCCAGGGGTAAATACTCATATATTCCATCACTTTTCAGATCTAAATCACTTGCCTTTAGCAGTCTTTAACACTGCTTGGCTTAGTGACCCAATGTCAAATGCAAGCTCATTCTGACAGGCAGAGTAATCGCACAATTTCTAAATCAAAGCTCGTGCACCTGCTGTTCCACAACAATTTCCTGTTTGTTTTCCGCCATCAGTTATATTAGATTATTAATATTGATTTTTAACACTACAATCAAATCCAGACCATGCCAGTCTGTTTCGCTTGACAACTAGATTTGATCACAAACACACAACAGATTTTTTTCCTTCTTAAGCACAATATCACCTTCAACAAGCCCTATAGCAGACCTTTAACAATCAATACAAGCTGCAGGTTTGTTAATTTGATTACTAATTTCTCCACTTAAATATACCGGTTTGACATGATCTTTTCATCTGTAACTTCAAACCATGATCGTGAATGCTGGAGAACACTCAAAGAAAAAATTAAACACAAAATCCCTTACCTTCAGAATGTTGATGATATGATTTTGACCCTTAACCTACAGTACAGAGCACATCTGTTTGTTCTGAACAACCGTGAGTGATAAAGAAAGTGTACCAACCGACTACACAAATGTGGGAATACAGCAGTTGGATTGCAGCAGAAATTACAATACAGTTGCCTTGAACTATAACCCCAGCCCACTGCTCTATACAAGGGCAAAGAGTATTTTGCAGCACACTATCATGTTATACAGTACAATGTCTGCATAATGACTACATAAAGTACAACACAACTGTAGAGGTAAAGATCTTCCACATACTTCTGCAGAGAAAATAACCTACTTCTATTCTTCTTTAGCTGTAGTTACTTTTAGTTCTCATTTATTACTAGGAGGAAGTTAGTATTATCTACTAAGTTGGAGTTCAATTATTTGTAATTTATATCATCCTGACAAATGGTTTTGGTAGAGCTAAGCTAATTTGAGTGGTGAACAAAAACTACATTTGACAACGACAGCTGATGCAGTTTAACCAAATCAATCTTTGCAAGTCGGGGAAAACTGAAATTTCATCCATCCAAAAACAAAGCAAGTTACTGTGTTGTATCCACTGCTAGGACACACTACACAAATCACACATTTCACTGAAATAGAGATTAAATCTTTGTTTTACAATTACGTCCACAATCATACAGGACCCACCATGAACACGTGAAGTAAGTAAAACTAACAGCAACTAACAGGAAGATGACTAATTAAATTACATAATACAGCATTGTACATTCTTAAACATTTGACAAGGAACTGATCTGACAACACAAGACGCAAAGGGTTTCCCATGTTTCTAAATTCACTATTCAACTGGGTGAATGCTGCTTTGTGCTCCGTGTTTGCTGAGCAAGTGTCAAATCACGAACGTGAAAAATCTTTAGCAACAAATTCCAAAGGACTAAAGACAGTCCATTATTTTATATAACATTGCATATCTTGCATTCTTTGGCACAGCACATTAGCTGAAAACAATAGTTCAAGTGCAGTTTCAGACCGCACTCTTGAACAAGAAATTAATTAGTCCTTCATGCTAATGGGAAGTAATTACTGGGCAGGATTCAACAGCTGAAGCCCTGAGCAGGACAGACACATCTTTATCACGATGGACAACATACTTTTTGAGAGCTTAACTGCAGACATCTGTTTTAAAAGAGCAGATTTTCTAGATAGCTGAACGAATCACAGCGCCCGCTCTGGTGATCACAATCACGTGAGCAGAATTTAAATCAAGCCTCAGGATTCCAGGAAACTTACCAGCCTAAATGTGTTCACATTATAACATTATGAGAAACATGGAGCTCTAGAACAGCAGCTATAGTCCATGGAGACACAGATTGAATATTCAATACTATAAAGTAATGGTATAATTTATTTTTAATTTTTATTTGCCATATACTGTACAGAACGACTCTTGGTTTCATGACTGTAATCCTTAGTTCACTGCATTGTTTGTCTCTTTTACACATTTAATGCAGGGGAACATAGCTTTGCATATAAGCATGATTACACCTTAAGGAAGGGAAGGCTTAAAGACGTCTTAAAGAATTCTAGCAACTGCATAAACTCCTGCATTTAGCTTTTACAAAAAATACAGACAGTGGTTAAAAACAAACATGGGCCACCAATGGCAAATCTCTGAACAGGGTGCTGAGCCACCATGTGTGGCCAAAGTAACCTGTACGTGCTGTGGCACAGGGTCTCCTAGCATCTGGAAGAAGGACGCAGCACCATTTGTCCACAAGAAAGCAGTCAACTCACACCTGGTTGATGAAGGTGAAGGTGAAGAATGCCATCTCAGGCATCATTCCAGAACATCCCATAAACAGGGGTCATATCTAGTGACTGAGACATATGGAGAACTCGAGTGTCATCAGGTCACTGGCCGTCCACAGAGCTCTAAAGAAGGGGGAACTGTCATCCTGGACAACGGCTCTCCAGCCAGGAAGGAAATGCTGCAACATCAGGTGAACATGATCATTCAGTTCAACTAGGAATTAGCATGGGCTCTGCCTTCTAGGGGAACAAGTGCAGCCAAATCACGTCAGGAAAATATGCTCCACAACCTCAAAGAGCCACCAGAACCCTTCACTGTTGAAACCAAGCACCCAAGGCTGTGCTGTGCTGAAGTTTGGCGCCACACACGCACTCACCAGTTTGTGGAGAACATGGTGAAGGATCATTCATCTCCGCATATCACATTTCAGCCCTGCGCAGTAGCCCACTGCCTGTGATCTGTGCACTGGGGGTGGTGTTGAGTGGCTTGGGCATGGAAACCTGACTGATATCCTACTGTGTGGACTTCTTTTCAGACCCATTTTTTAATGCAGCTGGATGCTCTCACCATGTCAAACTGCAGTTACCTAATCTGCACTTCCTAATTCTTTTTTTTCGTCTTGCATTCAGGTTAACGCTTGATCCTGGAGTTTGTGTCTCCTTCATCCCATTGTCGCCCTTTGCCGATGTTTTTCCACTGGGATAGACATGCTGACATCAGCTTACACATCCTTGCTTGTGAAACAACAGCAACTTGGTCTTGTTCACTGATGCTCTTGCCAAATGAGCCCCAACAATTTTCAAGTCACTGAGGTTTCCTCTCGCAGCAATACTAGCTATAATTATGGGCAAACAGGCCTGTGCAGCATTTTTCTACATGACAAGAATTCTGGGATATCATTTGCTTAATGAATGAGCCACACCCATGTGGAAGCTTTCAATATACAGTACTTTATGTTGCTCATTTATTCAAGGTTGCTTTTGTGCATTACCTGTAGATGCACATTTTAGGCCTGTCTTGAAACCTCTTCCAAACATTTGAAAAGTAGCCACAGTAATTTATTAATGTATTCAGAAATGCTGCAAAAAAACCCCAACTTCTTCAAAAAACTGTCTGAGCTTGTTTTCTGAAACAAATACGCACAAACTGTGGGGGTGGATAATAGATTGTCCAGCTTGGATATCTGACTCATTGGACGTCCGGGTTTTCTTGAATAGTTTCGTAACGGCTAACTTGTGTTCTATGGAAATAAGAATTAAGCACATTGTCTTTGTTTTCATCTTTCAAGGACATAAAACTGGGGTGGGTAGGTGCATTTCATGAAACATTAACTATTTTATGACGATTTAAAATGTGAAGTACCTAAAACAGTTTGGAAATGTTGATAAAATGGTTTATGAAACCATCCACTTTCTCCAAGTTAATAGACACATTCTTTTTTACTATCGTTTTCATCTGTTCCTAATGCTTGTAACTACTGTATAGCTAGAAGAGATGACTGGAATGTTGCCCTGCTCCAGTTACTGCAGGCTGTGCACGTTACTGTGCGTATGTGTGCCCTCATGCAGCCTGTCGCCCTGCTCAAGGTGTAGCCTTGCCCCCTCTGAGGGATTGATTCTTAACCTATAGGTCAGGACCCCATTGTGGGTCAGGGGTTAAGCACAAATGGGCTGCCATTAAATTACGCGCTTAGCATTAACACTTGAAAATGATACACACAATATTTATTGTAACATACTGTTGGCTACAATTCTGGTGTCTAATTGTAAAGGGAAAACGGGAAGAAATGTTGCGAAGCTCTCCAACAGTAGCGCACTGAAACTTCAGTCTCACAAGGCAGAAAACTGGTAGGGTCAGTTCCCAAGTAGCCAAAAACAGCACGGGAGGCATTTCATTCATTATCCAACTGCTTCTTCCAGTTCAGCAGCACGGGGAGCCGGAGTCTATCCTGGCAAGCAAGGGGCACAAGGCGGGATACACCCTGGACGGGACACCAGTCCACTGTAGGGCCCACAGACTCTCAGGCAAGGCGAGAGGAAACCGGAATGTCTGTAGAAATCCAAATGAACCATTTTTAATCGATGTGCCTGTGAAACAGATGTTTCACCACTGTCAGCCATGTTTCTGGCTGCACATGGCCGGCAGGAACATCTGTCAACAATCCCACAGTCACTCAGCGTGCTCTGCTGCAAAACAGGCAAAACCCTCGCGCTAACAGCTTTTAGTTCGGAAAGGGCTCGTTTTAAGTACTTTCAAGTTCAAGTGGGTTGTCAGTCCTACAACGTTGAAAACCACTGTTAAAAAGAATCATGTTTCTGAAAATGGATGGAACAGGTTCCTGTAGGACATTCTGCTTGAAACAACAGCACCAGCTCAACAGACACATAATCGAGATCACCCTACCGGGTGGCATTCCGCCCTCCGTGATGAGTTCCCTCCAGGAGTTTAAAATGTGCACAGTGTTTTCCGTGATATTTTTTTTTTCTCCTCAGGGTGGGCTGTTTGGGGAAAATGAGCAGAAATAGGGCAGGAAGGGCTTCCAAAGCAAACTCTCGTCTGGGCAATCCACATCATTCCGCACTATCAGGACCATGACATATATATATACACACTGTACAGGGTGTGCTTTTTCACACCGATCGCCAGGGACACTTTTCTTAATCAATTATTCATTCCTGCTGCACATGAAAAGGAACATTTCACATCCAACAGCACAGCCACTGTCTAGAACCGCTGCTTGTTCACAGCTCGGCATACTCGCCATCTGGACATCATCTGTCTGCGAGCAATGTCAAAGGCACTGTTCAGCTCTCAATACTTTCACTGCTTTCCATCACTCTGGACATTACGGGCACCACATAAGTGAATGTGAACAAAGGCATATGCATGAGTTTTCAGTTGGAAGGCCAAGGCTTGGGTATACAGTAGCTAGAGCACAGAAATGTCATATATACAGAGACGCAATCAAACGTTTGGAATAAGAATAACTGCCTGCAAGAGGCAATTCGGGCCGCAAGAGCTGCAGGAACTGCACTGCCGCCCCCTTTTACTTTGCATGAATGAATTCATGTACATACTGTACCAGCTGAAATATATACCTACAGTAAAAATGCAATAACCTATATGAAAAAACTGGGTCTGAGCTGCTTGGTTAAGGGAAATTAATTAGATGGAAAAAGTAAAAAAAAAAAAAAAAAATCTAACATTATTCTGGTCATTCAGAACACATTAATTTAAATTCCTTGTATCACTTGTTGTACATTCCTTCATTTGTATTGTATGCACTCGTGGAAGGGACACCATTTAGCTTCTCAAGAGGACTCCTCCAGTGGCCAAGAGCACAAGAATGCATCCCTCTTCTCCTATAAGGGTGTTCTACCCTGCACTTCCTCTGACCCTTTTGAAAGCCATGCGATAAAGCTCAGGAACACACACAAGCACTTCCACTTAAAAGCCACCGCAGTGGAATTCTCTCCTTCACGATATCTGCCCAACATTTAAAGGGACTGACATATCCAGAGTGTGTGGTGCTCCATCAGGCCTTGTGTCCATACTGTATGAGCGATCCATTAGCCTCTGAGAAGACCACCGCTGCTGAGAAAACAATCAGGTCCAGCATTGTGTTTCTAAAACCCACAGGGTTACAGATCACACACACTTGAACCCTGTGCAAATACAAGGAAAAAGGGCATTCCTCCAAAACTCTGGGATTGTCTCTGCACGGTAACTGGTTTTCTTCTGAGGAGTTGTATCAAGTCTCACCTGCATCTTAAAACGAGCACTAATATGGAAGCAGAACCTACTGTAGCTCTACAGAATTAGGTTTTTGTTCAGTTTTCATTAACCAACAAAACTGCCGCGTTAGACATACAGTAGAAACGAGAGATTATCAGATACGACACATAAAAACCAACTACAGAACAAATTTGATTCAAAAAATTTTTTTAAATTGAACTATCTGAAACAAAGTGCCTTTAATTTAACAGCAATTCAGAGGTTATAGTTGTGTTGCAGATTACTCTTAGCTTAGCTGCTGTAGCATTGTCAGATGTGTAGTCAATTGCCAGCATAAATATTTTTTCAGTGACATAGGAATCAAGGACAGCTGTAATACTCGCACATGTCACGGGAATTGAAAGGCTCATTAAATGTCTCACAATACCCCCATTTAGAATATTTAAGATTTTCTGCAATATTTTTGACTCTGAAAGAACTATTCACACTTGCAGTGAATAAGTCACACCGCTGTGCTAATGAATAAAAATGAAGGAAAAAAAATCTTGTACACGAATGGTATTTTAAAATAACGGGCAATGACAAGAAATTTATACTTGAACATTGATCATACCACAAGTTTATTTCTAAAGTATGGGTACAACTTGTAAATTCCTTTCTCAAATCTGTTAGTGTCAGGAAACCAAAGCTATATTTCTAGTCGTTAAAGTCGATAAGAGGAGATAAGACACCATCCTAGTCCAAGCAAGGTCATGAGCACAAAACAAGTCTGCTGGCTTCTTTAAGGGTGTCTGCATGGCTAAACGTGAATTGGAACTGCTTGACTCCTTTAACTGCAGTGGTACGAATGGCTCTTTTTAAAAGGATACCGTCAATTGTTAACAACAGGCCACTCTGAGGTTTTATACAAAAAAACAAGAAAGGTCAACAGTTCAAATGAAGTTAAAGAACCAAGAGACTAAAGGACTGTCTTTTTAAAGATTTGTCTCTTAAGCATATGTACAAACAATGTCTTTTTCACTTCAGAAAAACAGACTTCTGCATATGTTTAATATACAGTACTGCAAACTACTTTCAGAAAATGTGATCTGGAAGTTTTCAGCACCAATTTAGAATATATGAACCAAATTCATAAGATGAGCAAATTAACTCGTTTGTCAAAAAAAAAAAGCTAGGTTATTTCAGTGTGTGACTTCTTGTGTTTCCATGCATATCTGCAAAATACCCCTGCTGACCGAGACATTTTTGCACCAGATATCACTTACTGCTGTCAGCCACTCATGAATTGGCTGGGTCACTGTCATTTACCAATGATAATCAGGAAAGACTTGATATTTGTATTCTCTGTGTTAGCTAGGGAGATGAAACACAATTTCAATGGTGAGCCATTTTAACAACATCTCCATGGAAATGAACAAGGAAAGCTAAACCACATTATTCCTGATACCGGGGAAAAAGGCGTCATTGTTGCTCTCCATTTTTATCACAATCATGTACTAAGTGACCTTATAGCTTCTGCCAAAGGCTGCAATCTGTCCCCCACCAGACTTGTGATTTATTTTCTACATACAGTATTGTGGAACTGTGCAGTCAACTCTTAATTTCTAAAAGACTCCATTTTTAGTATTTTGAATACTTGGATCAGGTGTCCATGTGGTTTTCTCTGTTCAAGACTGAAAAAGATTAATTTCCTTCAGCCTACCATTGTACTGTAGATCCTTCCTGCAAGCCCGAGAAGGGCCTGAACAGTCCTCACTACTCCAATCTTTTTTTAAAAAAAGTAGTGACCAACATTGTGCATCATATTATAAATCAGGTCTTAATAGTGTCTTGTGCTTTCTGTCAAATCAATGAGCCATGAAATATATTAATCAATAGTCAGAAACTACTTCAATACAGTGGTGTTCCTGTAAATGGAGACAGGGTCTTTTCTTTGCTTTGTGAGTAATAAACTAGGAATAGTAAATTCCAGGGCCTAGAGAACCAAGCTGATATTTGCTTTGTGCTCAAAAAGCAAAGCTTTGACATCTAGCCTATAGAGTTTGAAACGCATGTTAAATACTTTCAGAATCATACCAGTAAACCACGATTTCAGAAATACATACAGTAATCTGACAGCTCCCAGCAGCTCAGTAGGAGTTATGCACACCCTGCTGCTCAGAGCACGATGAGAATTTGAAAGCTGTATTAGTAACACGATAATCCTCGTGTGGAAAACATTTTTTCTGATTTTACTGTAAACGCATTGTTTTCCAAAACAATGAAAGAAAACAGCATTAAACTGGGTTCTTGTTTAAACGAAGAGTAAGACTTCTTAAAAGGGTGATTTCAAGGCTCAGCCCAAACATGAAGGTTATGTTTAATTCCTAAATATTTATCAGGTAATAATCTACATTTCTCACGAGTTGTTTTCAGGTTTGTATGGATTACTTGTCGTGTAATAAGATAATTCCTTTACTAAATGACAATAAAATATTAAAGGAACCCAAGACATTCACCTTCACCAAAACTTTCAAAGAGTTTTCTATTTGTTAAGTCAGTTGAAAAAATGGTTAAAAGGTCTATCAAAAACAAAAAAAAAAAGAAAAAAAAAACTCAGTACTATTTACAAAGAGAAATCTTTGCCAGTGGAAAGAAGAAATAAGGTACAGTACATCCCATTCTGCACAACAGCTCAATCGGGACTGAAGGAAAGTTACACACACACACACCGACATGTTTAAAATACATAAATACTCAAGTTAACACCAAGTCCACCGTCACATTCAATAGTGACACACAGTGATTTCAACAGGTGTGCAGTTCTTTCAGTTCTCTCTTCATGGACCTTCTAACATTTAGTTTTACATACTGTATCTGATCTTTATAGAAGATGAAAAAAATAAATAAAATACAGTAACTCAATTTTAACCGAATGTAAGAAAAGGCTTTGTAAGTATGTCTCTTTTGAGAATTTTTCTTTTTGTTGAAGTGTTAAAAAATAACTCGCTGAACAACTTCTTGACGAAAAAAAAGGAAAAGCCCGAAAAAAATAATTCATGATACACTCCTCTTGACAAGGTATTTCACACTACATTCGCCGTGTATCAATGCCCCATTGTACTCTGTAAATGTAAGATTTCACCTTTAACAAGCTATATAAAAAAAAGAGATGCTAAATTCTCCAGACACACTCTGTGTAAACAAAGCCCGGCACATTTATTTTGTCTTCGCGGATTTTTAACGTCACTCTTTGCAGCCAACTATAAAAGACGCAGTGTTGAGCGAGCGGAGGGCTGGCACAGAGTGCTACAGTGTGTATCGGGGAAAGCAGCACCGTGTATTGAAGGAGAAGGCGAAATTCCTCCGGACCTCTGGGATCTCCCTGACTGAACCCGATTATGTGCAACAGTAAAAGGCTCACGTACAGCATTTGTGTGCACAACACAATAGCACAAAGGGGACCAGGAAGACGGGAGGGGAAAAAAGGCAGCAACATTTGCTTACTTAATGGCTTGTGTGATATGGCTTTGAGGAAGTAAATTATTTACTTTCTGTGTGGGAATACAGGGTTTTCACTTTGTCTTCATCTTCAGGTGATTTGGGGACACTTAAGGTGTCAAGTCAAAAAAGATCTTTAAAAACAATTTAAGAAAGCTTTCTACCATCTCTAAAGACTGCATAAAGTGTGATTACACTTTATTACACTGACATATAACAAGCTAAATCATTGAATTTCTTAGGAACATCATATTAGCGTAGTAAATAAGCAATGCAAGCTGCAGTTTACTAAACATTTTTAATGGTTCACCATAGACAAATACAAGACATTAAATATGAAGTGTAAAGTTCATATGTAATCGAATGCTTCTGGACAGAGAATGGCAGATTTTTTCAGCAACCGTGTTATTTCTGTGGCAAAGAAGAACCATTTAGTAATCGCTTTGTTCCTACAGGAAGAATTAAACCCCTGACCACAGGGAATGTGACCTCTCCCAACACGTCTCCAGGAGTCTACAATCAGCCTCCAAATTCACATCCCCGTCAGTCAGGCGATGGAATCGAACCCTCTTTCTCAGGGATGCAGGCGGAGAAGCATTCGGAGAATGCCGACAAGGAACCACTTCTTTTCTTTACTTTTTACAAAGCAATAACCTGATACAACAAATCTCCTGATGGAAAGTACGGTGAGGCAGCAAATATCAGTATCAAAGGAAAAGGACTTGATGATTTAAACTGCAAATAAGATGCTTTTATGCCTTGGGTTAAGCATGAACCTAAAATACTTTCGCCTACTGTAGCTTTAAGAAAGAAAGTCAAACAATTTCAAGAAGGAATCCTTCCTGCAATAAAAGTAATAAAAAGAGAATCTGGAATATTTCACCTGTAGTTTGCTTTTTCAAAAAAAACTTAATTGATGGTATTTGTTTACTGAAGGATAATTTCACAAGACACTAATAAGTAAAATGACTTCTGGATCTCGGATATGCATCCATATGGTCTAATAGTATGCAATCACAAAATACTGTTCAGTATCACGGCATAGTAGACAAAGCATCCTGCTACCACTTATCTGCTTTTCATACTACAGTAATTGATTTATATTTTTATAATTATTTTACATGCAATTTATAAAATGTTCATTTGTGCATAAAACTACACGATGCACTAGGGAAACTGTCAACTACAGTACACAGAAAAACACCCTCTGACAGCAGTCAACCAGCCACTGATCAGATCAGATCAGATCAGATCAAGACACAAATCAGATAAATGCAAGAACACTTAGTTGTGTTCAAACGTATCTTGCAAAAACGTAATGGAACTTGCCTAACAAAAGAACACAAAGAAATAAATCTTACCAAACTGTTCAGCTACTTATTTGGAGGGTTGGACATCAGTCAAGATCCACATGAAGCTTCTTCCCTTCTGCTCAAAGGATCTGGCTGTTCTTTCTGGGTTTAGACTCAAGCCCGCTCCTGGTGACTGCAGGCAAAAGAGAGAGCATGAGAATCGCAGTTCCTGCTGGAGTTGTAGTCTGTGTGGTTTGCGCTATTTTCAGAGGCAGACCCATATATCCAGGGCTGGAAAGTTACTCCAGCGCTCTGGGGAAAAGTGACAACACATACACAGGACCAACTTTGTGTGAAGTATGGGAGCAATTCAGCTATGCGAAGACTAGGCATGCATCTTGTGAGATTAACGCCACGGGAAACCATCAAAGATAACTCTGGCAGCGCTTTATGAACAAGTTCTGATTTCACCTCTGCCTTGGCAGACTGCGCAGCCTGAAAGGTACTGTAGCACGCGCACCCCAAAGCTTCCCCCGTAAAAGGACAGCCCTCTTTTTAGACGGCACTGCCGAAGCTCTAGCGGGATTTCTTGACAAAAGGGGTTTTAAAGTTGTACGTGATGTTTCAGGTGGTTGGCATGGGTTCTATTTTTACCTGCTACAGCTTCATGCTGTTGGCAGCGCTCGTCCCTCAGCGAGACGGACACCGCTTAGAGCAAGTCAAGAAAGTAATCCTGTCGGACTGCGGCCGTGCAAAGATAAATGAAGTGACTGCTCACTTCGGATCGTTAATTATCGGGGCCAGGCGGTCCCGTGAATTCGGTACTCCTTGCAGGCACACACTCACGGGTCGGGAGTTAAGGCTCGGCTTGCTCCAGGTGGACAACACCCACTGGAAGCACCATGAAGTGTCTTTATCCCTGGCTGTCCGGAGGGCTGTGAGACAGCCATTTCAATTTCAGTCTTACATTTGGCTTTTGATCACATGTGGTCATTAATTATTGCATGCTTTGGGTGGCTTCCCAGAGAAATCCAAAATAAAACTAGCCCAGATCATACTATCTGTCATCTACAGAATGCAACTGAGGAGAAAACAAAGCCAAGTCAGCATAATTTTTTAATCAGGGCTTAACCAGCAACGCAATCACCAAACCACCAGTGGGCTGAATCCCGAACCAATTCACTTAGTACACCAAAACTCTGAAGAATGCAGGAAAGCTATATATATACACACATACACACAATACATGCTTCAACTACTGAATCGCAGCATTTCGATGTATGCCAAAAAGGTCTGAAAACAAAGTTCTGCAGCTGAAACCCGTGAAGCAAAAGTTTTAAAAAGCACAGTGTGGCGGTTTTAAGTCAACGTATACAGATTTGAAAAATCACCAACAGAAACAAGAAAAGAAAGGGTTCTGGATGTGTGCTTTGAGTGTCTTTCAAACCGATGAAAGTATTGTGCTTCACAGCTGACCGCTTGACCCTTTCTTGTTCAACATATGTTGTTTATGTCTCCCTGGAAGAAAAAAAGAAGTTTGCTTTATAAATGACTTTTAAACTGACAGTTAAACTCAGTTATAGAGCAAGTACAGTATATGCCCTACATATATATATATATTCTTATTAGTGACCACAGACTCCAAAGCCCTCCGCAGTGAATTGTAGGACAGGAAAGTTTCTGCATCTCACAGATCCACTCAAAAGCCGTGAACACCAGACTGATACCAAACGTCCCCTAACCAGAAGCAGCTGATCTGGAGCCCGAGATTGCCCTTGGTGAAAGCTGTCAGACTGACTGGTCTGAGGGTGCATCTACAGCGGTGTGCACACCCCGTCAGGCCATCACTTTATCCTAGAGACCCACCCCCTTGACTGAAGCAGTTCAGCAGGTCCTTCACTATACACAAGGTCTGCGGACAGACCATGGACACAGCGTGATTTTCTTTATTGTCATACTTTGCTAACTCTCCACTTGATGTTTTTCTGCCATGTTGCTTTTTCAATCAAACTTTAATGCAGAGAAACACTATACAGTAGGTGTCGGTGTTTGCAATTAGCCCTGTACTGCATGAAGCCTGCCACAGATTTTTTTTTAAGCTAAATAATGCAGTGCTCACATATATAAGCAGTGCATAATAGTCAATAACACAATGATCATCTGTAATCTTCAGTGACATACAGGGTTATAATATTGCAATTCCAGATCCATTATCCCAAAACCAGGACTTCAATTTGTGAATGACTGAAAATGTAGTCTGAGCTGAGAACTCAAACAAATCTCCATTTGTGTTTATATCTGCTAAACCACAATCAAATGAGAAGGAACAACATTTTTACTTGTAGTTTTTTCACACCAGTGGTATATAAATACTAGGCTTCTATATCCAGCTCCGCAACCCACACCAAACAAATCTTTGTGTCGGCTGCAATTTGCGCATGGAGTTTTTTTGTAGTCATTTTATGTGCGACAGCTGCCACTTTCAGCATTCTGATGGGCTCTGTGTTGTTTCATCCTCTCCAGGTACAGTATATCCTGCCTTGAGCCCAATGTTTCCCAGGACAGGCCACCTGCACCCCGAACTGGATGATGATGATGATGATGATGATGATGATTTTTCCTACACAAACATATAGGGCTTGCTCTATGTCTTCTATTTTACTTGTAAGTTTAAATCAATATGATCACTAATCAATTAATAAATAACACAACTAGAGATATTTTAGAGTATTCTGGCCTATTTCCTAAAAAACAGCACTTAAAAATAAATGCTCAGCTTGAGTTAAAATAGGACCAAGATAATCACAGATTAACATTGGAAAGAAAGAGTTCAGTGAGTTTTCTACTATAATTAAAAATGGAGCGAGGAATTGGAATTGACAAAGGTAAATCAAGATACCTTGACCATCTTTATAGGATGAAGGAAGACTTATATTATTTTGCACTACTCTAAAAAAAAAAATCTTTCAATAGTGCCTGTAGGATCTGATTTTTGTCCACGTACAAAACCCTGTAACAAATAAAACAATTTTCTTTGTCACGACAAAGAGGTGTGGAGTGCAGTCTTGGCTTCCCTCAGGCTTGTTCTGCTAACGAGATTAAAAATCACTAATTCCCCCCAGACTAGACGCAGAAAATAGCTGGTTCCACTGCTATTTATAAGCTTGAGCCAGCTCCCACAAAAGCCTGGGACCTCCCTTCATTTTGGTCCCACCTCCCTGCTCCAATATGGTGTGTTCTGACCCTCTTCCAACCTGCATAATCCAATGGGGACTCTAACAGTATGCGTTGGCTGCAGTGGAACAAGAAAACACCTGAAGAAGACGCAACAGCTGAAACACTGAGTTGACTCAAAAGACATCTTTACACTTTGTGGAAATAGCTTTTACTCAGGACTTTCATAATGGCCAAAATATGCCCCTTCAACAAATGTTATTTTCTGTACAGACCACAATATAAAACATTTTGTGCTGTTTAAATCTAAGCCAAATGATTTTGAAAAACAATGCCTTCACTGGTGAACCAAGGACAAGTTTTTAAATACTGTTGCTCAGCTGTTTTACTTTTGCACTGTAAGTGGTTGACCAGTGGGAATGACATGCTTCCTTTGCGCAGTCAGGTTCTCAATTGCCAATTTGTATTTCAATGCAAAGGCATTTTCTTCTATTAAACTTCCAGGTCTTACAGCAAAGTGGAAATAAAACTAATCTTCTTTCACAACTCTCACCAACCAGAGTAAAAGTACAGCTGAAGTGTAAAGGTTTTCCACAGCAAAATGGATGTGTAGGATCTGCGACGACAAACAAAACATGCCATCATTATTATCAAGGCACAGCCAAGAGCTTCCCTGCTACTCTGAAAGGGAAGATGTGCAAGAGAAACAATAGATCTCGGCTATGCATTATTTATGACTCGGGTTCTATGCCAGGATCCTGCAAAAGGGCAGATCTGCCAGAGCTTCCAAAAGCTCTGCAGGAACCACTGCAGTCGGTATGACAATGCTGCAAGGTCAAGCCCAGGCTCGCCTTCAGCAGTGAGCGGCAATGTGGGACTATGAGACAGGGCATGTGCTTCTGACAACATAGGTGACCTCTTCAGCTTACCCACGTCTGATGTATTGTAAGTAAAATCACATTGTGGACAGTATTGAGATAGTGTTGAAGGCAGGACGGGGAGGTCATCTATACTTGGGGGATACACTTTCCCTTATCCAATGTTCCGAAGTTTATCTTGAGCTTTGAGACCACCACTAAAGAATCCAAAGAGCAAGACGGAAATCCGAACGTCCATAACCAAAGGGCAAATTACTGCACAGAGCTGCTGCTGCTGCACACAAGGCATTGATGGGCAATAGCCAAGCATCATGAAGAACAATGATCCCCAGAAGAGATGGCAACCAGGACAACGGTTTGTCTAACATGAGACAAAAAGACTTCAGGAAGATCTGAAATGCATACTGCCATTCATTTTTCAAGTGTCAGCTCTGGCCACACTGTATAAAACGCATGAGAACGCTGGCAACAGCCGGGCACCTGAAAGGTGAGATTTAATATTACTGCTTTATTCCACCACAAATATTCCGAAAGGTTACACTAGATCAAAGGTCTGAGAAAGACAAAGCTCTAGTAAGGCCTCATTAAGAATACTGTCCATGAAGATGGTCACTACCTCATTACGTGTTACTGTCAACGCACTTCTGGAGCAGAGTTTCAGCACTCCTTCAGAGATGTGTCCTTCACCAATGGCACCACCTGCCTGTAAACACACTCGCAAAAAAGGATATTGGTGCCCGGAGCCAGTCCAGAGAAGAGGGGCAAGATTCCTTTGAGCCCAGGGAAGTATGTCCTACACCAACAGGCTTAAAGAAATAAACTGAACTGAAGACCTGATTCACGTTTTCCAGATCCCCAAAGACACTGACAGTCCATCATTGGAGTTCTTCAGTATCAAAAACGAACAGTGTGGAAGTCTGTTTAAAACTGAGAACGGGAGGCACAGGAGTGTGGAACAAGCGACCCAGCCATGTTCTTGGAGCTGATATTCTGACTTCAAAAAACCACTGAATGAGATTGTCGGATCACCTGATAACTAATAGGGTAGACAGACCGAGTGGACTGTTCTTGCTTGCAGCCTTCCTCATGTCTTTTGTTGACAAATAAAAGCTGTCTGAAAAGCCATTACTTCACAGAGGTGTCCATTTGTGAAGGTCTAAGACATTTTCAGTATGAAAAACATCCATCTATCATCAGAAAACCATTAATTCCTAGCAAGGGGTGCACTTACTCAGAGCCTGTCCTAGAAGAGTAGGGTACAAACCAGGACCACAAAATGAGTAGGAGGCCAGTGACTAATATTCGCCCAAACTGATAAATCTGTTTAGTCACCAAACTTCTCATTTCACCTCAGCCTCATTCCCCCTTTTAATTAGAGGACCTTTAATTTGAGGGCACATTCCACCACTGTACATCCAGATAGTTTCCTTGTGGACTTCATGGCAGAAGGCAGAGCTGTTCCACATCATCTTACTGACTCGGTTTCAACAGCCAATACGTTATAAGCTAGGAATGCAATCTCATTAACCTCCTTGCGCTAAATTATAAATAGCTACAATTAAAAGGAAGTCTACACAATAAACACTCCTAGTAGTACAGCACCTATCTGCATCCCAGGGAAAAGAAACCTCAGCAATACTTGGTTTTATATGCTATGAACTATATTTGCTCTGTAAACATAGTAAATGGCCTAGTGAGGACCTATAATTGAACTGCTATAGGAGAAAGGGAGCACGAGTGGACAGTGCTAAAAGGAAATACTGCTGCAGATTTTCTATAAAAGGAGCTTCTTTTGTAATATACAATGGTACAAAAAAAACAAACAGTTCAAGTATCTTTACTCTACAGCAGAATCTGATCAAAAAGGGGATGTAAATAATGAATGTGTTGCGGAAACACATAGGCAGATTTCAGACATCAAACAGTCATCCTCCTTCCTGAATACAGATTTGGAGTCCATACACGGTACTTAATAGCAAAAGAGCAATTGGAAATTTGGAAACCTCCCAGTATGTGGATATGCTTTTAAAGCACATGGTTTAACTAAAGTAAGAGATGCAACCTCATTATGGAGGTCAAATAACCCCCTGGAAATCAGAAACAATAAAACTTTAGGTTTGCTCAACCAAAAAAAACCATTGTTCAACATAACCGTAAAAATGTTCAATAAAACATCCTTTCCCCTTCTTCCCCTGCTGTATGTTTGCTCTCTGGACATTTTGTCCTGCAATTAGACACTTAATGAGGGAAAGAATCATGAGGTACAGTACTTTACCTGTGAGCATCTGTTTAGCTATATTTCTCAGTGTAGAGATGCAGGCAGATTCCTGCAATTTGCTACACCACTCTATTCAGTATTGCGGTAATACTGTACATTGTTCACAGTGAGCTTTGATTTTGCAAGGTTCCTTTAAACGGCACTACATCAGATAACAGCATTTAACCTTGGATAAAAGTAGATGCCAATATACAACGAACAACAGCACAATCCTACACAAAACAAAAATAGACTTGATCTCTTTCTCACACTCAATTCACAGACGTGACTTCTCTCCCCTCTTTGTTACTCCAGCCTGACAAGTTATTAAGCTCCTTGTGTCCCTGTCCAACTCCAGGACACAAGTGTGTACAGGCCTGTGCTTCAAAGGTGTCAGAAGGGGCTTTGCACCTGCTTCAGTGGTGTGGCACATTTCAAGTGACTGCTTTTTTATGCTAAGCCGATCTCTTTGCGTTTAAATAAGCAAAACCAAACTGTTCAGCTTTCAGACGTAAAATGTCGCTGCAGTTCTTAAAAGACTCTGCAAGGTTTGTCACATTAGCCCAGCTGCTGGAACGTGACCCACTGCACATCCATTACAGTGATGAGCGATGGGAAAAGGGACATTGAATTCTCAATGCAACTTTATCTTCGCCATAAGACCAACACTGACGATAACCCCCTAAACAATCATTAGAGGACACATTCACAAAGACCAAGTAATCCTGGATTGCAACGAGGTAAATGTGGTTTAATCAACTGACATCTACACAGACAATACAGGGTGTGCCCCTGCCATAAATCACAGAACGACAACTAATACCATACTGATAACTATATCATCTGGAATTCCGAAGGTAACCCACCTGCTAATGTTCAATAAACCTGAATTTACTGTATAATACTCATACAAATGGTCAAATGTCCATTCATAGATGTACAAACATATAACCAATCCTAATTAAAATATTCTGCGTTTATAGTAAATGTATATCTATTGCTCTCTAAAAGTGTGTTTTTTTCTAACATTCAGGTGTAATGCCTTTCAAGTACAATGTGTCAAGCTCACTGTGGAGAATAACAAGGAAATAACTGTAATTTCAAAACATTTCCATGCAAAGCACTTCTTTTCAATTTTTTCACTCAAGCATTTCTTCCTGGGGGGTGGGTGGTTATGATCGCTTTTAGTCATTGCTACCAAAATTTAGTCATTACCAGCGTCTGTGTCTTGTTTGTTAGCAGATGTCAGGTTCTGATGAGGCTTGAATCTATCAGAATCCTGGCTGGCAGGTTGATTTCACTATTAGACTCTTATAGCTTGACTATTAAAACAGATTCACAGTTAACTCTGTTTCCCCCTCATTCAGACAGAGATACCACCGGCAACCTACCTCTTTCGTTGTGAAAAGCCACTCGGGTTTTGGGCAAGAACAAGCACTCATGCTTCAATAGTTTAATTTAAAAAGTGAATTTACTTTTGTTCATTGGCTAGAAGAGGTGACAATAAAAAAAACCTCCTTCTAAGGCGTAGTGTTCAAAAACGTAGGGGTCAAAACTGAAGATACTGAGACCCTGAAAAGAAACCAAGGGGATGTCTGCCTTATAATGCAAATAAAAAAAACAACAACACTAAGATGCGTTTCATCTCAGGCCACAGAATTTAGCATTCTTCCCCGTGGACAAACGGGTGGCATTCTCCGATTCCCTGTTATTCACACATTGCCCTGTATTATTTGCAAACTGGCAAAGAGCGGGTGTAATCAAATAATTTTTTTCGTAGCTCTATTTAAAATGCAACATCAAATAGCCACAGTATTATCAAATTCAATGGAGTCTGCAAATGGTTTTCAGACATTCCTAACTGTGCACTGTTAGCCAAACGACTTTTCCCCCCAAGAGTTTCACACAGTGACTGAACAGCCTTACCCTTTCTCTGTTCAAATTCAAAGGTATTCTGAAGCACAGTCTTGTATTTCAGCAGTGATCGTGTTACAGGGGATACATTTCGGACAGCTAACCTTGAATGAAAAGGAATTCTGTGTGAATGAACCTGCATAACTGGGCCTACAGGAAGTCAAACCATTATACAGTATGGACAAGATGTCAGACATGTCGTCTTGTGATTTTGTTGTGTGACTGGCAGGTCAAGCTAATGTAATAGTCACACAAAGTAAGCATTTTGAAATGGCAAATACTGTAGCTCCTGTTAGTCATAACTTCCAGGCTTGAATAAGCCAAAAAATTATACACATTTATGTTGGTATAGCCCATATTACATGGTCTTAAACTTTTAGACTGCAGAATGCACCACATGCCCCGTTACAGTAATTATACAAGTACAAAAAATAAACCTTGAAAATAAATATTATGCTATACTTTGCGTATCCACTGTAACTTCTAAATTAGTGTTTTTTTTTAATGAGTTGCCCACCCATGTAAGAAAAAGTGTGTTCAAACTTGTATGCAGCAGCTTATACTGTACTAGACACTTTACTATTGTAGACATGAAAAAAAACAAGACACTTAACTGTTATACCAAAATGAATATCACGCCTCACAAAATGTAAACAAGTTTGGGGACAGCAGGCATTCTA
Source organism: Lepisosteus oculatus (assembly GCF_040954835.1). Lineage (NCBI taxonomy): Eukaryota > Metazoa > Chordata > Actinopteri > Semionotiformes > Lepisosteidae > Lepisosteus > Lepisosteus oculatus. The sequence goes on from NC_090696.1 coordinate 75,796,776, forward strand.
CTGTAAAATATTAATTGCAAATGTATTAATGCAAGCATCAACACATTTGTAGGAATACAGCTTTGCTGTACAGCAAGAGATTTAATCTGCACTGAAGATCACAGTAGTGCTCTTCTCCTTGAAGCGTTACTCTTAGGAGGCACAAACCATAAATCAAAAGACTGACTAGAGATGTTAGCCTGAGTAAGAAAATTAAAAACATTTCATCAGTCTTAAGTCAAACAGAGACTTGGGCTATAAAAAGACATTGCTGATTCAGATTTCAAAAGAGCTTCCTCATTCAGCACTGTGCTCGCTTTTCTAACTAAGCCATTAAGGACTGACAGAAAACTGATGGCCTTCTAAGGGTCATCTTGACTATATTCCATAAAATTCCACAACTGACCATCTCACATTTTCTGCACAGTATTGCCAGGGATGAGGCTTATAACATTGGAATGCAAAGCCAAATAGTCAGGTCCCTGTGACGCTTTTATGGCTAAGTTAAGGCTCAGCAAACATTCGACCCGTGACCTCCAACATACAATTACAACACAAGTTGTGTCCTTTTTAACTCCCCGTTTAAAAGCATGGGCCTTTGCAAGGTTCTCAAAAATCAGGGCTGTGCTTCACCAGTCAATGCTGGTGCTGTTTTAGTCATATACCTTTATATTTTCTATTCACTTCTCATTTAAAAGTAGGAAACTTAAATCCCTGCGTTTCTGCGATATAGTTTCGACTGTATTTATTTTTGTGATGGGGGGGTCGGAGTGTCCCTTCAGTGCAGGGTTTTCAAACCTGTATCACAGAGGTGTCTTCAGGTCCTTGTTCCTGAACTCTCAGTTACAGTACATAACTGGTCTAAAGATTTAGTGAACTGCATAACTGCAATATTTCTAACCAGGCTCCGACGTGCATTACTATGATATTAACAAAAATCCTACAGTACATGCAATATAGATGACCAGGAAAATTTTTAGGTCCGTGCTCCTCAAACCTTTCAGAGGAACTATAAATAAAAATGGTTGATGATTTTTTTTCACAACCCTGAACTGCTAGCACAGCAATGAAATCCCTGAACTGCTAACACAGCAATGACAGTCAGTTGTATAATTGGAAAGGGAAAAGCCAGAGTAAATCTAGTAATTTTTTAGGTCTTGCCTGGAAGGAGCAAAAAAAGTGCTAAATGTCCCCATGTTGAAAACACAGCACATCAGAAAATACATGCCACTCCATAAAATGGAATGGGACAGGTTTCCAGCTTTTACAATGAAAAGGCCTTCTTAACTTTAAAAGGAAAAGTCTTAGCATTATTAGTAAAAAAGCTGACACAGCACATGGATAAGAAAGACTACGTTTTCCTGAATTCTGCTATTTCAAGCTCTTTACTGACACAAAGGAGAAGTCTTACAGCATTCTAATTAATTTGACCTGCTCTTTGCAAGCAATACATGAAGAATTTTGAAATGTCGATATCTCTATATTGCATGAGAAATTAAATTACAAAATGTGAATCAGTGCCGGATATTTGCTATTGTTCCATGCCCGTAACTTTAACAGAATGAGATCTAAAACGAAAGAGCAGTTACTCTACAAACTGTATAGCATGTGCCTTTTGGTCAATTGATGAAAAGATTTAAGATTTTCCAAAATAAATGCATTCATAATCGATTAGGGGCAGTTAAAATTGAAAAATGCACCCGTCTTCAGGAGTAACTGGCAGTTTAGATGTACAGTGAACAAAAGATCAATGCACTACCAGATATCAAATAAAACCTGCACATATGCAGTATACTGTAATACATCATAGAGATAACTGAATCTGAAATTTAGGCAGAAAGGTTCCCCAACCATTATATTATCAATCGTAGTGAGAAAAAGCTGTGTGCGTCTGGTCATTGAAAATGAGGAGTCAAAATGGCTTAATGAGATTTTCAGCATGACTAATTTAAATGCCAATAATCACATTTTATTGTTATTGTCTGTTCAATTGAAAAGAAATATATTAGGTCACTAAACTGGTGAAACAAGAAAACACAGACTTTCATTGGGAAAAACTTGAATCATGATCACTTTAAACTACGCAGTACGAATCTACATCTAAAAAAGCATTTGGGCAGATTGCTGGGAGCGTTCGGTTGTGAATCCATGCACTGAATTTTACAATATCAATGACTATTTTTAGCAAAGTAATGACATCTGATTGGCAGTTCTTGAGCAGTCGTCTTTTGTTCATATTTTAGTATTTAATATCCACTTCTTGGAAGGGGATGGTATGCTAGGTTTAGAAAATCCCTACACTGAAAGTCTAGGACAAGCAAAGACACCTGACAGACCCTATTATTTTTTGGCTTCAAGCCCAATGAGCAATCTGATTTTTGACTATAACTAATCACCTCCTCTAAGACAAGGCAAGGCTCTATGCTTTAATCAGACCGCTTTGTCTCATCCCAGATTCTGCTAACTGATATTTCCAGTAAAGCACAACATTTCCCCAGTTTTAATTTCCAGGGAGATACAGACAAAAATTCATGTGAGCTCGTCTCACCCTGCTCTCACTCTTTCTCCGTTTCCACCCCAACAACGCTGCCATCAAATGTGGCAAAGCGACAGTAGGGCTGGGAAGATGGTCAATCTGAGTAATTAGTCAAGCTGGAGACAAATGACCTCATGCACAGCATGAGGAGAAGGCAAGGGCAGCATGGGGTTGAGGCAATTACTGTGGATGCCTCATGGCCCTCAGGCCCTGGGTTCGATTGCAGGCTGCTGATCTGTGTGGATTCTGCGTGTTTTGCGTGGTGCACTGGTTTCTTTGCATGCTGACCCGATTAACTGGATTCTGTCAGCGGTGTGTGTGTGTGTGCACGCCCCGTGACTGTAAGGCATCTGATACAGGGTGTAGTCTGACTTTGCATACTTACTGTACACCTCTCTGAGTTTATCACAAATTCACCCTGAACATCCGGCAGACTGCATTAAGGCTTCGGGCGGGAGGTATAAATTCTTCCGTAAAGATCCCCCAAATAAAACAGGACAATTATGCGTTGCAAGAAACACATACTGTACATGGTCAAGAAGTCCAAAAAAATCCTGGGCAGACACCAATGGAAGGAATACAACGGAAGACACGAAGATGAGCATTTCTCATGAAGACATTACTTCTCTTTTTGCATTGCCTTCTATCACCAAGGAAGAACCACTTTTGATTAAATTTGCCAGTTTATGCAGATTACAGTCAGCAAAGTCGAACTCAAGTACATAAATGACTGCACCTGTCATGACTCCATCCAAGAGAGTAATTAGGCAGCAGAACTAACAGAACACAGTGGGTTTGTGTCAGCTGTAGCTGACAGAAGCACCAACTCCAGTTTTTATTAATGAGCAGGAAATCATCTGTAAGGGCTGTACAAGGTAGTGGTGGTGATGCCACAACCAAAGTGAAACACTACAAAACATGGAGATGTGCCAAGGTCAGGTGAAGTGCTTTATAGCAAAGAACACAGGAAAGCTTAGAAATGAAAGAAGGTCATTTGTATCACTACGTCGTTAGTAGTTTATCGGTCCAGGGATCTTATCCAGCTGTTTCTTGAAGGAACACTGAATACTAGCTTCAACCACATGTTCATTCTGAGGAAAACCACTGCCTTTGTCAATGCTTTTGAGGATCTTGCATAATTGTATCACATCCCCGACAAAAGCTGTAGACAATATTCTAAACTACCCTACTTTCAGTTAATACACTTTCATATTAGTAGTAATATGAGTTAATAAAATAGGTTTTATGATCCATTATACACTCTTAACATATCCTTGATTTGGATTTTACCACTGTGTGTGTATATGGCCCAGCATTTTTCTTGCCTTATTCATTGGAATAGGATGCCATAGGAGTTGACCAGGAAGTGTGGTAGAAGAAAGCAGCCTGTGTGAACTCAGATGCAGTTTCCATTGTAACGGGACAGGAAACAAGGGAAGGTGTGTGTCCGAAAGAGTGCCTCCTATGTGCACTCATAATCCACTGTATATGGTAGCTCAGCCAAAAAGGTACCTTTTTTGACACCTCAAGGTTTTTAATCTATTATTTTGTTCCACAAAACAAATTCAAACAGCTATAAATCATTTCTTGACGATCATTTTAGCGGACCTAAAAGCACCACATCAAATGAAAAAATTTCAGCCAGTGGCAGAAGCCAAAAGGATGGAAGTAAAGACACAAGTAATAGTGCAAGAGCTGAAGACAGAAGTTTAATTTCAGTAGTGATCAGCATTAGCTTATTAGTTAAGCCGTAGCATCAGCCTGGCAAAATCAAGCCCCATCTCTTCCGCCGTGACAACGTTAACATCACGAGGACTAATAACCTGGTGCAGAGCAGTACATCTGACTCGCTCCTGATGAGGCCAGAGCCTGGAGACGATGAGACATCACTCGCCGGAGGTAAATACACACTCACGCATTGTAAACATTTTGGTTAAGGTTATTATACAAGCTGTGCTTGCCTTTAGTGACACCGTTTTTATGCTAAGTGTGCTGGCGCTTCAGAGGTTCTGATGAACCGATGTTCCACCCACACTTGTGCACAATTCTCATCTTGGCACTGGCCTCCCGTCCTGCCACCACTTGAAAACCCACAGCGATTGGAATGGGACTAGTAAAAAAAAAAAATCGGAACCCTGCTTTACTAAACAAAAAGAAATAATCATTAAAGGTCATTTTACTCGCAAGTAAATGATTCCTGTCCCGTTTAAAAAGGTATTTTTCTGCCAGCATAATGCTGGTTTTCCTTAGGATGTCGGTAAACGTGTGTTTGAGGCGATGAGGGTGGGGACACACACAAAGTCGTGGAGCTCCACGGGGATAAATGTCTGCCTTGACGCATCACCAAGAAGGATCGTGACAGCAAAGCAGATCCTCCACAGTGCTCGGCAGACCCTAAGCTCACCGAAGCTGCAGTGATGCGCATCAGCACGAGATCTCTCTAAAAGGTGTCTCTAAAAACTTGTTTCAGAGTCTGGCAAGCCTCAGCTGCTACACTACCTTACCGAGAGAAGCAGGCCCCCAGGAGCAAGGTTTCCTCCGGGGGGCGTGTGAAAACGTGAAAGCCGAGACGCTCGTGGACCTGACGCGACGTGGCCTCAAAAGACTGCCATATAAACAGCACCCGTCAGGACAAACGCCCTCAGGCCAGGGCCGGAGGCTCCTGACCCATATGACATCGGCGTGGAAATACAAAAAGCAGGTGGACAGCTGGAGTGGAGAAGACGGCACCAGCTCCTCCCGTCGCTGGTGAAGACAGCGCACAGAATAGCAGCATGGCTTGGTTACAAGCTCACAGCACAAAGCTGTGATCACTGACATGCTTATTGTGTCGATGACAGCAAAGCATCTTTGACATATGGATAATTTGAGAAGCTTTGTGCAGATCTCAGAGAACAGCACTTGAGACTTGGCAATTTCTGTAAATACTGCTAAAGCAAATGCACTTTTAGTGGCTCATAAAAATAACATTTGCTTTAAGTCTTTACAGTTCCAGTGATTGTGTAAAAACCTGTTTCTATTGTTAATTATTTGTGCATTGCAAACCATTGTGCCACATTGAGCATCAGTACAGTACATTGTGAGCATCAAAAATACTGATAAATTTTATTGTTTGATATGTAAGCTATATACTGTATATAAGCTTTACCATATAACTTACATGTTAAATTAAGTTAGTAAGGCAAAAAATCCCATTGGTACATTATGATTTTAAGAAATGAAGGGAATTTAAGAATTTCTATGATATAGTTCAAGTGACTGATTAGAGATGCCCGAGAACAAACTAATTATTCAGCAATTAATCCCCCCCAACAATATCAGCAGCAAAAAGGCTATTTGTCTTGCATCAGTGCACAGACTGTATAGCAACCATAATCTAAGACCAATGCTGTTAAAACCAGTGACACGATACTATGAATGCAATTTTAAATGATACTACATTAAGGCAGCGTGCCAACATGATTACTACAGTGTCCTGTGCTACTGTCCTATCCTGTGCTTAAAGGTTAATACTTTTAAAGTGTGGCAACTCGGGGGGGTAGCGGCAAAATAAGTTGATTTGCTGTTTCTGGCATTCATTAACAGAGCTGCTAGTGCGAAATTATAATGCGATGCAATCCGATCACGTGATATAAACTGCTGAAAGGCTGCGATGAATCTACAGTACGTCATTGTTTTACAGTCGCTTTTAAATGAGAAACAAATACAAATTTCAAATAAGATTTCAGTTAAGGTGTGAAAAGTGTCAACACAGATTAAATCGTGGTGGGGGGGAGCAACCTGCAAATGCCTTTATTAAAATTTAGTTTACTTTTATAACTCCGAAAACGCATTACAATTTGGAAACGATCACCTAATTTCAACGCTTAAAAGAAAAAAAAAACTCCGGAAAGCAACTGAATATGCCTGAACAGACAGTAATGAACATCTAGCATATCCTTTGCAATTTTAATCATGAAATCAGGATTCATGGTTTTAAGGTGACGCGTTCCGTTTCCTCTGGCAAATTAAGTTTTTAAAAGCATTTCCTGTCAATCCACAAGGCTCGATACAAAATATAGTTCTCTGGGAATAAGCACGGTCTCTATTTATACACATAAATCTATCTATACACTATACACATAAACAGCGGAGTGTTCGACGATTACTGTGGAAGTGACCTACAGTCAGCTCAAACCTGACTGTATAAACACAATCGGGTTGATGAAAACCGGTTTATTACAACTCCCTCCGTCAATGTGCCACTGGAAACGACGCGGGCATGGCGAGATAATGACCTCTAATCAGCCTCCGATCAAAGTGCTTCACATGAATGCCACGGCCGAACTCTCCCGTTTCCCCGACGTGTATCGGACTTCAAAACCCCCCCGATCTCCAAGCGCCGATTGAAGACACCACCGCGAACAGCAGCCCCGACAATGAAGGCTTTTGATTGCGGTCCCAGTCATTTGCCTGGCGGAGACAATAACTACAGCGCAATGTAAAGCGGAACTCGGCGAAAAGCTGTCGCGTTGAAACCCAAACTCTTATTATTCGAGTATTTGTAAATAAATAAGTAAAAATAAATAATGCATGTCCAGCACCGCTCACTTGAAATAACACCGGGCCGTTAAATGCCTTTATTTTGCCTTCTTGTTTTTGCAACATTACATACTGTATGGCTTCAGCCTCCTCTATGTTTTTTTTTTCCTTTATAATGCGCCGGCTGGTGATTGACAAACGGCAGGCTACTGTATCCGTTTATATGATGATCCATTATAACAGTAAGCATGTAACAAAGGCAGCAGCCTATTTTTAAAAGGTAGCTGAAGGCGCACGGCGGGGGTGTGGGGGGGGAGATATCTAACCCACAAAGGTGAAATCTGGTTGAATCCCACCATCCAGAAAGGGATTCGCAGGCAGACGAGGACGCATCTGGGCTACCTTGTCCCTTACCTAGCGCCGGGTTATCCCAGGAAAATCGGCTTGCTTGCGTTTCGGGAGTCAAGGGGACCCAGCGCACTTGCGGCAAAGTGAGGTGAGGTCCATGCAAACTCGCGGTAGCGGGGACTGCAGTCCACTCCTCACGCCGGAGCCCGGGCGACAATCACACACCTGCTTCTCCCGGTGGCGTCGGTCCGACAGAGGCTCCTCCGAGACTGTGGGCGCAGGGAAACACACCCCCCACCGGATTTGGGATGCACTCGCTCCTCTCCTGCGGGGTGGACGGCGGTCCGCTAAAATTGCATTGCAGCAGTAACGCCGTCTCTTCACAGGGAGACAAAACACGGCTTGCAAGGTGCTTGGCAGAGCAGGAGATAACGCAGAGTCACGTTACTATTCTGCATCCTACATGCCAGTATAGGGTCCAGACGCTAGCTGCCGCCGGGTAGTCAGGGTGGCAGCACAGTAACAACATGCTCAGCGCCCGCGATCATCCGCCGTCGTGCTCCCCTCAGCCCTTGGTTTCCAGTGAATAAATTATTTTATTCCAGTATAAAAGGGGGGAATATTGCCACACCGCGCTCCCATAATAAGCAAGATGGCTGGTGCCTCCAGTGGCGCTGCGGACCTGCTCATTGGCTTCAATCGGGGGGGGGGGGGGTTCGTAGTCATGGAAACGACCAACAAGTTCAATTTGTGCCGTGGGCCTGGCTGAGCGTGTAGGGGGTCAACGCGGAGAATAGCGCAGAAACCCGGCGTTTTGTAACACTAAACACTTCCTTGTGCCGGCTTAGTTATTTTCTTCTAGTTTTGTGTAATGTAACAGACGTGATTCCGGGTAATTCATTACCCAGATAAGGTAGCTTGGTAGCTGCTGTTCGGGCAGTTCAAGCTGGGACGCTGTCTTGCGATAAGCTGTACCAATCAAGGGGGGTGTTTTACGCTTGGTACTTTTAATATGTGTGAAATGCTATAAAACATGAAATTAAAAAAAACTACACAAGGTTTCTTTCAGCATATACAATAGCAGTGCCCTTTTTTCAGGCATTAAAAAGTAATAATGCCCGGGGACGTCAAGAAAACGGGTTTTATTTTGGAACAAGTTTGTATACAGTTGTGTATTTTCAGCTTAATTTTGCCTGAGAGAACCACATATTTTTCATCAGAGCCTATTGCAACACCTGATTTCCATTTCATTTCATTGAAAGTGGATGAAATCGATAGGTCAATACTCGCATCATAGTGCTGATGAATTTGTAGGCAGTAGGGAGCTGCGTCAGCACGCACGGGCTGGGAAGAAACACGCTTAAAGTAAAAGAAAATATTTCGTTTATTGAACACTAAAATTCGTTTAGTCTTCCTAAACTGAAAAGATTGTACTAAAATAAATTATTGTTCTTCCTTCTACGGTAATGAATCGGAATTCATTGTTTTTTATAAAGCTATTACGGTACCACATGTACTGTACGCTGTAGATATAACCAGAGTATACATCTCAAATGTGTTTGTGACACATTTGTAGAGTGTAGAAGTATTTTGTATATACTGTACATACAGTAGTGCAAAATAGGTTGTGTAGAATTCAGCAGAATTCCTGAATACGCACAGCAATTGTGCAGCAAATATTTGTTTAGGACTGCTTTTAGTATGATAAGTTACAGATCTCTGAGTAACACCTCAAACAGATTCTAATGAATTATACTGGGGATGCTGGGGAACAAACAGTGTGCACTGGTACTAATGAAAGCCCCAGAAAAACTCTTGTGACAAAGAAGAGACAGTGCTTTTTCTTCCAAGTCTACCTTTCTCCTCAGTCCCCGGAACAAAACACAAATTCGTTCCATTATTGATAGGCAATGAAATGGCATGCCCTAAATAATCACAAAAAGACTCAGACATGTCCCTGCTGACCCCTAGCAGAAGGAGCTGCTCTGGCACCTTAATAAATAATGTACAGATCTGAAGGAATGAGTTCACTACCACTGTAACTCATGAATGACTTAACGTCTTTTCTCTCAATACACATCTAGAACTGGAGCACATACTGTACAGGTACAACATCTTTCAATGCTTTGACAATTTTGTCAGGGAGCGTACTGTAGCATGCACAGTGCAATGGCAGGGCTAGTATTTTCACTCTGCACTGATTGCAGTCAGCACATGATTTACTGATGTAATGCAATTAGTATGAAATTGTTAATGTTTCCTTGTTAATGTTTATATTGTTTTGTTTGTTTTTCAGTAAACTGCAATGTTCTTTTTTATCGTTAAAATAAAAAATGGTGAAATCTGTGCAATAAGCTTACCTGACATGATCTCAGACACTTTCAAAACGAGTCAGTGAAATACATTTGACTGACCCACCCTTCCTCAAATAAAAGAAAAGCCTTATGAAAAGCTGTTGGTTAAAAATAGCAAAGGTATGGCTTGGTGTAATCAATCGGCTTCACAGCGTTGTTATCCGTTTCTTTAAATAGAAATTGTTACAAAATCTATTTTCTTTTTTAAAATATTGTCAAGAAAACTTTGTTTGCCACATGATATATTTTTCACTGCCTTGCCCTTTGTCTTTGCAAAGTTCCCACCATTCACTTCTACAGCACAGATGAAGATTCCAGATTATCAAGCATGTGAGGTGACCTTTCTGGACTCTATTATTTTTCTCTGTGCTGTTGCTGTGCAATCTGAATTCGGAAACCTACTGCAATGATGAAGTGCCCTCTCAGGTTTGTTTTCTGCCCTGTTAACTGCGAATCTGCTCTCGGCAGGCATGTGGACCTTACACGAGACACTCAGGAATGTCAGCATGATGCTGGATATACTTAGGTGACTGGAGCATTCCCGGAGATCGACGTCCAGTGAAAATCTAGGACTCGACTGGCACCTCTCAATATGAACCATGTTGAATATGAGCCTCTTGTTGTTATTTTTGTAAGTCAATGCTGTTTGATGAGCCTAGGTCACAACAGCTTCTTTGCCTTTGCAGTGACCTGCTCCATAAAGAAGCCTGTGATTAGTACAACCGGCTAAAGATGAGGTCATGACTACAGTATATCTTTAATTATCTCATGTTCAACTATAAATACTGCCCAGCATCAGACTCCAGCAATTCGAACAGTACGTATTACAAGAAGTGATGTGATAAATGCTGCTAAAAAATAGCATTCTTATCTTTGACTTTCACATGCTCTTTACTTCCAAAAGGTTTAACATTCCAAGCATCTGATATTGTCACCTTATCTTAACATGTAGAACCAACTGCTTTCTTTCAAATGGAGTTAAAGCTATGTTGCCCCATAGTTTATGTTTCATTTTATTGCCTGATGAAATTATGTTCTAGTTTACTAAAGGGATTTACAATTTGGATTAACATTACCATATCGTTTTATTAGACCTTTCTTCACAGGGATTTACATTGCTTAACAACTACTGAATAATAGTAATTATTATTCAATTGTCAAGTTTCTGTCAATGTTTAGCAACTGGAATTAATTGCAGCACCTCTTTGTGTTGTGAAGTTGTGTACTACAATGGAGGTTTGTAGCTTGTGTCACATGAAGTGCCTAATGTTTTCTTAAACATTTAAAGAGGCTGATTTCAATTAAAGACTCTTATAATATGTGTGGCTACTTTCCCAGCAATTTACCAATTAATTGTGTTACCATTTAACAATTATCATATTACCATTGTGTTACCACGTAACAATTACCTCGTTACCATTGAGTTACCATCTCACAAGAGCAAGTTATTTGTTCTTTTACTCTGCTGTATATAGTGAGTGAGCTAGAGTGATTTTGATTTCTCAACTCAGAATAATTTCTATTCTGAATTCATACTCTCAGTTCCTGAGTATAAATTGTAATTCACAAACTGAATACAACTTGTTGTAAAAATGACTTGATTTAGTAAAAGTGAAATTAATAAAAGTTTGAAACGTATTTACTTAAAGCAAACAATCAATTTTTATTAAATTTAGTAAAAGTTAAAAATGTAGTAAAATATTTTTGCCTCAAATACCATAATTATTCACCCCCACACATTCACAAAAGACAGTGTAAAGAAAGTCACAAGTCCAGTCTTATCCTAAATTAAATAATCACAAGATTGGACACAGCAGGGTGTTGAGGGTCAAGTCTGAGAAATCCTGTGTTAGAAGAAAACCCAGTGTCCTAAACTTTCTCAAATAACACAGCCTGCACACTCTCTGATTACATGAATAAAGCCAGACCTTTGATCTTTAATCATAGGCAGACAACTCCAGTCCTCGAAGGCCAGAATCTAGCCAGTTTTCCAGTTCTCTTTACATTATTAACGGCTGAAGACCTTTGAAAAGTGTTAAACTGGTCCAATTAATCTAATGATCCGCTACATCAAGTCAATAAGAGCAGAAGTGGTAAGGAGACTTGCAGACACTGGAGTTGTTGAAACAGGGCTGCAAATGTTGGATAAAAAACCCAAAACGTCTTGAAAAATGTCCCATAGAATTCAAGATTAATGTCACGTGTATGCTCCCAAGAAATCTACAAAAGAAACTAGCGTTTATTAAGGTGCTTGTTTCCGCATTTGACACTTGAAAAATATCTGTGTCTAACATTCATCAATGCACTCCACCCATAAATGTATTCATGTTTTATAAACATAGTGCTGCCACACAAAGTAAATACACATCGTTCAAAAGTGCCCGTGTGCTGGAACCTTGTCACATCCGGACCCCCACATGACTCGGTGTAGGGTAAGGAGCTGATTTGGAGCCCAGGCTGAGTGCTCCATTTCAGATACTGCCTGATGGATTTAGGCTGTGAGCCAGCCATGGCCAGGAGACCCAAGGATGTACAATTAGTTTGGAGAAATAAGGTTGGCAAGGCTACTTGACCCTTGGGCCTCTCTGTATTATTGGGATAGAGCTGCTTGCTCCTGAATTCAATGCTAGGTCTGCTGTGGGCCTAAGGTGTTCTTCTTCGGACTAGAATATCCAGTGCAGTAGCTCAGTCTGCTACCTGTCTGTCTGCTATTTCAACAACATGTAGCCCAACGGCGTTACACTGGGTGATGCTTTTAGGGTGGAAATCACGCGCAGATGAGTCTCTGCATTAGTTTACCCCTCAGCTTGTTTTTCACTGCTCTGAAGCAAAATGGGCTCCACGTGTGTTGGGTTAGGGAGAGGGCAAAGCATGATGAAGGCAGCCCATCTCCAAAAAAAACCCTTCTGTATCAGAAGATGTTAGAGCAGGGAGCTGTGAGTTTAACGTGAGGGCTTCTCTATTCCCACTGAGCAAACCTGAGGAAGGCTCCATGGCTGAAACCTTTACTCTTGTTCCTTTTACTTTTCAGTGTTGAATTAACCTATGCTTTACCCATGGCCATCAGACAGTCGTCCTTTGTGCATTCAAAACTCACACAAGACACCCCAAAACCAGCGGTGCTGCAGAGACCCTATTCTCTCTCAGGGTGTTTTCAATGTGAAGCTTAGAAATTTGCTTTTACTGGCGAAAGCTCCCACTGATCTCAGCCATACAGGTGATAATGGCAAACCAAGCAGACAAATGGCACCTCTAGAATAATAGGGGTTACAGCAAGACAGGAAAAGTCAATTACAACTTGCTCTTCACACAGATATTGTATTTTTATCTCACCTTTATAGTATGGACAGGTAAGCTTGACATGTGATCCTAAAGACTGCTTCTCAGACATCCTAATTCACTAACATGCTGACTGTAAATGTTTCCCTCAGTTATCAGATAAGCTTTCTTGGTGCTACAATGTTGCACATGGCTGGTGAAACTTTCACTCTTTGGACAACATTGTTCTCAATGCAGAAACCATGTCTTTAAAATAAGAATGACTCTGTGATCAATCTCCCATTGAAATCTCTTTTCATTTTGAAACAGCCTTTCCATGCACTATTTTTATCACCACTGTCTTCTAGTTTTCCTTAAGTGCTAGACAGTGCCTATTCTTCGATTCTGATTTCTCCCTCTTTGTAAACCACTATTGACTACTCTCGACAGCAGGATTAAACAGCCTGTTGCTCAGGTAATTTTCCATTTAACTTATTTTCCCCCCTGCGCCTTTTTCTCTTTTCTCCTAATGACTGATTTTCCGAATCTGTCACATTTGAATCCTTGTTAATTATCAGGAATTTTACTGTATTTCACAACAGTTTAACCATACTGTATATGGCTTCATATCAGAGACTTTGAGGTACGTAAGCAGCAGAGACTTTGAGAAACGTACTGTACTAGGCCAATATGAGACTAAATATCTAAGAATAAAATATTAATGAACATGAATGAATCTAAACTCGATCTATCTTTTTATCATTAAAAAAATGGCTCCCTGCCAGATCTAGGGGACTCCTTTTTTGATTTGGACCATCTATTTAAAGTTTTCGAGGTCAGACATCTCAGAAGCATAAAGTACGAGCAGTGGTCTAAGCTAGAAAACTCCTGAAAACTGAAGAAGCCACAGTCCTGAAAGTGCTGGATTGTAAGTGTACCAGGGCTCACGCACTGATCCAGTCAAAGAAGCAAAGTCATTCTCCTCTGAAATGTAGGCAGTGTGAAACTCTGCTGCAGTCTTTTGGTGTGACAGAGTTATCTTGGGAGGGGCACTGTGTATGCTGAGAGCTTGCAAGCACCCGGGATCGAATCCCAGCAGGCAGGAAGACCAACACACTTCACACTGGTGCCGTGACTCAGATTTCTCAGACTGGTGTCTGTCTGTGAGGTTGCTGCAGCAGAATATGGAGAAGAGGAGGATATACCAGGGCTCCTGCACTGAGCCAGTTACAGAAGTGACATCACCCCTCTCTGAAATCTAGACACTATAGAGCTCTGCTGTAGCAGAGGACCTGCTTGGCCTTCTGGCATAGCAGAGTTATCCTCTGTCTAGGGAGTGATGCTCTGCGTGCTTGGAACCTGGGTTCGGATTCCGGCAGGGGCAGGGAGAGCTGTGCTCATCACGCTAGACTGTTGATCAATTACTGAAGGCCTGAAGCAGACAAGACACTCTATGAAGGGAATGAAGGAATGTACTGAATGGCAGTGACAGAGGCATTTGGAAGGGGGTGGTGTAGCTGTACTGTAAGTGCTGCTCTTTCACGTTGCCAAGGTTCTGGGTTCAATTCCAGTCCCAGGTGTCTGTATGTCTGAAGTCTGCTTACCTCCCAGTAACATGCCTGTTACTCCAAATCTGAACAAGCTTTTTACTGATGATCGTTAGCAAAACAAAAACCGTCCTTTCCCGCATTTATAATACCCTTGACCTTAAATGGTTCAAAATTACTTTTCCTTATCATTGTGACTTTTGAAAACTGCCTGCAGTTCATTGCATCTTGCTGGGTTTACTGGCCCGCATTTGTTTCAATGATTGCTTTGCATGCTGTAATACTGTACTATGCTGAAACTTTCATATTCAAAAATATCAGCAAAAAACTAAACTTTTCTTTGCAAAATGCAAACAGCGCATTGGTGCTAGATGCTTTGCTTTGCTGAGCACTACTTTACAAAACACAATAGGTTTGCTTAATCACTTTTTAAAGTCGCTTGTTTTAATGTTCTTAAAAAGGGGGTAGCACACACAAACTTACACAGATTATGCTGTTTAGACTCCCGGAAAAGGGACTGTCCAAAAATACTGATTGTGGCCAAAATCCTGGTCTGAACATTTTTACTGTTTAGAAACATATTAAGTATGAAAGGAGCAAGAAAGAGCCTGTAACACCTGATGCATGAGTATCTGAATCATGTGGACACTGGGCAAGCTCTTTCTGTCCTTTTTGGATTGTTTCCACAAAATGTTCTACCAGGTCCATCTTCCTGGTCATCTTCAGTTTCTTTAGAGGTAAGTAATGAAACAAACGCTTTGTACAGCAACATGCAAGATGCCACTGAGAGAGATTATGAGCTCTAAAGTCAGATGTGTGTCACCTACAGTAGGTGTGTACTCAAAAACAGGATCACACTCAGATGATCCTGTAGGAGGATTAACCTGCAATTGTTTCATCGGTTTGCTTTTATTACTGTAAAATCTAGGCTCTGATAAAATGTTTGTACTTGTATTTGGAATTTCATTAGTGCAGAACATCTAGAAAATACAATAACCAGCAGTAGAAGAAGGTTAAGGTGAAAGGTGCACTTTGCTGTAAATCCTCCTATCAGTTTACCTGAAGAATCAGTGTGCATTATTAATAAAGTGTTATTTGTATATATAAGTGTACTTTACATAAAAGTGTTATTAGCCTTGCAACAAATGACATGCCTCAAGGAACTGTATTGCTGTTCTGAACTGGGTAATGTACAGTGAGGAGTTCCCCAGGGCCCCTTGCTGTTGTTTGTATTTTTCCTCTTGGGTTTTCTTGTCAGGAAAGAATGAACGTGGCCTTTATTTCTTCGTCGATAATACACAGGTCCATTCACAATTCCAGTGCAGTCGGGCACAGAAATAACCGTGAAATTCAATCATGGATGTCTATAACCCATCTGAAAGTAAAGCCTGATCAAGTTAAGGTTTTGTGAACTGCCTCTCATTGGGGAATAGTGTAATGTAATAGCATTTAGTTTTAAAGGCAGCTCCACTCAGCCATCGACAAAGGTGAAGATTTAGTTATTAGAACTGAATTTCAGCATCTAACAAAAATGTGGTTGTATCACTGAACCCTTCACCTGGTATGTCAGGCTCAACGGTCTGCATTCAGGGTTTTGTTTTAAGTTTATCTGATCAGTCAATTGAATTCGCTTCCTTCATTTGTTTCTAACTTCATGTCAGCGTTTTCCCACGCTGGTCCCTGGAGAGCCCCAGTCCCACAGGTTTTCTGGGTCACCATGAAGTCACCAGCTTGCAAAGATGAGTAGGGATGTTGGGCCCTTTTCTGGTTCAGTGTCAGGGTGGTTGATCTTTGCATTTCATCCTATACAGGAGGTATCCTGCGAGAGCTGTGAATGTTGACTTGCATGTCTGACATCTGCTTTAGGCTTTATAGTCCCCAAGAACTGATGCCAGATCTGAAATCTTCAGAAAGCAGAACTTCCAGAACCCATCAGCAAAGGGAAAAACCCATCTGTCACATGTGTGGCTGTGCAGTATGCAGTAGACGTTTCTGTAGGTGGTGCAACGCAGCCTGCGTCCTGGTGGCTCAGCAGGGAGCGCGCTGACCAGCCGGTGAGGGGGTACTGCTGGCTGTGCTCCATCCCTCAGCGCCGTCAGAAGGCTCAGGCGGTGAGCTGTGAGAAGAACCAGCTCTGGTAGTTAGGAGATCCATCTGTTTGGCAGCAGGGCTGAATAGACAGGGAGGAGGCAATGACCTTGTATTGTTTTTAACAAAACTAATTACAGTAGTAAGAGGTGTGCTGCCGGGGTGAAAACCTGTCTTGGAAATAAGCTGCAGCTTCCATCGAAATCTCAAGTTGCTCTGGACAGAGAGTATGGTGAATACAGGATGCACAACCCCTTCGGCACTGAGAGCCCTCGCACTCCAGCTGTTCGTCTCAGGCTGCTGGGCTGCTTCTGTTATTCGGCTCCCATCAGATGAGCACATCCTGTGGCGAACACCACATTCAAAAACATACAGCTTCAATGTAGCAGCTGCTTTCGGATTTTTATGGGGGCAAAAAAGCAACAACACATGTCAGTACAAAGCGCGTAAGGCAACATTTTAATTCATCTTACAGATGTGAGATCTAGCTAATATGCTCATCCACAGATACTGTATGTAAATGGTAATGTATCTATAAAAAAAGGCTGGTGAAGTGGCTCTGTGGCTAAGGATCTGAGGCTGAAAGGTTGCCCGTGCAAATCCCGCAGCTGGCAGTGGGATCCTACTCCATCGGGCCCCTGAGCAAGGCCCTTAACCCCAGCTGCTCCAGGGGTGCCCTATAAATGGCTGTGCTCCTCAAGCTTCTCTCCCTGTCTGTGTGTCTCATGGAGAGCAAGCTGGGGTCTGCGAAAAGACACATTCCTAATACAAGAAATTGTATATGGCCAATAAAGCGATTTTATATCTTTTTTAAGAGGATCTGGCATTTTTGCCTCATCATATGTTGACTGCCAAGGTCCCATTAACCCAAAGTGCATCCCTGGTGGCAGATTACAACTCATTAAGAGGTAGGCAGTGTAATCTGCCGTGTCATTTGAACAAAGGACACTCTATAAATCAAAAGATTTAATCTTCTGTGATAGATGCATATTTCAGATAAGCACCCGACTGCATACTTTTATTAGAATTAAAACAACCAGCATACTCAGACAGTCACACAGGTCATCTGAAGGTCTAATCAGGCCCATTCAGAAAGATGTACTGTAGTGTGCTGACTGGGGACCGCGCTGTCCCATGAATCAGAGTTTCAATAAAGTAGAGGTTAACCACAGTGTCCTGGCTGAATTCCAGGCTTGCACAATCCGGCCTTCCTAAACCCCTCCTTCGTTCGATTGGAGAAGCAGTTTCAGACTCGTCAACCTGATCTGCCGTGTGGTGGGGCTGCTGGTGCAGAATGGGCAGCAGTACAGGTGGCTGGTGAAGAGGAGGGTGCCCTCCAATACGTGAAACACCTTTGGATCATCTGGGACAAAACATGCTATGAGCTGTAAATGCAAGGAATTAATATAATATACAACAAAAAATTGTTTGTGTTTATGGCCCAGGACCCATGCCTTTTATGATCAAGATATTGTGATTTATGATATTTTATGTTCTCAAAATCTTCTCCAATGACTGCTGAAATCCTCTGGGTGGGTGGGCTCACAGAGGTTTTACAGTTCTCACCCCCAACCTTTCACCTCTGGAGATGTTTGGCTGCGATCCTTTCGACCCATCTTGCAGTGCCGAGCGGTTTAAAATAAACTCTGATGGGAAGAGGGGCCGGGGCTTTTCAAGTAAAATTGTGAAGTATCTTTTTATAGCTCTCCGATAAAGGCATGTGTCCCCGCTGTATGAAGATGCCCAAACTAGGCAATTTAGCAAAGGGCAAAGGGCACAAGAACAGCCTTTATTCTACCGGGAGATCGAGGGACTGGGAAATGGCGACTCTCGTGAATCTCTGAAGATGCCCAGTCCAGACTGCAGACATGAACAATGTTTCAGAGGGATCAGGGCAGCGTCCGCTGGGGACCAAGAGCTCAGAAGCCATCCTTTGGGGACCAAGATTTTCCAACGTCTCTTTACCAGAAACTATTCACAAATACCCACAGACATCCTCGATCCTCGCTGCTCTGCAGCAGGCAAAGATCCCTGTTCTGTCAAAACCAGTAGAATGACTCAATTAAAACCGTTTTCATGGATGAAAAGCAGGTGTCCAGACACTGAGTGAAAAAAAGTGGTTTCACTACTTTGTGCTTGGGCACCATGATTTCATCAATGAATAAACATAAGATACAGTATTTCAATATTTCAGGTATTTTCACCCTGTCTCAGATATGTTGAACACGGATATATTTAGCTGTATACCATACACTGTATGGCCAATACTAAATAACAAGGAGAACAGGGTTCCCTTCTCTATGATGGGGGTCACTCGTCCTAGGGAGCCACATCCTGATGGTTTTAATGGCAGCATTAAATGTTCAACAAAAAGAGGTCTGGAAAGCACACCACTCCTTCAGCCACAGAGGTGGACAGATCCAATGAAGTCACTCAGAGCTCTGCTGAGCAGAATGGGCCTGAAGAAGACAGTATGACTCTCCAGGTCCAGAGCTAAAGAAGGCCCCTGGCTTAAAGTATTTAGAGGCAAAGGGGAGACGGTCTCCTTTTCTAGGACACTAGTGTGGCGCTGCTGTGCCTCTCAGACTGCACCGAACTACACAGATAATTTTGCCAAAGATATCAACTGCTTTTCTGATTGCACCTTGTAGCCTGGAAAAAGGATAGTGCTTCAGAGTTATCAGTCCACGAGATAAATGAGGTCACTGCGCTGCTTGGTGCTATAAAAAGTGCGCGCATAGTTTAATAATGACGCAGCGCTAATTCTGCAATGCAAACAAGCGTGTCTTGCAGTTACCAGGAAAGTGCAGATGAGAAAGTGCAGGAAAGATAACAAACGACACGTTCTGGCACGCTGGAGGGCAGTTTGGTCATCCTGATTAACCTCCAACATGGGCAGTTTTGCCTTTCACTTCAGCACATCTCATAACAGTAACATCTTTATTTCAAGAGCAGTAACTTGCTGCGGTTTCTGTGACAGCTTTTTGGCTTTTTATTCTACTACTGGGGCCTGGCTCCCTAGAACCCATAGCATGTGACGGGGGAACAGTTTCCAGACTCCACTGGGCCGTTGGTTCTGCATTGTGAGAAGACTGCCGAAGTCAATGCTAGGATTATTAATAATTAGAATTGATTATTAATTAGAATCAGGCTTAAGGAACTGGGACTGCTGAGCTTGCTTTGGATCCTTGTAACTTTTCCCAGAATACAGCCTTCTGCAAATTTTGAAATGAAAATCGTTCTCATTTATTATAGGAGAGAAAGATCCTTTCACCATGTGACCTACTGCAAAAAATTTTATGTATATCTAGACGTTACATTAATATTTTATTCATTTATTTAAAGCCAGGGGCCTCTCAATTCTTACCTCTTAGGACCACAGTTCAGTATAACTTCTTGGTCTGCTTAAATAATTAAATGGTTTGGAAAAGGGTTAAAGGGGCCTGTTAAACCTTCCCTCTGGTCTCAGGCTGCCGATGATATACAGAGACCTAGAAAACGTGTGGGATTGTGGCTGACGATGCCCAGATTCAAAGGATCTTGATAGGAAGCGTGGTCTTGTATAACCGAGAAAGCACATACTCTTGGCAGATTCCGATGTGAAAAGTTTCAGCGGTGAACTGAGATCCAAGCATGTCATTATGAAGACATGACTTGTATTTTAATTTCAACAACAGAGAAAAAAAACTTAGCATCTCTTCCCCGCACCAGCTGGGACCAGCGATCGCAGGACGCCAGCTTGCTCCACTCTGAAACCTCGCAGTGACCCGGCTGGCTGTCCATGTCAGCACTGCCCACACTAATCTGCTCCCCCTTCCACCTCCTGCCATGAGAGCACCAAGTGCCCAGAGATTGTTCCTCCAGCACCAGTTGCCCTAATTCCTTAATTATACACCTCCAGGTGGATTTGTCACCAGTGCTGGGGAAAGTAACTTTCAAACAATATTTAAAACGTAATCATTTACAGTTACACGGTAACAAGATACTTGTACAGTAGAAGGGATTAATTTTCCAATAATTTTATAAAACCATCCCTTACAGTACAGTGATCTATGTAGTGCTTGGACAGTTACTCTTAAAAACAGTTCCCCCAAACCTAAGCAATCCCTTACACTGGTAACTTGTAACTTTTTCACCACTCCGATTGTCACATACGGCGAAGAGTATTTCCACCTAAATTATAGCCATTGTAGAATCCAATGTGCAGGTCCTCATATGATACCATTTCAAGTGCAGAAACATATGTCATCCTGGGTGTGATACTTCTGCTATGAATGACAATCATGAGCTACAGTACATCATTCCTGTGCACTAATCACATCCATAAAAGTACTGTATATACACATTTTAGAAGGAACAAAGTCATAGCACAGGGGATCTTGAATGCTTGCCGTATATGTTAATATCTGGGGTGTCAAATCTGGGTGAGAATGTCACCCACTTTGTCCTCTTTTCTGCATTGGCTCACCATTCATCTTGGCTCACTTCCACATACACTTCTCATTGGAGTCTCTGCACAGCTACTGTCAATGTTTCATTCCGATAACTAATAACTAATTCCAGTTACTAAATTACTGCTGATATTGTACTCAAGATAAAGGGCAACACAAAATGTAGTGTTTTTTTTATGTGAAGGTTTAAACTCACGAACTGGACACTAAAAGCAGGAACATTGCAACATTAGGGCTTGTAATAAAAATATGCCCTTCTTTAGGCTATACTGAACCATCAAGTTCATGCCAGGTGAAAACCGCTATCAATGGTGGTAGAATATTAAAGCTGGTAAGATAGTAACTGCTCTAACCGACCTTGGGGCACAGTGATAAGCCACTTGTGTAATAGACAAATAAAAAGCTTTCAATGTCCACAGCTATGTTTCCTAAACCAGGTTACTATGGTGATACTGACCTTTTTGCTGTGGTTTCTGTGTGCTGAATAACTTTCCGGAGAAGTGGATTTCTTGAACACTTTAGTGTTAAAAACAATAGGTATAAAAATATAGAAGGGAAAGGTTGTATTTGTTTACTTTTTAAATCTGAAGACCAAAAAGAAGAAAAATATGAATCTCGAAGGACGAGCACATTCAAGCAGATGTGTAGACGGAGAGTGTTATAATTTCCTGGACAAACATCTTGGGATCATTTGTCCAGTTTGCTTTTTGTTACATCTGTCTGTCACGTATAAAATTACATATCTGTTTATGTTGCATTATTGTAATAGATAATGTACATTATTTGTTAGGTAATACTAGTCAGAGTGTTTCTTTAATGTACAAACAGACACATTCATTAAATATACTTCCATCGTTTTACACATTTGTAAATGCGAAAGGCCTTTCTTTCCCATTAAGATGCTACTTTTCCTTATCTATTGATTGTATTGATAGATTTCTTTTCTTTAATTTTTTAACTGGGCTGCAGACCAGTCCACTTATCCTTTAAGAAAACCTGGAAAGCTCTCTTGAAACTGTCCTCATATCGCGCATGTAAGCGTTCAATAAACTATTCCTGCCATGTTGTTATAAAGGCTGTGCATCCTTCTGGCAGGCATGAAAATTGTTAACACTGCAGATGATAGCAATTAGAACTTGACACCCCATTTTTTTACTCGCTGCTGTTAATGAAATCGCTGCTCCGCAGAGAAAAACACATTTCACAGAAAAAAAGGTATTTTTAAGGTGGTATCCATGGAGATTGTAAAAAAAAAAAACATTCCCAAAACATTAAGATATAAATCATTTAAGGAAAATATCTCCTTGTGACATCTTGTTATTAATGTCATATAAATAAAACTGAAATTTGTGTGTTCATAGTGTCTATCTATCCACTATTTCGAAACCCAAAAATGTAATTTAGCTAAAACATATAAAACTTCATATAATTAAAGTTAGACAGTATTCATACTGTGCAGGTGTAATAATATACAGTACAGTGCAGTGCAATTTAACGCCACCCTCTGCTGGTAAAATAGAGCAATTGTGATTCAGTGTTAATAATAATTATAATAATTGCTTACACTTATATAGCGCTTTTCTGGACACTCCACTCAAAGCGCTTTACAGGTAATGGGGACTCCCCTCCACCACCACCAATGTGTAGCATCCACCTGGATGATGCGACGGCAGCCATAGTGCGCCAGAACGCTCACCACACACCAGCTCTCAGTGGGGAGGAGAGCAGAGTAATGTAGCCAATTCATAGAGGGGGATTATTAGGAGGCCATGATTGGTAAGGGCCAATTGGAAATTTGGCCAGGACACCGGGTTTACACCCCTACTCTTTTCGAGAAGCGCCCTGGGATTTTTAATGACCACAGAGAGTCAGGACCTCGGTTTTACGTCTCATCCGAAGGACGGCGCCTGTTTACAGTATAGTGTCCCCATCACTATACTGGGGCATTAGGACCCACATGGACCACAGGGTGAGCGCCCCCTGCTGGCCCCACTAACACCTCTTCCAGCAGTGTTATAGCAGCCTTCTGAGCTGGGTGCCGTCTCATCCTTGGAGAACCCCACCACACAATTGCAGCAGTATCCCCTGTACATACTGTTCATATCCAGCAGCACCCATGTGCGCGGCCTCCTCTGGCCATTTCAACACCTCTCAGGGGGTCTACAGGGGGCACAGTGATCAGCGCAGTTATTGCAGCTCTTGCAGGGCCTCCTCCGACATTTACACTGCTGGGACGGGAGGAAGACTGGCCAAGGAGTCCAGGGAAGATGCTGAGATGTGACCGTCGCTCCACCCCCCCACCCGGTTCGTCCCGCAACACCTGGGCACGAACCGTAACGCAACAGGGACCCAGCCGAGTGAGCTAAAGGAGATCTTCCTGCCAAACTCAAGAGGTGCATCTCTGGACCTCCACTCAGCCCAGGCAGCTAAGGTCCCTGTTACGCGCAGGGAGGGCAATGACGTCACCGTGCCCAAACTAGCTCCGCTACAGAGACAAGAAGAAGACAGAGGGGTCCAGGGGTCCAGGGAAGACGTCGGATTGCCATGACTACGCTGCCTTTCTGTCTCTTGTCTCCTGGGCCCTTCTGCCTCCTCCTTCTTGCCTCCCCCATCCCACTCTCACCGCCTCCCCTCGTTCACCCACACGCCTGAAGGGGACCCGTGGCCCAAACACTGGGCCTCTGTTTCTCTGGGCTCTTCAGCCTCTGCATCTCCTCACTCTAGCCTCAAGTTCCCAATAATCAACATCTGATGGACCAGCTCTCTTGACTCAGATAGAAAGGAAAGCCGTTATCCTCAGGGATGTAAATAGATTCCTTCCCACATTTACAGCGCACATGTGAAGACATATCTACAGATACTAATATTTATTGAATTAAATGGAAATATTCTCTCAGGAACAGGAGAAGTGGTGGAGATTTAGGAGGACAGGAAAGGGAGGTGATAAAAAGAACTGAGTCAATAGCCTGTGTTTTTCAACAGAATGCGGACAAGTGAAAACTTCCGTTTTTGAAAGTGATTTGAATGTACCAGATAATGTTCCCTAAAGTGCGTTAGAGCCACACGTTTGCTGATAGAGTCATTAGTGCCATGTAAGAGAGAAACACACCCTGCAGCACTGCACTGATGTGGAAGGGCTTTGTCTGCCTCCATCTGAATTGATTGCAATGGGTGTTAAATCACAACCAAAGACAGGGTGATGTACTCGCTGAGAAGCTGAAATAATCTAAAAAGCTTTATGTCTAGAACAGCTCTATTTGTATATTCCAAAAAGCAAATTCTGCTCAAATCAAATGTTAGGCTTATTTCTGTCAAATATACTGTACAGTGTAATCAAGGCACTTGCTGTGACTGAAAAGCAAGACAAAATAGCATTTCTAGCCCTTTGAAGGCACTGCAGTGATTTTATGTTCTTTTTTTGGTGGTACTGAGAGGCTTACTGCGGCAACCTGACTTGCTCTGTTCTTTAATACTGTGAATTCAAGACACAGTCAGAACCCCAGCCCATCTGTCAGAATGCAACATCGTAAACGTCCAGATTCTGACAACACATGATCGAGGATTACAGTAGAAATCACTTGGGGAGAGTTAGGACAAAACATTGTATTTATATCTAACACATTGCTGCGCGTTCTCACAGCCCCAGACTACTAAACCTTTAAAAAACCGCTCAAGGACAAAACAAAGATTGCAAAACATTAGATAGAGTGTCAGAAAAAACAGGCTTTTCCAGTATTCAGGTTGCTCTGTGTCTCCTTAAATTATAATCCTCTTCACCTGTGAGAAGTGTTACATTTATCCAATTAAGGCATAACTGGTCTAATTCATCCCTTCTTCACAGCTTTAATCATTTGATGATTTAGAGAGACATACAAAAGCCAATGAATTTTGTATTCCAGGGACTAGTGTTGGGGACCCCTGAAATAAATATTACAGACATTTCTAAAATTCCTTTGGTTTTATTACTCAGTTACCGTAAGGGTGTTTGAAATTATCACCTTCTTGGAAACTAAAACCACGATATGCTTAATCAGCTTCTTATTGGATAGAACACCAGGATGGCCACAAATACTGTATATTACCTACTTATTTTCACCTCCGATTTTACTGTCAAATGATGTGTAACACATCAGGGTACCTGTATATCGCACATCTGTAGGAATACACACAATTGCCCAGACTATAGTTACACTACATATTCATCACACAGTAATCATACACACATTGAAATGATAATCATATTCAATGTCATCTGATCTGAAAAATGAAAGCATGGTTTTTGTGGTGTTTAGTTGGATTGTAGTTCTTCCAGTTCAATAAGCAAAAAGGGGATTTACGGAGATTGCAGATTTAGGATCTCTGTCGTTTTTTTGTGTATTTATTTATTGCGCCTGCACAGAATGTCGGGGAAGAAAAGGAAGCGTGGTTTTTTAGAGGTGGCAGCCTCTGATAGCTGTTCATACAAGTGCCTTCTTTTCTGTCAGAGGCAGGGTGACACCTCTCTGTAACTGCGAAGCTGATTCAGACGAGCCTCGCACCTGGTGCGTAGATCTCTCTGGCACCCCCTTTCTGTTCGCCAGTGTCCACCACAGTTACTGCACATCAGTTACCTCTGGCAGGGCACAACAGCCGCAGAGTCTTTGGAGAACTCATGCTGCATCCATCCATGAATTGACTGGTCATTTAATCGGACAGGTAAACCCCACTGGAAGGGATAAGCTACAAGGGGATTCTGTTATAGACACGCTGAAGCTGTTGGGTTTGACAAGGAAATTCGCACAAAAACTGCAGCAGCAAATTGGGAGTCCTGACAATCCCAATTGTGCAATAAATGTTTAAGATTGATTGAAGGTTCAATACGCTGCTGCAGAGTTAACATCTGGTTGCACAAATGAAAAGCACATCCAGATTGATCGGGTCTAATATATCTAGATCAATTCAGATCTCATGGCTCAACAAAGGTTGTTTCTGAGGTCATAGAACAGTATTGCTAAGAGTGACACATTTACATGACATGTAAGAAGAAGGAGCTGTTTGTAGATTTTTACTCAGGGGGCTCAACAATTGCTTGATAGCACAATTGAAAAAAGGCTTCGTAATACATTATATGAATGAAAATCGACTGCCAGCAGCCACAAATGTTAAAAAAAGTTTTCTAATCAACACTAAATATTTTCAGTGGGTACTATGACCAAGAGGTATTTGTTGACTATATTATACAGCTGTTTTGCATGGATGTTGAGCTTTTACACACAAGTTCTCAAGGAATAGATGTGCAAAATCTGGCCTGCAGTGCAGGAGAGCTGTAGAATTTGACTTTTACCAATCATCATATCACGACTTTTTAAAATCTAAGTTTCCTGTTCATTGTTTTTCATTAGGCGTCTAAAGAAGTCTAAGCTACACAATAAAGACAAATATTCATATAACTGGAGGTCAGGAAAGTTTCAGGCTGTAAAAGGTACCTTGGTCTAATGGGCTTGATTTCGATAAAAAACCTTTCACAGAACATAAATATTGAACTATAAGGGTATGGGCAGGTGTCATTATTGATCTTACATTTTTAATTTTGTTACCAAAACCTCAGGAAGCAGATCCCTGACTGGATTTTGTGAAATTAAGAATGCTGTCTTTAAGGTTTGGAATGTACAGACTATTCTGGGAAATTAGGGTTTCCTACAGAAGCTAAGCAGAATTTATTTTTGCGGATACAGAACTAAATTTTACAAAAGAGAATGAAAAAATGACAATAATCCCAACAGCCAGAAGAAAGAATCGGAGCATTCTTAATAATGTTAGTTTAAATAAGAAAGGAATAAGCTTTGCTCACACAACCGAGTGTTTTTCAAAATTGCTCTGATTTGGAATGAATGCTTTTCAGTTTAACTTTTATTTTATTATTCCGATTTTAATGAAAGCTTTTTTTTGTTTACACATTGGCACATTGAATATGCAATAGATCTAACTCCCAGATGGCACTTTAAATGCATCTGTTGTTTTCTGATGCTCAAATATTGAACTCATCTTATTTTTTGGGGGGTATTTTTTTCATCACATTTTCATCATGTCTCTGCAATAAAATGTTTATGAAACTGATTTTTAAAAATGAGAATATAAATTCATCTAGAACATGTTTTTGTAAAACCATGGTTTTGGATTTGTCTGGGCTAATGCTGGTGCGTGTCACATCTGTGAGCTTCTGGAAATGAGCTTTAAGGGTCTTGCGCTCCGAGTTTTTCATTGGAACGGTAGAATTGAAAGCATGATGGCACAGTATTACAGTAAAGAGACACAAGTGCATTGCACCTCTAAACGTTTTTTGAGAAGGAACAAAATTATTATGATTTGCTGCCTTCACAGTTTGCAGAGAAATCTGGGCGGACTGCGGGGGAGTGCAGAGGATCACTGGTCAGGCTTGTATCCTGGATACAGTCTTTGCTCCGGTGCCCTGGAAAATGCTGCAGGAAGCAGCCACTGGTTATACAGCAATTGCTAAAGGGCAATTCAGTGATCAATTCCACAGTCGCCCTTTAATGATTTCAGCAAACAAGTCCCTAGGAAATTAAACTTTAAAAAAAAAGATAAACAATTATGGCCATTCTCAAACAAATTTGAGTGAACCATTGACCAAAGTTGCAGAATGTTGTGAAATCTTGAAATCTGAAAACATTGAACATGTGTGGTGTGCTTCGCTTTCCAGCATCGCTTACAGAAGAGCAATAGCAGCTGAAAAACAGCCTACAGCAGCGATCAAAAGCTCCGGACTTTGTAACTGGAAGGCTGAGGTTTCAGATACTCTGCTGCTGCTGCTGTACCCTTGAGTGTAATATCGTACCGGTGCAACACCCAGCTACAGCAATAGGTACTGTACACATGTAATTTGCTTTGGATGGAAGTGTCAGCAGCATAAATTAATAATTATGTTTTTGTTCTGACTTTTGGTATTCTAGGAATGTGCCCATATCAATGCTGGAAGCCTACTTGAGATATTTTCCTGCAAAGTTGAAAAGTCTTCCATTTCTGCCAGAGGCTTACAGATTGGCATTCCTTAATTACATGGTGTCGTTTTGCCAGTTTCCACCTTCTCCTGAACCACCGTGACCTCCGAAGGTGAGGCAATTGCAGGTGACCCCTGTGAGGATCGGTTTACTCCAGCACAGAGCACCTACTGTCTGCACATTTCTATGACTTCATTACCAGCAGTTCTTTGTTGGGCTCCACACACCTCCTTCAGTTGTAACAGGAATCTAGTTGCTCACAATGGAGCTGAGAGATGTGCCGTACTTTCGACCAACAGGCTGAAAAAAACAGGTCACATCTTGCCATGCAAAAGCCACACACACAACGAAGTCCTCAAACTTTGCAGGCTCTCTGAATTCCTGAGTCACTGAAGCCGACAGACTCTCAGGTAATCCTATCCAGCTTTCCAGTGTCTCGGCTGCTAGTGTGTGATTCCATTTGGAAAGGGAAATGGTCTTCAGGCTCTGTGAAAATGCCTTGTGCTCTCAATGCCCTGTTTGAGCTCTCAGTAAGAACTAGCTTACAACAGAGGACAGCAAGTAACTGTTCTCTTTGTAACATGAGGGCCACCACTGCAGGTGTTTTTTCTGCTTTTAGAAGGGAAAGTTGGCGTTAGAATTGAAAGTGCTTCTTAAGCACTTCTTCTGCTTCTTAAGTGCTTCTGTCACGTTCGTAAACCCCCCTCTTAAGGACGCTCCAGCCCTTCCTTGTTCTTTACTCATCTCCCACACCTGCTCCCTGTTCCAACCCCCTTTTCAGTTCCCCTTAAAAGCCAGGCGCTTACTCTGTTCTGGGCTCTGCATTGCCCCGTCAAGCTTTTAAGTTCCTGTTCCTGCCGGTTCTGACCCGATCCCAGTTTTAATTCTGTTTGTCTTGGATGGACCGCCTGGTTCTGGATTTTGCCTTTCCTCGGATTCCCCATTGGACTCAGGTTTGGACTGTTTGCCGCGGCCACACCTCCCCCGGACACCAGCGCACCATGGACACGCCCCCTGTTTTCATTCCCGACTCCCGCATGCTTTTCCCCCGCGTTTTCCTCACTCTACCCCGGATTGTGTCATCTGCATAGGGTCCGGAAAGAACGCTTTCGTTACAGCTTCTTGAATACAAGCTGTAGTTCAATGTGATTTTCTTACTGATGACCAATGTTCACTGTTTGGAGTTGTGCACATGTTCCTCCCATTTCTAGTGCATAAGACCGGTGAGGTGCAAAGTTTCTTGTGAAGGGACACACTGCCTGACACTTCCAAATCACTCACCCTGCCGTTTTGTTTCACAGCATTAAATACTGTATGCAGTACTTCATCATGTAACAGCCAAGAACTGGGAAAACTTGATCTTGTGCTCATAGCCCCCTTTCCTCCAAAAGCATGAATGGAATTGTACTTTCTTGATCTGGATATTTTTTGTTCGGTTTCTGAGCCATGACAAGCGTATGATAAATAAAAACCTTGGCATGACGTGCATAGTTTCATTCTCACTGCTCATTAAATGAGAGAAACTTTCCGTGCCATGTTGTCCAAGACAATCTAAAGGCAGATCTTTTTTTAAGTCGAAGGTAATAACTAACTAACATCGGGAGTGACATGAAATATGCGCAAAGTAAATATTTTTGCTTGTTCTCAGGGCAAACCTGCCTAGGAATAGTGGAAAACAGCCAGAATCACTAGCAAAAGCGGGTTTAGAAGGTGCTTCAGCCAATCTCAGAGCAGATTTAAAAACTGTTGCAAAAGAAGTCTCTGATGTTGTGACATACAAAACATACTAGCTAGCCAGTGAGGAATGAACAGTCCAGCCAGTGGTTTCTGCTCTAATCTGATTGGCATCTCACAACTATGTACTGAGGTGATACTAATATTTACCAATAACCTTATTAAGCAGATATGCCTTGTGCGGTGAGTGATGTAGTCCTTCCACCATAAGTCACTGCCAGCAGGTAGCTGTTAGTTGTGGCCTTGGGTTATTCATTGCGCGTGAATCTAATGAGACTGTCCATATTTAATGTTTGAAGAGGAGTGGAACATCTGCAATCCAGAAGCACCTGACCTCGCCTCATCTCAGGGCTGTAGTGTTGAACCAGAAGAATATTTTGAACGTTCACCTGATGCTAATTTTCAGGATCGGTTTGATTAGAAAGTATCTCAGCAGGAGATAAAAGTGAAATCTAGTAACCTGTTATTTAAAAACAAAATAGTTGCACTATCTTTGTATATGACAAGCACCATCGTTCGTAGCCCTGTTTCATCATGCTGAAGACGTAAGCGGACGATTAGAACTGAAATGGATGGACCACGGAGCGATAAACGGCAGGATCGACATCACTTAAATAGACTTCTGAATGGACTGCTGTGCAGTGCGTCTCGCAAACAAAGCTCCTTTGCCCAATCACAGTTCACCCCCATTTCCAGCTTTACCTACAGCTGTTGTAGGTGAAAGTGGATGAACAGAGCCGTACTTTCGTATGTTGAATGACATCACCAGTTTTAGGCTGCTTGGCACCAGAGCATCCTCTCCATACCAAATCTCAGTGCAGAAATTAGGTGTGCAGTTTTCACTCTGTAAGAGGGTCTTTATTTTAATATCCTGATCTTAAAACAAACTCTTTTCCTTCTAGGTAAAAATATGCCAATTACTGTATTTTCCTCACTGCATCCAAATTGCAGTTTCTGTGAAAGTGCTTTCTCTCAGAAAAGAATTTGCACATTTTCTTATCACCAGGCTGTGTGTGTGTGTAGGTGTGAAAGCCAGTGCGTGTGTGTGTAGGTGTGAAAGCCAAGCTGTTCAAGAGAGATTTCAAAACCGATTGAATATCCCGTGCCTTGAATATCAAGGATCTAGGAGTAATATAATCATAAAGGCTCACAGTTCATATACAGTATTTAGCTATAATGAAGTGCAATTCCCTTTGAGTCCTGGAAGCTAAAAAATAGGTTTATACAATCCTTATAGCTAGTCGTCTGAAACTTCAGTGTGATCCAGAGATGCAATGCGTAATTGTCACAAATTATGAGTCAAGCCGGGCACTTAATTCTCAGTTCAATTTTCAATGCTTTACCTCCTCCTTCACCGATCCGGTATAATTCACAACTATTAAAACTACAGTTGATTGACTTGCAAAAACAACAACAAAAGAAACCCAACCAATGTCAATTGTAAATATCTCTATCACTGAGGATATGGATTTGAAAAATGAAATAAGTGTCAGTTGGTATTCTTGGTTAGATTCCTATTGTTGTGTGCTAAAGCAAAACGCCAACTAATACACAAATCTAAAATAACCCGACCAAAAGAAATTAAAGTTAGGCCGTTTATATATTAATGACCACAGACAGAGATGTTTCCCCTCAGGTATTTTTTGTGAATAGCTGTTATATTACCAGAAGGTAAGAAGGGAAAGTTTGGGGATTGCTTTATCTAGCAGAACGATTGACTTGGCAGATTCTGGCGTATTGGTGTGGCCATATCTGTGTGCCGAGTTTGAACCCAGTTTCATCGCTGTTCCTTCTTGAACCTCTTGGCCTTTGGGTAGAGAAGTAAAATAAGGCCCTACTTTATGCCAAAAGTCTGATGGCTGCCCTTCAGAAGATAATGATGTTACCTGCTCATGGCACGTTTCTTTATTCTCTCCTGCAACACTGCAGAGACATGTCCACGTCAGGAACAGGAAGATATTTATTTTGTCATGCCTTTGATAAGGCCTGACAAGATCACATTTTCAACAGAAGCCATGTGGTCTCGTCACCCAGGCTGTGGGCTGACTGCAAGGAATTCTATGCGCCTGTGGCTGGAAGGTTGCTGGTTTGCATCCCGCAGCTGGCAAAGGAATCCTACTCTGTTGGGCCCCTGAGCAAGGCCCTTAACCCCAACTGCTCCAGGTGCACCCTATAAGTGGCTGACCCTGCGCTCTGACCCCAAGCTTCTCTCTCCCTGTCTGTGTCTGTGTCTCATGGAGAGCAAGCTGGGGTATGTGAAAAGACAAAGTCCTAATGCAAGAAATTGTATAGGGCTAATAAAGTGATGTTATGTTATGTTATATAGGCGACAGTACCATATGTTGCTGTCAGGTTATGAACCCATAAAATGTCATTGAAACAGTGAAGGAATACACTTCTATTGGATGCACAGTGAGCTGGCTTTTTTGTGACTGCAGACAGTTCATCGCTGGCAATCAAAGTTTTAAACTGGTGATAGTTACCTATTCTTAATTCAGTCTGAAAAACTAAACAACACAGCAAACTTAGTGCAGACACCAATTTGCAACCATTAGACAATACTTAACCTCACCTAATTTGACAAAGGTGTGCGTTTGGCAGTTCAGACAAAATACATTGTTTTCAGTAGCCATTCTGTTATGCAACAATAACAAATATTGGCTCTTCTCCTTTATATTCTTCCTCATTTTTTAAAGGGCTGTCTTTTTCACCCTGATATCCTTTAGAAAAGGCAGCCTTCTGGCAGGATAACACCAGGTTCTCAGTGAAAAATAATTCTTGTTTCATTTGAAGCTGAATGTTGCTGTGCTTTCTGTGAAGCAGAGCTTTAGCAGATATTGATTTCTTATCCCCGGAGTCCTGGGTCTCTTTGTGGTGGAGAACTGAATCAGCAGCGACAATTTTAATTGTGAGCATCTGACTGGAGTGATTTACATAATGAATAGCACATAACGCCTTTTAAAATACAGCATATAGATGTAAATAAGTATTTGTCCAGTGCAGTATAAATATCCTTACTCTCTGTCCACTGTATGTTCTTTTCCCTAAGCAACTGTCTGTATGTCAGCGACTGGGGAGAAAGAGGCTCTAGTAATATATTGCCTATAGTAAGTCTTATGATAGTAGATATTGATCAACTCTGTTTCTAACTGTTATAAATTATAATCACTAGCCATTAAATCCTAAGGTTAAACTCCCTCATCACTTTAGAAAATAAAAAAAGAGTGACTTTTGTGGGCTATTACAGAATTCCCATCTGAAAATGGAGCCAAAATAATACATAAATACTGTTATACTGCAGGGAAGCTGACCTCTGAATGTCATCTGTCAGCTGGGAAGGAGGAACCAGCCCAGGGGGGTCTCCAGCAGAGAGGTGGAAATGAGCAAGACTCCGCTACCGAGATTCTTCTGCACAGAGTCCTGACAGTTCCATCTTCATTTTCTCTGCTAGCTTGCAAATTGGTAGCCCTCTTCTACCTGTCATTTTAATTACTACGTTTAATTAAGCAATTGTGTTGTCTCTAACAAATGACAGACTATCCTACTATTAAGCATCTGAAATAAAACTAGACGAGACATGTGCTCCTTAAAGGAGAGCACTTCTCATTCAGGATTACAGGGTGTTTATGTCATCTTTTGTTTAAAGGGCTTAATACAGAATGAAGATCCCAATTTACTCCTTGCAGTGCTAGTTTATTTGTCTTAATGTGAATCTAAAGAGTTTCACCTGCCACAGGCACAGAGAAGTAAAGGACCAATTTACCTCTGCCTGTTAAAATCTTTCTTAACAGCAAATATATCGGAGCACGGTCCCTTTCAATACCGGTGCACAGCAAATGCTCATGTTAGAGAAACTAACCATCAGCAGCTGAAAATGAGAACCATGCACTTTCTGCAGCTTATCCTCTACACAGTAGTAAGAGAAGCGATGTTATAGAACAATACTGTATACTTACCTCTGCGAGACAGCATTTCAACACTGCAAGACAGCAACTGAGTCAGTGGATTTTTGGTATGTTCTGGGTAATGCAATTACTAACATGGCCTGAACCTGCTCATCGATGAAGCTGTTGCCCCTCAGTCATTTCATCTGGATTGCAGTACACACCAAACCGTCTGCATGCGTGTCAGTCTTGCGCATGGTAATCAGTTTTACCGGGATTCCAGTCTGGATTCTGTCTATCGGAATCCAATCTGCAGTGTCATCTGATTGCTCCTATTCCCCAGCTACTCAGTGCAATTCCTTTGCACTCAACCATCAGCTG
This sequence comes from Lepisosteus oculatus, assembly GCF_040954835.1. Taxonomy (NCBI): domain Eukaryota; kingdom Metazoa; phylum Chordata; class Actinopteri; order Semionotiformes; family Lepisosteidae; genus Lepisosteus; species Lepisosteus oculatus. The sequence continues at coordinate 75,830,855 of NC_090696.1, forward strand.
TGTAAAGTGGCTTTCCCACAGGAAACAGAAAACGAATTGTCAGTGAGCTCTGCTGTGGTGATGGGTTAGCTAGGCTGCAGAAAAAGCAAAGGCTCAGATCTCTGACAGTTTACGGATCCTGCAGTAAGGGCTCAGCTAGAGGAGCTGGTGGAGTCACAAGTATAGGGAAAAAAAGGCCAAAAGAAATGCTTACAGTAACAAAAGCCGTCTTTGTGTTGTTCTGTTTTGCAAATACTGTAAGCTGAATTAGCTTAGCACAGCGCTAAACCAATCAGGGTTTTGGGGCTTCTGAGAAGGTCTAGTAATCAGCATTAGATCGAGGCAGATGGGAATGACAGAATATATTAGTGAGGTTATTAACAGTGGCGAGCTGCTCAGTTACAAGTGTGATTGAGTAATCCATCCTAGACTGGGTTCAGACACTGAAGCGATTGAGCAGTACCATTTTTGAGTTAAGCAATTCCTGAGCAAAATGTTGCTGTTTGCCAATAAAAAGGGAACTGTGTTATTGACTTTTATTATTCTTTTTTTTTTACAAGAACCATACTACATCATAAAAACTCTCAAGTGAAATAGCCTTGGGCCCTGATTGAATATGTTCATAATCACTCAGAGTATTGAATTTTCTGAATGCAAAATGTCATAATTTGTAGAAAATTAAGCAAACCTAAGTGACCCATGACATGGGGCACAGATTCGTAAACAGTATGAGTAGGATCAAGGCAGTTCTCACAGTCTGTCAGAAGTGGCAGCTGATTAACATCTTGTTTTTGAAACTCGTGTTCTGCAGAGGTGCCTTCTGACAGACCTCTAAAACCTGCATCCCAGGAAAAGGTGCCAGGGGACAAAGTGAAAGCATGTTAGGTCTGAAATGACCTTCAGCTGCTCAAATATGTATACTGTATATTCAGTTCTGCACAGCTGTCTTAATCCGATGATTCTTGAACCAGTAAACATAACCAAACAGTCATAGCCGATCGTAACCAACCAGTTGTGGATAAATAATTAAGTCGGTCAAACCTAAGAGCATCAGTAGAGAATACAGGCTGAAATCAAATTTAGAGATAAAGTAGAGTAGAGAAACAGTGTTAAAGTAGAGATAAGGGATATACAGTAACAACTAGAAGTGAGAGCAGAAGAGATTGGGCTATGAGAGGATTATCTCCTTCATAGACCAGGAATACAGAACCTCCAGGTATCTGAGCACTGAAAAGACTGGCTTAAGGCTTTAAATAAAGGACTGTTCTTTTATACCTGTGGAAATACTGGTTTATTCACCAAACAAAAAGAAATACCTCATTTTGTAAGTGTTGCATAATTTTAGCACCTGTTTTAGACTTAAATTTAGTACTGAGTAGGATTATGTACTTCATAAAACAGGGTTTTCCTCTTTTCGTTATACAGCATTCGTGCCTCCATTGCAAGGTGGAGTTATATATTCCCTTGTCAACTGAAGGTAAAAACTCGTCATTCACAGGAGCGGTCAGGGTTCTGGACTTACACCTGGACGTCTGTGGGTTCCACTCCCAGGTGAGACACTGCCATTGAGCCCTTGAGTTAGATACTCCACCTGAATTGCTCTGGTAAAAAAGCCCACTGTATAAATGGACGCAAATACAAGCTGCTTTGTATAAAAGTGTTAGACAAATAAATAAGTGCTCTGAACACCATGTGCATTTTATTATTAATCAATGGTTTGTTTTTTAACATTGCAGCCTGTTGACTTTTGTAGACAAATATTGCACTATACTGTGCAAAGAAAAGAAAATGTGCCAAAATGTGTACAGTACCTCAGTATTGCCTGACTATGAGGGATGTACTGTATAACTCAATGTTTATAAATTTGCTTGCAACCAATAAAGGATCTGATATCAATTTAATTTGACTTACAATTGTAACCTCCCCCTTCATTTCTTCTATGGAATTATTCGCAGTCCCTTTTACTCATGACAATATAATATGTTATATAGAATATTTATACATACTGTTAGACAGTATGCAGTGGACTACTGTACATCTATGTCATGAAAAGGTTGGGAATAATCGTGCTATTTGAACACAACAGCTCATTCCAATCATTTTGAAAAACCCTCTGCAGAATGATCAATATAATATATCGTAACATGTCTGGATGATTCATTGCCATTTGTTACAATTGGATATGTAAGAAACCACAAACTGAGAACCCGACCTGAACCTAAAATGTTCCATTTTCAAAAGGTCCAGACTTCTCAGTTGTACGGTAATGAATAGGTTTCTTTCAAATTGTTAAAAAGATCATATCGAGAAGATCAGAAATTAACAGATGTATTGTGAAATTAAATTTAACGTAACATGGACAGTGACAAAATACAAATGTGAAGACATTTGGTGAAGGACAAAAAGTAACTGTGGAGCATACAGTTTCTAAACACAGTGATATACTGTAAAACGCTATAGACTACTCACTGTAAAATATCTTTACCTAATTTGATCACTCTACATTTACAGCTTCATGGTAATAACCCGTATTGAACTAATCTGTAGGGAAGCAGTGGCTGGGCCCTGACTCTGGTTCAGCAAACAGGAGGCTTGAATCCCAAGTGGGACGCTGCTGTGCTGTACCCTTGAGCAAGGTCTGTGTGAATTACGTTTTTACGAAAACTCTGAAAGCTCAGAAATGGTGCCCTTTAAGGAGGCTGAATGTTAAATTTAATACCACTGCGGTTTCAGAGTTTCTTAGACTGCAGTTTAGCAGCATTTATCAAATTACAGCTCTAAAAGCCTGTGTCTTTCAATATGCTGAGAGAGAGTGGGGGAGTATCAGTGCAGAAGGAACTTAGGTAAAGCATGGCTTTGTGTAGGTGGATTTCTTGCATAACACCATCACAGTACTTTAGAAAAAAAAAAACATTTACAGAGTTTGTTTTAACCTTTTGTAGCATCGGTTTTATTTCAACATTTAAAAAGAAGTACTTCCAGAAAGAGATTTCGAGAAACATCCGACAGTAAAGTAAATTACAGTACATAACATTCAGGATATGTGCCAGAAGTAAATCGCACATGATCATTTAATTTTGGTTCACATTTCTTAAAGGTTCGCTCACTTGTCAGATCAAAGGGCCTACGAATATGGCTTTTGTGAAGTATTTGATTCTGCCTGGAGGAGCCCAGGCTCCTGGGCACACTTAGCAATGACGTAAGGGACAGCGGTGCTTATAAGGATCAATTCTATGACTGAACCGTGGATGTATCCCTTTCAACCTGACCTTTCAAAATTGCTCTTCACAGGCCCCCCTGCAGAGCCTGGCTCAAAGTCCTGGAAGGTTCACTGCTCTCCCCACGTGACCTCTGACCCAGAGTTCCCCTCTTGTGCTGTTTTTAACACACTTTCGATAAATAGGTCTGACAGCTAAAAGCCCTGCTAGTTCACCTGAAGCGCCGTCACTGTGTTTTACACAAGAGAAGTACAACACAAGACCATCCTGCTGTACTGCAGTAAACACGCCTGTCAAAGATTTATCGTGGTGTGCTGTGGTGCGCCGTGTTCCACTCATGCTGACATTGGCAGTCCAACAGGTGGTGCTGTTCCCTCTGGATCAGAAGTTTCAAAACCATTGGACTCAGCTAGGCTGTGCTGTAGGAGGTGTCCAACTGAAATATTAAACCAAGGGTTATGATTGCTATTAAAAGACCCCATGGTACTTTTCAAAAGAGCAAGGTGTTAAGTGCAATATCCCGGCTCAATTGTACTTTGGGTTTTTGCAATGTAGCCTCCCTAAAGCTCCCCTTGTAATTAAATCGGTGGAGCTTCACCTCCACCTAATTTACTATGTTTAGTGGGTCTAAATGGCTCCTAACAGCTGTTGTGCATCAAAGACACAGTAAAACAGCATTTTATTGCGTGACTCTAGGTTCAGCTTTGAAAGCTGTGGAATAAAGTTTATTTTTCAGATTAAAAAATACACCCATCTGAAGTGTTGCTTAAGAGAGAGCTGTTTAAGAGAAAAGAAAAGTCTTAGATCACATTATCAGCTGCTGTTTGATTTTATTTTGCACTATGAAGCTGCATATGAACTAGTGTGAAGTGCACCACAAGACAGATGCTATTACATCTTTCTGAAGCAGCCCAAAATCTCTGTGCAGTGATCCATGGAAGGTATTATTTACTGAACCATGACACAAAGTCACCTGTACAAAAGTGCTGTGAAGTGCAAGACAAATTATGATATTTTTAGCCATTGATGTCTTGTATAATCCACTTATTGTACATAATAACCAACACCAAGTTTGAAAAGTCTGGTTGTGAATTACTTTATAATATTGCTCCAAGACCAAGAAATACATACCCATAATTATTTTGCTGTTAGTTTAGTCAGTCCAATGCCAGATACACTAGGTTAGTTAGGGTTAACATGATGCTGTAATATAAACTATGTATTTTAAAATCATTTTTTATTTTTCTTCTGACATTTTGAATGTGGTACATGCAACTAAATTCAGCTTATTTGCATTTTAATATGAAAGGATCTTGGCATGTACTGTAGGACACTTTGCAGATTCAAGAGAGTCAATTTTAAAAGTGAAGAAGTGACTACGTATTCACAACTCAAGGAAAAAGCACTAATGAAATGGGTGGTAGTTGTGATGGAGTTTTCCTTGTTCACCAACAAACAAATACATACTTGAAACATAGAAATAAAAAAAGAACTTATAAAATGCTACAGGTTATAGAGGTATATGCACTTATGTACATTAAAATATGGAACAGAGATGAAAATCAGACACTAAGTGAAACAGAATGTTTAAGGAGCCTGTTTTGCTGTCTTTCCATTGACATCCAGAATTTGAACTTGGGCTATATGCAGTACCAGAGTGCAGGAGCATTGATGTGCTCTTCAACCATATCATGATGGATTCTGACAAGCAACAGACAACAAGGTCATTTTCATCCTTCAGCTCAGAGACCATTACCAGTAAATCACCAATACATAGAGCTTCCACTGCCATGAAAGACTCAAAATCATTATGTACAGTAGATATAAATAGATATATCTGTCTTTTTATTTGTCTAAGCTTCTTCTTCTTCTTATGTTAAAAATAACAATAATTAAAAATGGTTGGAGTTTATATCATTATGGTCAGTTTTCCATTTGGATGTGTTTGTCTGCAAGGGGGGCGTGGAGGGTAAAATGCTGCCTTGCAGTGTTGGGGCCCTGGGTGCTGCCTGTGTGGAGTTTTGCACGTTCTCCCCACGTTTGCATGGGTTGCAGTGCAGTTGGCCTGTCTAGGGTGTCACCCTGCCTTGTGCCTGTTGCTGGCATGGAAAGCCTCTGGCTCTCCTTTACGGGATAATTGATGATTTATGAGTTAGAAAATGGATGAATTTTTTTTTTGCTCCTCTCTGTTTTAAAAGGCTATACCACTACAAACAGCCTGGATCACTAGCCTCATAAAAACATTTTGCTAGACCTCGGCAGTTCCCTTACCAATATGGCACCCGCCTCACCAGCATCAGGTATGATCCCCCTAAGATATGAAAATGGCTGAAGTGTCACCTGGCCTAAGAGAACGCCCTGGGAGTAACTGATCCCAGCAGCCCTGAAAACTCCAGTTCTTCCCGCTCTGTGATGAAAGCCTACCAGCAATGCTATGGGTGGGGTTCCAGTAGTCCACCCAATGCCAAACAACCTGGGATTCCTTCAGGTCTGAAGAGCTCATGTTTTGGCTGCTTACTTCACACGTCTCACTGAACTCGTGGCTAGTGCGTCAGTCCTCAGACAGACAGAAGGTCCAGTATGATATCAGATAGCCTCTCCTCCAGCCAGCAGCTTCTTACTCCGTAGATCAAATACTTCTCCAGGAGTTCAACGTGTATTTCGCAACCACATCAAGGACGTATTCCGTATCTGCGGCACTCCGTTCCAGCTGAAATTAGGAAAGCTGAAATGATTTAGTTTGAATTGAAAAATAAAATGAAATATTTTTTTGTAGAACCGGTTGGTACTGTAGCTGAAGAATACTGGCCCCTGGGCTTTTACTGTCCTGTCTTTACTATCCCATTATTCGTCCAGCAGGGATGCTTTGAAATGCCTCTGGCAGCGAAGGGGAACTATATACCGGATATAAAAATAAAAACATTTGTATTGCTTTGTACCTCTGTGGCCGTCCTGAAATTAAAGTCATCTCAGCCCCTGCTGATTCTTTCTATCAATTACGTTGGTTGTTGCTTAGGAACATAACAATGGCTCATAAAGGCATATAATTTCAGATGGCTGTTATATCTCGCGTAAAGCTCCTAACTGCATGCCTTTATGGAGCTTTGACTATACGCTCTCAGACGAGTTTTTCAGATCATTCCTAATAAATTAGAAACACAGCACTCATTACCATTTTTTCCAGTATCTAATTTAGACTATTTTTTGTAGGAATCATGTCATGGCAATTAGAAAACAAATTGTTAGAAATGAGGAGTTAATTCAAATCAAATCTGCAATATTTTAATAAGGTTATCAATTAGAAAAACCTCCTTCCATTACATAAGCAGACACCACTTTCATATAAAAATAAAAACACCACTTATGTGTTAAAATCCAATAGCATTTACACCTCTGTACTTGTGGGCAGCTGGTGTTGATCTGCAGGAAATAGCCTGAAGCCTGACTATAATGCAGCTGTTGTGATGAGATTGTAGCAGAGTCACAAATATGACACATCCAGCTTCTGTCTAAGTCATCCAGGCTCATACAGTAGGTCCTGATATCCAGATAGCTCAGAGTGCTGTACGCACTGTCGAAACAAACAGTTCATTGCACATCCTCATATTGAAGGTCATTGAAATCTGTAAGTACTTTTAATTACACAAAAACGAAGAAAATGTGAAATCAGAAACGATGTAATAGTAATGCATTTCTAACAGCTGTCACACTGGCTGGAAGAAAAGGCTGTCCATGTGATAGGTACAAAGACGATCAATATGGCAGAACTCCCGTTAGTGTCTGTTGGCATCCATCCACCAATGTGCTGACATTGTCACTCAGTCCAGGCACTGTCCTCCTCAGTCACTTGTGAAAAGCAAATGGCATTAATATTTACAAGAGTTCTACTTCATGTTACAGTAAAAACTGCTTGTCAGTCAGTCAAACAATTGCACATACAGTCAGGCCAACTGTAAACTACGGCAGCTGCCCTTCTCAATTCTAATCACATCCTATTGGTTTGGTATGAAGCAGGATAACAAGCATTAATTTATTAATTAATTACAGGTATGTTTGCACTGACAGGGAAATTACCATCTCCTGTCATTTGCAATTTCATGAAGTCTGGAGGCTTGCTCAAGGGACAGGCCTCCTTGAGAGGACGCAAATACTTCTAAAAGAGGCCTTAAATTTACTTTGATGTAAAGCTTCATGAACACCTCTTCCCATGAGGTCTGACTAAATTCACATTTCCAGCCTACTGGTTTGATATTTGCGTCACGCAGCCTCCTGGAAGAATCAAAGTTAATAAAAAAAACAAACCAAGCACAAAAAGAAGTTCCACAAATATCCCCAGACACATATTTCTCCCCAACAGGGATGAGATATTGATCTTTTGCTTTCTTGTTTAGTTTGTTATTGGCTTATTAACCGTGATTATTTGATTTCTTTTTCTCCAGATCTCATGTTTAATATTGGAATAAACCGATCAAAATCGCTGGGTGCTGTGAGATTAGTTATTGGCGTGGCGTCACGTGTTCAATTGTGTTACTGACCTTTGACCTGGTCTTTGGATCAATCCAGCCCCCCAGGTGGCACGTTCTACCCGATTAACAGCCGACATCCCTGGGAAGGGGCAGGGACAGTACTCAGCTTGCTTATCTTGATATGTCTGCTGATTCTCTTCCATCGGCCCAACAGCCAGTGAAGGCAGTCCTTGTTGTGGCAGAGGAAGAAGGGAAGGAGGTCGGAGACACGTACAGTAAGCGTCCTGTCAAATCACGAAATGTCCCCGCCTACTATCCCTGCACAGAACCTGCACAGGGGGAGAAGGTAGAACTTTCTCTCGGAAAGGTGCAATAAAAAAAGACAAACAAGATGGTGGGGTGTATAGATAAACACATTGAAAATAAATGGAAGGGTGTCATATTGAAATTCTCTAATCCACTGCTAACACCTTATTTATTATAGAATACTGTGTGCAATTGTGGTCACCCTGTTATTAAAAGATACCGCTGCTCTGGAATCAGCTCGGGGAAGAGCCGTCAGACGCAATCTAAGGGAATGTCGTACACTGATAGGCTCAAGGATCGGTATCTCGTCCTGTGTTTCGTGTTCAAGAATTCGACAACGGCCTGGACAATGTCCGGCCCCTGGACGTCATCTTCAGAATCGCCAGCGAGAGAGGACACACGTGGAAACCACGGAGAAGTGGACTTAAGGACATAAGAAGGATCTCAAACGAGAGGGGGAGCACGTCAGTTCTTCACCGCAAAGGGAGGTGGGATCATGGCCCAAGGCATCCGGCCATCTTGCCGAAGCTGATACCCAGGCTCGTTTCGAGCGACAGCCGGACGAGAGCCTCACATCAATTAGCGGCTAGCAGCCAGACTAGCCGCATGGGCTGCATGGCCTCCTCTCGTCTGAAGCCTTCCTGCTTTTCTTACCGTTGTGCGCGTGCCACGGGCTCGGAGGCGCCGGGAGACCCACAGGGGCTGTTCTCGTGCCGCGGGCCGAGGAGAACCCCGACCGAATCCCGGCTCACCAGAAGCTGTTACGGTACCAGCTGGTCCTAACTAACCCCTCATTACCCAGTTTCCCTCACACACCCCTCCCTTCGCTCTTTAAACCCTCGGCTCACCCGGTAACATCGCTCGGTATTAGGAATCCATCCGCCACCTGAGCTTGCAACGTCCTCGACCCTCTGGCTCCCGAAATACAGACCTTTCTAGCCCTGGACCTCAACAACCCTTTCGTCTCGCCCCTTTTTGGGATTGTTTGCCTCTCGGCCTCCTCCAGACGGACCGCGACCTCTAGCCCTGAGCTACCGAGCACTCTGCTGCCTCGCTCCTCTCGGGCTCGTAGCCATCGGGCTCTCTCAGCAACCTGCACGGGGCTCAGACCTGCTCGTTGGCTTACAGAAGCCCGATGGTGCAGGACTTGGCCAGTAGCACACTGGCCCCTGGGGAGCCCCTGGCATGGCTGGCACAAACCCAGGGGCTGCAGACAATGGCGCCCAGCCTGCTCTCTGGATGAAACCGCCGGGGAGCCCCTCCTGGTCCACATCAAACTGAAAGTCTCTTCTTCTACTGTCGCTGAACCAGGACCTATAAATTGTTGTATTTTGAAACCAGGGCACAGAGGAGTTTTCCGAACTTTGTGTTCTTCTCTTTCTCATGGACTCTGTGAGCTGGAAGTCTGTCCGAGGGGGAAGAGTTCTCTTCAGAGGATTACGTGAGATTACAGGCACTTCTTTAGTGATTATTTAATTTCTTATTTTAGAATTCCAAGTCAGAAGTCAGTCTTTTTTTCAGTTCATTTTTCAGTATTTTTTAAGTAGTGCAGAAAAGGCCATCTATAACGATATCCATAACAACGATGTTTACATATACATTCAGTATAGAAGAGAGAAAAATAGAGATTGTGGCACACTTGATGTCATATTGCATCTTGATACATAAAACACCGCCGTGTAAGTTTTACCAACCGCCTCCGGTGAACCGAAAGCCTACTTAGTTCGCAACTATGGATATTGGAGAGATTAATCCCATCAAAACTAAAAAACATGCTAGGTACTTTTACACAATACTCGATTTCCAAAATTTCATATTAGAAACATAAATGGTGTCTCGGGAGGTGGTTTAGTTTAGAATTTGAAAAAAAAAACCTCAACATTATTATATCATATACCATATTATACCAACCTTATCTAGGTTTTGAATTATTTTATACTTTTTCACTTCAGGTTTTGAATTGTTTTATTAATAGGACTCGGGCTCCATCTGCTGGGACTACCTGTGCACTACAGGTAGTAGACAATATTCCATTTAGTTTTCCTTTTTGTATTGCGCAGTATTTACTCCTCTGAATGAAAACCCGTAGTTTGTTTTCAGTTTGTTCATTTTACATATCTCTTACGGGAAGTGAGCTCAATGCATGCACTGCAATGGAGTCGAATAAACATTGCGAAGTGTTCGACATGAACAGCCGCTGACACACAGTACAAATCCCACTTTGTCCGAGAAACCCTGCTGCAATAGCGCCACCTGCTGGTAAGGAAAATCTCCCAGCCTGCACCGCAGCTTCCAAAGCACTCTCACGTGAAAACTTGTCATAGGGCGGTAAGAGGCATAAAGGGCACGAGACCTTCCATTCTCACAATAAACATGACACAGATGTTTGTGTAAGCATCTTTTTGCAAAAAAATAAATAAATTAAAAAGGCACTCAATTCTTGATTTTTAGAAAAAAAAAAGATGTTTGCAGTCAATAGGTGTACACAAGACTTCTACTGTATCTTCATGTTCTGCTTGAGCATCATAAAATGTTCAGTTCATGAGAATATTTTTTTTGTGGAAAAAGGTCAAAACTCTTGCTCATTTTGATTGTTATGAGTAGACACTATTATGTGCACAGTACACATTGACACCTGAAGAAGGCTCCACGGCCGAAACGTTGTGTTCTCTTTCTTCTTTTTTTCAGCATGGAATAAACCTATTACTTGTTCCTGGACACTATTATGTAGTTCAGGTGGGCAGCTGCGTCAGCATGTGTAGGCTGCAAAGGAAAAGGTAATAACAAGTAATTGCTCACTCCTGAAGAAGGCTCCACAGCCGAAACGTTGTGTTTTCTTTCTTCTTCTTTTTTTCCAGCATGGAGTAAACCTATTACTTGTTCCTTTGACACTATTATGTGTGCATTTAAAAACACTGACATTCCCATGCAATCTGCTCTTTACACTGACGCTGCAGGAGGTTCTGTTTGTTTCCTGTGTCATGACATGCACATGCACAGACACAATTTCCTTTAGGGATATATGTGATACTGTGTGAGTTGGATAGTTCTCAATGAGCAGCATTTAAAGCTAATCTGTTATTCATCGTGGGGTTCTTTTAAATCGTTCGCCGGTCATTCACAGATAACCTTAAATTGATTCATGTTCACATTCAAAGAGCTTCCTGTTAGTTTAAAAATGCCAGTGTACCAGTGAAGGCAGCAGCCAAGGAACTCAAGGCCAAGCTGGAAAAAGACCACAGTGAACACACACCTACCTTACCCTGAGGAGCCTGTGTCTCAGGGGAAAGACCACAAAAAAGGAAAAGAGAATCATCATTTGTGATATTCATTTTTGCTTATTTAAAGTTAATAATTCAGCCATAATTCCATTAATCTCAGTCATACAATTTGCTTTACCCTGTATTCTGCTACGGCATCAACGCCTTTTTACATCTTATTTGCATCCCAACACAGTCCTTGACAGCAGGTTTTGATGCTTGTCAGGCGTTTTTATCAAGTACAAGTAATGGGTTTATTCCATGCTGAAAAGAGAAGAAAGAAAACAACGTTTCAGCTGTGGAGCATACAGATGTTGTCGTTTTTATCAAGAGTTCACTGTCTGAATTTACCAGTATTAATGACAGCTGGTTTACTGTGCCTTGGCTTCACAGGGTAAGAACATTTAACATCTCCTATAGTGTTGGCACGTCTCCTAGCATTATACGAGACAAATGTCTGTGTACAGTAGGACACCCCTGATGTTACCAGTGGTTACCAGTTTAATTCAGCATAAATTACACTTAACGTACGTACTGTACAGTATGGATGTGCAAAAATCAGGAAAACGACACGAACAAATTATCTGCATTCCTGAACCTGAAAGGACAATCTAACAAAATTCCAGAAGAAAGGACACAATCCAATGTTCTTTAGTGGAGGACTCAACAGAAAGATTTATCCGTTAAAAATTAGAGCACCTCATCTAACATTTCCATAAAACGCTATTTGCGAACAGAAATGTATTTTTTTCTCTCTAAGGCCCCTTTCCTATTGTCTGACAGCCCGGAGATTTTTCAAGAAATCTAGACGTGGTCAATCAGTACAGAAGCACAAGAGGAGCGGCCTGTCTCAACAATGGAAGTGTTTGTATTGAACACTCACCCTGGGATTCAAAGAGGATGCAGAAGCGCGTTTTTCTGCAGTTTCTACTTGCATTTAAAAATACCACTCGCTCTCACTCGACCAAGAAATGAAACTTTTCAAGTACAGATGGGCGAAGAATGTAGAAGTAAAACTTCTGTTGTGCTGTAGGAATTTCCTCAAGTCCACCCTTGAAAAAACAATTGATGGATACAGTGCAGTAAGACAGGTAGCCTTTTTGATTCTGACTACACATCCCTGCAGAGACTGCTGCGAGTAGCTGGTAGCTGGTGCTACATGTACTGCAAGTGGGCACTTTCAGCTGACTCAGCTTAAACACATTTTTACACATCTGTCACGTATTTCTGAGTTAAGAGGATCAGAGCTTAGCAGTGGAGCTGAACACATTTTTGATTCATTTTGCATTTAGCATAAGGAAACTGCCGATAACCCAGTAATAATGATATAATTAATTTGACATACTGTATATTACAGTGGGCTTACTCCAAAGTACTCCATGCATTCCAAATTTGTGGCACACCCTCTTCCCTGTGAAATTTGCATTATTCACATCTGAGAGATGCCTCTGTACCCCAAGCTGAAACAGTAATAGATCTAGGAAATTGTTTATCCCCCTCTGTAATTTCACTTTTGAGTAATGTAAAATAATTATCCCTTTTATTATAGTTTTCATAGGGTGCGCTCCTGAAATTGTATTTGCCCTGACCTCTTTGTTGGTGATGGTTGTTGTGTTGTATGGTTGCTGCAAAACAGACTTTCCCTGTGGGGTGATGATAAAGTTTGAATGTGCAATTTGCAATTAAAGTCTTAATAAGTCACAGGAGACCACTTGTTTATTCTGATGTTTACACTGGACTGAGTAGAGATACAGTAGAGATACTGATGGAAAAAAGAAGCGCAACACCTCCTCCTCCACACTCTGGCCCTCCCGTCTGCGTGGGACAGGCTGAAGAGGGACTCATCTGTGAAGAGGACCTGATGCCACTGCTGACGAGTCCATCGCAGCCTCTGTCTGGCCCAAGCCAGTCAGGGTGACGTCTAGGAGGTGTGAGCAGAGGGCCTCTGACAGGTCGCCTTGCTCTAAGGCCAGCTGCATGGAGCCTCACTGTCCTGTCACTGATGGGGGCATTGTGTCTGCTGGCAGTTTCAGCAGCGGTACAGGTGGCAGATCTGAAACGATCTCTCAGATGGACCAGTCTGATGAGTCGGTCCTGCTCTGGTGTGGTCACTCGAGGGCGACCGGATCTTGGACGGTCATCTGTCCTGCCGATCTGCTGAAACCTTCTCTGCAGTCGGGACACAGTGGAGCGGATTACTCCATAGTGTCTGGCAAGACTGGCACACGACATGCCTGCCTGCACCTTGCCAATGGCCCTCTTCCCTGTTTCTGTGGCGAAATGAGTACAGCTTTCCCCCTGCTCCCAGCATGCACAGAGCCACTCTCTAGACAGCGCCAGCGCGTAACTCTGTCACACCCACAGAGCCTAAGAAAATACGTACTTTATATACCCGACTAAAGTGCTGATTCCGCTTTCACCTCTACAGCAGCGGGCTTAGATATGGCAAATGTTCAGTTCCTGTGCAGACAGTCAGGATCTGCTTGCTCACTGATCCTCTTTCACCCCGCATCGGATCAGCAGGGATCTGGCACTACTAACGATCCTGTGATCATTATTAATAACAGCTTTGCGTGTTTTAAATCCGCATGCACTGGACAGTGAGAACTTTGAGCTCTACTCCTGTAAGAGCAGTTCTTCTTATCTCGGGTCCACTTTGTCATGTCAGTGTGTGCCAGAATGAGGAACTGTGGCTCGCTTGCTGGTGAGATCAGAGGTTGGCCCTAGTTCCTGCTGGCCCTGGTTATTTGCGACGCTGGTCTCGGCTTGGCTTGGCTGGAGAGTTTCCCGAGTTAGGGAGTCGGTTAAATGGAAGCCTAACGTACTGATAAACAACAAGTACGATAGAGATAACAAGCCTTAACAACATCCTCAGAACACTAACATATCGACAACACCTGTGGTTCTGAAAACGTTTGATGGTTTATCGCGGTCTTTAGCACTAAGCAGAAAAAAATAAAGCTTAGTTGAGAAGACAAGGATACAGTAAATGGCAGTTATTTCGCTCGCCATATTTTGTTAGCCCTTGAAATCCCCAGAAAAGGGTGAAGGCGGAATCAGCAGACAGGACTGGAGACACAACTACAGTATTGCCGGCCTACTGTCCCATACAGTGTAACAAGAGCAAAGGGAATGTCACGAATTTTAGATGGATGCTTTAGAAGGTGTCGATGTGCATATGGCTACGAGAATTTCGCTTCTGAACATTTGCAAAACGGACGTAGAAAAGGGAAATTAAAAAAAAAACGGACGGGACAATAGGAATTAGCCTATTTTCTAATGCACAGCTAAAATGTTTAATCATGTCTCTTAACTCTTATCCTAAGGTTGCGTATCGGGGTTCTTCAGCACTGCCGTTTAATTAGGGTGACCAAACTGTTTTTTGGTTTTCAAAAAAGAGGACGGGGGGATTTAATCGACACTCGACACATGCCTCCGAAGTAATGAATCTTTATTACTTTTTCTAATTAAAAAAATCAATTTAAATTCTCTAGTTTTTATTAAACTTCTTAGTAAACTTTTGAACAGTTGCAGGGTTGCTATTTCTCTTCCATAACGGCAAACAAGGGAGAAAAAAACAAGAATATAGCCCTATTTTAAACTTAGTTGTTTTTTTTTCATTTTAACACAACAAAAGTCTTAACATCTGAGGAAACAACGAAGCTGTCATAGCTTAGGAGAAGTCCTCATTGTTTGCGAAAATTAACAATTTTAACTAAACATTTTGAAATATAATGAAACAAGTTAAACATCGTTATTTCCCATGGCCACAAAACGGCCACACACACACAAACCCTTTTCAAGCTACTGTACGCTGCGTGTAAATTCTGAGTAACGACCAAAACAAAATCCCGGACAATTTTTTAACTTTTATAAATCCCTTTTATAAATATCGGACCGATATTTTAGGTCTAAAAAAGAGGATGTCTGGTCACCCTCGTTTAATACAATATTTTTAGACAATTTGTAGCGAAGCCACGGTACTCCGGTACTTCACAGGACCTGCGTAACTGAAGCGCATCCGAGATCGGGTACGAATATACAGCAACGCAGTGAAGTTTTTTAACTTTTGATATTTTACACTACATCATAGAAGCAGGGATCTCTGGTGCCCAAAAGTGCCAAGTCCGGCTCCGCCCGCTTTCTAAATACTGAGTCACAGGCGGTTGAAAGCTTGAAGCAAATTTCACTCGCAGGAGAAGAGTGATTCTCGTTTCCAGAGGTAAGTGCAGAGCTTCCTGTTTTTTGCTTTGGCATTCCAGAACAAGAGACGAAAAACGTGGAAGCGAGGGGTCGTGTTTGTTTTAATAGGAAAATTGTTTTAGGCCTCGACTGGGATAACGAAAACAAATTTTTGTCGGCATACAGTAGCCTGCTCAGTTTGCATTTGTTACCCCAGGCTAACAAGTTTCCGTGCGCCGCAGCTAAAGATATTAAAATAAGAGCTGTTTTTTTACTTTCTCAGAATGGGGTGGGGATGCTTAAAAATGTAAAAATAACCTATTTCGATTGCATTTGTTTTCAATAAAAAACGAAAATACCCAGCTTCGTAGGGTCATTTTGAACCGAGCTGAACTAGTTGTGTTGCTGTCGTTATTTTTTTTTTGTGCAGTAGTATTAATACTGATTTTAGAAGTTTTGTGATGATGGGGGGGATTAACGATGTCTATTTTATTGTTTCTTTAAAACCCCAGACATTACGGCGCTGCGTCTGTTACAAAGTGTTTGGTCTGTTGCTTGCCGGGCAACAGAAAAATATGATGATGAAAACAAAAGCGTCCGGAAGCAATATAAGTGCTTTTGGATTCCGATGACGTACAGTATAATGAAGCATTGTTAAAAGCAGTCCTTTCTTGTACTAATTATTGTAAAGATTTACAGGAGGTTATTTCTGCCCTGGTGTCAATAACGTTGACTATATTCGTAAAGTTTTTATTTGATATCATTGATTAGGTGCTACTCTGAAAATTCGCGAAAGTTAACAGCAGCTGTACACAGCGGTTAGGGCTGCTGCCACCTCACAGCTCTTGAGTTCTGCGTTTGACTGTGGTTTAGGAAACCTTGGGTTGAGCTCGACTGTTCTCTCATGTATGTCCGAGTTTGGTTTCTTCCCTCCTCCCAAAGGCAGGTGGTGTTTCTAAAGTGTGCTTTGCAAAACACCGCTGTCACATTCCTGGCAGCAATTCTGCCTTGCACTACAGGCTTCTACGATTGACTCTGGGACCCTGCAACTCTGACCAGGAAGATACTGCTTTCTGATAATAGGTGGACACAAAGCAGATGAACATCACCCATTTGTAGCACCTGAAGTGGAACGACTGTCAATTTAAAAATGACTCTTGTGCATGGTATCCTGCACAGCACTACGTTTTTACCTCTACTAGTTCATTTGAGATGCATAATATTCGTGCTCTTACTGATATCTTTCAGGGTGAGCCTTTCGGAGATCACGGGAGAGGGAAGATGATTCTGTTTCTCGTGATTGTTGAGGTGGCGTTTTTCACACCAGAGGTTTGCCACGCGGACCAGAAAAAGACCCACTGCGAGATTAAAAATCGAAAGGCTGACTGCACTCATCTGAAACTTCAGAATGTCCCCTCTTATCTACCAGAGAACATCACGGCTCTTGACCTCTCTCACAACCAGCTGAAAACACTGCCCTCTTCGGCCCTGTCCCGGTACCACCAGTTGTATTATCTCGATGCTGGTTTTAACAGTATCCAGGCAATTGATCCCCAGCTGTGCCTTACACTTCCTCAACTGCAGGTCCTGAAGTTGTACCACAATGAAGTGCACGTCCTGACGGAGGCCATGCTGCAGAACTGCACCCACCTCACTGAACTGTACTTGGCGAGCAACAGGTTAAAACTGAAAGGCGAACCTTTTAAATGTCTCCAGGTAGGAGACTCCATTATGGGATTTTTTTGCTTGCCAAGACTTAAAACAGTACATTTTTTTTCCCCAAAAGGAGGGACCTACGTTTTCTTGAAATTCTGATTATCTGAACATATATTTAATATCCACAGTTTCACAAATCCAGGATCACAAACATTTCTTAAGCAAAACAGGTCACTTAAGTTTCATAATGGATTAAAAAGAATTGTTGTATTGAAAGTAACAAATATTGCCAAGGTGAAATCATACCCAAATTCACCAGCTGCATTTCACACTGTGTATTGTGATTCTCTTCTTCTGTTAGAGTTTGAAAAGGCTTGACGTGTCTCGCAATGACCTGACCTCTGCAAAGCTTGGCACACATCCTCAGCTCCTGAACCTTGAAGAGCTCATACTATCTGGGAACGCAATCTCTGTTCTAAAGGCCGATGACTTCTCTTACCTCAGCAACGCCTCACTGAAGATCCTGAAACTATCTGCTCTCCCTCTTAAAAAGGTAGTGCTTTCTACCCTGTTGTGGGGTTCATATTTTGGAAGGTTGCAGTTAAGGTAGTGGTCAAAAGTAGAGTTTTCATGTGGAACTGAGGGTTTTATGCAGTAATTGTGTTTGTGCATGTTCTGAATATGCATTGTATTACAGCAACAGTGTATAGAGATAACCTGCAAGAAATAAGTTGCAACTTTTAACAGTATATTAATTTTATTTGGCTTAGTATACCAGCCAGAAGCCTTTCAAATGCACTATAGTGTATACTGATGCACCACACCTCTCCTGCATGGCCAGACAACTTTGTAGAACTGAAGGCTTCTCTGGGTTAGATTATACAGTACATGTATACATTAACAGATTATTCAAGAAAAAGGAAGTGGAATTTTACCAGGCAGGTATTTTAATGCACCTTCAATGAGATGTGCTGTTACCACTCATCTTCGGCAAGTGTTTTAAGTCAATTTTATCCATTCAGGTCAAACTCACTCTTCTTAGCCACTTCAAGGCATTCATTTACCTTCAAAGGTTAAAAAGATTATGAACAGGTTCGATTTTAAGAGTCAAGCAGGTGCTAATCCATTGCTAATCAGCTGGTCTCACTCTCATGAACACAAGTGAATACAATCATAAAATCATTTGGAGAGTACAGTATGTGCAAATGCAATGGAACCCAAGTCTGGTTTGGTCAGACGATTCTATGAGGTTTATCATGCAGGACGTGTTCCTTATTAGATAGAATAACCCTTGTTGGATTAAGATAGTTGTTTTTCTAACTACGGTGTTCTTCTTTTCTCAGTTTGAGCCGGGCTGCTTCCAGTGCATTGGAAGACTCAGTGTCCTTGTTATGGATGGCAGTAAACTGGGTCATCCCCTGATGGCCAAGCTGTGCTCTGAATTGTCGGAAACCAAGATTCGTAGCCTTTCGCTGCAGGACACCTCGCTATTGACCTTGCTGAACACCACTTTTAAAGGACTGCAGTCTACTAACCTTACGTCTATGGACCTCTCTAAAAACGAAATACCTGCAGTGCAGCGTTCTTCTTTTCAGTGGCTTCACAGTCTAGAAAATCTATCCCTTGCGGAGAATAACTTTAAACGTTTTACTAAGGACATGTTTATTGGTTTGGGTAGCCTAAAATTTTTAAATCTCACCAAGTCCCTTAAAAAGCACAAGTCGTCTTCTTATCCGGTGATTGATGACTTTGCTTTTCAGAATCTGTTGAACCTGGAGTTTCTAGCTATGGAAAGCAATGCATTCAGAGAAATCACAGGTAACACTTTCACGGGGTTAAAAAGCCTAAAGTATCTGAGTTTGAGCCACAGTTATTTTAACTTGAAAACTGTGACTAATGTGACATTTTCATCTCTGGCCCAGTCTCCCCTCAAGATCCTTGACCTCACGAAAACAGGAATCTCATACCTGGATGTTGGAGCTTTCTTTTGGCTTCGAAATTTAAGTAAAGTGTACATGGGTCAAAACAAAATTTCACAGGTCTTAGGAGGAAGGGAATTTGAAGGACTTAACAACATAGAAGAAATTTTCTTGTCTTACAACAAAAAAATCACTTTGACCCCTTCGTCATTCAACTACACCCGCACTCTGAGAACCCTGATGCTTGGAAGCAATCTGATTGACAGTCTGGACCTGCATCCTTGTCCATTTCAGCCTTTAGGGAATCTCACTGTATTGGATCTCAGTAATAACAATTTAGCTAACATAAATGCTGGTCTGTTTAGTGGCCTTCATGATCTAAAGATTCTGAAGTTACAGCATAATAATTTAGCTCGCCTGTGGAAAAAGGCCAATCCTGGGGGACCTGTACTCTTTCTCAAGGACGTGCCTCAGCTTGAAGTACTTCAGCTGGACTCGAATGGATTTGATGAAATCCCTGTTGATGGCTTCAAAGGATTGTTTCACCTTCTGGAGCTCGACCTGGGTTTGAATTACCTGAATGTACTTCCGGACAACGTTTTTAATGACCTCACGTCCGTGAGAGTGCTGAAGCTGCAGAAGAATTTCATCACGTCTGTGAAAGAGACCGTGTTTGGGCCAGTCTTCCGCAATCTGAGCGTGCTGCATATAGAGAAGAATCCTTTCGATTGCACTTGCGATAGTGTCCTGTGGTTTGTCAACTGGCTCAATGTGACCAATGCCAGTGTTCCTCAGTTAAGCTCCCAATACGTTTGCAACACACCTCCTAAATACTACAACAGCTCACTTGTCCTGTTTGACACATCGCCCTGTCAGGACCAGGCCCCATTCAAACCCATGTTCGTTACCACCAGTAGCTTTTTGCTCACATTCATGGCAATGGCCCTTCTCATCCATTTCCAGGGGTGGAGAATCCAGTTTTTCTGGAATGTCCTGGGTAATCGGATTCTTGGGTACAAGGAAGTTGACTTGGGGGAAAACAGGTTTGAATATGATGCTTATATAGTCCACGCCCAAGAAGACTGGGAATGGGTGGAAAGGAATCTTACTCCCTTAGAAGAAAATCCTTTTACATTTTGCTTTGAGGATCGGGACTTTCTGCCTGGGACACCACACTTAGAAAATATTGTTGAGACAATTCGCCAGTGCAGAAAAATAGTATTTGTTGTAACCGAAGCTCTTTTAAAGGACCCTTTATGCAGAAGGTAAGTGACACCATGAATTTATTACTTCTGATCATTGACCACTGATATATAATTGTAAACAACAGCCTATAGGAGTAACTCATGCCAGTCATCTGAACTACACTAACATCAGTCAAGGTGGCTGACACAAAACCTCTGGACCACATTAACGTGAATCAGGGTGGTTAGTAAAAACTTCCTGAACCACTATCACATGAATCAGGATGGAGGACATAAAACATTGATTTGCTGTAAAAACAGGGCTCCACTTGCTGCAGGGTACAATAGAGGTTCTGCTCCAGCATACCAAAGGAACAGAGGTGCTGCTCTCTTGATAAGTGGGGTATATCGGTTCCTTTCTAGGTCTTTTTTGCTTGAATTTCACCAGACTTGACATTTAACAGATCACCTGTTCCCAATGAAATCTTACACAGATGTGGGGACTTTGTGCTTCTTCAATGGTAAAAGCTGCTGGAGTGTATTGCAGGCAGTCATGAACAATAATAATAATAATAATAATAATAATAATAATAATAATAATTGCTTACACTTACAGTATACAGTATAGTGCTTTTCTGGACACTCCACTCAGAGTGCTTTAGTGCGGACTCCCCTCCACCACCACCAGTGTGCAGCCCCCACCTGGATGATGCGACGGCAGCCATAGTGCGCCAGAACGCTCACCACACATCAGATATCAGTGGGGAGGAGAGCAGAGTGATGAAGCCAATTCATAGATGGATAGATGACTAATCAACTCATCAGAATGTCTCAAAAAGCATTTTGGCTGTGACTGTCGAAAGTGGTGCAACTGTTTTTCTGCTTGATGTTTGTTGACTGTTGGGTATACTTTTTCAATTTAGAAAACATGTTCGCAACGGTGAAGTTTCCGATGGAACCGTAATGAGACTTAAAAACTAAATAATTTAAAGGGCAGCATAAGATGAAGTTACACAGTGAAAAAAGGTCGTCAAAAAGATCAATATGACCCAGATTTGAAGCGTCTCCGTCTCTTAAGAAAACAGCTCTTGTCAGTGACGTCTGCCTGTGGTTTTTCTCCACAGGTTTACGGTTCATCATGCTTTACATCAGGTAATCGAGGAGAGCCGTGACTCGATTGTTTTGATCTTTCTGGACGACATCCCGGACCACAAATTAAATCACTGTCTGTATATCCGGCGGGGCATGCTGAATTCACGCTGCATTTTAAACTGGCCCCTACAGAGGACACGCATTCCAGCATTTCACCAGCATCTGAAGGTGGCACTGGGTCTGAGTAACAGAGTGCATTAACCCTTTTGTTTTCTGTGGTGTTGTGCTTCTCTTCATTTGGTCAAGAAGCTGGTGTTCTTGAGTTCACAAAGATGCTTGTGCTGTATGCAGAGAGAGGGAAAGTCAGCACACACCTGCTTTACACAACGCTTGTACTGTACGTGTTGTTCAAGTGCACTTCCATCTCAAGAACACGCCAAGCGTCAGGCTGCAGCCTGTTGCAGAGCAAAGCTGAATAACATGTTTGGGGGTATTCTGCTGTGGCCAGAAAATCATTTCTGGGGAACTGTTTTAGAGTCCTGAACAGAAGTAATAAAGAAATAAATTATGCCGTAGAGATCCTTGCACCAACGGGGCTGTTCTGCCCTAATGGGACAAATAATTATGTCTGAGACCATTGTTCTAACAGTAACCCTGCTTAGGATTTGCTCCTGTGTCAAGTGGTCGTTTTCCTCAATATAGGACAATACCATTTGTGTTCTCAGTGTCAAAGAGATTGCAATGCAGAATAAAATGTGATGGAATGATGATCTAAGACTGATTTCCTTTTTTTCCCTTCATGCTTCTGTGCCTGAGACCAGTATTGGGACTGGGAAAGGAAGCTGAAACCTCACAGTCACAGCTTTTTGTTGGCATATTGAAGCTGCAGGATCTTGCTTGGAATGTGTGTGGATAAACCTGCAGCAGGATGCTGTACTGTATG
Organism: Lepisosteus oculatus; assembly: GCF_040954835.1. NCBI lineage: Eukaryota > Metazoa > Chordata > Actinopteri > Semionotiformes > Lepisosteidae > Lepisosteus > Lepisosteus oculatus. The sequence continues at coordinate 75,853,060 of NC_090696.1, forward strand.
GACGTGTGGTTGATGGTTCAAGCAGTTGATACGGCTATCGCCTCTGGGCAGCTGTGAGGTTCACACCATTGAGGCTCAAGGTGAAAGCAAATGAAATGCAAGCCTATGGAGGCCCGTTAAAAGGTGATACTGAAGTGCATATGAATTAGAAACACTCTTATACCTGAAAATGAGTCTTTTAACACAACCCCTTGACCTATTAAGTGTTTTCAGCAGTTGGAGCTGCATCATTTGGATGCAAATAAGCTCAGTATTTAAAAACCCTTTCTAAAATGCAGCAGCAAAGAAAAATGCAGCAATCGCTGTGCCATAATCAATCAGCCTGTGATGATAAAATTATGAATATACTGTATACAGTATTTGTGAACAGACTCAACATATTGTAGGTAAGGCTTTCACTGGTATAATTGGTTGTAGCTGTCTGGACGGTTTATTTAAAATAGGAGGTTCAATTTACAGCTATGCTGATAACTGAAGATGTTAACCTGGTGAAAACATGATCTCTACAGAAAGGCTTACTTATCGGGTTTCCGGCTCCCTTTGTTTCCAGGTGACAGTTTTCTGTTCTATTTTAATACCAGGAAAGCCGAGACGGGCGACTGTTGCAAACTAGACATCAGTAGAAAAGACAGCAAATTGCAAACGGAGCTATTTAAAGGTCACTGTTCACTCCTATACTCTTTATACTGTATAACACGTGGACAGCTAACGTAATGGAGATATCTGCAGGGGTTACAATTACAGAAGGGAAAATAAAAATCAATATAGATTTAGTTATACATACTATATATTAATCTTTTTCAAAGACTTCGCTTTTGTTGCCATTTAACTGCGGACTTTTTCGGGATCACTTTTGAACCTGCCAGAGGGTTCTGTAATACAAATTGAGCCATTCACGCCTTCATCCATTCAAGTACCCGCTGAGGTCGGAGACCGTTCTGCTCTGTGTTTTGACTTAAGGTACGTGAGCAATTCTTAAAAATGTGTTTAGAGTTACTATTGTGCTGGAAAACAATTTTCTCAGAAGCAAAAGAAGTCCTTTCTTTTGTAACGTGCTTTCTTTTTTTATCTTACAGTGTCATCTCCTGTTTGCGCACATGTCAAATAGCCTCACACCTTCCCCTTAGCGGTTCCCCGGTGTTTAATTCTTGATCTTGATCATCTTAAACTTATAGATGTACAGTATATATCATTTAAAATAATTCGGGTGGGCAGCTGCGTCAGCATGCGTAGGCTGTAAAGGAACAGGTAAAGGTTTATTCCTGCTGAAAAGAGAAGAAAGAAAACACAACATTTCGGCCGTGGAGCCTTCTTCAGGTGTGCGAGGAGAAGCACGTTAGAAAAGGAAAGACTTCTTTTGCTTCTGAGAAAATTGTTTTCCAGCACAATAGTAAAACACCCGAAGAAGCCTCCACGCCCGAAACGTTGCGTTTCCTTTCTTCTCTTTTCAGCAGGGAATAAACCTATTACTCGTTCCTATACAATTTAAATATTAATACATCGCATAGAGAACATTACTGATTTTGTTGACTTGCTTTACACCAATATGCAATACTAACTATGATGGTTTATATTTTACTGACCCGTTTTTAGCGGTGTATGAAGTACGGACTCACTGTCGCCGGAATATGTCTGTGCTTTCCCACACCTTTTCGCGCGGATGAAGGGAAAAGAGCACCACGACGCGAGAAGGTCTAATCGGGACTTCAGCTTTTGTTGTGCATAGCAACGGGTCCTGCTCCTGCCACCCGACTGGAGTATGATGGCAAGCTCCTGTTCCTTCAAGACAGTTATTGCTTTGCTGTATAGACTGACAGACAGCTACAATTTCCTTATCAGATATAAATCGGTAATAGTATATGAGCGGCAAACCTGGAGCGGTGCGCGCAGTATCAGGTTAACACCTGGATACCCACAAGCTGTGAGGTTTGTAGCTGAAATACAACTACCGGGAGGTTTTTCTTTTTTTAGATGTTCCCTAGACAGAAACGAAAATAAATCGAAAAAGATACGATATTGGTGGGTGCTTAAGGTTATTTTCTACTATTAGCACCATCATTTTTTTTTTAATCACTGCTTTGGTTTTCGGTTCAAGTATGAAGATTGCAGTACTGGACCTGGGTACCATATTTGAAAAGATCTTCAAAACTTCACCACCGCCCGGTGCTTCAGAAACACCCAACGCCGCAAGACACTCGGTCCTGTCCGCAGTTCCTAAGGGGATGTCGCTGACTTCTTCGGTGTCCGCCGTGACAGTGAGGACGTCTCCCGTGTCTAGCCCGAGTCACACGTCGGCGGGCAGCCCAGCCGTGCCTGTGAGGACCCGGGCTCTCCCTCCTGCACAGCCCGGTGGGTCGAGCTCGGGCGCTTTCACGCAGATCCCAGCCCACGTCCAGCCACCCCAAAGTCTGAAATCCTTGCATTTCAGTTCTGCCAAACGCAGCCCCGCAGTTTCCAGCGGCACTGTCGGCACAACGAGACCCACACCTACAGGTATCTTACCCGATTCATCGTCCTGGAAAGCTTCTAGCAAATTACAAGCGCTGATAGAGCGGGGGACCGGAGGACCGGAGCCCGAGGCCACTCACAGTCAGAGGTGAGGTGTTCTTTCAGGTTGTTTTCTGATGCTGCTTCAGCAGTGGTGGGAGTAGTGATAGTAATTGTTAAGAGGACAGTTCAAAGTAATTCTCCAAGATTTTGCACATCTGTTTCAAATCTTACACTGTCCCAGTCGTTTAAAAGAAACGAAGCTGATAAAAGCCTACGGATAGCTATCTATAAGCACGTCTTTCTTCAAAAGATGCCTTTAATCACCTATGCGTTAAATAGAAGTCGTACGGTCCAAGCAACTGTGTTACGGGCCTGTGCCCGAGGTCAAACGCAAAACCGGGTTTCTATAAGCGCCGTGGTAGAAAAGAAACTGAACATCTAATGAGGTTCGTCTGTGTTTAATGATTGCATGACGCCTGGGCGGGTATTCATCGTAACGCATTTTGATTAAAGAGGATTTTAATAATAATAAAAAAGTTTCTCAAACAACCTCTACGAAACACGTCTTCAAACCTAAGATTCAAGACCGTTCCGGTGCCGTGCAGTGAGAGAAGCTATTTTCTGCGGTGTTCTGTAATTTTCTTTTCGTAAGATGGATGGGGGCAGCTGACAGGGATCCGTTTCACATCCCGTTTTTCAACAACGGACTCCTGGTTGGGACCACACCACGCTCCCGATGCAAGGTCCTAGATTTATTCTGGCTACACAATCAGTACGCCCAACAACATTTGCTCAGGTCTCCAACCTCCTGTATATTTTATATTGTCTGGGCAGTTCCTTCCTTTAACACAGCTGACATTTGTACAGTATGCGAAATGACATTACATTCTACACAGGCACTCGAGATTTAGCTTACAACTGTACTGTTGATTTATTCAAATATGTCCTTTACTCGATCTTGGCACTGTGACCGCGGACTTCAATATTTAATTACATAATCCCCACAAAAGCCAGACTCAAGATAACTAATTAATAAAATGCTAATGTCGAAGAACCGGAGTGTATAGTCTTTCCTTGGGTACAAGCAGTATCTAATTGCTCCTTCTACACCTCCAATTTAATTATAACCTTTGTCAATTTTTAGTATTTTTTGTTTTGTTTATTGAACAGGAGCTGTAGTGCAAAACTGTTTTATCTTAATATTGTAAGATTTTAAAAGATTTAAGTCACACACAAGTATTTGGAAAATCCATTTTAAAACCTTCTTTAATAATTGAATCCTTGTAAAAATGTTGTAGACTAAAATATACTTATTTGACAAAGTAGGTTATCGGTTTATTGAACCCTCATGACTAGAGTTTGCTTGTGTTACGTTTCTGAAGTTGAACATCCACGTCCAAGACAAGATTATCCACTTTGCATGTAAACAATGCTTTCATGTCAAAATAACCCTAGATGTTGCATTTCGACGACTAAAATATTTGAAAGAAAAAAATATTTTTATTGTAAACTAATCACAAAAAAGAAAATGCCATGCATTGACAAATGATAATGACAATATTATAATTTAATGTGTGTGATTAGATGTTCCTTGTATGTTTCTCCTAGTACATTTTCTAAGGTGTTTCATATTAATCTTTTTTTATTTCATAACTTTAGTCTGGCACCTGACATTTTTATATTTCCTCAACACTGTATATGTATATGTATACAGTGTACGCTCTGTACAAACGTCATAACTGAGTTTTTGTATAATTTTAAATTTAGAATGATAGAAACGGAAATAGTGAGACATTATTTAGCCGCTCACAAACAAATGAACAATGTCATGGCACAATTTGTTCACAGTTGAGCTGCACATGTTTCAGAGTGGTGCTAGACTGACACCTGGTGGTTGCGTCTGCAAAGACAGGATGCGGGCACTTGTCCTTTCTCAAAGATCCTCTTTCTTCTGCCGTTCCCTCCCGGAGATCAGTACCCCATTCTTAACAAAGTCATCACATACCCAGCTGTAAGACAAAACGCCACGCAGGTGGGTGTCCTGGGACATGCTGTCAGAATTGTCTTTTTATTTGCATTTAGCTTGTACTGTATTTTGACCAGACGGAGGTAATTGTCTCAAAGAAGCAGGTTGGTTTGGACCACCTAGATGCACCTTAAGCTTTGGGAAATGTGCACTCAAACTACTTGTTTTCTGGAAGTTTCACCAGCACCGCTCTCTCTGCCTTCAAATGAGACGTGTCTTCGTCAGAGTTCTCTGCAGTTGAGTGCGGACGACAGCCTGTGCTGCCACTGTAGTTTCTGACAAGTGTCTGTGCCTCCTACAGCCTGAGTGTGTTTTTCATCGTGCTCGTTAGTTGGTCCTTACATTGAGCTGTACCCTAAAAGCTATCCTTACATCTCCATAACACAGGTCCTGTCATGCACACCGGAGCTCAAGGGTAAACTTGACATCATTGCACCCTGCTGAGGCTGTAGCCTAATGAAAGGAACAGAAAACTAGGGTGCATTGTGTACACGAGCCCAAACCATATTTCTGAAGCTAACAAGCACTCTCCCTGTTTTTTTATGATGGCTTCATTTTGCTTTGACTCAAATGACAAACGCCCCCATCTCCAGCTTCTGATGCTTTGTTTCTAATTGCTTTTCGCAAGGTAATACGAAGGCACAGAGGGGAAAAATGCCGGTCTGTTTTGTATGTCTGTGTTCGTCCAGGCAACGCAATCTAAGCAGCATTTGGTTGCTGAAAAAAATTGGAAGATGGCATAAAGGTAACAAGACTTTGAGGATCATGTAATTAAAGAATGCCAGACATGAAGGAAAAGTTGTGTGTATGCTCATACCGTGAAATCACTGTCCCATTGTTTTCAGCATAAATGCCCATAGAAAAGTAGATCCATTTCAGTAGTGTGGACCTTTCTTTATCCTTGCTGTCAATATATTTTTTATGAGGCCCTGGATGCAATCCAGCAAATTTATTTGGTGTTCGCTCTTTCAGAGACACACGATCCCCCTTGTGTGCTGGGCTTCCTCATTAACTTCACAGGCCATTGAAACCTTCACTCAGATCCTAATTAGTTTTCTTCTTCCTCCTGAAAACCAGTTGATTAAAGCATTTTGCATTCATTCAGGCTTATTCAATATTTAATGCAAAAAACAAAAAGCAGGAGATTCCCCCCTCTTGTTTAAGCACTAAAATGTATTTTGTTTAGGACCATTTATGCTATGGAAGGCTGTAGTCATGGATATCCACTGTATGTATTTCATATCTCTCGCCTGGCAGGAGATATGTTTACTCATACAACACAGTAACCATCTGTTTTGAGTTCAAGTACATAACTGCGATACAAAGTCTGTTATATTTGCAAAGCGTGTGTTCATTGATAGAATAAGATGGTTTAGTTACTCTCAATGCCTGTTTCCTGTTACAGTTTTTTTTCCTGGGCCTTCAATCTTTTTACATGTACTGGATGTTTTCCATGCTTAGTTGCACTTTTATTTTTTCCATTTCATTTGCTCTTGTGGGGCATGCTCTTAGCAATGCTGTCTCGCAGTGCTGGGGTCCTCGGTTCTGGTCCAGATCTGGGGTACTCTCTGTGTGGAACCTGCTTGTTCTCCCTGTGATCGTGTGGGATTCCTCCGGGTGGTCTGGTTTCCACCCACAGTCCAAATACCCTGGCGTGTGTGCCTGTGTGTTGGACAAAGTGGTCAGAAAATGGGTGGATAATGTTTGATGGATAGATTTGCCTCATTTATGCCCCAACCCTGATTGGGAATCCCCAGCTGTTCGTTCATACTCCTCTCCAAAGCACGCTCCCCTCAGGGTAGCGTGTGGGGATGAGAGCTGTGCTTCGTGATGTCAGGCTAGAGCCAGGCGCCTTTTCGTTTTGTGCTGTTTAAGACCCTGGCGAAAATGAGAGTTTTATTAGTTTGTGAGAGTGGTGCGGCTCTTGCCGACAGGCACCCAGCAAAACCACGGTGGGGCGCTGTTGAGCTAAAACCACAGACACCGTGGCAAAGTGGCGAGAGAAGCGATCTAGCAGGTGTTCACCATTCTTCTGAGAATCCTGCTCAGGGTGAGCTAAGGACATTGCCCAGATCACGACAGGCATGGGCTGGACTGAAGGGCTACAAAGGGCCTCTTTTGCTTAAACCACAAGCTGGGTTTGCTCTGGATTGTTTCATTTCAAACCTGTGTGTTGCTTTCATGGCATTTTACCCGACTGTGAAATGTACTGCTGGTTTCTATAACTAAATATAAAAGTTTAAAGGCACAAATGTAGCAAGAGAGCAAGGGATAACATAGCAGTGGAAAGGTACAAAAGTGCATGCCTTCTATTAATGTAAAAAAGCTTGCAACATGCTGATATACACCATATGTACACGTTTCTGTGTAATCTTTTTTTAATCTGTAGTTGAATCAGTGTGACGTTTCACAGGAATCAGTCATTGATTTGAAATTTGTAGGATGTAAATGGATGTAAATGAATAGTGTAAATGGCAAGAGAAGAACTGAAAAGGACTACACAAGTTCAAATCTGACTCAATGATCGCTGTCACTTAGTCTCTCTTAATGGGTATAGGTCTGAAATTGGACTTAAGTCTGGTGTTCCTCAGGGCTCAGTGCTGGGCCCCTTGCTCTTCAGCATTTCTGAGTTCTATGTTAGAAAATCAAAGAAAAACACTAGCTTTTAGATGCATTAGTCTTCCAATAAAAACAAACATGCAATTAACTTAGAGACAGTGAAGTTTTTTTATATTTATGGTTAGTGATGTACAGAGGTACAAAGATAAAACCGTGCTGGTGTCTATTTTTTAACAGTAATGAGAAGTCTTTTAAAAACAGTGACTTTATGAAGTCATAAAATCAACTGGCCTACTTGTGGAGACTCGCAGATAACAACTACCTGGTGACAGATTAACTGGCCTTGAGATATCTTTATGCTCTATAGTATATATTCCCTGTCCGATAGTATGGTTATGTTGTTGTTTTGACATTACCAGTGCCGTGCCTGAGGATGATAAGTAGGTCAGGACAATGAGACTGGAAATGAAAAGCATTAAAATGATTCGAAAATATGGAAATATCATTTGTATCTGTATTGATATGGAATGTCATTTGTGCTAAACTTTTATGGTTTTAATTGATTGTGTGACTTTTTCATCATTGCTTTAAATCACAATATCACAGTGATTAGATGAGGTACAATTTGCATCCTTTGTCAAAGATTACTGACCATTAGTTTTGATATGTTATATTCTAACCAATAGAACTTGGTTAGAATATAATAGAATAGCCAAATAGAAACCAGTAGTTTTATTTTTTATTATACATTTTAACTTTATTTTAAATGTTGAAGAAGCTGTTCATTTTCATCGTTGTTTGGGGGCTATTTTATTGTTATATTGCGGGGATATTCAAACAGATCTTTTGCTCTCTCAAAGGTAGTTTACTGTCCTTACAGAGCAAAGTCATAATGATCAGATAAAATCTCTATGCTGCTATTAAGTGCCTTGAAAAGCTTAGCAGATCTGTGAAACTCATAATATGATATTAAAGGATACCATCAAGTGTTGCTGCTTAACACAACCTGGAAGTATGAGGTGAAATGAGCTCATAAATATCCCTACAGTCTCTTACTTCACCGTGTGGGGAGATGTGTCTCCTGGGCTTTGGAGAAGGGACGAGTTGTCAATTCGCCTGGCTCAGCAGCCTCTAATCGTGATATTCTCAGTTGGTAGCCACTCAGTAGCTTCTTTTCTATAGGGCTGATATATAGATATAAAGAGAAAAACAAGGTATTGACCCCCATTGGATTTCTGTTCCTTTGAGACTGACATCATTCTTACGGCAGAGAGGCGATCTTTCTCAGCTTCCTTGGACTAGATCATATGCAAACATTGTTAATAAATATAGAGGGCTATTACAGTTCTTATTTGGTTGTTAAAAAAGGAGAAATAAAAGGAATGCTCAGAAAATGTGCATTTAAAAAGGCGTACACATTTTTATGTAGTTTAATTAACTACATGAACATCATTTATTTTAATATATATATTTTATTGACATCTAAAAGAGCAAGGGTTTTGAATAATATATTCTATTCATTGCAGGAAAATGAACTTGTAAATCAATATCTTTTACAATCGTGACCTGAGAGAGAGGGAACGCTTCACACAGATGCTGTAGGAAAAACACTGGAAGCACCACACACACACACAGGTGCACAGTGTTGTGAGCACTGCCACACAGACGCTCCTGATGCACAGATGCCCACAGGAGACTTCCACTCCCGAAGGAGAAAAGGAGATACAGCAATTGGTACAAGCCCACAATGGCAAACAGCAACCAGAACTCCAAAATCCTCACAATCGTATTTTCCTTTTCAGCTGTTCACTGCATGTAATGAGCAGAGCCGAGGCTGAATTCGAGTCCAGTGTTTCCCTACGGGCATCCAAAGAGCCGTCTGAAATATAATTACTGTAGCGAAAACAACACTCCTCGCTGCCCTTTGATTGTTACCTGAGGAGAAAAGCCGATCAAACATGGACATAAGCTAATTGGATCTTACACCGAGAGAAGGGTTGTTTTTTCATGCTTTTTCAGTTCCACCTGTAATTGCTTCCTGGTCCGTGGTGTCGAGAATCCCTTCCTGCTTATGCTGTTCAGCATTCCGCTTTCACAGATGAGCAGGTCACAGCAGCTTCTGCCAGCTCAGCTGTTGCTTTGGTGTGGACATTTTAGGTTGGTGGGTGGAGACAGGCTCCCAGGATGGTACTGAAACCCTACCTCATGCGCTGTGGCGTAGTCCAAGCACCAGTCCAGTGAGTCACAGTGGGCTGGCTCCCAGCTGCAGATGCTGGAGCGCAGCGGGGCCGCCCTCAGGAGCTAACGCAGACCGCAGTCGCAGGGATCTCCGAGAACTGGAGGTGATGAGCTGTCCGCTGCCGACTCCCCCCCCCGCAGCCGCTCCGTGTCTTCAGGTCTCTCAGAGGGAATCCACAGGCCCGTCCTGCAGGGCCTCTGCTCAGGCCAGCTGACTGCTGGTGAGCGTGGAATGGCAGTGGTGTGTAGGGCGCTGCGGTGCCGGGCAGCGGGGCGAATGACCGAGAGGGGCCCCTAGCCTCTCCTGGACCCTCTGCCCCGATGCGTCTCGCCGCCACCAGCCTGGTGTCCTGCCTCGCTCCTCATGTCCGGCTGCCTCACAGCGACGGTACCGGGGCAGGGGAGGGCCACGCGGACCTTGGGCTCGTTGTCATCGGGTGAGTGGCTTTGATTCTGGGACGGCGGGACTGGCCCCCTGTACCCCAAACGTACATGACTGAAGATCGTATTCGTCTCTTTCTTCCCAGTTAATATTATTTGCTCTGAGGTTCTCTGTGGAAGATTTTTCTTGAATTTTAAACGTATCACGCAAGTATTACTCCTTTGACTTTTAATCACCTTAATGTGGCATCTGTTGCACATTCATCAATGTGATTATTGTCAGTAGGCTTTTACTTACTGAAGCTTTTATTCAAGGGATCTCATATCTGTACCTATTTATACAGATGGGCATTTTACTGGACCAGTTCGAGATAATTTCTCCACTCAGAGGTGAATGAATTGCACTTTGAGTTTCTTTTCAACAAGTCTTTGTAGTTTATCCCTGGTTATTTCTTTTAAAGTTATTTTTTTAACATATTTTAAAAAATATTTTAAAAAATGATCTGAAAACTCCTAACGTATTCTTACCAGGCTGTGATTAATTTTCAACTACTTTATGTATGCATTGGCTGACAAATAGGCGCCGTCCTTCGGATTAGACATAAAACCGAGGTCCTGACTCTCTGTGGTCATTAAAAATCCTAGGGCGTTTCTCAAAAAGAGTAGGGGTGTAACCCCGGTGTCCTGGCCAAATTTCCCATTGGCCCTTCACAATCATGGCCTCCTAATAACCCCCATCTCTGAACTGGCTTCATTATTCTTCTCTCCTCCCCACTGATAGCTGATGTGTGGTGAGCGTTCTGGCGCACTATGGCTGCCGTCGCATCATCCAGGTGGGGCTGCACACTGGTGGTGGTGGAGGGGATCCCCATTACCTGTAAAGCACTTTGAATGGAGTGTCCAGAAAAGCTCTATATAAGTGTAAACAATTATTATTATTATCTAAATGTCCAAAAATAGGTGCATAGGTCCAGAAAACACTGGCTGCTTCCCAGAACTTTTCAACAGTCGCAGGTGTTGTTATTTACATTATTCATCATCTGCACTTAATTGTGCTCCTGCCTTGTAATGTTTGAATTATTCATGGCGTAAGAGCCAGGTGGAGCATTTTCATTGAGTGAGTGAAAATCGACATTTGGCAGGAATAACAGTTTGTGCACTTAGGCAGTTCATTGTGTAAATTTCCAGTTAAATATCACTTTTTGCTTAAAGAGCATTTAGCCTGTAGAGGGGTAATGGTAGCCGGGCTAAATGAGCAGCACAGCGTTCTGCTGGTGTTAATCTCAGCAGTTCCCTTTAGTTTCTGTTGTTAGATAAACAACCAGACACATTGCCAGGTTTAACAGAAAGTCCTACACCGACAGACTTCAGAAGGGAACTTTTTAGTCTTCAGTCTTTAACCTTTCAGTGATCAGAGAAGACTAAAAGGAGACCTGCTTGACGTTTTCAAAGGCACTGATGAAGTCCACCCAGATTCAACAGTGAAACACCAGAACCAGAGGGCACAGCTGGAAATGATGGAGAATTTAAAACGGAGAGCAGGGGCCACTTTTTTACCCACAAGTGGTAGAAATATGGAAGCTGCCCAGTCATGTTGTTGAACCTGATACCCGGGCTTCTTTCAGAAAGAAAGCTTTATACTTTCAAAGCAAATGGGCTGAATTGTTTGCAGTCTTTATTATGTTGTGCCTAAGATGAATTTCTGTACCTCAGGCACTATTGCTGTTTGGGATTTGCTGTTATTTTTGGTGTTTCTATACCAGTAGCACTATAATTGTGCGAGAATATTCAGAGTCACACAAGATATTTGTAAAACAACATTAACAGAGATAAAAAGGGTGTGTTCATACAGATTTACAGAATGTTTTCGTTTAACTAGAAGAAGAATCCTTGTCTGAAGCACTTTGACAGAGCAACACAGGAGATCATCCCAATTTTAACCTCTTCATTTGTTTCAGCCTTGTAAGAACTTCACGGTACTTTCACTTTTGGGAAAGAATCTTTCGAGACTAAAAAAAGTCAACTCGTATTAACACACATTTCACTATCCAATTTTAGTAGAATGTAATGTCCAGCTTTAAAAATCTGAATCTTAATCATGACCATAATATCTATTGCATGTGGTTTTTTGAAACCCTAATACCACCTGTGTGTTGCTTTCATATCATTTTACCCGAGTGTGAAATGTACTGCTGGTTTCTATAACTAAATATAAAAGGTTAAAGGCACAAATGTAGCAAGAGAGCAAGGGATAACATAGCAGTGGAAAGGTACAAAAGTGCATGCCTTCAATTAATGTAAAAAAGCTTGCAACATGCTCATATACACCATATGTACACGTTTCTGTGTAATCTTTTTTTAATCTGTAGTTGAATCAGTGTGATGTTTCACAAGAATCAGTCATTGATTTGAAATTTGTAGGATGTAATTGGATGTAAATGAATAGTGTAAATGGCAAGAGAAGAACTGAAAAGGACTACACAAGTGGGATAGGCTGTTTGAATTGATGTGCAGCTTTTTTCAGCAAAGATAGACACAGCTGTGTTTCACAGGGTTAACCAGCTATTGAAATCCAAGCTGCACTGTTGACTTTGCTCCTTTCTGAGAATTCAACCACTTGCAAACCTTTACTAACAGCATTTTCTGAAGTGCAGTAGTTCGTATTTCAGAATAGGTTAGGTATATTAAACACTGTACAATGAGCAGTCTTTAGACAAATATTTATATATACTGCAGCTCCACACATAAGGTCCATGATTTTAAGAAAGAGGTTTTTAATGGTTGTGAGTGAGCGTGTGTTTGTGCTCTGTTGTGGACTGGCGTCCTGTCCAGGGTGTATCCTGCCTTGTGCCCTTAGAGGGACTGGTGTCCTGTCCAGGGTGTATCCTGCCTTGCACCCATTCTTGCTGGGATAAGCTCTGGCTCCCCCGCAACCCTGTATGTGGATAGAAGTGGTTAGGAGATGGATGGGTGTGCCATTCATGCGACGGGTAAACAAAGACTACAGTACATTGCATGCAAGTGTAGCGAAAAAAAAGATTAGATAAAAAAGGTACAATAAAACAACTGAAAGTGCAACCTTCTCATGTGAGGTATTTGAATCAGGTTAATAATAATAATAATAATAATAATAATAATAATAATAATAATAATAATAATAATAATAATAATAATAATAATAATGTTTCTTTATTAGCCATATACAATTTCCTGCATTAGGAATTCGTCTTTTCGCATACCCCAGCTTTTCTCCATGGAGACACAGACACACAGACAGGGAGAGAAGCTTGGGGTCAGAGCGCAGGGTCTGCCATTGTACGGCGCCCCTGGAGCAGTTTTTGAAGAATTCAATACCAGTATATTTGTATGCCTGTTTGCTACAACACAAATTCCTTGCATTTATATAGCACATTTCACCACAAATTATTCCACAGTCCTTTATACTGCATATAGGAAGGGTCCCACATCACCAGTTGAATTAAGGTGGAAATTTACATGGTTAAAATGGCGTCATTAGGCTCGTATGACATTTCAACCCAACCTATTTCAGTGCTGAGGCTTGTACAATAGCCTATCCTGATCGAAAGCTGAGACTCGTATGATAGCCTATCCCTATCGAATACTGAGGCTTGAAAGGTGGACTAACCTGACCTAATGGTGAGGTTTGTACAATAGCCTATCCCAACTGAATAATGAGGCAGGCACATACGATAGCCTATCCTGATTAAAAGCTGAGGCACGTAGGATAGCCTATCCTGAGGTTTGAACACTGAGATTTGATAGGTGGACTATCCTGACCTATTGCTGAGACTTGTACTATGAGTTATCCCGCCTGAATGCTGAGGCTTGTCCGATAGTCTGTTCTGACTGAACTCTGAGGCTTGTACTATGGCTTATCCCAAATGAATGCTGAGCCTCGTAACGATGGCCTATCCTGATCAAACACTGAGGCTTGTACGATAGTCTATCTGAAATGAATGCTGAGGCTGCTTGTACCTGATGGAACACTGGAATCACTACACCTCTTAACATTGAGAATTAAATCTGAAAAAAAAACTAGTCTAACAAATCTTGTGTCTCTGCTATTTGTATTCTTATTTCAGAAAAAAACTATCAAAGGAAATTCCTGGGCCAAGTTATCCTGAGAAGAACATTAGCTGTCTCCCCGTTCACATCACCAAGAGTGTCGTTGGAGCCATCGAGAGTTACCACAGGTATTCACGCCTACTTTGGCAAATCTCTTAAGATGTGGTGGTAATAAAAATGCTGCATAAAAATGTTTAGTTTTAAGTGTAGAAAAACATGCAGTGTAAAGAGGTCAAGAGTGAACGAATGTTTCAGAGGGATAATGACAACCAATTCATGTTCACCCTTGCAATTATACATCATAAGTCTTCCTGATGTTAGTTCTTGACAACTACATATATAACATACATAAACCTCTCTCTTCACGTTCATCTTATGCTTGGACCCTGTTCCCAGCAATTTTATTCTTACCTGCTTTTTACTGCTGCTGGGCCACAGCTCCTGACTCATCTCCTCCCTGTCTTCCACTGCTGCCCTTTCTGTTCTCGGAGACTAGCTGAACTGCAGCGGACTCCTCACAAGCAACGGAATAAATGAACAGGTTTGCAGAAATGTACGTAGATCACTTAACCTTGGGCTGAAGGAGGAGCTCAAAACAAAACATTTAACACCCTAGTTGAAGCACTCTGCTGGATCCTTTTAAATAATTCTGAACCCCTCTTTCTCCTTCATCTTCCTGAGGATTTGCCCAGCACACCCCCCAGGGAACATCACTCACTTTGATTTCCTTTTTCAAAGCCTGGGTGGTGCTTGTTGCCACGGTCAAGGCAACCGATGATCGGTTACGTTTTCCGCCTTCCAGGTTCACGTCCAAGCACTCGTCGTTGCCCAATTACCTCAGCTATGCTAATAGTAATATGAATCATCCCACGAGGTCGGGCATTCGTCTCAGGTCTTGTCTTACCTCGGCTGATCAGTCTCCTCCTCCCGTTACCCCATGACCCTCACCCCACCTTGACCTGCATGGCAGATCCTCGACTGGGACGGCCCCACTTTTATAATGAGTTCCTGTCGTCTCCCAGAAGCCTTCAGCCATTGTAGGCACAGACCCTCCCACTGGCCTTGGATGCCGTTATCATGTTCTCAAACTCATTGGCTCGTAGCGCTCTGGCAGTCCTCTCTCATCTTCTGAGTATTGCTCAACATATTCAAATTCCACGCAACTGCCATGGCTCTCTTTGGGGCTACAATTGGCAACAAATATCCATTCCCATTCATTCAGACAGCTCTGCGGACATCCATATCACCAAACAGGGTATTGTTCTCCAAAATCCACATTCTCCGCACAACAATTCTCTGGCCAGTCATTTAGGATTGACGAAGCAGCTTTGTTTCGGGCATGGGTGGCATTAATGTGTACTGTCCATCAGAACCAATTCTGACTGCCTAAAATGAGAATTGACTTTCCATCTAATCCTCCACAGGAGTACAACCAGTCAGACCATGCAACCCAAGGCCATAAGGTTTCCTCATCTTTCCATTTCTGAATTGATGAATTTTGTGTCCTGTTTGATTCGTTTGGGAATCCTGGCTTCCCTGTCGTATGGACTGATGCTAAGCCACATCTCATTATATCTATTAATTAAGCCAAATCTCACTATACATAAGCACTCAAATCAACATCCCCCAGTGCATCTAATTCCTGGGTGGCGTTAGTCTTCATGCAGTAAGGATAGTCAAGTGTGTGTGAAATTGTGAGATCGTGTAGTTTAATCCTGTCCAGGAAGCTAGAGGTAGATGATACAGTAATTCAATCAGTTAGACTGGCAGAACAGGTGAGAGTGCACAGAGCTCACATCGGTGCCCCAAGAGGAGATGAGGAGACGAAAGAGAGAGAGACTATGTGGGGACAGCAGAGTCTCACTCTCTTCATTTCAATTGGCAAGAAATCAATATGGTGGAAACAGATTTTGGCTTAAACCGTAAAACCTGTGAAGTCTCACATTCTGCTTTTTCTTACTGAAGAGCCAGCTGCAGAATTGGATTGGATGATAGCATTTATTATTACTTAGTAATAAAAATTTACAATGTTTTTGAAGATGAATCTATTACAGTGAGCCACTGTGTCAGTTCGTAGGCTGTAGAAGGAGTAAGTGGAGATTAACTTTTACTTTCTAGTATATCAAAAAACAAAGTGTCAAAATCTGAAGTATGAGTTACTTAATGTTAGGTAATTTGAATGCAAACGACTTTGTTCATATCATGAGAAGACATTAGCTAGGACATCTATTCTTTCAATTAATTGCTCCTGTGCTTGTTCCGTCAGTATCCGCACTTTGTCCCAGTCATCCAGTGGTCAGACAACACCGACGACTCCCAATAACTCGTGGTCGGGGATCCAGAGCTATGCAACAGGACTCTCAACAGAACAGAGCTCGGTCTTCTCCTGGAGAGACGATGTACGTGCAGCGGGCGAACAATTCAAACAGCCTAGTTTACACCGATGCTCTCCTCGGCTCGGCTTTTTACTGGAGCTCGTGTCTTCCAGGAGTTTGACAGAGTCAACACCCAGCGGGTCTGTCAGCTGTTCTGGGACATCGATGAGATGCTGTACGAAGGCAAGGTCGACGCCAGAACGCGGGGCTTGCGAGCCGAGTGCGGAGAGTGGAACCAAAACTCACCCCATCTTAGGTACGGTGGCCGTGGAACCCGCTCAGGGACTCCTGTGGCCGCTCGTTCTTGGGTGGTGTGTGCCGTCAGGCCTGGGATTTGAAACGTGGTCCCTCGCAAGCTGTGGGGCAAGTCCGCAACACCAAAATCTTGGCCCTCATGGCCCCCCATCCTGTGTGTATCGAAACTGAACTTCTTGACACTGTCGTGTATAGTTAATGACATTTTTAGCTTGGTCAACCGTTCCGTATTTAGTACTGTGGTACTTTCATTTGACTTCATTCGACAGTCTTTAAGAACTTTGATATCACTTCCAAGTCCATCTAAAGTCCATTTATTATTTCTAGGGACTTATTAGCATGCAGAGTGTCAGTCTGTCTCGTGCTGTAACTCAGAAACATGCAACAGAAGACCAGTTTGTTTTTAACACCTTGCTTTCATGCCTCTTTTTGCTGGCTGCATACAGGATATTGGGAAGTCAGATAGCAGAGCCCAAAGACGAAGGATTTCGGCTCTTTCAGAGAAGAGCTTCTATTCCCGAGAGTGCACTCTTGCACCCTTGCCAGGACACCATGGCAGAAAACAAAGAGTAAGGCCCTGTGTTTTGTTACCGTTGCTGAAAATGCATTTGATGCTTATTCACAGATCGCTTAAAGTAAGAGAAAGTGGTGTTTCTTGCCTTATTGAAGTCAATTGTTTTACTCGGCTGCACTGTTTTATCCTCCAGTCTAAGCATCCTTCTCGCCTCTATATGCACTGGTTACATGTATGCGGAGAGGTAGCGGAGCGGTTCTGTCAGAGGAAGATCCAGGGCGAGTGCTGGGGTCAGCGAGAGGTTAAAAACCACCAGGCCTTTCCTCGGGGAACTGCAAGGACGATGGCTTATGATAATTTACAAAGAGGCCTTATATTTTTAAAGGCTTCATGTTCTGTGAACAGATTGCTTCTACAGTATGTCCTGTTGCTGGAGTTGTGTTACAAAATATCGAATTTCATGTTATTCACATGACATAATATTATGTAGTACGGTGTGTATGCTGCTGGCTTTTTTGGAGGATGTGAGAGATAAAGTTATACAATATTTATCAGTATTACCTTGCCTATAAATAATGTTGAAATATTCATATAGTATCATCTTTAACAATTAGTATTGAAAATAGTGTTTGCTTGAGCTGAGCTGGCTGAAGGCTCGGTGCCTGTTCTGTAGCAGAACTAGAGACCGATTTGCTAGAGTGGACAGGAAGAGTCCTGCGGCAAACCCACTGCTACAGATCCAAGTGATCCCATGACTATATCCCAGTTTTTTCCAGTAACTCAGATATGTTTAGGAAATACACTCACTCTGGAGAAAATCCTCTTTCCTGTCTTTTCTCCCTAGTATGTCTGTTGTGGGGAGGAAGCTGGTTCCTGTTACTTCACCACTACATGGTACGCTGGGCTGCAGACGGAGTCCTTCAGAGCCTTCTCCTTACGCCTTCCTTGAGGAAGAGACTTATGAAGCAGAAGGACAAATAGAGGAGTTCTTCGCCTACGACTTGAAAGAAGTGTAAGATAGTTGTTTGTAGCTTCATACTCATGGATTTCCCATTAGGCACTGTAGGCACAGTCCCTAGGGCCTAGAGCAATTTTTGGGGCCTATGAAGGAGGGAAACACTAGTGACTAACGAAAAACAAGCTGAAACAACATGCTTGCGATTAACTCTAGATGCTCCAAATCAATAATCATGCGCTATCTAGCAGCCGTTCTAGAAACTAGAAGTATCGAAGTGATGGTCGCTCAACTCACTCCACCAATCGCATGCTTTAGCATTAGAACAGCTTAAATTGCATCATGTCCGTCGACGTCATTCAATTGGCGTTTACCCCTCTTTTTGCACATTTCGGAATAAAAGTGCCTAGGGAATACGAACACCAAAATCCGGCCCTGATGAAGTCACAAAAAACAGTGGGTGCGGACTTGTGCAGTGGGCCACCTCTCACTTGGAGGATTGCAAGTTTGCGTACGTACAGCAGTAATCAGAAGTGGCGCCGACGATGATGTATCTAACCCAACCAGCTAATTGTGCCCTGGCTCTTGGGGATCCCGGTGACCAATGGCTAATGGCCAGCTTAGTCTGGTGCTTTCTGGACCATAGAGCTAATCTTATGCTTTGTGCAAGTTTATTAGTCAAACCACACTGGAGCATCTTACATCACATTATCCCAAGTATTGTGTTACAATGAATTTTGCATTCCACAATGCACAGGCACATACACACATACTTTATATATGTACAATATCATACTAAATATGTTTGCAATATCAGTCACTATTGTATTTACAGCACTATGAACTGTTTTCCCATCTTGCTATGAACCATTAGAAACATATGAGATTTTGACCCGATACCATCAAATTGCTCTTTACTTCTAGGGAAGAAGATGGTTGGGAATTCAGGAAAGCTTTGAAGATTAACAGTGGTGTCCCTCCAGTTTCTCCCCATGCTTGCATTAAGGATGGAGTGATTGGAGAGCTGTTTGATGAAGTCTGGAAAGATGTTGTGCACTTTGTAATGGAGCTCATACAGAAACATTGGGAGAGTGATCTCACAGGTATTTATCTGGACATAGATTTACAGCTTAAAGAATGATTAATGGAATTTTAGGTTGTAGTTTCCTGTATGTCTGATAAATTATGTATACAGTAATACAGAAGGAAGAGGACAAGTTAAGAAATATGTGTAATACAATAATAGGAAGGCATTCTTTACAAGAACATCCAGTTTCGGATTAATCTACTTCCATGTCCAACCTGTATGAATATATTGATACACATCTGAGGCTCATCAGTGCAAATTAAGTTCAAGTAAACATGGGCAAAAGATCCAGTCTGACTTTCAAAATAGTCAGTATTACTCCACTGAATGCTTTGTCCCCATTTTTGCTAGTGGTTTACAGGAACTGAAACAAAAAATATTTTTAGTAAATCTGCATTCATATATCATGCTTGTTCCCACTTAGAGCTTTTAATGTTTAAACATTTTTTGTACTTACAGTACCTTTTGAAAATGAAGAGTGAATTCTGCAATGCAGGATTTTACTGAAGGAAACTGGAGAAGCCCTGACTGATTTATTAAAAGAACTTCTGTTTAACATTTTAAGAGGTCACCAGTGTTGATCATAATTTGCAACTACCGAGTTTCTTTTTTTTTAAAAACAAATGCTGAAATACACAATTGCCATTTAGTTCGTTTTGGGATTATGTTCATCTTAATTTATGGGACCTCCATGCCATCCTGTTCAGGTGTCAATAACCTGTATGGTTACGGCTTTTCTACCCTCTCCTCATTTCCACTGTCCAGCCCTTGCAGGGAAGGTCATGGAGACAGCCGGCTTGCAGCACTGTGACAGAGACTTCTCCGAGTCTGTGTTCCGCACTCCGGTGAAGGCTTTCAGTGTTTCTCCCTCCAGGGGCTCGGAGACAAGGAGTATGCACACCTGCTCAACGCAGGTAAGGATTCTTAAAAAGAAGAACCTAAAGAAATAGCTAAACAACTGAAACAATAAATATAAGAGTCTTTTAGCTTATTCTTTGGCGCAGCTGATCTAAAAAAACGCCTGCTTTGCAGCAATCTCACCAGCCTTTAACATCAATATCACTCTTTTATTTTGAAGAGACCTCTTTCATCTTTGCTCTGTTTCTGCTCTAATAGGCCCCTCGCATCCCAAGTGCCTTAAAAAGGAATTTGAATGGAGTTATGACCATTCAAGCCAAACCTCTCCAACACAGGCACCCTGGATTGGGGGAGAAGACACAGTAAGTTGGGTCACTAGAAAATAACAATCTAACAGTATGATCCTTTTAGAGTATGAAGATTTTACAGTAGAAAAACATTTCCATTGTTGGTGGCTCTTCCAAAAGGTAGTTTGGTGCTAAATCCAAAAAGTAAAACTAGACAAAATTATAGTATGTATAAAAATAAAATACCTCACCCACTGCCACTTCCTTCCTCAATTAACAGGAACTTAAATCAATACCCCTTCCGGTAGCTAATCTGTCTGACTGTACAGGCTCTGAGGCAAAACTGGAAATTCAGTAAAATACTGTAGTAAAGATTCTTGCAATTAAATTATAAAGACCGTGTCAATTCCACTCTTCAGCGAGTAGCATCCCAGCGTTACAGAGTTACAACTAAAAAAATAAAAATGATTGCAAAAGTGTAATAAATGATAGTGATAATCATAGTAATGTGGCTGCATACTCTCGCACTGCTATACAGAAACGAGACAATGATGGCGGCAGAGGAATTATGCTGTCGGAGAAGGTCAAAGGAATCGATCTTTATCAAGCAGCAAGGCCCCTCGCGACCTGTGCGTCTCGGCAGGTGTGAGCACCGTGACCCAGCCGGCACGGGCCAGGCAGCAGAGACCGGGCACGCCGTCCCCTCCCCCTCCAGAGCGCCGTGCGTGGGCTCGCGGGGGCCGGCAGCCCAGCGCAGGCTGCCTAGACCCCCGCCAGACTCGGTGGGCTTCCGCAGAAGCGCGGTCCTCAAGGGCACTAAGCTGTAAGCAGGTTCCTCAACAAACACCTCGCAGTCCTCGCACCCTTTTCACTTCTTCCCAGAATGTTGCTTAGTGCACGTCTTGGGCTGCTCCAGAAACCGCCCGTGACACGACTAATAAGTGTTCGACCTCACCGTTCCAGGTGCGCCCTCCCGGAGGGGTTGTCCTTGTCACCCGAATGTGCCAGGCGGAACAGGAAATTTCCACCCATTCATTCCGAAGTGCCAGAGCAGAGTCCTTCAGTGCCTGCTTCCAGACACCTGCAGGTTGGACTAATAAATGTGTGTGTATGTACTGTAGATACTGTATGCACAGTGCTGTACAGTGTATGAACACGTGGCTGTGTGTAAAACAAAGCTTTCCTATACTGGCACGAGATTAAGAGTAATCCTGCAGATACTGTTACCTGTTCCTGCTCCAGCTGGAGCGCTAATCTCGTCTTGTCCACTCTAGAGGAGAGGGAGGGACTTGTCCAGCAGAGTGTCCAGCGCAGTGCAGGGAGACTCAGGCCCTCGTGCTCCCAGGGGGCAGGCCCTGCCTCTCGAACCTCTCTCCAGACCCAGAACGAGCTACACATTCAGGGTAGGCACTTCCAGTCTGCACTGCAGACAAACATGTTCTTTTAATGAGACTTCCCTTTTACTGAGTCAATATCGGTCGATTTTGTTAAGTCAAATTGATTGCATTAACAATAACGTTTAATGAGAAAGTGCCTTTCCAAACCCAAGGATGCTGTGCACAGTGATAACGAAAAAGAACAAATGTACAAAATAAAAATATACAAGAGCATAGAGGGTTATATAGATGGAATGCATGGCAATCTGACATAGACCCTGGCAAAAACAAAAGTTTGAAGTTTGAAGTTTGCCTTAGAGAGAGAAAAGCATCTTAGAGCTGATAGCTAGTACAGTACTGGGCCAGATGAACAGAACTATTTATTTTAGGGTCTTTCTGTTTTCTGGCATACAGCATGTGTTATGTCAAGCACTGTGTACACGATGTAATGGTGAATAAACCATATCATCATAAAAACAAACGTCTCTCTTTCCCTTACAGTCAGATGCATCCTTTAAAAGACTGTTTACTCCTGTGGATTTTGTTTGTCAAACTCGGATTGGAAGAGGACCTTTTGCAGGTAACAGTTAAATTCACATTCCCTATCGGCTGTGAACTGTAGAGATGATCATTTAGTAGGTCTGAAAAAAAGAAGCAATTTGGAGTGAGTCTTCTCAGATTGCTTTATAATTGACCTCGCCTTACCCCTTTTGGAATTTGTACATTTCTGTCAATAGATGTAAAGTATATAAATCTCTTAGATATGAAAAGCAAAGTATTCTTCATTTAGAATTAAAAAATGTTTAAGTTGTTTAGGGTACAATTGGTATCAGTCTCCTTTATGGAGTGACTGTATTAAAATCAGAAACTGAATATGAATTTTACAGATTGCACAGTGAACAGTGAACTTTCCAAGAGGGGTGCCCAAAGTTTGCGGCTGTGTTTATAGTGGTCTCTTTGCCATCGCCTGGGATAAGCGGTACCTGTCATAAATTTGCCAAACTGTGTGATCAGGAAATCAGTCTTGATCAAAATTTGTACATCCCTTCGGGACAGTATCTTTTGCAGCTCTGACATACTCTGAAAGCACAGGACTTTGCATTGTAAAAACACCAGTGTGAGACTATACATTAACACAGTTATAAACAGCAGTGTAATCTTCAGTGTAACCTGTTTAACCTTAAATTTTGTTTATAAACCTTTCATATATTTCTCCCTTTGAGATGATTTTCCTGCGGGCGACTGCCTCGCTTCTCCTATCTGACATCTTAACGGGAATTAAAAGGTCAAAGTTTCCTAGTGTGAGTTCACACTCCCCCCAACCCACACCCCTTCACCAGAAAAAGGGCAAAACATCCTCCTCCACACGACCAAAGGGCGGTCGCCCGCGGTGTGCTTCCCACGATTCACGACTCGATCAGCCGATTAAGGGTCATGGTCGAAGGTCGTTTCTTAGAGCGATCGCGTTTTTTGTTTTTTGTTTTGGACTACGGTCCAAATGAAAGGTGTGTTGCAAGACGTCACCTCCACACACTTAGCATGACGGACACATCAAGCATCAGAGTCAGGGACCTTCACAGATCCACGGCGGGGGACTGCCCTCTGCCCCTGTGTACGGTATAAAATGCGATAACATGCTGTGTATGCTGTAGCTCTGGGGACGTTTTCTAAGCCGCTGTCCTCTGCTTCTTCCTGTATGTGCCCCCCGCCGGCCCTGCTTGTGAACCGGCAGGAGGGGGCTCCCGCATCGGCGTGACTGGGGTCAGCGTGGGCATCTCCTGCTCCACGGCGAGCAGCCTCTCCGACTGCGCCGCCCCCCACAAGGGGCCCTGCAGCCACCCCCCCGGCGGGGGAGCGGCAGGGGAGTGCCAGCCGCCCTGGGGTAATTACAATCTCCGCGCTCCTATCACAGGGGTCGCTCCCTGCGTAGACAAACAGCCTCGTCCAAGTCCCGCAGAGCCAAACCTGCTGCAGCTTCAGTAACCTGCCGCTTTCTGATGCAAGGTGGGCGAAAAACAAACTGCGTCACTGTCACCTGTGACTTCATCGGTAAGGCTGGACCGAAACCATTCCGCGCGAAGGGTCGTGGCCACATTTTAAATGGTAAATTTGTTGAATTGTAGCTCTGTAGGGACTGTCCATAAAAAACGTTCTCGCTGTCCAAAAACAGCAAATAAAAAAAAAACATCAATATAGAAATCATAAAAATCGCCTTCTAAGAGTCCTTTTAAAAGCTGTGATGTGCATTGAAAGTTACAGTTACCAAAACAAATGCAGGGCCTGTGACTCTCTTACAGGCTTTATTATGATATTTATCAGTATTGGTTAGTTACTCCAGCTGATGGACTGCCTTATTCTGCTGCTTGAATTATGTCTGACTGTGCCACTGTGCAGACCTTGCTTGTTGAGTCATTAAGCTTTTCCCACTTCCCTGTCGATGGAACAGAAACCCTGTTGAGGGTTTTAACTTTGTATTGTACAGTACAGGCTTGCTGGCCACATGGACTTTGCTGGGAACAGGCAAAGTAGTTTAGGGTCATTACCCTCTGAAACATCCACCCCTGCATGCAGAGCCTCTTATCTAATGCTGTAAAATATGCAATAGGAGCCCAACACAAGTAGTAATGTTCAATGCCATTAATAAAAGGATTGATCTTTAGTAGAATTGCAACCCCATAGCAAAATGTGAAATGTCTTAAATGTTCATGCGGCACAGTATTCGTTTCCAGCTTTCACCTTATACTGTAGGTCGTTCCATTATTGAAATTAAATAATGTTTATTGCATTGCTAGGGACCTAGTTTACACATGTATTGACCACAGTGTCACATGCTTCAGGCCTGCTGTTCAGTAAATAGGAACTAAAGAACAGGTACAAGCAAGAGGAGGCCCTTCAGCCCCTGTAACCAGTTCGCCAATTAGTAAGTAATTGATGTGAGCATCCCAGGGTCAGGGCTTCACTTACATGACTGAGCAGCTTGTTCCAGACTCCCACGACCCTCTGGGTAAAGAACGAGGGAGAAGAGGAGCTCTCCTGTTCTTGGTTTTAAATACACTTCCATGGCGTTTCCACCTGTGTCCTGTGCTTCACGTCACACTGCTCATTCTGAGGAAATCCACTGGGTTTACTTTGTCCCTGCCTCTGAGGATTGTGAATGCTTGTATCAGGTGCCCTTGCCATCCCAAGTGTCCGAGACTCAAGAGATTCAGTTCTTTCGGCCCACCAGCGTCGGGCATTCTCTGAAAGTCCCAGAACACATCTGGTGGCTCTTCTCTGAACTGATTCCACAGCAGCAACATCTTCTCTATAACAGTGACCAAATCTGTACACAATATGTACAGATGAGGCCTTCCTCAACAGTGTCTTACACAACTGCTATAAAGTAGTGTGGTAACTGTAATCGGATCACCTTGTTGTGTTTTTCAAGTCTATTGTGTCACTCATGGTTTGGGGTCTGACATGTCTTTAAAATCCTTAAAAGATTCACGGCAGCACAAAGCATGCTAAAACGTTTTCACTGGGGACTACGGTTTCAAAGCAGAGAAGCAGTCCTCCAGATCCGTTATAATTACAACATTAGAAAAAAAACCTCAAGTTATGATGGCAACAGAACTGTATATTTTTACCGTAGTGATACTTTTTTTTCCCCCTCCAGGTCCTCATCTTCAGCCTAGAGCTTTCAGTAGGAAACCAGCGACTGGCAGAAAGAAATTCCAGATGGGATCCTCATAAGAAATATTCATTTTAGGACACAGTAAGCAAAATGAACACTATTCCGGAGCACAGGGTCTTGAGAAGCACCGGATCATTGTAGGGAAACCCCTCAGGTGTGCTGCCATTCACTTACACAGCAGGCCGCACTGGTGATTGCAAGGCAGGACTAAGGAAACATGACACACTTTTCGGTTACAGCCGTGTCAGAAGGTCTGGAAAAATGTCGTTCCAAATATGACCCCTTCCTGTTGGTTGTTTTTTTTTTTCTCTGATGGACACTGCCTGCAAATCCTTGAGAACAAGGATTCACCACGATTCATCCACCTGGTGGTGGAGGGGATCCCCATTACCTGGTAAAGCGCTTTGAGTGGAGTGTCCAGAAAAGCGCTATATAAGTGTAAGCAATTAATTAATTATAATAATAATTATTATTAATGCCTGGAATCACACGTTAGTCAGATCAGCTGTGGTCACCAGGCCTGCTCCGGACGCACAAGCACCAGTCATTGTGCCTCCTGGGGCCTCACTCACAGTGCCTCTGCTGTCTTTACCTCCCCAGCACGCTGAGAGGAGGCCCAGTCACAGGGCGTACTGTCCAGCGCAGCCCTTCGAACAGACTGGGTCACTGCTATGGGACCTACCATTCGCTAATGTTTTGTTAAGAGCAGTGTGTATTTGATAAATCAATTTGTCTTATACTGTTTGATCGGGTGCAAACTATGCAAGCAATCAGATTTACCTCATAGTTAATGTGCAGCTGGGTAAAAAAAATTACAGAGTTAAGTAGAAACCTGATGTTTGGAACCTGTGAATGCCACATCCTGTATTCACTACAGGATTTCCTGATATGATATGATTCCTTTGGCAGAATGAGAGTCAGTCACAAACACTGTGTATTTAATATAAACGTGATCAGCATGCGGTGGTTTAATTATGGATTACAGATTTTCTTTGTGAATAGTTTGTGTATTTACAGGGAGACAAAAGTGTATCTGTCTGATTTATACTTTTGATAAACGTACTGGGAGTTTGTACCAGTATTATGATTCACATCAGCTCAGATATTTGTTCCTTGAGGGTTTTTATTAATTGGAAGGGCTGCTTAGCATAAAATCTGCCTAATTAGTAGCACAACAACGGATAAGGGTTTGTCTAGTTGGTTGAGAGCAAAAGTGTGAGAAAATGAACAAGAGTGCAGTTCAACCAGACCACTTTTTGTTTAAGTACTGGGACACCTGATTGATTTTTTTTTACAGTGTGCTCAGTAATACACAAGGGAACAAGGACAGAGGCCTTTCGAAAGGAGAAGTGTGTGGGACTGGACATACTGTACGTTTTGCTTTACACAATGAGTGGTGGGTGTCTGATCAGGCTAGTGAATCTGGAGCACCAGGATCATTCCACATAAGTTTGGCCTCTTTAAATACTTTTGCTGTGTAAGCCAATCCAAACAAAACCTAGACACCTGCAGCATGGCGTCAGGGTTCCTTAATGTAAAACCCATCTTTGATTGGACCTGAAGCAGTATGGCAGAGCCACACTAATCTATCAGCTTATCTTGTCAGTTTAAATTTAGCAATTTTTTTAAATGTTGAAGCTCAAGACATCTTTATACTCAAATTCTTAATCTTGCACGTTTTTTTGGTGAAATTGGTGAAATTTCCCATCCAGCCAGTGCTGTGCAGGATCACACGGGGTTGTGTTTCAGGAAACCAGCAGTTGTCCCAAATTCCCAACCAAACTTGAGCCTGAAGCACTTTTATCAAACTGGAGTACTGAGGTAAATAAGTTGATTCACTCTCCTGAAATGGTTAGATTTACAATGACCTGGTGAAATCTCTGAGATTCTCTTTTCTTTTCCTCAGTGAAGAAACAGAACTGCCCAAAAGAGAATACTGCTTTGTAGTGTCTATGCGTTTATAAACTGATGTATGCTGTAATGCCCTTTCTTGTAATAATTACTGGGGACTGTTTTAGCTGTGACTTTAGTGGATGAAGTGAGGTGTAATTGTTAAGTATGATGACCTACTATTGGGAAAACAACTGTTATACAGTAGCACTCATTTGTTTTTACAAAATGAGAGTAATTTAGTTCCATGTGAATTGCCAAATGTCTTTTGTATTACTGTACATGTATGATCAGCATTTCTTATGTTCAAATATTTTGTATGATTTGTATTATTTATCACAAGCCATAAAAGCAGTTTTGTATTATAATAATAAATAAAAGTCTGTTGAATATACACTATTTAATCCACATAACACTGTTTACCTGGATGATGTACTACTTTTGTTGTTGTTTATTAACACCACTACAGACAATATCAGCCTAATATCATTCACAGCACACGTCTCTTGAGGGGTCTGACGGTGCTGTAAACGTGTAAATCAAAAATTACATTGAAGTATACAAACATTAATGTATGTGCTAATGACAGTAATTATATTCTGCACTGTCTGTGATAGCTGATTTGATACGTGGATCGAATAACTATCAAAATATGCTGTAAAACATTAGAAATTCAAACTACTGTAGCTCCAGTAGGGAAGGCTGATGGTAGATTCTATTGAGCTATTGAGCAGCCCACCAGATCCCAACTAACGTGGAATTGGTTGTAAACGACAGGAGTTTTCGTATTACTAAAGAGACGCATGTATTAAGAACGTGGTACACGTGGGCTGCTATAGTATAATAAACCCAGAAGGTATGAAAGTGCGCAATAATATATATATATAAATCATTGCTCCGACCAGCGCGCCTGTCCAAAATCCACCCACAGACGCCCTGGCGCTTCAGGTGCGCTTTCGCACATGGGCACAGGCGAGAGCTCGGAAACTTAGCCAGCACACACAGGGCAGGGCTGCGAGTAACCAATCGGATACAGCTCTGGCTCTTGTGGTTGGGGGCACCGGTGCCCCCCCCTGCACAACAAATCGGGTTTCGAAAAGAAACACAAAACGGGGCTTCTAAGCTGATACGGCCGGCGGCACGCTTTGCGCAGGGTAAACCCCTTTAGCCGAGCGCGCTGACGAATTCGATGACAGCGTAGCTGTACCGTAGCTCTGCACAAAAAAAAGAACACGCAGATAAATGTCCGCATAGCTTCCTTACCCACGAAAGAGTTACTGTATAAAGCCCAGAGATTCGGTCCTGGCCTCTCCCACATTTGCGTCGTGTGCAGAAACAGTTCCTGTAACTGTTCGTGGGGCGTCACTACCAGAACGGAGATGGCAGTCGAGATCAGCGGGCTGCTGCTCGGCTCCGCAGTGGGTACCCTCTTCCTAGCCCTTTTAACTTATAAGTTACTCGGCAGCTACGTGCGAAAATGGAGGCAGATGAAACCCATTCCTGGGTTTAGCCCTACTTACCCCATCGTAGGCAACGCACTTCATTTAAAAAGAAACGGAGGAGGTAAGGGTACTGTAATTATACCGGTTTATTAATGGATAATACAGATAATGCATCGCGTTGATACGAAACAATTGTTCAGGCATTGTTGCTTTGCTACATTAGCTTCTTGAGGTCATGGACGAATTTGCATAGATCGTTAAAAGGCTAGCGTCTCTTTTTCTTAGACTTTATTGGCAAACTGTTTTATCATTGAACTATTCTAGTACTGCAACCAAACAGTCTCCAAAACAACTCTGATGTAATTTAATTTCAGTCACATTACAATAGGTTCACTTTTTTCCACAGCTGTTTAGGGAATTGCTTGATTTGGAGTCTTATACTTGAACTTCACAACAGAAGCAGAGTCCCAACAAAGATACTGCATTTTAAGAAGTTTTCTGTTTTATCTGAGGAAAAAAGACTCACTGGGCCTGCATGCATCTTGTTAATAATCACATCATGAACACAGTCTTTCACAGCATCATGCTTCAGTGAAACCTGTCTGATCCTTTGAACCTTGTTCTTCAACGGAGAAGACTTGATATGCACATATTCAAAATTCTCAAAAATTGAACATTTTTTTGCAGAAACTGTTTGTTGAAAGTGTTGAACTGGAGGCACTTCTTTACACAAAGAGTTGTGGGAGTGTGGAACAAGCTGCCTGATCATGCTATTAAAGCCGATGAGTCCATGCTGTAAAAACAGCTGGATGAGATTCTAGGATCAATTAGTTACTAACAGTCAAACAGACTAGATGAGCTGAAAGGTTTCCTCTCATATATACTGTACAGTAACATTTCTTACAGTGTGTTATTTAACAAAGTCGTTTATGAAATGCTTAAATGTTCACTATAAAGTTGCCGTTAAATCTGAGCAATATTTATTGTTCTTTAGATTTCTTTAGCCAGCTGATTGAATTTACAGCTGAACGCAGAAATGAACCCTTGCTGAAACTATGGATTGGGCCAATACCTTTTGTCATTCTGTACCACGCAGAAAATATAGAGGTACTGCAACAACTGTTTCCTTACAAATTGTTATGCAGAAGAACTGATTGCTGTTTGACTTACAGTAAATTTTTATTTTCTGTAATTTTATTTTCTGGATTTATTCTTCACTAATATAATTATTTATAGACTGTAAAAATCTTTAATGTGCTAAATAGTTTCCAGATTATGGAAGACTGAATTGTCACTAAGTGTGGTAAAAACAGATCAAAGATGACCCACTTTCAGGGTGAACTTTTATGCTTAGGAGGAGATGAAAATATGATATAGCAATATGAAGATAAAGATTATAATGATAATTATGTTTCAAGGGGCAAATTATGAACAGCTAATTACATACAAAGGGCGATAAAGAGATAGCTTGCCCTGCCTCGGTGTATAGTGTACCTCTGTCCTGATGAGCCTTATTTCTAAGTCAGGAATAGTTTGTGTCTGTACTTACTTTCAGTCCCTTCTCTGCTTCTCTTTCCAGATGATACTGAGCAGTTCAAGGCACATAGATAAAGCCTATGCTTACAAATTTTTACACCCCTGGCTTGGCACAGGCTTGTTAACGAGGTAAGTTGACACAAACGTGATTGCACGTAACAATGAGAGCAGTTGTGTAAAATGTTTGTTTTTATCATATGTAGAAACTATTTTATTACCTTGGCACCCACAGTACACACATTGTAAGCCACAAAAGGAATACAGTATACAGTATATACTATATAATGACTTAGGACTGGGGCTTCTTCCAGGGACGCGTGCCAGACATATTTAAAGAGTGAGATAAAAAAACTTGAAAGTCGTTCGTGTGCCAGCACCTTTAGTTTATAATGTACAATATGTTTACGAGGGCAGTCGATTCTCTGGAGTCACCTGGATAATCTTGCTGAAGTAATACTGTGTCTGGATAGATCCCAACTAGCCACTGATTTGTGAGTGTGAGAGCTGCCTGAAAAGAAAATGCAACACCGTTCCTGTTTTCCCTCCATCAACGAGTCTGTTTCCCATCCACTGGTCCTGGTGAGAGTCTCAGAAAGTTTTGCTCTCCCTGCTGGGCTCCATTCTTCCTTTTCAGTGTCTCTTTAAGCTCTTGACATAATGGACAGTGAACTACAGTATAAAAGCTGATATCAAGAGAAAGTGCTGTAGACTCAAAGAACAACAAAGCTTTCAGTATTCAAGTAAACAGTAAGGTAAAGGAAAAACCTATAATGAAATTAATATAACACTGCAGGTTGCATAATGAAGCCTTTTCCCCTCATGCACAATAAGATACAGTAAAAGAACAATGTTATTCCACTCTCCTGTGCAATAAAGGATGAAGTGTTTGCTTTTGGCTCAGAACAGTTTGAATCTTACTGCTGAAAGGAAGGATAAAGACAACAGGGCTACCAAAGTAGCTGTTCATCTTTGAGGTCATCATTGATGAGGTCATCATTGACCTCGACAGCATTGAACACCTGCAGGATGAGATTTATCTGGCCTCAACACCGCTGAACATCCACGGATGGGATTCATCTGACCTCATTGGTACTACACACCCGCAGGATGAGATTTATCTGGCCTCGAACACCGCTGAACATCCACGGATGAGATTCATCTGACTTCATTGGTACCGCACACCTGCAGGATGAGATTCATCTGACTTCAACAGCACTGAAGAGGCAGGAAGAGCCAGACTGATCCGTGTTTTAAAAGAGCACATCCAGATACTGTCTAGCAAATTGTTACCACTTAATATAAAACAATGCTTAGAGCTTAACATGTGTGACTAGAGTACATAGAGTGTGCAGGAGAATAACCACAAAACGTGTCCTCTGTTGCACTTTCTTGGAGAAAGTAAAGTATTTTTCATATAAATTGTTTTAAGTGTTTCCCTTCTTAGTTGTATTCCAGATTGTGCGAGTACTCTCAAAGCTGTAATGCTTCTGTCGAAGTATCAATCCACATATCTGTCAGTAGATGTTTATCTGCACTCTGTTTATAGCACTGGAGATAAATGGCGTTCAAGGAGAAAGTTGTTAACTCCAACATTTCACTTCTCAATCTTGACGGAGTTTCTAGAAGTGATGAATGAGCAGTCAGTTGTGTTGGTTAAGAAACTGGAGAAGCATGCTGGCCAGGGATATTTTAACTGCTTTAATCACATCACTCTCTGTGCATTGGATATTATATGTGGTAAGTTATAAATTATTTATGCTTTTTTCTTTTATCCAGCCTGACCTGCACAGGTCAGAGATACCTTTATTTGTTTACCCTTTGAAATATTTTAACATAAACATTATTACCCATTTATTTACCGGGGTTTGCTTGAGCAATCTGGGTATTCAGCTGTGTCCATTCACCACATTGCTTCTTTTCAAACCTCACTGATATAAAATGCCAAAAGCTATTGTGCAAGCTACTGTAAAACTAGCTCCCTATTCATTGTGTTTCTTTGAATTCATATTGGTTTCTTTCAGAAACTGCAATGGGCAAGACAGTCTGTGCACAGAGTAACTCTGACTCTGAGTACGTCCGAAGTGTTTACAAGTAAGTGCGATTAATGCTTAATGGAATAAAAGTTGATCAGATTTTTCAGGTTTATCGGACAGGAATGGTGTGCTGAGGACATTAATTGTGTTAACAGGTTCATGCTTTGGCTTTTTCACGCAGGCACATTGAGTAAATAAGAGTAGCTATCAATGTATGTTTAGTGAGCTGGGATTGTGTTTACTTTCAAAGTCCCCGTATTTAGAGGGAAGGCTTTGAAGAAGGCTCACAGACATGAAAATCTGAGACATTACCCTTGCATGCCACAACGACTAGCTTAATTAGTTTAATTTCCTGAGTGTAGTGAAACTAAGATGGCCTATTAAGACTGAAGATTTTTAGTTTTTCAATTTTAGTCTTACAATTTTAGTTTTTCAAAAATTTAGTCTGTCAAATTAAATTCAAACAAAAAAATAAAAGTCTATTTATTTTGATGATTTATATTATACAGTGTACAATAAGTAAGCAATGCTGCGTGTCACGATTATAGTTCCCCCTCCTTAAGGGTGCTCCAGCCCTTTCACTCAAGGCCTTATTCTGTGCACCTGATTCCCATTCCCAGCCCACCTTAAAAGCCAGGCACTGACGCTCATCCGGGCTCTGCATCTGATTTCCGTGCCGTGCGAGTCGGGGACCTGGAAGCGCCTGGTCCCGTTAAGGTTTTAATCCCTGTTCCTGTTCCTTGTCCCCTGTCCGCCGGTTCCGACCCGGCCTTCGTGGTTTTAACTTCGTGTTTGATGGATCTCCTGGTTTTGGACTTTCTCGTGTGTTTTTGGATACTCTAAGGATTACTCTTTGGGATTGTTCGCCTCGGCCACACCTTCCCCGTGCACCAGCGCACCTTGGACACGCCCCCCTGTCTTCAGCCCCGTATTCCTGCATGACGTTTCCCCAGTGTTTCCCCACTTCTTCGGATTGTGTCGTCCTCATAGGGTCCGGAAAGAACTGTTCGTTACACTGCGGCAGTATGATGCATTTTCTTTTTTAAATGTTTTTTTGTAATTCCGAGTTGTGGTAGTTCTTGTTGTGTGCTCATGCTTTCTGATGAGCTCCAAGGTTAATGTGGGAGCAGTATCTTGGTTTCATGGGTAAGCTCAGATGTATTAGGCAGTGTTTAGAGTCCAGATTCCATCTAGAAGCAAGAGAAAGCCGTAAAAATCGAGATATATAAAAGCAGATGTCACACATAACCATTTAAGTCATCGTCACACGGTTAACTCATGTCAAAACAAAGCTTTGTTTTCTTCCACAACGCTTTTTCCAGTTTAGTGGTTGGTCACTTTTTTTTAATTTGCTAAACAGGGCAGGATGAGCAGCTGCTCCCTTAATGTACTGTAACATTGACATTCAATTTTGACAGTATTAACAGTGTGTTTCACGTGCAGATTATTAGAATGCGTGCATGTTTTTGTAAAGCCTCAGCATCTGTTTGGCACGTCAGGAACTAACCCAAGGACACTCTGTTCGTGCAGGATGAGCGACATCATTCACCGCAGACAGAAGATGCCATGGTTATGGTTAGATTTCGTCTATTACATGTTTGGTGAAGGAAAGGAGCATGACAGGAACCTGGAAATTTTACATTCCTTCACAAAGAGTGTAAGTGAAAGCCTTCTAATACCTTAATTCGGGGAGTTTATCATGCATCACACTGCTTTGCATGCACTCTCTATTATTACCCATAATCATAAGATGTTACAGTTTCATTTTACATGTATTCAAGACCTGCCCCTATGTACAGTGTGATGCACACCTCCTAGGTACTGTGCATGCTTTTTTGTGGACAATTATTTAATGTTTAATTTTTTGTACAGGTGTACATAGATTATTTTCCAACGTATTTTAAAATGCACAGTTGCCCTAGCCCATTGTATGCAGGGTAACATTGTTAAACCAGGGGGAAATTGCCAAGCAGCAGGCAAACGTGTACCTACCTATTAGAGTGCTGCAGTGAATGCATGTCAGCACTGTTAGATTCTTCACTCTACAGGTGATTGCAGAGAGGGCACGCAGCTTAGAAAACCCTGAGGAGGAACCCAAAACCTCTGACAGCGAGCGAGGTCAGAAATCGGGAAGGAAAAGGAGAGCTTTCCTAGACCTGCTCCTGAGCACCACTGATGAGCATGGAAAGAGGCTGAGCCATGAAGATATCCAAGAGGAAGTCGACACTTTCATGTTTGAGGTTAGAAGCCATATAGAAATACAGCTTCGCTACAGCAGGTGTCCCTCTGATTCAGAGACCATGAGGTGCTGCAAAATCCCATCCTGGTGCAGTGTGCACACACGAGTCTCTATAGTGATGTCGACTATACATCTTGAGGAGCACTGAGAGAGAAGCCAACCCCTAAAAACAAGTCATAGTCGCAGACGAAAACATTTGTGCAGTTAGCAATACTGAATGTGTGACTGCTGCACATGTCCAAGCACAAAATGTGCAGACCTAAACACAGTGACTTGTAATCTGGGCTTGTACAGTACATAACGCATTAATGTGGTTCGAGGGGTTTGAACTCATTAAAATTCACAGTGGTTTATAATAATAATTGCTTACACTTCTATAGCGCTTTTCTGGACACTCCACTCAAAGTGCTTTACAGGTAATGGGGACCCCCTCCACCACCACCAGTGTGCAGCCCCACCTGGATGATGCCATAGTGCACCAGTGCACTCACCACACACCAGCTTTTTCAGGGGGGAGGAGAACAGAGTGATGAAGCCAATTCATAGAGGGGGATTATTAGGAGGCCATGATTGGTAAGGGCCAATGGGAAATTTGGCCAGGACACCGGGGTTACACCCCTACTCTTTTCAAGAAACATCCTGGGATTTTTAATGACCGCAGAGTCAGGTATCTCATCAGAAGGATGGTGCCTTTATATAGTAGAGTTTCCCCGTTACTATACTGGGGCATTAGGACCCACACAGACTGCACGGTGAGCGCCACTATCACCTCTTCCAGCAGCAACCTTAATTTTTCCCAGAAGTCTCCCCTCCAGGTACTGACCAGGCTCACACCTGCTGAGCTTCAGTGGGCTGCCAGACGTGAATTACAGGGTGACATCGCTGCTGGCTTGAAAGAGTACAGCGAAAGGAGACTTTATTTTGGAAAAATCGTCTCTGAAACACACAAAGACTTGCTGTTCAAAAACAGCCATTATCACCATACAAGTCTTTTTTATAGAAAACCAAATATAAACTGCACTGTTGTGAGCATTATTACTTAATTAATCTCCAGTGTGACTATTTTCAAGTGATTAAAGGCAATTAACAGCCTTTAGTGGTAGGTAGGCTGAGTTTTTAGTCATTTCCTGATCCATCCTGTTACAGCAAAATAAAGAAAAAAAGCAGTAACACATTTCATTAAAAGTCAATGCTATTAAAAACAACTATATTTAAGTTTCAATTCTATTTTTCCTTTGTTTTAATACAAACTAGTCAGTATACAGAGCTCTGTACATTTTTGTTCGGTAAATTCTGCTATATTTTTATGATATGTAAAAAGAGACTAAAATTAAAATCTGCACTTGTCCCTTGTTTCATTCTTATACATCTTCGAAGTGTTATACTGTAGAGGCTTTGTTATTTTTCAAATGTGAACATGTTCTTCAGTAAAGAGTCAAGAATATGGCTGAATAAGAATATTGTGAAGGCAATCATTTATTAGCCCACGGCTGTAAGAGGCACAAAGCTCACTACATGTGCTGTAATGTTAGTTGCCAGGGTTACAAATGTGCTGGTAATAGCGAGCTCTTGCATGGTTAATCTACCCTAAGTTTCTTGGAGTCGTGAATATCACCACTCGGTCGGTTGCTGGATATATTGTATTTGTTCAAAAAAAAACCATCGAAGTCAAATGAAGCAGCCACTTTTGTCTTAACCTCTCTGCCACGAGTCATTCTGCATGTGTATGAGACGTCTTTTAGCACCATCACTCTCCCCTGGCCTCAGGGTCACGACACAACAGCAGCTGCGTTGAACTGGGTCCTGTACTTGCTGGGCTGTCATCCAGAGGAGCAGAGGAAGGTCCAGGAGGAGCTGGATGAGGTTTTTGGTGCGTTGCCGGCGTCTGAGCCCGTGATCGCCCCACGGAGAGATCGTTTTAAGGCCCTTGTGAGGGTGCAGCTCATTATATTTCTCTGTGTTCTCTCGCGACGCGCTTGCCTTAGGAGCCTCTGACCGCCACGTCACAGCAGATGACCTGAAGAAGCTGCGGTACCTTGAGTGTGCCATAAAGGAGTCCCTGCGCTTGTTCCCCTCTGTTCCTTTCTTCGCCCGCAGCATTTGTGAAGACTGTCACATCAGTAGGTACCAGCACTGCGATCTGGCGGCGGTACTGTATTTCCACAGGCCGTCGTATAACCTCCTGCACAGAAACTGGGCTGCTGCCGCAGTAAAGGAAGAAGGGGGGGATTTTTTAATGTCGCAAAGGTCACATGAAGACCGTTTTCTGTGCTTCACAGGGGGGTCTTTCATTTGAACAATGTTCTCGATTTTGCACAGTCCTTGTAGATCAGGGCAGCTAAAAGTGATCAAAACAGTTAAGTAAAAGGGAACAAAGGAAAAAAGCAAGGTGATATGCAATACAGTCAGACGGAGTCAGTTTATTGTTAAATTCATATTTGAGTTGAAAATGTTTGAAATAATTTTGCAATGTGAAGTTCACAAGGCTTACTGACTGAACCGGCCTTTGAGATGTTCTTCATTTTGCAGGTCAACAACACATTTACATTACATCCACTAGTGTAAGGATACAGATTAAAACTAAAGCTATTTAATTTGGAAACTGCAAAGTCTTGTCAATTTCTGCATTAAGGATGTGCAGTGCTATCCTTATGTGAATTCGAAAAGCCAGTGTTTCATAAATGAAGCAATTCCAGGTACAGTAGCAACATTCTTAGCTGTTGCTTTCTGTGTGTTGTGAGGTGCTGATTCGATCATTTCCCTTTTATTTTGTAACTTGAATTTCTGTTCTGCACAGATGGCTTTAAAGTGCCCAAAGGAGCCAATGCTGTGATCATCCCATTTTCTCTCCACCGTGACCCTCGCTACTTCCCAGATCCTGAAGAATTCCACCCAGAGAGGTTTCTCCCGGAGAATTCTTCCAACAGGCATCCCTATGCATTTATCCCATTCTCTGCAGGACTGAGGAACTGCATCGGTATGTACAAATGTCCCTAAGGAATAATGTGTACCTGTTTTTGAAAGCCGTTCTCCTGCTGTTTGGGTATCTTGTTGTCTATTGCCTCTGTTGATGTGTTGCTGCTGACCACAGCTCTTGTCACAATGATTAAGGGCCATCTCATGATCTGTTGGATACTTTCTGTACGTGCCCTAATTTAAAAATCACATGCACAGTAAGACATTTGGTTATTTAAGGCTACAAGGAAAGGCAGACTATAGGCTATAGCCTAGTTATGCTAACATGGTTCTGCTCAGCAAGGGGAAAGTCAGGGAGTCGTCTGAACATGTAAGGTAAAAAGTGACCAATCTCAAGAAATCTAGGAATGGTTTCACAAAATATGTCAGGTATCCTAATTCAACTGTGAAGTCAATTACTCAGTGTCCATTACTAATAGGATGGTTGATATCCTACGAGGAGGAGGACTTAGGAAAGTGATGAGCAGTCCGTCAGGTCTGGGAGCTCGACTCGAAAACAACTACAACTGAGAAACTCGAAAACACTGGCATCTTCATGATGCAGGGCCTCCGTGATTATCATTCGAGATTGATTTCAGGAATCTGGCGACAGTGGCAGAGTTCCCTGGGGAACAGGAAAAGGAATGATGAATTAGCTTAATAATAACTTATTGACTCCCACGTCCAATAGGACCACATGATGTGATTACATGAAGCACAAATAGAGTTTTTCATGCTGTGCGACAGCCTCACCAGGAGTGTGCTTAACACAGACAGCCGCAGCTCATTTTGAGAAAGGATATGAAGAGCAGAAACTGTTTTTTTCTGCTTCAGGGTTGGTTTGTATCCTCTGGTCATGGTGGCCTAATTATAACAGAGGAAAAGACAGATTCTAGAGTTAACAAGAAATGATCGTCATAAACTGGTGCCTTGGTGTAATACATGATAATACAAAATCTGCATCGATTTCAATCACCACAAAATTAAAAAAATATAATCTTGATTTCTGGGTCAGTCATCACAGCCTCTAAAAGAGCTGAGGATCACAAGTGTAAATGGCCCAGCTGGGAGGAGCTGAGGAGGGTCTTCATGGAGGAGTGATCGAATGTCACGTTACACTAGTTTAAGACACTAAATGGCTACAGGAAGCTTCTCCCTCGGCCGGAGAAACAAAACACGAGCCCCAGGGATTAAAAAAGTTGAACACAATGCATTTAAAACAATAAATTGTTATCGACAGATTGGTCTGTTTAACACCCAGGAGCTTAATTCAGAAGTTAGTCAGAAGAAATTAAACATGATCTCTTGACCATGTGTTTGCTTAGTCTTTGAAGTTCCCTTCCAGAAGAATGGAGGCACTTTGTTTATCCTACAACTTTATTAAGATCACTGCAACTCAGAAAAACATTTGAAATCCTGATTTATTTTTAAACGGTATGTTTGTTTATCTATAGCAACCAATCAGAACATTGTCAGACTTTTATATTTAATCTATTACCAAAGTATGAACAAGAAGACGCTGAATACATTTATTACACATAAAAGACTGACTAATTCAACCCTTTATAATTTATAGTTATCATATGTAGATATATTAAAGCCATTAATATCACCAGAAACTCTACTGTTCCCCTCTTTATAATTACACTTTGCCTATGTAAGTACCTGGCTGTTGTTCTTATCAAGGTCCTGTGGATATCTTGATGATTTCCTGTGGCGATTTTCACTGCCATTTGGAAAAACTGCATCCTACTGGATCTCTCAAATTGTAGAAACAAAAAAATCAAGAAGCAGGCAAAAAAAAAACATCCTGTGTGTGTCTCTGGGCTAGGTCAGCGCTTTGCCTTGATGGAGGAGAAGGTTGTCCTCTCTGCAGTGCTACGCCGTTTCCAGATCGAGTCCTCCCAGAAACGAGAGGAACTGCAACTTCTGGGAGAGCTCATCCTTCGTCCGGAGAAGGGAATTTGGATTAAGCTTCAAAAGAGAAGATAGGAACTGTACAATGATGGTTGGGGAATAAAACTAAATTCCTCCTAGTATATAAACCTCGTCAGTGCTCTTTATTTCTTTTACTAAAACAATGTTCTATTTCTGCGTGGTGGTTAAATAAATTAGGATAGTATTTTTAGAATGATGTAAAATGGCCTGAAGTAGAGAAATGCCACATTTTTAGGGTGCACTAAGGCTAATTAAAAAAATAACTAACATTAACAGATTGATCGGTTACTATTATTTAACATGTAAAACATATTAAAAGGCAGAAATCTACTGAGAGACAATGTGTGTAGGTTAAAAGACAAATACAGCAGCGATTTGGAGTGTTCGCTGGATGTTATTTTGAAACAAAAAAAAAAGAGTTGCGCGTTATTTTTTTCCCCAAGTCAGTTTGCTCTAAATTGGCCCTGCAATTTAGATAGATAACTCTGTGGAAAGTGGCGATGAGTCATACATTTTCTTTACATTTCAGCGTGTTCACAGCTGCAGGTGGAGTACGCCTAGTCATGGGCAGCACGCTGCGGTTTGTGTTTCCTATGGGGTCTGGTTGCTCCACCCCCTCCTGCTGGTGAGGTCTGATTGGCTGTTCTTGATTGACTCACTACACACAGGTGTCTCGTCCGAGAGGAGGGCAGACCCAGGGTACAGCGTCGTTCTGATGACGGGTGAACATCTACTGTAGCTTTAGAAGCTCAGCATGGCTGCTTTTTAATTCTAGTCATTTGACAGATTGTGAACTAGACATATTAGACGTAAACGGAGAAAAAATCCACCCTCTTTCAATCAAACAGTACTTGTAATTTTGTAATTTCGCAAAAACATATTATTTACGCACAGTATACTTTGTTATACGAACAAATATATTATACAAACAGTATATTTTGTAAAAACTGTCTTGACTGGTAATTTCGTTATTTTATCATGGAGTTATTTGTATGTTCAGATTGATCTGTGCTGGTAATAGCTACTAACAGTATATTGACATAATACAGCACTGTGTAAAATAAAATCCTTTTTACATATTCTCTGTGATCTTCTTGCATATCTGTCCAGTAGTGGAAAAATACATTTGGAGTACATAAGACAATTAGGAGGTGCAAATAATATTTTAATAACTGAAACAAAACTGATGCTTTAAATAGGATTAATTTATTTGTCCTTTCCAATTGCCTGTAACCTTATGTTCAGGATTAAAATAACACGTTCTCCCTGTTCATCTGCAGATATATGGCCATGACAGATTAACTCAAAGATATTTTCCGTTGCACAAAGCACCATCATTAGCTGGAGAGAAAGAAAAGATCCACAGAAGTGAAGCGGAGGAACTGAGGAATTCAGCTTGAGCTAGTACTGTCCTGTAAACTCTCAGGAAAGCTTGTAGCATCACAGAGCTGCCACTCCTCTTTCTTACGTTGTGCAATAGGTGTCTGAGGGGCACTATCTGAATTCCCTGGCACTGCCCCTTCATGTCATCATTAATAGAACTTCATGGCTGACATGAAGAGATGATGGAATTTCAACATCAGTTTTAGATCAGCAGCTTCAGGTTTTTCTTCCTCTTACTCGTGACACAAGATACCCCTCCACCCTTTTTCGAACCCCTGCGTCCAGCTCAGGGTAGTCGGGGAACGGGAGTCTAATGACTCCCTGGACCGCAGTGAAAAGTACGAAATTTTGGCAACGGGGAAAAAAAAAAGTCTGGAAGAAATAGGTCTTGAACATGGGCATCCCGACATGTACAGTATGCATTCCTGAATCCGGTAAGAACAGAAGAAAAGTCACAACACCATGAGGTCATTCACCCCATCATGCTTGTTTGCTTGCTACTAGCTGATTGAGGAAGGTGATGTTGTCCATAATGTAGCTGGGCAGCCTGTCTCAGTCTCTCAGGAACCTTGGGTAACGAAGAGGCACCTGTTCTCGGTTCTCAAGGAACTTTGACAGTTTCATTGGTGCCCTGTGGTTAGGTTTTCTGCAGAAGTTATCTGGGTTGACTTGGTGCTCTTGAGGATATGGGATACTTGTATCAATACCCCTCCTAAATCTTCTCTGTCCAAAACTGATATGTATAGTTCTTTTATATTAAAAACAAACAGTAGGCTCCTTTTCTGGCAACAGATGTATTTTTTTTAGGTGGCCTGTAACCTCTGCCTATACTGTAACTGCAGTTCACTTTGTTCTCCCAGTAGTGCCGAAAGGCAATAA
Organism: Lepisosteus oculatus; assembly: GCF_040954835.1. NCBI lineage: Eukaryota > Metazoa > Chordata > Actinopteri > Semionotiformes > Lepisosteidae > Lepisosteus > Lepisosteus oculatus. The sequence goes on from NC_090696.1 coordinate 75,894,515, forward strand.
CAGGTCTCGTTATGTGAAAGGAACAGAATGAGTAACTGCACCACAATTCCAGAAGCAGAAGCTGTTGGGTGAACGTCTCCCTACCAATAGCTGCTATTCCACACGCAAGAGTGAGGAGTACATTGGTGGTGGTGGTGGAGGGGAGTCCCCATTACCTGTAAAGCGCTTTGAGTGGAGTGTCCAGAAAAGCGCTATATAAGTGAGAGCAATTATTATTATTATTATTACAGCATAACCTTCAATACGGTTTACGTTCAGGTGCCTGGACAACCGATGAATACAAACAAGGAGGCATCAGGCAGACTGCACCAGGTTTCTTCATCTTTGAGATTACAGTTTGAGGTTTAGGTTTCATTTATTTATAGTGCTTGACTGGCTCTTCTGTATGTGTTTAAGACTAGAGGGCCTGTTTTCAAGCGTGGAAGTGTGTGGAAGGAATTTCGGCAGGGTGTTGTAACAAGTGACACCCACAAGAGGCCACCCAAGGGTAACCTTGGAAAGCTGGTTTGCAGTGAAACCCTACAGCCTTGAGTGAGCTGAAATGCCAGCAGGCACTGAGGGGGTTCAGGGCTCATATAACTAATTATCTAAGCAGGGAGGAAACTCCCATTTTATAAGCTCAGGGGTTCTAGAAGGACAAAGCTGAGATGGATTACTGTACGGGTGTTTGGCTAACAGAAGGAGGTATCCATAACCAGGCTTACCGGGGTAAACAGGGTGATGACTGCACATCCAATACTGGGATCTTTCACAGTGTGAAATAGAGAGCTCGTTGAAGCATCCTCAATAATAATCCAGACCTGTTATGGAGCATTTCAGAATCATTAGCTAATAGTATCAGTTCTTAACCACAATGGGGCACCCTCGTACTGTACTTACTGTCTGAACAAAATAAAATTAGTGACAATCTGTATCAGTTTCATAGTTCACATATCAGTAGGAACACTTTTAGCGTGTGATCAGGTTCCACTCTTGACAGCTCAGTGTTAACTCCGGCCACCATGCATAAGAACAGCAAATACACCTGGTAGTCTATACAAGAACTGTCATGTGTGTCTGAAAAGAAGGCACTGACAAAAAGAGGTTGTTCCATATAATGCAGACAAACACTCAAATGGGCTAGAAAGGACAAGACAAGGTTTATGTACATTATTCCATGCAATACTACTGGACTGTACATGCAATACTGTTAAGGTCTCCTTCAATTAAATTAAAATTGCAGCATAAAGGGCAAATTATGAGATTTAGTTGTCTTCATTAGAAGTAATGTACAGAACACAAATGTGCCATTAGTTTTCCATGAGCCTCTGTCTTCCACCAGTCTGAGCAGACCACTAGGTTACCTTTCTGTAAATTGCTGTAATTGCTGAAGGAGCAAAAGTGAAATAATACTCATTATTCATTCAGAAAATAATTACACAGCGAACTCAAATTTTACAAGTGCAAAAAAAAAATTCGAAGCATCAACTGGTCCCTGTCTGAATTCCTCTATTTTATTTCCCTGTAGTCTTTGTTGTTGATATGCTCCCCCCAGACGCAGGGACCGGGTGAAAAGAAGCTCACAGTGGGCTTGGATACACAGATACTGGATGGGGAAGCATCTTCCTGTGTTGCAGACTCAGTTCAATCTCTCAGTTTCAAGCTCATACAGCAGAAGAAAAAAACAACCAGAAAACTGTGAGCTACAGTATAAGAATTTAAACGTTTCCAGAAATGATAGCTTTAAAGTAGGGATACGGCTCTCTCAAGGAGAGGGGACAGAGCCTGGTGGGTCTTGTTCACGGCGGCGGTGACGTGAGCCCAGGCCGTCGATCTGGGCGACACCAGCAGTGTCGCGGACGCTGCTCCGGACCCTGTCCGTTCTCGGACGAGGCTCTTTGTTTACCGGTCGATTCTCCTGTGGTCGTGAGCACTGAGTAACAAGCATAAGACAAACCTGGCCGGTACGAATGGAGGAACTGATGTTGCTTCGCAGGTGGCAGGATGACGGGGCTGTCCTGCAGAACCTCGGAGTCTTGTCTAGCACAAGAATTTATAATAATAATAATAATAATAATAATAATAACAATAATAATAATAATAATAATTAATGACACTTACAGTACCTGTATATAGCGCTTCATAGGTAATGGGGATCCCCTCCACCACCACCAGTGTGCAGCCCCACCTGGATGATGCAACAGCCGTAGTGCTCCAGTACACCCCCACACACCAGCTCTCAGTGGGGTGGAGAGCAGAGGGATGAAGCCAGTTCTGAGGTGGAGATTATGAGGAGGCCATGATGGGTAAAGGCCAGGGGGAAATTGGCCAGGACACTGCCGGGTTACGGGTTACACCCCTACTCTTTTCGAGAAACGCCCTGGGATTTTTAATCACCACAGAGAGGCAGGACCTCAGTTTTCGAAGAAGCACTTTTTATATCTCTTGCACTGAAACTTGCAATGCGATTCTCTGTTTCTGGTTTCATTTGGACTGAGGGCTGCCAAGGATATGGAGATTAGGAACACCCCCTTTACTGCATTTAATGTGTTGCTGTTGTGCAGCAGTGCCCAGGAGAAACCTATTTACCACCCTATAATGGCGCTGCTGACAGTATCAGGGCGCAACAGGCGGTCCCTCAAGGGAGTATGTGAGATCATATAGAAAAAAAAAACATTTAATCACATCTGTAATGTTTTCCCTTGATAGGCTGTGAAATTTACACTTCACTTTAGGGTCAGTGAACACTGCCTATGAAGGAAATAAAGAATATTTAACACACAAATCGGTGAACACTCCAGGGTAAGCAAGTTGCTGCACTGGTTTGTCATTGTGTGAAGGCTACTGCTTTTTTAAATTCTGTAAACACCTGTACAAATGTGCAGAATAAAACAAGTAAAACCCGGCTATCTCCACTAACCATGTAAATGACACTGTGTCTCTCACCTGGTAGTCTATACAAGAACTGTCATGAGATTTCAGAGATGCCTGTTTGTTATGCTGGGTAGCGACACAATTGTGCACATCTGCACCCTGCTGTCCAACCTTGCTGTCCAACCCTCCAGAATACTAACAGGGGATTGTGCCTGCTGCTCAGTTGTGCCAGTTACAGTCATCACACATGATGGTTAGGTTTTGCATAGCACAAACAAAATAGGGCTTTCACAGTAGCCCTACCTTAATCCATTTTTGGAAATAGTTCCGGGTTTCAACACATAGAATCTTATGCAGAAAGAAAATATAATATAACGTGAATACTGTGTAGAATATAGCTATGCATGCTCCACCAGGACTAAGCGATTCTGATAGACATTTGAAGCATGCAGTCTCTGTAAAAAGGGGACCTAGATTAGCATTTGTTACATATGCTAATTTCATGCTTTAACCAATGGAGTCACAGGCTCCTTGATGATCAAAGCAAGCAGTGGAGCCCAGAGGAAAAAGCTGCTTTGAGATCGTTGACTGTTTCTCCAAGGGGAAACTCTTTTCTGGGGTGGAATGGGCTGTAAAGTCAATTTGCCTTTGGAAAAAGATAGATATAAATATATATTGAGGCAGGAGATCGCCCTTCATGTCAAACCTATTTTGTGGCTTGCCGCTAAAAAAACAAATTAGACCTTTAAACGCAAAGACTTCACCAAACCAAGGATGTGAAGTAACGCGGACATGCCAGAGAGGACACCTCACACGGTCCACGAGCTCCATGCAGGGCCTGGAGTGATGTTATATTCGCAGGCACTGCTGGAATTTGATTCTAGTCAGCCATTCCAGCTTGGCAGGATTAGGAGAGATTACCCAGGGTTTTAAGTGTCCTGTTCTTCAAAGCACACACTTCATCAAACACTCCTTCTTTACCTGTAGCTTCAGGATGGAGGGATCAATTGTATCCGAAAGATAAAGAATTCTGTCTAATCCTCCCTTCCTAAAATAAGCACATGGGTTGCAAATCAAGTGAGGATTGAGGTGCGGTTTTTCTGAAGTACAGAAATAAGTACTGTACAGACATGAGTTGTTTCAAAGCTAAACTGTTACTGTCAATAAGAAAACCATCTTGCAATCAGGTTAAAAAAAGGAGAAATAATTATGAAAGAGAGACTCTTGCCAGAAAGAAACTCAGTTCAGATTAGTCACCCTGCAGAAAAGAGAAGCGATAAGCATATACAGTTCTGTACATTACATGATTACATCACTGTACTTGATTAAGTTTATAATGGACAAACGTATACTCAACATACAAACAATTAGTTGATTTTATTTTCTTCTATTTTTGTATGGTTCTTTTTAGAAATCACCATCACTATGGAACTTTAGGATATTGGGGGGATTTTTAGGTGCTGAAAAGTATGGTGTGACATACACCAGTATCCAGTATTTTGCTTGTTTGGGGGGTACACTGCTACTGTATGAGTGACGCTATTGCGTATCGATGCTTGGTGATGTCCATATTGTGGGCTTCAACTCATCTGACTGAAGCCCTGATCAGCTTGCTTAGTTTGATACAGGATCCATATCTTTAAAAAATGGCAGAATCGAAAACTAAAATAAAAGTATTGCTTTTGATGGTATGAAATATCAGGGTGTGGGGAAAAATGTTATTTATTAAGATGTTATTTTTATTTCTGGGATTCTGGAGTGCTGGAAACAAATCTAGCCAAATGGAAAGCATAGTTATCTGTGAGCTTGTGTCTCTAGCAGAAGTAATGATGACCCGCATATGAAATGCCTGATTTGCTTCAAAAGCACTTCCAACCTAAAATATTTATATTGACTGCATTTAAGAAATCCAAACTATTATTTGTGTGGTGCAACTGTAGTTTTAACACTAATCACTTTCATTAGATTGAGGTCAGCCTAACTTCAGTTTCCCAAAACAGGAAGAATCCTTAATGTTTCACAAGATGTGATTTATCAAAAGTAGATCAAGTACTGAAACAGATTTTCGTGTGCCTAGAAAAGGGGATGTATATAAGACGTCTCATGAACCAATGGAGTTTGCCATTGAATTTAATGAATCATAGAACATACGAAAAGCTGCAAACAAAATGAGCCAAATAAGCCCATCAAGCCCATTCGGACATCAGTCGCTAATTCATCCAGGGATCTCATCTTGCCTTTTCAGTTGGATCGACAGCATTCAATAACTGAGTACTCTGTGCCGGTTTGGAATACTTGGTGAGATACTGTACATCTGGCTTAACCCCCTTGGTTAATGGGCCGGCTCCTGGTCACAGGATGAGCAGGCTCGAACCCCAGTCACACTGAGTGAACCAAGGGCCAGCTGTGGGGTAGAGATGGGGAGGAGGAGGAGGTGGGATGCTGGAGACGAATGCGCAGGGAGGTGTTTGTGGCTGATACACACAGCTGATTTTCGTAGTGTCGCTGACGAGGGACATCTCTTCGAGACTGGCTTGTCATTGTTATCCCTGAACTCCCATTTCTTGAAAGAAGCCAAGGTTGTTGGCTTCAACAGCGTGGCTGTGCAGCTTGTTCCAGACTCCCACAACCCTCTGGGTAAAGACATGCCCCCTGTTCTCAATTCTAAGCTTATCAATTGAATTTCACATAGGTGAAAGTTTCAGTTTTTGTAACCTGTCAGGATAGGGTGTTCCTTAAAGCCCCAGAATGTATCAGGTTGCTGATTTGCAAAACAGCAATATGTGTTCTATAAAGAGGCAACCAAAGCTGTACACAATATTCGAAACGAGGCTGTGCTAGTGAATTAGATAATTGTAGCACAACATCTCTTCATTTCAATTGTACATGTATCACTACAGTATATATCCGAACAGTTTTTGCCTATTAATTGCTTTCCCATTTTAAGAGTTTATTCTTAAGATTGAAAGAATCTTTATTCTATAAAAAGGAATAATAAACACGATCAGTTGTATGTTTATAGAATTGTTTTTTAAAATGCTTGTATTACTGTGCTGGAGCTTTTTATGTTTGCAGGAGAATGCTGCTACATGTCCCTTGTTCTTACTGGCAGGCACGACAGTGACTCTCCTGGCCCCTTGGGTTGTTATTACTTTTGCAGCCTGAATTTCAAGTCTTATTATCATAATTGGCTGCCTCTGTCATTTAAAGTTGTTTTTAAGATGTTGATTTCAGCACAGAACATTTTATTCTAAAAAACTCAATATTAATATTGCTATAGTTTTCCACAGAGGTTTGCCACAGAGGATTAACCTAATGGGAGTCTTGCCAAGCAATGATTTAGTCATGGCCACTTATTAAAGCCACACTGGATTTAAACGGGCCCGTTCGACAATTTCCAAAACTGTATTGTGTGATTATTCGATTCCTTCAGTTTTCAGTTTCCCCCCCCCACTCGTGTTTCTACAGCATTCAGAAAATATCTCAGGTTTTGCTCTCAGCCATTAGCAGGTATATCAGAGCCATCCGAGGGGCAGTTAAGTATAACACCTCTGCTGCTGGACAGCACCACCAGCATCACTGTGCTCCCGGTCGCCATACTGGAGCGCAGGGTGGGAATTTCTGATCCAAGTTCTGGCAATCTCCTGGTCCACCAACATCAGTGACAGTAGTAATGTGGCTTTCCATGGAGGTCTCCGATCCCAGTCCTGACCTGACCCATCTGTACTGACCTTCTGAGAGGTGACCGCTCGGTGTTTGTTAATCATGAGATGTGCTTTGCCTTCTTTATTTCTTTATTTATTTGGTGTTTGGCATAGTCCCTCCTCCGCACATGTCTGGTGTAGGCGGTTCATGTTCATAATCTTCACACTCATCTTGAAGTTTGAAGTTTCTACTACAGAGGTGCAGAGCAGTGGTTGTTGCACCTGTCTCCCTTCCTGGTTCAGAAGAGCCTCAGTCCAATTAGACTCACAGGTCTTACAGGCCGGGCGCAAATACAGTAACTTTTTCTTGAAGTATTGGAAGACTTGGAAATTACAGTAAGCAATGTTTTCAAGTAAGGGATCTCTGCCCCCCTTGGGCTGAAGAGTCTTCAGAGCTGCGGTACACATTACTTCATTTAACAGCTCGCTTTAGTTGATCATGTTGAAGTTGTTCCAGGTCTTTTTTTACTGTTCAAAAATGCAGCGCTGTCACAGAGATGGGCAATGTCTGCATATTACTGATTGTAACACTTCCAGTGCTTACTCGAGCTTTCTGTTATAAGGCCCTGAACAGTTTTTGGTGATGGGAAGAAAGATTGCAATTATAACAGTGACGTTCATATGTCCATGTTATAAGGCTGTACTGATTGCCTGAAGAAGTCCAATCTGTCACACTTGTGCTGATCCGTTAGTGTCTGCAAGACTCAGTGTGCACAGATATGCAGTTGCTTTATGTGTGATTTCCTCAACCAAGTGTGTGCTAATCTCTTGACCATGTGCATTTTCTGTGAATGCACTCAAAGCAGTATTCAGCCTTTCTGGCTTTGAAGCATCCAGCCACCTTCTTCTACAATTTTAACCCCTTCACTCAGCCACAAACTCGGATCCAGTCATGCGCTCATGGTTGAGTACCATGTTTGAAAACCATGTACCTTTTGGTATGCATTGACTGGTTTTCAAATATATTTTTATGAATACACCTCTGGATACCTCCCAAATCTCCCTTGCAAAAGTGAAAAATAAATGGAAATTATCAACTGAAGCTGAGAGGGATAACAATGACAATCTCACACAGCTGCCCGAATCACTCTCACTACCAGACTACTGTAGCTACATAAACTGAACTCAAGCCCCTCCCTTCACATTCTTCTCAATCATCCCTTCTTCTTCCCATCTCCACCTCACAGCTGCCCCAGTTCACTCAGTCTGACTGGGGTTCGAGCCTCCTTGTCCTGTGGCCAGGCGGCTGCACATTAACCATGCGGGGTTAAGCCAAACTTTTCGGACTACGTCTTCCAAACCTTCACAAAGCATTCAATCCTTGGATCCTGCTGGCCCTAGTGGGCTCGCTTTTAAATGCATTGGGTTAAAGAGAAAACTGAAAAATGAATAGACTAAGTTTTGCATTTTTCATTTCCACTGGTGCAAAATGCCTCCATCTTGAGATCATGGCTGCTCGGTTTTGGCAGTTTGGCACAGAAGAGTATGTAATTAGAGGAAGCTCGCTGATGACTCTTCTCCCTGTTGTGTCGTGAAAGCAGAGGATAAACTCAGAATCACTGCAAGCGTCCTGAACTAAATTAGACAGCCATATGGCTAGAGCCTAGGTACCTAATTCCCTGAAGTTGTAAAGGCACATTATCTAAAGCCTTTGCAGAATTTCACTAGCATGTTTTTACAGACAACTAAGGTAACTTGAGGCTGTGTTAATCAGAGTCTGAAAAAAATGCATTAAGGTTCCCTCCGGTGTTATTGTGTTTTAAATGTCATTATATAATTTGCGCTAAATGATTGCTGAATGAAGTGTGCTGGGACACTGTGCACTTGTAGAGATGTTTAGATCTCTTACAGTCTTCTTACTCTTCTAAATAATTTAAATAATAAATAAAGTTCTATGTTTAAAGAGCATCTGAACAGCATACACACATTTGTAATTTCTAAATGTACTACATATGTGTGATTGTACATCTGTCAACAAAAATGCCTTTATACTTCCATCTTAAAGTTTTTGGTTGACCCAGTTGTACCGTTAACAGAATGTGTTGGCATATCAGCCTTTGCACATACTGTACTTACTGTCAGAAACACACAATAAGTACACTTGTAAATGATTAAAAGCCATCTCTAGTTCATTTGGTTGCTGGTAACTAATCCTAGAATCGCATTCTACAGTTCCTTGAGAGAAGCCAGTGTATCAGCTTCAACAATACAGTTGGGTAGCTTGTTTCACATTCCCACAATGGCTTGTGTAAAAAATCTGAATTTTTGCACTCCCCAGTAGTTTGTACTTTTGGCCTCTGGCTCACGTTTCACCGTTAAAGCTAAAGACCTCCTCTAGTGCTTTTAAGGATTTTGAATGCTTAAATCAGGTCCAATTACAACATTCTCTGTTCAAGATTAAAGAGTTAGAGAACAAAACTATTTTTGCTTGTGTGAGTAGGATCAGTCTTACTAACTCAGTTGTGTTGAGTCACTTTATGTTGAAATGGGTCTCTATCTCTGTTTTCAGAGATGGACAAGTTCTTTGCATCTGAAACCGAACTACCTGTTATGCCTAAGTTACACCTAGGTAATGTTTTATTTAATAGAAAAGAACCAAACAGTGAGAAATTAGTTGCTACAGTATATGCCAGTGATGTTACTTGCTTCTGAAATAGCTCACTGAGGTAGATGTGTAAATTTAAATTCTCAGTTTTCTGTTACTCTTCAAAGCCTGTCCCACACCCTTCTTGTACTTCCTGGAGTAACTCATGATTCTCTTGATAGCAAGTTTCACTCAGTTTCGAGAGTTCATGCCACAACAAATTTATATTTCTCCTCTTCAACACTAGCAAAAAGCTATATTGGTTCCTCAAAAAATCCTGCAAAAAAAGCACATGTCCGGAAATGCCACAAAGTTTTTTTTCAGGAAATGCATCAGAGCAGGATGGAGAAATCTTCGATTATCACTCCTCTGCCATATTCCCTCACAAATGTCTGTGACCAGGATTATGATACACTATTGCTGAATGTTCTCACCTTGTTAAGAACTCAGCTGGGATGTCATATGCAGTAGCTGGGAGTTGTCACATTAGGCTTTATTGTAAATGATGGAATCACTTCTTCTCAGTTTTTTTCCTTCTGAGAACCATTTGTCTTTTCCAAATTTGAAAGTAACTATTTCTTGCATCTTGCATTCATAACCATTTTTTAAACTTCAAACATTTCTTAAAGATGATCTACATGTTGATGTTACCCTAAGATAAATGTTTCATTAATACTGTAGTTTTAAGCACGCACTACTGCAAAAACACATTTGTAAACAGCTTCCAGTCTGCAGACAACTATCATTGGTAAGGGTGACAGAAATAGGATAATTAATAGTGTATTCTGATACTGCTGCATGTTCTTTGAGTCAATACTGTATAAAACATTTGCTCACACTGCATCACACACATGTCAGAAACCAAGCATAAGAATCTGTATTTGAGTTTTATTGCACTTCACAGCCCAAACAAATTTTGATTTTCAACTCAGGAACCATAGGAATTGAGATCAACCTTAAGATGACTATTTTTAGAAATATAATGCTTGACATACAATATAATAGAAAAACAGTTTGAAAAAAAGACCAGGAAAGTATATTTATAAATGTGGTAAAACGGTAAAACCATAATTTACTCACACTTAATATCTCACTGTCTGATTTTGTTTTTATGTTGTTCGCAATTACATCTCCGAACTTAATTTTGTAATTGTGAAAAGTTCTGAAAGATTCCAATGTATAAATCAGCCATTAAATACGGTACATGCAAATTGTGTTTCTAGCTGGAAAAGTTTGCTTCTGCGATTAAGACTAAGTGCACAATGACGCATGGTCTTGTTATTTGTTACTTACACTAAGCAATTTTAAACGACTTGACATGCCAGCAAATAAGAAGCAAATTAAATGTTTTTAAAGGTTATTCCACTGTCCTTTTGCCTTTGACAGAGAGGTGTGTTCAGAATTGATGTTAGCAATTCCATGTTCTTAAATTGCTCTCGGGCTAATGCGCAAGAATAAATGTTTTCAGAATGTATCCAGAGGCTGCTGAGTGGTGAAATTTCTCTCGCATGTTCGGCAGACTTCTGACCATGTCTGCTCAGTGTCACGGTCTTCAGTGGATTATTGGAAATGAATGATTATAGCGCAAGTGCAATCTAGAATATGAAGGGTATTGAGCTGACATTGCTGAATAGGACATTCTGTGTTTCTTGAGACTAAATTCTGAAGGTGCTCGCCCCATCAGTGAACATGACATCTAGATTCCTATTGTGCAATTAATAACTGTAAAAAACAGACAAGAACAGTGATGCCTCATTTGTTGTTGTTGGGGAACTTCGGTGAGGGAAAGTGGTTTGTGTTTTGATGGTGTATGGGACATTTTTAATTTTAAGCCATAAATCAATAAGTTGCAGACATATTCAGTATTCACTAATTTCCCTTTGACTAATATGGCTTTAAGAGTATTGTAGTATAATGAAGTATCTATTCATCTAGGAATCTCCAGAGTATGAAGGAAAGCTTCATACTCTGGAGTATAGAGAAATGTTATTAACAAGAAGTGTCTGTTCAGCTCACTTGGCATCATTGTCTTTACAAGAGGTCCCATCACACCTTCACTGCTTGTTAGCTTTTAATTAGAAGTTATGAACCTTAAAATGAAGTGCTGTTTCCTGTTTGTCCACCAGATCTCAATCCACGTACAGACATTGTCTTGGGCTTCTTCCTCTTCTTTCTTTTTCTTTTCAGTTAAATTAATAATATGTTATTTCTGGCTCTGGCTCCTGGACGCTGAATTGGAAGAAGTGGTTTGAAAATGGATGGACAGATACATGATTTTTGAAAATACTAAAAGTCTTATTGCTGCATGCTACAGAAGTGGAAACTAAGTAACATTTCCAACTTAGCAAGACATTAAGAAGTAATTTACTTTATGCATTTATTTACTGTAAGTTCTATGTCCATAAGGTCTCAAAATACCCATCTGGGCTAGCTCGAGAACCTATCCAAATCTAAAATATATTTTAAAATTGATAATATTAAATAATATATAAATACTGTATGAACTCATATTGAATAGCTTGGTCACTTTTACCAAGAATATGAAAAACAGTCAAAAATGCTGGCGGCCAGCACTAATCAAAATACATTTATTCTTCTGCAGTCTAGACACTGATCTTATAAGAGCCACAGCAAAAAAAAACATTTTTGCAAAAAAAAAATGAAAAACATGTTTAAACGTCTTTGAAATAGGGCAGAATGTAAGCTTTACACACATTAAGAAGTCACTTCTCAGACAGAAAATCTTCCTTCACCCCCATAACTGAACAGGACCAGATGTGAAAACCCAGGTTTCAAGGGTATGTGTGTGGTCATTTAGCGTGTAAATTATCTGTGTAATCTGTCAGTTTCTGAAATAATGAAATTAAAAACTATTGCTAACATTGTAAAAAAACACTGCATTGGTCTTTGTTTTCCAGTTCCAGAATTTCCATCATTAATTCATAAAACAAGAGCAAACTAGTCATGATGAAGACAATCCAGAGATCCCTGGAATGCATGACAAAAGAAGATTAAACATTATCTGAACATTAGCTGTAAATCCAGAGCTGTTCTTTGTGCTGTGGCACCTATGATTGTGTAATTTATAATTAAACATGCACCAACATTTCATAAAGCTAAATCTAAGTTTTATTTGTACATATCACAATTAAGCAAAATTCACAATGCTTAAAATTACATCATGAATATGATTTGCTCTCATGCATTAATAGCTCAGATCATGTTTATAGAGCTTGGTTTGACCCATAATACTGTATAAATAATCTAAAAGATATTAAATAACCAGCTAGATTATACAGTACACCTGCAAAGTTTAAATAATTAAACAATTAAATAATGCCTTTGCTCTTCTTTTTAGAGACCTATTTAGTTTTTTCTTTCATTTATTTGTTAGTTTGACAAAAAATTGTTCTAGTTAGAATAAGATCGGCTTTGCATATATTAGAGAAATAAAAATAAACAATCGTACTGTACTATACTTCCTAATTGTTTCACTGATAAAAGGCAGAAACAGAGACATCCTTCAGTATATCATCACTTGAATTAAATGCTGTGAGGCATTAGGAATATATATTTCAATCCTCTCTGACAGAAGCTCAATCCTAGCAGGATAGGAGCTCTAAGCATTCAGCAAAGTCTACAACGGAAATCCACACAAAAGGACGATTACAGGTATGGATTAGATATTTCAATCCCCAGCTGAATCCCACATGAATCCGATCGAAGCGGTGTGGATTTCTTGAAGTCTGCGGTGCCAAAAAAGGAAACGAAAGTCAGAACTCAAACTCCAAGATGTGTGTGCTGAAAAAAAGACTAGACATTCCACAGGAAGTTATACCAGAAAGTAGTTTCAATGGAAAGTAAGCTGTAAGGTAAATAAAGAACAGTAGCAGCAACAACAACAACAAAACTCATCCAAATACTTCCGTTGTGATTGTGATACGGTGGAAGTTACTCTGCATGTGATTTTGAAGAGGAACAAAGAAAGGTTTATTCCACTTTCCACTGAAGAGTAGAAAGAAGAGACACTCTTGAGGAGCTAGCTGAAGAAGATTTATTGGCACTTGCTGTGAAAATCAAAGGACACACTAAAGCTGGCCATACCAGTACTGTGGTGCTGTCAAGTCAAGAGTGAAGTCATCCTCATCATCATAATACTCACGGGAAGGTCAAGAGGCTGGTTTTTATATTTGAAGTTGCATGATTATTGTGCTCTTGGGGGGCACAATAATGGGGGGGGGGGTATGTCTAAAATAGGGAAAAAATTGAACAAAGTCAAGATGACACAGGAAGTATACTGTGTATTATGAACAGGGTATTATGAATACCCCTCTATTGGAAAAAGGGATTTAATGCTTTTCTACAAATCCACTGAAGTGTCTCCCAGTTGTTATTGAAAATCAAGTACACCTTTGAAATTGCTTTCGAATTGATCAAAGAAATGAAGACGTATACTGAGTTTTTGAGCACATTCTTTATGAGGAACATGAGTAGTTTAAAGTCAATTAGGTTTCCTTTTAGTGATCTCAATAAATACACCCTGTTGGTAAAAGAACATCTACTGCATTTTATGAGTACACCACACATTTATTTGCATGGATCCTAATATAGAATTTTGTTATCTTGAAATTAAGATAATATAAGGGTCTACTTTAATGTAGTAGATAGACAATGGTGTATCATTACTGAAATCATACAGTAATAATACAGTTTATGCTGATTCAGATAGAAAGATGTGGAATCAATAGGCATATAAGTTGTGTTTGCTGATTTTCTAAACACTTTAGAATATGAGAGTCAGGCTGTGACTTTCAGAGCAAGAAAAACATTTTGTTGCAGAAACACAAACAGGTGATTTTGATATGTACTGTGCTATTTCTCTGGTCATAGAAAACAGTTTTTTATTTGTGTTCTGGAGATAACCAGTCTCCAGTAGGTGGCACTCTTCAGACCAGAAGAATTTCTAAACCGGTGTCGGAGTATGGAGCAGAGACAGAGAGCGCAGACTGTGCTGTAGGAGGGGTCAGCCTCCAAATAAGACATAAGAAGTTCTGACTACTTGATTATTACACATCCCATGGAACCTTCGTAAGAATTGTTTATGTTATTCTCAGTTTCTTGATTTAATTCCATGCTGTGATTTTACAGTCTGGCCTTCCTAATGTTAGTTTCTCTGAGGATGACGTTTACAATGCAATTTGAGCAGCCTCACTAAAGTGAATTCTCAGATTTAAAAAAATCTGAGACTCTTACACTTTTATTTAAACAATTAAAGTCAAAAGCTGTGTCACCTGATAGCCATGGGTGTCCGGGTTAAATAAAATTAATCATAATTAAGTTTTCTGCATGAGCAACTGTCTGTCCTGGAATCCTTGATGATAATGAAGTCTAGAAGCAATGAACTGCCTAATGTCAGTAAATTCAATCAAAGACAGAAGGTCACTTGCTCATTGGGGGAACAATTAGCTTTGGAAACCAACAAAAATGTCTGCAAATGTAGTGCTGTCTCATTTGCATCTACAGTATAGGTATAATGAATATTCCATATGGAATGTATTCAGTTGGCTCTTAGTTGTCCCTTGGCGATAATTTATTGTAACCAAATGATACGGTCTTATAAAAGGATACTATTGCAATCTTACAATAAGAATGTATAATTTGAATTACTGCTATGTACTGTAATTCAGCTGTCTGTAAAATTACTAGAAAAAGTAAAATTACTAGCACTTATGAAGTGAGAGCATCATTGTTTTGAAAGGGATACTAAATACAATATACTGTACAACATACAATATAGTTATATTAATAGATCGTTAAATTATCTTTGTAAAAAACATTCAAATGTAAATTTGGAATATATCGCCAATGGTCGACAGAAATTAGAGCAGCAAAAAAGAGAAAAGAAGCTGCAGAAATAATACAGCAATATAAAAATCTGACGTTTTTGCAGTGCATTGCTACAGTAGTGCTCAAGGGCTATAATGCAAATCTTGGACTTCAAAAGCCTTGGAAAAGGAAAAATCCTTGGTCTGGGTTTTAACGTCATCAGGGAAACAGCACATTTAAAGGACAAAGAGCTCTAGAGGACCAGAGAACAGCGAGTGAAACCGATTTCTCGCTCAGGCACACTTAAACCAGGGCCTGTCTCCTCCTTCATTGAGCCAGTTTCCAGAAATACACCCATGCAGCACTTAAAAAAATACTTTTTAACTAATGTACTACATACAAAAATGAAATGGCCTTGCAGGCAACACAAAGCAGACAAACTCACAACTAGACAAAACTCATTATTTGAACATGGATAAGAATAAGACGATGTGTGTCATATTGCAGTTCATAATAGAGGAGATGGATGCCTAAAATTAGCAACAATGTTTAGCGATATGGATGAAGACTAAAAGAAAAGGAGTGATTTAAAGCTGTCATGGTTATTTTTTTAGTGATTAATTATCATGACACCCTACTCTCAGTAGACCCTAAAAAGCTAC
This sequence comes from Lepisosteus oculatus, assembly GCF_040954835.1. NCBI lineage: Eukaryota > Metazoa > Chordata > Actinopteri > Semionotiformes > Lepisosteidae > Lepisosteus > Lepisosteus oculatus. Next base: position 75,910,144 of record NC_090696.1, read on the forward strand.
AGATTGTGTAGTTTAAACTACATTATGTTCAGACTTCAACAGCTGAAGCCCTCAGTTATCATGTCACTCCTGTCCTGGGGTCCTTGCACTGGCGTCCTGTCAGATTTCAACTTAAAAGTCCTTCTGCATATTTTCAAGACATGACTCTCTAATTTCTAATTGATATGTAATCCGTGTATTACCTTCCACATAACCTTGACTCTACCAGTTTTGGTTTACTAAGTTTGTCTACACTCTGTGGGTGACAGGGTCTAGTATTGTAACTCCTTTCATGGAATTACACAAGAGTACTTCAGTTACATTTCACGAAATGTGCTCCAATGCTCTGGAACAGCATCTGGGAAGTATTCAGCCACATTTGTAGCTCTTATTTCTGCAAATCACTTTGGGATTCTCTGAAAAGCATTGTATGCATTGTATGTTATTACTTTTCAGAAAGACCAGTGATAGTTTCCTCTTGCTTCACTTTCTTTGCTTTGCAGTTTTCTTTAATGTTACGCATGTACAGTACATTGTAGCAAAAGAGGGGCTGCACACAGGTGGTGGTGGAGAGGAGTCCCTATTTCCTTTGTGAGTGGAGTGTCCAGAAAAGTGCTATATAGGTGTAAAGAATTAATTGATTGATGCAAAATTTATTTTATTCATGCAACAGTATTGCATCAGGCTTCAAATGAAAAAATCACCTGTAAGATGCATTATTAAGAGCCCTCCTCTGGCCCATAACCAAACCAACTTACTGACTTAACACCCATGTGAGAAAGTGCAATCTCCACCCTTACCCAATTACTCTCTTATTACATAATACGCCTCTAGTGATCCTGTTTACAAGTGTTGGAGACCATTAAGAGCAGGTCACCTGAAGTCTCACTCTGTGAGTGGGTCCGTCTGCCATGAGTATCTACAGGTCCTACTCTATGATACTGTATACATAAACTCACAATCCCATTTTCATATTGGTGTCACTGTGGTTTATACAGTAGAAATACAAATCTATACTTGCTCCTTTGCAGCCTACGCATGCTGACGCAGCTCCCACCTGAACTACTCAAATCTATATACTGCTACATTACTCTCTCTGCCTCACACCTGCAGAAGGCTCAACAGCTGAACTATTGTTTCTTCTTCCTGCTTTTAAGAACAGAATTAATCTTTACTTCTTCTGCTGTAGCCAGAGCACTCTGACACAGCCCCCCACTCAAACCTCTTCAAATGAAACGCCAACTGTAGTTTACAGTATGTCTTTGTCATGAGTAGCTTCTACCAGCTCAGCTTCCCTTTTTTATTGATCATTTCTACTCTTGCTTGTTGCACCAGTTGATGTTCACCATCTGCCAAGTGCTCGCCCATCTTAAATTGTATCTATTTTATTTTTCAATTTAATTTATCACTTCTGTTTTTTGATCTGCAAATTAGACTGGTTTATTAACTATGCCAGAATCTAGATCACTGTTCTAAATTAGGAAGAACACTACTTATCCTTGTGGTACTCCACTAATTACATAGTGCCAATTAAACATCTGCACAACGTTAATGAGTCAGCTGAAAGTATAATTTCAGGTGTTGTTTTACATTGAACAGCTGATCAGTATTTCATGTATTTCAGCTGAAGTGCACAATTAAATTAGTATCCTGTTTCAAAATAGCTGGGTGAGCACACACTCTGTCACAGTGTTTCCCAGCCCTGGTCAGAAGCATACCTGTGCCTCCTCCTCATTTTAAAAGACTCATCAAGCACTTAAATTGCACTGTTTGCTTGTAGATTAAAACCTTCTCAGTTGTTAAATAGTAAAACAAGGTTAGCATTTAACATAAAACCTGTTTCAGCTTTCCTGTCCCTTATAGTTTTATCATTTCAATTAAATGGTTGGCGTGACCTACTGGACCCATCAGAACCATTATCAGACTTATTTCATGTATATATTATATATCAGTGTTATTTCCACCTGTATTTGATCATCAAAAACTCACATTAACAATTAGAGTTCTTCTGTCTACAGAACGTTTGTAAATGACACAAAGGAGATTTCAATTGGTTGAACTGAGGCTTCAATAAGATTCTCTAATCAAGAGCTCAATTGCAGTGCAAACAAATATATATAGGACACCCTAGGTCCTCCTGGTACACCAGCTTCCATTAACCTGAGATCTGTGGATTCGTTTTCATTTTGTAGCAGGCCAGATTGTTTTATAACTGTGTATTATGTATGCGGGGCTCTGAATGAAAACTTAATTAAAAAACTAAAAGAAAATGTGTCAAAATAATCAGGGCAAACCGTATTCAAACCCAAAGGCATTTCACATAGATTTCCAAATTACCTGATGTACATTGAGTGACAATAATTCACTGAGTCAAAAAGCCCGAGTGTGATTTTGAGGCTCATAAAATTATTCATTAATTATTCCTAGGCCATGTAACAGTCCTGGGGCAACCTCTTGAACTTTTTGGGATATTTTTTAGGATGGTTTGTTCAGAAATGCAGAGTTGTTCAGAGGTAAAGCAGGACTGGGGTTAATGGTGCTGAAGTTAATTATTGTCAGAGTGGAGAGACAGATTTCAAGGGATCAGAAATGTTTCTACCCTGGAGGGTTTATAACTAATTGAAAATCATAACCTCCTCTTACACACACCCTGACGAGCATGCTTGTAATTCTCTAGTGCATTCTAGAATGCAAATTTAATTAGGAATGCTTAATCAGTTGTTTCTGCCTTCAAATTTCCATTTCTTTTGGCTTCTAGGTCGCAATTATTCCCCCCCAAAAAAACCAGATCTCTCAAACTCCATTTTTCAGTGTAAACTCCATGAAGAAGATTAGAGTATGTGGTTATTGTTTGCATTTTGGAAACAACTGGAGCTTAAACTAAATTGATAAAGTCACCTCAATCTCCTCATTTCATAAACTACTCTGTACATTTGTGCAATTTGTTATTTGGCAGAAAGTGTTCTTGAACAGCCCAAAGTCCACTGTTATCTAACGCCGGTTAAGTGCTAGAGGGGCTGTCAATACTATACTCAATGATATCTGCTAGGCATGTACAAATTCAACTTTATTTTCTCTGCTTCTACAAAAATCTTCTAAGTAGAGTTAGAATGATCCCTGCTCCTGTTGACTGAGAAGGAAACATCTGTGCCCACTGTTGTGAGGATAACATTACTTCCTTCATTTGTTTTGCAGCTGAGTCCGATACATAAATGTCTCATGAAATATGAATTATTTGCAGGCATTTCAGGCTCGATCTAATTGTTTTAACCATGGTACTCTAGGTGATGCCCTATCTCATATGAGGTAGGGAAGGGCACAAAACTGCACAGCACTTGCCGTTATATACTGTATTACTACAGATATGGCCTGAAATCATGACAAATGAAAAGCATCTGTACACAGCACGTTCATTACAAAGCGAATAAATCAGGTCATAAATTAAATAAATAAGATGATTGCAATCACTATGGAAATACTTTTACATGCCTCTCATACAGTTCTTGTCTCTCTGTGATCCCGAGCAGTTCAAGAATGTTAATGGTGTGGTGCTGTGTTATTCTCTATAAAGTTTTGCTTTAGTCACTGATAAGCACATTGGGGTATTAGTGCAGAAACTGACACACAGGGATGAGCACCCGCTGGTTCATCAACCCCGCTTACAGCAGCAACCTGGCACTGACCAGGCCCACACTTGTTTAGCTTCTAGGATCTGGCCACAAGTAGATAATGTGACAGCGTATGATGCTAGCGTTAAAAAACTGCAATCTTTATACCTACAGTATAGACATTTATTGCAATGTTTAACTAGCTTCTCTGCCGAAGATGATGAAAGATGAAAAGTGCAGTTAACAATCTTCTTTGAATTAGTGCTGAGGGTATAGGATCATGCTGTATTTCCCACAGAGGTGTTTCCCACTGCTTTCTTTTCTAATAGCAAAGATGACAAATGAACAGAAAAAATCTGTTCTTGAAAGTTCACAGCTGTCCTTGCCAAACGTCACAACTGTCTTTTACTTTCACACTGCTGTATTTATGTTGTCATTGCCATAGCTTCTGAAATTGCTGGAGCATGATCAGCTGGATAGGATAGGGACAGAGCCAAAATGCCATCTGTATTAAATGCCTATGACTAACGTGTAGGACTGAGAATGTGACACACAAATTAGATTCTTGAAAGCATGAGGATAAGAGCCGTGGAAATTCTAGCAGTGCTGGAATTCACAGTGGAATCCAATATTCTGGCCTCATCTGTTTCTGTATTTAGAGGGCTTGTGTGACAGACAAATATAAACTAGAGCTATGTAACCATTCCTACTATATTGGTCAATTGACCCAGAATTGTCAAACCAATCCTTTGGATGTGATGTTAAACCAAGGTTCTGTCTTGTTGGTCAATGAAGATATCATCTTCTTTTTTCTTCTTTATTTCATTGTAGTATTATAGAACTAATTTTAATTCTAAGCAACTAATAGTGATCGTATACAGTAGATACGCTATATACAAGTTGCAATTGCATCGCCAAAAGTCACAGCCAAACATAGAACACTTAGAACTGGCTCAAAAGGAAGATGTTACAGCCTAACTCATACACTGAATCAGAATGTTAAAATTATTTGTTCTTTAAAGTTGTGATAAAAAGGGAAAAATTCAATTTGAGGACCTATGGTTATAATGCCATACAGTACTTAGAGCAAAATCAACCTACTGTATATACAGTATATTATACAACATACTGTATATATAATATTGTTTTTATTACACTTTTCCTATTAGCTATTAGTAATTGTAATATATTACCTGTACTGTATATACAACATGTGTATGTACAACATAGTATAATATTTAGTATATTAATGATAATGCATAATTTAATGTAGATACAATTTCTGCATATGTGTCATCACAGGACAAAGTGATCGCTGGACTCATGAAGCAGAGTCTTTGTATGCCTGTCTCTTTTTTGGCCCACTGTTTTACTGTGCAAATTTTTGTTTTATTTTTCCACATGGAGGAACTGTGGGCAAATGTGCTTGTGTTGCATTTAAAATGCCAACGCCAGGAGCGACATAAGGGGAGTGTCAGTCTATACCCATTTCTCAATGATCTGTTTCCGTAATGTGAAACATTTGTTTTGGTAATAATATTACTGTACTGTATACTGATTCCTTTGATATCAAGAGCTGATAGGTACGTGTCAAATTAGTGACACACATCCATCTGTTTTCATTCAGCTTCACTCTTACCTGTCTTTTAGTACTGTCATCGTATGTCCAACATACAGTACTGTACTAGTAACGTTTTTCTAAGGGAAGCCAGCGCTTTTAAATTATTTGCAGCACTAATGTTCTATAATCACCTGTACATCAAAAATCTCCAGCCTTGATCTTGGAGAGCCCCCTCCAAATAAATAATCAATTTCTAAGCGAGATTGAAAAATGTCACTTTTTCAGTTGAACAAGTAATTTGTTAAAAGCATCTAAGAGATTGGAACTGTGGTAGCTCAGACAGCATTGGTGTCTGGCTCCTGACTGGAAGGTCCTGGGTTCAATCCCAGGTAGGGGCAAACGATGCTCTGATTCCTTCCAGACGGCTCCCAGGTCCACTCAGCCTGCTTTCCACATGAGTACCAGACTGGGGGTTAATCCTTCTGGGGGCAACAGGCTGGCCAGAGCGTGGTGCTGACCACATCACCTCCACCTCCAGTGGATGGTTGAGAAAAACAGTGGCCCTTGCCCCCCCATTCCCCAGGGGCCTTGATGGCCTGAAAAGGGGACCTACCCTACAGTACCTACCTATTTAAGAGATCATTTGGACCCAAAATCTGGAGACCCTTCAGCCTTCAAAGAATACAGCTGCTTTTACTGAACAAATTCCTTGCTTCATTAATAATCACAAGGAATGTTGTTCAAAAATCTGTTAAAAAAAAAAGGGTGAATTAGGCCTATTTTTGGATGCTCCAAAACACGTGTGGGAGATACTTCATTTACAGCGTGTAGTTAGTGATCACAAATTGCAAGTCATGCACCAACAACACCAATCACTGACAACTAATAACAATCAATTTATCATTACTCTCTGGAATTGGGTCGTCTGTCTTTACTGGCAGTGCACTGTAACTAATGATTTAAGCAATAGGATTAATTCTGAAGTTTACAGGAGGTAGAAGAAGGTGCTTTCATACTTATTGGATCATGAAGCATGACAACGATCCAAAACACACAGCCAAAGCCACCGATGCTGGTCAGAAAAAGTGGAAAATCTTAAACGGCTCAAGCCAACATGTCCAGATGTCAATCCAACGGAACATCCTTTTCACATGCTGAAGAAAACTCAAGACGGAACACCCCCAGAACACAAAAACATTTACTGGGTAAAACTGTCTATATTTCAACTTTGTCATGGGGGTTAAATAATATTAATATTAGATGATACAATATGGCAAGTGCAGAGCATACAATGCACAAATGGTTTGGGTTACAGCTCCAATTTTACACTAAGCCATCATGGGATTAGGAAAAAATGCAGTATTGTTCCATTTGTCCTGAACACAATTTGCTTCACCCCTGTTGACCAATTATTCCAGCTGTGTGAGCTTGGGCCCATTTGTTTCACGCTCATCCTTCAAAAACAGGCAGAAGGCGCTCACATCATTTCAGACATTCTGTATTCGGAAAAGCCTTATATGTCACTGATCTTGAATAAATGATCATATATTTTTTGATAAAGTCAAATATATAATTCTAAGTCGGAGGAGTTATTGCTGCCCTATTATTGATCTATATACATTATGTTTATGCATCAAGTTCTTAATGGTATAATGTACCACACCGTGATTTTCCTTCCAGCACCATGGTAATAAACCTTTTGATAGGCATCTCTGGATTTTCTCTGTCTTAAGTTCTTAAAAATTAGCTACACTTTTCTAAATGCTCTTGGCCTCGGTCACAAAAAAATAACACACATCAGCACAGTCTGGAGCACAGTTTTAAAGGATCAAACTCCAAGTTCTTTCTTTCCAAACACTGAATTATTTTAAAAAAAAAAAACATTCTGTCCTGCATGTGCAGATTTAAAAGGCAGTGAATTACAGAGTGCTTAAGTGTTATTATTTGAAGGTGAAAGTACATCACAAACATTTAACATGTATCTAGGAAAGGAGAAATTGAATATATTTTGCTAGTATTTTCTCTTCTACCATGAGTTGCTTTCCTCAGGTTGCTGTGTGAACTTAAGGATTGAATGAAGTTGCTCCTTTACAAACGTCTCTACAAGTTTATCTCTTGATGCAGCATCTTAAAGGGTAAGATTGAAAGCACAGGAATGGAGCCATGGAGGCTAAAATAATTAGCCATGTTTATTTAGTAGTTTTTAGCACTACAACAGAAAAAGAATGGTGATGGCTGAGGTCAAATGTCTCAGAGATAATAATAGAATATCCCAAGAAGATGGAATGTATTAAGCGGACACTTGACACGAGTGTCTACTAAAGATGATGTGATGCAGTTAGGGATCTCTGCCTCAGTAAGACTGTCATCGACACATGGGATTTAATTACAGTACCTCTGCCGGGCTGTGGCTCTTCAGGAGGAGGAGCGAGTGTGGGGGGGCGGGGGGGGTGGGTAGGTAGGCCAGGTCTGTTCACCCCAAAGCGGAGTTAGACAGCTCTATGAGCAATCCTAAGTCATCTTCATAGACCAGGTTCTCTGGATGTCATCCAAGGAAGGAACTTTCCCATTGCCCCCCGTCGACTCACTGGGGCATTCGTTTGACGGTCTGAATAGCAGGAAGGAATAATAATTTGAATTAAATAAATTACTCCAGCGTCTGTTCAGAAAAGTGCCAAATCAAGGGCTTACTTGAAGCTGGGAGGATTTCATCTGCTGTGACTGAAGGCAGCGCATTTGGGCACTTTTCATATTGATCAGGATAAACGCAGTTGACTTTTAAAGGGCACTGTACGATGCTTTCTTTGTAATGACAGTTTTCTCAGAAGGCATTAAGTAAAAAGCCATTTGGCAGCATATGATCCATTCGATGATAATTGCCCGGGCGTCTTTTTAGCCAACTGTCATTTTAGCTGGTCTGAAACACCAAAAAAAAACCCTGGTCCCATATTCTCAACTTATGTGGTTATAAATGTAATGGATTTAGAATAGAGTAATGAATGCCGTAAATATGAAAATCAAGTTGGTTGAAAGATAATATAATTTAACACTGTGCTTCTGAATTCTGCTATTTCTATACTGCACAGTGCATCTTGGACAGTTTCCATAATGCCCAGGCACTTCGCACACGGGATTGCTCTGGGCAGATATCAAATTAACTTCTGTACCTATCGGGGCAGTCAGTCATCTACCCATACCCACCCAGACAGACGGGGCAGATTAAAGACTTTCAACAGTGCTCAGGAAAGAGCTTTAAGAGGAAGCAGAAGTGAAATGGCATGGGTGAGCCAGGAAGAAAATGCTAAATTGATATCTTTGTTCTAATTGCAGTGAGGCAATACAAATCACGGAGCACCTGAAGATAATGAAATCCTGTTAATGTACCGGACAGCGGGGGGAGAATAGTCCATTTTCTGAAAGGAGAAGAATAAACAGGGGCAAATTTAACCACAGACAATCGGGCACGGCATGCTTTTGAACTCCAATAAGAACATAAGAGGGCCTGTTTAGTAAAGAGTAGCTACAGCGATTGATCCAAGGACCCTGAAAGAAACTTCTCTGGGCTTTGCCGAGCTAGAGCTCAAGACCCGAACCCATGAGACACTATAACTCTCCACATTTCTATAACTGAATTAAACGCCTAATAAAGTCTTTGATATTCTGTACAACGTTTAGAATTTAATTTGGTTTTACTTTTACGCTTCTCTCCCGTTTCTGTTTTGTTTTTGATGTGTGTGTTATTGTACAGAGCTTCGAGCTTCTTGAGTAGCCTTTAGAAAACAGTTATTACTGTATATGTACAGAATATTTGTTTACTTATCCTTATATAACTAGTATATACCATAGGCATTTTGAAATAGTATAAATGTACTGTGTATCTACAGTATAGATTAAAAATATTTGGCAAATTTTAAGACATGCACTACTTTCACCTTCGAGTTAAAACTCACTTAAATTATTTAATTCCTTCTACATAAAAATTACAGCTTCAGTTCTTACTTTTGTGTCAATCCTGGAGCAGCCTCAATATCCAGCCTTTACCCCAGGCACTAGAAAATGAAAAACTCATCTTATTCCCTACGGCACTGCTTCACCCTGGTTCTAAGAGCAGAAAAGTAAAACTGATTCTTTCAGCTGAAAGCAAAATCTTGGGTCTTTGATGTTTCTCAGCCAGACAAGATTCAGATTAACAGCATCAGCCAATTGCATGGTTTGAGTAACATACAGCACAGTAAAATGGTGTCTGTGTCTGTGCGCCGGTGGTGGAACAGTATACTGTATGTGACTGTGACCCTTTTCTTACTGAGATTTTTTGCCATGGACCCAAGTCATGATTAGCGAGAAAGAGCAGTAATTGTCCACTGAACAAAACATAAATGTATAAAAAAGGGTATGGCAAGCTCATACGTCAGGACACATTTTAATAGAAGTCATTTTATTAAGTCAGAACTACAGTATATGTTCTTAAAATAAATCAATATGGGAAAGTGGACAAAATGGAATAGGCTGGATTTTAAAAGTCTCAAAATGAATTTATCCTCAAAGTAAAGAGACTTGTACTGTACATATTGATCATGAAAATTAAATGGAATCATCTATTTTGATCCAATGAATACAAAAAGCTCATTATTGCATTTTTAATCTTCTTGATATTGATTTTTCCTCTCAAAGTTGACAGTAAAAGTACTTAAACTGTACCCCACTAAAAACCTAGATTGAACGTTCTACATAAAACTGCTGAAGTTGCACTGTTTTCTCTACACATCCTAAAGCATCAAACCTCAAGGCTATGACTAGATGTCTTTATGACATAATGTCATCTCATGTGCTTCATCTTGAGAACATTGTTTATGGGCAAGAGCTGTTGGAGTCACGCACTATTTCTTCTGTGGCAAATTACTCCCCTGGCCATGTAGTCATACCTCACTATTGATCATTAATCAAAATGCCACACTTCCAATCCTGTTTCGAAAGCACCACTTCCATGTACGCTGCGCAGATCACCTCAGCTTCATTTCTTCCGTTTCCTTGGTCTTTGTGGTGCTGATGTCTTTTACTCTTCCTTAGTGGAGCTTCCCGGTAAATGGGGAGCATTTTCACCCAATAATGGAAACAATTAAACGTTTGTGTGTACAGCCTCATCTTCAGAATGGTTCAGCAGTGCACAGTGTATTACAGATCTTTCAGCTAACACTAGGTGGAATGATCCAATGAACATGATCATAAGCACACACGAAGAATGTGTATAAATTCAGAACCACATTAGATATTTTAATGGAACATAGCTGTAAAGTACAGTATACTTCACATGAGGCAGCAGGGTGGCACTGTGGTGAGCATTGCTGCCTTGCAGCGCTGGGGCCCTGGGTTCGATTTCTGGCCTGGGGTGCTCTTTGCATGGCGTTTGCATGTTTCCCTTTGTTTGTGTGGGTTTCCTCCAAGTCCTCGGCTTCCTCCAACAGCCCAATGAAATGCTAGTGGGTTAATTGGCTTGTGCTTGTGTTTGAGTCTGTGTGTGTCCTGCAGCAGACTGGTGTCCCACCCAGGGTGTACCCTGCCTCGTGTCAGTCTCTTGCTCGGTAGGCTCTGGCTCTCGCTCAGTCTGAATTGGTGAAGAAGCGGTTAAAAAATGGAGGGATAGATAATTCTTAAGAGAAAAATTAAGGCATGAGCTAATACTTTTCATAGAAATACATTTTTAAATTAATTAATACTTAGTTTGCGACTGTTACACCTAAAACAAATTGATTCTTGCAAATGAGAATTGAATGATTTCATCCATATCTGATTAATGGAAAACAACATTTTAATGGAAATCAATGGTATTAATTCATAGACTCATATTTGTTGGTTTGAGGAACCTTTTTGAAATCTGATGACTGGAGGGCTTTAAAGTGCCCTTTAAAAGTAATGGAAAACAAAGTTGTAGAAACTTTCAGAAAGTTCATGAAGGATTTACAGGTTAATATATACTCTATAGAACACAGAAAAATCTGTGTTGTGTCATACACTGTATTTCAGCTTCCTCTCATAATTATGTATATCCCAATTATTAATTTTAGTTTGTTTCTTTTCTTTGGCAAATGTGTTTTTAATATATTAAAGTCAGCAGTGAATTGAATCAATTATATTGTTGGATTACCTGTGTACTTCCATGTAAGAGCATGCTAGCGTTTTTAGTGCACTTTACATTATTGATGTCATGCTTTTGAATTTCTGAATTACACACATTTGAAAGTGTTTTTTCAAGTACAAAAACAGCCAAAATAGAACCAAAGAAATAAATATGAGGTGTCAGTTAAAAAGGCCAAATCACTAATAAGTTATTCATATAAAATATCTATATAAATTGGTTTTGTAAGACAAGTAGTACTTCAGTTTTACCATAAAGCCAGATAATACAGCTTCAAAAGAAACACAATATTGTAATATATTAACACATTGTGAAAATATTTCCAGGAGGAATTGCATATTTTATTAATTATAGTTTAAACATAGTACTGATGAACAGGCTTGTATTACACTGGGAAGAACAAAGTAACATTTAGCAACAGCACAAGAAGTTGTATAGAAACTATACAGTCTCTTTTTAGTTAAAACATTTTCTGTTAAAATTGCAGCAATGTCAAAAAAGCAATATCTTATTGCTTGCTGCTTAAAACAGGCAACAAAACGTAGCAGATATTCACATCCAAAATGGAAAAGATGTATGTTACCTGCCTTTCCCATTTAAGGTACTGTTTGTACTGTACTCTACAGACTGCGATGTTTACAGAAACAAACAAAAATAATTATTAACGTCTTAAGCTTTTTCCTGGACGAAACATTTAGGAGCTGTAACTGTTTATATTTTAATTGTGTTTTAACTGTTATTCATAACTGGGCTTTTCATGATGCCCTTTGCTTTATCCAGATCCCAAAGTAGGGGTTGAAGGAACAATTATGAATACTTCCTCTGATTTAGGATTCATGTAGGCTGCATAACACTTTAATGCCACCTGTTCCAAAAGATGTAACAGCTATACCAGTGTTTATTGTCACGATTATAGTTCCCCCTCCTTAAGGGTGCTCCAGCCCTTTCACTTAAGACTTTATTCTCTGCACCTGTTTCCCATTCCCAGCCCACCTTAAAAGCCAGGCGCTGCATCTGATTTCCATATCGTGCGAGTCCGGGACCTGGAAGCGCCTGGTCCCGTTAAGGTTTTAACTCCTGTTCCTGTTCCTGTTCCTGTCCGCCGGTTCCGACCCGGCCTTTGTGTTTTTAATTCCTTGTTCTGATGGATCTCCTGGTTTTGGACTTACCCTTGTGTTTTGGATATTCCCTAAGGACTACTCTCTCGGATTGTTCGCCTCGGCCACACCTCCCCGTGCACCAGCGCACCTTGGACACGCCCCCCTGTCTTCAGCCCCGTATTCCTGCATGACGTTTCCCTAGTGTTTCCCCACTCCGTCGGACTGTGTCGTCCGCATAGGGTCCGGAAAGAACTGTTCGTAACATTTATGAAGTGTCATGCTATGGCTTATTTTACATTAAAGTTATGGTTAGGTTTATACTAGACTTAGAGAGTTAGGGTTTGGGTTATTAGGAAAGGTTATGTTCCTATTATGTGTTAAAGATGACCTTGTGTTTCACTGTTGTATTAGTGCCCTGATTTATATAGTATGGTTTTCAAACTACAGTAAGTAAGATGCCAAGAAGCATTTAATTTTATATTCTCTCAACTATCTTTGCAATGCTCTTCTGTCTTTTCTCCTGGGAGATGTAAATTGCTTTCTAGTTGAGGCTAACCAGCAGAAAAATGTATTTTCCTTTTTAGAGTAACTCTATTTTTGTTACAATACAACTGAGTTCAGCAATATCTGCTGCACAGCACAGTCAGGCCAGCGCCAATATGAAACTCTGATAGGATACACATGCCCTGGGGAACATGATAAACATGATTTAAAGTACATTAGGGAAAGGTTGTATCTATAAAGCAATTATTTTGAGTTCATAAAGGTTCTGACACAATCCCTTAAAAGGATAAAACAGAACTCAACTTATTACTGTTCAAATATTTTAGCATTACTTTTGCATTCTGCTCAATAAAGTCATTCAAGGTTTTGCTGAGGAAAAGCTGTGGAATTTGTACATAAAACAGAGAAACATACTGTATATGATTCATTATAATCTGGCACAACAACACTACAGTATCAATTTTTGGTTTTTGAGTTATTTTATCAGGTTAACAATATATTTTTAGTTAATTATTTAAGAGCTATGTATCTTCTTTTTAAAAAGCGATTTAAATCTAGAGTCAAATTAATATATACAGTCACAGAAACAGAGAAATCCATCATCTGCCCATTGCAGAATAGTTGTAATTTGAATTTTTCAATTTAAGCGTCTCATCCCTCTAGCACTGAATATATACTGTCATTTTTATCTTGTAACTGCACTAGAGTTATAATTTGTTTAAGTATCAGTCTATCGGTATCTGTCTGATGGTAGAACCCTTGCAAGCAAATTGTATGACTTGCCAGGGAGACTTCAGTATGTAATGAAATCATGAAGTTATTTATTTAATTAATTATGAAGTATTATGATGGAGTTAAAAATGATACATCATTTTGTGGAGTGGAAATTTTAATCAAAACTTAAAGCTTCTCAAACTGAACACTTTTATGAGTGAAAGAAGGTAGACAAAACTGCAACGGAAAAACACAAATTAAGATATAATATGTTGATTGCAAGTATTCACCCCATTGCTATGACAAACCTTTTATTAGTCCAGGTGCAAAACTATATTGATAACTCACACACAGGGAAGGGGGGTGAATACTTTTTAAAGAGCCTGAGCTTAAAGCTTTTCAGAAAAGCCTTTACTTAACTGGTTCCATTCTTCACCCCTCTGCTCTTCTTAATACCATCTTCCACGGTCTCCTCTATTGTTATTGTTGTATTGTTGTAATTATAATTGTGTCCTGTCTTGTGAAATTTTCTTATTTATTGTTGTAGTCTTCTTATTTATTGTTATTGTCATCCTGTAAAGCGCTTTGAGAAGCCACCTTTAAAGGCGCTATATAAAATAAAGTTTATTATTATTATTATTATTATTAAAGGAGGTTTGTCCACTTGCTTCGTGTGGTGCTTTAGGGCTGTTTAGTTCAGTCATTCATTTGTTTTTTTTTAGCCTTCCCTATGTAGTAATTCAAAACTATGATATGTTATGATCCAGACAAACCACAAGGATGTTTTCACATGTGAAATGAGGGACTATTCTGTTTTCATACAGTACCTAAACAATAAACTTCTACAATTAAGAGGGAAAATCTAGCGCAAAGTGGAATGACATACTGTGCAACGTAAACAGGCAAACCTCTCCCCAAAAAGCAATCAAAGATAGGGAACCGAAATACAGCACTGAATGTTAGAATTGTGTAAGTAGTGTGGAAATGCTAACCCTACCAACAAAGCCATCCAGCAAGCCAACTCTGAAGCCCTCCAGTCATCAGATTTCAAAAAGGTTTCTCAAACCAACAAATATGAGTCTATGAAGTAATACCATTGAAAATAGCTATTGGAAAATGACCATCTATAACAATGTGTCTTCTTCGGGAAAATGTATATTCAGCTGAAGAATGTCATAAGAATGGATGTGCATTTCAGGCCAGCGTAAGGTTTGGGTTGCTAGAACCATGAAATGTGGTCTCCATACAGTATATACATTAGTATCACGTTAAATGACATAACTAAGAGAGTTTACCCTGCAGAACAAGATTCCTTCCAACATTTGGCCTCACTCAGTTTTGGAATACTGAACGCTGCAATATACTGTACAGCATACAGTAGGCAGCCAAAGGCATCCGAAAAAAAGGTTGCAGATACTGTAGGAGCAAATTATGACTCGTCCTACAGTTCGCTTGGGACCCAAAATCCAGCACCGACCTTAAAAATCGTGTAAATAGTGTGGGAATGCTGACCCTAACCCTAGCTTGGGTTTCAACAGAACAGCCCAGCAGTCTGAAGGCCCCCAGCCGGCAGATTGAAAATGTTCCTCAAACCCAGAAACGCGAGTCTAAGGCAGTTAAAACCATTGAGAAAAGCCGTTTGAAAATGATCGTCTCCCAACAATGTGTCTTCTCAAGACACAATTTCAATCAACTGAGGAATGCTTTAACATTTATATTGAAATGAGCGTACATTTCAGGCCAGAGAACAATTTGTTACAAAAACGATTGAATATTGACTTCATATATACATCTGTTAGCACGTTAAATGACAATTTAGAGAGTTTACCCAGCGGAACAGGATTTCCTCCAACTTTTGATCTGACAGTTCTGGAACACAATTACTAAATGCTGCAATATACAACATGGGCTCCCTATGGGGCCTTATGGAAATTGGTCTTATGTTATTGCTAACCCTAACTCTCGCTGTGGTTTCAAGCGAGCAATTTTACAATCTGTCTCCGAAGCCCTCCAGCCATCAGATTTGAAAACATTCCTGAAACCAAAAAAATAGGAGTCTAAAACAATGAAAGTGATGGAATAAAAGCTTAGGAAATTGATTCCTTTTTAATAATTAATCTTCTTTAGGCAATTTTTTGGATCACCTACAAAAACCTCTGTTAAAAATGGATATAAATGATCATGTTTTTCTGGCCATTGTAGGGTTAGAGTTACAAGCACCAGGTCAACTGCAGTCATACTTCTAGTTGCACTTTATTTGACAAAAGTAATAGAGTTTAGCAATTAGAACAGGTTTCCTTTCAACTTTTGATCTTACTTATTTTTGGAGTCCAGTTACTGAACCATGAAATGCACAGCATTTGACTATAATGAGTCTATTCGGCCTTAAATGGCTCGTACAGCCACAGCAAAGCCTTTTTCATCAAAGAACAATGAACGGAATCAGTTCATTCTCGTGGAATGGTGATTCAAAGTACAAATGAGTGTGGCACTGCCACAAAAACAGTCACAGAAAGCCCCAGCCACCTCACCCCCTGGGTGCTAGATGCTTTCAATTTGTTAGAGCTTTTCAGACTGCACGCACAGCTGAGAAGCCTTCTCCTTCTGAAGCTTGAGTCCTGTCATGCATCTGTGCCAAACAGATCTGAGCAGCCCCTGGGCCCATAACTGAGCTGGCAATATGCTACCTTCTTCTGCTTTGGTGGGATACCTCTGCAGAGAGGGAAAAGTGCCTCAAGAAATAATTAGTAACTCTGACTGATAGAGATTATCATTAGTAATGCTGAGGTGACACGGAACACTTAAGTTAAATTAGTGATCTGATCCTGAAAACTGCAAAGCAAGTAAAAACAAATAGTGCATTCGGCTAGTTAAGATTCTCAGAACAATCCCAAATGCATCATCTGAAGTGAAATTGTTAAAAAATGTTAAATTTTCATTTTCTTTGTTTCAACTGGTTACTGTGTTCTTTCTATATTTTCTATTGTTCAATGATATTACATAACATGTGTCGTTGCAATGTAGGCAATTAACGCACCAGTGATGAAACAGACATGAAGTGGAGAATTAGATGGACTAATGTGCTGTATTCAAGAGATTCTTAAACGTGAATGGATTATTACGCAGCATTGATACTGCTTAATACAAACCCATGAGATAGATACATACACATGATATATACACAAGATACATTTCATTTTAATCACGACAGATGTGTAGTTGGTTTGGAATTTGTTTAAAGACAAAGCCCTGATTTGTGTTTTATGTATGTGCACAGATTGCAGAACAGCAAGGGACATTTCTTCACTTCTGGGAGTTAACTCTGAACTTCACCCGTGCTCTCACGCATGAGAAAGCGAGTGTGTGTGCTCATGGCGTGATCACAAACGGGGCTTCAGATGTAGGTGTGTTCCAGTTGGTTGCTAATAGTAATCCCCTGCGTGGCTCAGAATAATTAGTACCCAAGGGAGGAAGTCAGTTCAGAACTGGGGAAAGAATCTTGTGTGGAATAACTTAGGACAAGATGCAGGGAATGTATTGTCGTGTGCCTTGACTTAGCATTTGACTTACCATTTGTTGACATTAAGTCAACATATCCTTGTAAGTAAAAACGTTGACAGTCAATTCCTGAATTGCCTTTGCAACATTTGACAACTCGAGGAAAATATAGTTACAAATCCTTCTTTGAATTTACATTTACTGGATCTGATTATCATATTATTTGGGATGGGGAGGCAGATTAAAATGTGCTACTGTATCTATTGCATTTCATATCCTTATATAAGGCTATAACATGCTCTAAGTGCTCTAGAAAGCTCATGGGTGAGTAGTGGGCGGCAGGTTAGGAATTGGTCTGGGGAGGGAGTGTGATTAAGGAAGTCCATTCCTTCATTGTGCTCCTCTTACCACTAGGAGGCACTTCTGCCACAATACTGGAGCTCGTTCATGCTGAAGTGGATATTACAGTGTATTAGTGATGAACTGAGAAGCCAATAAGGTTTTGTTTTAGGTGCAATTAGCGTTCATGAGATGCAGTAGCTGCTACGCTCCTAAAACTGGAAGACACAGCTGCAGATTTTTATAAAAATGTATCATCCCAGGTCACTGTCTGTCCAGGTAACTGTCCTCAACGGATTACAATATCATTGACCTTTTCAGGCAGTCCAGGGCAGAAGAAGAGTAGCATTTTAATCCTCCTTGTAATGGCCTAAGCAGTCCACTTCGGACTCCTTGATACTGAACACAAATATGGTAAAGGTAAAAAAATATATAAAATGAGTCAACATTATTCTGAGTTGGCCCACAGATATTGGACATACTCTAGTGTCTTCTGATTTTTGTACCTTCAGTTTTTGGCAGAATGTTCTGTTTTGTTTGGTAGCTGTTTTAACTACTGACATAACTGTTTTCTCATTTATATACAGTACATATTGGAATATGAATCATTTGCTTAATTAAAGGTACAATTACTTGCTATGTAAAATACCTGAAAGCCAAACAAAGTATTATAAGAATGAATTTAATAATTAAAGCGACTATATGAATGAGAGATTGGATGGAACACAAACCTTAACACGCTGGGTTCACAGGAATGAGTGCATATTTTTTTTACTAAAGTCCAAGTTCAAACTCAAGCACAGCTTGCAATGGAGCTTTAAAGAAATCTTGAGGAGGAGGTCAAACCCTAATCTCAACCTCTTCTGCCTGCATGTACTATATATCACACTTCTTGCTGTCTCGTTTGCAAGCTCTTCCTTCATTTAAGAGATGGTACCTTACAAACAAGTTGTCATTCTCCTCAGCTAGTTGAGTTACTGTATCTCAAAAAAGCGGATTTTTTTAATCATGCCTTTCTTCTGCCTTAATTAGGGTTTGTAGGAACTACTGAACTGGTTATGGGGGAGAAGCAGTGTTTCAAATACACTAATACACAAAGGAAAGGCATGACTTCCATCTTATTTATAGAACCAAATGTTTCAAACATTATCAAACAAAAATCTGGACTAAAA
The DNA here is from genome assembly GCF_040954835.1 of Lepisosteus oculatus. NCBI lineage: Eukaryota > Metazoa > Chordata > Actinopteri > Semionotiformes > Lepisosteidae > Lepisosteus > Lepisosteus oculatus. The sequence continues at coordinate 75,928,752 of NC_090696.1, forward strand.
CACCGATCAAGTCATGTTTTGACACTTCATCCACACCACTGGTTTTCCTGTCGGATATCAAAAGCAAATCATTAATTCTGCTAATTGTGGATGAAAAGGAACACAGTAGCTGAAGACAGAGGATAGTGAAAGACTCCTGGAGAAGGAGGCTTTCATCCTACAGTTGTCAAAGACTGATGCTAACTAAGATTAGCCAAAACCCAAGCAGACGATATTGTGATAAACCGTAAGGGGGCAGCAGAAGACCGTTTGGCAACATCCGAACTCCAGGAGACTAATAATCACAGAATTAAGGGTTATTAAAGGCATGCATTCCCAAGTGGAATCCAGCTGGTTGCTTGAGAAAAAGGAGGAGCCCACGCAGCAGGTGCTGATTAGTAATGATTCATTTAAAATGGACCGTACCCAGAGGGAGTGAGTCTTTACCTAGACCTGATCTTGGTACAGATGTTTAGGCACAGACAAAACTGTACACGACATCAGTGAAAATGTTAAACGTGACATCTAAATCACATCTACATCATCAATTTAAACAAAAAAAACAGTTAAAACCACACAGTTATTTTCCAAGATAAAGAGTATGGCTAGTTCTGTGCCACTCTGAATCTTCACCTCATCTGTAAGGGTAGAACGACTAGGACTGACCATGTGCCACTCTGAATCTTCACATTAACTGCATTCATGAGGGAAAACATGTCAAGAAACTGGAATTAGCCACACAGTCTGGTCTGTTCAAGAGTCCTCATAACTACACAAGTGTATAAAGGAATCTTCCACAGTAAATAAATCAGTGTGGGAATTGCTTATCTTTCTCATAATAAACACAATTGCATTACTGAATATTTCAACTGAAAATTATTTTTTCTACATGAAAAGTTAAGTGTCTCTCATTACAGAAACTAAATATACATATTTTTAACTTCTCTTTTTTAAGAATGCAGTAACTGTTTCATTGTTGGCATGCTAAACAGGATAAATATTTGAATTTCCACCTATATACTGTATATGCTTCAGTATATGCTTCTTCTTATAGACAAAACTGTACACAACATCAATACAAACGTTAAAGGTTACATCTAAATCACAGCTACATCATCAATGAAAAAAAAAAACAGTTCAAACCACACAGTAATTTTCCATGACTAAGAGTATGGCTAGCTCTTTGTCACTCTCAGATCTAGGAGATCTCGTTAGTATGAGCTCTCTAATGAAAGCGGTGAGCTCACTACTTCCAGTAGTGACAGGCATAGGCACTAGTGATGGGACTGACCATGTGCCACAGTGAATATGCATGTTAACTGTAAAGGCACAGCAGGTAGGACTGACCGTGTGCCACTCTGAATCTTCGCCTCATCTGTAAAGGTTGAACGACTAGGACTGACCGTGTGCCACTCTGAATCTTCGCCTCATCTGTAAAGGTTGAACGACTAGGACTGACCATGTGCCACTCTGAATCTTCACATTAACTGCATTCATGAGGGAAAACATGTCAAGAAACTGGAATTAGCCACACAGTCTGGTCTGTTCAGGAGTCCTCATAACTACACAAGTGTATAAAGGAATCTTCCACAGCAAATAAATCAGTGTGGGAATTGCTTATCTTTCTCATAATAAACACAATTGCATTACTGAATATTTCAACCAAAAATTATTTTTTCTACATGAAAGGTTAAGTCCCTTATTAGTACCTTTTCTACATGAAAGGGAAAGGTCCCTCATTACAGAAACTAAATATAAATATTTTTAACTTCTCTTTTTTAAGAATGCAGTAACTGTTTCATTGTTGGCATGCTAAACACCCTTTCCTTTTATACCAGGATGAAAATCTGTATACTGTATATGCTTCAGTATATGCTTCCTCTTATAAAAGGATTTTAAAATGTAAATTAAACATATTTGACAACAGTGAAAAAAGAAAAAAAAAGCCTTTTGAGTTTTAGGGAAATGTGGGCTTTATTTTAGGTTCCTTCAATTGGAGTGGCAATATTTACTTATAAATCACACAGTTTTAATGGGACAGTTGATGTACTGTAGAATTACAGAGCGCAGTACCAAGAATGCCACGTTTTTGTCCAAGAGTCCAAGTCCTCTTTATAACAAACTGGATTCTTTAAAATACACTTGCTTTTCGAAATATAAACTGTAAAATATTAAACTCTAACAAAACACTGACTTTGAAAAGGCCGGCAGCTAACTAAATTCATTTTCTGTGTCCGATTAACAGTCCCACATCCTTAATCTTTTCTATCTTCCTTAAAATCAAAAAGACATTCTGACCATACAAATACACATGTTATTCAAATGTGGCTCCATTCATTCGTTCCAGTGCTCCAGTCACATGTCCAGGCTGTAGACACTGCAAATGGGCTCATCTCAAGACTCTACTCTTCCATTACTGCTGTGTACATCCAGCCATTACAGCTGATCTGTGTGTCCTTCAATGGTCAGAGAAGAAGCATTTAAACTGATCTATTTGATTTGTTTGATTGCTATGAGGAAGGGATGCATCTGTCCCCTATCTCTTTCTCCCTCCTCACACCTGAAGAAGACTGCGCCATCAATACATTGTATTTTTTTCTTTTTACTTTTCCTCACGGAAATATCCTCAACTACTGTATATCAGCATCTGTAATTTGACACCACACTCTGGCCTTTCCAGTAATTCCACCAAACTCCAAGTATTACAAAACACTAAATATTATTTTTACTTGCTATAAAACTCCACATATAAAATATTAGGAATTATACAGTATATTTAAGTTAGTACCTCACACACAATGTTTCAGTGGATGCTTAATATCATTGAGTGTGATACAATGTTTTCCATCTAAACAAATTTGGAAGGCTTGGCACATACTGTACGTACTGTACATGTGCCACATTTAGAACATCTTAAAACGTTTTAGAGGGGTTATTTTGGGTCTTAATCCTTTTTAGGGGGGAACATTGGTACAGTTCATTATTGTTTAGATCTGACAGAGTAAAAAAGAAACATGCTTTTACCTTAAGTACTTACAGTACGTGTAGTTTATTTCTTCTGGATTTTTACAGAGGGCTGTCCGTGGGATGAAAAAAAAGAAAACGCTGCGTGTATCATAAGAACAAAGAAAATGATATACTGTACTGTAGACAAGTGGGGGAAATTTAGCTCATCTGATTTGTTGATTGCGGGCAGGTAAATCTATCCAAGGTTCTCCTTCTGCTGTTTCTTGCAGGACGGGAGACCACCAAAGCCTGTATTCTGTATTCAGTATACTGTGATATGGACTTATAGTGTTGACCAGAGGCAATCCTGCCTTGAGCCGAGGTATAAAAACACAAGGGTACAAGGATAGGAATTGTCTGATTAAGGACAAAACTAAAGTGACTCCTAAATGGATCAACCTGGAAATTATCCCCTATCCAATTGCAGTATTGCTCAGGTCGATAAGCAATGTTACTGAGTATCCTGACACCCAGCACTACAGCCAGGATTGAATCAGTTTATTTGTGGCTTACAGGTGAACTGAAGTCTGGATTTAAAACCCACTCTGCATTTGTTCTGTATGCTAGCAGTTTTCTTGGATAAGCTCATCTTTCAAACTTTCTTAGAACAGGTTTTCTCAGAAGACTCTTGGTCCTCTAATTTGCTGAAGGTTCTGCATGATGCACATTCTTACTCCATATTACAAGCTGTACAGTACGTACACATTTTTATTCTGGGACTTTATGTATTTACAGTAACCTAATATTGGAAGAATCTCATAATCATGTGTGTCATGATGGGTAGTTTTAACACACTCCCTTGTGTTTTAGTCTAGTAATTGTGAGACACCCCCTAAAATAAGTCGGTGTGTGAGATCGAAGATGGCTGGCCTAACGACTGTTTAAAGGACTGCTTAACAACTGTTCAAGTAAAAAGTTAAGCTAAACGCATTCCTTGTGTTATGTTCAACTGTGTTTAAGAAATGAACCTAAAACACGACAATGTGTAGATTTGTATTGGCTGTCCAATTCATTTCTTCCTTTTTCCTAAATTATAAAATTCCTAATGGGAAAGCATCAATCTTACTATAGAGAAACCAACAATATTTCACTGGGGCCGACAGCATCAAAGGATTGACTGGTCTGGGCATCTTTGAAATACGTGGTCAGAAAAGCTTGGCTTAGCCCCCTTGGTTAATGGGCAACCTCCTGGCCACAGGACAAGGAGGCTTGAACCCCAGTCAGAAAAGAGCAAGAGCAAGGTGGAGATGAGGAGGAGGGATGTGAGAACCGAAAGAGAAGGGAGGTAAAAACGTCCTAGGTGTCCAGACAAGAATCTTGATTAAGAAAAAAACTAGATAAAAGGATAATGGAAGGTGGGAATGGGGCAGCAAACGAGGCACAAAGGGGCTGTGTAAAGCAGCGATCTGTCAATGGACAGAGAGGTTTTGAAGCACGTGCTGCTCGAGAGTGTGGGGGGGTGTGTGAACTCAGTTTAAGCGTGACCTCGGTTTCCGACGTCTCCCGGGTGTTTCAATCCTCGTGAAAGCACACAGAGAGGTCAGAGTGCTCGTGATCGAAGAAGTGGAACAGTGAGCCATTTGGCGTGGAGATGGCTTTGATCCCGATTTCTGATTTTGCCTTCATTTACAGTATGTTGTTTCCTGACAATTTCCCCAAACGTTTCAGTTCTTTCTGTCTCAGGACCTATTGGGTCTGGTGCATCTGATGTGGAAAAAACAAGATGTGTATGTGTCAAGATATCTTGTAAGTATTGTTTCAACCGTGATACTTTATTACCCTCACATTTCACAGATGATCTTATTTTCCACGCCGATTGTTCTATTGTTAGATGAAAGGTTAGTGAAAAGAAGGCAACCCTGTTTTCTTGCATGATGCATTGAAATAGGAATGAGAAAAGGCTGTCTGTGGGATGAAAAAGAAAATGTCGCGTGTATCATAAGAACAAAGAAAACGATATACTGTACTGTAGACAACTGGGGGAAATTTAGCTCATCTAATTTGCTGATTGCGGGCAGGTAAATCTATCCAAGGTTCTCCTTCTGCTGTTTCTTGCAGGACGTAAGACCACATAAGCTGTTTCACCCATAACAGTGGAACCAGGAGTCTATCCGGCATGACTGGGGGTGTATGACACATGAGCAAGACTCCTACAGCCCTTTGGGTAAAAAAAAATTGTCCCCTGTTCTCCGGTTTAAAAGCACTTCCCCTTAGTTTGCATAATCACCAGAGGTGGACCAACATGCTAATATTTTGGTAGGGTTTTTTATAAGAGCAAATACTGTATATGGATTATATACTGTATATCTAATCTAAGCAGTATACTGTATGCATCATACTATATATACTGTACATTTACCTCACAGATCTGTAGCAACTTTCAGAATTCTAGCTCTAGTTTATCTGAATTACAATGCTTTGGTTTGACTTGCAAATGTGAAGCACTGTTTTCAGAGTTTACCAGACATAGGGGATCACGCGCATCTTACCAATGTCAGCAAATTCTAATTAACAGAGGGCTTGGTAAGAATATGATAAGAATGAGCACACATAGTGAACTGGCTACAACTATTTTTTCAACAGGCAATGATAAGCCTTCTTATACTGTACATTGTATCTTTTTAAGTAATTGTTTTTTTTTATTTGTTTACCTGACTAACAGGACACATTTTGAAAAGTTAATATAAAGCTTTTGAAAAGACCAAGAAAAAATGGAAAACGTACAGCTGCTTGAGAGTTATGAGACATTTGTAAAACATGTTTGATTAACTGAAATTCCCAGAGGGAGTCATTAATGCATTTCTGGGCTAGGAGAAGCTGTATTGTTTTCAAAAGTCCAGTTTAATATTAATTAATTATGATTCTAGCTATTATCTGGTTTACTGCAATTATTTATCAATGGACACATCTAAATGTGAAATTATTTTTGTTTTTAAAGTTTTGTCAATTTATTTGAATAAAAGTTCTAGAAGTATGCATATTTATCAGGTTGTAAAAAACATCTGTAATTAGATACCAGCTTGAACATGACAATTATCCTTCAATCAGGGGAAAATACTAGGGTGACATTGAAAGCCATCATAACAGTGGAACTATTATTCTTCTTGGAATTTAGAATTGCACAGAGAAAACCCACCCACACATAGTAATACAATAAACTGGGATTTTGGTTTAGCACTGGGAATCTGATCCATCAATTCTACCGAGGCACCAATTTCTATGCAAACCAGAGCAGTAATACCTCATAAATCAGGACATACTGTTAATCTCACATTGTGATTATGATCATTTCTGCTCATGTAAACTTTTAATATAATTGAAAATAATATGTACTACTTCGCTGGAATTATTTGTTTTTAACGTAACATTTTCAGACCATTTTTCTTCTTGGAGTTTTTAAAACGAGTTTGGAACTGTATGCACCCTGGTTTGCCAGAATTCCTATGTGTTACATGCAGTAAGTGTGTCTGCAAGGCCCCTTGTAGGAAATATTGGAGGTTGGTATCTAGCCACGACATGTGGCCTTGAATTAACCTTCCCAAGCTGAGTCTTTCCTACAGTAAATATTTTTGTCATGGAGCGCACTGTGAAAATAAAGTGTATGGTTAGCTTATTAAATGTATTGAAACTAAAAAGGGCCTACATCAATTTAAATACCATATTTATATTTAGTTCTCTTTAGGTTTTCATTGACTTTACTACATATTAGCTTCAATTTAAATACTTTTATCCTCGAGACGGGTGAAAAAGCCCTTAAAATATTTAGCAATTTTGATTTATTTCAACTGATGCTGATTTACATGTGGCATCAACAGGTCAGAGTTACAATTTCTCTGCATTGACCTTGTAATCCCCCCTCTGCCCCAACATGCTCAGAGAATGCAGCATTGCTACTGTACCTTGAAATAAATGTATCTTTTCGTATCTTCAAGGACATCAAATGCTTTTTGAATTATTGTGAGCCAATAATTAAACACATTCAACTAATTAAGAGCCTGTGATGATTTGAAAGCCACAAGGATCAGGGACCATTCAATATTTCCTTAATACTGAGGAAACTCACACATAGGAGTATGGAAGAAGATATTCCCACTTGATTGTAAACTTTTTAGGGAATATATTTATCGAATTAGATAAAGATTATAACATCACCAGCTACCACTTCTGCAAATAAACACCCCAGGATTCTCTCTCCCTATCTGTGTGTCTCATGGAGCGCAAGCTGGGGGAATGCGAAAAGACACATTCATAATGCAGGAAACTGAATAGGGCTAATAAAGGGATCTGAATAGTAGAGTGAGCTCAAACCAGCTAATCCTATCCCTGCCCTTGATAGTGCTGCCCCAAGAATGTGCCAACACTTGGGAAATCCCAGTCAATGACAGAGATCTACAGTATACTGGTTGATTTGCCATGTATTGTGCACATTATGTTACATGGGAGTGAAAATAAAAGAAAACCAATCTTGCTATGAGGGTAACTGCAGGTTTTTTTTGTGATGCATTAGATCGCCACTGTCCATACCGTACATCACATAGTAACTTAACAAGATAAGATAAGATCACTTTATTGGCCATATACAATTTCTTGCATCAGGAATTCATCTTTTCGCAGACCCCAGCTTGCTCTCCATGAGACACACAGACAGGGAGAGAAGCTTGGGTTTAAGGGCCTTGCTCAGGGGCTCAACGGAGCTCTGCTGGCTGTGGGATTTGAACCGGCAACCTTCCAGCCACAGGTGCAGATCCTAAGCCACAGAGCCACTGCTCCGCCCCAGTGTCTAATTTGACAATGTCCTTTTTCAAAACTGCTTGAATTGTATTATTCACTTAAACTTTCCCTTTCAGTTAAAAATAGAGTGATACAACATTAAAATATAGCTAGATCTATTTAATTTTTTTTCAGTAAAGTGCAAAAAACTGGATGTAGGCCACATTACTATATTTAATTCATCGCTTCTTTAAAAGTTTCCTGCAGTTATTTTCACACTCAAAGCATGCCATTTTTGCTTCGAATGTCCTCCGAAGCAAATTCTTACCTCAGAATTCCTTTGATGCCCTTTCAGCTTTTGCAGACTCAATCTTTTCTGTGACATTCAAAAAAGCTGCTTGCGCAAACAGCGGGGGAAAGGTTTTTGAGACTGACGCACATGCGAGCCATGAAGCTGTGTGAATGCTCTGAACAGTGGGCCTCAAGGAGCTGCAGCATGAAATGGGAGTTAACCAAAGGAAAATGTTGCAGTGCTTACTGTACATACTATCAAGACCCTATAGCCATTTATAGCCTTACTAGTCTAATATGTGCTGTATAATTCCAACTATTTGTTCTAGTAAACAGACACATAAAGCTTTTACCTTACTGAATCTATCCTATTTCTGACACAAATGTTAAGAGGAATGTAGGCAAGAAATGGCCGGCAAGGATGTCCTATCAACCTTGGGTGTCCGTGTCATGGCCTGTGAGCTATCACTTCCACAGCTGGGTTATAACTGTTGGACAGGCCTATATTAATAACAGGATAAAAAAAGACCTTACAGCATCAAAATGAGCTAACATTCCAACACAAGGGCTCTTCTCTTCCACGATCTAACCTGAGCAGGACTAAAGCTGCGAGGTCACTGCAATGTCTAGGAGAAGGAGGGTTGATGGAGAATGTCTCGTTTTTCCAGGGAAGTGAATGAGAAACCCGCAAGCCTGATGCGCATGTGACAAGTACAGTAGTTGTCCCATAACAGTACAATGCTGAGAGATGCTACAGTATGGATCTAACCATGGAGCTAAGAGTGACACACACTAGACGGAGAAGCTACACAAAGGATGAATTAGCTGTGTTATGGGCCCTCTGAAGAGACAGAAGACCATTTTACCACAAAACTGAGTGAAGGAAATTCCATTTGTATTCCACAGAGGAGAACGTGCATCTTTGTCATCTTAAAAGAATCTCTCAATCAATATGTATGCTCCAGGTATAAAATTAAGTTGCCATGCGGATACTACTGTGTAAGGCTTTAAGATGATTTATTCACTATCTTCCTCCTCTGATATGTTTTAGACCACTGAGTTCCTGATAAGAAATATAAAAGGAAAATTAATCCTGGAAAATTAAGGGATGTTCATGTTCACAAGACCCTTGGTTCACACAGGCTCAGCAGTGAGATGTTAATCAACATTTGAAAGGAATCGAAGGTTTTTTATTGAATCTCTTTCAATGAAATTGATTGCTAGCTCCAGACACTTGAGCTGTTGATCACGCAATAGTGAGCAGCACAAAGCAGAAAAACAACACACGTTAATCAAGGATAAATTTCCATTGTTCCTCAGACAGCACCTAAAGCCCTTTCTTTCCTGAACAACTTTTTCACACAAAAAAACACTGCGTTAACATAAATGTTACTGTTAACATAAAATGCTAAAATCCAGAACTACTACATTTGAAAATGTTTAAAGCTTCTTGGATTTAAATCCCATTTTTTTCCCAAATAACTTACAATGGTCACCCCCTGAGATAATGGCAGCTATTTGCCTCACATTTGCAGGCGGGGAAGCCATTCATCCATTATCAGAATGTAGCTGATCCCTGGTGAGGCAAGTGAGAACCTGGAGCCTATGTACTGTAGGAAGAATAGCAGCACACAAGCAGAAATACACCCTAGACTAAATCGCAGATCCTTGCAGGGCAAATGAACAGGGTATAACTGTGTGTTTCTGGGAAGCGGTAGGACAATGAAGTACCTGAAGACAGCCCACGAGAACCCAGCAAGAACATGCATTCATCACTGAGAGGGTGCTCCTGCCTGAAATCACACACCAGGCCCGGCTGCTGTGAGTCACCAGCACTAACTGCTGTGCCACCGTGCCTCCATCTCGAAAAACACGGTTTTGTTTTTCCTTTCAAGAAGTCGCCTAACGCACGTCTTTAAAGGAAGAGCTTTTGTAAAGGTGCATTAAATATTTCCTAGTACATCCTTTTCTTGTTTGCAGCTTTGCTCTCAATCATCCTCTCACACGTCGACGCGTGCAAGTGATTGGCAGAATGTGAAGGGTGGTCTGAAACTTCCCTTTAGTACCTGCCAGCTGAATTCAGTCTATTCGGAGAGCCGTCTCTTCGGAGGTCCGAGATAACATTGATGATAACACAACTAAGCAGATGACAGAGCGAATAAAAACGTGACAGGGCCAAGAGAAAAGGATTAAGAATGTCCCCTTAAGCATGGCTCCCACAGACTTAATCTTTTTCATGAATTTCCAGTTCTTTCATGTCTTTGAATGCTTGCTAGACTGAAAGAAATATTCAACTTTATTCTCTGGCATTTTTTTGCCCTGGAGATGTACTGGACTGTCGCCCAAACACATTCCAAGCTTTAACCAAGAACCTGCTATATAAGGCTTTTTTCTTCTCCCAGACGTGACAGTAATTGAACCAGACAGTTAATACAAACCTGTGTACTTTTTATTTTAAAGCGATTAAGTAGTATTTTTATAATGATGTCTTACGAATGCAAATTGTATTCTTTAGAAACCTTAAATACTTCAAACAATTTTCCCAGCAATAATAAAAATAGCTTTTGACCCCAGTAATATCAGTTGTTTTTTTGCTATGAATATTTCACTGTGCTGAAATCGTGTTGCAGATCTGTGAACATGTAAGCTCACAGAACCCAGTGATTCAGTCACGTTTACTGAGGGTAGTACATGAAGCAAAGGTAAACATTAGATGTTTTTTATGGCTTTTCACAAAACACAGTAGCCAACTACTCAGATGTCTGTTTTGACACAGAATACACAAAACAAAATCCTAGTGAAGGCGAGAGATTAGTTCACAGAGCTGTACGTGTAAAATATATAAATTTCTAAACAATGTTCCATATTGTTTAACAGAAAATAAATCTTTAAAAAAAACTCCCCACTTTATTGCAGGCTGCTTGCAAAGTCCCCATCAGCTGTTTCCTTCTAGAAATGTAATCTGGGTCATCCTGTTTTTCCTCAGCCTGGGATCTAGGAGTTGATACGGAGACATATTAGTCTCTTAAAGAAGCATTTTACAGCAATTTAGATCTTTACATGGTTCCAAATGTAGAACCATGAACATGGGCAACTGATTGGCTGAACTGAATGCTACCTCGATTTTTAACATTCAACAATCGGCAGTGTGAGCCACACGTCACACGAGTCATGCATCAGTCTGAATGTGGTAGAAGTGGCAGAAGCTGTAGCTTTTACTGCTTGGGCATGATACAGTACCTTGGATATCCTTCCTGGGTCATTACGTGCACATCATATATCTCCTTAAAAAAACAGCAAATACAATTTGAAGGGATGTGTACTCAGAGCATTACAAACAAACATCTTTGCAGAAACAAAATAGTCCCCATCATAGGCAACGCTACTGAGTGCTGGACAGAGCAGAGCTTTTGAAGATGGTACGTAAGAAGAGGCGGACTTAATCTGAACAAAGAAACGTTGCTGACATTATTGAATGAAGGTTTGACAAAACAATGCTGTAGCTCTAAGTGCAGTAGGAATGTGCTATTGTGTTATGTGGTCCTTACCATATGGAATATAACCTCAAGGTACAGAAGAGATGAAACACTATATTCAATTTCTTAGACCTCTGTGGTTTTTATTTTCTGAATAAATTTATTATTTATGACAAGAGGGTCAACTTATTTTGCAATGTGTAACTGGGGTCATACTGTCTGATTTAAAATAATCTGTAGCCGTTTCAAAAATAGATATACCCCCAAGCATTTCGAGTTGAAATAACTTTTAGTTTGACTTCCCCTCCAACCCCACTTCCTAGACACACACCAAACTAAATATTTCTTTAAAAGGTCAATTCTATGTATAATACAGGAGAATCTCAAGCAAACCTGCTGTTGTTTCTGTAGCAGCTTCAAAGATATTGGATAAATCCTTAAAATACTATTTTTCTTTAGTGTATACAAATTTTGGATAAGTGAATAAATAAAACATAAAATACATCAACCAGTAAACACAATCCTATTTGCATTGATCCAGTCAAGGTATCCCACAAACAATTAAATGGACAAGTTATCCTAAACTAACACTAATAAGAGGTACAGTTTCTTACAGTCAAGAGAATTGTGTTTATTATGGGGATTTCTGTAAAACAATAACCATAAACTGACAATGCAATACCAACAAGAAATCTCGCAGAGCCAATAATTATTGTGTGCAATTCCTATGATTAATAATAAATAGGATGTCATTTGTTTCATCATTTAAAATGAGTGACATTCTGTTAGAATTGGTGTGAACAGGAAAATAAAGACACAATCCACTGTTTATAAGAGATTACTCTCTCTAATACTGCAATCGAGGTCAAAGTAAATAATAAAAGTTGTTTCACATTACAAAGGGGAAAGAAAAGAAAAGGACTAAAGTCTAAGAGTTAATAATGGGTCTGTTTTAGACAATGCAAGGGAAATGGCTGATGTATAAATTAATATTTCAGTCAGGTGTTCACCAAGGACACAAACAACAACATGCCACAGGCCAGGGAGAGACAATGTTCCATATTAAACAGTTTAAGCATGGAAGAGGCAGAGGTGTTACAGACACAATAAGGTAAGATAAACAAAAATCCTGGTCCTAATGGTATTCTAATTAAACCAGAGATGTTAGCCATTGACCCTTAAGAAACCTCTGCCAACAGTCAATTAGGAGACAATACCCATTGTCAGTAAAAGATAACCTCTTCCTACAAAGGGTAATAAAACCAAACTGTATAATAACAGACCAAGACCTCTTTTTCCCCATCATTTTTAGGGATATGGAAACTTTAATAAGAAGAAAACTAGAGGGTTATCTAGTTTGTAGGCTGTAGGCTTTAAAGGAAATGCATGTCTTCGAATTTAAAAATGTTTAATGGAAAGAAAACAAATAGTACAGGTGCATGCTCAAGTTGGGGGTATTTTAGGTACTGTAGTACCACAGGGGTCTGTATTAGGACCAAGCAAAGATACTTCCACTAAGGATTGGCTCAGGGATTTGAATAAGAAAGCAATCAACATGTTTGAGATTTGCTTTTTCCTTTGTAGTTTTTACTACAATTAACTTCTTTTACCCATTAAAGTGTTGTGCCTGAGGATTCAATTTTGTAATAAACATTTTCACTTTTGGGGTGCATTGTGCTCCCATTTCCTCCCACATTTCAAAAACATACTGGCATGTTAAGTGGCATGTGTGTTTGTGTCTGTGTGTGTCCTGCGATGGACTGGTGTCCTGTCCAGGGTGTATCCAGCCCTGCGCCCATTGCTTGCTGGAATAGACTGGGATAGTATTGGATTAAGGACTTAGAAAATGGATGGATGGACAAATGGATGGAAATAGTCACTTTTAAAAAATGTGTGTGCATGACTCATATTTCAACAAAATGGAACATCATTGAAAAAGGGTGAATACTTTTGCAAGGCACTACATACAGTCTGTGCTGTCTCAGTTCATCAATGTCTCCCTGTAGCCATAGTTTTATGCCAGTGAGGTTTTCCACAAATGCTGGGAGACTGCCTTGACGGACATATTACTGAACATTGTCACGGTGTTGAAGGAAATGCCAGGCGCACAGAACCACACAGCTTGAATTTGTGTGCTGCTGTAAACATGGAACACAACTTAGGACTCCTGTGGCATGGAGACCAGAGGGTTTCTGTATTTGAAAGACCAGCCTCCTGGGGGAGAGAACATGACCATTGAAATGGAAAACCACATTTCAGCCTTTCAGCCTTACACAGATCTAATCTTGAATGGAATTTTAACATTTCCTCAAACATAAATACACTCGAAAATCATAAATCATTTTTGGTTCATTTAAGGCTTTTTTGGGCTGGATAATAGGCACAAAAAATAAAGTCCTGAAAACACAAACTTAAATACTACTGGAATAAAGAAAATGAATGAAGAAAAAAACCTGGAAAAATTCTGGGAAAGGAGTTTGGAGGTATTACTTTCATTACCTTAAGAATGCATCACTTAAATCTGTATGTGCTGTGTTATAAAAAAGCAAAATTCACCTTGATCTGGAGACTAAGTATAGATTACCCACTGAAGAAAAACATTAGAAAGGAATGAATGAGTTTTAGTCAGAAATAACGGTATTATTTTTAGAAACATCACATTCATTCATACATTTACCGATTTATATGAATCAGTTCATTTCTTGCCTTCAGCACCTCCGAATTTCCCTGGCTTATAAAAAGCAAAAGGCGGGTTGAATGGCTTTGCGTCTTCCCTCTGCTGAAATACAATCAAGTGTGGCAGGTTAAGGACACGTGAGTGGGAAGCAAGCAGGGAGCTGTTAGAGATAAGCCTGTAGGGTGTTTCAGAACCATGAAACAAAACGTGACCAAGACTGGGCCTCGGTATGGAAGACAGTAAAGACTGTCATGCACGGAACAGTACTGTACATACTGTACAGCCTGCTTACAGACTTTCTGCAGATAGCTAGTTTTCCCTCTTTCCTCCTGTGCTGCAAATCGAAAAGGAATTATGACAATGAAAGTAGAAAGCGGGATTGCAGTTTTCAGATTCCATACTGCATGGCGGTATCTATTGTTCAGCCCTACACAACATAACAAATCTGTTCCCTTATTTTGATATTTAGGACAAGCTGCACAAGGCCCTTGGTTCAATTAACTTGGGCTCAACGTCCTCTTTTCTATGTCATTTCTTGAGAAATTTGATTTGCCACCACAGGGTCATTAAGATAATTTAGATAAGATGTGCTTGATCAAATGAAAAACAATAATAATTTGTGTCAAATAAGTTTTTACATTGTCCAATTGGTCTGTCTTGAAGAATATAAGCACGTGTACATTTTGAAGACATAACACCACTGTAATACTAATCCTGAACGTCTTTCCAATTATTTTTTTACAGAAGGCGGACCTGTTTTTCCCTGTAGATTGTTTTGTATATTTCATGCTATTTTTAACACCTCTCCTTTCCAAGTGTTGAGTGGAAATGAACATGTGACGTTAACCTATTAGTACTGAAAATGTTCTAACCGGATACGTGCGTGTTGAGCACATTCACTGTGTGTAAGGCTCTAGTAATCATAAGAGATGGCATGCCAATGCCTCTTTTTATTACAGGTTTTCTGTAAGTGCAGTGAATCATGGCTTACAGCATGCTGTGTTCACCCATGCAAGGTGATTGAGCCAGCTTTCTGGCTTCCTGCTGACATCCGGCCTCAAGGGTTCGAGAGAAATAAAAAAAGGACATTTACCCTTCACACAATCATCTGAAACTGCAACATTTTCAGCTTTGTCACTCTAATCTACTGAAGGCAGATCCCTACATTTTAGATGTAATATTATATGCATGCATCTTTCTTTACAGTTCTGCAAAGCAAACTGACTTTCAGCGCCACATATGGAGAAAAAGCTATGGATTTTACATTCAGTACATTTGCACTCATTTATACTGCTGGTTGTTTCAATGGAGAAATCTACATGAATGACCCTTTGCTCAAGGGTACAACTGCTCTATGCCACCTGGGATTTGAACCCATGACCCTCAGGTTATAAGTATAATTTTATGGGTTTGAGCATTGGCATAAAAACAGAGTTCTAACTTGCTCCTTCGTGGTCAGTATCTGTATCCATTGCTCGCCCTAAACAAATCCCACATCATGGCACACTGGAGTCTCAGTTGGCAGCCCATCACTGTTACTGTCTGGAGCAAACTCATTGCCGTTGCTTGACAGTCTTGAACAAAGAAATGACCAATGGGCTCTCAGCATAGTTTGTTTTAGAATACAGGATACAAAGAGGGATTACAAACAGAAGGAACCCGTTGAGTCCATTCATTTGATTGCTAGTAACTCACTGATCCAAATATCTCACCCCCACATTTCTTGTAGTGTGTTGTGGACTCTCCTCCAGTAACATGGCTGTTTACTTCGGACACTTGTGACCATTTGTGCAAAAACATGCCTTGATTTTTTTTAAATACCAACACACACCCCCTTAAAGACCACTTTTTTAATCTTGCTGTTGCCGTCCACTGTAGCAGTTTGCTGAGTGTACCTTGTTCATACTTTTCAAAACTTGAAAAACTTTTATGATGTCTCCTTGTAGCCTTTTGTTGTTCATTACATAGAGGAAACACTACTAGGGCCCATAGTTCAAGTCTCCTCTTGTTCAAGACTAAGAAAATTGGATTTTACCCCTTTATGGATGACATTCCTTTTAAAGAAAGGGGTTAACCTAGTCACTCTTCTTTGAAATGATTCTAGAGCAGCAAAACCCCTTTTCATCCCCAACTTTCATTTTTATTTGAATTACACAAATTTCCCTCCTAACTGCTGACAGTTCTGTACTGCATTCTGTATCAAAATGCATCAGCCTTGCTCCAGGTATAGTCATCCACAACAGTTAAAGTAAAAAAAAAAGGTGAAAGTATTCTTTCCATCATGATATGACTGATCATGACATCAATCTGTCTGCAAAGATCAATCTAACCAAATTATTATATACTGTATATACAGTATATAGAACATTTAAAACATGTATATCTAGCCATTTTATTATATGTAATGTTTAAAACAACTTCAAAACACTTTGTTTTTGGGATACAGTTAGTAAACAACCCTCCATCTTTTATTACTTGGATACTGAATTCACAACATTTTTCTACACTGTCCAGCTACTTTCTACTGTTGATTCATTTGAGGCTCTGTCGAATACTGCCTCTGGAAGAACAGGTTGCCACGGGTCTCAGCTTTAAAATCAGTTAAATATAGGTCTATATCTTACCTGTCTTGGAGATACGATTGTTATTGATCCAGATGTCCTTAAGATCACTTATATCCCCAAATTTCCTTCTTAATTTATATTTGGATAAACTCATCAAGCCTGTCTAAATTCCACTTTTCATCTTTGTCTAGTCTAGAGATTGTTTGTTCTTCTTTTCATCTGAAGACACTACCTGGCAGGTGTTTGCCAATTCAATCATTTTTATGTGCTGAAGGGTTTCAAAAAAATGAAAAATAAGCCAGGGTAGACCCAAAAATCAAGCTGAGGCAAAACAGGACCAAAAGACAGGCTTCGAATCAGGAAATATGGTCCTTTTGGCTTATGATTGTATGAAATGAGTAACAGACAGCAAATGCAAATTAATGTATATAGAATGCTGGAATAAAATTGAAAGATTTTCAGATTTTAAGACCTGGCTTAAATATGGAATAAATAATTGTCTAAAATAATTGAGTTCCAAGCAGGAAGCTGTTAAATACTTCACTATCATGTGATACTAATTAGCAGATCTTTTAAATCCATCCATCAAGTCTCTTCAAAGTATCAAAAAGCAGAAAAACAATGCTAAAAAAAGTATGAGGCAGTCAAAGACACCAACAACTTTACTATCAAAATTCAATTCGCACACAAAGGTGGGAACTGTACTGTATGTTGCAGTGTGACTAAGGAACAATTCCAATATTGCACATTTTACATTTTTTTTTTAAATTTACAATTTTACTTTAAAGTGGATATGAACAGAGGTTGCAAAGCTAGCAATAACCAAGAGGAGATGAGAAATATATAGGATTTATCTGCACTGAGATAGCGATTGTGTCACGATTATAGTCCCCCCTCCTTAAGGGTGCTCCAGCCCTTTCACTTTAGATTTAATTCTGTGCACCTGACCCCTTTTCCCAGCCCACCTTAAAAGCCAGGCGCTGACGTTCATCCTGACACTGCATCTGGTTTCCGCACCGTTCGAGTCCGGGACCTGGAAGCGCTTGGTCCCGTTCCCTGTCTGCCGGTTCCGACCCGGTTCATGGTTTTAATTCCTTGTTTGGATGGATCACCTGGCTATGGACTTACTTTTTTGGATTCCCTCTATGGATTACTTCTGGATTGTTTGCCTCGGCCACACCTCCCCCGTGCACCAGCGCACTTTGGACACGCCCCCCTGTTTTCAGCCCCGTATCCCTGCATGACGTTTCCCCAGTGTTTCCCCACTTCTTCGGATTGTGTCGTCCGCATAGGGTCCGGAAAGAACTGTTCGTTACAGATTGAGAGCCTGTTTAAAGCTTGCTGTGCAAAGATCTTGGTACCCCTTTACATTAAAAATAAATCAATTCAATGCAGATACAGGCATGTACCAGTAACCCTTGGAACACTATTCTTTAAAATTGATTAAATGTACAATCTATACAACACACAGATAACAATAAAAAATATTCTGACATATGCACCATTTTTCCTTTGGAAAAATATTAAATATCATCAACAGAGGAGAGCTGTAAATACAAAAACACTACTATTCAACCCATTCAGGAAGAGTCAGAAGAAAAAGGAAACTGAATAGCCAGTATTATCCTCCATCTGAAGCTCCATATGGGGTAGCCTAGCCTCAGCACCAATGTGACCAGTGATGAGGAAGGCATTCAGCAAACTGCCACAGGTCAACCCTTGAATACTTGTATAAAACCTACAGATATCACTTCGAGAAGAGATACTTGAATATAATGTGCAAAATTGCTAGATAAAAAAATGCTCAACGCTTGCTTTAGAGGTTAGAGAATGTGGTATTGTTGTAGAATGTGGTATTGTTGTTATTGTACATGCTATTTGAAGTCCTTTTTCAGTGCTTTGGGTTTAAGTTCAAAGTTCCATTTTTGTAACAACTACATTGGAATTCTTAATCGCGCTTGTTCTCTCAGTGTACAGATAAGTGAAGACAACAATAAATAAAAATTGTAAAGCGAGTTACATTCACATTCTGTTAGTTCACATGATAATTGCCTGTCATGTTTTATGGTTTTGCATAATATAGCAGGAATGTGAATAATTTGTATTACTTCCTCTTCCAGCTGAGAGCAAGGGACAGGAGACAGCATGGTGTTAGGTCAGCCAGTCCACCTGTTAACAATTGTTGTTATAGGACTACAGTGCTGTATATTCTCCATTTCTGGCATGCTTCACATATGACACATAATGCACATAACTCATTTGTTGTTATATGTGGATCATGTTGCCTTCATTGACATCCACACTTACAATAGAACAAGCTATTCCATTCACAGTGAAGATCTATATTCCGCATTTTCCAAAAAATGCATTTTTTGTGCATTTTCAGTAAAATTCCACAACAGTAGCCAGCCTTTTACTGAAACCAATTATTCCATAATTAACTAGGCAATTAACTAATTTCTTGAGCAATTCAAGCATAACTGACCAGTGTCATCTCCTCTCACAGAGTATGATACAATTCAAGTTATAAGAAGTGTTCACAAGTTGAGAAAATGACTTATATTAGTATACTATGTCTAATGAAACAAGTAGTTACACATCTTTCAGAAGATCCTGTGAAATGGGAGTGCTCACGATTCTTGTGTGGATGGAACCAAGCCAGTAGCCTTGTTTCTTCACAGAGCCAGCAGGGTGGGATCTTTCGAAACATTCGCTACTATCAACGGAGCTAGATGGGACGAAGGGCCTCCTCTGTTGTGTGACTGTTCTTTATACAGTATCAGTGTTTAACGTGCCTTAAACTCTAGGAAGAAAAGTATTTACATATGATTCTATCTGACTACTGAGTAGCTACAACTGGTAAAGGGAACATTTTAAAAGGCAGTACTGTTAGAAATGGAAAGGGGTTGTCACAGATTTAAGATCGAATTAAAAAAAAAAATCACCAGTCCAGGGTTACACAACTGGTACGTCTGATACTGTATTTCTGTGCAATTTCATAATTTTAATTTCTGTGATACAATATGTCAGGTGCAATGCCACACCTGTCAAATATCTAATTACCTGAATCAGTGCTAGAGTTAGAAGGGAATTCTTGCAAGAAACAACAACATGTTAAACATTGTTTTCATCATTGTTTTCATTCATATCCGACATGTTACATTGTCTCAGTAAAATCAGAAGTCCCCTTAAATGAGTGTTAGTGCCACCTAATGAGCTGCACTGTGTTATCTCCTGCCACATGACCATCTGCCACATGCACATAGAAACACGCCTCATCAGAAAAACACAGCGTTCTGTCACGGGCTGTTCTGCCTGCAGCGGTGGAGCTCCGCCCACTGCTTCTGGGCCTTCCACTCATGTTGGGTTCAAAGTGTGGCAGCACAGGGATGACAAAAACTCAACATGACACTTGGAAACCAGACCTGCTGAAGTCGGCACCGTGCAGTGTCAGTAAACACTGCTCTCTGGTGTGTCCCTGCAGCATGTCAGGCAGAAGACTATTACAACACTGAATGGGGACAACATAATTTCAATTCAAGCTTTATTATCCTCTGGGGGAAATTTGAGTTTTACGGCACTGCCAAATACAACAAGAATGACAAACGTTTCCAACAGATGGTACAACAGTGTTCCAGGAGATAAGAGTTATTTTAAGATATTTGAGAGAATCACGTTGTTGATAAGAGAATATCGCAGCAATAGATTTCCTGAATCTGTTACTGTTACATCCGGTGAAACAGAGGCTTCTCCCAGATGGGAGGAGTGTAAAATCACTATAGACGGGGTCTTATCCTTCTTGTACAGGATATTTAAGGCAGTTTGATTTGTCCTAATTATTTTGCTACTTACTTTCAGTAATTTTTCCAACCTATTACAATTAATTGTACTGTTGTTGCTAAACCAATCGTCGAGACTGTACATTAACACATTTGCAATACATGATTTATAGAAAGGTATTTAAATAGATCTACCTTAAAATACCTGAGTTTCCAAAGAAAAAAATTCTGCTGGTGTCACTACATTTGTTCCATCTCAGGTTATTGCATTATTGCAGTCATTGACAATTCCACATTGTTCTGCTGTGGTGATCTACTGTATCAGTCAAAAAAACTGGGAAAGACGAATTCCCAAAGCTCCAGCTAAGTGCAGCGGATTCATCCCTACTTCTATTCTCCCCAAAGTGCAAGCTTCTGAATAGCCACTGAGATGATGAGGCTTGGCATATCTGCCCTAAAAACATGAGCAGACTGTCATGAGAGCTGGTTCTGAATGCTTCAAATGCAGATGATTTGCAATAACATGCATGTGAATTTATTTCCAAATCTAGAACATGCAAGCAGTATCTGATCATGTTATTTTGGCAAATACATGCGTTATTTACATATGACATGTGCATAACGCATGTTGATGAACTGACATGCTGATTTGTGATGAATAAATTATTATTATATTGTTAAACAATGCAAGAAAATAAGCATTTTTCATGTATTATAATTATTTATGAATTGACTTTTATGGACACATGAACAATCTCAAAATAGAAACTAAACACAGTAAAATTTTTAACAGATAATCCAGTGGAGTTCCTTGATTCGCAAAACTTTGTATTCTGTGATCAAACACATAATCACGCAAAACTGATCACAAAGCACAGAGCTTAAGTGCTTAAAGCCCAAACTCCCTGAATTGCATCTGCACACCCAGTTTCTCATCTAGAACTTGTGTAGTAAATGTAGCACTATGGAGATACATGGAGAAAACATCAATTAGTAAAACAAAATTATCCTTTACCATACCTGGTACTGCTATGATTCAAGCTGCAGTGTCCCAATAAGAAGCTGTAAACTGCTGCAGATGACATCCAGTAGATAAATCATCAGTGCACAGTGTCATCGATAGGGCACTTCAGAAAGGCAATGTGTGAAAAGCCAAGACATGGATCAGGACAGGTCCCCCGTCAGAGGAAGGCAAGTTCAGACATGATGGAAGCTCTTGTCTGAACTACATTTTCCGTGAAGCAGTGGGGTCAGTCACCTGTCCATTTGGGAGAAGAAAGTTGTTCAGATGAGGATTTAAAAAGCCAGGAAGCTGAAGCCTGCAGGTTGTTCTATATCCTATATCTGGTAACAGAGGGCAGAGCCATTGTGTGGCAGGGCAGCGATGGGAGAAGTGAATGAATGACCGAGGATGGACCTGAGTGTGATACTTTGTGAGAAGTGAGTTTATTTTTGTGTTAAGGAGGCTCAGTGAAAGATATCAGGCTTTGGGAAGTGTCTTGGAGAGAGACTAAACTTTAGAAGCACGTGGTCGTTGAGGTCTCAGCCAGAGATCAGCTGCCTGGCGTGTGTGGTGAGGGAACAGAACAAGTCTAGTTAGTATCTCAAGGGAGAACCTAAGCTTCTGTTTTGTGATTTTTGTATTCATCTTGCACTCTAAATAAGGAGGACTGGTTTTGTATCTTTAAAGCTGACTTTGTGTGTTCTACCTAGACCTGTCTATTTAAAAGATTGCTATTTAAAACAGCATTTCTCCCCTGGGTGTGTCACACTCCTAAGTAAGCGTGGCAGCTATAAAATCCAGCTTGTGATGGCAGCTATAAAACCTGTGTCCAATTGTGAGTTAGTGTTATACACTAAATATCATAAAACCCACTTCCGATGTGTGTATAAATTTTACAGATATAGAGCTTGGAGATGAAACAGCAGTGAATTACTGCACAGTAACTCAGCTTTGTCTGACCTGTGTTAATTCATACAACACCATCTACTTGCTGACACTGGAGCAAGGGGATGTTCATGATGCCTACGCTGTGCCAATGGGTAAATGACAGCAGCTACATTTACCAAGACACTGTCTACGGAAATCCATGTGCTGATGTGAGCTGTTCAACTGGAAAGCACCACCAAATTAAATTTGCTCGGATTTTAACCCTATACCCTTTCTAAAAAAACAGAGCAAAACAGCATATGTACAATGATTAATGACAACCACATTACTGTGTAATCTCTTGACACAGAATCCCCCCCCAGGTTGTCAAACAGAGACCAAACAGATTCAGAGTTTAAGCAGGTGACCAAATCCAGGACAGTTTTCTCTCTTCCATTCAGTCTTATCTCCTCCATGTCACACCAGCTATCACGTTACAATATCTGTTACAATTTGAAGAAAAAGATAAACCTATGCCACATAAGTAACCATGAACTTGTATTCATTCTCAACCACTCATTACCAGACAGCCTTCTTTATATCCTCTAGATGCATTTTCACAGGCACCACATGCAGAGAGGTAGGGGAGAAAGTACTTAACACTCTTCAGATTCTTTTAGATTCCTGAAATACTGTCCTGTCTTTCTAATTTACAGCTGGCATTAATACTTAAATGCGAATGTCAACTCAATTGAATTGAATCTCTTTCTTCTTCTTTTTTTCAGCATGGAATAAACCTATTACTTGTTCCTTTGCAGCCTACGCATGCTGACGCAGCTGCCCACCTGAACTACTACCGTCAATTGAATGTGTCTTCCTTTTGTGAGGAAATGCATCTGACTATCTATATACAGTGTGTATTCATACATACAAACTGTGTGTATACAAAATGTGTATATATCCAAAGGTGCGTTAATAAAGCTAAAATAAAAAACTCCTTATAACTGAAATAAGGTATCCCACCACATCTGAATGGGTACTCTGGTCTGCTTTGTCATAGTTTCCATTTATCAAAACGACTCAGTTTGATTTTGCAGGTTCTTCTTTAATTATGTCAACATTAAACCAAAATTAAAAATTAAAATGTTCTGAACCTGACATATTACAAACAGCACCCTGAAAGTTTTTGGAATTGTGTGCCCATTCCAATTCGGATTGTCAAAATACCTTTAAGCTGTTTCTTGAGCATAATTATGTAAAATTAATTTAACTTTGGCATACTGTAAGTAGTTTTAATCAATGGGACTAAAATGAAAAACTAACTCGCAACCAGGCGTAATTCTTCACACCAATTTTATTCCATTCCAATGTGGAAAATTACTGCACAGAAATTTAGGTTGATGGTAAGAAAAGAAAACTCAGTCTGTCCCTATCCTTCAAGCCCAGGGTGTTTAAAATTACATCATGGGTGGTGAATTTCCAACATTTTGAGTGAACTTTCTTGTAAACTGTTTCATGGACTGACAGCACAAATGGGAATTTAGTGTCGTCCACAAACGGAGAGCCAGCAGTACACTTCAATTTAAAACCTGTGCTGTGGCTTGAGTCCAACATTTATCTGTTTAGTAAGTCTCATACTTTTACTAGACAGATTGAAGAAACGAATTTTGGTCAAATTAAGAGAAAAGCTAGCTCAATTGCACAAAAACAATTGGACCCTCCAACCCGGTGAGTTTAACGACAACTGTAATCTGGCTTCCCAGCTCCAAAGTTTCTTTTCGTAACTTCCAACAGTTTTATTATTCTTATGACATGTTTTTTACTTAAGTAAAAGCATGAACTAATCAGTTTTCTAAAGCCGATAACACATAATGCACAATGCACATAATATTGTGACAAAATCGCTTGGAATAGCTTCACTTTAATCAGCTTGATTGTATGAAGCCAGAAAGGGTGACAAATGACATCTTTGGAATATATTTTGTATCTTTGTTTTCTTATGATTTGTGTTTAACAAAAGGGACCCCTGGGCCTCGGATTCATTAAGATCTCACCTAGGTTCTCTGATTTAGTAATGGGAGACTAACTCATTAGACTTCTGCATCTCCCAAATGACAGGACCCTGCACTTACAGTGCCGCCCATGTCTTTAATGCTATGACAGCTCGGATTCCCCGTCAACAGCTGTGTCTTGGACTTTACTGACGTTAGTAATGAATTCGCGCCCATTATGAAATGTTAGCATGCCTGCAGTTTGTGCCGAGCTGCTGCTTCAGAATGTCACTTCGATGCTGTCCAAGGTGCTGAATCCAGACTGCCTGCTAAGTGGACTTCAGATCACTGCTCTTGCCGAAAAGTGAAACCCATTCACAACCCCTCCTCCAAAACCCTACTGAATTCATTTCCCACTGCCCATGCTTTATTACCGGAGTCTAAGTTGTCTTTAACTGCAGCTGACCATGGTGCGGTATCCTACGAACCAGGGTTAAAAATATGAAGAGCATGAATAAAACAAATTTCTCAGCAAGAGTAAACCCATGGTGCTCGGCAGCTAATGATATGTTGGGGAAATGTAGATCTAGCTTCTTGCACTTGGCTTTGAAAGCAGTTTACGCATCACTATGTGTTTTTTTCTGCAAAGTTCTATTTTTAATAGTGTTTTCTAAAAATGTATTAGTATTACATATTGGATAATTCTCATGTAATGACTCTGTACTTGCAAAAAAATAAACAAACATGGAATAGAGACTGTGGCATGCCCTGGGGGATTCCATGACACATGGATGTGCATGTCTGTTGTAGTAGCAGAAGGAGGATGTCTCTGAGCACACCGGGGGTGGTGAGTGACAGTGGACACCATTCATGTGCTTTAAGGGAATTCTGATAAAATCAAGCCTCCAGTCAAATGGGTGGTATTAGAGACTGAGACCACCATAATGCTTGGGTTAGCCAGGGCAGAGATTATAGAGCTAACTATGAACATGCAGCAGGTGAGCTCATGAGGAAATATCATTTCTCTGAAGTTAATTACTTGGTCCAGACAAACTGCCCGAGTTAAGGATTCTTCTTCAAAGTAGGAAAATGCTGATTTATTAAAAAGATGATTCTTTAAAATATAAACAAGCAAAGGTCTATGAACATCAGAGAGAATTATAACATTATTAATTCATTGCAGTCATTAAGCATGTATGAAAAATTAGACATCATCATAAGTGCTGTGTCCATCAATGGATACAGCTGAAATTTGACCATCTTCACAGCAGATTTCATTAAGATGCCACAGCTACTGTATGTTTTTTGCACTATCAATGACACAGTATTAACTTCATAAAGTACCTTTGAAATATAAGGTTCTATTAGTTATATTAGTTCTATGAGATAATGATAAATGTATCTGTCTCTTTGCAATTAGTCTTTTAAAACAACAAATCAGGTATAAACTTCAGAAGATTGTATTCTTTTGCACCCTTTTGATTTAACACTGAAAATCCATTCCAAATCACAGCCTTTCCTCGCTACAGCTTCATGAAAACAGAAAAGATGCTTTTGTGATATTTTTGGAAAAAATCTATCGTTCCAGATTTGCACATATTGCACATGAATAAACATCGATGGGAAAAATGTTCTATACAGCAGCATTTCTTAGCTGCTGTCTTTCTTGGGAAAACATAGATTTCAGTAGTAATTAGTATCAGAGGCATAAGAGTCCACATGACCTTGAGGATAATACAGAGAATATGATAACATAAATAAAAAATCTTGTCAGAGGATGCATACAAACTCGGTACAAAACACTAGTCACACGATTACAAAGGAAGGCTTTTATAACAGGCAATAAAATGTATAAAAATTAAGATTTCTTACTTGTAATAGGAGAACCAAGAAAGTTTCTACTTGTGTTGTTGTTCATTAAAGTAAATGCATTTCAAACCAATATTATTCATAGATTGACAATTCCAGCCCCATTGTACTTAAACAATCATGTTACTTGTGGTTTTGGACAATTTAAGAAAGGTTTTGTACATCAAAGAAAGATGATCTTCCTCTGTATCATGTATTACAGTGAAAGAAATGCTTCAAAAATTATTTTAATTTAAATATCTGTGTAACAGCATAGCATTAGTTTGCTAGAAACATTATGCTGTCATGCATGTGTGTCTGAATGCAAGAGAACACAAGCTGCAGATTTGTTTTAAATAGTGGACTGATTGCTCCAGGATATCCAAACTGGGATAGTGACAGTGGTATTCCCTGGGTGATTCTACGAAACACATGAATATGCAAATCTGTTGTAGTGTCTGACCAAGGAAGTGTTTATGCGTTATGGGAGTGGTGACTGACAATGGACACCTTTCAGGTTCTTTAATGGGATTCTGATAAAACCATACCTCCTACGTGGGTGTTATTAGAGACTGATTTCACAGGGATGTGAAATTATTTTCTAATGATAAATAACTAGTGGACATTAACTGTTCCAGTCTGGCCATCATTATAAGAAAGGTCAGTAGGATGTTTTTTAAAAAAATATATATGAATCGCATTTGTACATTAACAAATTTAAACAGTTGTATTACTAGAAAAAGCAGTGATGTACGGCAATTGTACATCTTATCATTAAAAGTAAAGTCCAGACGTGAGCCACAGCAGTTCATTGGGCCAATGCCCAATTTTATTGAAAGAAGCCAGAGTACTGGCTTTAACAGCTTCATATTTCTTGCACGGGGTGTATTTCGCAGACTTGACAGATTCAAAGAAGTGGCTAGGGACAATATATAGTCTTAAATCACATAATGTCAAACACCACATAAACTTCCAAGGCAAGACCAACAAAAAAGCGATGAGTCATATGTTCAAGTTCCAATCTGATCGACCTCCTAAGCCTACAGCACATATTAGAGAAGGCATTTCTTAAGAACTGAACATCTCTTATAGCTCTGTCTTTATCACTTCCATCACTGCATTGGTGACTGAAATAAATAACCACCCAATGTTTTCCAGACACGACGATTGTGTGTCAAAGTCTGAATCACTACGGATTCCACTCCTGTCCATCCTTTTACAGTGTGTTGACAGCCCATCGCTTTTTCCTGCCTGTTCTTCAGCCCCTCTCCTGTGCTTCCTGGGAGGAGGAGGGTGATCTTGGGAAGGGCAGCCGGTCTTGTTGCTGGACAGTTTCAGCTTGCTCTTCTTCATGTCTATCAGGGAGTCTTCAGGTGACCCAGGGCATTTGGTCATGATGTTGCGGACATCTCCATCAGCGACGTGGGATCTTCTCAGTTGGGGCCCCACCAGTAGTATACTTAGTGCTGAGTATCTGGATCTGGTGCAGAAGCAGTCGACTTGTTCATATGAACATCCTGCAGTGGGTGTGCCTCGGGCGCACGTCTTAACTAGAGAACACATCCCACACCGGCCAGCTTTCTTTTAGCTGCAGGGGAGGCAGTGTGACATTCTGTCCCCAAAGCCAATGTGTTGTAGCTTTACGATTACCTTGAAGTTGAAACTTTTCCATTTGCTGATGAAGAACTTATCAGTTTCAAGCTATGAACTTTAAAATCTGAGGAGCACAAACATACAGTTAATACAATCAAGACCGCTGATTAACAGATGCTGCTAGTGCAGAATATGAAGACTAAACGTGCAATGGAATATTAAAGAATGTTTTCTTTAAAACAGAACTCATGACCAATTAAAATCAATCACCTTCCTTGATGACATGCCCTACTTCGTGTAAAACAGTTTTGCATGAACATTCAGCTTACAGGCTTTAAACGGTGCTAAGATTGTTTTGCTAGTTTCAGTTTCCCAGTTAATATACTGTAGAACTTACAGACAGAGAGGGAATGTTTTAATAAGCAAAAGCTTAATCATTCAGACCAAACTCACAGGAACAACTAATATGTAGTTTATCTCAAGCTAATATGTAGTTTATCTACTCCAATTCTCACTGGATAGACAGATTTTGAGCAGACAGCACAGCAGTGTCATCCCGGTATGAAACAATAAGCAGTGTATGGCAAACCTCTTCTCAATCCCTACAGATCCCAGGGATGGCAGGATGCTCATTTCACATTCACCCCTCACATTACAATGAATCCTGTTTAACTACAATCCTGTAGTAAGAGTGCTGATGAATGTCATTTATGATTACTTTTCTACCATAACTAATCAAATGCAGATCTACTGTGACATTGCTGTTGTCACCAGCATCTTGTTTAGCCACCCACGTGAACAGCAGTGCTGACTTCTGGGTGAACACTACCTGAGGAGAGGGAGCAAAACACGCCCCCGATAACGGCCATGACACTCATCTGTGATTCACCAATGCACGTGACCCCTGCTGTCACAGAGACAATCATTTCTGGAGGAATTCAAAACAGATTTAAAAAACTGTGGCAGAAGCAAGGACTGAAATCACATATCTTCTAAATCCCCAAAACAACAGAGAAGACAAACAAGAGGTACTGTATAAACAAGTCAAATGTAAAACTGCATGTTAGGAATCTTGATATTCACCGCCTCCTTAAAGAAATAAGGCAATGTCTGGATTACTGTCTTGAATGTTACATTTCCACAAACCTTTTTTTTTAAAAGCACACAGTTGTCTTGTCTCTTGCTTATGAAAAATTACTTCCCTTAGTTTCAATTTATTTTGAATCTTAACATTTATTGTTGTTTGCTCAGCAGGCAACCTTATTTAGGGTGATATTATAAATGTGTATTTGTCGTAACTACAAGGATGCAACGTAAGTACAAGCAGATAAATGAATAAATTGACAAAGATAAATCACTGTAGAAATGCACCACGTGAGCTTTAAATGGAATAGGGAAATTTAGGACAGAATTCAGACAATGAGAATGCAAAGCAGGAATGTAAGCAGCCTAATGAATAAGAGCAATAAACAAAACACATGGCCAATCTGAGAATTAAAAAAATACTAGTGCAATATTGCTGCAGAAATATTATGCAATAGTGACAAGGGATTGAAGAACACAGCTGAGAGCTCCGAGACCACAGGTGCTGTCTAAACAGTGCCTTAAGGAGGGCACTGAGGAGGAGCTCAGGGACTGGGCAGCTCTGTGGATCGCTCGTTCCACCACTGAGGTGCCACAGTAGAGAATGAATGGGCTCATGAAGTGGGAAAATGGATAGGGGGTATGGGAAGTCTGGCAGAAGAGGAGAGGAAGAGGGAGACCGGATGAGAAAAGACTGAAGGTCAGAGTCACTGACACAGTGGTGGGAAAGAACTAAGGTTTAAGCACCAGTGTTGACTACTATAACTCTGAGGAAAGCCTCAGAGTTATAGTAATTTAGGTGGGACAGAATCAGGCCTGGCCTAGGTGCTTGTGTAGAAGTATTTAGTTAGGGAATAGGAGAGTAGGTGGTCAGGAGTGAAGAGAAGGAAAGGGGAGAAGGTGGTGGAGTGGAGGTATACTGCACATTGAATAAAAGAGCATTGGATAAAGGGGATTCATGTATAAAGCCAGCAGGGCACAGAAAGTCAGTTACTGTATCATTAATTGGACCATGTTGCTTCCCTACTATACATCGGCTCACGTGTGTAGAAACCATCAGAGCAGACAATTTGTGAGCTAGGCTTTATACAGCTACAATGCACCGTGGATCTCATGTTTTTTATTGCTATTTAATTTTTTTCGGTCCAGGACGCCACTCAATTTGCAACTAATTTGTTGGAAAGGGAGCAGCTTCCTCACTGGGAATGAAATAACTTGTACAGAAATTACTGATTTTTTTTTTTACTGAATAAAAACCAAAGATAAAAATGTGAAACAAAGATAATGTAGAAAAATATTTTGTATATCTAAATTAAAATCTTTCAGGATGTTAATTAGTTCATAACCATTTAATAATTAATTTAAAAATGTGTGCTTTAATCAACCTATCAATGAATTCATAGTGAGCAATCTTTGGCTTGGTTTTGTTAATCGCAAAATATCCCATTTTAGACGTTTTTGCTGCAGAAGCCAAATAACCCCCAAATATTTTAAATCATTTTTTCTCTATTTAGAAATACAAAAGGATTCTTACCTACCTTGTCTTGTCTAATTTCATTATCTTTTAAGACCCTTTAAAGCATATGTGAATGGATTTTTATATGAACCTTTCTACATAATAAAAGAGCAAATGGGAATTTACTTTAAAGGAACACCAAATTACAGATATTGCTTATATTTTTAGTTCAAACCAGTGATTCGTCATTGCCAGTAGTCCAATATTGTGGCGATGATTTCCTGCAGCACAGGCACTATATACTGCCAATACATTCCTGAAAGGACATTTAGTTCCTAGGATTATCTTTGGACAACAAAATACCTAAATTAAATGAAAATGATTTTAAAATGCTGTAACTATATGTAAATACACACATGTTTACAAATGTTTGGCTATGTTTCTTTTCCTTTGAAATTGGCTTTGGGACATGTGTCCCAGAAATCTGCCTGCTTTGTAGAAAAGTTTCAAGTAATATTTCTGCCTTTTCAGTGTTTACATCATGTAAAACAATAACGCAATACAATTTTAGGCGATTTAAAATATATTTGTGATAAAATGCAGTAAAAAGAGGCTTTGGGGGTAATTGTTTCTAGGGGAGGAGAGTTTGAAAAAGAGTTGACTCCATTTATCAGAACCTTTGATTAAACATTCAATTCATATAAGTAAATCAAGAACTAAAAGGAAATATTTTAAATAGAAAAGGCATCACAGACTCACAGATCACAAGGGCATCTAAAGTCCCAGTATTTCTGCCTCTGAGATACAGAATATTTTCATGGAAGACTCACTGTAGTTATACCCACCATAATCATGTCTGTGGTCAACCTTGTTAATTACCTTTAAAATGATGAAAGCTTGTGTCCGCCCTCTTCTACCTTATTGGTCACAGGGAGCTTATATTTCTAATCTTTTGCCATATATGCAATGACTTGCAGTTTGTCACTAGACATTTATCAGGCTCTTGTATCCTTACATGAGGTGGGGACCAGAACTAAGAGAGCTCTTCCCCCCAACATGGACCAACTACAGTAAGTGTTACAACTCGGGGGTTTTTATCTTCATGCTCTTTTTCATATTTTCTGCCTGAAGACAATGATCCATTTACTACAATTTCTTCTGCATGCTATGTCATTCTTTGCCATTTCGTGTGCACTTCATACCATATTTCTTAAATTTGATAGCAGAAAATTAATTTCTGATTCCCATACTGTACATCTGCCACAATGCTGAGTCTTCTGCAAATGATTTTGTACCATCACAGCTGCATACTGGGCGCTGGTTATTAACTTTACTTCAGATGTGTATAACACGGAGATTCATCCAGTCTTACGATCTGTTCAATATTGGGAAGATCAAGTCCTCCAGCACGCAACCTTGTGGCCCTCTAGGAAGACAAGCTGGAAGCCAGTTTTGGATCCACCTACAGTACATGTTCACCCATATTATCTGTCAACTTTAAGTTTATTAAGATATCCATCATTTGGAAAATCACAATGCTAAAAAAAATTACAGTTCTTTGCTGCAGACTTGGTTATTACCAGCTATACTGCTAATGAATGAAGGCTTTAGCAACTTTGGTGCCAAATGTATCCTTAAAATACACAGTAGCCTTACACATAGTGTACATATTGGCAGACATATACAGTAGTGTACATTTCCCCATGTACTGCTGGTATTTTTACTTTCTTTGGTAAGTTTCATATGAGATAATGCATTAAAATAACTGTACTTAATACAAGTGAGGAAATTCTTGTCCTGTTAAACTTTATTCAGAGCAAATGCTGCACAAGGCACTGGGCTTGTGATATTACTGCTGCTTCAGTGTCAAGATTGCTAACAGTTTGGTGGTAGCAGTTGAAGCATGAACTGAATCTGTCGGGCAGAATTAGAAAAATGTGGTAAAATGATTCTTGTGTTCAACTGTTAAGACTTTTTGAATCACTTGAAGCAAGTGTTAGAACAAAATACATCCAGGTGTGGGTATTCAAACATATCATTGTTAACATGAAATTTCTGTCAATGAGAGAATGAAGCTTCTCACATCCAGAAACAGATTAATGATCAGATTTTTAAATACCATTTTGTAATATGCTGGTTTGGACAATTTCAGTCAAAACAAGAATTGATTTGTCAAACTAAAAAGAATTGTGCGTGAAGTACATTACCGCGTGAACAGCAACTTGCAATGTGTCATAGGGACATAGCTGTATAGTTACTACAACTGTATGCAATACTACATTCCATGCAAATGGATGTACTGCAAGAAACAGGAGTCACTCTGTCTTGATCTTGTAGAAACCAAGAGATTAGAGCCTGAAGTGTCTGTTTGTCAAGCCAAGCTTGTATGCATACAAAGAACCAAAATAGTTATAGTATTTATAGCAGTTCAAAGGGAATATGGCTCTACACAGCTTATATATACACACTTTTCTCTACACCCTCACGTCTTTGAGGTAGCTTTCTCAAGAAACTCCAGGACTCAAAAAGCACTTAAAACATTCCTTTCTTATCAGGAGTTTAGTATAAACATTCCCCATCAGGGAGTTTAGTACAGAAGATGTGAGTTCAGTACAGGGAGGGAGAAGCATCTGTGCTAAGGCAAGCTTGAAGGTTAGAGTTTAGCATGTGAATTCAGCAGCAGTTCACAGCTCCTACCACTATATGGGTACAGAGTAACATACAGATTGTGCTAGCAGGCCCCATCAATCTGAAGTTGCACAATTACCACTAATAACTGACTATGCTGCTGCTGCTGCTGTTTGGACATTGATGTTACAGTACATATCTAGCAATAATGTGTCTCAGCTGAGGCCTATTAAAAGTTTCAGCATTAAAAAAGCTAAACTCAATGCAAATATGTACTTGATTTCGTATTTGCAAGATGAACCGAATGACTTTCTATTGATTGTAACATCTTACCAAATCATTCCAAATTTTCTGTTAGAGGAAGACCGTGTACACTGTATACAAATTAGGCACCAAAGTCAAAGTCTTGCGAGCCACAGCATCTCTGTGTGCAATTAGGAAATGTATGTGACAACACAGCATACATTAGAACACAGATTCAGTGAAATTACTCTGGTGAAGCATATTCGAATACTCAGTCATGATGGGTCACAGACAGGAACCGTGAATGAACAGCGATCCAATGTAAAAAAAAAGAGCACAGAGATGAAAATGCAGAGAACCCACATCATATTAGGAATCCAGTTTTTGCACAATGACTGCAACTTTGTGTTTGTAAGGACTTCACAGGCAGCTAAGGAGGATGGACTGAACAATAATGTCAAAGAGGAAAAGAGAATCTCATTCTGAATCGCATGAAGCTGTGTTACAAATAGCATGTACGTTATTTCACTCCAGCTACTGCATATAAACATTGCATTCAGTAATCTTTATGCATTTAAATAACTTGCACATTAATTCTAAGGTGAATGAAGAAGTTCACATGCAATTATCAATCAGATTGCATGCACTAACATTGTGCAAACTGCATATTATTATATTAAAAACATAATGAGTCATCAAGGCAACATCCAAATGCAGTTACACATCAAGTGTCAGATACTGTAAAAACAGGTGACAAATGCAGCCCTTTATTATAAGCAGTTCGCTTGATCTGTATTACCTTGTGCATCCAGTCAGTTCAGTCAGCTTTATAAGCATCTCGCCTACTATAAAATTCACAGAGAAGGTCTATATAGTATTTATTTTTTTAGAAATGCATTTCACAGTTTCAGTGATCTTGAAATCAACATGTGGGCTGTAATGCATACAGTAGAATGTTATTACTCATTCCAAAAATGCATTCAGTGGTTTAGATGAGAATGCAAGGCCTGTCAATGGCCACACCATTGTAATGTTCACAGGAAGATGCATCAATATATACTGTATGTTCTTTGTCACTCAACCTAAAAATAAATCTAGAGCTGAAAAGAGAAGACAGGTGTGTTTACCTTTTCTGTGCAGTTCCAGAATTGTATATAGAGGAGTTATGAAGACAATGCATATTTACATGATCTGAGCTGACCTAAATAAACACGATTAAAAGTGGAATATCAGTAATTCAGAAAATGTGGAAAAAGATTTTGTGGTTCTCCAAATGCTACAAATATGGTAAAAGGAGATTTAAAATTCATGAGTCAAAAAATGTAAGTTGATGTCTCTAATAAAAACAAACTGTATTTTGTTTCAATATGTGCTTCTATAAACAAGTACTTAAAAGACAGACCCCCCAAAATATGATGTGCATTGTTTAACTCTGATCTGGCTATTTTTAAAAACAATAATGTTGATTTGGAAAGAGTGACAGAATTTATTTTGGACCTGGTGGATTTGTAGTATTCCCTTTGAAAACTAGAGTGCAGAAGAGATTCATTTCTGGATCATGGAATATTATCATGACTGTGACATTTACACATTTCTTTGAAATGAATATGAGGATAATCCTTTCCTTTGAATAATTGTCATTTACACTCCACAGCATGTTTTGAGATGTGCACCTCAAACACTACCTATTGTTCCAAGAGCTCTTGTTGCTTATTCCCACCCCCCCCTTATCTGAATTCAACACTTCTGATATATTCATAGGCATGTTGCTGGTATTTTATAAGCACCCACTGTGTGTTCTTTTTATAAAACAAAAGTCATATCCTGCTTTTTCATCCATTGTGTTGCACTTTGAACAAATAATTCAGGCACAGAGTAGAACCCTACAGTATGTCTACAGAATATCCTCTACTGCTAAATCACCAATTATTAACAATGTGAATTACATCCCCCCACCCAGCCAAATTTAATCTCTTTTTTTAATAAATGTAAAGTGCTGTTAATAAATCAATACTTTACGCCGTGAACTTGTCAGGTATGGCATCACAGCACTGAGGTGCGGAAACGTCAAACCGCTTAAATATTCTGCCCCTGTGGTACTACTTGCTGAGTGAAAAGACTTGATTGATGCGAGAGCGATTATGAATGTACACATAATTAATAACACGTAATCTCCAAATCCTTCCAGCATAATGACAGAGCCAATTCCATATTTCTCCACTTTCAATTTAAAAGTTAAATTTAAGTTAGATTCTAACAAAATGATCTATATTCAAGTAGCTTCTAGCACCTGAGGTGTACATCCAGCAGATATATTGGTTTAGTGTCAAATGTAGATGTCAAATAAACACTGCTTTGCTATGTACTGTAACTTAGATTGCATCTGCAAAACTCATTCAGACATTTCTATTCAAACATGAGGGGGAATCACATGGGCTGTACTCTCCAGGTGTGGCTGAATTCTGGGAAGGGCTACAGGTGACACCAGTAACCATGGCAGCGCTGTGATGCACCTGATAGAGCGCAGGACCGGTTCATATCCTAGGAGGAACACAGCCAATGTATCACTTAAGTCTAATAAAAATGCCCGGTGGTACTAGGAATAACAGATGTAGGTTCATTTAAATTACAAATGCCAGACAGCTAAAATGGAATTATAGCAAGGGGTCTTTTGTTATGCAGTACATTTACTGTTTACCATGCTAACCCACTGTTAAATGTTTTAATATGACTTAAAATCATCTCTCATTTTATCATCCCAGTAGGTGGTCGATTATCAGCCTAATACATTATTCATTTTTTAACATTTACTGTCAAATGCAATCCCCCACCCACAAAACCAAAAAACTCTTTGTGTTTTATTGCTATGCTTTATTGCCAAGCTATGCCTGGTAGTATCAGTCTCAGGACAATCAAGATTTAAACTATCTGTTACTCTGGATTTCCATTGTAACAAGCCACTAAATCTATTTTCACTCTCAATTGGATTACACCACAGCATTCTACAGTTATTCCTGATAGGCTTTGACTCCAAATACTTGCTCCAATATAGATCTTGGACTGCTTTCTCTAACTTCCTAAAATCAAGCTGAAAAAAAGAGACTTGCTGTGGACACGCAAACCTGCAACACTAACTTCGGTCTCCGACTTCACGTTATGGTGGACTTGCCTGTTTGCACGCTTGACATCGTCTCTCTCAGCTTTCCCTGTGGCTTGGCTATAGAGCAAAAAAAAAACGAAAAAAAGCACTGACAAATTAAAAGACTTTCTGTACTGCACAAGGTTTGGCAGTGTGGCAGGCCAGCTGTAGTTATAACTAACCTACCACAAGTCCGCTGAAGCCTCTATCGTCCGTGCAGAGTCTCACATGCCTTGTTAATTAGTTCACTAGTGACCATAGAGAGTCAGGACCTTGGCTCTACGTCTCATCTAAAGGACAGCACCGTTTAACAGGATAGTGTCCGTATCTCTATACGAGGGTATTAAGATCAAAACCCTCATTTCCTAATCCTAGAGCTTCTCCTGACTGCTCCCTTCACCATTTGTCACTGGTGAACTAAACTGCATGTTCATTCGGTCCGCCTGTATTTATTGAATAATGCTTTAAACCCTTTGCAATTGTAAACCTTTTGCACATTTAAGTGTAATCTATTTAAATTATTTCCTACTTATATATGACATGTAGATACTTATAAGCTTATTAGTGCCTGTGTGAGGTTTGTAAAACTACCTGCTTTTTGTCATATTTGACATATGAATGTCTCTTACTCGTTTTATAAACGACTATACTTTCTCCCTGGTTTATAATATTCTTTCTTTGAACTTCTTTGTGCTTTCTTCCCATCTCTGTCACAGTACCACCTCCAGTGTTCTCATGTTTCGCACTGTATTACTATCACACATTTATAGATACTACCTGGTTTTCGTATGTCCTGAATCGGTGATCTTCAGTGCCAGTCCCAGAGGGCTGGTGCGTTTATGGATTTTCAGTCAAGCTGAGCTCTTAACAGCCTGATTCAGCTGGCTTAATTGGACCAGTTTTACAGCATCTCCCAGCTCTGCAGGTGCTGCTGCTTTGAAGAGAACTGCAAAACCTGCTGACATGCAGGCTCTCTAGGACCCAAACTGAGGACCCCTGTTCTACATTTTCCACACACCAAAAGTTGGCAACATTTCAACAACATCTTTAGCATATTAAACACCATGGTGGAAGATATCTGGTGATGTACTTTGCATGAATTAGAGGTTTTGACTGATGCATTACAAGTCAAAGATTCAGACAGGCTGTCATGGGGACAATTTTCATGATTAGTGCTTTGTATGCTGTGTTGCGTGCTGCCAACAGTAGCTCTATCAGCAAAGAAGGTCTGTGCATTAAACATGTAGTAATGATGCTAATGGGGGCATTAGCATCATTCCTGCACGTAACTGCACGTATTTGCTGCTGGGAGTATTTAAAAATAAAGATTTTCATTTCCATCCAGCAGCAATAATGTATCGCAAATCGAAAATGGAGGAAGTGTCACTTTTGATTTGAGTATCGCTTCGCTCCTGAAAGACTTGCTTATGCCTGTCTTACTGCTTATCTCTGTGAATTTATTTCCGATAAAATCTGAACACTATCAACTTGTCGGGATAAAATGAATGTCCGAGATCTCTCTCTCTCTCTCTCATCCTAGCGTTAATCCCGCATCAGCAGGGTCCGCTTGTCGGCACGCCCCTCTCCATTTGGTGGTTTGAACCAAATCTTTGAGCTGACGTTGCCATTAAATGCGACTGAGAAATACTCCAACCATCCGCCTACCATCGGAGTGGGAAAGGGGGGGGAGGAGAACAAAGTCATGTAGCCAATTCATAGAGGGGGGTTATTAGGAGGCATGGGAAACTTGGCCAGGATGCCGGGGTAACACTCCTACTCTTTTCGAGAAACACCCTGGGATTTTTAATGATCACAGAGAGTCAGGACCTCGGTTTTACATCTCATCCCAAAGACGGCGCTTGTTTAAGGTATAGTGTCCCCATCACTATACTGGGGCATTAGGACCCACACAGACCACAGAGTGAGCGCCCCCTGCTGGCCCCACTAACACCACTTCCAGCAGCAACCTTAGTTTTTCCCAGGAGGTCTCCCATCCAGGTACTGACCAGGCTCACACCTGCTGGGCTTCAGTGGGCTGCCAGTTGTTAGTTGCAGGTTGACATGGCTGCTGGCTGAATATCTGAGATCTAAAGTGGTGAAACACAGGACACAGAAAAGCTCTGCTGTCTTGTGAAAAGTGTACTGTACTTAAATCTTCCTTTGAAAACATACATAAGCATCTTAGCCTGATAGAGCACTGAGCAAATAACCTTTCGAGCTACAACATGTAAACCACAAATAACCATGGCTTTGTGAATGTTTTCTTCACAATTGTCATGTGAGTGGGACTTTTTAGTCATATACAAGGAGATGAATTGCCAGTTAGGAAAGTTTTAAAAGAGGTTTAAATATGGATCATCATTTTAACAACTTGTATTTCTATGTCTATATATAACATCAGCCCCTGAGAAATGACCAATTCAGTTATTTCACCTTATACTGTACTGAGTGGTACAGTGTGCTAAAAATAACCACCTCACGTGCAGCTTAGACGGGCAACTAAAAATAGATGTTTGTTCTGCATGGCATGGCATTTGGAGCAAGGAGTGAGCGCATTAAAATATCCTTTATTAAATATTGATGTTTAAATGTTTTCAGTTCACCGGTACTCAAGTTAAAATGCTGCTTTCCAATTTATGAGTAGCCCAAAAAAATCTTAGAAGTTACAAAAAAAGATTTGATATGCCTGGGTTAACCATACATATTGTTTCTCATTTCAGTCAAGACACTTGAGAATGTTTGTATAGTTAACTGGAACCTCTATCACCCTGATTTTTTCCCCCATAAAACTGCAGGTATGACAATGAATATAGCTGAATTAGAATAAAAGTAATTCTAATGACTTCTGTGGCTCTTTACGTACAACCAGATTTTTGGACAAACCAAGATTAATACTTGAGCTAAAGTGTCAAAAGTGTTCCAATTTTAATGTTTCAGATAATATCTGGACACTCAAACATAACACACAGAAGAGCTATTTAACATCTGCTATGGATGGTCACATCTCATTTTGAATACAGACTTAGGCAGCCGATGTAACCCAAACAGAGGCTGCTTATGGGTCTAACTCGAACACTGACCCTAACACCTTCTATGACCTCTCCTGTGACAAGTGTTAAATAGTCTTAACAATATTTCTGAACCGGTCATGTCTTTTGGAACAAGACGCATCCATACAAATATAACTCTTGTTATGAAGGTGTTTTTGTGGCTATGAAAGGTCACACTCAATTAAATCACGACCTTATAGATTATCAGTGCAGCAGTACAAAGTTTCTTATTTTCCACTTCAGAAAGGTCACAGAAAGATTACTGGAACCTGCTGCTTACAGTTACTTTGGAGTTTCTGAAGTCACAGCATCAACAGCTTTAAATTTGTAGTGTTGGGTTTGTGATTCTGCTTGTTGCATTATAAGGACATTTCTTTGCCCAGGGCCCTGCTTATTAAAGTACTGTGAGATTCAATGTGTGTATCACACCCCAGCATCACTGAGATCTGCAGTCTTGATCGTTCCTAGGGATAGCTTAAAATCAGGGGGAAACAAAGGTCTTCTATAATTGTTTCTTGCCTTGGGAACTTAGTTCTAAAATTCTCTGGGAATCCTGTCATAGATGAATCTTCAAATCCAGTTTTGAAATATGTTTGTTTATGCTGGCCTGTTTTAAGCTGGGCTGATGGACAGACTGTTCCTTGAGTTTTCTTTAATTAAAATACTGTGGGTTGCCTTCAAAGACTGCCATCTACTATACTACAGAAAATTGTGATTATCTTTTATACATTTTGCAGTATATATTTTTTTAGTATTCTGTTGAAAACAGGACATGGTATTTTAGTCTCTGCACAGGAGTCACCTTCTGATTGAGGTAAATAGCAGAATAAAAATGCATTATTTCAACAGAATTCCAAAACACCAGGGCTGATGTGCTGTGAGATTCAAGTATAAGGCAAGATGTAATGAACCAGTAATGAATGTGCAGTCACAAAAGGTCATAGCCGTCACATCACATACAGTGTTAGACTGGTGAAGATGCCAAAAGATGATTACTATTTGCTGGTAAGCTGAATCCCCACTGGGCTATTGAAACTGTCCAATGGCAAAGTAGTTACATCTGATTTTACTGTGGAAAAAGTCAGTAATTACTGTTAAACTCGGCAAAACGGACAACAGTGGCAGCCAATTTTAGCTATCTTAAGTGAAATCTGTTGCCCAGGTGCTATAAATAGTATATATCCATTTTTGGGTACTGGTTAATAATTTATCTTCTATTTATACCTTTCAAGACTACAACTGCCCAACACATTACAAAGAGCAATGCATATTTTTTTACTGTATAACTTTTAAGGTTTTTTGATGGTATCGACTTACAAAAAACGTTACAAAGTATAAAACATTTATAGCAAAGCAAAAAGCGAATCTAATTTTAACTATTAAGGCTGCTTTACCAAATAGCTTTGCTTTGTGAGAGCTTCTCGTTTTTTCTAAAAAGGGTTTTGAACAAAAAAGGCTTTCAAGCAGAATTCCATGTAGTTCTGGAGGCTTCAGGTTGTGCTGAACTTCAAGTACCAATTTGCCCAAGGACCGTGTAGGCTGAGTGCCTTCCATGAGTTGTGCAATGGCACTTTTTCAAAAATCTTGTGCTTTCCAAAAACATTTTGCACAACTCAATGAGCTAACGAGAAGCTTATTGTTTTGTGCAAAAATAGAAAAAAAAAACATCTTTTCAAATTCGGGAATACTAGTAACATTTTAGAACATATTGTTACATTTTGGGGTCACTAGGAAAACTAGGGAACATTTGGCTACATTTGGGAAGATACAGTATGTTAACATTCAGGAATATTTGGGTGTGGTGGGAAAATTAGAAAACATTAAGGAACAGTGGGAACTTTTGGGGAAAACTAAACATTTTGCAGCAATTGAGAACAATAGGGAACATTTAGGAACACTGGGAACCTTTTGGAACATTTGGAGTAGGTCATAATAAAAAATAGGATAGTCAATGTGTTAAAAATGGAATGTATCCTGTGTATGATATGTGTGATATACATCCTTAAGATGTGTATGTTCTCCTGAGAATTATGTTGCGATCAAGAAGTGTTTGTTGGGAGACACTCTACATCGATCCCTTAAATGACGTACAAGCCACACCCACCTACACTGTCTAGCTCTGGCCCTGTTAAAGTGCCTGAATATGTACATTCTTCAACACTCCCAATTCTTTTGACATGCGTGGTGTTTTATTACTAGTACTTTAAGCATCAAGGTTGGAGTTTTTTGGGTTATTATTTTGCTGC
Organism: Lepisosteus oculatus; assembly: GCF_040954835.1. Taxonomy (NCBI): domain Eukaryota; kingdom Metazoa; phylum Chordata; class Actinopteri; order Semionotiformes; family Lepisosteidae; genus Lepisosteus; species Lepisosteus oculatus. The sequence continues at coordinate 75,970,381 of NC_090696.1, forward strand.
TGGGGCATTAAGACCTGCTGATTTTGCATACACGTCTCAACGTCCAGCTAGCTGAGAACATGCAGTTTAAGCATCAACTCAAACAACAGACCCAGCACAAAGTTTTATTGTCAGTTGCTGACTCTGGTCTTTTCCCCTCTCAGGTTACCCACGTGTGCCTGCTGCTTCACTGAACATACCACAGGTGTATATGATCAAATTGGTACATTTAATAAGATCGCATGAGTTTTAGGCTATTCTGACTTGAGCACTTTAGCAATGAATATGAAGTAAATGTAGGCTATCAAAAATGTACACAAATATTTGTCCACAAAAATAATATACAAATACATATTGAGCTGAACTCCAAGGCTTTTAATGTGTTGGGTAACTGCTTCTAGTTGAACACATTTGGTTTAATATGTATGTTGGAGGTGTGGGAGGCAATCATTGTCAAAGATATACACTTTTCCCCACACTGTCAGGATTTCTGGTTTGTGGGCAGCTGGATGTAATACGTTTTTGGGAAAATACCACATTAATTGAGCTCTGCTGTGAACTTCACTAGTACACAGCTTTAGAAGTTAGTACATTTTTTGGTTTTAATTTTTTGGTTATGTAAGATCTATTTGTCTGTCTGCCCTCCTTTCTGTCTTGCTGGGCTACAGGAAGCAGAACTCGAGGATGCTCTTTAGTATAGGGGTACCCGCACAGACCTGGACAGATACAGTCCAGTAGGCTTTAATGAAAGTTGTGCATGAAGAGATGGGAATAGATGTTCTGTATCCTGCTCCACTTAGCAATAGTTAGCATAACAGGCATTATGAGCTAGGTTGGAGTGTTGACCTGCAGATACATTGGGCCTTCAGGACTAAACACGGCCATATCTGTTTCAGATAATTCTGAAGATAATTATTCCTAATTATAGGTCATAGTAATATAATGTGTGATGGATACATTTCTATGGAAAACTGAACTGTCTTATGGGCTCTCATTCCATCTTTGTGATCAACATTTTACAATTTCAGATACACTTAAATATACAGGAATGCATGCAATGAGAGAAGAGTTCTGTCTGTTCTGTGTCGTTGTGATTTGTTGCATAACTAATATCCATACCCATAATACGATATGCTCTTAACACACACTACAAGATGGAAGAGTGTTTCTTATGGTAGATCAATAGCAGAATCTGATCTCAACTGCAAAGTTTATATCTAAAATAAAGGTCATTTGGAAATGGCATCAATTTTTTCCAGACAAAGTTATGACACTATATCGACATAAGAGTTTATTACAGTGAGTACTCATCAATGTATAAGTCATGGGGTTTGGTTACCGTAAAATGCTCCAGTCCAACTGAATCATTAAATTCCTAATAAGGAGAGGTATTTGGAAGGAAAAATGTGTCTGACTGAGGATTAGTTTCAGCTATCATAACACAAGGAAAAGCTGTAGATAGAAACACCTTTTTCTGTTTTTTTTCCAAAAGGAATTTTGTAAGCTTAAAAAACAAAAAAGGGCAAAGAAACTGCTTAAACCAAAGAAATAATAAAATATAAATTATCAGAAATGTGAATTTCAGTGCTCCAAAACAGCTGTATTACCTTATTTTGATATCGTTGAGAAATAAGCACATACAGAACAATACGTGCTCTTTGATACGTGCTTTGCTTTTGCACTTATGTTCTTCATCCACAGCCTTCTGTTTGACAAGCAAACTGGTGCTCCATCAGGCTGGTGTGGGATCAGTCCTCATCTTGAGTGTCAGGAGTGTCTTGGACCTGTAGTAACGGGTCCATCATAAGTGTTGGCTCATGTACAGCACCACCCACCTGCTCAAAGATCTCCCATACCAGCACTGGCCAGAACAAGCTTAGTTTCAGACGTCCCGATGATATTGGCAATAAATAGTTAAACTGCGTTAAAAATGGTGGGCATGGAGTTCCAGATTTTCAGATGGATTGACAAGCCATTCCAGAGGAGTGGAATGACATGTTAATCCATCTCAGCTTTTAAAGGCACTCTCCGGGGGTTGTTATCCACAATTCAGGCGCCTCGGGTTGAGCACTTTTCCGGACATGACCGGGATTCCCTTGATAGTGGCGCACGGTGGGTTCAGCACTGACGAGAGGAGGATGAGGCTGACAGGCATTCTCTTCTTGGCTTTCTGCAACACTGCCACCCCAACATCCTGCCAGGCCCCTGCAGGCTTGTGCTTCTGTTGGTGAGGAAGCCACTGCTCCTCCAAAAGGCTCTGAACCTCCAGTACGGGACTGTGCTGCCTGTGATGTGTGAAAAGTGGCTCAAAGGCTGCCGAGTCACATTTATAGAAGATGCTAAAATAGCAATATTAGCAAACACTGTAAAAGCAGTGTATGAAATTCAAAAGGCTTTAGATAAGATTCAAGACTGGGCAAGCACCTGGCCTTCAAAGTAGATATGTGCTGAATAATATTGCATCTAAGCAGCAAGATCACAAACTACAAAAAACAAATCTGGGAAAACCTGAGCTTGTAGTGGCTAGTTATGAAAAAGTGCAAATTTGAGATCAAGGGTAGTTGTTTTAAAATTGTATAATCTACTAGTAAGGTTTAATTTATTAATTTACTTGTTTAATTTTGTGTGCAATCAGCAACCACATGCATTCTAGGGCTCAAAGGAATGTCCTACACTGACAGGCTAAAGGAACTTAACCGTTAGTTAAGATTAAGAGGACTGGGAAAGGGACCTGATGCACGTATTCAGATTCCTCAAAGGCTTTTGCAAAGTTAACATAGTGAACTCCTTCAGATTAAATGGTGAAGCATGAAAAAGAAGGCACAAGTGGGAACTAATAGGAACAGGAGGCACTTCTTTACCCAGAGGGTAGTGGGAGTCTGAAACAAGCTATCGGGCATTTTATTGAAGCCGATACCCTGGCTTCTTTCAAGAAATAGCTGGATGAGATCCAATTAAGTGTAATGTACTGACAGTTCTTGAAACAAGAATTCCTTGCCGGAAGGATTGTCTTGCTTTCTAGATGAAGACGAGCACAAAACCTAAATAAAATGCATGATTCTGTGTACTGATAAGCAAACCATCTTGTTGTACAATTACATGTAATGCTAAAGTCTGCTGTTTGACAGCTGCATATATTTCATCTGCTGCAGTTCTAATTGTATGGATAAATTTAAACCCACTGTAAAGCAGCTGCCTCTGGGTTTTATTTTATTTACTGCTGATGTGACATGCATCCCCCTTATGAAAATGGAAATGTACAGTGGCCGACAGCAGGAAAACTATTCCTGCAGGCTATGCTGATGCACAAAATTAAGCAAAACATTTTAAACACGGATATCAAAGAATCTGAAAACGTGAACAAATCTTAGAAAAGTTCGTATCCGGTGCGACCTTGAGCTTTAACAGAACCCTGGCAGTGTTGACGCAGAGTTCTGATCAGCCTCTGGACACACTGCTGTGTTCTGATGCTCGTCCCTGCAGCCAGCTGGCGAAGGTTGGCCAGCCCCGTTGTGCCCCTGTTGTAAAGTAGTGCTGTTGTACTCCTGGCACTCTGTAATCTTGCATTGTCCTTCTGGGAAACGGTCACTTTCAGACTGGCTTGCGTGGAAGCAACAGAGATCTCAATGTGCAAGGGTGAAATCTGAGCAGCAAAGTTGCCCCCAGTCTCTGCAGCAAAGTTTTTTTATGTGTTAGAGCTTCTCCCACAGCATTTGGCCTGAGAAACGTAATAGTCAGCGAAACAGCTGCTGTGTTCTTTCCACAATTGTCTTTCAACAGCTCCAATGTACTTTACTTTCATTTGATTTATTTTCTTGTCTGTACATCCATAACCCTGGGCATGCTTTCTAAGACAAATTCCCCGTAGTTGTTTGGAAACACTAGGGGGATCCGTATTTACTTTGTCCATATTTTATATGCCCCCTCTGCAAATAATATTTATACTAGAACATCCCTGAGTGCCTTTAAGCAAAACACCAACCAATTCATGTTTTCTTTCAACTGCAGGGGATAACAGACTTTTTTGACGAGGCTGTATCATATAAATAAGAAGACAGACTGATTTTACAGAATGATTTAGGTGAAATCGGGTAGGTACCCATTTACATTTGTCATTAAGAAAAAACGTAAAATAAAGATATGAATTGCCCAAAAGGAAGGTAGATCACTTCTGGTCTGGTGGGCATACTTAACTGTGTTTCTACTCCTGGCAATAAAGAAATGATATTCATTAACAGGATGATACTTCAGTCACTCTCAAATTTGAAACTCCAGACAAACTACAGTTAATCTAAGTTATACCCTGTCAACCCAATACACAAGCATCTCTTCATTAAATGGCCAGATGCTAAACACAAACTAATTATCATGCTTTTATTAATTCCTAATGTTATGCATTTAATAAAGGTAACCTTTTAATAATTAATGACTGATACTCGTGTTCAGCATATCATTAAACATTATCCTTGAAACCATTCTCTCTCCCGTGACATTATCCTTGAAATCGTAAAAAGAAGATAATCTTTCTAGTGTAAAAGCAACCAATGTGTTTCTTTTAGGGGTAAAAGAGCTTGAAGGGAGGAATGGTTTATGTAACAAGTTACAGTATGTGCATTGAAAGTTAAATTTCTAATACAGCTCAGTGAAGGGCTTATCAGCTTCAGCCCTGAAGGCTTCACTGTCCTCTGAATTTCACTCAGTGCAGCATTTTTGTGGGCAAGAGTCAAAGTGATTTTTTTCCTAATTTAACTAATGATTTTCTAATTGAACTAATATAACCCTGTAAAGAGAACAATAAAACCTCTGTCTATAGCCTGGGTGTCAATGTTCAGAGCTGAGGACTCTTTTTTCCACAAATAAGCATCCACAATCACAAATGAATCATAGTCACTGACAGTTGACTACGATGGGGATCTGCTCCCCAAGTCTAATACATACATTCTCCAGGGCCTATACGTGAAATAATATTTATTTATTTAGAAATTGTATTTTAAAGAAACTGCAGATAGAAAGGATACAATCATGTGCTGAGCTAAAATAATGATAAGAAGATAAAGATATGAACTATACTTCTAATGGATCAGACAGAATGGAGGAGTGATGTTATCAACTTCGAATTGATAAAAAAGTATATTTTGACATTTATTACAAAATAAAAGTAAAGGTTCTAGTCGGGAGCCGTCAGTTCACAAGGTATGAGTGAACAAGGACAGATAAATGCATGCTACAGTACAAGTAGAAAACGCAACGTTTGGGTTCTTAAGTCTTTACAAGAACAAAATCTTAGTTCAGTACAGCATTGTGGAAGAAGGTGTTGAAAGGGGGTGACATGTGGTGTCGCAGGTAGCAGTGGGGCTAGGGGTTCAGTTTCTGGGTTGTTATCTGAGTTTTTACAGAAGCAGCCATTCAAAATGCACGGTTCAATCCCGTACCACACAAAAGTATAAACAGATCACCGCGTTGTACCGCAGTATGTGATTGGCTGGCTTAAAATGACCGATGGGTACACGTGGTGCATTGGTTCTTAGTGAATCAAATAAATCATTTAATCTCTTTACTGTACATGTTTTAATCCGGTTAATATTGAATATTAATATGGAATTTTACAATTAAAGGGAAATTGTATTTGCTGAGCATAAAAAGAAGAGGAGCATAACGCATCTAAAGGTCATAATGGATATTAATTTAGGAACATAAACATATTATGTAAACTATATATGGCTGGTATTGGTAGTTTAAAAAATACACACAAGTAACTCCACTTTCTTCCTAAACATTTTAAGCATCAAAGTCTTTCATTTGGTTACACACTGTGGTTATTTTGGAAAAGTTTTTACGTGCTCCTTCTGAATTTATTAAGTTTATATGCTTCATAAAAAGTTATAATGTTTTAACATTTCCTATGAATATTTGCTCTTGGTATCACAGTAAAAAAACACATACTTTTTAGAATTTAATTAATAGGGAATATAATATAGGGAATGGCATATATAAAGAAATTTATAACGATATAATTATATTCATATAGCTCAAATTATTTTTTTTGCAAATGTCTGTATCAGTTTAACTCATTCACCCATGATTAGGTGTGTGGTGTAATGGCTTAGGCGTATGCCTTGCATGCTGGTGGTCAGAGGGTTCAAACCCAGCTGTCACCATGAGATTTCTTTTAACAAAAACATGTATTTGAAAAACTAAAATAGCAAATATTATGGACACTATATTGACATTTTTTATATTTATAAATATCACAACATGTTCGAAGCTAAGTGATGTATTAATAACAAATAATTTCAAACAGCTACTATTCTGCCCCTACAGTATAGCCTGTGAGAAACATATTTTTTTGTCCTGCATCAAAGTTGAACTTGTTCAGAGTGCCCTACGTTACAAACTCCAAGTGTTTCATTTTGTCTATTGCTACAACATCGACAGCAATGTAGTTGAAAGGAACATGTCAAAATGTTTCCAAAATAACCACAAGTGAAAGAGTTGAGGGATTTGTTAACAGAGAAATCATAACAATGACCCCGTGTTGCTAATCATGCATACCCAACTGTACTGTAATCCACTTTCTTTGTAAACACGTTTTATTTTTAATTTGACTCATTCGCACATGATGAATTTTAAGAGTGACAGATGGAGACAAGATGGAAGTTCTTGCAAAAACTACATTCCCCAGAATGCAGTGGGAAATAATGTAAGTCACCCTCAGTCACCTGACCAGCTGATGCACTGCAGGATTAGCCCATTAAGAGCAAGTTGTTTTTAAACAACCTGGGGGGGGCAGGAAAAGTGCCCACAGTCATTTTTTTCACTGACAGACAAAGGTAACTCGTGGTGCATTGGTTGTTACGATTTAACGATTTAATCACTTAATCTCTTTACTGTGCATGCTTTAATCCACTTAATATTAAATATTTATATGGAATTTTACAACTAAAGGGACTTTTTGGTAACTAAGCATAAAAAGAAGTGGAGCATAACGCGTCTGAAGTCATAAATGATATTAATTTAGGAATGTAAACATATAATGTAAACTGTAGTTCAGGTGTGTAGCTGTGTCAGCATGTGTAGGCTGTAAAGGAACAAGTAATAGGTTTATTCCATGCTGAAAAGAGAAGAAAGAAAACATGAAGAAGGCTCTATGGCTGAAACATTGTTTTCTTTCTTCTCTTTTCAGCGTGGAATTAACCTACTACTTGTTCCTTATGTAAACTGTATGGTATTGGTAGTTTAAATAAAAAATACACATCAGTATTCCACTTTCTTCCTAAACATTTTAAGCATCAAATGCATTCATTCGATTACATACCGAATGAAATACTGTAACATATGAGTTTTTACGTGCTCGTAAAAAGTTATAATGTTTTAACCTTTCCTATGAATATTTGCGCTCATTATCGCGGTAAAAAAACGCATACTTTTTAGAATTTAATTAATAGGGAATGTAATATGGAATTGTGTATCTAAAGACATTAAAAATGATATTCATTTAAGGATCAAAATATATGTATTTATATAGCTGGTAGTATTACTGTAATCCACTTTGTTTATAAACACATTTTATTTTTAATTTGACTCATTAACGCATGATGAAGTATTATGTACACTATATTAACATTTTTTTTGTATATATATTAAAACATATTCAATTTTCAGTTATGTTGTTAACAACAGGCCTGAAGGCAGTCCAGTGTCTTTTATTGAACCATTGTACTGTATGTCCAGATAACCAAGTGCACTTCCATAATCTACAAATGCAGGAAACCTATCCATGTAGAAACCCCACATTGATATAGTTATGATGATTTTTCTATAAATCTTAAAATAAAAAACATGAAGTAAATATTTCACGAAATCCTCAAAGTATCCAGTCGGCTATTCTCCTCCGACTTTTTATGCCAGAGTTTTATGGTCTTCTCTCCTACACAATGGAAATTAACTCTAGAACTCAACCGTGTTCTATTGTATCACCCCCAAATCCTTACACTGTCCAAAGATAAGAAAGGCCATAGGAAGAAATCGGATCACATTCATCAACCAGGCCACACAAAGCCAGTAAGAATTAGATGTTTTGAGATGGGTAAGGATAGGTAAGAGATTCTGCTGAGTAACCAATCAATTTTCAATTAGAATTCGAAGTCTCTTTCATGTCACTGTTTATCTCCAATTACTCTTTATTCCTATCATGACCTAGCAAATTACCATGGAATACACTTCAGTATTGGAGATTACAATGTCATATTTACACCTGTTTCATCTAAAATTATCAGTCTTTAAACAATACAGTATCCCTCTATCTGAAAATTAACCACTGCCCTTAGCTAATTTCTTTACCAGAGAAAAAACCTGAAGATGGGAATACATGAAAATATTTAAACAGATTATTGTCCTGGTGTTCATTGTTCTCACTGTTGTGCCATCACTTCATTTACACCCATAATCACAATCTTCTGCATACTTTTACTATACTTATACATTGATATAATTTCATTTATAAGACTGCAGAGTTTTATTAATTAAAACATAAACACGTGTGTGCTACATTGACTTTCTTACAATATACATTTTTGAATATAGCACAATACAGTATTTGTGTCCTTGTTTTAAGGATGTCAGAATTCTCTCTGACATTAACTCTGGGGGCATAATGATTAAAACTTGCTAGCAACTCCCTGACTCCCCCCCTTGCCCTCTTAAACCCACTCCAAAAGTAATAGAACCTACTTCTGACCTGCTCAATCATCCTGATGTTCTTTATCCCTTTAAGCTGCATCTCACTCTGGAGAGTTATCTAGCTCTGCCAAAGTGACTGATCTGTATAAATGGATAAAAATATTTTATACGGATCAGTAGCCAAAGCTGACAACAAATACCCCTAACTAATCAGTCAGTTGTCCCATTCTCAGTCCACTACGAAAACTAGGAATCAGCCCAAACGAATCCCACGAATAACCCATCGCTTATCAATCTCTATCCCCTTCGTCTGTCTGTGGGAATATGAACCAGAGTGAATCTGAATAAACCTTTTATGGGTCAGACTTGTCCCAAGTCCATATTCCCTCACTCTTTCTAAAGCATTGAGGACCAGTTGACAGTAGTGCAAAATATTTTTTAAATAATTACAAATTGACAATGGTAAAGAAAGCTACAACTTCTAATTGGTCTCATATATATTTCGCCGCATGTTAATATGAAGTAATTTACTGTCTTTTCGTACTACAATAGAAACTTAAAAACTTTTAAAGGATATTTTTGAACAGGAAGTTTGAAGGATTCATTTTTTAAAGAAATAACTTCCATGCAATAAGTTGGAATGTGTGCCTCCCTTTCCCTGTCATTCTTCCTTTCATCATTTACAGTGTTTTTGTATAAGACCAGATGTTATTCTGGAATCTGTGTAAACCACAATATACATTATAACTATGGTGTGTAAGTTTAATTTCATCCACAGTTTATTTTGGAGCTGATGCAGTAGAACAGTTTTAAATAAGTGATTTGTACTGAGCAGAGAAAAATACATTATACTGTAGATGGTTTGTGTTTTTGTCCCTTCAAGTTACATTCCTAGTTAAAGCCCTCAGAGCTGCATGATTCTGTACATCCATCTGTTTTCTAACTTCTTCCAATTAAGCGTCGCGGAGGAGCTAGAGCCTATCCCAGCAAGCTACAGATGCAAAGCAGGATACACCCTGGACAGGAAACCAGTCAATCACAGTGGACTGAACGCATCGACACATCTACTGCTATATCTGTTCTCTTTCTTTCCTTTTCCCGTTTACAACCGTTTTTTGTGCAATATATGCCAGGGACCTGTGCAATACATTTATATCTATATCTATATTTACATCTATATTTATATTCATATGTGTGATACGATTTTTCTGCGTACTGTTCTGTTCTAGTTTGTTCTTTGTGTGTCCAGATTGTGAGTAATTCTTTTAGTGCACCCCTCACTGTAGTGATTGTATTGTATGTATTGTACTATTATTATTATTATTATTATTATTATTATTGTATCATTCGTTACACTGTGGCTGTGTTGTCTGTGTTAAGCTGCTGTTGCCCTGCAATTTCCTCACGGGATCAATAAAGTATCTATCTATCTAATCAACCTACTGTACCAGGACGTCTTTGTACCGTGGAGGGAAATCAGAGCACCTGAAGGAAATCCACGAAAACAGGGGGAGAACGTGGAAAAGACAAGCGAGGAATTGGAACACATTCTCAGAAAGGAGCAAATTTTCCCTTGGGACCCAAAATCTTAAGTACAAAAGGTTGTCTTACAACGTTTCATCTGACTCTGTTTTGGAGTTCTTGAGTGCTGCAATATGCAACAAAGGCAGCCAAAAGTGTCTGAGAAAACATTTTCAAATAGGAGCAAAATATCACATGTTCTAAACTTGCCTTGGGACCCAAAATCCAGCACTGAGCGTAAAAAAGGTCTAAGTAGTATGTGAATGCTAACCCTAACCCTATCTGGGGCTTTGACAGAGAAATCCTGCAATCTGTGTCTAACGCCCTCCAATCATCAGAATTTAAAATGTTTCTCAAACCAAAAGGAATGTGTCTAAAGCAATCAATACCATTGAAATAAGATCTTTAAAATCGATGGTCTTCAGAATGACAGGTTTTCTTACAACTTTTAAACTGACTCTGTTTTGGAATGCAATATGCAACAAAGGCATCCAAAAAGTGTCTGAAATAAAATCGGATAGGAGCAAATTATCACTTGTTCTGATGTTCCCTTAGGACCCCAAATCCAGCACCGAGTGTACAAACTCTCTAAGTAGTATGTGAATCCTAACCCTAACCCTACCTAGGGCTTTAACAGAGAAATCCTGCAATCTGTGTCTAACGCCCTCCAATCATCAGATTTGAAAATGTTTCTCAATCCAAAAGTAATGTGTTTAATGTAGTCATAACCGTTGAAACAAGCTCTTGGAAACTGACGGTCTTCAGTAGAACAGGTTTTTTTGGAATGCAATTCCCGAGCGCTGAGGGTTTAGCATTGATTCACTGTGCTACTCTCATGAGAATCATATTTATTAAAAATAGGATTGTCAAAATAACTTTATGACAGATTGAATGTGCTTTGCCTTTCATGGAGAATTAAAAGTGTTGTTCTAGACAATATTTTATTGACATTTGATAGATGTGGTGACAAATGCTACTTCAAGTCTTTCGAAACTATTTTTTGTTTGAAAAACTGAGTGGAGACTGTGTCATCTTTGTAAAAATCTGGTCTGCATTTGTTTAATGTTGTTCGCATTACTGTATGTACTTGCTTGAGAAAGCAAAGATACAACTCTTTAGATTACTTAAAAGATGGTACTTGAAGCAGCTCTCCTAGGATAAAAGGCACACTTTTTTAAAAATAGAGATGTACATTCCACATGGCAGTGGGGAAAAATTCCTACATCTCCCCTGAGCTATTAAGACTTTGAAGTTCAGTTTCAATGCAGATAAGACCGTCAGTCATTTGACATGTATCTCCTTTTGTGCTTTTTTTAGATTTCTTACCTCATTGAAACGTTCTACATAAATGCTTTTAATTAAGGAAATTAAATTATAGAGTCAGATTATATAGTGACTTCTTAAGTAATTTTACTGAATCATGCATTTTCATTATGATTATCCCTATAATATGTTATGCTATACTTCTATGCTTTGGAAATATTCTTCTGCTGAATATATGCCTTTCCTTTGACATGAACTGATTTCCTTCTTGCACTCTTGACAGAGTGCTTAATGCATGTCACGGCTAAGAGTGCATTTTTCAAATGATCCAAGACAACGTTGTAAGAAAGAAGATTTAATTGTAAAACATCATTCAATATAATTAGATTGAATGTATGCCTTTATTTCTCTGTCTTTCTCTGTGTTTTTATAGAATGTTAAAGAAAATTAGGTCTGATAAAAAGAGCTATTTGTAATGTAATGTAAAATAAAATGTATTACACATATATTTTACATTTATTTAATTTCATGTACTTTTAAAATGGACCTGCTGTTCAGAATAAATTGTTATTTTTGTCTTTAGCTTAGCTGAGCATTTACATTTAACAGATTATGTGTGTTTTCTGTTTTTATTTGTAATATTACTGGTGCATTGCTGATATGGAACATAAGTAAGGTTACAAATTTGCCTCATCTGGCCCATTTGGTAGTCAGTAGCTAATTGATGCAAAGAACTAAGCCAGGATCCATATTATCCTGCAACTCAAAATGGGTAGTCCACTTAAGCTAAGCAGGTGTGAGCCTGGCCAGTACCTGGATGGGCAAAATTAAGGTTGCTGCTGGAAGAGGCGTTAGAGGGGCCAGTAGAGGGTGCTCACCCTGCAGTCTGTGTGGGTCCTAATGCCCCAGTATAGTGATGGGGACACTGTACTGTAAAAAGGTGCCATATTTCAGATGAGACATAAAATGCGGTCCTGACTCTCTGTGGTTATCAAAAATCCCAGGGTGTTTCTTGAAAAGAATGTGGGTGTTATCCCAGCATCCTGGCCCAATTTTAAATTGGTCTTTATCAATCCTGGCCTCCTAATAATCCCCCTCTATGAACTGGCTGCATTACTCTGTTCTCCTCCCCACTGAGAGCTGGTGTGTGGTGAGCGTACGGTGCATTATGGCTGCCGTTGCAACATCTAGGTGGGGCTGTACATTGGTGATGGTGGAGAGGATTCCCCATTACCTGTAAAGTGCTTTGAGTGGAGTGTCCAGAAAAGCACCATACATAAAGTGCAAATAATTATTCTTATTACTCTCATAGTCATTTCGCAAAAGAAGCCAAGGGCATCAGATTCAACAACATACAGTAGCTAGGCACTTTGTTCCCTTCCTATAACCCTTGAGATGTCTTAAGTGCAATAGGAATTTTAGCTTTTAACAACTCGTGCTGCTGATTATTACGTCAAATGATGTGTATTATTGTCTGAAACATCATATCTAAGGATAACTGTGATTGTTTAAATATTTTTATTTGATCCACCTCACATTAACCTCTGACAGAGAATGGAAGCAAAACTAAACCTACAGAATGCTGTACATAATTTTCACTGTGAACTGTCACTTATGTGGCACTTATTATGCATTCAGCCTTCTGCCTTTGGCACTGCTTCTAAAGATAAAAACAGGACTCGTGCTTTTACACAAAGGGTGTTTGGGGTGTATAGAACAAGCTGCCCAGCCATGCTGTTGAAGCCAATGCCTTAGCTTCTTTCAATAAAACAGCCGGGTGAGTTCCTTAGCCATTACCAAACTAGACAGGCTGAATGGCCTGTAACCTTGTTATTGTTATAGCATACTGTATAGTAAGTTTTAAAGCAGTTGCCTGAAATGACTGTTTCTCCAGGCATACTCTCTGTCCTGTTACATTACATACAGTACATAGTGTGTAAGAGAGATGGCAGGTAGACTTTGTAAGACATTAAGTTTTGTTCTGTTTTTACTCAGAAGACAAAGTCACAGGAATAAGTCTAAACAAGTAATAATTAGGGATTTTTAATACATTTTTTGTAAAATGTTTTTGACCTTTAATTCAGATTATTATTGACGTTCATCTGTGGCCCTGTGGAACTTTACCTAATTGATTAAAACTGTTATCACCCTTTTGTGAAGCAATATTATTCCCTTGTTTTTTCAGTTAAATTCATCCTAGGGAACAAAATTAAGACTCTGGGAAAATTACCTGAGTTAACATAAGGCTTGCCAGCATTCGAGTCTGCAGAAACAGTGCATGACCATAAACAGTGAGGAAAACAAAAGCTCTGTAAAAGCATATGTGCTTGTCCTTAGATGTTCTTTAAATAGATTCAGTGGTTTGGCATTAATAAAAACACCTCCATGTCTCTAGTGCCCTCCTGTAACACTCTCATCACCTGCTGTTGAAGACTATGGATCTCCAACATTTCACAGTAAATTCATACTGAACTTGTTTAATCATTTTCTGTGGACTGGAGGAAAATGGCAAGACAATTTAAATTTCAAATAGCACTTGAAAAATCGTAGACAATATTATTTCCATTTTTCTTCTTTCCACATTCTTTTTCTCAAACATTATTTGAAGATTCTAACAGAATCGGAAAAATCCCTTGCTCAGATGACTGTATCAGAACACAGGTAGCTCAGAATTTGAAGATCAGAATTTAGAATTAATCTTCTTTCTGGGAAACATCTAAATCTTAATTAGCAAATGAAACAAAATCACAAAGCAAAAGGTAGTTGCACTTTGTTGTAAACTGCATTATCGGTGGAAAACAGGATTGAAAAATATAAAGATGGAATTGTTATCAGGGGCACTGGGTCCCTGGGTTAAGTTCTGGGTGCGGGCTGCATGGAGTTTGTATGCTCCTCCACGCTTGCTTGGGCTTCCTCTCACAGTCCAAACACACTGGTAGGTGAATTCGCTTCTGGGAAAATTGGCCCTGGTTTGAGTGTGAGTCTGTGTGTGCCCTACAATTCACTGGCCTCCCATCCAGGGTTTGTCAACTGTCCCAGTTGCACCAGTTGCTTGCTGGGATAGGCTCTGGCTCCCCCAAAGCCCTGTATTGGATGAGGGAGTTGGGAAATGAATGGATGGAATCGTTCTAACCATATGTGGTTCCGCAAGCCAGTCTAGAGATTCCTAACTTCAACAAACCCTCTCACCCCAAAAAGGCGCTTTTGCTGTTGGGTTTTAGAGGCACACAGTGCTTTGCTTTCCAGTGATTTTTAGTCCAGCTTGCTCTGAAACACAGACATTTCACTGAAGACAAGAAATGAGTGGAACACATTTTGTACTATAAAATCAATAAGACTTGTAAATGATTTCTAGATTGAGGAGTGTTGGATTGCTTTTGGGATAATGTCCATTACTTTAGAACCCTGACCAAGCAGATATGCATCAGTCTGTTGCCGCGTCTGGAAAATGCATGCCACTTGTCGCATCTGATATAGCTGTACCTTCTGCTGTTACATAGATAAAATCAACACAGCCATCAGTGAAAATCTACTCTGTGGAAGGATGCACATTAATGTTTTTGTCCATACATTACTAGTTTAGACAAGGGAGTAATCGTGGACAAAGCTGCTTTTGTTTGAAGATTTCTGTATTGAATTTGTTAGGGTGCTAGTTGGAGAAGAACCATTTCACACTCTGATTGGTGCAAATAGTACAAGTGTAACTTCACAAAGTCTCCCCTATTATCCTATCTTTTATCTGTCTAATGAATTGCAATGCATTATACAGTTATGACTTCTGTGTTGAAACCTTTGTTAATTGGAAGCCCCGTTTACAGCTCAAACCTCTAATTTGTCTCCTATACACCTCAGCATAACCCTATACTAGTGCTACAAAGTTAGATTCTTTGCAACAGCATTTTCACTTGCATTGAAAAACCGAGATGCAAAACATTTGTCAGACACACGTTGTGTAATGTGTTGGGAGAACAGGAGCAGCACTAATAGAGTGTGGCACGCAAGTCTTCTTAAGAACTTGGCCATTAAGGCGGTGAGCACTAAAGAGCTCCTGCAGCAGCCTCACTGTGCGCGACTTCATGAGCATCTTGCACTGTACTGCATTTAACAAAGACGCGGTCATGCATGGTTAGTAGATAATTATTTATTTATTTTAAGAAAATTAAAAAAAAACATGTATGAGGAATTATAAATAAAATAAAACTGGCTTATTTAAGAACACATTAAATAATTAAGTGTTAAACTAAATGGATGTCATTACTGTGACATTAATTTGCCCAGTTAACAGATTCCAGAGAAAACATTCAAGAGAAGAGAACACATTTGCTTCGTCAGCAAAAATACATCAAAGTATGAAATTACGCATCTCACCTCACACTTAATTCCTTTTCCAAGACATTAAATATAAATGGTGCGAAATCCAATATGATTTTAAGCATGCATTTAAGGAAAGAAATAATTTTGAATTGGAAACTTGCTTCTTGAGACTGGAATATTTTTAAAGATTCTGTTTGTACTAATGAGATCTCTTGTTGAAATATGAAATTATTTCAGATTAAGATCTCCAAAACTAAACCCCGAGAGTCAGATACAATGGTAAGAAATGCCTTGAGAGGAGTGAGGACAAAAGGCATGATATTAAAACTGAGCTAAGTGCAGTTAACAGACATTTGTGAAGCTTATTGCAATAACATCGTGCACCATTTCACAATGTGTTGGAATTAAAACTACTTGTATGTCTTTGCTGTTTAAGTTTTCACTGTTAAGTACTTTGCTTTTAAAGTTTAATTTATCTTTCTGCATTTTGAAGTCGTAATGAGTACCATAAGTGCTTATTGCAAACATAACTTGTTGCTGAACCCAACTGACTCAAAACTAAGAGCAGTGCCTAATGCAGTCTCTGTAGTTCATCAGTCAACTCCAGTGAATTTCTCTTGCAAAGCCAAATTAATCAGGGTCAATGGTCACTAGACGAAATTAACAAAATGGCATCTTTTCATTCGCAAACCTTACAGTGTGTTCTTACAATCAACTGAGCTACTGGCTATGATTTAGAAGCAGTAAGTTCTATTCTGTTCATTGTATGTCCTGCTCATTGGTTAAATTCCATTCCAGGAATCCCAGGAACTACAAGCGAAACAAACAGGACAGTCAGGACCGTTGTCACCGCTGTAGTTCAATTCTATATATATATATAAGACATGAAGCAGCTCCTCTAAAACGGCCAATTGCTCATTTAAATAAAACACTATCAGTGTGTCTGACTTTCTCTACCTTCAGTACACTGAGGACCTACACCATGTGTAACAATGTAGAGGAGATGAAAGGAAACTCAGTTTTTTAGAAAACCTTAAATGTAACATTTGTTTATGTTTCTGATATCAGACCAGGGCTTATTTCAGTTGCACATATTGCAAACAACTTGCAGAAGTTTGAAAGAATGCACTGAAAAAAAAGGTTTTCTGAGATATCACAGTTTTGGAAATCACTTTTGAAAATCAAAATGCTTTAAATGAAATACAGTGGATTTAAACATTTTTGTTTTACAGTTAGGTTTTTTTTCTTCAATAAATGCTTTATTTTGATATATTTCTTCAAAGTATCCTGCAGTTGCTAACATGGACAGAAATTGACTAAGAAGGGTGAATTTATCAGATTTTTTGTACAGTTTATAGATACATGTAATACACAGATATGGAACCAGTTATTGTGCAATTGTTTAACCCCACAGTCAGTAATGCTGTTTTAATAATAGAAATATTAACTTTGCTATTTTTTTTACTTGGTCTGTGACAACGATTGAATTTTGTATACCTCTATCTAGTCCCTGTGGAATTCTTCTTAGGATTTAATTAGAAATCCTGCAAGGCATTGATCAAGTCAACTCAGAGAACTGTCTCGAAATCAGTGGCGAAACTAATATGTGGGATACATCTAGAAAGAAAGTTTAGGACACAAAGCATTACATATTTTTATGCAGGCTTTTCCTGTTGAAAATAAAAAAAGGTATTTTAAAAGTACATTTCCAAGAAAAAAATACTTGTGAACAAAAAAAAAAGTGATCAACTCTCTGTTTCTTAAACTGCTTTAAATTAGCATATCCCTAAGTAATCTTTGAATAAAAATAATTGTAGTAACAAACATATTCTTTCTTCCACTGTTGTTAAACCTTGTCATCAAGACTTATTCTGATGAAAATGTAGTTCAGTGTATAATACAGTTTGAGAGACAAATACGAAAGTAGCATGCCTTTTTTGTAGTATGGTATGAACAACCAATATTATTGTTAAAATATACACGAAAATTTACTTCTAAATCTTTGGTTCTATTGATATAAAGTTGCCTTGTTAAAAAAGAAAATATATAATCCCATAATACTTTCTGATATTAATTTGAAATGCAATATTTTGAAAGTGTCAAAAAATAAAGAAGAATAATCACATGACATGCACAGCAATATACTGCTTGTTAATTGTAAGGCAGTAAGAAATTATATCATACATTTACTATATGCGTTATAAAATATTCTAAGTATAAATATTTCAGTTATGTTCTTTAAATATGAAGGAATATTTTAAATATTACATGAAAATAAATTTGCATAAGTGTTCCTGTCCCTTATCTCCCCATTACTTGACAAATCATAATAACAGCGAATCACCAAAAGCAGACCCTGCACAGTGCAGATTTTATCCAGAATGAACATGGAAACTTTTGAAGGAGTTATCCCTGTTTGGCGCTGGGAACGGAATGTGCTGATGTGTCTAGCAGCAGAAAGAGAGGATGTACTCTCTGAGTATGCCTTATATATCATTATGACACATTTACACAAATATACTTCCTGCAGTGGAGAAAAAGATCTGACACAAGGAAGCAAAAGCAGAAGTAAGGCATTTACATTCTGTGGAAGGATGCACAAAAGATAACACGCAGAGACGTTCTACACCAGCTCTGCTTATTTTTGATCATTGAAAAATAGCAAGTATTTAAGACCATCTCTGGCAGGTTTAGAAGTAAGTGACAGTTTGAATTGTTACGGAGGGAGATTTATAGCTTATTGGGAAATAATGATGTACACCTTACATTTAATATACAGCAGGCTTGCATGACAAAAAGATAGCCTTGTTAAGGGTGTTGGAGTTTGCTATGTTCAGAAGCTGACACGTCTTCTCAAACCATGTGAAAATGTGTGGGCCAATTCTGAATACATGTAAAAATTAAGAAATGTTGCACAGTGCTGAAGTGTTGGTAATCAGCTTGCCTCATTTCCTGACGTGAGATTTTGACATCAGCATTTATGAAATACAGACACACCTGTTGGTCCAGACTAACTTTCTGAAATACTGACAGGAGAGCCTGATCAATTAAACATCATATGTTTTTGCTGTTAAGCAGAACGTCTGGAGAAACTCATGGGAAAAATAAAACATCAATGATCAGTGCCAACCTAGAACACAGCTGTTATATAATAACAGTTTTCTTAACCAGTGAAGGAAATGTATTCTTCTCAGTTGCTACCAGCAGGGATCTCATCTGTGACCTGAAAACAGCTTGTATTCCAGAAGGTGTCTGTTAGGCTGAGGGAGTAACACACTGTTCTGCAGTGGCATTGCTGAGTGAAGGATGTACAGTACTAAACGTGAGCCACACGGTTTCTAATTTGTCACATGTATATTGGAATTATATTCTTTTTTCTCTAATATAATCCAATTATTTGTGTCCAAAGAATATAAGGTCATTAGAGTACTTGAAGAAACCCCTGTGGTGAGTAGTTTTTCTAACCTTACTTACTAGTCAGTCTTAGGGAGATAAGTGCACAAGTACAAATACTGCAGTATAACATTCATAACCCTTTACCCTTTCTTATTAAATGTACTGCATTGTACTCCAAAAGCTTTTAAATGCAAACACCAAGGCATAGGAATTGCAAATTACCTTAAAAATAATAATAATAATAGTGCTTTTGAGAAAAATACATAAATGCCTTTTCAACTGTCTGGATTCAAGAAATTATTTTAAATGGTTAACAGAAATTTCTCGAGCTCAAAGTTGTGCATTTTTGGTATTTTCTTCACAGTGATTTTTTATCGCTAAACAGAATCCACTTTCACTTGGTTGTTGTTGGTCATTAAAGGGGATGGCTTGCTCTTAATTCTTTCAGCTGCGTCATTGGAGCTGTCGGGGAAGAAAATCCTTGCCGTGCAAACCGACACGATGATCCTTTTATACTCTCTTCTGAAGTTCTGGTTCAGCAGTCCATAAATGATGGCGTTAAGGCAGCTGTTGAAGTAGGCCATGAAATAACTGGACACAAAGAGCCACTCTGGAATGATGGGCACGACTGGGTTCACGGCGACTGCCAGCCCGATGAAATTCAGCGGAGCCCAGCACACAGCAAAGAGCACAAACACCACAAACATGGTGACAAAATTCCTAACGTCATGCGGAGTGAGTTTGGGCCGGAGGTCCGGTTTCACTCGTCTCCTGACTTGGATCACCAGAATCCATATCCTCAGATAGCAGTAGGTGACAATCATTATAGGGAGGATGAAGTGGAAGAAAACCACGGCGATGGTGTAGGCCGAGCTGACGGACTGCACAAAAGTGCAGGAGTAGACCCTCGGGTCGTATTGCAGCGATCCCACAAACAGGTTTGGCACGATAGCGACAACGGTGAGCACCCAGATAAGAACGACATAGCACAGGGAGTTTTTGTCACTGTACAGCTTATCATACTTGAGGCTGTGACAGATGTAACAGTAGCGGTTGATAGCAATGCCCGTTATGTTAAATATCGATCCGATGACGCTGAGCCCCATGAGGAATCCGCTGATCTGGCAGTGCACGTACCCCAAGTTCCACCCATTGTGGAAGATGGACGTGAGAACCAGAGGATATGGGTATATTGCCACCACCAGGTCTGCGACTGCGAGGCTCACCACAAAAATGTTGCCTGCAAACGAAGAAAACAAAAGATTGGATCAGCCATGAAGCAGGAGAAGCCGCCTTGCATTCGAGCCGTTTGTCTTGTACAGTGAGACCTTGCATAAATTATGTCATTGCAATGTTTCGGTTGTTTGTTCACGTGAGAACGGCCAAAGTCGAATGGAGATGTATATTGTTAATTTACTTATATTTACAATAAACATAAATGATAAAGTTATTTAAATATACACGTTTTGTGGTATATAAATGATTTTAAAAAATACCGAGAAATAGTTGATCATAAGAGTGGTCAGACACGTCTTCTAAAATATGTCATGTTTGCCCGTCCTGTTTTTAGAATTGGACTTCTATCATTCATGTTGTGATTGGATATCCTAAGAAATCAAGTTTTCAAAATAAGTATTATGGTAGGATTTTAAGTGGTTTCCTTCATATCAATTTTAACTAAACAAAAATATTAAATAGGCATTAAAACATGCATTTTTGTCTTCTACATACAAGAAAAAAAACATTTACCAAATAATATTTTATAAATTTTCTCGTGAAGTTCACATGCACTACATCGCATGTATGTACACCATTCTTAAAATTGATATTACCGGCTACAGAAAATCCACAGTATTACACAGAATCTATTTTTAATCCTTAAAGTAATTTTCTTGTAATGCATATGTTGTGTTAATTATTAATAAAATATTGTATAAAGCTACATACACCAAACCTATGGGCATTTTTACAACAGGTGATGCCTTTAATTTTTCTCACTTTCTCTGCAGCTTCATCATTATTGCCTAAAGCAGAGATGGACTCTGAAGACAAGCCGAGTAAATGGAAGAAAGGCAGAGAAATATATATACAGTAGGTCTCAATTGCGTTCACCTCAGACGGGTTGAATCATTAATTTTCTCTTTCAAAAAGTGCACTTCAGAGCTACTAGTATGGAGGTCTACTTAAGCATTACTTTTTAACTCTGTGGTTGGCATAATATTCTAAAAGATGGCTTCCACAACTGAGAAAAACAGCTCAGCCTCCTTCATTGAGATTTTTTAAAAACTAAATGATAAATCATCTTGAGAATCCCAGAAACAAAATAGAAACGCAAATAGTTTTGCTTTCTAAATCACACTTCTAAAACTAAAAAATAATTAAAAATAGTTCAAAGATGTGGAGATCAGTCAGTACTTTAAAGTGTTATGTGTACTTAATTTACAAAGTGCAAAACTACAAATTAAGTGTGTGCGATTCATTGGACGCCTGTCAAAGCAGATGGAATCGTGGATTAGGATAAGCAGGATGGTATTCGAGCTCATTACGCCTGGGATAAAACTAACTGGGAGGAATTTAATGTTCCAGGAAGACAAACAACCCCAAGCATTGTCCAAGAAATGTTCAACTGTTTTTAGTTTTAATTTGTGCCTTGTGAGCCAAGTTTCCAGAAATTAATTCCTGTAGCAAATTAACCTTTTTCTTTTTTTGCACAAAGCTCAATAAAGGATACATGCAGATTTGTTCTAACACTGTACATTTTGCACACGACTATAGCCTGACAAGTACTGCACTGATAGTTTGTGACGTCCCTGTTTCCTCACCAAGCCTTGCTCAGCTTAAATTGAACATTTTGTTCTGTCGTTAGCTGATTTTCTACACTCAAAGCTAATTAAGTTAATAAAACACTCTTTTAACATGTATGTAATCCACTTAAAATAAGTCATGCACTTATTTTTTCCATTTAATCTCCAAAGGAAAATTATTCATTAACACAATAATTAAGAATACGTGCTGCATGAGGTTTAGTTGAACAGCACAGCACAGCCTGCACCCCCATACAGCAGAATACACTACAAAAACTCTTAACACTACATTAGATTTCATACAAGGCACTCAAAAATAACTAAGTAGGGGTTAAATCCGATGCACTGGAAGAAAGTTTTCACCTGAAGCCTAACCCTACAGTGGATGAACTCCTCTCACAGAGTTAAGCTGAAAGATGATATAATATGAGCAGTTGTGCTGTTCGAGATGACCTTCCTTCTCTGAACTCCCCTGAGTGAGCCTTGGAGCGTTCATTGTTTGACACAGATTTGTTTGAATTATTTTCTTACTAAGCATCCCAGCAGCACAACTGATATTTGTTGAAGCGACTAAGAGACGACGTAAACCTATGAAATGAGAAAGGGAAACAACATTATTATAGGAGATATGGGACAAACAAAAAATTATTGTGTGCATACAATTGATAAAAGCCTTTATCATATAAATTAATACTGATACAGTACAAATTAATACAGTACATTCCTACTGAAGCCCCTAAATTGTTTTTAGGAGACTGAGTATAATTATTTATTTTTCGAATTATAGCGGAAACGCAGTCTGTTACAGTACTGATGTTTACGGACACGAGTGTACTGTTATGGCAGTATGACTAGTTTTATTTCTAGATGGTTATATGAACAAAACAAGGACATACTTATGCATTGTGTTGACAAGTTGTAGAATCTGGCTGGACAGTGTTTGCAGGGTGTTATTTGAGAGCGAAATAAAAGAGGCTGCTCTTCTATTTCTCATCATTCCCGACTGTCACGTCTTTATTCGTCTTTCGTTCCACAGCAGTGCGCGGTCATTCACCTCGATGATTATGAATTGAACTGGAGCAGGGGTTCTGAAGTGATGCCTTTAGCAACATGAAGCATCTGTACGTGGGGCATTCTAATTTTCTTGTCAAAGATGCCACACAGAGTTTTGCAAAGGGACCTTGGCTGACTTTAATTAAGTAGCATTCCCTTAAATGTGTCATCTCATTGCCTTCCTAGAAGGATTACAGACACCTGTTGTTTTAAGTTCAGCTAAGAGCACTAAAGACTCAAACCAAATTAAAAGGGGGTCTTAAAGGGAGGATACTATTTCCTCATGTTTATTTTGCTTCTCACATATCAGCTGCTAATCTTTTACAATCTTCCATTCATCCATCCGTTTTCCAACTACTTCATCCGATACAGGGTCACAGGGGAGCTGTGGCCCATCCTGGCAAGCAGCGGGCACAAGGCCGAACTCAAACTGGATGGGATGCCATTCCATCGCAGGGCAGACACACACACACACCAGAAAATAATTAACCTACCAGCATGTTTTTGAACCATTGGAGGAAATCAAAGCACCCGGACAAAGTCCTGGGAATGGGGCCTGTTCATTGTTTCAGCGTTTTCTTGCTTATTCCAGTAATGCAGAGTCTATGTATACTCCAAATCTGAAGACAATGTGGATAATTGGTTAGCTTTATTTCGATCTTTGTTTTTGTCAGTTAAGAAGAATGTCAGCAAACATTCCTGTTGGCTATAGTCAAAAAATAATTTGAATTGCAGACTAAATACTATGGATTCAACTTCATTTTATGGAATCAAGTAATTTACATTGATAAATATCTCAATAAGAATTATTTTGTTCGCTTACTGGATGGCAAATCTCTTTTTAAAAAAAAGCAAATAGTAAATAATATAAGTTATAACGGTGCAGAGGTTTTATTTTTTGTGGATTTTTTCTCAGCAATAAACTACTTACTCACTTTGCCCTGTTTTTAAAGGCTGAAGTGCATTCAACAACTGTCAGCAGACGAATTTCAGGGTACCAGTTAACAAATGAATATACTGTAACTCATTTGAGGTGTATAAACACAGTTCGTGTATGTGCATGTGACATTTGTATCCCCTTGTCCCTCCTGTCTTCCTGGGGGGGCTGGTGCACAAATAAACTTCAAAGGGCACAAGGTTTCCCCACAGCGGAAAAATGTAAAAACAGTTTTTATTTTCCCGAGTCCAATAAAATCCAAACAATTCCTATACAAAAGGAAGTTCAGAGCAGCTGAAACAGCCAAAGCAAATATATAAGTTCATGGGTTTCTTTAGTACTTAAAATATATTTATTAAAAAGGAGAGATGCAAAGCCATCCCTACCCTAGGAAGCTGAAATGTATAACTTTAGCCAGACTCAGTCACATCCTGTCATTCAGCAAGTTTAAGCTTTTAAAAAACTGAGATACAGATGAACTACATTAACTACATAGTAACATAGTATTTGCTTCCTAAATCCTGTAACCTCTCTATGATTTAGAAACATTGTAACTATGAATGTCTCCCTTTCATGCTGAACTGGGCTCCTCTTCTGGAGAGCATGAGGGTTTTGCAGTCTTGTGGAGTGAATGAACATAGAAATAGAAATAACAGCAGCAGCAGTTTTACAAAACCCCGTCAGTAGAAATGATGTCAGGAGCAGCAACAGTGATGTCACAGATCCCAGGTAATGGTGTGAGCAGAGTCACAGACCCAAGTCTACAGCAGCAGTGATGTCACAGACTTATTCTTACCTGTCTGGATATACAATAAGACCTGTTCATCTCAAACAAATCATTGGAAAGCCTGGGTTTTTATTTGTGACAAAATTAAACTACAGCTTTTCTGAGCATTCAAGTGAATGACTGAGAATTTACATATATAGCATCTGAAGTTTGCATTGGTTTTCCCACTTAAAGCTAAAAGCATGGCAGATTCATAAAATATTTTTCTGCTCAAATTGTTGAGAATAAGACAAACTAATAATCTCTTAAAATCACAAATGGTAAAAGTATCACATTAAAAACTGCTTCTCTTTGATAAGTTAATAAGAAACATTAAACATTAAAAGTCATTTTAACTAGAGGAGAGACAGCTACTAGAATCTAATGCTGAAATCAAGCTCTGGCAAGCTCTTCAATGGAATATAATAAGAGCATACTCAAGCCAATTCTCCTCAACATTAATCCCTATAGAAGCTTAATAACTGAAATATGAGTATCACAGTGTTTTTCATTTTCACTGCTGGGATTTCATAGCTCTTAAACAACTTTTCCTATGCTGTGGCATTACTAAAAATCACTACCTTGTATGTTAACAATGCAGTTTCTTTGCCACGCATGTACAAATTCTTTGATTTTCTTTCATGCTGAGCCCGAAACGACCTAATTGGATCATTAAGTTGCTTAATTAGGACATGCTTTCTTAACCTCTACAAACGATCATTTAAGTGTAAAAACAGCCAGACTGTGGTGAGATTGGATCATGGTTTCAGACCTGTGGGCATGTTTGTGTCAGAATAATGTTTTGTGGACAGGTAATTCATTAGTGTTTCCAGCCTGCTGTTGAATATTTTTAAGCATGGGATGTACTGTTGATCTTAAAGCTAGATGCACTGGCTATAGAGTTAACCGACTCTGACCTCTGTCAGCTAAGCAACTGACACCAATATTACCACACTCGCCAGCTGTATAATGTGCCGAACCAGTCTTCTACTACTCTCTGAAATTATCTGGTCTATGACGGAAGGGTTACAAAGACCAGGTGAGAAATTGTCTGTTTATAATATCGTCTATGGATGAAGTGAGCTAGTAACAAAACTTTGAGGCTCCTTTCTGTTTTATTGCTTTGTTCGCATTGTAATTAAGATCTGTGACAAATAAAAGTCTGGGACATTTTAGGGGAAAATTGATTTTGTTTTCAAAAAGCTAAATTTTGTTTTCAAAAAGCTAAATCATAAGTGCTTTGACATATTCTCAAACTAGAATATTCTCATGACTGGGAGTTCTTATCTGCATATCATCCTGACACAGCAAAGTTCTGTTTATTATTTGAATTATTATAAATAATTAAAAGACTCATATCATTTTGTGATCAGTACAGTCCAATTAAATTTCTTGTTCTGCAACATGGAATGAACTCAGTTTACACAAACCTTTAGCTTCACAACAAAGATTTTTATATAGAGTTTAACTCACAATGCCCTCAGTTCCCTGTCTGTGTGTTTTTGGGATATTCCATGTTAATCCACTCTTATGACATCCTAAAAAAGTAAGTTAAAAAAGCCACCTGCATATTTCTGCACAGATCCTGATGCAGCAGCACCCAAACTCAAAATCTGTGAAACATTACTGAAGCGACTATACTGTATATTTCCATGGTTCACTTTTTCCCTCTCATATGAAAATGTATAATCTTGTAAAAAAGCTCTTTTTCTCTTCCCCTGAGAACTTTTGTACGCAGCTTTTTCTGTTGTTCATGCTTCTTGTAACTAGCAGTGCCAGCAGTAAAACTGATACAGCAAAGAACTGTCAGGAAATCTCCAATTCCCAAGTAAACGTACTGTGCACTGAAAGAAGCCGCCTTCTGAATCACATTTATTGCACATTAAGAACAAAACAATCCAGGGAAATTCCTCTTCCCATGACTTGTCGAAATCAGGAACGTTCCTGTTCCCACGACTTGACAAAATCTTTCATGCATTATCATGGGCCAATGTGCAACCATACCTGCAGTGTCTGTCTTAGCTGGCTGACAGCATGTGTACTGTACATTAGGAACCCAGTTTCCAGGTCACTAGGCCCGTCAGGTTACCACTTGTTTCAGCAGGTTCTACAGTATAATGTAAGGAAAAATCACTTTGACTTTAATTAGGTCTAGTTAAGCTCAAGAGCTAAGGGGCAAGGCCTATGATCCTAGTTCAGGGTCTTAATGCAGTCCTCTATCTAGCCTGGACCCCATGATGAACGACTTCTACTGTATATACTATTTATAGTAAATCCTCGATATAAACAAGTTCTACACTCACAATTCAGCTTTTTCACGCAAAATGCTTTTGTGACCACTTTTTCCACACTCATGGACCCAATTCACTTTTTCACAGGCTGTTCGTTGGGAGAGTTACTTCAGTCTCCCTCGGTCTCTGTAGTAAAGACACAGCTGGGTTCACAAAGAATTAACATGTTTATAAAAGTACAGTAAATCCTGGGACATGCTTTAGTTATTCGGCTGCCATCAGAAAAGTATTTCATATGCGTTTTGTGTAGACCTTTTATCAGAGCAATGCCTGTATGCGATACAATGTTATACCAGAAAATAAAACAAATATTAAATTGAAAACACCCTGTTGCCCTGAGCCCTGTGACACTGGAACTCTGTGGCTCAAACCTTTGCCAAATTTATACAGTACATCGCCTCAATTGACACACTCAGAGCCTTCACCTGTTCATTGTGAGGTTTGGCAGTGTATTACGCAGCACAAATCACACAAAAGAAGCAACTGCACCAGCACACAAGGAAAGAGAGTCGTTGGAGCACCTGGTGTGGAGTCTTTAAGGTATTTAGGATTATGTGCCTTTCATTAGGAGTTAGACTGATTGCAAGACTAAGTTGGAAACAGTGAGCAGGCGTTGTCTCCTGCTGTTCAGTTCAATTTTTTTATGAGTGATTTTTGACTCTTGTCATCCTTCAGCATCTTTTTTGAATGAGTAATTGTTGGGTAAGGGGCGTTTTTCTTGGCCTCTTTCAACGACTAAAGTATTTCCATTCTACATTCTACTAGAAAGTTAAAAGGCAATATATGTGTGACTTTGGTTGCCTGAATTTCCCTTAACCATTTCAAATGGAGAAATCAATATTTCTCTCTTTTTTTAGATCACTTTATTTTTCTGCTTCATAGAACAGAGCTGTTTCTTAGGAAACAATGAACCAATGAAAAGCAAAAAGCATAACATTTCCCTCGAGCCTTAATTTTGACAGTTCTCATGAGAAAGGTCGTTTTCTTGGTTTGGAAACGAGGCGCTTCAAATTTTGTATAACCAAATATGCACTTGTTTCTAAAAGTACTTACACCAATATCCAGAGGGTTAGTTTTACAAAAGAGAAAGCAAAATGCTCATGTTGCTTTAGAAGGTATTAAAAGATTAACAATGTTCAAGACACATTTGTTACAGATGAGCTATAGACAGATTACCACTGAAAAACCACAATTTTCCTCCTGGCTAGGAAGGAATATTCATTAAAAACACGTCTTTACAATATCTGTTTAATAGTAAAAAAATACTACAACTTTTTCCTAGGAAAGTAAAACAGTATCAACATAACAGACTATTGAAATGCATGTTTAGAATGGTTTGGAATTAAACTCAAAGCATTTCCTATTATACTTGGATCATGAAATATACTGTAGAGTCAGGGAAACCTGAGGCAATACAACACTGTTACAGATGATTCACTTCCAGAACGTTATAGAAGACCGATACTCCTCACCCACACGATTTCTTCACTTTAATGGAGGTTTGGTTTTGAAAAGATAGTGATCATCACCATTTCAAAAACCTTAACTGCTATAATTGTCTCAGTTACTGTATGATTTTACCAGTGTTCCAGCCTTCTGTTGAAATTATAATTAGCAAATAAAAGGGAACAAAGTCATAAAGCAACGCAACATGGAAACTTTTTTAACAGTTTGAGTCTCTTGTAATTAACAGCCTCAAAGCCTGCCTCCAAACTGAACTGTCTAAACTGTTTGAAAATCCAATGTTTTTTAATGAAATGATAGCCCTACAAATTATTTGGACTACAAAACAATGTTTCTATTCCTTAAAAGCTGATTGGATTATTTATTAGATTATTCTTTTAACAAAGAAGACCTGAAAGAGCACTAGTTTTCTGAATGAATCCTTTAACGTCATATTTTTTAAACAAGTGATTGTTATGGAGTTTAAAGGTATTAAACCTTTTTCATAATCAGAAGGCCCTGCGGTTGTGTGCTATTGCACACAACCGCAGGGCCTTCTGATTACGAAAGGATTTATGGATATAATGTTAAGTTAAATACATAAGCATGAGTTAGATATGCTCATTCATATACAAAAGTACAGTATAATGGTATACATTTTAAATGATAAATATTATTGAATTCATTTTATATTTCTGGGCATTTTTTTATTACTCAAATGTATTATATCCAAAAGGACTAGTGGCAGAGATGTCTTTAAATGAACTCTGAAGAAAATTAAGCAAATTAAAAAGCTATGTGAACAGTAAGAGACACTCAAACAGGGAAAATCAACAAAAACAAAAAATCTTGTTGTGCACAATGATTAAGCTGGGCTGCCTTTAGAGTAGCTCCAACCCCATCAAAAGATGTCAAGCTTCACAGGTCACTTTCCTATAGACTGCCGGAAATTAAAAAAAAACTGCACTGGGACAGTCGATGTGGAAAAATAATGGCTTTGTTGCCCCAATGATCACTGAGGATTAAAAGTAGAAATGTTTTACACAGATGTACATAAAGGTCAGTGGGGCTTTCTTCCTGCATCTCTTCCAAAGCAAATGTATTTCTCTTTCATTATCATAGGCATTTCTGGAAGTGGATGTATATACAGTACCAAGACAGGTTTACTGGATACTTTCTATCCTTATTACAATAACCTATAGGTGACCCCTAGTTTTCATACTGTGCGTCTTCGTTCCATATGAAATGGAGAGCATTTCTGTAGAAACCCTTGGGTTATTTTTATAAGCGTAATCACGTTTTTAAGTAACTTGAATCAAAATCTCCATGCTGCAAGCAATTATTTTATTTCATGCAAGCTTTCCTGCTCTATTGCCGCCTTAATTAATTTCACTCTGTTCTGCTGCTAAATTGTGGATCACAGCCAACTGCTTGGTTTTACACTGGAGTGATTTCAACTAAAAACAGTCTCTGTTTTTACATACTGTATATCCAGGTTTCACACAGAAGGAATAAACAGAAGTAATTACTATTTTTGAAAATAGTGGGCATACTTCCTTCAATTAAAATTCAGCATTATTTATAATTACTGTATGTGGTTCTCTAAACGCTCACTGGTACAGCAATAAAACGTATCTAGCTTGCAGCCTAGTGTCAGCTTGATTTAAATTTTTTACAGCACATCTGTTCTGCCCAGCTTAGCTGAATTATCAACAGCTTTAAAGTGCACGACTCCATATTGGTTGCAACTAGGAATGCAAATCTTGCCGATTTGAAAGCATTTCTTTTCCGGTTTAACAGATAAACAGTATGTACGCAATTGGATCTGAAACGAATTTCAAGCTATAGATTCTATAACAAATCCCAATTAAACAATTCTTTTTTGTTGTTTTTGTTGACTAAAATACTTTTCCAGTATAACGCTGTTCTTTTACTTCTTTTATTTGGTTATTTTTCCCCTTTAAATTGAATCACCAGTTTTTTTTTTTTAACCGATTCTCTCCTGAAGTTTCGGTTGTGTGTTTTTGTACGTCTGGGCTCACAGCTATAAACCCTGCGACCGCACACAGGGGAGAAAGAGGACATGTCCTCCAGCCGCTCGGTTTGTCACATGTCACAGGCCATGGGAGTTCGGTACCGACTGGAGAAGGGCCAGCCTCATCGCGGGCTGCACTGGGAGCCTCCAGAAGTCGCTGTGGCCCTGAGATCCGAGAGAGATCGGCTAGACTATTCCGAAGCTGCTCCTCGCATGCAGCGTGGCCCGGGTCCGAACCCGAGATCACAGAGCTCTGGATATGGCACTGCAAGCTGACTCAGCTGAGCAGAATGACAAGGCCTCTCGTCCTCTTCTCACAGCAGGTCATTTTAATTACAAAATCAGTGTGTCGCTGTAATCGCTGCAAATGCAGGAAAAGCATTAATAATAATAATAATAATAATAATAATAATAATAATAATTGCTTACACTTATATAGCGCTTTTCTGGACACTCCACTCAAAGCGCTTTACAGGTAATGGGGACTCCCCTCCACCACCACCAGTGTGCAGCATCCAAATTAGGAGAAATTTCAGCAACAATATAATTTCATGATAACATGAATGGAATATCATATCAAAAAAGGTATGTTTCCCTAAAAAAATTTAGTCTTACAAGGGATTCTTCATATCACAAGTCTCTCACAATGATGAGACTATAGACTCGCATACTAAATACAATGTTTTTTATAGGTACACTTGTTCTTGTCAGATATGTAAAAACATTCCAGGCCAGAGATTATGAGTTATAGCATCCCAATTATCCCACCATCTTAATCTGTGCTGTTAGATTGAGAGATAGTTTCTCTTTTTCTTTTTAGGCTCAGAAAAAAAAGGAAGAGATGGCACATAAACCAATCATTACACTCTTTAATCGAGACCCTTAAGTTCCATCTGGTGCATGGAAGACAGTTTTGAGTTTGACCCAATCCAAATACAGACAGCAACGCAAGCCACTCTCATGACACTTGGGAGGTAACTGTGGGATTATTGAGTCGCATCTTAATAAGGTCAACCCCCCACCTCCAGCAAAAAGAGCTGCAAATCAAACGCCAAGAAAACCTCCTTTATGGGACAGGATGAGATCCGCCATCACCTAGAGCTGGAAACAGTTGTGCTTTACCCCCAAACTACACAGCCTCCTGCACATGAAGATAAACCACTGCATAGCAAAGCCACACTTTCTCCCATTAATCTTTCTAAAGGAGAACTAAAAAAAATAAATAAAAAAAAGTTTGACTCACAGGACTCGAAGTGCTAAACAACCCCCTTACCAGACTTGTGGTAAGTTTGGGGATGTATTAATGGAACCCTTGCAATAGAAACCCTTCATTTAATCATAATATTAGCATCTCTTTCAAAGGAAAAAATACAAAGGTGGATAGGACATGTTTTAGTGATATTTCCTTGTTAGTAATGATAAGGTTGTGGGTGTAAATCCTAACTATCTTGCAGTAAGAAAATAAAATATGATGACCGTGCATCCACTTCTAAGAAGGGTTCAGGTTGCATAGCATGGAGTACAGATAACAATCAATAGAAAATAATAAGAAGTTTCACAAGCCAATGTGGGGAAAAAAAGGAAATAATTCAAACAAAACGATTCAAAGAGGGATGGTTCCAAAGGACCAAACAGAAATCAGTTTCCTGCTGT
This sequence comes from Lepisosteus oculatus, assembly GCF_040954835.1. Lineage (NCBI taxonomy): Eukaryota > Metazoa > Chordata > Actinopteri > Semionotiformes > Lepisosteidae > Lepisosteus > Lepisosteus oculatus. Next base: position 76,002,515 of record NC_090696.1, read on the forward strand.
TGTTTCTGTTAATTCCATGTCAAATCTTACCACACCAGTCCCCCGTCTATCATCAGTTTGACCTCTAGGTCAGACAAAGGCACAGGCTCCCTTGGGGGTCTTGCCTTTCTTGTTTCAGGATTCATATAAACCCTAAGCCGAGGTTACCAGCTCGAGCACAGCCGAGAATGTCGAACACGAAGACATTTGCTACAAAACTCCTATTGAATTTCCTTCGCAGAGTATAGATCACCCTTCGGAGGTCAGTTCCCAGTTTCCCCGTGTGTGCTCTGCCCTGGGGGCTCCGTGGGCAGATTTGTACACTGTGAGCGTCCCGAGGTGGGTATGCTCTAAACACAGGCGTCTCCTCGTCTGCCTGTCTTATTCTGATCTTATTTGCAATGGGGATATTCTCTTTTCTGGTTGGCTGGTCAGACTGCAGCCAAAAAGCGGCTGGCAACATTATTCAACCTGCACCGGATACTAAACTATTAGTACACAGGTCAAGAAGGATTTGAGGGAAACGTTAGAGCCAAGTAGAACACTGTTTAAACTCGATAGGAGTCAGTGGGTGAGAAGAAAATACAATGAGACAAAAAGTCAGAGTGAGGTTTCTGCAGTAGATTATGGATTTTTGGAGTTATTTTATCATGTGAAATATGACATATTAAATTTAATTCTTCCCTGTACAGTACATATGTCAGTTTTCAGCACAGCAAAGACCACAACACACAGCCTGGCTTAACCTAAATTGTTCAGATTTTATGGAAGAATTAGGTTGTAAATTGTCCTCCCAAGTTAATCGACCTTATCCATTTTATTTTAGCTTCACGGTAGAATGAATAAAAGAAAATATATCTTTTTGGACACCCTTATTAGTAGGGCAATCTCATTAATGCATCTGATTAAATCAATGTTAGGCACAATGGTAAATGCCATGATGTTATACTGAGCAATGCTATCTCATTTATTGCCAGTGGAGCCTACCATGGATAGATGGGATAGACCTCTGGCATCTGCAAAAGGTTTCACAGTAAGGTCAAAGTTTTCATCTCTATGCACGCCTGTGTGCCCACAGTTGACCCTGCTTTGTTCCCATCATGCACTGCAATACGCTAACCTGGCAAACATTGTCCGACTCTTCTCCAGGTTTCCTTCATTTTGTCTCATAAGAGAAATGCCACTTGCCTGTGAAAAGAAGTGACCCTACTCAACATGCTCTGTGGCCACATTTCAGCCTCTCCTGTACGCAACACACAGCTCTTGTGACTGGGCTCCTTGACCTCTCTTCTACATCATTTCTCTTCCCATCTGTCTGGAGACAGAGACACCTGTGGCATTTCCGAGTTTATCAGCTGAGCAGCCATGAATGCCGAGGGAACGGCATTCAGCCAGCACCAGGCTCGATCAGTGACCTTGCATGACCTCTGCCACATTGGTTTGGCACAGCTGTCACCTCCAGGAAGCCAGAAAGCTGCACCCCGACTCCAGCACACCAATGCCGCTGTTCATCCCTTCGGGCCCAAGGTGTCATCAGAGTGATCGCATCGACGCATGTTTTAATTCCTACTGACAATCCACCTGCCTGATGATTTGCAGTGGGTTGTGGAATGCACGTGTAAGCTGCATGCTCACAACACATACTCTCTGTAGATTCGCTGAGTGTGTAGGAAGTCTGCTACATCAGTAAGAAATATACGCTATTGCATCAGTTTCTATTATCATTTGTAACATTTAGATCTTTATACCCCTATGCTTTGAATCTCCCTTAAAATGCTGCTTGCTTAACCATATTCCAGAAACTCATAGATCTGTGTTTTGTCTGTAATCCGTCCGCTCAGAATTAAATAGAATATGTTTCTGAAACAGGCGGTACAGTGGCTAGCAATGCTACCTCGCAGAGCTGGGCGTAACGGATGTCAGAAGGGGCGAACCGTGGAGAGGCAGGAGAGCGGAAAAAGACCCTATGCGTAGCGGCGAGACAGGGGTTAGCCCGGGCTCAGCAGTTCAGGAGTCGTAAGAAACCTATGCCCTCAGGCAGCGGACGTGGGGCGACCTGGTGCTAGGCGGGCCTCGGGACATCCGAACGTCAAAGCTGAGCGAGGAGCAGAGCAGAAGCAGGAAGTAAATAGGCTCCACAACAAGACACACCAGAAAGTCATGAATAATCACAGGGAACTAGGAACAGGAGAGTAGAGCACCCTCTAGGTGTACTGGGTGTGATACTGGGGTCCTGAGTTCTATTCCTGGGGTGCTGTCTGTGTGGAGTTTGTATGTTCTCTGAATGTTTGCGTGGGTTTTTTCTAGGTGCTCTCGTTTCCTACCACAGCGCAAGGACATACTGGGGGGTTAATTGACTCCTGGGAAAACTGGCCCTGGTGTGAATATGACTTGAATATGATGGTTGCGTGTTTGTCCTGAAATGGACTGGTGTCTTGTCCAGGATGTATCCTGCTTTGCATCCGTTGCTTGCAAGGATAGGCTCTGGCTCTCCTGCTGGTTAAAGCAGTTTAAAAAATGGATGGATGGATCTCTCTGCTCTAATACTTTGAATACTTTATTTCAGAAGTATTAAATGTATTTACATTCAGCTACTAATCTGCATCAATAACTACAGATCTTCTAGGGCATAAGGAATTATCCCTTTTAATATCTTACTTCCCACTGGATAACCTCCAGTTGTTTTTGGAAAGACACCAAATATTTTCCCTCTTAGGTTGTTAAGATCATGCCAGACACAGTATTAACAGTGTGTATTTATTACTCATGGGTGTAACTTCTTATCCTGTTAATGTCTGTCACACAAACCTTCCTTTCTAAACCTAGGAAATGCCGATTTCAATAGGGCAGATTTTGCAACACTATCGCAGGATTTCAGTTTACTAAAACAAGAAAAGACTGAAAGGTTTTAGCGAAGGCTAATTGAATATCAGTGAAGACATGACCAGAAAACTAAGACTGAGCACTGCTGTAATGCAGAGACAGGACAACAGGCAGTATACAGAATAGAAACTATTTTAATTGGCTAACGTGGAACTTCAAAAGTCAAAGCTTGAATAGAGTTCAGGGGATATTACTCTTTGTCTCCCATAACTGTTCTTATCAGGGCCACTAGAAACATACAGTAATGCACATCATGCATTTGGGCCTGGAGTAAGACTTTCTTTGACTAAAACACAATTTAGTTTCTTTCACTGTGACACCTACCTCCAGTGCATATCAATATACCCAATGCTCTCTCATAAAAATATTAAGGTCCTTCATTATAGCTAATTAGTCAATTAAAGAACAAATTGTCACTTACAGGAAACAGAGAACCATACCATCTTCAGTAGTACACTAGATAAATGTCACCTGCCAACTACTGTCTATTCTTTTCAACCTGTGCAACCTATTATTAATACCATTCATATAAGGTAGGTTGATCAGCCATTTTGCTTTCACCATATCTAGACTCTTCTCCCCTGCACAGAAAGGGGTGACCCACTAGATAACTGCTGTCATCCCTGCTCCTACGTGCTCTCTGACCGCCTCAATCCAGTGCAGTTTTCCTTGGAGGGAGCTGGCCTGATTGTCTGACCTCATGTCACATCAGGGAGACTGGAACTTCAGAGAGCCACAAGACCTACTGTACTCAACTGAGCGAATAAAAAAGAGACACAAAGAGACAGAGCTTACTGCCCAACTTTAAGAGCACCTATGTTGGCGCGCCGATGGTTACTGTAAGTGGGGGGTCACCGGCTTGTACTTTTGGTGTGAAAAGCAGAAATTGTACTCCCGTAATTTCTTGGTAACATGTAAAGATTCTATATTCTAGCTAATGGGGGTTAGCCAGTTTGACCCCCTGTCTCTTAAACACAGCGCGGTTTGACAAGCCTATAAATGACTGAATTCCCAAGCAGGACAGCTGGCCCACACCCAGCAGCTTCAATCCCAGGACGCGTCAGCAACCAGAACAGGGTTTCTGACCTGCCAGCAACACCCGAATGAGTTCACTTCGTCATCTTGCATCTGGGAACTAACACCTTTGAACTCTATAAAAGGATACATCTGTGCTCCCCGTAGTACAGCAAATAAGATTTTGCTACTGCTGGGCTCGGTTACAAATTATGGTCCACACCGGATGCCTTCGCACAATTAATAAAGGTCTTCAAGACTGTGAATCGGTCAGTGTCATTATCGCTGCTTTTCAAAGTATTTACTCCACTGATAACCGATAATATCCTGTTTGTCCTGCAAAGTGTTTTCATCACGTTCTGTGTGGGAAAAACTGCTTTTCCCAGTTTAGTTTTCTAAATACGCTCTTCATGTCTCTGCGCAGTGAGTTGAGAAGACCCCTGAGGCAAAATAGATGCTGTTTGCATACAAAGGCTATTGTATAATACAGGGACCAGAGATTCAATTGCTTAGGAAACTGGCTAAACTTGAACGAAAGCGCTAAAAATGTCCTTTGGAAAGGCATTTCATTTTTGGTCAGTCAAAGGAAAGTTTAGGTTAGATCAATTCCATTGTATTTATAGGGAATGTAACATTGTAATCTACTGTATATCTTCAAGTAGAAACCGATCAACCTCATTTTATTTGATGAGGCTGATTTTAGAGGAATATTACACATTTTAACTCCAAGGAGACAAATCTAAAACTGCCAAAGAACTTAAATTAGATGTACACAGGGCAATGGTGTGTAAAGTGTATGACAGTGATACAGTATGTAGCCTTGAGGTATCCTTGAGTGCCCCATGTTTCTGGTTTTCATTCCATTTTGTACCTTAATTAGTTAATTGTACAAATTAAGTGGATAAGAAGACATATCAGATGTGGTTTCCAGGTCTTAATCAGGTACTGAGTGATAGGTGCCTCTAAACCCTACAGGAAAAGGACTGTAATGATACAAGTCTAGACGTCTATAGCATAGCTGTATGTTCCTTTTCTGACAGAGTGCTCCAGAAGGCCTTTGGGTTGGATTTTGATGATGTAAACAGGAAAATAAGTATTTGATGTGTGTCATTATGGTAATAAGTTGTTGAAATGTATTTCGCCCCTTGGTTGCTGCAAGTCACTTCATATTAAGGTATCCACTCAATAACTAATTAGAACAAACAGCTCAATATCTGAGTGATAATCTCAAGATCCACTCCAGATTTAGTTTTCTGGGGCTTAATCCTGTTGAATTCATTCCTATTTGCAATGAGTGAAGATATCACACAGACTATTCTTACTAGTGTAAAGACAGGCCAGTCCATTAAAGTCATGAAGAGATGTTTGATGTTGCTACATGACCTCATGCCATCATGTGCTTTCTCTCATTAGTCTCAGGGTAGCAAACCCAGAGTACTGTAGATCAGGATCAGTCTGCAGAGCTGTCTTTCTTTTTAACACCCTTGCTGTCTTGCAATCCAGTCAAAGTGGTTATGCAATGTTCTTCCAAGCTAATTTTGCATGCAGTGAGCACATTCAAATTAATAACAAAATGGCTTCTATCCTTCTGGATGTAAAACCCTTACATGACCCCAGAAAAAAAACCAACAACTGCACAAGCTGGAAGTAATTACTGATGTGAACAGTGCCTGTGTTTTCCACACACCTCAACTATCACTCTTTGACTAGTACATTGTATTGCAAGAGCACTGATGTAGCTTTTGTCTGTTGTGCTCATAGAAATGGTTCACATGCAGAGTAATACATCTGTAAAAACGTAAATACCTACAGTATGTCTGAACTGATCATTGGCAGTACACAATTTGTGCAGCATGCCATCAGCGAAAATCCAGTAGAAATCAACCTTTTTACTTTTTGAAACGAATTTAACAGTTTGTTGAGTTTACAGTGTTTAGTATATTACAGAATCATTTTAGGACGAATTGCAAAGCTCTTTTATCTTTTTTTTCTCCACTAACATACTGGTATTCGACTTTAACACAAGTCCATGCTTGAATGGTCTGTTCTTCCCTTATTATTAATGCATTGGTGCACTGAACATGAGTTGGAAAATAGAAGCTGGTGCTATTGAAAGTGGTTTTACATGTTGTTTATCCTGAATATCAACTGCCAATAACTCCAGTTACTAGTAGATACGAGTATATATTTTCCTCCATTCAATTTTTCATTTTGTGGGCTACAGACCATTGTTATGCCCCTAAATAAGAGGCCATCAGCAGACCTAGCTCATCGACAGGCAGACCACTTTGGAATTATTCTAACGTAACAGCGGAATGCTTAGACTGAGTTATTTACACAGACAGGAGGTCATGATGTTTGAAATCTAAAAACTGAATTTGTTTAACAGCTGCAATAATAAACAAAAATGGACTAAAAAAAACAAAGCCTTTTTTGTCATATATCCATCTGCAACGTAAACATTGCATATGTCGGACTAACCTTATGCTGCACAAATCATTCTGCCCTGGACTAGTAAAAACTTAAATGGTCAAGAAAATTACCTACAGACTACTAACTAAATGCTTTTGAGGGGAATTAAATTGATTGAATAATGCTAATAAACTGAGAACATATTGCATATTTGCATGGTACCTAAATGTTCGTACTTACCCAGCAGAATTACCCTATTCTGTATCTTGCATGCAGTGGACACTGTCTTGAGTATTTCTGCATCTGGCAATATTCTTTCCTCCCTCTCCGTGAGCAGTTCTAATCATGTTGAATTCCAACATTGTTTCTGAAGCACGATCATCTTTCTTCTACCTCTAAACCTGTCTGTTCCCAATTCACTTTTATAAGCTCTGCCTCATTCCTACACAGTCTGCTATGCAGAATTAAAGCACAGATCAAACATTATTATGTTATAGTTACAATTTCTCAGTGATCCTATCACATATAGGTTTTAGAACATGTAGTTGCACATCAATTACAGGCTCACACGACACCTTATGATTTGTTTGAACCATTCTAGTCTGCTTTTCGCTCTATTTATAGTACTAAGACTGCTCTTATCAGGGTTGTAAATGATCAACTTTTTACATCTGGCTTGGAAGCTGTAAGTATCCGTATGCTTCTGGGTCTTAGTGCAGCTTTTGATACAGTAATTCATTCAGTGCTGCTCGATTGCTTGCAAACCTTCTTGTCCATTACCGTCTTTAACTGGTTCTTTCTTGTCTGACTGGCAGGCAGCATTTGTTTCCCTTTGTTCTCATAAATCCCCTATGGCCCCAGTCAATCACGGTGTTCCGCAGGGATCAATCTTGGGCCCATGGCTTTTTGTTATTTACATGCTTCCTCTCGGTCAGATGAAATGCAGACAAGGTTTTCAGTCTCATCAGTATGCAGACGACACTCAGATTTATACTAATGCTTTTCCCACTCCGATCTCCCACCTCCATCACTCATCTCTTGTCTCCGCGAGTTCAAGCTCTGGTTGAAACCAAAATTCCCTGAAGCTAAATAGTGACAAAACAGAACGTTTACTGGTGGGCAGCAAATCTCAGCTGGATAAACTCAAAGGTTTCACAGTGATGGTGGATGACTTCCCCCATTCACACATCAGCTGTAGCCAGGAATCTGAGAGTCACAGTTGGTCCTCTCCTGTTTTTGGAGTGCCAACTTAAAAATATGATTAAGATATCTTTATTTCACCTAAGAAATATTACCCGTATTAGGCAATTTCGATCAATGTTCGACACCGAGTGTTTGATTCACACATTCATAACACCAAAGGGTTGATTTCAGCCACTCTTTTCTCTATGTGCTCTCTAACACTCTTCTCAGGAAGCTTCAATACTGTATGTCCAAAGATCGGCAACTACTGTAGATTACGAACACACACCAGACACTGGCAGCATATCACTCCTACACTTTAGTCTCTACATAGGTTGCTTATAAAGTCATGTATTCGATGATATAATGTTATTGTTGACTTTTAAGACTCTAAACAATCTGGCCCCATTGTACATCTCCGTGTACATCATGTTTACTTTGCCTCCTGTGGGCCCCACTCAGTTGAGGCCAGTCCTCTGTTCACTGCGCCTGGGACTAAATCTCAGACTTTTCGTGACACAGTCTGCTTCTCCTGTTGCTGCTCCACTGTCATGTTATGACCTTCCTCCAACTCTGCGACACACATTCTTTGACCCTGTTCAAGTCTAAACTCAAAACTCACCTACTTATTAGGGCTTACGGTATGTCTGGTTGCCCTGTATGCTCCTTTTAAATATTTAATTTTACGTTTTTTTTTCCTTTTTCTTTAGTATTATATAGACCATACTTGGTTTTTGAAAGGTGCTTTATAAATAATATAATATCACACCTTCAGTACATACTGTACCTCTCCAATCTCATTACTCAGTAAAATACTTGAAACCATAACTGTATTACGTTTCGGCATACACCTACAGCGTTGTTAAACCCCTTAAAGTCTATTTTCCAGTTTTACCCAATGACAACATTTTACAGCAGCCATCAAAGTTTAAGCTTAAAATTGTTTCCCAGAAAACCAGAAAAGCAAGGAAACTAGAAAATCAGCAGTTAAATAAAATTATTAAATTTTTAATAGCTCTTTGGGGTTAGTACAGGCGTCAGTAACCATTGCCTCATTTAATGATATACAGATCCTCTGAAGTTTTCATTTGTGGACACAGCTGCTGGCTTGTGAATAGATTATGTAGAATATATAAGTGGCTCTTGTGCTACTGCTGAAGAAGATCTTTTAAGAACTTCAGAGGGAATATGGGAAATATTCTACTATATGTTGTCCAAAAAGTGAACCCCCTTAATCCCGAGTTTTTTCATTGCTCACACAGTTTAATTAACCACAGATCTGTTGGAGTGCTTGACTGTTTTATTGCTGCTGCGCTGAGCGATGTCAAAATTATCAAGTTCTAAATGTCAGATTGATATGAACGGGACAGAGAGCTGACATCACATGACAGGACCCCCCCCCCGCCGCCACACAAACCGAGACAATTCAGATCGTGTCCACAGCTCTGGACTTCTGAAAGAGTGCGCCCTGCATTTCATATTGATGGATAAAATCTATATCAGACCTCTCATAAATATCATTGCTGATTTCGGTAAAAGCCTCAGATGAAAGTAAATCCTGTCAAATTCCTTTTCCCTTCAGCTGACATTTCTAGACATACTGTACAGATAACTTCTCCACCAGATCAATGGAAACTACTGCGTGTACGAGCTGACTACTGATAACAACAGTAATAACGGTCACAATCGTGTCGGGTATTAAGGAAACGGGTAGCCATTTACTTATTAGTAGCACCAATGAATAATTTGCAATTTAAAATCAGTCTTTTACGGTTTTGCTTGCTCAATCACTCCATCTTCTGTTTATTCATTTCGTCCCGTGTTACTTTTGGGGGGGCTTAATATAAGAAATTCTTCATAATAGGAGAAAAAACATATCATGATCCTGAACAGCACTATGTGCTTTAGCGCAGGTTTAAGGCAAAATGACAGGTATTATGAATAGGTGATGTCCAGGGGAAGGACAAAAAAGACGTTATTTAATGACAGAACTGCTTAGTTCGTGTATTTCGGTTTCCAGCACACTCTGCTCGTCAGCAATGTCTCGCCATTTCTCGATGTCAGCGAAGTGATGTTGTCGCATCTGGCCGCTGGGCTCTAGTTTGGGTTCAGCTACAGTACGACGTGCACAGAAAATGAGGTTTTGTATTATCAGGTATCATTACAAGCGTAGGGGGGGAACATGCGCCCGTCTTCGTCTTCACGCTTTGCCCGGTAGGTTTGTTGTGTTTCTGAGCCATATTATGAGATGAAACCTGCGCTTTTCTAACGAAGACACCCGTCTTAAAGGATTGCATCTTATCGCTCGCTGTCCACCGCACACTTGGCCATTGAATTAGCGAACCCTGACATGTTGCCCATTGCTTCGCTCACAGATGTGCCTCCTGCTCCCTCGCTGGAAATACGCGCCTTTGACATTTGCTCGCCGATCACCGCTTACCAAACCCGTCAGCATCCCGCTCCGCTACTTGAGAAAACAAAAAATCGGCGACAGCCTTAACTACCCTAAAACATGCTCGGCAAGCACCCCTCGTTATCTGCACAGCCACATCGAGTCTGACACACCACGTCTTCCGACAACGGAGAGAATCTCAGGTATACGGAATGTACAGTACAGTGAAAGTGAATAATGCATTAAGAAAACTTTAATTTTACGCGTCGGAAATCTTGTACCCATTTGTTAGTTAGCTCTATGCTTGGTAAAACAAGCGCCTGATGTTTTTACTCGGCATGTTTATTCTTTTTCTGGAAAACAAAAAAAGAGCTGCGGTTTCTTAATTCGTTTACTTCTTTCTTCCCCCCATATCCGTCGTCATTAGCATCAGTTCGCAGTTTTGGAATTAAAAATCTAAATTATTAGCAAAAGGAAGGAAAAAAAAACACTTTACAAAAATGCCAAGGGTCTTCCCCACAGGGATCTCCGGAAATAACGATGTCGAGTACAGTAATTCGCAGAACATTTAAATCACGAAATAACATCATACGAGATGACCATTACTTTTGAACTTGGATAGCCAGTAAACCGGAATGTCAAAGTCTTCAAACGAACTCAAATGCGCCTTCAAAATCGCATCATCACCATCAGCATCATCATAATAATAAACAGTGCTAACAAAGTCACAATTAAACTGCAGTATCAACATTACAATTCAATGGCGAATTCAGGCCTGCCACATGAAGGTACACCTTGCTAAACGTGTTACCCCCTTACCTGCATTCCTTAGTTTCTTGTTCTTGTACACGGAGAATATAACCAAAAGGTTTCCCAAAATATCAACCACGATTGTAAAGATCAGAAAGCTGCCCAAAGTCGTAGCGACCCAGGGGGGGCGATTCAAAGTTAGCTCCCGGGGGACCAGTGAAGTGGTGTTCAGATAGCTCCCATTTATTCTCATTTTACCTTGTCTACTTTACTTTCTCAATCAGCAAAAGAAATCATGTGTCCCGCGTGTCTTCTAAGATGTGAAATCAAAGCTGAGGCGTTGTTCTGCAATGACCTGTTCCTGTCGCCATGGTGTAACTTAAATCCTCGGCTTGCCAGCTAACTTTTTTTTTGGGGGGGGGGTTTCAAGTGCACATGTTGTCGGAGACTACACTGTTACAGCTTTGTGTCTGCCCATCACACTGTTGGTATGTGACATCCAGCGCTATCCTCTCGGCTTTCTTCGATTTGTGATAGAAGTGGAGCTGCCTAGCACCGGGGAAGCGCTGCCCCCTTGTGGACACAGTCGGCAGATGCCGGAGCGGAACCCTATCCGCGTCTATGAATTCCTCCAGCTACTGTAGTTCACTCTTCTCCACGCCCAAACCACAGATCAGTAGTGATTCGGGTGCTCGTCCAGTATTACTTCACAGTCGCGCATGCTTTATGCATTCGGGTATTGGTTAATTCATTCGTCTGTGGCAGGAAAAGAGGAAAGACATGGAGAAAAAATACCAGCTGTAATCTACTGTATAAAGAAAAACAATCGATTTCTTTTAGGCTATTGGAAAGCGAATAACTGAACAAAACGAACTGCAAACACCTCGTGTTTATTGTTATTAGCAGTAAATATAAAGACAAAGAGATGTGTCAAAATTGCCCCGGGTTGTAAATCATAATTAAATAGCTATGCATTGAATTTAACACGTAAAAAAATGTGAAGCCTGAAGTGCACGACTTCCATGAATGGGTGGTGGGAAATTTTAATTCTTTCTAAGGAGACATAATCTCAGCGTCACAGTCAGCGATTGCCACTAAGAACAATAATGAGGAAAAAGGTATCGGCAGTGAACCTGAAAGACTTGCGCAACCTGGGCTGGTTCCGTGCGAAACACATCTGCCCCACAGTTCCTCTTCCAAACCTGAAACCTAACATTACAATACGGTACACGGACTGCCCTGAACGCGGACTGCACGACTGGCTTCCAGTAAAGAGCGAGTGTACAGGATGTCCGATTTCCAGATAGAGAGCAAAGGGAAGAGAAAACAGTTTACAAGGCGACGTCGCGCTTCAGATGAGCTCCAGCAGGTCCGCCGAGTCCCAGTGTCCCTCCTGGGTGATGAAAACCGAGCTGACTCTTTGAAGACCCGAGGACAATCGCAGCGGGCCAGTCTGACAGGCAACTAGAAACTAGAGGTACCGCAAAGGGCCGTCGGTAGCAATAGCCTTCACGCAAACCAAATCGTGCCTCTTCTCTCAGTGGAACTAGTAAAGGTTTATGCCACGCCGAAAAGACAAGAAAAGAAACACGACGTTCCGGCTGTGGAGCCTTCTCCGACTCCTTCTCTTTCCAGCGGGGGATAAACCTTTACTTGTTCCTGTGCAGCCTACGCATGCAGACGCAGCTCTCTGCTTGAAGCTCTCCTCTCCATGTTCACCAAGAGCAAGAGCTAAGCGTACTGAAAGGTTTGTCGGGTGTTTTACTCACAGGAAAATGTGCCTTAACGCGCCTGGCAGAGGGCTGAGCTCCTGGCCTCCGGACGAGGGGACCGAGACGCGTAGTCGAGGAGGAGCAGGGATCCAGGAAACAGGTGAAGGTGATAACTGGATGACGTTTAGTAACTTTTTTTAAATGTGAAGAAATGACGTCAGGGGCGATTGCGAACGACTGACGGCTGGGTCTGATTGAACGTGGCCATTTTCTCTCCTCCCGAACTTTCCCTTATAAACTCCATTTTCGCGGTGGCGGGCATAAAATGTCAGGACGAGCACAAAGGGCACAAGGTTAATCAGTTAGTTAGTGAACTGGAAACTACAGGAGGTGAGGGAGTAAGTCATCCATCACGTATAGACGAAAACGTCAGCCCCTAACTAATTAACTTACGTTAACAGACAGGGAGGATCTCCAGTGCCCAGGCTTGTGCTTGGATACTGGCCCACTGCCTCGGCTCGTGGGAAGCGAGTTCAGGCTGCCCCGGCCTCTCCTACTCACTGGGTCAGAGATTCTGTGTACTGCCTCTTCTCAGACTGGAGGAAGTGAGACCTCTGTTCTTAGTGGCTCGAGTGATAAATAACAGGTCTTCCTCTTAGAATCTCTTACTCTTCCCTGGCAGCCTGATGCCTCCAAACCATTCCTTATAGAAAGTATCACTGCACCTCTTCCTTGACAGATTCCAGGGGACCCAAGGCACTGCCCCTCTTTCCTGTCTCTTCTCTGTCCTCTCTGTGTTTCTGTGCCCTGTACACACTTTCCCAAGCAAGTGTGAGGATGCAGGTGGGTGTCCACGAAGGACAGTGTATGTAGGCTCCCGAATGTCAGCTGTGTATTTGTTATTGTGTGAAAACAATAAAAGGTTGGAAAGAATCAGTGGGGTTAATCTATACATTTTATAGTGTAATTAACGTTTAACTGTGTTATGTTTGTTCAGCAAATAACATACATTTGTAAAAACAGCTGCATCATTGTACCTTATGACACTTTTTTATTTTCCCTTTCAGACACCAAGGATAAGACAGCTAAAGAGACACTAACTGAGTAAAAACAACAGTAATAGAAACACTTCTTCTTTCCCTGAGCCTCTTGTCATTAAATAAAGCTTCTACACTCCTGCCTGCTCTGGAGGCATTGCTGACTCATTTGGCAACAGTGTACAAATATGTTTATTGGCTTATGTTTGATGTTTTTATGACACACACGATCTTCACCAGAGGAGGCAATACCATTTTTAATCAATTGGGATTTTGGTTTCTCCTTTTCTGCAAGGGAGAGATTGTCCACATGAAGAATTTTAATAACAGCAGGTATTTCCTTCACGCGGTGTTCAGCACAGTCCCTTGGCATATAAACCATGAAGCAAACCCCATTTCCTTTTGGGAGAACAGCTGTATCGATAATGTTCTTTCCGGGCTTGTTTGAAGGATGGGTTAGCTGTTCCATATACCTACCCTACAAGCCTAACATACAGTAAACCACAGTTTCATTACCCCACAGGTTTCACCTTTTTATTCATGGTCTTTCTGCACGTTCTCTCTGCAAAGCTCCTGCAATCACCAAGCTCTCTGATCCCGGTGTGCCCCTCTCCTCTGTGATCGTTACTGCATGCCTGGCTTCAGTGTCTGGCTGCTGATTGGATAGTGGCTCTGCTTCACCTGCTCGACAGCCCACCTGGGGCACAGACTGTTATGTTATCAGGCTGACAGTGTAATGTCTTGGTTAGGCTATCATCTGATGGGAGATTTATGCTGTTAACATTACTCATATTAATATAAGATTTCAGCAGCCCCAAGAGTCAAATCCTATTATGTGTTTGTAAAAAAAAAACAACCCACAGTAATATAAACACTTCTTCTTTCCCTAGGCTACCAAGTTATTTTTCTTTAAATGAAACTGCAGCTCTCCTGCCTGCTTCTGGAGACGGGTACAAGTTAATAGGGCCACACTGAATATTCTTCACAGGATTGCTGCCTTCACAAAAATGAAGGAAAGATTAAAAAAATGTTAACCGTGTACTTTATTTGTTGCAATGCATTCATTTAAATTACCTAAAAGTGCAGAAAAACAACAATGTGCAAAGGAAGTAGACAACTTCAGAACTCTGCAGTCAGGCTCAAGTTTACTGATGTGGGAAACCAGACAAAAGTTCACAGAAGTACTGTACTGTATGTATCTCATATTACATTAACAAACATCTTACTTGGAACTTAAGAATTTTTGTAATGCGCTATAGCTTATGTAAGCATGTTCTGTGAAATGACACTTGGCACTTTTTCTTGTATAAAAATAAATTTTATTTTATGCAATAAAATGTATCATGTTGTATCAGGTGTTTTCTGACTTATAGATATTTAAAGTAATATTTAAATTAAAGTAATTTCCAAAGCTATTGTGATTTGATTATAAGGAGACTTATATAAGGAAACAGTGCATTATCATGTCATTTCAAATCCGTACAGAAAGCTTATTTAAATTTTCAATAAAAAAATGATCTTGCTATAGCTATTTTGTAACCTTCTTTTTTATGCTATCATTTGGCTTATGATCTAAGTCATCTAGCAGAGCCCAGCAGGGAGATCCGACCTCAGTTAACAGGTTTTGAGTTCTCCTGGAAGTTCAGTGCTTAGCCTCTGAAAGTTCATGTCTCTGTAGGTTTCAAACATACAGTGTAGCTGTTCTCTCTTTGTTTCCTATTCAAGGGTCATTAAAAGCCATTTTACCACACAGTCTGATCTCGTCTCAGTAGCCAAGCAGAGCTGGGCCTGGTCAGTACTGGTATAGATGGGAGGCCTCCTTCCTGTATCTTACTCTGTTCCATTTGCTTATAAGCTCATAAGCTCTGTCTGCTCTTAAGGAACTGTGAGTCAAGGCCTGCTGTATACTACTGTACAGTATGTGTCCAGGGTACCTCAGAGGTTACAGTATTGCGCCAACGTCACTCTAAGCAGTTATGGTGCACTTAAAGATTTTATCCTCTAGGTCTACTATCTTTTTTCTATGCATTTCAGTTATTATTAGTGGTGTTCTATTCAGAAGCACAGGCTGCACGTTCCACATCATTCTAATGACATAACATTATAATAAAATCGCATTAAATGAGCTCTTCACTAATTGCCGTTGGTGATCAACATACTGTACTTGTGTACTTAGGTCGTACCGTCTCCAGCTTTTAATGAATTCACATGCATTATCAGAGGGAGATTCCGTGTCGTGATCTTTAGGAGGATACATCGTTGAGATAACAACTTATACCATTCGTTGAATTTCAAATGTAAGGTTAATGTATAATAAGAAAGTCAAGCGGTGAGGTAATGGGATAATATGCTGTACAGTTAACAGGGATAAAGAAGAGAGAAGAAAGCAGCTGTTTAACTGCCGCAATGATAAACCAAGATACAGAGCTGTAGGCTTGACTTAACCAATGAGACTACAACAGATGTTCAACTGCCAATATTTTTAGCAACACCTCCAAGAACGTAGTATCTGAAGTCACTTCATGATAGAACGAGACCTTATTTTCAGACCAGTTTCCTGCCTCGTTACATAAATTAGACAGGGCTTGAGAAATATCCACAATGGCAATTTTCCTGGATCCATTAAAAATAAATAAATAGGATAACTACGGCTCTTCAGCAGGAAACACTTAGGATGCAATTAAAATATTGCTTTTTTAATAGCTGACATTAGACACCAAGATCTTCACCCCAGTTCTCCTTGCAGCCATGTGTTTTAGTTTTACTAAGTGCTTATTTTACTGTTATCTGGTCCAGCAAGTGTGAAGATTTGCTTTTTTCGATTACTTTTTTTCCTCATCATGATCATTATCATTTCACCGGGTCTATCGCCATAACTACGATGACAGAACAATGCTCACGCAATTCCAAGCGACTGGCCTCCAGAAGTACGAACCGCCAGTTTTTCACATCATACATCCATCCTTCTCCACCAGCCTTGTCTTCCTACTTCTCCTCCTCACAAGCACACAAACAGCATAATGAATGTAAGCAAACGTTGCGATCATATACAGTACGTTCAAACGTAAAAATGAGATATTCAGTCATGTCTCTTTTAATGAGGAAACTCATTAAAAACAGGGATACTCAAATGCTGGTCAGGGCATCCGCTCAAAGTTCAAGTGCTTCCTAAAGTAAAAATGCGTTTGCAGGTTTTCGAAGCATTTTTTTTTAAAACACCAGCACTTGGGCACTTGGCTTATCCTGATTAATGGCTGTCTAGTGTATGAAACTTTAAAACTTTGGCAAGACAACAGAAGAGGTTTTCGTAGTAGAGTCACTGTGCTTCAATAAAAGCTCATCTTATTCATTTTAATAATTAAGCCAATAAAGTCTTTGAGAGTCCAGTTAGACTGAAAACCCCCTAGACAGGTCCAGATCCTGACTGAGGCCTCCGATATGTGTATAAAGCGATAAATATAGCATAGATTTACATACATACCTTTACGTTAAACACGTAGAATCTAAAAAGAAATATTAATTTAATAAAGGCCTTGCACGCCTGTTAGTATTTGTTTTTTAACAAGCATATTTGAATTTCACCCTTCAAGTAACATTTTGTGCCTCTACACACAGTATAAAGTTCTAAATTTGATGTAAAAACGTAAAAATCACGTCACTATGGCGACGTCGTTCTCGGCATCTTTCAGGTCGAAGGCGCTGAAAACAAACCGCCTCCGAGCCTTTTCTTTTTTACAGAGGAAGCAGCGCTCTAGAGAAATAACCACGCAATAAAACTGCGAAACCTGGCCTGCCACTGTTGGTTACAGCCAGAAACGTATTACATACCCTTAAGGGACTGTCAAAACATGTCAGAGAATTAAACTATTGTCAGCGTCTAACAAGAAACATTGTCAAACCTTGCTCAGAAGCAGTCCTCCTGCTCTCCAAACCAGCAAAAATCTGTTTCATGCCAAAGGTACAGCAGTGTTTTCTTTCATTTTCCCCCCTGCATGGTTATTAATATCACGGCATCCTAGGTGTATTTATAGGACAGGGATGTCGAAAAGATTTAACGTGATTGCTAGTTAACTTGAAGGAGTCTCTTCCTTATTAGTAGACACCCTTTTTCATTTCTGGAAATAGTGTCGGTAAAGTCAGCATGACTAGATGCGAGGATCCAGTCTATAAATTTGTTGGAATCAGACACTCGCTCCCACCCACAGACGATTCAGAGCTTTTGTGTCTGAACAACGGAACCTAGGCAGAGCAACATCGGCGGTTAAAGATTCACTGCAGTAGCCCTGACACAGCAAAATAACAACAGCAACAAGTTAATGAACACTAACCTGAGGTTAATTGATGTACTGTAGCTGGCACCGCGGAATGCAGTTTGTGCTGTATGTTGAGCGATTGTACTGTACATCTGACCTCAGTGCCACGGTTAAAATGCGTAATTTATTGACAGGAGCACTGACGATAACCAAGCAGAATGCCCAAGTAAAAAAGATTAAACGTGTCATTTTGGGGAGGAGGTTGGGGTCGTCATGCTAGGACGATTTCTGGTATATCGATGTTTAAGTCTAAAGCTGGACTGAAATATTTTCTAAGCATTCCAAAACAATTTTCCACTAATTTGTATCATTCACTCGGGAACACCACAGTCGCTGCTGTCTCCCGTGCACGCTGCACAGACTGGTGAAATGCACCAGCTGTTGTACCTCCGAGGGGAATTACTGTACCTGTTCAAGTCAAACTTTGTAACCCTCGTCTTGTCTTGATAAAATGCTCCACGGTGTTGCACCGCGTGCGTGAGAAATGTCCTAGATGGGACTTTATTTGAAGCAGTATAAAACGTATACCCTTCACTTTGACACGGCAACATTTTTGGCAGCCTGTAAACTTGTAAGTGTTAATGTAACAGAAACCCTCCTCTGTTTCCACATCCCTGAAGATTTAAAACACTTCTACCGCGAATCGCGAGTGTAATGAGTCTGGGTCTGTGACGATGATACACTACCATCTTGTGGCGAACATTCAATGCAGCAAGAGCTCATGATGCTTCTCACTGTGGAATACAGTGCTGTGCATGACAGTTATCTGCAGTATAAGAGAGGCAACACGTACTGTATAACTTTGAAAATAATGGGACCGTGCCTTGTTTTCATTTCGTGTTTTTGTAATGCAGAATTTTCTAGTGGAGAATGAAGACTTTCATATGCCTAGCAACAAGGTGTACTTTCAAATTGTATTGATTATCACCCAGTCAATGTATTTTTATGCACTATTTGTTGTAAATGTTTTTTTTTCATTTTCCTAAACTGTATTACTATTTACAGTTAAGAAAGCTTTTTGCATACATTTAATTATTCCTTGAAGTTTATGTCGAGCTAAACCTTCAGTACCATCACTGTATATAATTTTGATGTGGTGTTCTCTATGAAAAAAACAACTAGTAGTCTTACACACTACTGATAACCAGTGCAATTGTTTCTATACTGTGCGTCTCCAAACTTAATTAATTCTGGAAAAAAAAATCCCAAAGGAATCATCTCCGTTTTCAGCTGTTGACCTTAAGAGATTCTGATCATTATTAATTTGGAGGCCTAAGAGGTGTGCAAAGTATAATGAACACTTCAAAACACAAAATGAAGGGGACAGCTGAGGTATCAGACACAAGGTGGGAAGTCACATTATATACCTTATCAGATGCTACTGCAGAATGAGGAAAGAGCAGGGAAACCAGAGTTGGCTGATCAAATGAAAAGATTGTGCTGTGAGGCTCGACCTTACATTCATGGTGTCATCTGCAGGGCTCTTACGTAAAGGACCTGTGTACATTTTTCTGCAAGCTCTAGGTGCTACTCAGGGGTTACCCTAGGGGAACACCCCTGGAACTTTGGCACCGACTCCCAGAAGGCTCCACTCCGGCCTCACAAGGACTAAACCAGTGAAGCACTCATTCAGAGTGCACACTGACACTGAGCCCGGGTCTCCAAGATGCATTTCAATGTTTGTATTGCCTGGGTTGTACTGGATTACCTGCAATGAGTCACTTCCTGGATGTGGAGCGCTACAGGGTGTTTTTTGGGGGGAAACGACTTATACAAATGGAAAAGAATCATAATTGTTATTACTTTAATTATTCCATTCTGTGTCTCAGAACGTCTCTCTTTTGGACAATACAGTCCCTGATTCATACCAGAAACAGACACGACAAATTTTGGATAAGTATTTCCAAGAGGACGGAAACTTGTAGGAAGAAACACAATACTGCACACAAGAAAATGTATCTCACTATATAAGCTCTCACAGCTTCAATTCGGAAGGTTAATGATAAATTGCCGAATGTACATTTGTCACATTTATAGCCTTTGTTTGCTATAAATGTTGCAGATCATTGCCATTTATTACACACTTGTGCTGTGAGATAACGGTTTTGGCTTTCAACAAAGGGATTTGAAGATCTTATACTTTTTACTTGGGCAGACTGTGGCAACATATTAAAGTGTCTCTATACAGGATAGAAGAATGTAATTAGTGGTTTAACTTCCACTTATCCATTATTAGTATGCTGAATGCTTTATAGTTTTAAACACACCTTACCTGGTTATCATCTAATAGAAAAGAGCATACGTCTTCACTGCATCTGTTTTAGAAGCTAAGAAAATAATTGAACTACCCCTCCACGTGGTCTTCAGTGTACTAAAACAAACCATCTGTGGAATCCCGATGATGTTTTCTAGACCGTCGTTACTTTTGACACTTTCTAAAAGTTTGCTAGCTTTGGGCTTTAAGCCAAACACAATTTAAGTTGGTCTTGGCATTCAGTCAAGAATTTTCATTAGCTGAAGTTAACCTTTTGAAGATAGGCAGAGTGGAGCAAGGGTTACACTTCAAAGGAAATCTTTCTGTTTACTGCAGTCACCAGTGACTGCAATGTCCCCTGCAATGAAGGTCACCGTGACATTTCATCTCACAGGGTCCGTGCTGTTCATGAAAAAAGAAAAACTCTCCCGTCACCTCGTCTTGAAATCTCCCTCCCGGTTCCCGTCCTCTTGGAAGTACCTCTTTGAAATTTCTCGTGCCTGTTTTTGGTATGAATCTAGTTTTGGTTTTCAAAAATCTAAAAGTCTCTCTCAAACACATTCATATTTTTTTTCTGGCACATTTCGAGATAGAATTAATTTTATAATGGCTCTGATAAATTGGCATTATGCAAACAAGATATCAAAGAACAAATAACGTTCCTTTTCAAATCTCAGGCTTTGTTTCACAGGTTTTTTTATGCAATGAAAGGAAGCAGCCTTCTAAAAGTACTGCCCAACCTCCCTTTGGAAGAACGCTTATTACCTCATTATAGCACGAGGCTTTTTACCTCCCTGATTCACAAGAGAACTAGCAGACTAATACCAACAAGGCTTGGATATTTACAACACTGCACCACGCAGGGGCAAGTCATTCAGATCTGACCCTGGAAACACGCGACTGAACACTTTAATAATGGGGGTGTCTGACTTCCCATACAGCATTATGCAACTAGGTTTCTATACCAGCTGTGTGCCACATAAAAAGATAACTCTAATAATACAATACTTTTACATTTTAAGATTTAAACAAACAATACATATTTTGGTTTAGTGGTTTAGTGAAAGATACTCTCAGCTCAGGATCACAGCTGGAACTCTGAGCTTTCCTCATGTCCCATGACAGACAGACAAATAAGTGCCTGAAAAAGTGAAAGTGTCTTAGTTTTCACTGATATTAGTCATATCTGTCCACTGATCTGGTTGTTTTAAATAAAAAGGGTGAATTTCCATATAAACATAAATAATAATCACAAGTACAAGTTGAAATGATGGCCAATAAGGATTTGAGCAATTTGATTATAGGGCCAGATCTGTTTATATTAATTATTGCTGTATGAGTTTTACATTTCATTATTTTTTAATTAATTTTGACCAAATTATTTTATTATGGTGAGCAGAGTTTAGTTTTTACTTGTTTTTTGTTCCACCCCGTCAGTTGGAAGTTTCTTAACACATCAAATCTCAAAACATGAGTTTCATTAAAGGTGCAGTTAGTCATCTATAAAAATACGCAGAGTTTGGTGGAAAGTATTACACAGTTAATTAAATAATTCGACCAATCATGTTCATTATTATTGTGTAATTACGTAATGGAACAAAAACCAGAAGACACTGTGTCTTAGGAATTGGCTTAAAAGACTGATAATGGTACGATAATAGGTATCTTTCTAGAACTGAACAAGTAAAGGTTTATTTCACACTGAAAAGAGAAAAAAAGAAAATGTTTCGGCAGTGGAGCCTTCTTCGGGCGTTTTCTTTCTTCTCTTTCCAACAGGAATAAACTTTTACTTGTTCCTTTGCAGCCACCGCATGCTGACGCAGCTCCCTGCTTGAACTCTTTCTAGAACTCCTTTCTACCGACAACGAGCTGAAACAACGTTTGAAGAACGTTATTACATGGCTGAACAGATGCATACCTGCTACTGATGGAAACGGGCACTGTGACCTCCTGAAACAGGAGATGTAAAATGTCAACGAAAAAAAAACACATCAATGATTTTTATAGCTCCATGGGTAGCAAGAACTTGTTTAAACACTTTTAGTCATACTGTGGTTTGAAAAGCATTAAAAACACATGTTTTTATTAATAATTTATTGCCAGTAGGAAAGAGTGAGCTAATGGCAGTACCTGATAAAAACCTTTACAAGACCATTCCATCTCTCACACATACAGACACTTTTAAAAACCTGTGCCAAGGATGAATTCTGCACTATAAATACATTGGGTCCCATGTTTGTTTGGAAAAAAAAAGGTTTACAGCTTCAGTTTACAAAAAAATATTAAAATAATACGGAATGAAAGAACAAATGCAGTCACTCATTTAAGACCCTCAATTATCAATGTTACACATACACAGACCGTATCTGACAAGCTGTTTTTATCGTACGTGTTTATGAAAATATTCAGTGATAAAGTAAGGCTGATATAATGTCACACCACAAAACTGTTTTTTTTTTTGGGGAAAAAAAAACATAAAATATCTACAAAACCTAGTAAAACTTGAAATCAAAACTGTACATTAAAATTTACATAAAACGAATGAGATTTGTTTTTTAAAAAAAAAATTAGTCTCTGCATTGTTATAACTATATAAATACAGATATCGCTTGATTTTCTCGTTCACAATTGTACGCCTGTTCAGAACTCCTTCAAAGTTTGCGCAGGATGACGAACACTAAGCCAATGGCACAGCCAGTGAAAAATCGAATCCGGTTTTCAGTTCCATGGGAGATGCCGCAGGAGATGCAGGGACGTGCGGAGTGGTAGCTGCATGATCCAGTGCCGCCACAGGCTTAGCGAGAACAGCTCGCAAGCAGTCTTTGCAAAAGAAGAGAAGCGCGGGATCGGCTACTCTCGGCGTTATCGCGGGAATCGAGCTTGCGCGCGCGCACACGCGCTCGCGGGGGTGCGGGCGTGTGCGGGCGCGCACGCGGTGTGCGGGCGTCGTTTTTTTTTCCCGCTCCCTCCGCTCCAGGCACTTTCGTTTGGATACAGTGTCAGACCTCGGTGTGCTGCTGGGAGTCCAGCGGGGGAATGGCCACGTCGTCGAAGTGGCCTTCATCCCCACTTTCGTAGTCGCTCATCATGACCTCGGACTCCTCGCAGCACGCCGACATGTCGGAGCAGGAGGCCGTGGAGGTGTACAAAGACATCGACATGTTGTCCACGCTGGGCGCCTCGAAATCCCGGCCGTACCCCAGGGCGTACGCGGGGAACACCCCTCTGTAGCCGCCCGGCCCCACGGCGGCGCTCTGGGCGTCCGGCAGGTCCGCGGGGTAGTGGTGGTGCGGGAGGTACTGGCCGAGGCTGTAGTGCGGCGGCCTGCCCCGGGCGGAAGAGCCGGGGCTGCCGGAGGGGGGCGTGTCCCCGGGGGGCTGTACTGTCTCGTACTGGTCGGCGTACTCGGGCAGGGGTGGCAGCTCGTCGCGAACGGGGAAGTCCTCCGGGGGCGGCGGGAAATCACTCT
The DNA here is from genome assembly GCF_040954835.1 of Lepisosteus oculatus. Taxonomy (NCBI): domain Eukaryota; kingdom Metazoa; phylum Chordata; class Actinopteri; order Semionotiformes; family Lepisosteidae; genus Lepisosteus; species Lepisosteus oculatus. Next base: position 76,025,912 of record NC_090696.1, read on the forward strand.
CGATGTCGTAGCCCCCCGGGTAGTAGTCAGTGTCAATTACGTTGGGGTCACTATACAGAGGGGCCGGTGCTTCCACAACCTCGAACTGTGGGAACTCCTGGATCCCCGGAAGCTGGACACTTGGCATCCAATCTGAGGTGTCCCAGTGGTAACCTGCGCAATGCAAGACAGCCGTCAGAAACTCTTCTTTTTGATATCTGAAGCACATATTAAAAAATATATATGTATATATATCGGTACTCTGATGGGAGCCCTACTGTCAGCTGATCAGGTCACCCATATGAAGTACGACAACACAAATCTGTTTTTATTTCAAGATTCCCAAAATCATGCATCATCATTATCACACCAGTGTGTTAAGCTGCATTAGTTCAAGCTTGGGAACACAACTCCTGTGTACAAAGACATGTATTGAAAACTTAATCTGCAGACAGCTGATAAGAGGAGCAGTGAGCCCACCTATGCCTGGTTTTCAGTGCTGTTGGAAAACTGCATTACAGGGTGTGTGTGATCTGGGTAACATTACAGATGCCATTAATGACAGCCTTGCACTGGTTCAACAGTCCACATCAAGATCTCTTTATCCTCTACCTTTTTTAATCAGAAGTGATTTGACAGGTTGAGTGGAACAGTGGTTAAACAATGCTTAAAGCTGTATTTTGTTTTACTTGAAACCACAACACCTACTGCGGCCCCTTGTCTAATCAACACTGTTTTATTCGCTACGGTAAGCACATAAGCACATTACAGTGAAAGGTGAGTGAGATTAGCATCTAGCACACAAAGAAATTCATGCAAAAGTCACCTCTTGGGTTCTTGAGGTCATGAGCCGCGAAAGACTCTTTAGACGGCAGAGAAAGAGAAGAAGAAAACATTTCAGGTCCAGCATCAAGAGATAATCAGGAACAGGAGAGGAAAACACGAAGAGAAGAGGCCTTCAAACCTCTGTTTATCACACTCCCGAATGACTGAGAATGGGTTCTGCCATTTACTTAATCAGACACTTATACAGTCTGAACGTCAGCTGTATTGGGCTTCTCTCTTCACCAAGTGCTTTTGACACCAGAATTAAATATTTTTTGTATGTTGATTTTAGCTCTGATGCACTGATCTGTGCTGTTATTCTAATACTGACTCCAGAGAGCCAATGAAAGCAGCAGCGCAACCAACACGTACTGTAATTGTTGATTTCTGAATAAGTAAAGGGCACGTTTGAAGCTTATTCTATGTCACAAAACTAAAGACAGCACTACACACAGAAGACCACAGACAACTATGTATGAGGTAAAAAGAATACCTTCTCTCTCCACCGAGTCAACAACAGAATTGACAAGGTGTATTACAGTCACTATGGAGGCTAGTAAAAAGGTAGGGAAGGAGCAAATAAGAAATCTACCATTAGTACATATTCTTCAGTAACAATGGAAATCTTACTTAGTTGGGATATAAAAATTGAAATCAACTGAAATATGCAGTACCCATAAATTTTCCTTTGCTTCACTGGCAGTATTTCTTGATATAAATCTAAACTTTTCCAATTTTACATCAAATACTAAAGGGAATCTATACTACATGTCTGGGTTTTCACAGCTAATCACAACACAGACTTAAAACATAAGATGAGGACTTGTCTTATACAAGGTAACATACACGTATACAGCACTGAGATGCTCACAATGGTATTTACAGTACTGAAGGAAGAAGCCGCAAAATTTTCCAGGATAAAAATGCCTTTCCTCAGGTTAGTATGTGTATATAGCTGAAGGTGATTTCTGGCTGACCACACAAACATTCCCAGTTTCACTTGAACATCTTTGATTCCTGGCTTAAACTCATGAGGCCTGGGCCACAGAGTACAATCTGTCCAGTTAGAGAGTTCCCATTACTGGGAGCCAAGCGAACACTTCTTAAAGACCAAGGGTGATTTAATGTGAAAAACAATGAGTTGAGTTATAGGTTTTGTCATAACACCTGCACTCCAAAAATGTATTTATATAACATGGTCTGCGGATTAAGGGGTCAATAAAAGTACACATGTACATGACCATATAACCACAACAGGAAGGGAATACAATTCCTGTGCAATGTGTGCAATACTTTCTAGCTGAAACGAAACATGACCTTTAATGTAACAATGATACAGCTGGTGCGGCAAAACCTTTTGTTTTCTTTTTTTTTGCTGCTCTCCAAACATCTGTTCGCTGCTTTGATTAATTTCCAAAACGTCAGTTAAAATGATCATAGGACCTTTAAATTAGCTGCACAGCAAAGCTTTGCCAAGATCCTCTCTAGTGGCAATGACAAAGTTGACTTCAGGATCAGATATTGAGAACATGTGCACTACGCATTGTTTCAAGCAAGGATGTGTGCTGTGGGACACAGACAGGAAAAGCTTTTTATCACTGGAGAATCTCAGAGCCTCTTAGGCAACTTCCTTCTTTACCGGTGTAAATCGGACTTACAAGCAGCCCCTAGTTAAACCCTGCTCTCGTTCTGTGGAGAGATTTGATCCATATGGGAGCTGAAGCCGCAGCAAAGGAAGAAAAAGGAACAAATGACCCATAGTCACCTTTTCATATGGAAACATGGTTTTGAGTGAAATGAGGGAAAAAGTTTCATGTAACAGGGATAAGCTTAAAGTGAACCGGATTCTTTTGGCAGCCAGAATTTCTTTTCAATTTAAGGTATTTGCTGACGATGTTAAAAGGATTTAACATGCTTAGAAATTTCTATTATTTCAGACAGCATAAGGGAGCACATTTCCTTCAACACATTATTTTAAAGTTGAGTTACAAACTCTTCTACACCTTCCATAGAATATCTTATGGATACTTTGTTACAGATTTAATATTTAATATTAATTTAATATTTGACCTAGAGGAAAAAAAAAAACTTTCATCCGTTGGTAAATCTCTAAATACGTACCATTGTCATCACAAGACTCTGACTGAAAGGAACTGAGAGATTGGACTTCTGACATGCTTCCTCGCGTGTTGTATGGGTGACAAGCACTGTCCTCCACTGGTTTCTTTGACAAGCAGGGATCCAGATCAACAACTTTAGCTGGAAAGGGGGATCATAAAAAATTCATGTTGGGTGACAGCTTGCAGCAGAACAGTTACATGTATTTATTACAATCATTTTTAAATGTTCCCCATTTTATATTTCAACTGGCTTTCAAACTTAGCACTTTAGTCCTAAACTGATTCAGGTGGAGCCCAGACAATGAACAGTACCATGACATGGAGGGACAGATAGACTGTTAAAAAAAATTCAGGGTTCAAATGCACTACATGTGTAATTCCTACAAATATTACAAAGTCAAAGTCGGACTTTGTTGTAGTTCTGCAGTACTACAGAAATAGGTTCATTGCTTTCTTAAAAACTAAGTACAATGTCTTCTTTAATTTTTAACTGGAAGCCAATAAAATAATCATACTACGACTTAACTAATTTTTTAAACGGTATTCTCACAAACATACTGTGACTTTCTTTCCGTACAACATACATTCCTAATCCTGAATCAGGTCTATTCAGCAGAATTTAAGGCAGCCCTCTGCAGAGCACATCACCAATCCATCTCGCTCAGTCTTAACATTTAAGGAGTAGTACTAAAGGAGGCGACATCAGTCACAAAGTAAATAATTAATAGGTTAAGACAGCAATTAGTTCAATCATAAGAAATGAGAGTGATTCAGGCATAAATCATTTATAATGGAAAACACATTCCTTCCTGACATCAATCGTCGGTTAATTAATAATGAAGACTTCATTAACAGTTTCCCCCTTTATGCATATAAAACTCGAAAACAAACGTACCGTCATAGTCGTAGTCCCAGCTGGGCTTCTGAATGGAATCGCTGTCGGACGGAGAGTTGGAGGGGGGGGGAGGAGGGAGATTGGGAGCCACACTGCAGACAGCCACTGTTTTCCTGTGCCCATGCATGGAGTCGGGGTTGAAGGTGCTGAACTCCGGGTGCTCTGGGATGGCAGAGCCCTCAAAGGAATTCCTGTCCAGGTTGTTCCTGGAATCGCTGGGTATGCTCGGGGTGTAGGAGATTGGGCGCACGGGAACTTGGGGAGGGACGTCCGAATACACGTTCTTGCTCAGCTTGGAATCGAAGTACGGTCGCTGCAAGAAGGAGCTGGTGACCCCAGCTTGTTTCTCCTCCTCCAGCTTGGGCTTCCGGGACCTGCACACCCGCTTGCGGAAGACGACGAAGAGCAGGACCAGGACGAAGATGCTCACCACAAAGACTATGATCCCTACGACCTCTTCCAAACCGATGTTCCACGAGGTGGAAATGAACTCGTTTTTGACCAGCACGGCGCTCTCGCAGAGCGCCCCGCCGTATCCCAGGCTGCAGTTACAGCGGTAGGAGCCGTAGGTGTTTTCGCAAAGGCCTCCGTTCGAGCAGGGGTTTTTGACACATTCGTCAATGTCATTGAGGCACCTGGCGAGAGAGAAGACGGTTTCTGCGTTCGGTTTGGAGAGCAGGGGAGGGGGTGGGGGGAGAAAAAGCTGCATTGAAACAAGCAGTGTACGCATAAACTCTAAGACAGATACCTACCTTTCCCCATGAAAACCGGGCTCACACTCACAAACGGGACCATCCAGACTGTCGATACATTTGCCACTGTTTTTGCAGGGATTATCTTTACAGTAGGGGCCCAGCTGGCACCTAAAGACACAGACAAACAGAGGACTCGGGTCACAAACTCACCGCAAATCATTTTTGAGCCGGCAGACGGACCTGACCTATTCTTAGAGCTTAAAGCTTATTTATAGGTTTGCAATTCTTCTACAGGCTGTCGTGCCCAGTCTTCAGATGGTAGGCCCAAACAAGACAGACAAACCCTGTAAAGTTGTTTTTCCTTTTTTCCCCCACAATCCAATGACATCTCATTTATCCGAAATCATACTTGATGAAACAAAGCAAGAGCTGCAATATGGCTCAACAGACTGAAAGACAGTACCTCTGGCCGGAATATTGCCCCCTACATTGGCACACGAAGTCGTCGTGGACGGGGATACACGTTCCTCCATAGAGACACGGGTTGGAAGCACAAGCACTCACACCAATTTCACAGTGTGTCCCCATGAATAAGGCACTGCATTTACAGAAGTAACCTAAGGAAAAGAAACGCGTTAACATCTTGCAGGCAAATGCAGTTCTTTCGGTCCTACGCAAGGGGATATACAATCTACCGTTTTTTAAAACCGGCGTACCTCCATTTGGGAGTGAGGAGCAGATCCCGCCATTGGTACAAGGATTACTGGAACAGCCTTCTGCTGGGACCACGGTGCAGCCGGGCGCCACGTCCACCATCTCTTCCATCACCGCGTAGGGCCTGGGCTTGCTGCTCAGAGGAAGCTCTTGCCCGTTCAGGAAGATGGACTCCATGCAGCCCCTGAGCCCGCTGCTGACCGGCGCGCTCCTGCCGTGGCGCGAGCCCTGCTGGCGGGCGTGGCCCCCGAAGAAGACGAAGTTATCCAGGTTGAGGGTGCGCAGGGTGCCCGGCGCTGTTCCCGAGGCCGTGTGGACCCGGTCCAGGACCAGCTTCGCGTAGTTCCCGTCCACCTCCAGGGACACGGAGTGCCACTCGCCGTCGCTGACCTGGATGCTGTGCACCGAAACGATGCCTGGACCGCTGCCGCAGTCGAACTTGTACTGCAGTCGACCGTTGCTGATCTGAAATTAAAAACACAAGGAACTTGGTTCATTAAGACTTGCTGTGGGAAACTCTCGTGCTTCCCTGGGCTAAAAGGGGCTGTTAAAATAGTAGTACAGCTGTCCACAACGTCCATGTGAACACTTTCTACCGAGAGAACGTTAAAAGTTTCTATACTACATTATGATCGTTTGCCAAAAAAAAGTTTGAATCAGTCTTTATATACCTCCAGAATACTGTAGTCAGTTCCTTTTGCGTACATTACAGTTGCATGGGTCGAGTATGTTCTTAGCTTCAGGGAGAGCTTCATTTCCTCCTTGTTTTCACTCTCCGAGAGACGGTACTTGACGTAGCTGTTCCCACTGAATGTCAGTGAAACACCGCCTAAAACAGCAAGAGCAAAAGGTTAAAGAGGAAAGCTCATATGAAACGTGCGCATGTAATGTTACCTGCGGAAATTGCCCTACCCAATGGAAAAACTAGAAAACACTGGATTAACACTTTACATTTAAGAGTCTATGATTTTCATGCCAAACATTTTTAAGTCATACCTAACTTCCATTGAATGCATAACCAGTTAATTCACTAAATCTCAATATATATTTAAATTCTTCTTATAGGATTTTTCCCTATTCCTTGTTAATTAACCATGAACAGACACTACAAAATGTTGCCTAGTTTGGGGAAGCAAAGCAATGCCTGCACAAATCAGCCTTGAAATGTAAACGGCAAAGGCGATCTCTTTCACTTTCGAGGTTCTTTCTCAAGATTCGTGAAGCAGAGAAAGAGTCTTGCTGCCTCGGAACAAGAAGCGGGGCTGATCTTACCGGAACACTTTCCATGTTTGCCGTCCGTGCACACGCAGCTGTGTTTTCCTTCCTTTGGATCAGCGACACACTCGGTACCTTCAGGGCAAGGAACGCCTTCACAGAGCTTACTCAACACAGGGCATTTACCACCTGCAACGGTACAAAAATACATGTACAGTTAGGGAAGAAATCTTTAATTGCAATGTAAAGGTAGTCACCTCCCTGGCGTGACACTAGCTCACCTTTACAGAGACACATCGCAGACCTCTGATGCCGTGGGGTGACGAAACTCAGCCTGGCAGTGCTGTAGGTTGACATGACATTCTTGTCCAGAGTAATTATTTCATTACAGAATCTCAGGGGACACTCCAGCCCAGAGCAAAGTTTCTTAATGACTTTGACAATTCGCACACCAGTCATCTCCTCGACGAGCGCGATGGAAGTGTTGAGCTTTCGGTACAGAACCTCGTGTGACTGGTGAGGGCTTCCTGTCTTCTCCATGACGAGCAGCACGTCCAGGTGAGAGGGAGGCTCCGCGGGCTGCAGGCTGACAATCTGAATGTCGTGTCTTTTCACCCCTGCGATGTTCCTCAGGGCCCTCTGGAAGTTGCGCCAGTAGTCCCCAATGAACTCCTCCGGCGCGATGTTGGCGAATCTAACGGCAACAGAGTTGTTTAGCATCTGCTGGGTGACTTGCTTGACGTACACGTTGATGTTGGCAGCCACAGTAAACCTTCCATCTGTAACCGTGACATTGAGAGGATAGTGCCCGACATCCAGCCCTTTGCTGGCTATGAGTTTCCCATTGGCGCTTGAGACAGAGAACAGATTCCCAGATTTAGACACCAGGCTGTAAGTCAGGGTATCATAAATGTCCTGGTCTGTAGCATGGATCTTTCCAAGGACTCCCCCAGAGTACTCATCCCCATGGGTGGTGATGAAGACTTCTAGTGGAAGAATAGCTGGAGGGTAAATGCTTTCTTCAATGACTTTGATGCTGATGAATGTGGATGAGAGCAGTTGAGGCTTTCCGCTGTCAGCCACCTAAAAATAGAAAAATAGTTTCAAACAATTTGCTGCTCATGAAAAATTCCTTTAGAACTAAAAACACTGATAGTAGGTAAATCTGTGACGAAATTGAAACAACCCAAAATTAACCCAGGTCATTGGGTCTGACCTCGACCCCTTAGAGGTAGTGGCTGAGAGGAGAATGGTGTCCAAACTAGAGGCCATCATGGACAACGTCTCCCATCCCCTCTATGACAGGCTTGTAGAAATGAAGAGCACGTTCAGCAATAGACTGATTCATCCACGGTGCGACAGGGAGCGCTACAGGAGGTCATTCTTGCCTTCTGCCATAAGACTGTACAACGCATCCACCTTGCGTCTGGGCAGAGGCAACAGCGACAGTGACCTGTTTCTGGACTAAACGCATATACACATCTACTGCTACATCTGTTCTCTTTCTTTTCCTGTTTACAACCGTTTTTTTGTGCAATATATGCCAGGGACCTGTGCAATACATTTATGTATAAGCAATACATTTATATTTATATCTATATCTATATTTACATCTATATTTTATATTCATATGTGCAATATGATTTTTCTGTGTACTGTTCTGTTCTAGTTTGTTCTTTGCGTGTCCGGACTGTGAGTCACTCTTTTAGTGCACCCCTCACTGTACTGATTGTATTGTATGTATTGTATTATTATTATTATTGTATCATTCGTTACACTGTGGCTGTGTTGTCTGTGTAAAGCTGCTGTTGCACTGAAATTTCCTCACGGGATCAATAAAGTATCTATCTAAACAGCAAGCACAGGTGCCCATTACACTTGGAATGGTCTGTGTAATTAAACAAGACTGTGTATTTGTCATCTATGAGAAGACTGTCAAAACTCTTTGAAGTGTTCATCAATGTAATGCAGGTTCAATCCTGAAGCTTTCTTTTCGACTTCTGATGTAAAATCAAATGGCTAAAAAAAATCATGCGATGCTATAACAATGTTCCAACAGAAGAGGGTGCTTCAATCATTACATATTTTTATAGCCACGGTAATCTTTCATGAATTAATACAACTGACCCCCCCCCCATTGTGTGTAAAAGTACAAAAATAAAAGCAAAATTAACAACAACTTGTTGCTGGCATCCACCAGACATTTATAGGTAAAAATACATTAAAAAATGCACAGATTTTCACAGCTAGAAACAAAGGCAAAACTGAGAGTGTGCAATATTCTTCCTCCTAGAGATGTAGATTTAAAATATGAGCCCCCCTGTTTTGGAAAGAAACTCAGTCATACTAATCTCATCAGACAGCACTGTGCTTTCTGAAGCCAAAAATGTTAAGAATTTGGGTTTGTAAATTTGTGGTCTGGCAGGGGCACGATTTTAATGCTTCACAGAATTATTCAGGACACGGTGCCTTTCCGGACTGTTTGATTTTTATATTAGATTCGTATAGGAATTCCTCTTAAGAATTACATTTTAGGGCACCAACTAGTATGGCCACCATAAAAAAAAAAAAAAACTTTGTACAGCTTTCTGAAGGGTTGCACATTTGTTTCTCTTTTTGGACTGCTTATATCGCTGAATGTGCACAACCAATGCTGTAACTTGCAACCCAAAAACTGACTGCAGTGCGCAGAGGGGTTTATCATTTTCTTTACTGGAGGAGGTGGAGTGCCAGAGGCCGTACCTGAACGTGAAGGAAATAGTGGTCCTTCATTTCGCGGCTCAGCGGGATGGAGGCCGTAAGAACTCCCTGCTGGTTTATTTCAAACGCATTTCCTTCGTCTCCACTGGTGATTACAAAGGAGAATGGGGGCCCGTTGTGAGAAGCGTCTTTATCTGTTACTAATAACTGCAGCACTCTGGCACCCACGGGTCTGTTCTCCTGCAAAAAACACAAGAAGGAAGATTCAGAAAACGCTTTCGGATACACATCAAGAACGGAGACGTACACCGCACCCTCGATGGGTTAAACATATAGTCACAATTATCAGTAGACATTTTAAGTACACAGCTCTTAAAAATACAAGCCCCCCCCCCCCCCCCCCCCAGGCCTTTAAGGCAAGATGCGTTTACCTGGATGATGACACTGTAGTTGGCTTGTGAGAAGACTGGCGGATTGTCGTTCACGTCTGACACGTCTATGTTGATGACTGCCGTGCTGGACTTGGGGGTATTTCCATTGTCCGAGGCGACCACCGTCAGCGTATATCCCGAGATCTACAAGTAAAACCCAGGTTATACGTCAGGTACTGAAACAAAGCCGGGACAGCATCCAAGAAGTGCTTCAACCTTTTACCCGACGATGCCCGAAAAGCAACAGACGGAGATCAAGGTACATGAAATGAACGCTGGGACAGGAGCTGGGGATCTGATCAGCTCGTTGGGAAAAGAGCCCTCTCACCTTCTCTCTGTCTAACTGTCGCTCGAGCTTGACCTCCCCTTTGACGGGATCGATGGCGAACGGGCTTCCCTGATTCCCGTTGACGATGGAATAGCGGACGTGGTTGTTGGAGGGCCCGTCGGCATCGTCTGCCAGGACCTGAAGGAACGACACAACCGTTTCCGCCATGAGCCGCGAGGAAAACCGGGACCTGCTTCAGCAGAACATCTCTTAACACGGGTGTTCCCGTGCACACAAAATACGGATTCTGTTCTCAAGGGAAAGAGAAGGGCCGAGAACTCAGCAGTGTGATTCAAAAACCGATATTAAAATCTAATTTCCCGACTGCTCATTTAGGAACTGCCTTGTTTAAAAAACTGGAATCGTGAATTACTCTCTATTTAGAATAAACCTCAAGGGATTCCCCCCCCGAGCTTTGAGAGCAACATTTATTTTTTTTAAAACAATTCCGCTATGAAAAATATTTTAAGTAAACGATTACATTTTCAATTATGGTTATATATTAAACTTCTATTAAGCTCTGTAGAAAAAAATCAGCACATACGGCAATAACGGTTTTCCCCAGTTCAGCATCTTCGCTTATAACTGCAGAATAGACCTCCTGGTTGAAGACTGGACTGTTGTCGTTTATATCTGTCAAATTAATATTCACTGTTGCCACATCGCTAAGAGAAGGTGTGCCTCCATCGGTGGCCTCTACTGTGAGATAGTACTCGTGGGACATTTCATAATCCAGACTCTCAATCACAAAGATGTCACCTGCAGACGTGGAGAAAGAAAGAAAGCAAGCATAGGCCGGCAATTAAACCGAGACTTCAAACAGTTTATCACAGAGACTACCCCACCTGGCAGCAATTATCCTTTATGTCAATACATCTGCTACGCTCATAATGGCAACTCCAAAACAGGCCGTTAAGAGGGCATACCTGTTTCGGAGTCGATGCTAAACTTCCCGTGTTCGTTGCCACTGATAATGGAGTAAGAGATTTCCGCGTTCACTTCAATGTCTCGGCTTGCGGCAAAAACTTGAAGGATCCGGGTTCCGACGGCGACGTCCTCGGAAACGGTGGCGACGTACTCCCGTTGCTCGAACACCGGGGGGTTGTCGTTGATGTCCAGCACAGACACGACCATGGTGCAGACCGCGGAGAGCCGGCGAGGGGAGCCCTGGTCCGTAGCCCGGGCCGTCAGCGTGTACACTGCCTGCACCTCCCTGTCCAGGGGCTTCTCCAGGCTGACGACGCCAGACTCCTCGTCCACCAAGAAGTAGCCATTGGCAGAATCGACAAATGAGTACAAGATATTGCTGTTTTGGCCTGGAAAACAAAAAAAGAAGGTGAGAAAAGATTATCAATACGTCTCGTTTCGCAGGGCGGGTAACACATTTAGATGTGCGGGAGTCTCCTAACTGATTATGTGCTATTCACTCAACACTGCTTCAGATAATCGTTTTGTATTCCAGATTCCTATAATGTTGTTTAAACCATTTTTCAACAGAAGTGCATGTTTATTCCTCTGTGCTGTTACAGCTCAGCTGTATTTTTCTTAACAACTTTGCTGGAATTTTACTAAGTGCATTGAGCCAAACCACTCCACAATCTTTACTCCTCATCAGTAAACAGCCACAAACAAATTCTGTTGACTGTATTTCACAGCAACTCCTAAATCGATGTACACGTTCAGGCCCAATGAGTTCAGCTGCAATTAGAAAAAAAAACCCATTTGGCTACGAACAGAGAAATAACCGTTTATAGTCATGGTTGGTCTATGAAGTGGTATCTGTGATAAGGAGGTTTACACGGGAGGAAAACTGTGGGAAGATAATGCTGTTGTCTAGAAAGAGGAATGTTCTCCATAATTTACTCTTATCACACATCACAAAACGTTATTTTGCCACTTCATTCTTTCCTTTGTAATCCCGGGGATAAGGTTCGGCTACAGTGGCGCCATCCAGACATTCACAAGTAGTGATGCAAGTCAGCCGTCACCCTTTTAGATTATCAAAGGAAAAAGTGGAGCGTCAACGTTTCATCACCTGGTATAAATATAACCAGCTACAAAGCTTACTAGCACGGCAGTGGCAAACCACTAACGCAGACAGGGAAACAGTAAGTTCCAGGTATGTTCATGCACACACTTATCTATACTTCTAAACATGTCCAGTAGATTCGATTAAATATTATGTCGGACTTGAGCAAGAAATAATGAGATGACATAAAAAAAGACTCATGAAAAGAAAGGCTTGATCCTTCATTTTATATTCAGAATGTTTTTGGCCTTATAAAGTGCTGTGTATGTGTCAGAAACATTAATCTGTCACTGGGGTATGACAAGAAACAAATAACTAACACCCATGGACTGACTGGGTGCTGTGGGTGATGTTTATTTAACAGAGCGAGTTTTCAGCGGTAAATGTACCACAACGGAAAACACTGGCAGATGTCATTTTGTGACGCACATGATTCAAAGAATTTATCTCAGAGTCTGAGCTCAGGACCAGAAATATCAAAAACTCAGCGGAATTGCTAAAAACCAACAGATTTTTCTGCTTAGCACCTCATTAACTCTCTCATTGGGGAGTTCAGAGTGATTCATCATGCTAGTGTTTTAGCAATAATTAATGTGTTTTATCTGTTGGATTTCAGACTACTCCAGCGTACTCCTGCAACACAGGACTCAGGCACGGACAAAACGAATACCTACTGTGCTACTCTAACAGAGGTCCACTGTTACACGAAGAGGGTCAAAACAGTTAACTGAGGTCTGTTACAATGTACAACAGCATTGGAACTGGTGATATCCTTAGACCTGACAGTTTTTAAGATAACATCTAAAATGTATTGTTTACACTCCTTACCATTAATACTACTGTGACATTAAACTGGTTTGTTATATAACTGATAACATAAGGACTTTCTTATCTAATACACAAAATAAAAACAACTGCACAGAATGCACTATTCCCTGGAATTTAATTATTCATTCTACAGTAAATATTGGCATTTTTATTTGCACTGTAAATACCACTGATGATACACATGGCATGATTAATCTAATAATGCAACATTTAATTTGGCTCTTGGTAAAACTGCTCAGTGCAAACAATCTCATATCCCCTGATGACTGATTCACTGCATTTGTGAATGGGAATAAGAGAGAAGTTCAATAAAATAAAAAAAAGTATATTGCTGCTCCTTGAGAATGTAGATTTGCTTAGAATATTAGTTACTGACAAAGCAAGAAGAACTAATCCCTAACCAGTTAACTGTGAAGGCAAGAAATATACAACTAAATTGAGTTTTCTGCTTGGTGCATGCTGATTTAGGGCTTCAATAATGTCTATCAAACCATAGCACATCACACTGAAACATGCAATCAATTTTAAATTCCTCTGCGTTGTTTTTGCCGCTGTTGACACCTGCAGTTATTTAGCTGCATTTAGAAAAGATTTAACTACAGACACTGTAGCATATACAGCAAACTTGAGACTTAATTTTAATCACTGAGCCTACCATTACGATGTCACTCTTTTCTCATTAAACTTCCCTTTATATAAAATAACATACAAGCACGATCAATCTAAGTGTGATGTGATCACTATTTAATCTGATTGTGTGATCCGATCACATAATAATACACAATCACAATCAGACTGACCACTATTCCAATGATGGCAAGACAGGTGAAAAGAAACACATGGTGTACTCCAGTTAGTGCAAGAAGGCCAGCTATCTCTTTTTTACACTTCAAGAACAAAAGAGAATCAAGTGCCAAAAAGATACATTGAATAATTCTCTGCTGCTGTAATCACTGCTAAACAAGGTCAGACTCCTTACCCAGTTTAATCAGTCCAGATAAGGGCATCCAGACATATCTCAGAATTTAAGGAATGTCTTACTCTGGCATGCTGATGGAAATTAACCTCTTTAGTCTTTAACAGGAAAGACTATGGGGGGACATGTAACAGGTATTCAAAATCCTCATGGTTAGTGACAAAGGCAGCGAACAGATTCTTTCAGAATGAACTTTGAAACATAAACCAGATAACATAAGTGGGAAATGTGGAAGCATTCCTGATTTAAAACCGGACCCGAGAGGAACTTCTTAATGCAAAGAGATGCAAACAAACTACCCAGCCCATGTTGCTGAGGCCGACACCCTGTTCTGTTTTAGGAAATGACTGTATGAGATACCTGAATCAGGTATCAGCTATCTACCAAGGAAACTATATGGGCCTCCTCTCATCTGCAACCTTTCTTATGTTCTGGTGCTCAATAACCTTATCAGGAGATGCAGTCACGGACGGCGAGAAACAGAAATGTATTACCAACTTGGGAAAGACAGTGTAGTGCAGTGGTTAATACTCTGGACTGAGTGTGAGTTTCAAATCCCAGGTGGGGATACTGCTACATTACCCAGATTGCTCCAGCAAAGTCAACTGAATCAATGTGTCCCAAAACTTTTACTAAGAGGAAACAGATAAAAGTTCCAGTCAGGTAAATATTCATCTGCTGGTAAAGCTCATGGTGAAATGTCCTTCTCCCACCTAAAGAGCTCTTGTACTTCTGTTTAACACGTACGTGCACGTTCAACACTTACAGTACGTAGAACACACTTTGACACAAGGGGCTACACAAGACAGACAAAACAGGTACAGTACTCTTTCAGCAGGAACACCCTCTGACCTATGTCAGCATCTGTCGCCTGCAGCCGGGCGACAAACGTGTGCAGCTCTGTGTTTTCGAACACTGTGACGGAATAGGGGTCCGCGGTGAACTGCGGCGCGTTGTCATTCACATCTTCCACGGTCAGCACGACGTCGGCCTGGCAGAAGCGATCTCCCCCGTCCACGGCTTTCACAACCAGGTGGTAAACGTCCTCCTTCTCGCGATCGAGTGGGAGCAGTGTCCTGAGTTCACCTGAAAGAAGCATCAAGATGAACACTTCAGGCACGGATGCATATGAACACTGCTCCACACAGTTAGCGTCTTGAACGCACTCTCAGTAGTTATTTTAGCTTGATTTCACCTGTCAATGGACTAGCGGGAACTTTAAGGGGAAAAACCGAAACGTTTTGTTACAGCTTCACGTTTTTTGGTGGTGGTGGTGGGGTGATGAAAGTCAAACTTTTCAATTCAGATCGAAGTTTAATTTAGTGTCACGCACAAAGCTCTCTGTAAATGTGGACAAGTTAATATTATTTCATCTTAATGGCTAAGACGCACAGAGGCACCCAAGTAATGACTGTTCAAAGAAATCCAGTACAGAATGGTTTGCGGCTAAGAGCAATTTTAAGCAGAAGACAGTTGCCCGGGGAATTGCATCCTTAAGAATTCATTAGACTGTTTCAGGAAAAAAAAACACTTTGACAGCCCTACAAGTAATAATCCTGCTTTTCTACATAGTACATCTCCTGATACATTAACCCCGTCGGAATATGCTTGTATTTTTTTAATTTAAGTTGGTTAACTCCTATATTCCTAGTCATGCTATATCGAAGTTTGATACTTTTACAGCAACCCATTGCACTACCCTGTTTTGAGTCTACATTTAAAAAATGGATATTGACCTGATCTGATATTGATACTGAACTGTGAATTTTCGATCGATAGCTCCTTTTACTTCTGTGGCACTGTTCATCCCCACCACTTCCTCCTGCAGAGAACACGGATCAGCAGATCGGCACCAGCAGCCCCACTGCACTGTGGCCAAACTGTTGCACCAGGTGAATGAAGGGGGGATTTCAAGGAAGGCAGACTGTACCTTTAAACCTTGTTAACAGTTCACACTTCTACTGCTAAGAGCAGTGCCAAGGGATATACAATGACCAAGTAGGCAGGACCTCAGTTTAATGTCTCATCTGAAAGACAGCAACTCTTCCAGCATAGCGTCCCTGCCCTCATACTGGGAGATTAGTTGGGACATCCTGTTTCAGAGGGAGGAGTGCCACCTTCCGTTTTAACTTCAACAACTTACACCACCACTTAAAAGTCTCCTTTCCTTGCCTTGCCTGGTTTTAAAAAAGCCTGACAAGTTGCTTTTGTTAACAATCCCTCTTGCTGAAAAGCTGGTGGGAACCGAGTGAAAACCTTAGCTTGCATCCTACAACGCGATGCTTGCAACTCAGGAATCGAGATCACAGAGGTTTGGTCAGCAGTTCCCAAATCAACAGCTTCAAATTACAGACCGTAGAGAGCAGCTGGAGTGAAATCCAGAGGGGAAGCAACTCTTCTTCAGAGTTTCAATTAACAGTTCCGCTCTGTCAAAGCGGGACATGTTGTAGGTGTAAGACTAAACAGAAGGTAAGAGTTGGCACTGATCTATTATAATTACACAGAATAGATGCCTTCAGCATACACGCAGCCTCTTTCTTTGCCAAAGTCTTATGAAGGATTATTGAAGACTGTGGGTAGATGCTTGTTCTGGTTGCATATGCTAAGCATATTATTTAAAAAGAAACTCCACACCGCAGCGCAAGGCTTGTATTGAGACAGCTCTGCTAGAATGTACTGAGCAAAATTGCTTTTCAAAATTCAAACATTTGTCATTCTGTAGGACCTTCACTATTTTAAATGTCGTAGTAAAGTATAAACTTTACTAATATTAATGTAACTCCCACTTTATTCTATAAAGCTATACTATCATTTTTTTAGCGCAACATGAGGTTAGCATCATGACAGCAGAAGGCCTAACTGACTTTCATAAAAGTCTATCAAATGGATTTTTAATCTGGATGGTAAAGACAGTCAGCTGCATATTACTGCAATCAGTATGCAGGCCATTTGAACCTTGTTCTCCAAGTGTGCATGCAAATGTTAGTTTCTTTGGAAAGTCATTTTATAACTTAATTTATAAATACACCAGCAAATCTGTCAACCTACAGGCAAACAAGAAAATTCATAAATTTTCCAAGCTGTTTAGTACATTTATAAATAAACCAGTACCTTTACATAATTATTTCAGTCAATCTAAATAAAAATCCAGGACAGGAGATTAATCAAGCATTTTTCCAGTTTTCATTAGTTATTAATTAAGATGAAACCTAAAATCTGGACGAATCCACAACCTTCCAAGTGCACATTCTCCACATTCTTTGAATTTATTCCTACTCTTGATACAATGCAACAAAGTTAGTTTTAGCAATAAAAATTCAAGTACATTCAATTTTACATATAAATAAATGTAAAACTTTTTTTTGCGAAGTATCATCACTGGATGAAATAAAAACCACCTCTCCAAACAATCACTTTTTTTCAAAACGCAAAATTCACTCCTAGTAAATAGCAGCAATTTGATGATTTTGAGAAAACATCTTACATAACTAAGGATAAAATCTTTTTAGTGTTCCTTTTCTATATTCAATAGCACACATTGGAGAAAAGCAGATGGAAACACTTTATGACGACAATATTTGGTGAAACAATACGCCACCAATTTCTGTAAATATGCTTAGGCTACAGACATTACAGAGAAAGTGATGCACAAAGTTTTTGCTTTTGTCTGCACCAGCCATTAAGTTCCTGTTTCGCCTTAGATAATACCTGCTGCTGCATGATAGTGAATGTTAGGATTTACATTGAACAAAACAACTTACCAGTATCTACATCTATGCTGAACTTTTCTGATCCAGTCCCAAAGAGCTTATAAGAAATCACAGCATTTGAACGGATATCAGCATCCGTGGCAGAAACCTGAAGGATGAGCTTGCCTGAAGGTGCATCCTCTGGGACCGTCTCAGTGTACAGTGTCTGGAAAGTACCACAGGTTGTGGAAGTTAAAATGGACATACTATTAATATTAGAAGCATTTAACAAAACACATTTACGATTGTAATCACCGCAACATTTCAAATGTACATTTGCGGTGATGCAAAAGAAAGCATATCTTTCTAAATACTGTATATTGTGTGAGGAAATCTTTCACGAACAATGTAGGTTTAAATTGATCAAAACCTTTTGTCGATATTAGTAGTACGTAGCTGAGAGATTCATCCTTTTTGAATACTAGTAAAGCATGAGAAATTTATTCCCCCCCGAACCAGATTTCTAACCCTTGAGGAAAAGTGATGTAAATTCACATCTTTTCCATGTGAAAACCAGCAGAATGAATGTCATCCACAGATATTCCAACCTTTGGAAACAAACCTTTTCACAAACAGGGCTGTTGTCATTTGCATCAAGGACCTTGACCTCTACCACAGCCTTTGCCACAAATGTCCCATCAGTGGCTGTGATATTTAAGAGGTAATTGTCTTTCTCTTCTCTGTCCAGGGGCTTTCTTACAGAGACCTTCCATTCATTCTGAATGTGTTCAATAGCAAATTGTCCCAGAGGGTCTCCGCCTGAAAAGTCAATGGAAAAGTGTCATTCAAATTAATGCCACAATTTAGCTCGTATGTAGGACCAGAGAAGCTTATAACACGACTGAGGTCCCTTTAAAGCAACAGAACCTGAAGGGCTGGGAGAAACTGTTCAACTGGTTCAGTTAATCCAACCAGCAGCTGTTTAGCTTGTTAAGAGCAGAGTTGGAATGAAAATCAATGTCAGAAGCCCCAGCCCTTCAGGACTGGGACTTGGCGCCCTTGAACTGCAGTATCAGATCTGCAAACATTGAGGACACCTATTTATTTGTTGTTTTGTGCTCTGCATTTCATCCGAAATAAGATGCAAATGTCCACTTCTCATCATAGGCCTGGATAACGAATTTGACATCATTCCAACCACACAAGCTAATTAGCTTCAGGGGTTGCATTTTCCTAGTTAATTAGAGTAATTAAGAGCACTATCCTCAAACGAAATAAACTCCAAGCCACTATGATCCATCTTTTGGATTGTTTCCAGTGTTAACATACGAGAAGCGATAAGCCTGGACCCCTCTATTTTATTTAAAACGTTTTCCTATCAAGAACCGCTCCTCCTAGCCCACTCGCACCTATTCCAAGTCTCCCTGACGCCTGGGTACAGAATCTCACGACAATGATTACCTGTAATGTAGTAGCTGACTTGTTGGTTGATTTCTTCCGAGTCGGCGTCGGTGGTGCTGAGGATGGCGATGACTCCGCTCGGTGGGGGGTCGTCCTCGCTGACAGTCCCCTTGTAGATCTCCGCGGTGAACCGTGGGGGATTGTCGTTCACGTCGGCGACAGTCACCTCTACCTTGGTGCTGGCGGTCAGCTGCACCTTCTCTCCTCGATCAGAAGCCACCACAGTCACAGAGTACTTGCTCTGCTTCTCATGGTCGAGCTCTTTGAGTGTCGTAATCCATCCGGTCTCACTGTTGATGGCAAACAGCTCCAGGATCTCCTCCGTTTCTTGGTTCTGATCCAGGCTGTACATAACCTGGCCATTAGTTCCAGAGTCCACATCATTTGCTCTCACTTGAATCACTTGAGTTCCCCCAGGTGAGTTCTCCACTACAAATGCCTTATATGGGTTGGACTCAAACTGAGGGCTATTATCATTGACATCCTTTACTTGAATATTTATTTCTACAGTGGACACAACTTCATTACCTCCGTGGTTACTCTGCGCTAGCAGTGTAAGCTGGTACCATTTTGTAGTTTCGTGATCAAGGTTCTTTTCGAGTTTCAGCCTCCCACTGTCCCTGTCAATGACAAAGATCTCACCTTGGTTACTCTCTGGAGTATTCCCTTTCGCAAGGCTATAAAACACAGGCTGTTCACTCTCTGCCTGAATGACATCAATCTCTGATCCAACAGCGAGGTTTTCAGAGATTGCAAATCTGTAGTGTGGCTCTACAAATTTAGGCACTGGCTCTTCGGGGGCAAGAATTCGGATATATACTGGGATGATAGATTCCCTTGGAGGGTTCCCAGCATCCTTTGCCCTCACATAAAAAGCATAGAGATCATTTTCAAGTCCAATTAAGCTTTCTTTGGTAACGATTATACCGCTGAAAGGATGAATTTCAAAATTTTCTTCTACGTTTTCCAGGTCTGCTTCAATGGTATAAGCAATATCAGCGTTGCTTCCTTCATCTGCATCTGATGCTGCAATTTTAACGACTGTAGTCCCCCGTGGGACATCCGATGCTACGTTGACCCTGTACTCCGCTGCTCTGAACTGTGGGGCATTGTCATTGACGTCGGTAAGAATGACATTAACAGTACAAAACCCCACCTTTCCACCTCCATCTTTTGCCATTAGACTGATTGCGATCACCTTCTCCGCTGTGTTCTCACGATCCAGGCTCTCAAGGGTGAAAATCTGCCCATCCTCATTGACAGAGAATTTGTCCCTGGCAAAGTCGTTCACAATGTAATAGGTGATGTGTCCATAAGTACCGGAATCCTCGTCTGTTGCCGTGGCTTCGGCAACCAGTGTTCCAACGGGGGAGTTCTCAGAAAGTTCCACCACGTAATCAATCTGATTGAAAGAAGGACTGTGGAAGTTTGCTCCAATAACCGTAACCCTGACCTGAGCCGAGCTCCGAAACACACCATCCGACACCGAGACGTTCAGGTTGTAAGAGGCCTCCATCTTCTGCTTCCGGTGGTTGGAAATGGCAATGACTCCGCTCTTCCTGTCTATGTCGAAATTCTGGTTCTCGTTTCCCGCGAGGATGGCATATTCGAGCTTCCCGGCGTCCGAGCTGTCGGCGTCCGACGCCTGCACGTGTGTTACGAAATGCCCGCGGGAGGCAAGCTGGCTGACAGTGGCCTCGTAAAGCTGCTGAGTGAAGACTGGAGGGTTATCATTCAGGTCGGTGATGTGCACTGTCACGGGTACATCGCTAGTTAGGGCGGGCACGCCACCGTCCACAGCCCTCACTAGCAGGTTGTGCTGTGCTCTTTTCTCGTGGTCCAACATTCTGGCTGTCACTATAACCCCACTCTCGCGATCTATGCTGAAGTAATCGGAGTTCTTTCCGTCTTCTAATAACTGGTACGAAACGACTTTGTTGCTACCAGAATCCGAGTCCGTAGCAAATACCTGCAGCACCGACGTGCCAATTACAGAGGCTTCTGAAAGCCTAACGTTGTACGACTTCTCTTTAAACGCGGGAGGGTTATCATTGACATCTTCCAAGATAACGTCCACAAAAACTTCAGAGTGCGCCCCAGTTAAAGAGTCCGTTGCTCGCACATTCAATTTGTAGGCAGGGTGTGTTTCGAAATCCAGCGGAGCAATTACGTGTATGACTCCGGTGTTGAAGTTGATCGAGAACTGCCTGAAGGGGTCTCCTTCTGTGATGCTGTACACTATGCGAGGCCCTTCCAAGCTGCTTGCCTGCACGTGTGCCACTGGAGAATGCCGCTGAATATTCTCCGGAATTTCAATATTGTAAAATGGTTTTTCAAACACCGGCATGGCCTTGTTAACTATTGTAATTGGTACTTCAACCACTGCAGAAAGGGCTGGTTCTCCTCCATCTTTGGCCACAACAGCAATGACGTACTCGGTGGCCAGAGATTCCTGCTCAAAGGGCTTCTTCAGTGTGATCTCACCCTCAGGACTTATCTGAAAATACTCGTGATGTTCTTTCAGGTGGTAGTGAACCTCGCCGTTTCTGCCGATATCTTCATCTACCGCCGTCACCTGCCTAATCACATGGCCGGCCTCAGCGTCCACCTGCACTAGAGCGTAGTACGGCAAATTAACGAACTTTGGTTTGTTGTCGTTCTCATCCTCCACCGTGACCTTCACGAGCATGTGAGCAAGTCCAGCCGACCTCTGCTCCTTGGTCACTTCCACAACTATCTCATAGACATCTTGCTCTTCACGGTCAAAGGGTATGCCCGTGGTGGACAGGACCCCAGAGGTACGGCCAATTTTAAACCTTCTGTCTGGATTTAGAATCGTATAAAATAGCGGCTCATTTATTTGGTGGCCTACTGACGCAATAACAGCAATACTTTTGGGCTCCAAGGAGTTCTCCTGAACTGAAGTAGTGTATGAGCTCTGTGTAAACTTGAAACCACTTTCCTTATTTTCTCTCACGTTTATTTTTACGGACGCCGTGCTTGCAAATTTTCCATCAGAGACTCTAACAGTGAGCTCATACCTGCTTCGCAAGTGGGAAGTGTTCTGAATAGAAATGACACCCACATTTGAGTCGATCTTAAATTTTTCTCCTATGTTGCCATCTGAGATGGAGAAGATCATTTTTGAATTCGGTCCAGAATCAGGATCTGTAGCGTTTAGTGCAATAACTTTCACTCCTTTGTACGTTGGAAGCAAAACAGATGTTTCATACATTTCTTTACTAAACAGTGGAGAGCAGTCATTAACATCAACAACCTGAATTGTAACATTGGCTGCGGTCTCAGCAAATAAGTAAGGGGCTCCCATATCATGGACCTGCACTGTGAAATGGAAAATACTATTCTGCTCATAATCCAGGGTCGTTACAAGGCGAATAGCTCCTGTGCTGGAATCAATAGCAAAATAGCTGTGGGCAGATGGTTCAACAATTTGATAAACCAGCATAGCATTTGTTTCTCTGTCAGCATCTATGGCTCGGATAACAAGCGGTGAGTTCTCTCTCGTTAAAACGACGCTGTTCACTGGAGCAGCTTCGCTTATCATCCCTAAGAATTCTGCTTGCGTGAAGACCGGAGCGTTGTCATTCTCATCTCGGAGATGAATCAAGAGGGTCGCATTGTTTGACAGCCCAGCCATGTTTGTGCCCTGAACTGTCAGCCTGTATGAAGGCACAGTCTCATAGTCAAGTGTTTTTTGCGTGATGACGATGCCGGAGTTCGGATTAATGTCAAATACACCGTCGAAATTCCCATCCTTGATTTCATAGAAAACAGATGACTGACTTGATGCTGAAACTAAGCCAACAAAGCTCCCGACCAGTGCACTTTCGCTGACTTCTGCAGAGAACTCCTTTTTAGCAAACCTGGGTTTTGCATTATCTGAGATGGTGACAGAAATGTGAACAGGTGTCACCACACTTAGCGGAGGATGGCCTTTATCTGTTGCTTTCACTGTGAGCTCAAATTGATCCTTACTGCTCTGATCAAGCTCCTTTGCTACTGTAATAGTGCCAAGAAGGGGATCGATAGCAAACGAATTTGCAACATTTCCTGTAAGAAAAAAAGAGCTATTACCGTATGAAAATCAATGCCTGTTTTTCTTTTGAATAACCATGCATCTCTACATTAATAGCGGCGTGTAATTTATGTGGCCTGATGCTTACAAATTAAATTACAACCATGAAGAGATTATGCACAAAGCCAAAACTAACAGCTTTCATTAGCATAATTCTAATTTCTGAGTGACAATTGCAACAGATTTACTCTTGCTATAATTGTGTAATTGCACAGAATTTAGTTCCTTATCGTTTCTTCAATACAGAAGTAATTAACAGCTTTTTACACTGCCGGGTCCTGAAACTAATCAACTACCACCCCCCTTCAGCTGTTTGGTATTCCAATCCTGTCAGCTTCGGAAAGACAGTTGTTCTCTAGCTGTTTTACTTCAATTAGCTTTAGTCATTTCAAATATCTAAAAAATGCGCATTCTATAAAACAGCACTGCCATCAACTATGCTATCCACCCCCTAATGCTGTCATTTATCTTGAACAACAATGGTGGGAAAATAAGATGCTATTTCCCATGAACTCCTACAGACAATTAGATGAAAAGGGACTACAGTGCTTCACTGCATTTTCTGACTCATACTTCACACTACATTTCCAATAACCCATTCATAACCGACGCATGTGGGACGCTAAACCCAGACGCCTTTTGGCTGACCTTTGTCACAAGTGACATTAGTGTAATTCTGTAATTCATGATGTACATATGCTTCTCAAACTCTTTAAAGGCTCTATAGAGGCACACGTTTTGTTTGATGAACTTCTGGCCAAATTCAAGACCAACCTGACTCTATGCTGTAAACAATCTCCGCGTTTTCTCCCTGGTCCCTGTCCAGCGCGGTGACCTGCAGCACTGCAGATCCCACTGCGGCTGATTCATACACACGGCCTTTGTATGGGGAGCTCGTAAACCAGGGAGCGTGGTCGTTGGCGTCTTCCACGTCGATGATAACTCTGACAAGGTTGCGCTTCACAGGAACGTCCTGATCCCGAACCTGAAGGCAAAAACACAAAGTTACAAAGCTCTAAGGGAGGGGATGGGGGAGGAGGGTCATCACGTCTAAAAAAGAGACGTAACATGCAACATTTCAAGTTTTTTTTTGTTACTGACTATTCTGTGTGCGTCAGTGCTACACATCAATAAACATAAAACAACAGAATTCTCCAGCAGAAAAGGAAAAACCAAAGACAAGCTCCGATGGATTTGAAAGGCAGAACTGAAAGAAGTACGAAAAGATCAATGTGCTCTCACAACAGAGATCCAGTTCAGTCAGGAAAGCTATGCTCAATTTAAACATCCAGTTGTTTAACAGAAGTGGGGAAGGAAAAAACATACTATTTCACAACTTACCATCACGGTTAGGACATGTTTGTGCATGGTCTCATGGTCCAGTTTCTCAGCAGTGTACAGTATGCCTGTTCCTGGATCCAGGCGAAACTTCTTCAGGCTGAAGGGATCTGTGCTGCTTTGAAGTGTGTAGATCAACTTGTTCTTCTCATCTTTGTCAGTTGCACTGATCTGCAAAATCTCTGTATCCGGCACTGTGTCCTCCGAAATGCTGACTTCATATTTTGGTTGGGAAAATTCCGGCCGATGGTTATTTGTATCAATTACTCTGATAAACACCTGTTAGGTAAAGAGACAAACATCTGAAACACTTCCTGTGATAGCTCACAATACCAATCAAAATGGGAAAAAAAACTAATGTACTGTGTATTGATTTATGGTCCTTTAAAGGGTAGGGGTATTTTAATTTACTATTTTTTTTAAATTAAGGAAACAAAAAGACATGACTTATCAAGTGGAACCACTAACCACTAAACTAGTAGGCAGAATGCATCCGAAAAGGCAAATTTCAGAAGAGTTCAGATAAAGCAGAACTGTGAATGAACACTCTGCAACAACAGCTGTTCAACCTAATCAGTCAGGTTAAATGGATAAATACTGAATCAACACATCTGTCTTCGCAGGCACGGAAAACAAAACAAAGGAATAAAAGACTTTGTGAAAAACTTGCGATCAATCTAATGTAATATCCACCAGCAAACTACATTGTGTTGCAGTGATATTATATACCTTTCCAGAGCATACAACCAACATCTAATAGTTCAAAAGTATTAAGAAAAAGATAGAGCTCCTAATGTGGAAAGACAGCAGGTACAAATTCCTTCAAATCCAGCACACATACAGCTAAGCTTGTTTCCCCGTGTTTGACACATAATCCCTGTGAATGAGATATGACTAAAGGTCAGGTAATACTCAATCCACAGCCAATCTAATCATATTCGCTATCTTGTACTGGACCGGATACCCAAAGCTCCGGGGGTGCACTGTCTCCCCCAGACTCCACTTGATGACCTGTGTGATCTCCTGGAGAAGGTCAAGCCTGTTCAATCCCAGAGAGTCCACATACTCCCAGTCAGGGAAAGAATAACCCACTATCCACGCAATGCCTCGTGGACGTAACCTTGTCAGGCAACAGCAGCAGCTGAAAACCTTGACAAACAGCATTAAGGCTTCATGACATGGCCAATCCAAGGAATGAGCTGTTCAGATAGTCCTGCCAGGGAATTCCATAGAATAATCAGCCACAATGTCCGCTAGCTGTCAAATGCTGAATTTAAATTCATATTGCACATGAAACATTGCAAGAAAAGAAGGGCTTGGCTAAATGCAAGCTTATTTAAATGGAAATCAGATTTAACAAAACTTCACTATAACATTTAATAAAGTTTCATCTGCTTTTCCCTTTTATACTATAAAAAAAGTGATACTGAGTGACTTTCTTGAGTGATGAAGTGATGAAAAGAATGATCACAGACAATTGTATTATCAAAACTCGTTCAAAATGAACTATTTGTACTGAAAAAAATATGCATGCGATTACTTAAGCAAAGGAACGCAGATGATTAGAGGGAGAAGGGGAAAATAAACATTTAAATCAACACATTTTTTAAAATCTCTCTATTTAAAATTTTATGATTATTTAAAGGTGTTGACAACCCCTAAATGAGTTTCCACAGCTGACTAGGACTCGGAACAAAACACACCTGCTTCGAACAAGACAATAAGCATGATATGCTGAAGGCCCTTTCTTTTAGTGAGAGAGACATT
Source organism: Lepisosteus oculatus (assembly GCF_040954835.1). Classification (NCBI taxonomy): domain Eukaryota; kingdom Metazoa; phylum Chordata; class Actinopteri; order Semionotiformes; family Lepisosteidae; genus Lepisosteus; species Lepisosteus oculatus. The sequence goes on from NC_090696.1 coordinate 76,051,998, forward strand.
TCTGAAATGGCAGAATTCAAAAGCTCACATTTTCATGTGTGAAACACACTAGCAATGTAAAATCAGGATTCAAGTGTAGATTCAAAGAAATGGGGTGCCGCTTACACCTACATTATCTGTTATTACATAAAGCTGTGTGAAGTCATGTCTTCTAAGTTTTATAAGTACAAGTTCTCCATCATTACTGAAAAGTAATCAAGGTTTGTATTGCCAAGTACAGCTACAAATCCGTATTAAAAAAATTGCAAAACCTTTTACAATACTACTGCACAAGACCACTTCCCATATTCTTATGAAAGACAAAAGTGCTTACAACGATACACGATAATGGAAGAATGATAACACCTCCTTTAAATGGCTTACAAGATAATACCCTTTCTCCTAAACCATTGTAAGTGCACTACAACACATGTACCCCACCTCATGACATTAATATCAAAAGAAGGATCTGCTACGAAGTCTATTTTCCATAAACATTTAATTAGCAATTCAATTACCTGGGTGCTGATAGATTTGGTTCCATCTGTTGCCTCTACTGTCAGGTTGTAATTTGATTTCTGTTCTGCATCAAGGGGTCTAGCAACAATGATGGTTCCACTGCCCTTGCCCACATCAAACCGGCTGTCATAGTTGCCACCTGGTTTATGTAATGATAATTGACAAAAGCTTAAGAGTCATTTCGTAGCATGTAGGTACAGAAAATACAGATGCGTCAATGCTCTGGGTGCAACTGCACCAGAAAATTCAATGTAAAAATAGTCAGGACACCTTTAAGAGAAGTATACTATAGAAAAACGTATATAACACAAACTTTGCCAAACTTCATTAACCATTAACTATTTTTTTATGTGCATGCTTCTAAAAAAGAAAAAGAAATGCTCTTGAAGCACTTTAAAGATAGGATATAACCAAATTAGGCCATAATGTATAGCTAAAATAAATATTTACTTCTGCAAAAGCAGGTGTATGTTACATGCTGCATAGACATTACAGAGGAATGGAAAATAAGATTTATGCAGGAGTCAGTGCTTAAGTTTTCACCTTTTTTTTAGTTTGTGGAAAAGGTTAAGATACAGTGCACCTCGAAGGAGTACTACAAAGTGTTACAAAGCAACAGACAAGATCTCAAAAGATACAATGGCTGTAAATTATGAGATCTCAGCAGATACCTTCTGCTGTACAGTTCAGGTCACAAGCCATCTGAATGATGTAAAACACTTCTTTAGCCTGTTTCCCTCCTTGTACATCCCAAACACAATCCAAAAGAAAGGAAAGGAAATTGGAAAGCGGAAAAAAACACACAGAGAAACATGTCAGTCAAGGGCAGGCTTGTTAGGAAGAGGAAGAGAAGGCAAGTTATAACAGCAAAAGATATTAACTGCACAAGAAAAGTAACACATCATGCAAAGAGAGCAATAAAGAGGTCAAACCAGAGATCACCTCACATCTTGAGATTTATGAGGGATTCATGCCCTAATGTTTATCATAAAAGACAATCTACTAAGTAATGGGAATGTCCTCTCTTGCTCTGAATTGAAGAGAAAATCAGCACTCTGGCATAAGTAAACCGGGCCCCGTGCTTAGCGACTCCTTTCTTACCAGTGATGTCAAACCAAAGAGGAATGTCGGGGGGCTCATATGTTATAACGCCAACCATATGTGCGATGGGATCGCTCTCCATTACGGAGAACGAAAAAAACGGCTCATCGAAGGCCAGCGGGTCCGCGGACGGCGGGGGTTTGGAAATCCATTCGACATGCAGCCGGCAGGTGGAGGACTTCTGGGGGCGGCCGTTGTCCACAGCTTTAATCTGTAACGGTATAAGAGGCCTTTCACTCGGACATCGAACTGCGACCTTGTATCATTAATGACATGAGACACAATTACAGAGATATCAGGCATTAAAGGGCTCCCAGTCGCACATCTTGGGTCTAGGCTGGAATACAGAACAACGAACCAAAGAGAAGGAAATGTACAACATGCTTTTACCACTCCTGAGAAAGCATAATGAACACAGATATACAGCTTTCTAAGGTAACGTACCGTAAGAATGTCATAGTCTCCAGCTGAAGAAAACTTCTTGGAGGACACCAGCCCAGTTTTGGGCTCAATGAAGAACTTGCCCTGCTCGTCGCCTTCCTCGATGCTGTAGGATATTTCCGCGTTGGGGCCCTCGTCTTTATCGGCCGCGATCACCCTGTACACGGGTTCCCTCTGGACAGATCTCTCCCGGTCGGGCTTCTCGCGCTCTGGGAGTTTGATCTTGTAGATCTTCTCCAGGAACTGAGGTTTGTTGTCATTTTCATCCAACACTTTCACCACCACTCTCACCACAGCGGATTTTGGAGGAATGCCGTTATCAAGAATTGTGACCTGTGACGATGAGAAACAAAAGAGCGACAGTGAACATTACTATACCATTTTATTGCTTACACTTTAATAGTGCCTTTCTGGACACTCCACTCAAAGTGCTTTACAGGTCATGGGGACTCCCATTGTGAAAGAGGTTCAACTCCCCCGTACTTTTTAAAATTAGGGTAATAGTTGGACCTGTAAAAATCTTTTTATTGAAGCACCAGGGAAGAGGTCATAGAGGAACCCGAGGAACAGTTAAAACATCTAAGATCGCCAGCAAAAAAAAAAGTTACAACAAAAACTCTGAATTTGACTTCTGTGACACGAATGAGATAATCAAAAGCTGGAGAAGCGCTCCAAGCCGCTGAGCAGGAATCTGAATTTTATGGACACCGATGAGGTCTGCGTGTGCGGAGCTGCGGAGAGTGAGTGTCACGCAGTGCCGCTGAAACCTCTAGTGAAATATGGAGGTGGTTAACATGTGGTGTGGAGAGTTTGGAAAACCTGTGGGAATTAACAGAACTCTTGACAACAGAAAAGTAAGAATAAGTTCTCTAATGTCATGCTGATCCCTTCTGGCCTCACAGAGGTTTCCCCTCCTCAGCAAGGCAATGATCCGAGACACACGGCCAAAACAGAAAGGCACTATTTGCCAACAAAAGGAACAGCTGGAGCTCTAAAATTACTAGAACAGCCACCAAAATGTCCAGACATAAACTCCATTGAAGCCACCTGGGATTATACAGAAGCTGAAAAGAACAAAGAGGCCATTACAAACTTAGACCAATTCAGGACTGTTCTCCAAGAAATCCAGACAGAGATAACACAGGGAATAATTTAATAGTACACTAGTAGAATGCTCAGAAGACTACAAGCTTAGCAATATGCCAAAGAGAGACATACAACATTTAAAAAAATGCGGTGATATGATATAGTTTGGCTTGGTGCTGGCTGTGGTGTTTTGTTTATCCACAAACCAACACTTTTACATATGAGAATACATGTTTTCATAGTAGTGCGACTGTATATAAGAAATGTCATTTCACTTCCTATTTATCACACACCTTACAGTCGTTTTACTGTCAACTTTTTGATTCAGAGGAACTTTTTAATTCTTAAAAAAAACCACACCTTTTAGTTCAATATGTCTTACATTTACACAGTGTTCTATTTAATAGTATTGTACTTTGTTTAGCTTGTAAATATTTTTTACCATGACTGCACATGTAAGCAGACAATCACTTATAAAACTATTAACCCATGCGAATACAGAAATCTAAAACCTCCTTACAGGCCACTGGAAGAAGTTTAAGATAACACATTTGGAAATGTCTTGACCCATCTCATCAGGAAGTTCAAAGCTAATGGAATGGTTGTTACACCACTAGGAACTGAATGTAAATAGTAATTTATGTAATCACCTAAGTACTTAGTAGTTGCTTTAGTACATTATATGCAAACGAGTGGTCAGTCAAAGGGCAGTAATTGCAAACTTTCATCAGGAAACAATGTCCCTGCGGTGACCATTCGAAGCCGGGCACATGACTCTGCCTGCCGGTGCCTGAACTCCTTGGCAACACAGACAGAAAAGACACTAAAAGAATCTACCAAACAGCAACTGAGCGACTCCCAAGTCCAATGGCACCACATGACAGGGCCGCTGAATGAAACAACTGAGCTTTTTTTAACAACGTCAGAAGTAGCCTGATTAGTACAGAAAGGCAAAGTTCACACTGAAAAATAATGCATTCCCACATGTGAAAAACAGACATTGATCTGTTCTGCAATTAGTATAGCATTTTTAGAAAAAAGGACAATTATGTTTTAAGTTATTTCTGCAACACTGAATACTGAAAGTGCACTTGCATGTTTTTTTTTTAAATTAAAACCAAATTTCACCAACATAGTAACAAGGTACACACACAACTTATGAAACAGTGCAGAAACAAAGGTATTTTACAAACACTGTTATCATCATTTTTAGTAATCAATGGCATCAAGCTTCCAAAATGTGTGTAAATGGGTTCATTTCGAATTGTCTTCCGGTTTGTGCATCACTGTTGATATGGAACTGATCAATGTTTGGATAGACTCTGGAGAGAGTACTAACATACTATACAGACAGTAAAACATTGCTGTTCATATTTAATGACATCACCGTAATGTAGCATCAAATTGTATTTTGTATATAATGCATTATTTATGACTTTTCTTTCTCTTCTTGCATCTCTTATTTTGAGCACACCACAACAAATTCCTAAGAACCCAAACGTTTTAGTTTGGTAACGAAGTTGTATTTGACTTTGATGCAGTATTATAATATTATATATAATATGCACTAATGTTGCACTTAAGCCCAGGCCCAAAGCAAGAAGGATGAATGATCACTGGACCAAGGAAAGGGTGTCAAAAACATTCGAATGACAAGCGAAATGTATACAGCCTCTCTTTTTTTGGGCTGTGGATGTAGTTGAGCATTTTTTCCACTTCGAAATTCCAAATGTCCTTTGGATCCATCTTATCAGCTGTTCAAAAGCCTTCTCAGACTAAGCGATACAAGATGCATTCTTTTCCTGCCTTTTTCGAGTCGCTGAAAGGATTTCTACTCAATATGAACACCCTTTTTTTTAAAGTCTAATAAAGCAATCATATTGCTTTTCCTTTATGTTCGATCCATCTAAGTTAATCCTACACTTACATTTAATTGTCTCGTCAATTCAAACACATTTCTGAATAATGTCAGAATATATCATGGTTTTTAAAGTGAAATACCATGCATACAAATGGTCTGTTGAACATAAAGCTAATAGTAAGTTACTGGTGCAGCACAACAAATCACTATATATATTTAAAAAAATGTTTTGTAAATGTCTTTATTTTTGTATTACTGTCTGTTACCTATTTCTGTCCCCCTGCACTGTAAGGCTTAAAAAGGGGGGGGAACGAAGAGAGAAATCAAGTAGCTTTTCGCACCATCTGGTCAGTATTTCTACAAACACAATTAGTCAGATAGCTCCACGCCATTTGGCACAGGCTGTGATTAACACCATTCTGTGGTGCTGTTTTGGAACAAACCACGACTGTTCCAGAGCTGCTAACACGGGACTGATTAAACATGACAGGGCAACTTCTAGACTACCATTCTCTTTCCAGGGGTGCAGTGGGGCGTCTCATATACGTATAAGAGTGAAGACAGGCTTTTGTAACCAAAGGGAAGTGCGTGCATATTGATCCGACTACGTGTCTTTGAGAAAAATGCAGACCTTCAACAGGGAAACAACCATCCATTAGACAGCTCTGTCGCGATGGGAACAGGTACTGTAGCCAATGATCAGAAACATTAGTTAAACAGAGACAAGGGTTTTACTTCAATATCTCCAGAATACTTTGACAACCAAGGATCATAATCTAAAGGGAGACAAACGACTATTGTGGTGATTACAGATGCTTGCAAACTCTCAAATGTTATTTCTGACTAAATAATGGACTTGTTAGGAAGACGGTATTCATTTTATGATGAAAAAAGTTCTAGCGTGGAGGGAAAAAAATCTGTAATGAGAAAATATGAAGTGTGCTCTAAATTGGCACAACAAATTTTATTCACATACTAATGTAGAAATTATTTCAGACTACATATTTTAAATTCATAATATATTTTCTAAATATTGGAATTTTACCAATGCTTTTCTCAATATTAAGTAAATATACAGTATATTAAGAGGCAGTAGAAAATGACTAATGTAACCAGTAGTATTTGTCCAATTTCTCATGCCTCTCAGCACATACTGTATATAATGGACTGTAACAACAGACAGACATGATAAGCACTACCTGACAGAGGCTTCTCCCAGAGGTAATTACTAACTGCATAACTGCAAATGGAGATATGACAGGAATTTTATACAAAGTATAGTCATTTCATATTGGAAATGGATTGTATTTCATGTATCATTACACTGAGACAAACTGCTCATTAAAATCTCAGACATCTCCAAAAATGAGGGAATCAGCTCCTCAGACTTATTGGGATATAAAATGAGCAAGAAGCTTTACGCACAGCAGTTCAGCATGCACGCATTATTCAGATGAGGTAGACTCTAGTGCTATTGTGATAACCTATCATTCTAATCTGCCATTTTATATGAAAATGTGCCGTTACCCATGCATTACAGCCTATGCATCTAACAGGGCCTTCAGTGTGAAATTTGAGGATGAACTCATTTGTCCACAGAGAATTCAATTCCACCTGACTGTGGAAATCCACCAGAAAGCAGTACAACCACATAGATATCTGATACTTCAGCCACATCTTTACTTAACCTGAACATACACAACAGTAGGTGTTGAAAAACGGCATTCAACAGGAAGCTGGGAATCAAATTAAACCCTGAGAATGTAAGCATCCTAGTCAGTGGGGAATTCTGCAAGCCTAGAAATGTTAACAGCACCTTTCATGATGTGGGCCAGATCTTGGTGCAGTACAACATTAAGCACACCACAGTCATGCACTACTACAGCCGCCAGCGCAAATCTGCAAATGCTACACAATAACACTGTTGAACACTGTGTGCACAAAGTGTCCCTGTTAGCATCACTTCAGGTGTGTAACTATCACGTCATGCTGGCACAGCCCCGCAGGAGCTGTGTGGATCCTCATAAGATCAGTAAGTAAATTTTAGTTCCAGAAGCCAAGCAAGAGACACAACTTAACTCACTCAGCCAGCCAGCTGATTTTAAAAGTAACACTCTGACTGTAACTTTAATAAAAAGAACTGGAGTTCTGTTTATATTCTCTATTTATGCCCAAACTACAATGCACTCATCGTGTTGTGTCAGAACACACTGTAGGAAAGGAAGGACACCACTGCTCATCACTGCTGTAAACATGAGATCTCTGGCTGCATCATTAGGATGTGCAGTTTCCCCAGAAGGTGTACAGGAGGGGGTCCAGGCGGATGAGCACTTGGAAGCAGTAAACATTCCCAACCTCTCCTCTGTGTCGGAGATGGCCGTGAGATTGCCAGTCCAATACTCAGAGCTTACTGTCACTTCCCCATAGTTACTGGTTTTCATTAAGTAATAAACAATGCCATTTACCTCCCAGACAATTGCCTCACAAGAATACATTTGGTAGTGAGTGACTACTCGATTCAAGGATCTCATCCTGTTTCTTTAAAGAAAACAGGGTGTACGCTTCAGTAACATGGCTGGGTACCTCATTCCAGCCCCTCACAATCCTTCAATTAAACAGCTGTCTCCGGCTTTCGGCTTGAAATGCACTTTCACATAGTCTCTTCTAGTTCTGGCATTCACTGTTGATCCTACAGAAGTCCCCCTGATTAAGCGTCACGGCCTTTGAGAATTTCAGATCAGGTCCAGTTGCAATCGCCCGGGTGCGAGACTAAAAACGCTTAGTTCTGTAACCTGTCAGCTGAGGACATTCCTTTCCCTCCAGGAATGCATCTGGTTGCTGTCTGGACTGATTGCAGTGCAGCAATATCTTTATAGCAACATATTTACTGATAGTAATGTAATGTGCCGCACACTGTTATGACTGCCAAGGGAACAGGTTGTGAAGTTTTTATGCTAATATTTTATTTTCAACTTTTGTTGAATAATGGTGAGGATACAATGTCAAAATAATGTGCATGGCAATCTCCACACCAAAAGTTAGCTCTCATGTTAACAGAAGTGACATTCAGCATTTTTCCCCATTCCTGAAACTCTTCCCCTGAGCAAGTCCTGAGTCATAAGCTGTGAAAATCTAATAGAAATTGACTACACTTAAATAAGATGGTTTTACAATGTAAACTTAAAGAGACAATAAAACACTTGTTATTGAACAGTCAAATCTTACACAAGATACCATCATGATCGTGTTCTTAATTATCTTAAGTTAAAAAAAAACATCTTCAAATAACAGCCTACTATTATATTTTCTGAACATCAGTGGATAAAAATAAAGTTCAGAATCTCCATTTTGATGTACAGTACAAGAAAGTAAAAGTATACAAAAATAAGGCTTTGCCTTTGTTACAATACGACAAAAAAACACTGTGGTCCATCCTGGCATTCCAGAACTTAATTTTCCTTTATTTGGTAATATACTTTGCAATGTTAAACTTGTCCCAGTGGTTGCATAGCAACACACTCCCAGAAGGAAGTCGGAAATGGCGTTTTTGTGGACTCCATTTTGGTTCAACTTCCTGCCTTCGGCATGAGTACAATATAAAAAATGCACTTACAAAAACAAGTGCGAATCACCCGATCTTCCAGATTACAGGCAGTTTTACTCTAAGGAAGGCTAAAGTCTGCTGTCTTTACCAAAGTTCAAGAAATTGACTTTACATTTACTCGAATTAAACATCAGGCGGCTGAAGGAAGGCTATCTAAGGTCTTTAACATATTTAAGAGAACAATGAAGGTTGACTTCAATTTAGCAAGGCTCTCGGATATATAAAGGAGTTTGTCATGTAATAGTGGCACAGCACCTGCATATTATGCATTGTGGGTTCTCTAAATAGTGCCTTTCTATTTCTAACTGCCTGAATTTCTTTTAAGTGTATCTTTTCTCCACATGTGCTTTATACATTGAAAATCACTGGTAATTCCTGGAAGGAGGCTAATGTTAGTTTAAACAGATTTTCAAATATTCCTCCCTAGAAACATATTTTACATAGGCTTTAAAAAGTAAATGCAAGACTAGATTGCTTGTATACATTTTGCACTTCTTTAGATAACCAGTCATTTCTAAAAGGGAAACCAATGTTTTCTAACCACAGTTTAGAGGCCTGCAGCACATTTTGTTGATTGTGTATTAAGCTGGTCGGTAGTATGATATATAATATTTTGCATTATTAGTGTATTAAAACAGTATATGCTTCCATTGAGCAAACTGAAGTTATAAATACAGTTATACAGGAAATACAAGAAATTAAAATTCACATCTGCACAAATAATATAAGAAAATAACATGCTTCATAGTCCTTTTCAAACTTTTAAAACAGATAGTTAATTGGACCATGAAGATGCATGTTTCTTACAACAATAAAAGTATTTAACAAGCAGTCAAAATGTAATTTAACCTCACCATTACATCCCCTCTCCTGGAAAATTTCCCAAAAAGGTCAATTGTCAGATCGATAATTAAGAAAAAAACAACAATATACTATACTCCCACGTTTCCTTCTCAAAAATCAAGAATCTAAACATTTCCTCCTCAAGAATCAAAATCCCTGAATTGTTCCTTTACTCTCTCTGAATCAACTTTAAACCCGTTGAGTGTCCGGCTCCTGGGTATATAACCCAAACAACTAAATACCATGATTTCAATCAGAGAAGTGAGGATGAAACATTCATAAAACATTCAATATAAACAAAAAGAGTTATCCAGGAATCCCTGAAATCTACAGAAAACTGACCATAAAGTGGGCAAGCTTTAGCACATGAACTAAAAAGGACCTTACTTCAAGAATATGTTCCGCTTGCTGCTCTCGATCCAGTTTCCTTGAAGTAGTTGTTACCAGACCTGATGAAAGAAATGGTAAAAGCGATTAAAACATTTTACAGCAGACTTCATCACAAAAATGCAATATGGTTTTCTAGATGATTTTTTTATTTTTTAAGATTAACATTACACTTCAACCATCGCAGTACCGAACAGCAGAGCCTTTTCTTTTTACGCAGGCTTCCTGATCATCCCTGCTCATTGGCCTGACCACCACTTACACTAAAAAATAAATTACTACATCAGAACTGATCGTGACGGTTTTAAGCCTTTTCCTTCTTTAAACTACCACTTCTAAAATCACAGATGAGGGGATAAATATGTAAAAAACTGTTCAGTTAGGACACAGATTTAAATGTTCCTAGAGGCAGTGGTATTTCACACCATTCCTAATTGTTTCTTTTAAGATAGTTGTGAAAAAGGCATCAAATGGCCTTTTAAATTGCCTTTCCTTTGATCTTCTCGTGGATTTTCTACTCACTCAGCCAGTCTCTCATTATTAGATGCTAAATACCGCAGGAACTTGTTAACAGCACTCAGATGCAACAGAAAGATATTGCTTTCAGGTTTGCTCCAAGCTGAGCAAATGTTAAGTAAGGAGGTGCTGTGATTTTAAGCAAAAGTCTGCAGCCTTCAAAGTTAAATAAAAACAATGCTGCAAAATGTGGCGCAGAGATCAGGGCTCTGGTACAAACACTGTACCATAAACGTGCACAAATATGAATCACTTTGGATAAATGTGTCTGCCAAATCAATAACGTCAACAATAACACTTCCAGCGAATGTAGTAGTTATAAACCAAGAAGACAAGTCAAACAAAAAGAGCTAAATGAGAGCAGTACCGATTTAAAACAGCACATGAAAAGTCAGTGAAGCGCCTTCAAAACTGTATGTTGGAGTTAAACATACTTATCCAAACTTGTTTAAGAATGTGCATTTATTCCTGAAAATGTTATTCATCTTTTTTTTTAGAAGAGCAAGCTACACCATGTATACCGAGCATGTTGCTGCCACTTTAAATTTAAATTTAAAGTTATTATTTTCACTCCCAGTTTAATTGTAACCTTGCAAGAAGAGAATGCAGAATCGATGTGCCAGCCCTGACCGCATAAGAAATCTTTTACTACCACACTGCATCTGATTAGCATAAAAAAAGGATTTCCGAAACCCAAGCCGATGGGCACATATGCTAAGACAAGAATAGCAAGCCACAACTTACAACTTTGTAAAAATAGTACTGCGATTTATTCCGCTGAAAATAAATGGCTTATTTTTTTCTGGAAGTTCCACATACGCTTTATAAATACAACCCCAACTAAAATTCACATTTTCATTTGCAAAAGCTGGAATACCATCGTAGATAAAACATGTTGACGAGGCTAGCCAAATACAATTACTAAGCAGGTTACAAAAAGGTGCAATATCATTAGGATTAAATACAAAATTAATTTGAAGTTCCATCATGTGCATTACATTTTTAATTACCATTTTATTCTAAAAGGTGAACCGATTTTAAAAGATTGTCTCGTGCTTAACTCCAAAATATTTCAAAATTACTGCTCTGTAAAGAACTCCGAAGCCCATTTTATTAAAACCTCCTTCAGCCACAAACAGATGCAGACATTTTTAAAAGAAAATGCACTTACATAATTTCTAAAAATCCTCCAACGTATGCAAATAATTAATTCTCTATATTAAAAACCTACTGTTAGATTTGCTTTAAATATTATACGCTGATAAAAGATAACACAGCATGATAGATTTTATTTGCTTTTACTGCTCAGGGCAAAAAACCCATGTGTTAAAGTGTGCTGTCTTTATTGCATTCATTTCAAAACATTTTTCAACATCTAACAAGAGGCATGTAGTCACGGTAACAGGAGACAAAGAAAGCTTATTACACAGTCCCCGGGGACTGCCCAGAAAACACACAAACTCACAGCACTCCCGAGTTTCACAGACCCAGCTGTTTGCAAAATACTAAGGATTACTGATCTCTGCAACTTTTGTTGGAACGGTCAAAAGTTAACGGCTCTGTGAGAGGTATACTGTACCTCTCAGCCCCTAAATTTTATCTGCCAGAACTGAAGACGGTTGCTTAAACTAGTCTTGGTGCCTTCGGCTAGAAATGTGCAAGGTTCCTTGTTTATCCTTTGATGTTAGGGTCTCAGGATAATTAAACACTTTCAAGAACACACAGCATTTGTATATGCATTATATATATATATACAGCATAATGATGCATTCAAGCATACTAACACAAAAGCACAGTGATTTTTGCAGGTTGCATCCACATACTCTCGTCAAACCTGTTATATACTGTGTAGGCTGCCGCCCCCCACTCCCACGACATATTATCAGCTGTAAGTCAGCTTCATTATGGGCTAACAGAATAAAGATGCAAATACAGAATTATCCTGGCACTTAACTAACTGTTGCAAGGCTGTTGCCACCACACTTTCTTCTGGTTCAAGAATAAACGTGTGACATGTAACAGAGTAAGCACTTTCCAGCTCAGCTTTCACATTTATAAAGAAAGACCCAATGCATTCATTCAAAATTGTTAACAGAAAAGCTTACATTTTTAAAGCACCGAGCTGATGATTGCAAAAGTTGCCTGTTTTAGCAAGTTATAGAATTAGTAAGGGTTAAGCTACTAGCCTCTCCATGTGCAAATGTACAGGACCTGACAGATCTCACAGTGTAGAACCACCCCCCCTTCAATTAAACGCCTTAAACTTTTTGTACAGAATTTGCACAGAAGGGGCTGTTGTTTAAACTATACAAACTAGCACGGCACACTTCCAAAAATATTGACTCTCGTGGTAAATACGGCGTATTGACATCACCTATAAATATTCCAACTTGAACCCATAACTGACTCATCAGGTGGCTCTCCTAGTCTTTAAACCAAGATCAGTCTATTTTCTAAAATTACAGTTTTTTACAAAACCATTTTTCAATGTAGAATTATACAAACGACATACAGATGACATCAACTGCAAAGAATATATGGATATGCCAAAAATAGTCAAAGATGGTCAACATCTCATGAAGTACAAAAACTTACAGACATAAAAAAGAAACAGCACAGCTTACTGCAAACTGTTCTAATCCAAACATATTATTTTAGCAGGAAGGAATTCCACACATCAGACAGAACCCGGCATTCCATCCATCTTAAATATAGGGAATGGGTTCCTTTAGGCCACACTCTACAGCTTCCATGAAATAAATTCAGACAGTTCATTCTACTCTCTTTGCTGCAAACTTTGCATTTCATTCCTCTTCCCAAAATGAAGCATTGCAGAATCATGGATACTCTCGAGCAGTTTTCAGTGCTTTCCACTGTTTACTGCCAAAAGAACAAAGGCATAAAGGAAACCGGAGCATTAATGAAAACCCATTAACCCCCAGCTGTGTGATTAACAGAGGAGAACAGACGGATATCCATATAAGAAAATTGGCAATCAATATTAAAAGCAAAATCTCAGTGTATTCATACAATAAAATGATTCTTTGTAGGTTTATGTTGGATAAAAATAAAACACAATATTGAACCAAGAAGAAAGCAATGGAAGAAAAAATAGGATTTGCAATTACTTCTGTAAGTAATGAAGTGAATCGAAAGAAAGTAAGAAAAAGATTGCATATTAAACACTGCAATTTTAAAGTGTTTTAATAAACTCTAAAAACAATGAAGCTGACATCTTAAAACATGCTGCCAGACTGATCTTTTTAGAAAGATGATCATGCACACATGAAAGTCGTGGAGGTTTCTAAATTACAAAGTGGTTTAAACAGCACAGTCACAAGCAACACACACACACACAGTATACATAAGTCTATTACAAAAAAGCATCACATAAATGCAGATTCACTTAAATAGAATTCTGGAAAATGTAGGCAGATTAATCAAATTGTGCAAAGAACTCAACACGCAGCTTCATTAAAATGTACATCTGCATCCCAGTGCTTAATAAGGGGTCAATTTAGAGGAAACCACTAAATCCTTCTGGATTTGGCCTCTTTTCTTTTGCTACACTGAAACATTGCACAGTAGATTAAATAGTGCAATAATTCAAAACCACACTTAAGTCTGCATTCCTCAACTGAAATTCTCAACTATAACCATATTATTAGAAAACTACTACAGTATATCTTTATGCACGTAATAGCAATTCTCTTGTTAAATGTAAAAAAAAAAGGCAAGGTGTGATCTGACACTTGTGTTTTACAACAGATGTATTTAAATCCATTTAATCAGAAACAACAGAAGAGCAGCCTCACCCCATGAGTTTTCTTAACCTTCGTTTGGGATGGCTGTGGTTCACTGAAAACTGCAGGAAACTGCAGGAAGTTGTTGGAGGTAGTATCAATTTCCTATTTGGGTTTCCGAGCTCTCCGCGGGGTCTTTGAAAACATGCTGACATTGTTCTGAACACAGAAGGCGTTGCTGAAAACTGATATGAGGAAGCAGGATGAGGATGATTTGCTGTTAAACCCACTGGCTATGAGCATTTCACTGCTTTTCATGTTACTCCAGGGATTAGTGATGCATATAAACCTGACAGAGAAATCCATACTCGCATGAATTGCTGAGATATTTCTTTTCAATTTACTACAGTGACTAGGTCCCTGCTGCAAGCATATTACAGGTTCACACTTCATTTTCATAGCCATGAACCTGGGAGAGCTACTCTCTTCTTTCAATTTGGTCTTTACTTTTAAAATGCCCCACTTCTAGGGGAGACACAATAGAGTCTGTTTTCATACACTGGTACATTAAAGTTTAATACCCGAGTCCAACTACAGAGGATAAAACCAAATAGTCTTTTGCCAATTACAACACTGTGCAGTAAGAGAACGCTGTGGCCACTTAACTCTGAGCTACACTCTCTACTGGGATGCACTAAGGCATCCAACAAAACTCCTTTTTACAGACTGCACACAACTCCGCCACAAGCGAAAAAACAACAACTAAAAGACCCCCATGTAATTGCAAAGGTCAATGTCCCCAGATTTTTAGACTTGTAGCATAATGGCAATATAGGAAGATAATGAGCCTCAAGCTGATGGTAAGATGTTTGAACTGTATCATTCTGGACAATTTAATTCTTATGTAGGAAGGAAATAACTTCAGGAAGTTATCCTGATTCACTTTTGGCTTAGTTTATCATATCTGCCTGGAGCTGAGAAATGACTCGGTCCATGCTAATACTGTGCTCTCAGCTGTCAATTTAACACAGTGAAGATCATGCATGCCTGCATTAGAGGCCTTCAAAAAGACAGAGGAATAACAGTTCATCAATGTTTCCTATAATCCCAAACATTACAATTAAGTAGGTTACCTGCTGTCCATAAAAATGACAAGACAGTTTTACATAGATATGTTTTATTCAAACCTGCCCTTTTGTCAGTTTAATCCTCTATGTACTGCTCCTTCTGTTTGTGCCTTTCAGCATCTGTGAGCTGCATACAAATGAACTTTCATCCCACTTAACAAAAAAGATATGCTATTGTTCAGACTCTTAGACAAAAAAAAAAGTCCTGAAAGTCCGCCACAGATTTTTCAAACACACCTTCAAGCAAGACTCAAAAATCGTCCTTGAGAGCTTGACACACTGCTGATCTCTGATCACCTCAAAGGGCTTTATTACACAGATCCCAATCTTAATCGCCTGGTGTATGACACATTCAGATGCATGCTTCTGACATGCTGGCCACTGGCCACACGGCACCACTGTGCTCCAAAGAGCTCCCCTTTGAAAATGCTAAGGTATGTGGCACAGAGCGTCGCCTATGCCTCACCACAGTCACCGAAGCGCAACATACGTGGGCAGCATCAATGGCATGCCCGACAGCAACACCTCCTCGCGCCAAGCTGGATGGGCACTCCCGGCGCGGGGCTGCCCGGCCTTGACGCCAGGACGCCCGACATGAATGGGACCGCGGCACACGCAGGCAGAGAGGTACCGACATCAAACGCGGTTTTTCAAACTGCCCGAAAGGTGCCAAGATACTGATTCGGCCCATCCGCAAAAGTCTCCATCGTTTGGAGAACAAACGAGGGAAACGTGACAAGAACAAAGCTTCGGAGGCCTGGGAACCGCTGAATGTGCCCAGCTAAACGGCTGTTTTTTTTCGCTCCTAGATTTACTGCAGGAATGTTCGGGAAATAAACTTTGCTGGCCCGACCCGTATTCTTTTCTTTAATCAATGAGAAGAAAGGTAGTCGACACTTGATTTCAAAAAAGATTTTGATATTAAAGAAAGGCACTTTCTGAAGCTCAAGATTTTGGGGCTTAACGATTGATCTTTTTTTGTGAAGTGTGACGAGCTTGTTTGCAAAGCCCCTAGAAATATGTGAAAAGGACAAATGTGATTCCTGCAGGTCTCTGTTAATACACACTGGTGCCGTATTCGGTCTTGGGTAATCCGAGAGAGTTTCTCCCGCAACAGAAAGATGACGCACGCCAGTGTAAAAACTTAAGGAAAATTCTAAATCTGTACACGAGCAGATATCTAATGTGCTGCATCAGTTCTCTGCAGAGCCACAAGTCTGCAACCAAGACTTGTTTAGTAAAGCCGCAACAACAAAAACACCCAGACTCTGCGGCTGCTGGCAGATCTAGGACACAAATAACATTCTTGTTTTTCTCAATAGTTTCATAACGCAAGAAAAACAGTAAGAGGTACAGTTATGTCTTGAGCTTGAAATAATAAACTTTGAAATCTACCTTGTACCTCGCTAAGGGTTGAGGAAGTAACAGACAGCTTGCTGCCCAGCCATGTTGTATATCGATGAAAGCCGATACCCGTTTCATTCAAGAGCTGGATGTGATCCTTGGATCAATTAACTTCTAACTACCAAACGAGTTAGACGGTTCCTAAATGTTCCTAAAATTTTAAATGTAGTGGGTTTCAAATAAATTCAAACAAAAAACAGCCCTCTTTAGGGATTAATCAGAATTATTTTGATTTGCATTAGTGTTATGTAACGCTTTTTAATTACGATCAGGTGAAGCTTTTGTCACATTTTCTTTTAATCGATTCATCTTTCCACCTACACTATTAATAAATCAAATAACCTACCTGCGTATTATGCAGCTGGTAATGTCATATTTACTTATTATTTGGTCTTTGTTGAATTCTGCTCTTTGGCAGGCTGCATGTAGAATAAATTGCATTTTCCTTTTAAACACTGATAAAAAGACCTTTTACATTAATGTGCTAGAGTGTTCCCTAGCTCTGTGAATAGTAATGAATAGTAATTCTATGCAGCTTCTTTATAAACTGTACATTCTTTTTTTGTTGTTTTGCTTTCAGCTCTCGACTCTTATATACAAGGACCAGATCCAAAGAACAAGAAGGCTAACACAGGAATGTGTGGCTCTCGACATCACTGCCCAAACCTTACTGTGCAGCAAACGAGCAAACAACAACACTCAACGAAACGCAGCCCACTTATTCTGCTTGTGCCGGAAGCGATTCAGGTGACTGTAAACGTTAATACCGTACTGACATGAAACTAAAATATTTAGATCACAATTAATTTCAAGGTCAGTCTTGCAAAACCTTGCTGTGCAGTGTGCATTGAAACATCTGCCAAGTGGAATAGAAAAGAAAACTCCAGAAACCCGTGTGTAAACACCAGTTATTGACACAACTGCACAGTTGTGTAGCAGTGAGACTACATAAAGGTGAATGATAAAGAAATGAAGGCTTTCAGTTTTATCATTCACCTTTATGTAGTCTCGCTCCTAGTAACCTTAAAACTTTGATTCATTTTAAAGAGATTCAATTGTATTTCACAGCCCTTGCCAGCGGTGTGCTGCAACAGGTCACATACGACAACAGCCTCAGACAAGTGTGTGGCTGCCTTCTACTAGTGCAGACACAGAATTTCCCTTGTTTCTTCTGGTTCTCAACCTACAATGGCTAAACGTTCCAATAAAAAAATACAATACAGCCGTGATAGGGCGGAGCGGCGGCACTGTGGCTCAGGATCTGCTCCTGTGGCTGGAAGGCTGCTGGTTCAAATCCCGCAGCCGGCAGAGGAATCCTACTCCTATGGGCCCCTGAGCAAGGCCCTTCACCCCCCCAACTGCTCCAGGGGCGCCGTACGAATGGCTGAGCCTGCGCTCTGACCCCAAGCTTCCCTCTCCCTGTCTGTGTGTCTCATAGAGAGCAAGCTGGGGTCTGCGAAAAGACAAATTCCTAATGCAAGAAATTGTACAGGGCCAATAAAGTGATATTATTATCACACGAGAGCTGCGCAATAACTATACACCGTGATACCTGAAGGCTCTACAGCACATTCATACATTGTTTTCTCCTTTCTGCTTCCAGGGTAGATTCATCTCTGCCCGCTACTCTGATCCAGCGCCCCACTCGAACCCCTTCATCAAAGAGTTGACTCATTTTGTTCTGTGTAATTACCCCTAATGTTACCAATTCACCACATGAGAGAACTAACGGGGATTCTTCGATAACTCCTGAAACACGTTTCCGCAAGGAAGAAGAGTGGCTTCATTACCTCCCAGCACATACTACCTATCGCCAAAAACACTGCGGATCAATACTTCATTCTCCCTGTTTTGGTTAATGACGACGTTGTTAGTCAAGAATAATGAATCCCGGAAACAAATTGTATTTAACACCCCCACGTCTCAGTAGAATCGTTGTCCATAATGCGTCTTTATTAGAGGAGAGCAGGAAGTGTTATTTCTTTGGGTGGCTCTATGACAGACAGCTCCAAAGCTGGTAAATTCTCCAACAAGCTCTCAAACACACAAATGGGTTTTACTCACTCAACAGTGCCCTGAATTTAATGTACGCATTGAGTAAAGAACGAGAACATGAATGATAAGTGACAATAAGTGATAATCTGTCAAATGAATATATTCTACTTTATGATTAGACTCAAATCTGTACAGAATGATGCTCCTTAAATTTCCTCTTTTATAAGAAGTATATCTAAAATAAATATCTTTGTCAGTCTGTAGTACCGAAATATCACATTGAATTGTAGAAGACAAGCTGATTTCCTTTCTCAGGATTCTGGAGGTAGCAGAAGAATTTTAATTTATTTTTTAATTTCTCCTCTGGTCCATCTCCTTGTTCACAGTCCTTTGTACATTCTTCCAATGACCTTGCCAACAGAAAATATACTGAATTTGTTATTAGAATAAAAGGCTCCACTCAGGCTAAGCAGGCTTGATCAGTGTGCAATATAATTTCAAAGTTGATCGCAGAAAACATTTTGAGCGGATTATACTGAAGTACAGTTTTTATCCTGAATTCAAAGGACAGCTTTAAATACTGATTTGTTCCATCTATAATCTCAATAAAACAAGAAAATACAAACTACTACAAATACGATTTTTTTCCTTCAGCACAACAACATTAATAAGGACTTTTGTGAGACTGGAGTTTAGTTATACTGCCTTAGAGTAATGTTCAATCTGTTTACATATTTTCACATACATAAGAATTACTTTATGCGTTCAAGAATAAAGTACTAGTTCTTATAGTTAATCAAGGACTATTAAACTAAATATTAAGACTAATATTCTAAACTATAATTTTTAGTGTCTGTAAAACAATAAGGCGTACTGAAATTTTGAAGAAAATCATAATGGGGGATACTTTTTCTACATCAAAATAGGAAATGTTTGGGAACCACAACCTGCATTTTGCACCAGCCGGTAACTGTCTTGAAAAGTCTGCTCTAGGATTTCATTTTTTAAAAAAAATATCATTCACAGAATTAACTTTCCTGACTTTTAAAGATAACTAGGTATTTGAAAAAAGGGCCATGTTCACAAAACGTTTACACTGGGATTTTTTATCATACTTGTGGTAAAAATGACGTTAGGTATGTATGCTTCTAATTACATGGATAGTATGTTTCTACAATACTGCCAGACTGTTCTACTCTGAGTTACCTTTGAAAAAGAACTGGTAGACTACACCTGTTTCATCATTTCCCCTGGACCTCCCAGAGCGACAAGCACATACAGATGCAAATGGAATGGATACTCGTTTTCTGGGGCAGGTCTCTTAACTAAATGGACACATGCTTCCCTTTCAGGTGTATTTTTAAATCAAAGGTTTATATTTATAGAATTCTGAAAGAGCATTTGCGAGCCCATCTGTTTTGTCATTTTCTCTCCCCACATTCTCAGCATTACAGTTGCACACTGCGGGGTTAACGTGCAAGAGATTTCAAAATTTAAATGATTATTTAATTAATTAAGCTATATTTTTCAGGATTATTTAACTGTTAAAGTTAATGACATTTTTTTATACACAAAGATGCAGAAATCTACATACTGGGGATGATATGTTATGACTTGTCCCATGTTAAAATTTGCGAGACGACGATTCAGAATTCATGCCTTCTAGGACTTTTTCTCTTCTCTCGCCCTGTATTTAAGACATGGCAGGAGCATATGTTCCCTACCGAGGTGGCTGAAGCAAGTATATACAGCACCTTGCCATGGGAATCATGTTCTTCACACTGTGAAGTCCAGAATGCCAGCAACTGGACTACAGCGTTAAAACGTCCAGCTGCACAGGACCCGCACGGCACCAACAACCCAAAAGAAAGCTCTTACCGGTCTTAGGGTTGATGGTGAAAAAGCCCTGAGGATTTCCGCTAGTAATCTTATAGGTCAGCTTGTCGCTGGAGTTGGAGTCGGGGTCAAAGGCTTCTATCTGGATGATGGAAACATCCTTCAAGGAGTTCTCCATGACTGAAGGGTAATATACCGGCTTCGCCGTCTGGGGTGCATTATCATTAACATCCTGCACCTCGATGTAGACCTCAATGAAGGAGGAGAGGGGCACAACCCCTTGATCGGTAGCGTAGACCGTCAACCAATAGCGCGAGGTGGTTTCATGGTCCAAAAGTTCTTCCGTTCTTATTATCCCTGCAGGGATGGGAAAAAAAAAGAGAAGAAAATGTCACATTTCAGTTACAATACAGTGCGATGTGAAACAAATTCAATACACAGTGACATTGAAAAGGCATTGTCACAGAACATAGCAAAGAATTATTCATCACATCTTCAAACTGCTTTTTTCGTTCTGGGATAGATATGAACTACCTATAAAGCAGAGAAAAGGGGCAAAATTAAACTTAAGAAAGAGGCTTTTTGTCATGTACAGTATACAATGATAATGCATACAGATTAACATACAATAAGTACAGAGAGAGACAAACTGCGGTCAAGAGCTATAGTGTTCATTCTTGTTCTGCAATCCCTAGAATCACTAATATCCTTTGATCTGTGAACAGATAATGGTCTCCTCGTTCTCATCATACTTCACAGTTTGATATTTGAAATGTCCTTCTTTTTCCGCTACAAGGAGACTATGAAATTGAGAAGGGTGTGTACTGCAAGAAATGTGTTTAGTTTACTCAAGCTCACAAAACGTAAATTTCAGGTAACACATAAACATCTGCAAGTGCAGTTTCCCAAAATGTACACTGCAGTTCAGGTATATAACTTAACACCATCTTGTAGGCAACACACAAACAGCTCTGAGCTGAACGGCTTCACTAGGACAAGGAGAACAACTCCGACATCAATATGCAGAATGTGTTAAAGAGGAGCAAGCTGGGTATTAAAACAGGGATATTTGCAGTCCAGTGATCAGCAAGAATAGACAATAATATTGTCTGTAATTCGTACATGGCGTTTCCAAAACCTTAGAAGCAAATGTATTAAGGAAAACTATATAACTTTCAAGCACCCTAAGCCGATTTAGCAGGTAATTCATACCAGCTCCTTAGATGCACAATTTTCCTAGAATAAGATGACACCAGCCACCACCAATTGTCTAGTATACTGTCATTTCCTTACACTCTGAAATAACGTACAATCCTGCCTTCTAAAAGAGGACACAGGCATCTCGCCTTCTAGTGGATCTGAGGATTGACTGAAGTGAAAAGTCTGTATCCCTTGCAATCCACACATGGAATGTTCACCCTTTTGAGAGGTACTACACTAACACGTCGATTTAAACTTCTGCTAAGTATCAAGAGAAAAGTACCACTTTCCGCTGCAACAAATTCCTTAAGTTACCAGGAAATCACTTTTTGCAGGTGGTGCCATGACATTTTATTGAATGGACTTGGCAGGGCTGAATGTGCCGATTAACATCTGTCATCAAGAGGGCTGATCAATGCAGGGTCTCCTGTGCAAGTCCCAGGCGTGCAGCTTGCATGACCACAGCAATACAACAATACTAAGGAAACAACACAAGTGCCCACACGTGCGATGCATTCTTGACGTCAAGCTGCACATGAGGTCTGGTGGGATTCTGTCCCATTCCTCTCTCCAAGCCTGGACAAACACATGCCTATTCTCTGGTCCCCAAGTCTGAGATGCAAAACACAATCCCAGCTCACCCACAAATCTTCAATGGGGATTGTGTCTGTCCAAGAATCGGCACGAAGATGTGCACTGCCCTGTGGAAGGTGGTCACATCAGAATGAGCCCCCAGGAAGGGCAGCAATTTAAGTCCCAGGACTTGGTCAGAGTGGCTCTGTGCAGGCAGGCTGCCACCCGTCACTGCAAGAGGAGATGTGGAGAGACTTGACACTCCTGTCCAGACTGCCACATCTGGCCCTCCTGGTCTATTATTCCCCAAACTAGCACATAGCACATAGAATGCTGGTTCCTTCTGGGGGTTTTCCTTAATGGGGTTTCAGATCTCTCATTAACGAAGTAATTTAGTGCTTATGTACCAGTCACTGGAGTTAATCAATCAATTAATGAAAATAAACATTTGATCAGCAAACAAAAAACACGTTTTACTTTACTAAAAACCCACATGCAGGAACAGAGTGATAAGTTTCTTTTGATGCTCAGTATATGAAAAAAAAAATGTTTAGCTTAATAACACTTCAGGAAATCATGAACTATTCAGCACTTTGTTTACTGAAACTATTCATTTTAATCAATAAAAAAAATCACAAAAAGTCGTTGTGAAACGAATCTGTGTAGAACTGAATGGCTGTTGGGCTCTGATGCAGGTGAGAGTCTTGCACGGTTTGTGTGTGCGACATGCTGTTGAGTCTTCTGAAGAAGGGCCAAAAGCTTTCTACTCTTCGGTGTGGAATTAACATCTCTTTGTAGCCCCAATGCAGCTCTTAACTCAAACACCTTCACTCACGTACAACATTCTCCTCGGAAGTATGGATGTGAATCTTACCACTTCACTATGGTAAAAGGGACTTCCCAAGTGATTCACTCAAAAAAGGAGTGGTCCCCTGCAGTATACCACTAAACAGGTCAAAGATCAAGACAGTGCACCACAATGCCACATCCTGTATCATACAGTAGAGATAAGACCTGCCCATGTACTGAAGAATTTCCAGTTGCTGTATCAGCATTAGTAATTTTTTACCTCTGTGACTCATATTGCTGGGCTGAACATAAATATTTAACTTTCGCTTCTAAGAAATTATGTCCAAGTCACCCCTCCTCCCTGTGGGTTTTCATCTAGGTTTTCCAATTTTGTCATTACATCTTTAGGATGTTAATATTTATCATCGTAGTGACAGTTACATGCAAACTGTATTTTAATTAAGTCTATATGGAATATGATGAAGGGGAAAAATATACAATATGAAATGGCCCAGATTATAAAAATTAACACGGTCTTCTGTAAAGACTCGGTTACGTTTGCGCATTTGTACACCACACTTAAGTAATGAAACTTAGAATTCTGCCATTTAGTACAAACGGTTTACAATTGATCTTATATAAACCTCGGGTGACACTTACAGTAATACTAGAGGTTTTAAGTACATTTAACAAATTCCTCTTTTCAAAAAAATAATTCCTATGCAAAATGGTCAGAGATAGTATAATGAACACTGAAACCTACCTATTTCACCACTTGAACTGATATTCTTTTTGAAACAAATTGAAAACTTTGTTTTAGCTCCTCTTATAATCGTTTCAATAACGGGTGAATGAGTGAAGACTTAAGTCCACCGTCTATAGTGCTCTGCCAGAGTAGTCTTACAGAAAAGCGTGGTTTGTTAAAACGTGCAGCACTGCCAGGTGGTATTTTCTGAAAACTTTGCTTCCACCACTTTGAGTATTGGTGCTGATTTTCAAAGACTGCATGATCAAGCAAACCCATCAATGGTGAGAATCTCAGACGCCCCTGCAGGAAGCCAACAGGTGCAGGGCACAGTTGTTCCCTATGAAGAGGAGGGAAAGCGTTCGAAAGAAATCAGTGCGGTCAGTGAAGTCTTTCTGACACGGGATCCTTATACTAAAATGAGAACGGGTTGTTCCCTCAGTGTCCTCAGTGCAAGAAACGAGAGCCTTATTGGTGCGAAGAATGTTGTTGCTCTGAAACATACAGGGTGGAAAACATCAGTGAGTAAGAACAACACTGCAGTCCAGGGTAGCAAAAAATTAACAAGTGAACAATTAACAGCCAGGATAGTTTAGACAAACTATCCTCAGGCATGCCTAGGGTAATTAAAACAAATCTTCAGAGCAATCTGTCAAAGTCCACAAATGTATCCCATTTCATTTTAGATTCAATTACAAAGAGCAGAAAATGACCACCAGGTCTCCATCTTGTAAGATAAACCCTACATCCTCCTTAGCGGGAACACAATATTCTTCAGCGTGCTGACTTAAACGTTGGAATATTTATTAGTTTACGGTCTCAAGGGTGAACAGCCCATCCCCTCCCATATTACAAACTAAACATCCTGGAGGTGATAGCTTCAAAGTCATTTATTGTTTGATTTGTTTCCTTCATCAAACATGTCTGCCCCCATTGCCACTCCTGGCAACAGAGACAGTGAAACATTTATCAAAGATAAGCTTCTCTGCAAGAGGGTTTGGGGACTTGCAAGTCATGCCTCTGTTTCACTCAATCATTAATGCTTGATCTCTCAGCAAAGTGTAAGATTCTACACAGCAATTAACCAAAGGCCGAGCCAATGAAACGATATGCAAGTGATAGCGGCAACACATTTATGACATCCATAATATTGGACCCATGTACATGAGTCACTTCGTGGAGTTCAAAGAAAGCGTTCACCCCCTAGTGACACTCTTCCATTTAAGATATTGCATATTGAATTCATTTCAAAGCCGACAATCGAAACAAATTAGAAAGCCAGAAAGATTACTCGTTGTCAAAAGAGGATTGCAGTTTGTAAAAATCCAGCCTTATCCTCTGCACACATTCCCCATACTATTTGCAAGTCTGCTTCAAATGTGGGGCAATACCTACTTTCAGAAAAACACATTAACACAGGATAATTTTAATTCCTAAAATGGCTTAGGCATCTTTACGGTTATTGTTCTGTAATAATTCCTGCTTCAGATTGCACATAACATACATACACACATTCAACTCTTCACAACATTCAACACAGAAGCCATTACAGAACTCAGACATCCTTGATACCTGCCAAGCGAATAAATAGGATTCGTAATATCTACACTCCCATCATCAGCGATCTCTACCCCTGGCAGCACGTGCAATCCCAGCTATCACACTTGAAAGAGTCGGACTTCGAACTGAGCTAGTGCTCTTGATTTGTTTCAATAGCCTCCACATTCCTCAGCCTTTCTAGGCCTCTTTCCTCCCGCTTACATAAACTTTCTCATCAACTTTTCCAGTCCCAGTGACATGCTTTAAATTCCTGTGCTACAGAAAGCTCGCTGTAATGAAACTCCACAGCTACTCCCAAATCCCCCAAGTTTTACAGTTATACAGTTTCCCAGACTTTTCAGTCTTGAGCATCAGAACATAAAAACGCACTTCTCAGTCCTCGTTAGTAGTATTTGATAGGACCTGAAAGTCGGCAATCTGTGTTCAACAGAAAACCTCAAAGCAAACATCCCCACATCCCAACTCCTCAAGATTCGATTCCCTAACCTATACATCACACAGCTCAACAACACTTCAAAGATGGAGGCACACATATTGTGAAAACCATGTTACCTAATATGCCATGATCTAATGGGCCTGAAGCTGTTCACAACTTTTCTTCGACATACATTTGCACCTGTTTAGACAGCTGGCTATTTCACTGGGACAGCTCAGGTGAAGTACTTTGCACAAAGGCTCAACAGCAGGGTCTCACCTGGAATCTCAGCCTGCAGCCTTCCTTCCAGCTGCAGGTCCTGAACCCTGACCATCACACCACACTGGTGGTACTGGGGTGTGACAAATGTGTGCATGATAATGTGGTTACATCACCCCCTCAAAACACCAGCCTGACATCCTCATCCCTGAAGTCACAAAGCAACATGCGGACAGAAGTACTCTGGTCCCTGGACTCCTATTTCTGAAGTTGTAATGTTTCAAAATGTCTTAAGATTTAGGGGTGTGTAATGGATTGTACCACTGAAGAAATTAACTCAAGAGCTATCAAATTGATTTAGTTCATTCTTATAGCACTATGGTGATTTCTGTGATGAATACTCAGAACCCAGAAATCCCAAAGGTTTGTAGTTCGGATAATGATACTTAGCCTCATAAAACCACAAAACACATAATGGATCAACGGCCTTACATGAGCAGAGTTTCATCCAGTCGATGCTTCTAAATACTGCGTAGCGATGTTAGCTGAAATACTGTATATCACTCACAACAATAAAGACATAGGATGAATACTTATGCTTGCTTCATTATGGAAACACAGTCATGAAGTTTCTAGATTATCACATCTCACTATTTAATAAAATCTGCTTGGCTTCTCACAGCCCATGGTGTAAACCATTTTGTGAACTGTGAACAAATATTCCATTTACAATGGTCATCAGGGAAATAAGGAATTCCTCCAACACAACAGTCTTGACAAAATCCACAGCTCACAGCCGCACGACTACAGCAGGGGATGGAATGACCAGAACTTATTACAGTAAATCTTATTCTGTGCAAGTGTTATAGAAAACAGGCCACAAACTGTAATCTTTACTGACAATTTTCCTTCTGGATTCTACTAGTTATCATACTGATTCCACACTTGTCTCTGGTGTTTAAGCAAAATCTATCCATCTAGAAAATGATGCACAATTCATTTTGTATTTCTGTTCTAAACATGTCATGCTCCCTTCTAATCACTTATATTGCATCCCTAACCATTCACAGCGACAAACACTAATCCCATATTATGTGAGCAATGTCAAATAAGGTGCACTTTCATGCATCACAGTAATTAGGGGCGCAGTCATTTCACTACTCCATCTTTCGACATGTAATCGCTGGACAAGACAAGTCAGGGCCACCATGGATACTAGCTGCTATGCAACCCCAAAATGTAGTCAGGCCATGTTGCATTCTACCTGGGAGCAAGACCACAAACTACATTTCAGAAGTAGGGAGTTAATTCACTGCAAGTCACTGCACGCTTCTACTTTATGTATTGTATTTTAGTTTTTTTTTAACTTTCAAATGTGCAGTTTTTGGAGGTTTGGGTTCATATGTTTTTCCTAGAAAACCAGTCTGAAATGTCCCAGAACCTGCTCCTGCACACAGTACTTTTCTGAGGCAGTGTTTATTGAATAATTGCATTTTCTACTAAAAAGAAACAGTGTTACTTCTCACATATGCAGGGATAACAATGTCTGAGGAGATGTAATTTTAGTTCTTATTTTAAATGCAGACACGCAGAAATTCATAATTCTATTGAAATGTTTGCCATGAAAAATAGGTCTTCCTATAACCACAATATTCTTGAAGCATTGAGTATCTGACAGTTATTCCTTGCAGATCTGTGGGTTTTAAAATTAGATGAGGAAATCAGTTAAAAGCAGGAACTTAAATTTTACTTTCCATGGCTATGCAAACACCTTTCAAGATTCATTTCTGAGCCTGGACTATTAAATTTGAAAACCACTTCCTGGTCAACAGTATGCTATTAGACAGTCTTTTAAAGATAAAATAATATACGTTTTGTATCAAGGCACTGTTGCACATCGTTAAATGAGATAAAGCAAAACCTCTTTTCCATCATCTAACAAATGAATTGAAGTCATTGTAATGTTTTCGGAAATATCTCTTTCTCATGCACCATTGTGTATTCTAAAAACAACCTCTCTCCCACCAACAGGGCTCATGTGTTATTAGCAGGCAGTGGGCTGCTGGCACAGGACCCGGCTGAAGCCTATCCCTCTGCACAGCACACCTCGAAACGGCGCCGGGCCGCTAGTTCAAGATGCCACACTGGGAAAACTGTGAGAAATCACATCTGCTTCACACAGCCGAGCAGGGTATTGGAATGTGCATACGGAGACTCAGCCACCATGTCAGCCCAGGCAGGAGAGTGCCAAGAAAAGCCCCAAAACATGTATTATTTAAGGGGATTAATACAGACCTTTCTCGAGGTGCCTGCATAGTTAAAGCATTTACCCTATAAGCATAAATCAATGTTTACACTGCTTGTCAAGTCCACATGCATTATTCCCTAATCATTTTTATCTTGGACTAGTTGATGTGCCCACAACACACATTTACTCTGTGACACAGTCAACCTCTGTTGTTTCTGTTTATTGACCAGGTCTGCAAGTTCATTTTGATTTTATGCAGCATTAACAAAAGCTGATATATATATATATATTCCTACACTTATTTTCTCACAGAATACAAGAAGTGTATTTGCTCCTTAAAATAATATTTTTTTTTTAAATTAGAATTTCTATCTTAGAATTATTTTATCTATTGACTTGAATGTTTGCTGGTTTTATCTATTTACTTTAATTTTCCCTGGGAAGAAAATATACAAAAGCCAAAATTGGAGGAGACGAGCAACACTATAACAGGCACAGCAGAAGCTGCAAAAGAACTTCAAAAGGTTTTGGAAAAACATTTCAGATGGGAAAACATCAGGACAGTTTAATGTAGACACATACACAAGTATTACATGAGGCAGCAAACACAAACTCCAAATACAAATTGGGCACTGAGCTTGAAGAATGAAGTCGTAAAAAGGAAAGCAGTGTGTATGCCAACACGCTTTATTTGCATGTTTTACACATTGTTAGGATATAAATATTTTAATTCGCGGAACTGAAATCAAGGGATGTTTAAATTGCACGATACACCATTAAGGCAGCGCTCATTTCCAGACACCTTGATACTAACGAGACGTGGCTGCGCTGGAAACAGTCCAGGTACATTCCCAGACTCGGAGGAATGGTCACAGAAGACGGCTCCGGGACCCGATTCAAGTATTCAAAACACCCAGAGGCACGGACGGAGCAAACCCAACGGACTTCTTCAGAACCAAAAGCGAAACGAGAACCAGGACAGAACTGGGAACTAAGGGGAAGTGTGCTTAAAGCCCGAGAGCAAGCCGCCGAGAGCAGGCCGGCCTGCTGGGTTTTGGAAGTCGGAGTCACTGATTTTTTACCCCAAATACCTGGATGAGATCCCTCAATCAATTAGCGACTCGGAACCAAACAGGCTAGATGGGCTGAAGAGCCTGAGCTCGTGTGCAAACTTTTTTTTTTTTACCCTCGTGTTCTTTAAAGCATGTCCTGAGGCGCGACGTGGCGCTGTCTCCGCATGGCGGAACAGCATGACCCCGCGGGTCCTTTCAGGCCGGTCTGTGGGCTTGAAGGCTCACGAGAAGCCCCTGCACAACAATGAGGCTGCAGCATTAACATAACAAACAACTGATGAAACACAATAAAACTATTTTTAAACAGACAGGAATGCCCCTAGACAGGGAGATGCAAGCAGTAATTATCTCCCCATGAAATACAAGGAGCATTTTTTTTTTTTAATGGGGGTCACATTCATAATAAATCTCATAAACAAGTATTGTTTGAATGCAACAGGGCAAAATAAATAAAGCAAGACTCACAAGCTCACTGCCTTGCAGGTGAGAAATGATGCAAACCTCCTGTACGAGCCTTGAGATGCTCTTTAGCAGATGATTAGAACAATCTTGTAAGGTAAGAAATTCAAATATAATTAGGTATAATCTTCAAACTTCTTACCTGATCTTGAAACATGTTCACGGTTGAACTACACCTTACTTAAGAGCTGCATGTTTGTTTCAATGTATAATGTTAAACTTGTTTTTACTATATTTTTGCACATTTTAGGTTTTCTTCTATCCTGCTATATATTCCTTTTGCAAACTGAGATTTTTTTTTAACTTTTCATATAGAGTCCTATTACTTATTGCTTCTTTAGTTCGTAAGAATTTCCCAGTGCACAAAAAACTATTGTGCTAGTGCTAGTTTTCAGTTCTTGTCTTATTCCATATTGGAATAATTCATAAGCAATATTTCAAAGCAAATACAATTTGACTGTAGCTGTAAATTCCTGACAGAAATGTTATCAGAAACATGTAGGCTGAATGAGTTGTGCACGGGTTAATTAAAAGCCTTTAAGAATCACCACATGCACTTTTTACATATTGTTCATTGCAGTTTTTAATCTGTTCTAACCCCCGATTATATGCGGAAATTGCACAAAGTTAAAAACTCTTAACTGGATCCCGGTATAGCAGCACAAAGCTTTTAATGTGCTCTAAATACCAGTGTTCTTTGTGCATCACAAATGCACAATGAAAATGTGCCTGCATCATCAAATTAGGATGAACAGCCCAAAACAGTAATACTCAGGAAGCTGGGGTTTTCCGATTCATCACCTGACGTTTAGGTTATAATTTATGTGATGCTGAGAATGGACAGTTCAGTGACTGATAGGAGTGATGCAATTAGAACATGCCTGACGGGACTTTTGCAGAAGGTAGCCCATTAATTCCAGTCCAAGTAACCTTTTGGGACAAGCCCAGACATCTCCCATTGTCACCCCTCTGGATGTTATTTTAACAGCTCCAGTACATGTCTGTGAGCTACACTTGTTGTAGATGTCAAAGCTTCAATTTAATATTACATGATTATTCGGGAGCAGTTACCTCCTACCCTCAGGGATTCTCACTGGGTTTTTTTGTTTTTATGAAGAAGAGGTCTGCCTTCTGCAAAAAAAAATAATTACTGACTATAAACCTACACTGCAACTACCAGTATTCATGAAATACTGAAAGCAAACGAAAAGAGTATTCTAAGAAACGGCACAAAAACAAAGCAAAGATTCTAAAGGAACCCGTGTGAATATGTACACAGTTCTAAAAATGGTATTTTTCAATGTCATGACAACAGAGAATGCAAGTTATACGAGGAGGTGTCTTTGCAGCGCAAGCTACTTTTAAAAAGTGTGCTGTGTGCTCTGCATTTAGTACTCTCCAATCAACTTTAACCCCCTGCACATTCCTGGCCCGGTTGCTCAGGCAACATTTCTCAGGCAAAGACCATGTGGACTCGTGCGCTTTTCCAACTGGACTAAAGGGGGTCACGCTTCTGGCTCGAGCGCCGCATTAAAGAGGAACGTGGTCAGAGGCCGTTACTTCAGTTCTCTCAGTCTCCCAGGAAGACACCAAGGCCAGGGTGCACTTCAGCAGCCAAACATGGAAAGACACACCATTCAGCACATACCTCCCTTATCTAGCATCGCTATGAATCAGCCTACCTCTCATTCATAACAGGAAGGGCAGTCTAAGGGCAGTGCCTTTGGATGAGGCAAATCTACCAGCGGAACTTTGTTGCTGCATGTCAAACTATTTCAGCTGCCTGTACAAAGAGCTCTTTGAGCCCAAGGTCTGCAAACAATACGCAAGGAAAAGGGCAATGCCTGCGTGCGTCTCTTTCTTCATGCCCGTACAGCCAACTGCAAGCCCAGCTATTCCGTGTAAACGTCATTGGGGCTTTATGAGGGACTTTCTAGGTTTTTCAGCCAAATTCACCCCGTGTGCATGAGCTCAGTGCAGCGGCCGTCCCTTTCCCGATTCTTTAAGAGCCCCGGTCAAAGGCTCAAGTCCAGGTAATTTAATCTGAAATCGTTTCCCCATTGTCATCTGTCACGGCGAGCGGCGGCCCACAGGACCCTGCGGACAGCCCCCGGAGCGCGAGCGGGGCCACCCGAGGCCCGGGCTGTGGCCTGGCCAGCGGACGCCCCAGACGGGGGACCCAGAGTCACCACCTGGGTCGCCGCTGGCCCGCCCCGGGTGCGACCCCAGCGGGGCCTGGGAGAAGGGACCGCTCGGTCTGGTGCGGAAGTGTCGCCAGCGTCTGCCCGGAGGCCCTGCGGCGGCCCGGCGGCGGTCCCTTGCCAGCACGACAGGCGAGCTGCGAGACACGTAGACTAGCTCTTTCCAAATTCCCCACGCAATAAAAAAAAAGTCAGCCATAATAACTTCTGAACCACTGGTCCAGTTAAGTCGCGATCTGAATTTCACATTTTCCCCCCCAAAAGACTACAGACCACAGAAAACACTA
Source organism: Lepisosteus oculatus (assembly GCF_040954835.1). NCBI lineage: Eukaryota > Metazoa > Chordata > Actinopteri > Semionotiformes > Lepisosteidae > Lepisosteus > Lepisosteus oculatus. Next base: position 76,084,209 of record NC_090696.1, read on the forward strand.
GACTATTTGAAACTGTCGTTTAAAAAGAACATTCTTGTTAAATGGGGAAAAAAAACTGCTGGTGTCCTGATTTGTAATGGAATGATCTGCTAATTAAGACCGGCGCATACTGGATGGGCAGATTAAAGGCTGTTCCAGCAGAGACACTGTGCCTTGTGGAGACGTACTGTATATGTGGAAAAGGTTGCTGGATTTTGGCAACTGCACAAAAATTCGTGGCATGCCTTACTGATCTCGGGGAGAAATCATCACAACAAGATCTGAGTCTGAAAGGACTTTGAGAAAACACTGCAGCAAAATACAGATCATTCTCTCCCAGCCAAATCAGCAAGCACAGATCGCCTGTTCTCCTATTTGCCTAACACAAGGAGTCAGCCTAGCTGCTGGCTAGCCAGTTAGACTCCATAACAGGTCTGGGCTCTATGAATCAGGATATCAGTACACTTTCCTGCCTCAGTGCCTGACATTCTTTAACGCTACTGCCCCAGCCGCAACGTCTGCACACTTTTTCTGAACACACCAAGAACAAATCTGTCCTCACCCCCCCTCCCCCCAGACCTAATGGAAGATATCCCCCTGATGCCAGATCTGTCCCTGCTGCCTGTAAAACAAACATCCCCTGCTAATTCTGTGACTATGGAAATGCTACAGAATTGAATGAAGTGCTTACAGGTATCTGCACATACTATGTGTGTAATAAGCAGGCTTTATATATGGTACAAGCCTAAAACCTACCTGACTTGCTGATATCACGCATTTCATTTCTTGTGGCAGTCATTCCTTTAAGCCTTCGTCTACCCTATATTCACTCTTTGAATGTACTGTACTTCAAAATTTAGCAGTCTTTCCAGTTAAGTTAAGTTATAAAGCATGCTTGTCTGTAAAGGATGTTTACTTTTTCCGGTTTTATACTGGGCTTTTCCTGTCTTTTGTTTTAGTTTTGATATTATTTGGTATTAGCCCTTTATTTTGTTGTTAAAGTACTGACATGTGGGCCTCTGACAAACGGACAAATGGGATTATACTGTATAAAATTTCAAAAAGAATCCCCAAAGCTCTCAAAAGGCATACGATTAATGAAACACTTATACAATATTAATAACTAGGGTGCTGGGATAGAACACGAAAACATTTATCTCCCTTAATGTTTTAAGAAAACATTTTACTGTAAAAACTACATTTCCAAGGCATCTAGGGCATTTAAGTGCTGAACAGGACTTCTGGCAGTAACGTATGTGAAGCGAAAGAGCAATGCACCAAAGAGCAAAAATGAACTTTTATAAGCACAGGTTATGGAAAAACGTTTCCCAAACAGGAAGAAAATCAGCCTTCAAAGTGAGCAGTAAATATCTTCGAATTTCCACATTCGTTACATCTCTGCTTTCTTGTCCTTTAGTCTGCAAACCAATGCAGCAGCTGCTGCCTGCAGTAAAACCCAGACCTCCGCAGATGTGCGAAGCCTTCTCTCAGTACCTCCCCATCGGGCTGTACGGAAACGGAGGTGCTGTGGTATCTGGCACTCAGAACCACTACTTATTTTTTTGCCTTGCTAGCAATTTCTAAACCAGAGCAGGTTCTGGGTGCGCGCTCTCTTTTTCACATCGATTTCATGCTGGGAGGTGGTCTTGCAGCCACATGTGGGTGAGCCTCGCTCCCCACTTCTTGAAACTCCCCAGGGAGAGGCGGGCCCCGGGCGTGTGGAGATTAGCACAGACCCCGGCTGTGTCCCACACAATGCAGCCCTGAACAGGTCAATCCCATCCTGTCAGTCGGAAGGAGTTACTGGGTAAAGTGGGGGCTGGGACTTCTGTGTACATTCCTCATCACCTCCCTTTCATTTGCTTCACAAGCCTCAGAGCCTCCTGAACGGCACACCTGCGGGGAAATGAAAAGACGCGGTCCCCTCGCTACGCAGATGGTCGCAGAGACACCACTTCTGCTCTGCAATGCAGCCTCAGCCAACCTGACTCACGGCAAAGGTTTGACCCCATGAAAGGCTGTCAATGTCACCTCCACTCTTCAAGCCCAGAATCTGTGTCCCATCCGCTTCAGAACTTTCAAGAACCACTACTCACTTTGAGAACGCCACCAGTCCTTTAGACTCCCAACTGAAAACTGGGAATAATAAAAACACCACAGCTTAATGTTTAAAATACGACACCCGAGAACTATTACAAGGTGAGTGAAGAACCCTACAGATTAGGCATGGTCAGCTCCCAGACAACCTGCTGAGCTCCATTTGTTTGCACCGAGAGGCCTTAAACAAAAGAAAATCAGTATCCTGCAAGCCCTCTAATAAACCAGCAGCACAATCACTATAGATCAGGGCCGAGATAACGGCCGACAGATGGCTCAGAAGGCAGATTGTTACATGTGTTCTTATGTTGTCGCATTAAATTCAGAACGCCTTTTGATAAATCCCAACACGTCCGTGTTTTAACTCTGCGGCTTATTTTACGAGCATAAATGACAGTGCACTTTCCTTTAAATGGTATTTAGAAATCATCCATAGTCAGACATTTTTATTATGTTATTGCAACCCAGTACATATCCTAGTATTTTTCTTCTTTAGTTTTTGCTTTTCAGCAGGGAATTAAACTCTACTTGGCTCTGACATCCTGTTCTACAGACAAAATTGTAGGGTCCCGTTAATAATAAAATGTTTTTGGATTGGCTTCCTGGAAATATGCCTGAACAAGAGTTTAGGGTCAAATGAAACCTATTTTTACTTCATCTATACTGTAAACTTTTCTGCCTGCATCAGAAGCATGAATTGTGTGATTTGTGTCAGAGAAAAGCGTAGAAATATTTTTAAAAACACCTCTCTCAGATTAGCTCTTGTGAGAGTATTTAGACCCCAAAAAGTGTTATTTTCTCACTTGGACCAGACGGAATGCCACAAGCTTTCTGTGACAACAGAAATTTAGATTCCAGTCTATTTATTTTAGTCTTTCAGCACACAGGTGTTTAAATCATTCTCAACAGCTGAAAGTGCAAACCATACAGAGTGGTGATGTCCCAGGGGCTTCAACCACAACAGACTGGGAGAAGCCAATTGTTCCACTGATTTTTAAAACAGGTACAAAGCTTCACTCCTTATGTCAAAAAATGTCACCTAAACTGCCATGAAAATAGCTGTTTAAACTGTTTTGACAGCAAACAAATTCTTAAATACATGCTTAACAGTTATAGACAAGACTCCTTCACTGCTTTGACTTTAGATCCATCCAACAGTCTTAAAATCTGGGAGTATGGATTAAGATGCTGACAACTTTAAATAGTCAAACCAGTGCACAACACTAAAAATAAAAAAAAATCCTGAAGACTGGTTATTTCAAAGGTACTGGAAACATTATAGAATGCATGTTTCAGGATGAAGTAGTTAAAAGAAACCTGACTTATTCCTTCTTTCACTAAACATTAACTTACACCAGCGGTAACAATTAACCTGCAAAACTTGGGAAATGTATTAATTGTTCAGGGATAATGGCCTTGCTGGGAATTATCAGGATCTTCCCATCTCATGAGAACAGTGTCTGCGAAACACCTGCCACTGTCAGTTCTGCTCTGCTGCAACATGATTTTTCAGATTCTCTTCAAAATACCCCCCCTCACCCATATGGCTTTTTAACAGCTCCAGCCAAGATTCTGCAGCTCTTTCTCTGCTGAGCGAGGAGCTGGTAGACACAGAGAACACGACGCAATGCTGCAATGCTAACCCAACAGCCCACTTCTCCTGCAGTTAAGACCCCCACTCAGCATGTGGAAACTTCTTGTTTTTTTCCCCTTTTGCTCCCCGAAGTCTCCCTGCCATGGGATCTTAAAATGACAGGGAAAATTCTCATTACATCTGCACACACATCTAATGATGCTGAGGTTTAGCAACGTCTATTAATTAATTAACAATTTATGCTCAGTATTGCTAAATCCTACACAATGGAACAAGTGCAAAACCCTGGGCTTACAAAGGATTTCTGCGCACACAACACAGAACCAACAGCCCAGGGTCTGAGTCTGAATGCTGCACGCAGAAAACACAGAATCCCAAACGCTCTTTTGCTTTTGAATGAAAAAAAAGAAAACCAGTGATCAATGGCGTAAGCACATTTGTCAACTCCTTCCCCCACGCCTGAGGTCGAGACGTCTTTGTATGCACAAGCAGCAAATGTTTTGGATATCTACACATTTGCAGGAAACACTTCTTCAACAGTCCAGTGCTTGTGCAGCAGTTATATTTACAACACGACCACCTCCAGGCTCGAGGAAGACGCAGCCTGTGTGGTACGATCCGCACATATTTTGAAGAGAGACTAATGTGTGGCGTGAAGAATTATCATTCACTTTCAGACAGTCTCCACAGCCCTTTATTTCAATTCCAAGATTGCTGGTTTGGAATTTCACATGCAGGTCCAAGAGACGGCTGTCCCTCTTGCTAAAGCCATTAATTTACTTCTGAAAGAAACAGGGAGGAAGCTGTAGGCTTCATAGCGTCTCAGAATACTACAATCAAAGCGCACTTTGTTGTTAATTGAGAAGCTGTTAATAAATCCACTTCTTCCATAACAGTTTCAAATTTCTTCTAATTGTCCTCTTCAGTTGGCTGCGTTGGACGCGTTTCAATATCTATACTGAACAAAAATGGTCCCCTATATGCGCTACAAAAATTTTAAAGAAAGACAGGGTCTGGCTTGAATGTATTTTAGAAAATGTATTCATTCATTGAAATAAAGTATACCTTGGCTTGAAATACTTTATGTTCGGAACTTACTGAACTTACAATATACCTGGGTACACAAATGGTTGCAATTCTTAGTCTCTTTGGATCAAAGCATCACCCAAATAAAAATATAATATCATACATTTCAGATTATAAACCTAATGGTAGACTGAACCAAAGCTCACAACATATAGCCACCCCAATAAAGGACAAGCTGGACAGGAACCACGTCAAAGAGTTATCAACTGTGGTTAGGAACTGCTGTCAACTCTAACACATGCAGTCAAACATCATTTATTGTAAACAATTACTCGTTTTTCTTCAAAACCAAATGATACAGACAGAACCCCAGATCTCCATGAAGTAAAACTATGCCAATCCAAAGGCGAGTATGAACACCTGATTAATCTTGAGTTTCAGTCTGGATCCGCAGTGAAGCCAAGTCAAATAAAAACCTAATCCAGGCTTCTTCTCTTTCTCTGCCCTGCCATTGTGTAATTGCGTACATAAGCAATACCAATATACTTCCTCTCATTTCATGCAATTAAGTGTGAGCTGATAAGCTATATATTTAAACAGATAAATTATAGGATGGAGGTAACTTCCCTGTTATTATAGTCAGTCAGAAGTTAAAGACTGATCTAATTTGTATTCACAATGGTTTCATTAGAACAACCAGATAAAAATTTTGAAATTCTCACCAGGGAATCATGAAAGTCGGCTCCTGGAATTCATTTGTGAGCCACAGCTTAATGTTTGTGTAAATTAATGCATTTCTATGAAAATCATTTTTAACCTAAAAGTATCGCGGCTTAAAGCAAAATAATTTCCAAATATATTAATTCCTGCCATCACTTTCCTTTGATGAGAGATTTAAATACATAGTATAACTCTAAGTCACTATGAAGACAGTGCTTGCTATTTTATATTTAGTCAAAAACCTGAGTCATTGAAACTTATCAATTCATTGATGACTAACACAATGCTGCAATAAACATAAAACACACAACCATAATTGAAACTTTCAGGCAAGCTTTTTTTTCTTTTCAAAAGCTAATAAAAGTTATAGATTAAACAACTTAGTTAAACAGACCAAGGCCCAGGAAATGAGAACCCTGCCTAAAGTTTACTTTAAATCTGACTTGAACCCCTCTATTTAAAAAAAAACAATGCACCTCTTGGAAGTTAAAAATGCTTTTGTTTACTCGTGAAAACTGACACCAAATAAAGTACAGAAAGTAAACACCCCTGTAGATTTATCTGGAGTTATCTCCACTCACTCCAAGACACCATTCTCCAAAAAGAGGAGGCTAATCCACAGAGACACACCCAAGCACATAGACCCACCTGGCCACTCTGTGCAAATACTGTTTTTCCCATTTCACAGGCAGAAACACTTCACATATAAAATGGTCACTGCCATGTGCCGATGTTTCCATTTTTGACCCATTTTCTATTTCTGACCAGACCTTCATTTTGAGCCTTAAAATTCACCTTGAAAAGTTGTCAACCTGTCACCGCCAATTTAAATTTCAAAAAAGAAAAATTAAAGAAATAAATCATGAAGCACATCTTACCCGTCTCTTCGTCGATCTTGAATATCCCTATGCCCGAGCCATCTCGTATGGAGTAGCGCACTGTCCCATCTCTGCCTTTATCGTCGTCTCGCGCAGTCACTTGCATCACAGACGTACCAACCGGCGCATCTTCTTTTACAGATCCTTTATCCACAAAGGAAGAGAACGAAGGGCGATGCAAATTCTCATTGACGTCAACAATCTCCACTTCCACGTAGCAAGTCGAGGACAACGAAACCGGCTTCCCCTTGTCTTTGGCCCTTGCTGTGAGGTTGTAAAACTGCCTCTTCTCGTAATCTAGGTTTTGCACAATCCGCACCGCTCCACTCAGTTTGTCCACATCGAAGTTTCCATCCCCGCTGTCAATCAGGCTGTAACGCACTTGGCTTGCCTGCCCCAAGTCCGGATCATGGGCCTCTAGCCACATTATGACGGTGCCGACTGGCAGGTCTTCCCGAACTTTCACACGATAGTTTGAAGGAACAAACCTGGGTGGGTTATCGTTGACATCTTCCAGTGTTACTTTCAGCAAGACTGTTGACAGCAGCTGAGGCTCTTCAGCGGCCTGGTCCCTGGCTGCAATCTTCAAAAGATAAACGGAGCGCGCTTCACGATCCAGATGGCCTTTAACCTTCACGATACCCGTCTGCTCATTGATCTCAAACTTGTCCGTGTCTCCAACAAGGGAGTATCTGACTTCCCCATTGAGGCCTAAGTCTCTGTCTGTTGCTTCCACCTGAATGATGTCACTTCCCACCTCCGTGTTTTCACTAATTTCTACAGAATAACTATCTTGCAAAAACCTGGGGCTGTTATCATTTGAATCCAGGATAGTCACATCTAAAAGACGCCACGAAGACTTCTGAGGTATTCCAAGGTCATAGACCGTGACATTAAGAGTGTAGTGATTGGCTGTTTCTCTGTCAAGTGAAGCATACACCATAAGCCAACCAGTTTCCATTTCGATGATAAATCGGCTGTCACTATCTCCTCCTGAAATTGCATAAACCAGCTTTCCATTGAAACCAGTATCGGCATCTGTGGCACTTATATGAAGAATCCTGGCGCCCACTGGGAGATCCTCCTTAGCTTCTATGACATTTGGGAACGTGTCCGCAAACTGTGGGGCAAAGCGGTTAACCGAGTGAACGTCCAAGAAGTTTTCGTCAGGTTCCACGTGGTTGTGAATCTTTGTGCCTTGCAGGAGTTTCTCTGCCAGCATTTTGGCGACTCCAGTGTCAACACACTTTAAATGAACCGGCTTCCGACTAGTTACCATAGTGATATTCATGATCATGGGCGGCGTCATGTTCTCCCCGTCGTTAGCTGTAATATGTAAACTGAGAAAAGAGACTTTCGCCCCTTCCCCATCGACTAAAGACTGCTTCAGAGAAAGCACGCCAGAGTTCGGGTTTAACTCGAACAGGTCGAGGTCATTACCGGCCTTTATTTCATACCGCACGAGCTGCAGCTCATCAGCGTCGATGGCAGACAGGGTAGTTATCTGCTCGCCGACCCCGAGGTCTCTCGGGACGGTCACTTCGCAGTCTACGTTCTCAAACAGCGGCTTGTTGTCGTTCAAGTTGTTTAAAGTGATTGTTACGGGAACCTCAGCTTCGCGCCGATAAGGGAAGCCCCAGTCCGAAGCGCGAATTTTCAAATTGTAAACCCTGGGCATTAACTCGTAATCTAAATCTTCAGAGGTGCTAATTACACCGGTAAAGTAATCAATCGCAAAAGGCCGGGGGTTCAAATTGGCAATGCTGTACGTCACATAACCATTTTCTCCACTATCCAGGTCAGTGGCCCTCACTGTTAATACACTGGTACCCACTGGCACATGTTCATCCACGCTGGCTTTGTAAGATGTCTGGAGAAACTCGGGGGCATTGTTATTCATATCTAAGACATCAATAACAACTTTGGTCGCTGCCTTTCTATCGCTGGTCATAACTTCCAGTTCAAACTGGGGAGTCAGTTCTGCTCGGATTGGACCAGCCGTTGTTATTAAGCCCGTGTTTGGGTTTATGGCAAACAGATGTCTGTGCGCGTTGGTTTTCAAAGCATACCTCAACTGGGGGTGCTCTGGCACGGCCGTTACCATCACAACGGGGGTGTGAACAGGAGCGAATTCACTAAGATTTACCCTGTAAATGGCCCGTTCAAATGTAGGAGGCCCTGCTTTGAACTGCGGCGAGGCGAGATGAACTACTTTCACAGAGGAAAACTGAGGTGGGCTTCCTTTATCCTTGGCCTGCAGAGTTAGATTATATCCAAAAGGCCGGCTCTCCCAATCCACTTCTCTGACGGCTTTTATTTTATATTCCTTACTGCCGGGGCTGGACCTCAGGGCTTTAAACTGCTGCAGCGGGTCTCCCGCCACGATACTTAGCGAGGCTATTTCCCCGTTGGGTCCCTGGTCACCATCTTCCACCGTGACGACCGCGTACGTGGGATCCCTGTCGGAGCCCGAGGGAGCCAGGGCGACGGCGGTGATGACGGGCGCGTGCTCGTTGGCCTGTTCCACACGCACCGTCAGCCTAGCCATGCTGCTGACGCCGCTGCTGCCGTACAGCTTCATCCCCCGGTCCACCGCCAGGATCTCCATCTCGTACAGCCTGGCCTCCGAGTAGTCCAGCTTGCCGGTCAGCGTCACCACGCCGCTGGTGGGGTGGATGGCGAACATGTCCGTCCGGTCCCTGAAGCTGAAGTAGTACTCCCCGTTTGTCCCGATGTCGGCGTCCGTGGCCATGACGCGGGAAATACTGGTTCTGAGGGCCGTGTTTTCAGGCAGGGAGACGCTGTAGGAGGTGGGTGAAAACAGGGGCCTCAGGTCGTTTGTATCAAGAACTTGCACGTCCACCCTGGTGCGTGTTTCAGCACCGGTGCTTCTTTCGGACGCTTTGACTGTAAGCGCGTAATGGTCTCTTACTTCCCTGTTAAGAATAGCAGTACTGCCTCCTTTGGTCCTTATCCGCAAGAAACAGAAATCTCCCAGGAAGTATTCTTCCGCTTTAAACAAATTTTCATTATCTCCTGACATTATTTTGTACCTGATTTCCCAAGACGGCCTTTTTATGTATATTCCCATTTTGACTTGGCTTTCTAAGTAGGTCTTTGCTGCGGAGTTCTCGTATATAGTGGCATTATACATTGCGTGTGTAAACTGCAAGGGCGGTGTCGGCTCTATCCTTTGGTTCCCCGTGCAACAGCAAAGGTGCTGCAGCAGTATTGTTAAAAGCAGCGGAGTTAAGTGCTTCCCCATGATGGCACGATTCAATCTTCACCAGACCTCCTGAAAAGCAAGGAGAGGAAGAAAATTGTAATTCTGCATGGCAACCTGTGCAACGACAAAGGAGATGCGCAACCATGTTAAGGAAGAGCTGGGATCAGGCTGGCTCCAGCTCTTAGAATGAACACAAGCACGGGTCTTATGAATGTATTCTTCCTTTTAATTCTAATTCAACATGTTTTTTTTTGTCGGACAAGCTCCTGCCGTTTCTCCGTCGCGGAGGGGAAAAAAAAGCATCCCAAACATTTTTTCCCCTTGCCCAGTTTGCCCACTCTCTGGAGTCCGATTCTTTAAATAAGAGCGCTACGCTACAGCAGCTTGATTTACCCTTGATTTTACGGGGAGCTTCGGTGCACTCATTTAAACTTGTGACAAGTGATAGTCAGGTTGATTAATGAAGGCTGTAGTAAACGGGGGATGGAAAGACGTTCTTTGAAAAAGCGATTATTTATTCCAACCCATACACGTTTTACTAATAATGCTCCAGATTTCTCTACATTTTCAATATCGGTACTCATATAAGTAATGAAAATGAGGACTCAATCACTTGCAGCTAATAGAATGTTTTTCAGAAATTACAACACAAGAGCATCTACCACTGAAGTGTGGCATCCACAGTCTGCAGGCTACCCAGCCTGACCAAGCAATGACTGGTCAACTGATTTCAACTGGGAAACTGCCTCTTTCGCATCAAGAAAAAAACTTTCAAACTCTACACCTAAACAGACCGTGATTTTGATTTGCTTATTTGTAAGCAATCATTCATCATTCAACGGTAAGTCAAACACAAGACACTTCAAAGACTTGATTTTTTTAAACTGTTTTTATCAGGCTCTTAAATAACACCTCTTAAGCAGATTCTTTGATCTGTGCTACACTAGGCAAATAGCCTATTGGCTATGATCGGCAACTTGTTTTTTAGGGAGTGGGTGCAAGTTGGTAGAATTTAAGTTTCTCAATAGTAATGTAACCTTCAGTCTAACTGTAGTTGTAGCAACATTGCAATGTTTTTAGTTATCTTTATTTTATTGCATAGGCCTAATACTAAAATGTCTTAGACGAGGGTATCCTCCAATGATTTAATCTGCAATGTTTCTTCACATGTTTTAACCCCAGTAAGTTATTAGGGGAGTATTTGCTGTAATTATCAACATTCAAAATGCACAGATCATTGCTGAAATGAAATAGCTGTGTGGATCTCCTTAACACGGTTTTCGATATTCTCTAAAGTCAATCCCATCTCGTATATCCTACAATTAGTAGGTATTTCTTTTTTACTGTCGTGCTCTATACAGTCAAGGGCTGAACAACACACTCTAAATCGCGACATTAAAATACATTGCGAATGAATAATATAGTCTTCTATTAAAATGCAATTAAGTACACCACAAAACAAACGAAAAGCATAAAAGCCATTTTGCACCACGAAAGAATGCAACTAAAACGAAGTTTTGAGAGTTTCACCAGCACACAGAAGATTTTTATTTGTAGTTCTTTATTCGTGATCGGATTACAGTGAGGATCCCAAGAATCAACATCCGGTTACTTTCAGTTTAATTCACTAACAAAAACTTCAGCAAAACTAGCTTACGTCTTTCTTTAAACATCCCATCTGTCACGTTTAGAGGTCCGCGAAATCTTAAAACAATGCATTCAACAACCCATTGGAGCCTTACGACTGGAATCCGTCTGTCCCCTGGCAATGTTGTAACCAAAACGCATCAGGCAGAGCAGAGCTGAGAGTGTTACTATGTAAAGAGGTATTTCATACCTACAGGGCACAAAATGAAGAAACACCACACCTTATGTTTGATGACAGGACAAACTCTCTCTGAAGAAATCCATCCAACTTGCACATAGTGGCAGACTAAGTATTTCAGAACCGTCTTCCAGTAGAATGGGGGCAGTTGTTACGGTGGGATTTAAACGCCTCATTCACAGAGCGTGGAAGATAATTAAATGTTAATTAAACTTTTAACGCTGAAGAGAATTCTGTGCTGTTTTCATAGAAAGAAACAGTTGCTTATCAAATAATTCGAAATGTGCATAAGGGAGAGTTATATGGCAAATATTACACGCAGTATCTTATTAAAAAGGCTAGGGTTTTCGCCCGTTTGCATCTATACTTTATGAGCTCCACATATGGCACTGATAGAAAGACGCAAATTCGGTGAGGTTTTCTTTTTTGGGTTAATTTTAATCTTCCCCCCATCCCCCCGACTTGGGTCCATCTCTATTCAGTTCACGTAGACACTGCTGCCATGAGTATACCAGATGTATACATTGTTCAAAGACATTCTTAAGGAAAAAAAAACAACAAAAGAACTAAATCTGAACAGTCGTGCTTCGGGACGCTTTGAAGTCTTCAACATCAAAAAAAACAAACCTCCGCTTCAACTTTTTTCCCCAACTTTAAACCGTGCGATTACCGTGTATCGCACACGCTCTCGGTAAAGGGGGAAAGAACTACAAAGCACAGTCCTGCCTAGTTCTCCCAGCAATTACAAAGCGCCTCCTCCCCCCCCTAGGCAAAGACTAAAACTTTTGAAAAATAACCCGAAAGACTACAAAAAAAAAAGAAAACAAAACCCAGCCCATTAAATCGGGAAACAACAGACCTTTTTTTTTTCTTCCTCATTAACTTCTCCGGTCGGGGAGACAATCCTGCAGTTTATAGGGTCCCGAATCCAGCATGGTCACTCTGCGCGCACCCCGCTCCCGCAGCCGCAAGCCCGCCTGGTATCGTTCCGCGCGGTGCGCCGCCCGGATCTACTTACGCCTGGCATGAAGATTAAACGAGCCCTTGCGCTTCATTTTTCCAGCTTTGAAAGAAGCGTGCTCCCTTTGATGTTCCCGGCCCGCCGCCGCTTGAGAGGAGTCATATTATTTTCAACTAGTGGTTTCTGTGCGTTATTGATGTAAACGCCGCTCAAGCACCAGTCCCGGCGCTTGATGTCGCGTGTCGGCGGATTTTGTATTTCCTAACAACAGCAAAGCTGAAATACTTTTTCCCCCCCTGTACTTGTTAAACTGGGAGAAATGTGGAGCCCATCGTTAAAGACTGCTGTTTCATCATTACTGTATAAGGGTGACTGTGCTTTGTCGCTTACCGCCGGATAGTCAAAATAAAAATGCAGTAAATTAAAAACGCAGCAGCGCAGGTAAAGGCAACTAGCAAGTGGTGTCGGACACGGTGTGCTCGTCACATTATGATGTGCGGTATTAGAAACTGCACGGTATCGAACCGTTTAGTACAAACTGCTTTCGCCGTGTAACGTGTCATGCCAAAACAAACGGTAAAAATCAGCGGTTAACAGGCAGTACTAACAGCCTTGGTGGTGGACATGATGTGCCACAGCCTTAGTGTCATAATTAGGAAAACATGTCAAGTATTTTGAATTTCTCGTTTTCCTTGACCTACACCTTTTCAGGATGCCCTTTATTTATCAAAAGACCTGCAGTTTACACTGAACTATTTTTAAGGGGACGGAATTAATTGCAGTAACTGTTTGCTTTCGGCCTCATGCTACTTAGTATTCTTTATTTGCAAACAGTACTGTCCTTGGGGTATATGTGGGACACCGTCATCTCTACAATGAATCTTGATTTAACCAGAACCAATCCTCACTTGGGGACCGGGGAGTGCCTGCGTTCACAGCTCGGGTTTCCTGGAGCAATCTGCGTGATTTTACCTTGGGCAAGGGTACAAACCGCTTTGCTACTCCGGGGATGTAAGCCCACGCAACCGTGGAGCAACAGTGAGTCTACCAGCACTGCTGTAGTAACACCGCCGAGATTGGGTATCGGATATTTTGAGATAGCCGAGCTCAGTCTCTCCAGCTGCACCAAAAAATCTCGTTTCCGTGGAGGTGTGGTCGTGTGTCTGCATTTTGTGTGTGTGTGTGCATAAATAAAGTACAGGTTTCGTTAGCTTTTGGGGATCTGCGCGAAGACCAGAGGTCACCACTAAATTAAGATCCGTCTGGGGAAAAGGTTGCTCACAGACGTCTCTGGACACTACGCGACTCACAACCTTACACTGTAGCGGACGGTCCTCTTTAGGAGGTACGGTGTGCTCTGAGTTCCTCTAGCATATAAATAGATAATTATTAAAGATGATGCTTTACTCTCCTTTGATTATTATTATTATTATTATTATTATTATTATTATTATTATTATTATAAATAATAATAATAATAAACTTGCTCTGTTTTAATTTGAATCCCGTTCGTTACACTGCATGTATAACTAAATAGACGTCAGCGTAAAAAAATATATAATTCGGGGACTGTTTAATTATTAATGTGCATTAATTTTAACAAAAATATATATATATACAGAACGTGAATGGATCTCCGTAGTGCAATTTTAGTTCTACTTCTGTTTTTAAGTACCATATCTACATATAATTGTGATATACTTATCTTTTAGGGTAGCCCGTTCAAAACAGACTTATTTCTGGCACACGTGTTATGTGTCGTTTGGATAGGGAATTTTATTTTATTGTTTAACTTTAAAGCTCTTTTAATGGTAGTTCTCCATTGAAAAAAAAACGGAAACCGTTTGTTCAAAAAAACTATTGTTTTTACTTAAATTGTAGTCTGCCCAAAAACCTTTTACATCTATACAATTTAACGATCGTGGGTACAGATGGCGCTGTCTCACAAGCCTACATTGTACCGCCAATCTACAAGGATACCTTTGACTTATTTATGCTAACTTGTGTTTTTTGTCCAAAATAAAAATAATCTACTATGAAAATCATTGGCTTAGTTTTCGTCTTCATATACACATACAACAGCACTTCTAACAAAAATGCAATAGTACAGATTTGTTGTTGGGTCTATAAGTACAACATTTCAAAAACAATTTGATCTGTTTTTATTTGTTTCTGTGCGTGTTTTCTTTAAAACTACGCAAGATAAAGACACACATTTTATAATAAAGGCCATCTCTTTTCTCTTCCTACTTACCAGACCAGCTGGATTGAACGCCTCTGTTCTTAAGTTACAACAGTTCAGATATATCCCGAGGAATGCTGGCAGATCAAGGACGCAGACATTTCTTTCGGATAGTTAAGTCAAATATCAAAAAAGAAATCCGCTACCGGGAATTCCAGATTAGTCCCATTTCCACCGCCTCCGAGATCCACAAAAGCCACGTTTTACTGAAAAGGAGTCGGATACATTTGAGTCCGCTTGTTAGGCTTGTGTGCAAGCTTGGCCAACTCTGAAGTAGACCGGCAACACTGTTCCAGTTCCACTCCGGGATGCCTGGGCTCCAGGAGCTGTGATGTCATCAATCTCCAACTCGAGTTTGTCAGCTCCTGCGATCCCCGTCCTCTGAATCCGAGCAAAGGCGCAAATCCGCAGGGACAGTGTTTCTTAAACCTTTGGAAGGAATGAAAAACGCGCATTTAGCGACGCAACGATCCCAAACCTTACTCTAGAAATCCCGACGCTTTAACTCCACGTACTGTACACTGAGCTTCCTAATACCGATACTATGTAACCTAATACTGAAAACGCTTTAGGCAGGCGGTTTTCTATATTTTTCTTGCTGGCTTTTTGAACTTCAGATCCATTATGTCATGCATTACTGTAAGGGTCCGTGAATTTTATACGGACGCTTTAGGAAAAGGGTCGCTGTCGTTTTCGTTTTGCTAAAACGATCGTGCAAAGGTATGAGCACAAGCCGGTAGATGCGCTGATATAATTGGAATACTGTTGCAAAACAAATCTTTCTTTGGATGTTAAAGAGCGGTAATAATGAAGAGCTCACCACAGTTGAACACAGATCAATAAGAGAACGGAATTAAAAAGAGACGTCTTTTAAAAAAAGACTCCAGGCAGCCTGAATGAATACAAGGCTTTGCTCCTCACGTGAGACAAGAAAATAGGCATGTTAAAAGACGAAATAAAAAAATGAATGAAATGCATTACTGCTATTTCCAAAATTAACCACATTTCTATGATAGTGACTTTTTAAGAACTAAAGTCTAGTCTATAGTGGAAATTTTACTCGGTGATATGTGCATCACTGCAAGATGGAAAAGAAATGCTGAATATTTTTGACATATTTAATTATGAGCACGTAGCTTTATGAGTTTCACATAAAATATTACATACCCTCCAAGTATGAAGCATTGAGTTTTCTCTGTGTGTATATCTACTCCATTCACCTGTTACTAAGCCAAATTAACTGTACAGTATATCATGTTTTGGACAGAAATACGGAGTAAAATTCAATGAACACACTGAAAACAATGGTAGCGTGATTCGTTCATAACGGCAGTATTCTGATTTCTGTAAGTGATATGGAACAAAGAATCGCTCCTTTTGAGAGATGAAATTAGCACTGCATTGTTCTTCAAAGTATGAATATCAGTAATTGCCTGTAACAATCCAATTATTTTGTTCTCCAGTGTGGAAAAATATTTCAGTTTTATTTGAAAAACTCCTATAATTTAATTTATTAAATGGAAGTTTCCAGTATTATTTGACATAATGTTTTTATTATTATTTTCTACAGACATAGATTTAAAGCATTAAACTAAATGAGTTAGTAATTTATAGGAATTCTAAAAATGTGCAAAAACAGTCAGGTAGCAAAGGCACAAGTGGCACTGTGATATGAACCAACCCTACAAGGAGGATTAGCATCTATTTAAAGGTAGGCATAGCCGAGCATTGCCATTCACTGCTGCACTACCTGGGTCCACCTCAAGCAGACCTCAACAGGGGTCCCTCTGTTCATGATTTGTGTCCTGCCATATCTATCAAAACAGGGCTGGGGGTCCGTAGCAGTAGTAATGATCTTCAGAATCCAGATACCTAAAAAGCTGTTGAGGGTTTCAGAGTTTAGTGAATTGCGACGGAGGTGCCGGGAGAGGATTTTCATACTGAGTGTTAACAGCAAAGTGAGGCGTGTGGCTGCAGCTTTGTAAGTGCTCCAGCACACACCTCGAAAAAAAGGTAAACAAGATTGTTTAAGTGATTAAACCATTCAAGGTCCCTGTTCCGAGTGCATATCGAGCCCTGA
Source organism: Lepisosteus oculatus (assembly GCF_040954835.1). Taxonomy (NCBI): domain Eukaryota; kingdom Metazoa; phylum Chordata; class Actinopteri; order Semionotiformes; family Lepisosteidae; genus Lepisosteus; species Lepisosteus oculatus. Next base: position 76,100,837 of record NC_090696.1, read on the forward strand.
AATACAGAGATTGCTATGCTGAATCCGGGTTGTGCTATTAGCTACCTGTGACCACCAGAGTCCCCCGAGCGATGGTGCACAGAGCCTGAGCGCCTGCGAGCTTGAGAGGTGAGTCACAACTCCCCCATGTACCGCAGGACTGTACCTCTCTCAGTGGTGCTCAGGCACATGGCCTGCCAGCACTCTTTTCAGAGGACACACGCACTCCCTCTTCATCTCTCCCATCAGTCTCAGGGGCAGACGAGTGAGTCAGCTGTGGTGAGGGAATGAGGAATGCTGCCTGGACTAAGGAATTTAAAGTTTTTTTCTGCAGTGTTTTAAGGAGAAGAAGGAAATTGTAAACAATAATTCCATCCATTTTGAGTAGCTGCTCTCTTCTAAGAGAGTTGCGATGACCCAGAACCTTACCCAGCATGCATTTGACACACGGCCCTAGCATTAGTCAGCAAGCAACTACTGCATAAAGATTATTTGCAATTATTAGAAAAAAATAATTCCACAAAAACAATACAGTGCAAAATAAATATGCATTCTGAAACTGCAAAAAAGTGATTAAGTTGACAATACCATAATGTGTTTAAAAAAATAGGTATAATGTTTTCAGTACAGAACCAGGTTTTATTCAGCAATGTTGCTAACTTTTCTCTGAGAAACACTAATCAATTGTGAGTGATAATGTGTCAGGATATACATTACATACTATTTTGAGCTAAGATTTAGAATGAAAATACATTTTGAATGGCCATTTTTAATGTGTGGGTATTGTTTAAGGTGTGGACTGTACTTATGTAATTGTTGAATTTGTAATACAGGACATACCTACAGTATGATATAAAGATTGTTTAGGATGTGCAGTAAGAAGCAGGTCAAAGATTGTAAAATTTGAAGACAGCTTTTCCTGAAGTGTTTGGTTGATTGTCCAGCTTCACAAAGGATTCACGGACCTCATTCACTCTTTGCCTAGAATGTCCTTTACCATGATGTGCTGTAATTAAAAAAATGCATATGTATATACTGTAGGAAATCTATTTATCTTTTCAATTGGATGTAACAAATACCATCTGTCATTGCTAAATAGGAACACTGTGTTCAGTGGAGGGCTATGAATATTAGAATGGTAGTTATATATCTCTGAAAGCTTCTTCTAAATGTGCCATTTTGAGATTATTTATTTTAAATCTTTGCAGAGAATACAATTCTTGAGGTTGTGTGTTGCTGGCTGAATGAAATACAGAACTCTTAAGGTGATTGTGATATTACAGCTTGCAACATTATTGTCACCCCCATTACTGTTTTCATCTGGAGAAGATGACTGCATCAGTAATTAATTCGGAGGAGGAAAATTCAACATTATGATTTTCTTCTATGCCATGGGGCCTGAAACAATGCATTAAACCCAGCAACAATACGCATCAGAGCACTTCTGAAGCCACCAGCGCTTTTATGGTCTGGCGGAAAAGTTAAACCTTCATCTAAAAAATTCTCAAAAATGAAATGTGTGCTTATTTTCTAAATGTAATGGCAGACACTTGAAATACACCCTTTGGAATAATTATTCCCAATAATTTAACTTTAGGATAATTCATCATTTCATTTTGAAATGAGTAAAAAGTGGTAACAAGCCAGTCACATAGTCTTAAATTTGAAAATTGGTGTTATTATGTGTAAGGAAAAAAAAAATGCTAATTGTATCTCTTTGAAATTGAAAACATTTTGAGAAATCTTAAACTTTAATAATAATACAAATATTTGAACAGTTCAATTTGTTTTATTCTGATAACAGTACCATACATACAGTACATATTATTTCCTTCACAAGCTATCCATGATAGTCAGTACAAATAGCAACACTCTGCTTTAAGTATACATTAAGTATAAGCTGGTTGGTATGAATTAGGTATTTTATCTGAGCTCACAAGCACTTACAAAATCTCTTATGGCCACTTTATAAAGCTTTACTATTTGCGGACACACTTTGGCCCAGATGAAATCAATGCTTAGAGCCGCCCACCATCTGCAAATTATAGCCCGCTTGCTGGGTGATAGGCTCCCATTGGGAAGAAGAAATCAGCCGCTGGAGAAGGCAAAGCTGTGATCAGGTACTCCTGTGATCAGGAGTATGTAATTTCTGATCAGCAGGTGACTGGGGCTTTGAGTTAACCCAGGCCTCATTTCCAAGAGCACCGCCCAAAAATACCTGATCAGCTAAGGGATTTATACAATAAAGTCCTACCAGGTTTTTACACTTTACTTCTCAGTCATTGTAATGACAGGTAGTCTTAAGCAGGCTGAAAGTAACTAATACGTACCTGACAAAAACATGCAAGAGTTTGAGATGTATTTAATCACCAATAAATGCCTAAAAGGAAATGGTTAACGTGAGGAGTGACTCTAGAAATGTAGCAGGCAGGTAGAAATGTAACTGTCAGCTCTCTCACCGTTTCTTTTTCAAAATGTATTTCTTAGCAGGTTGCACATTTCCAATGTTTGTTAAAGGTAAGAAGAGGAACAGGTATTGTCAAGCGGGTTTCAAATCATGTGTTCAAAACCTCAGCAATACACACTCAGTCAAGCAGAGTTAATGCCCATAATTTGATTGCACAGTGTAATGATTAATTATACAATTAGTTTACAGTGAATCCCCTCAATGCCATACACGACTGCCTGATGTAAAGCATTTTGAACACAAGAATGGCACGCAAACCGAGGATTTTAAAACATTAACTGTGGAAGAATAAAGGGCTTAGTGACACAAAATCCCTAAAACAAAATGCCCGAGACCATAATTAGACACGGAAAATAAAGTAAATAAGACACAAGTATTGCTGAATTATGACAACTATAGTGCTGAGTAAATCACCTTCCATGATAATAGACTTACTGAAATTCTGTGTGGTTTCAAGAAGGTAAGACCATCAGAGAAGGTTAGAAACAAGTCAAGGCCATCCAGCCCATTTTGGCAGAGATTCCAAGTTGGTTATTAACAGCTAATTGAGTGAAGTATCTCATCCAGGCGTTTCTTGGTAGAAGCCAGGGCAATGGCCTCAATAGGATGACTGTGCAGCTTGTTCCTGGCTCTCACGGTCCTTTGTGTTGGGTTAAGAAGTGCCTCTTGTTCTTGTTCCGACCACGGACAGAAGTCCGTGCCGGCTCTTGCAGTAGACCCTATGCGATGCGGTAAGAGCTGGAGAAGACAGGAGGCGTGGTATGGGAGAACACAGGGGTGTAGTAGTGCACAAAATAATAGTGACAGTCCGCGAGACGGTGAACGGGGGGAGAACGGCATCCGAATCCAAACAGGTCCAAGGGCAGGTCAGGGCCCAGTCCGGGAGTCCAGTGGCGGGTAATCCATCCTGGGACGCGACAAGGTTAAAATCCCCGGGAAGGGAGAAAAAACGAACACGGGCAAAAGATGGAGGTCCAGGGGTGACGGGGTGAGATCCTCCAGCCCCCGGGCTCAGGGAGCGGGAGGTGTCGGGGATGAGGCCTGTGCCCTCAGGAGACGGACGTAGGGTTTCCTGGTGCCAGGTGGGCCTCGCGACATCTTACCCTAATGATGAGCCCCGAGGACTGGAGGAGCTGGTCTTTAAATAACAGTACACATACAGTAACAGGGTACACCTGGGGAAGCTCAGTCACAATCACAGGAACAATAACGGGAGTGGTGGAGCGCCCTCTAGGGGAGGGATTTGGGCATGACAGTTCTCTGTTTTAAATGCATTTCCATGCACTGTAGGTTCACGTACTTGTGCCCCCTGGTTCATGTTTCACTGTTGATTCTGAAGAAGTCCATCGGGGTGACTTGTCAGTGCCTTTGGGGATTTTGAATGTTTGAATCAGATGCTCCGTAATCTTCTTTGATTCACTTCTTTTATCCTTCCAGTGTAAAAGAGTCCTTTAAGCCAGGGAGTGTATCTGATCCCTCTTCTCTGGACTGATTCCAGGGTTGAAAATATCAAAATGGCAACTCAAAGTGAACAGAATATTCTAAAGGAATGCATTGCACAATTTGAACATAACATCTCTTGATGTCATTTTTAAAAACTTTTACAGTATATCGTATATATGTATTTATATCTTAACTTTACTGTCATGAAAAAGCACATTATTACTTCTCTGAATGGATGAAAAAGACCACATTAATAGGCAACATCTTCAAGCTCAGTGTTTCCTATCTGGTGTTTATAGTTTACCTGTATTCTCTCTGCGTATAACACTCTGCACTTCTCTACATTAAATACTGTACGTGCCAGACATTTGACTCATCATTGTCAAAATCTTTTCATTTCCTTTGCAGCTCCTAGAATGTTTGCTGATCTCTATGTTTTGGTTTCATTTGCAAAAGTGTCTATACCTGAATCTGGATCACTAATATAAGTTAAAAAGAACATCTGATCCTAATACAGATCCCTGTGGTACTCCACTAGTTATATCACCCCAGTCTAAGCCTCCACCATTTATCTGCACTCTCTGCTTCCTATCCATTAACTCTGAACAGACCACTAACAGATTTCTCAAGCAAGACGTACTGTACATTTCTAAATTCAAGCAATCAGCCCCCTAAAACCCTACTGCTGCAGAGATGACCCTCTAGTTTTGTTCTAATTATCATTTCCATAGCCAAACAGCATATGTAAAAGAACAAGTGATAGGTTTATTCCATGCTGAAAAGAGAAGAGAGAAAACACAACGTTTCGGCCGTGAAGCCTTCTTCAGGTCTCTGCTCTCTTCTCTTTTCAGCATGAAATAAACCTACTGTATTACTTGTTCCTTTGCAGACTACGCATGCTGACACAGCTCCCCACCTGAACTACTTCAGTATACGTGAAATACTGTATGTCATTGGTCTACAGTGTATTGGGAGAGTTTTGTGTCAGTTTGTTTTTCGGATGGGTGCTAATGCATTTTCCAACCAGAGGGTACGACCCTTGATGGGAAAATATCAATCAATGACAATCAATCGTGACATTCCCAGTCCTGAGTGACTGTTAGAAGAGTTGTGTTACTGGCCTATGAGTAACATCATTGTTTGTCTCTTCTGTACTACTTAACGTAGGGCTTTGTCTTTCCACAGCTCCGTCTTTCCACAGCCTGAGGCTGTGACTGTCGACTTTTTCCTTGGTAAGCAGTGAAATGTTATCATAACATTTTATTCATTTAGCTTCGATTGATTGAATATTTCCTCTTTTTTATTTCCAAGGTACTTTATTGTTACTTTCTTATTGGAATACTGAACAAATATATTTTTGGCCTTCGTTATAATATTGTTTTCTATTCCTCTTTCCCAAATCTTGTTCTTTTTTGCCTGAGTTTGCATTTTATTGTCCTCCGTTTATTTAACTACATGCTGATCTTATTCAACCACCATTCACTTCTCTAAGCCATGCGTTTAAAAATAAGGGACCCGAGCCAAGAAGAGACAAAACTCTAAAATAAAACAAAAATAGAATCGAAGTTGCGAGGGATTTTAACAAAAATAGTTATTTTACACAGTATCACCCATAAAAACCAGCGAGGGGAGGGCCAGCGCAGCAAAGCGAGCCGGCAATTGTCAGAATTTACCATTAAGCTATATCAAAAGCTGAAACCTGTTCTAAACGCCTAAAGAAATAAATATAGGGCAACAGAAGCTACTGTAAAAACGTAATGTGTTAGGTTACCTACATGTGTTTCCTAGCCTCACAATCTCAAGTAGTAGTTTGATACGAAGTTTGGCTCAGGAGGTGTCAAGCTACTGTAGTTCAAGGATTAAAAGATTTGCTTTATTGACCTTCTCCACATTCTGATTGTGTTTTATTGATTTCAATAAAATATATTTTTATTATATATTGATTTCAATACTGTATATATTCCATATGTATCTGTACGCCCATCTGCTTCCTTCGTCTCTCCCGGTTCTGTACACAGGTGACTGGTTCCCAGGTCAGAACAATGTTCAGAATCGAAAACTAAGAAATGTTTTAAATAATAAAAAAAATGTTCCAATCTGGAATTTGCACTTGTGTTTACATAGTTTATTCACAACCCAATTAGCCAGACTTTGAATGTTTGCTGTTTTTATTGCTTTCAACTCAGCATATTTGTATATCGGAGTAAAAGGAGGAACGAACAGTTGAGAAACATTTCACATTAAAGATATCTGACTAAGGATAATAAAATTATTTAAAGTCTCGTTTGGTGTGATTCAAAAACAGTTTTAGAATCTATATCTATATATTCAGCATTTATAAAAATTAAAAGCTAGCGAGCGGATTTGAGACAAAACCGAGAGCAAGGAGAAGTGGGGACACGGTCATGTGAGTTCTCTGTGAAGCTCTTCAGCGTTTTACAGACTCTCTTCACCACCAGAAACAAGACCTGCCTGCCACTGGAGATCTCTTTCAGCCTGGGACAATAGCAACTGTTTCTGCGAGGATAACCGGCTTTGTTTCGAGAGCAGGCAGCGATTGTTCGCTCCGTGTTTGCATTGCGGTTCGACAAATCCGCCTGTGGGGGGAAAAAAAAATCAAACCCAACCTTTCGACGGGTTAGTTTAGTTCAGAGAGACACGCCGTGTGAAGATGGGGACGAGGAGAGAGGATCCTGTTACAATTTCGGTGCATAAACTCCCCAAGTTAGAGCACCGCACCCACAACCCAGAACAGTGACTGTTCTCATTTAACTTAAGAACGAAAACGATCTCTTGATTATTTCGTTTTTTTTCCTCTTCTGATGTCCGTGTACAGTAGTTTTGTGAAAAACCTTCAAAAGTTATGATTGTACGCTGGTGGACAAGTATTATGAGATCAGTTATTTCAAATATGTAGTGTTGTTTTTTTTTCTATAGGCGTTTCCTCATGTATTATTTCCTGATCAAACATATGAGGGATTTTAAAGTTTACCTTCAGTAATCCAGCTCTGGTAAAAGGAACCTGGATATTTTCTAAGTTAATTTAAGTATCAACGTCCTTGATAGTATTGGTCTTATTTTCTAAAAGCATTTTTAAAGCAGTAAATACATTTTCTTCTGTATTCTTCTGAAACAGGTCTCTTAGTTTGTATTTAAGTCACTTTAACAGCATGTTACTTCGGAGAGTGGGGCATGCAGATTACATGTACAGTATATAGACTACTATGCTTGTTTGTGTTCCACTGTGAAGGGATTAGGGAACAATTTCGCGGTCGTTTTGGGGAGTATTTTGCCATCCTGCATCATCATGCAACATTTCTGAGTTACTGAAACTTTCGAAACTTTTCTGTCTGTGGAAATAATATCATCCAAATAAAACTTCACTGTTAAAGTAACTGTAAATATTGGAATAAACATAAATGTTTGATTTTTAATGTAATTTCCTGTAGCAAATTGGTAACCTAAAGCTGTGATTTATTACTCGTATGGGATAGAAGAGTATTAAATGATCAATTATATTAGAGGGTTACTATGTAACAGGATAAATTCATAAGCAAATGACCTATGTTGTTCTTCGGAGTAAAGTGTGAACATGCGGTTTTATAGGAGTGCTCACCAAATCTACATCTCTCAGAGTTTTTTAACCAATGCTATAGAAGAAATAACTGATTTCATTCAAGTATTGTGACATATCAGATATACCGCATATCCTAATATTCATTCCTATTTTCTGTTGGTCTGAAAGACGTGTAAAGGTCCGCTTAAAAAAGAAAACACTATTAAATGTTTTCTATAAGGTTTTGCATGTTTGGATTTGTTTAACCATGTAACAGAGCTGTGTGTTTGCAAAAGAAGCAACAAACATAAAGGGGGGAAGATCCCATTTCAGATTGACATATATTCTGTCAGTCCATATGAATTCAGATCATTCCATTTTAAATTTCTATTTGGTTTTGATATCACAAACAAACAGGCACTAACAGCTGAATTGCTGTATCTGTTTTGCTTGAAGTATCCATTCTAAACACCAGATACCAAGTTCGACCAGTGTTCTCATTTCCACCCCGGAGAAGGGCACAATAGGAAAATATTGAATTACTCATTTTTTTGTGCTTATACTCTTCCTCCAGTTATTTGTCCTTTCCCTTCTCATTTTTGTTGCATAGAGAAAAATGATTATTCTCTGCCATGTATTGTGTGTTTTTGAAATTCATTTACTTATCTAACAGTAACATGCTGTTTCTCGGGTCTGCTGAACTTCGTCAATAACCCAGGGCAAGGCACAATTTTAAATCACATTTTAGATATCTGTGGTGTTCTTTCTTTGCAAAATAAATTACAGTCAAAATCACAGTACTCAAGCTATTCCATTGAGAGAACCTTGTATTTTTCAAATCCCTTGACATACCTGTTAAAGATGAAGGAAAATCAATGTTCATTTCTAAAAATGGACGATTCATGAGGGAGGCATGTCAATGTAAATCCCCTCTCAACACATTTATGCACTTTTGTATGAACATTTTAAGAGTTTATTTCTACAGTTTACAACTGAAATGCATTTTAAGTTATACATTTCCCCACAGATTAGCATAGACATTTCTATGAAAAAAGCAGCATGTACTTTTAGCAGGAGAGTGAATTTGCAGATTTTCAGAGAAAGGTAATAAACACAGTTTTGCAAATGGAGGATTGTATTGTAGGTGTTAAAAAGCCTGCAACAATGACACAAAAGTAAAATATATTAAACAGACAATGATGAAAAGATAAGCTAAAAAATGAACTTTGTGTCTTTGTACATTTTCAGTTCTCTGTGCGTCTGCCTTGTCAAATTCTTAAAGTCAATCTAGAAAATATACAGTAGTTACACGCTGTGCTGAACTGTCTACAGCAAGGATGACCTGAAGCTCCTCCGGGTTAAGAAAGTTAAGAAACTTTCTCTCCATGTATCACGTCTGCAGAATTCTCAGAGGAGTTCAAGCCATTGAGGTCTCACTAAGTATCTGAGCCTCTCAGTTATCCTGTCGTAGAAAACAGTGCTGGTCCCTGTCCAGGACAAGTCAAACAATCATACTCTTAGATGGTACTGACACATCCTTGAACAACACATCTTGAGGGAATGTTTCCTCTGAAGTCTGTAAAGGGCAGAGCCACCTCCACCATAGAAATATTCAAGTGTATGTACAGAGGCGCCGCGCTGCACCAGTTATAGAGGTGACGTCACTACCCTTTGAGATCTAGGCAGTGCGAAGCTCTGTGGTAGTGGAGGGCTGCTCTTCTGAGGCGGTAGAGTTATCTGCTGTCTAGGAAGTGGCACTGTGCACCCTGGGAGCCCGAAAGGGATCGAATCCCAGCTTGCGCAGGGTGTGCTGCACTACACACAAGGAAAAAGTTATAACTGCATAATGAAACTGTCACTCTCAGTGGTGCGCTTTGAATTCAACGTCTCACACTATAAGAGGTGAAGTGTCCATTTTCAGAGTTAGAGAGCTATGAGGGGAGACTTTATTTGAATTTCTGTATGTCATACCATTGTCACCAACATACATTGTAATATGCTTAATTTTAGATGTCATCTGGATAGTATTTCTGTAAGGTTGCTCACATAAGGTTGCTAAGATATATTTTTGATTTTTAAACAATTATATTCACACATCTTTTAAGTTCTAGACATTCCTTTCCCTCCTATATTTATCTCTTTTTCAGTCATTTTGCAGCCTCCATTCATGTACTAATTACTAGATGTCTCGAAGCCATTAGCTGTGAACCTAAACACTTTTTAACCGAACGCCAGCACTCCAGATTTTGATGGCTAAGTGCGCAGAACTCATAAAACATTTGATTCCCCTGGGAGCTGAGGGTTACCATCTTTTGTTCATCCGTAAGTAGATCACGATGTGTGAATCATTGCTCCACAGCTGTGCCACGAGTGAGATATAATAAAAATGTCAAAAAATCATTCACAGATGGTTTAAGTCAGAAGGCATGCATCAGCATTTATATACAATTTTGCTGTATACAGCACAGTGTTTCCAACTCACACTCTTAGACTCTTTTTTGACACCACCATTCAGCATTATCCTGGGTTCTGACCTTGAAAATGGTCTTGGCAAATTCTCCATGAACTGCTAACTTCTGCTATCTCACATGCTGCTATCTTTACTAAATTGTTTGCCTTTTATCAGTCTAGTATCGTTCTTGTTTTGTTGGCAAAGTACTCTATCATCATAAAATTGCGGGTATGATCTGTTCATGAATATATGTTACTGTATATACTGTAGTAAGAAGAGTAAAATATTTATTATACTGCAAATATTTGCATGTTTATTAGCCTTTAATGAATACTATGATACGAAGAGATCACTTCTAACTGAGTTAAAAAATGTCCTTCTGTATGAATGACCAGAGAATAACTTGAAAGTGATAAGATCGTGCTTATCACGGCAACAAAAAAATCAATGCTGTCAGACAGAGTGAAAAGCAGTTTCATCTATGGTATTCATAAATGAGAAATAAGACATATAAGGTCTGAGCAATCTACAGTTGTTCATTATTGCGGGCAAAGGAAATGTTCACTGCCATACAATATTTTTATTCTAAAGATGTAGTATACATCCACTTTTCTTGGAATACAATGATACTCAGCTCTGTAGTTATTCTCTTCCCCTAAAGACTTTCTTCACAATACTTTCCACTCTGTGAGTCTCTCAATAAAAGGCATAACTTGTGAATATTTTAAAAATGAAGGTGTTATACTGTGAGGCTATTGCATGTTTATGTTCATACCTTAAGATAATTTAGTTAGAGATTTTTAAATCAGTTTTTTAATCATAATTAAATATGATTAAGATTTATAGATTACATTTTTCATCCAGTTGCTAATTCATAATAGTGCATAGCATCTTAAGACATTAAAGTCACAATACAAATTCTGACTTTTCTTTATTATATTTTTACAGTCAATACTGTCATTTTTTTAACACTTCATTTTCTTAAGCTAAAGGTGTAAAATTATTTTTTTATACACTTTATCACTGTATTATTTGCTTTGTGATTATGGTTCGCTAACATTGTCTTCAGTAAATAAATGCATTTCCTGAATGAACCTCTAGCCTGCTTTGTAATTATTAGTTCGTTAACATTATACAAATGTGTTATCATCACAATCAATTATGCCTTTATTAATTAGAAAATGCATCCCATTATAAGGAGAGACATTATAAAAATGTAACAAATCTTATTGGTCCCAATAATCATTTGTTGCATGAATATAAATGCTTTTCAGTGTATACTGTACATACGATTAAGTCTTAAAACATTATTTCATCTGCATCTAGATATTAAAGCTTTTTTGTCCACAATTTGTTTTTACTAGGATAGACATTCCAGAAAAGCAGCTGCACTCCACGTATTTCGATAAGTATTTCAGTGGATTCTTAGAAGGCAGAGACAAAGGCCTGGTTTTTAATCCCAGCAGAGCCACTGGAATCCTGTTATGCCCAATAGGCTTGTGGTGGTCTTGTGCAAACCAATCTAGAGATCACAGTCTTTTGTAAAAGGCCGCATGAGTATTCTATGTAAAGCAAAGTGACAGGGTGGTCAAGTCCTAATGCCATAGACCTTCTGCAGTGAAGGGATTCATCTAAATAGAGAAAGGGCATTTTGGCTGCATTGGCTGATTATGTTGCAAAAGCACAAATCCAATTAGCTTCTACCTGGAAGGGACTGCACGAGAGCATTACTTTTTTCCTGATTATTATTTTTGTGTGCAGTAGTTAAGTCATGGAAAAGAAAAAAAAAAAGAAAATGTGAATTATTATTCTTATTCCCCAGAAAACAGGACTTTTTTTTCTCAATATAATAATAATAATAATAATAGTAGTAGCAGTAGTATGAGTTGTCAAATTGACTGATTGTGAAGATACATAAGGAATAATATTGATCGAGCATTAAACAAGTTCTTCTAGTGGCTGATCAAAATGACTTATACATATTATTACAGGGGCCTGTCGCAGCTGTCAGTACCTCACAGGCACTCAGCGATCTTCAGCGGTGGCCGATTCAGATCTTCCTAACCTGGGCACGTTGTGTACTGCTGCTCGAGGAATCGCAGTGAGCAGCTGCCAGGGACGCACTGCAGCCCAGAGCTGAACTGCCACTGTCTGGCGTACTGTTCTCAGCCCTGTGCCCCCTACACGCCACATTCAGGATCCCAACCATCCCGGCCACGAGCTGTTCTCCCCCCTGTGATCTGACAAGCAGTACCGCACTGTTAAAGCACGGAGCACTAGACTCAGGAACGGCTTCTATCCCACTGCAGCGCACATCCTCAACAGCTGCTCACTGCAGGGACTTAATACACATTTGCACTACCCACTTTTTACATGGTCTACCATTTTTTTCTTTTGGGGTCTCACTGCTACATATGTATTTATTTCTCCACGACGTATTTATTGTACCTGTTGTCTACATGGAGTGGTGTTGCCTGTTGTGCTCTGTATGTCCGGAGAGATCAGCGCAATTAGGAATTCCAATGTACGTGTGCATATGGCAATAAACTACTCTACTACTACTCTACTCTCTCCATGCACGCAGACTAGCTGACCACTTCTTTGGCCATGCCTTAAACTTTCGTCCACTTTACTTTCAACATCTTTTTTACTACTGCACTCTTAGTTTTATCTGCCCAAGTGAGAAGGATCAAGCTACTCAGCCACGTTGTTGAAGCACATACACTGGCTTTTTTTCAAGAAATGACAGCTTAAAATCCCTGGAACAGATAACTACTAGCTACTGCTGAAAGAGTGAAATGAACTGAAGGGCTTCATCTCATGTGTACAGTACCTTTATTATGGTATTATGATTAATCAGTCAGCTATTTCATGACTTTTATGTAATGATAATTTCTAAGTTTTGCATGAAAAATATCTCTTTAATGATGGATTTAGTGACACAACCTGTGACTGTTAGACGGAGGAATACATGTCATGTATCCATCCATCCATTTTAACCTCTTTTTCCAATCCAGGGCTACAGGGGAGATGAACCTTCTCCAAGCAAGCGATGGGTCCATGGAAGGGCCCACACAGACACACACACTCACCTGGAGGAAACTCACATGAACACGAGGGAAAAACATACAAGCTCCATGCAGATGGCACCTCAGGAATTCCAGCACTGCAAGGCAGCAGTGGTAGCCACTGTGGATTCTGCCACCCATGTCATGAAGCAAATGATTGAATATCGTATAAGACACTAAACAGGCTTCAGTATATCCAGACATCCCACTAAAAGCGCAATTGTCTGTAAATTGTACTGGCACCCCTTGACATTCTTCACTGGTTCTTTTGTTTGCAAGACACCGCACAGTCTAACTGCATGTGATTTTTTTAGGGCATGTTGTATGAGTAGAGTCCAGCTCTTAATCTGAAATCTGCTGATCCAAGGCGTCTTACTCTGCTGAAGACCTGGCACCACACGTTGTGTGATAGCATCTTGTGTGGAGCTCACTGACCAAATCCATTAGAGACTCTGAGACTGTCCACTCAAAACTCACTTAAAGACCTATCTTTTTCAATAACACATCATTTAGGTTTATTTTAGGCTTTCTCTGAGTCAGTTTGCTGTGTCTTTTTCTTTTTCTTTTTTTTAGCTTCTGTTATGTGGAAAGGTGTGTTTACTGGTGTACAGAGACTTTTTCTCAAAGCAACAATAAATTATAACAAAAAGTTATTAGAATGGCCTTAATAGCTGCAAATATAATGAAGCAGCACTTATGAAATCAGAAACACGCAGTGTGAATGTGTTTCAACATGTACAGTATATGGATGCATGCGTACATAGACATTTACAATCTTATACAGTGCTTTGCTGTCTCATATACCACAAAATTGGATTACTTGTAGTATTTCATTACACATACAAACTGAAACTACTTAAACAAGTTTGCTGTAATAAACACAAAAATCTAAATTATCGGATTTGCCCCATTAGAATGTTAGTTTGATCTACCAGCAAAATAATGACTGCTCAAGACAGGATAACAATATGCTGATGTGACTCAATCATCCTGTGTGATTTATTTCTTTATAGAAATACTTTATTCAGCTTGTGTTATTTCAATTACCTTGTCTGTGTATGAATGTATGCTTTATATGAATTTATGTCGACTAACTGTGTTGGTCTATTGTTTGAGTGAGTTGTCAGATAATCTGTACATCAGATGTGAATACAGAGTGTTCAGGAAACCTAGACGTGTCTGAGAATCTGGATCTGTTCTGCAGCTGTGATTAACACCTTCAAATCCCACTCAGTTGAGAAAGGAGCAGACATGGTAAGACTGCAATGACAAATCTATCTCTAATAGAAATATTTAAACATGAATACAGGGACTTTTATTTCAGTTCAGTACTGCAAGTACTGCTGCTTTCTTAAAATAATGTGCATTATGTTGTATGTTGGTAGTAGTTATAATGTTGAACATTGTAAAATTGTAGTGAGAAAAGTAGTACCTTACAAGTGATTCAGAATGATATAATCTCACTAAAAGGTGTGCAACATCTGTATTGTCATTAGTGATACCAATGAATGAGTAGCAGCTTTTTCCCCATCCAAGTAAACTACACTACAGGCTACTTAGCCTTAAACTGCTCATGCACAAGGTAATTTGGTGTACCAGCACTTAATTAGGATTAATTATCACAGAAGAAATGATAAATGACACCATGCAAATTTAGTGTAAATAAGAAAACAGCTTGCCGTATCTGCCCTCCAATTAATAAGTTTTGTTGTCAAATCCATGAACTTTTGCTGCTGTTTTTTAATCTATACAATGCTGCCTAAACAGCAAAACACACTACTGTCTGATGTGAGCTAGATTATCACTCTTACAGAGTTCAAAAAAGGTTTGCCAGTCCTTTTAATAACGATGATTAATTAAGGAAACTACAGAAGGCAAAGGAATGCAATCTTTTTTTGACCCCTGTATTTTTCTATTAAAGAAGCATTTACTGTAAATTAAAGCTGCTCACTAACTGAAACACACCTCATTTTAAAAGCTTTTTCTGCTGTGCTCTGGAGCTATTGCTTTGCATACTTTACTGAACTCACATCATCTACATTTCTGTATTACCTGTATGAAATTAATTGAAACCATTAAGCTCTTTGTTTCTTACAACTGATTGATGTTATAGGCTGACCACTATCTTTTTATTACATTCATCTATCTGTAAAACATTTGATTAGATTTGGTCTGGTTCAAAAACTGTTCATTTTGAACTGTATTGCCACTTCTCAACATAGAGTGCTGTGGTTCATATCCACCCAATAAAAAGGCAAGTACAAACACAACTTTATCAATGACTGGCAGACTCTGTGAAATATTATCAAATGTGCATATTTCCTAAAGCTCTCCGGGTTTCATTTGAGTGTGAGAAAAACTGTTAGTGCTGTTAGAATGATGGCAGAAACTGATTAAAACTGTCAAAAAGAATATCAGAAAGGTGAATTGGATTAACCTTTTCACACATACAGTACCTGCATCTTCCTTTACATTCCAGGAAAGGTGCTGTTAGGTTTTTGTCATTACATGTGGATTATCACCTATTTTCCTTCAACACACAACAGTCCCTCATGAACAATTTTGAGGGAAATTTAAAGCAATGACCTAAATAATCCAGCCTATTTTGCTGAAAATATATTGACTATAGGATTTCTCCTTTATATGTAAAGGGGAAATCTTATAGTCAATGTATTTTCAGTGCTAAAAACAATTGGTTATACAGTAGTGGCAGAAAGGTGAATGTAGCTGGCCATCACATGCAGGATGATTTTGCATGACATTAATGACAGTTTTAATTTTATGCAAATGAGTACATTAGTATTAATAACATTAGAAGATTAGTATTAATATGTCAAAAGTCCTGGATGAAACAGGGGTAAAAATGGTGATTAAACCACTTCCCTAGAAATTATTTTATTGACCAATTACCAATATATTAGTGCATTTAGCAGTCTTTATTGATAACCATTGCTTGTGTACTTAAACCTTTCATAGAACACAAAAAGACTACATGCATATTCATTCAGACAAGGTGTTGCATTCAGACCTTTTTTATATTTTTTGCTTTTATTTGAAATGTAAAGCCTTTACTTGTCATAAGTAAACTCACACATTAGTCTTGGAACATAAAACAACCGCCTATTTTCATATATCACAGCCTATTTTTCTTCCTTTTAGATTTATATTTTTTTCTGTAGGAGTAAGGAAATACATTTCTGACTTAAAGCCCTGAGTTGCAAAGAAGCCCATTAACAAAAATATTTTCATGCAATTCAAATGTTATCTCAGGACTTATCTTATCTCCTTATCTAAGGAGAAAGAAAAGATTTAATTTAGGAGTATTTCTTGGTTATTTTTCTATATCGCAGTTAAAAACCAGAAGAGACCATGTTTCAGAATGGTTTGTGTACAGTGTTGAAGTTCCTGTGACAGAATAAGTTAATGTTTTATAATTAACAAGGACAAGAACTGCACTTTACTTGTTAGCTGTGTTTTAGAACATAGTATCTAATTGTTCCTTTGTCTTTGAAATTTAAATGTATAATGTAGTAAATAGGCAATAATATATGGCAAGAAGCACATGATCTTTGGATGTTTCTCACTGATATTTCTGTTGCTGACAATTTTCCAGCTACTGAAGAACTGATGTAAACCTATAGAAATATACAGGACTGAGCAACATGCAAATATCCTGTAATTGCTTAAGTCCTCCTCTGAACCAATGTATTTCAATGCATGATCACGTTCTGGTGTGCCTGTCATCTCTTGAATACTCCCAGTCCAAAACAGAAATTGATCATCATACCATTCAATGGGAACTGGGACTAATTAAATATTAGCTCGATGTCAAGAGACAGATGGAAAACAATATTGCCTTGGAGGCTAAAATAAATAATATGAGTTTTATTCAGTAGTGCAACAGCAAAGGAATAGTAAACTCTAGTTATGTGAGTGTTTTAATTTACTGAAAGAATTAAAAGTTGCTGCAGTAAATTGCAAGAGTCCTTTGATAACTGTTAGGAGTCAATTAAACATATTACACTCTAACACAAGAATTCTAATATACAATGTGCAATTTATTGATGCAGCACCAAAACATGCACAATATATACCACCAAGTGTAACAGAATATATCTGTGAATTGATCTGCTGTGGTAAAAATTGTTGATCATTCATTGAGGGATTACAAAGACAATAATTGATGACATCAGATTTAAAATATTTCGACTATAAAATGTTTTATTGTCTGAATTGTATGCTTTATCAGTCTCATATCGTAAATTTAAATTCATATCCACAAAGACAAATAAATATACATTTATCAAATACTGTAGGTTTGCTTCTGGCAAGACACTGAACTTCAGTTTTTAAAACAGTCTGTGCACAGTTGTCTTCTAGGTTCTAGCCACAGGTAATACAGGTGAGAGAATTTAAGTTTGTCCTGTCTATAGCTTTTTACTGAATATGCTCAGATATTCAGAATGTCGACCAAAAGAGTCCAACATATTAGTTTTGTTGATGAGGTGAACATAACAATTGGTTTGGGAAACACAAGATTTCTTCTGTTGCATATCTTGGGCAGCATTCTGTTCTTTACAAACTCAATTTTCCAGCCTGGCATCCTGATTAAAGTTGGAGTCCTGACATGGACTGCTTGCAGTCATGTTTTTGGGAAAGTCAAATTCCCAGTTTAGATGGAAAGAGAAGAGGAGAAAGCCAGCAGGCTAACCAACGAAATGAGGTGTGCACTGCTTTTTAAAGCAGGAAATCACAGTTGGTGATCGGTTATGAGGTCATCAGGTGTTGTTATCCATCCTGCGGGACAAAGTAAAGGTTCTCAGAGATAATTATATGGAACTTTTAGACAAGGAAAAGGAAAATACATAACTGAGGATAAAACAGACTGGGCAAATAAAAGGAAGATACTGCAGACAAGTAGAGATACAGTTCGTACAGTACATTTCCATACAAAAATAAGATGTAAAACAATGAGCTTGAAGAATCTGCTCATGCAAAGACTTTGGTATCAGTTGACGTATTATTAACAAGATTTGAAATCAATTAGATCAGACATTGGATGAGATGGTTTAGACCCTGAAATGTTCACAAACTGTTGTCATCAAATATGGCAAATACAAATTAGCACATACAGAGCAATATACTCCAGATTAGATAGATAGATACTTTATTGATCCCGTGAGGGAAATTGCAGTGCAACAGCAGCTTAACACACACAACACAGCCACAGTGTAACGAATTATATAATAATAGTACAATACATACAATACAATACAAGAGTTACTCACAGTCCGGACACACAAGAGGAAACTAGAACAGAACAGTACACAGAAAATCGTATCACACGTATGAATATAAATATAGATGTAACCATAGATATAAATATAAATATAAATGTATTGCACAGGTCCCTGGCATATATTGCACAAAAGTGGTTGTAAACGGGAAAAAGAAAAAGAAAAAGAAAGAGAACAGATGTAGCAGTAGATGTGTAGATGCGTTTAGTCCAGAAACAGGTCACTGTCGCTGTTGCCTCTGCCAAGACGCAAGGTGGATGCGTTGTACAGTCTTATGGCAGACGGCAAGAATGACCTCCTGTAGCGCTCCCTGTCGCACCGTGGATGAATCAGTCTATTGCTGAACGTGCTCTTCATTCCTGCAAGCCTGTCATAGAGGGGATGGGAGAAGTTGTCCATGATGGCCTCTAGTTTGGACATCATTCTCCTCTCAGCCACTACCTCCAAGGGGTCCAGGTCAGACCCAATGACAGAGCTTGCTCTCCTGATGAGCTTGTTCAGCCTTTTGGAATCTACTGCTCTAATCCCAGAGCCCCAGCACACCACTGCGTAGAAAATGGCACTCGTTACCACCGACTGATAAAACATGTGTAGCATCTTACTACACACATTGAAGGACCTGAGCCTCCTCAAGAAGTTAAGTCGGCTCTGTCCGTTCTTATAGATGGCCTCGATGTTCTTAGACCATTCCAGTCTATCGTCGATGTGCACTCCCAGGTACTTGTACGAGTCCACCATCTCCACGCCACTCCCATGGATGTAGACAGGAGTAGGTTTGACCTTTTTCCTCCTGAAATCTACCACCAGTTCTTTTGTCTTTGTAACATTCAGTTCCAAGTGGTTCACCCCACACCACTCCACAAAGCTGCTGACCAGTCCTCTGTACTCCTCCTCCTGCTCACCCTTGATACATCCCACAATTGCAGAGTCATCTGAGAACTTTTGCAGGTGGCATGACTTTGAGTTGTACTTTAGTAGATTAGTGAGAGTGTGTGAAATTTCAGTGTTGTGCCAAGAAAGTGACTGACATTTTTTGCAGATTTCTGAAAAAATGCTATAATTGGGTGCATTTGAAGAGAGACAGTTTAGTCTTTAAAAGAAGAAAACAGAAGATGCTAATTATTATTTGAATTATTTTAATTCATCAAGTAGGCACCAAGCTACAGACATATCAGGGTCCAACCAAATGTTGTCGTTAATTGTTCAGGAAAAGTTCAGTAAATATCATATTAAAAATTGAGTACAAATCATTGTTAAGCTTTGGGGTTCTATGAAAATGACAACTGCGTCTTCATCTGCTTACCCCTCAAGATAATGGAGCTAATTTTCTCTAGCTATTTCGGTGGGAATGAATTGGGAAACACAGAAAAAAACTTCCATCATTCCATCACAGAAAAAAAGAAATTCCATCATTAGCTGAAATGTGGATTTAAAAGGAATAATATGGATTCTGTTCCGGCAATTGAACATGGACAAAGTCTTTGCTCTCTTGCGGGTATTCTGTGTCAGTGGGGGTTTGTCAGCCTACCTTTCTTTGCTTAGTAGACATGGATAAGGTGTGTGACACAGCTCCTCAAGCCATCTTGTGAGAGGTTCTATAGGAATACAAAACTTCTACATGTTAACTGGTCCTTAGAGAGAGAGCTGTATATATTTTCTTGGCGGCATCCAGCCATGTTTGTGCAAGTTGAATTCTGGACTTTGCCAAGGGTGTATTGTCTCCTCTCCTGTTCACAATTTATATGAGTAGCATTTGGGTCTTAGCAGTGTTCATTGTCGCAGTATGTGGATTCTTCATTAAATGTGATTCCTTCCCTTCTCTGACTGTTGCAAATAAAGAGATCATCATGTTCTACTCTGTAATGTTTAAAAAAACAGTTCTCTGTGTGTGGTGTCTAGACCCAGCCAAACCGTTCAGTATAATCAAGAAGAATAGGTCATAGAAGACTAGAATCAAGTCTAAAATGCTACACCTGGCTCTAGGAAAAGTAAAAAGTGGTAAATACCCATTTAGAGTCTACTCAAAATGTTTTCAAGCTTAAGCTTAGTTGCATATAACTCTCCACCAGTAAAATAACATTAACACTAATAGCTATTCAATAAACAACAGTGGGTAGTCTCATTCAAAATTCATGGTTCCAGGCAAAAATATTAACTAACTGTTATGATCCAGCTTGCTGTTGGAGTTCACCTGGGATAAGTGAGAAATGGCTGACTGAGAGAAGGCGGGTTTCTTGTCTTGGGGTATCAGGTTTTATTTCTTGTTATTCAGCTTCTGTGGTAGTGCGTCTCAGTGGCAGAGCTGAGCCTAGTGGGAGCTCAGTATCTCAATGACAGAGCATCTTTCCTGTGGCATTTCCGGAACTGAATGGGGAATCTGGATTTACTCTAACTAATTAGAAGATAGGGTGCCGAAAGTGTTTGAATCAGAGGCCCTGGGGAAATGTGCTTGCTTGTGGGAAGGATACAGCTGAGGGCTGCGAGCCGCTGTAGGTCTGGGCATGACACTAGCTAAATAAACATAGAAACAAGTTCTGTATGTACTGCAAAAAGGCTTATGTGAGGAATTGCACAGTAATTTACAGTGTACAGTTTTCACAATATCTCTAGCGTATAGTTAAACAAAACATTGAAAAAGATCCAATGAACACTTGAGTGAAAAACGCTCCTCTTAACATTTTTTTTCACAATCATGGGTTGCTAGTAAATACAGTGTTTAATCCACAGCATGTTTCAAGAGTTAATCATATGACAGCACTCAAAAACACCCACACGTACATCCCAAAGACACTCATAGCTGTCAGTTCACTTTTACAACCTATGAATAGAACAGTTGCTGCAAACAACTGTACAGTGAGTTATGTTAAGGTACTTTTAGGTATGCAAATTCTTTGGTTTGCAGAGTAATCCAGTGGTGCTTAGGTTTAAAGTCTCTGTAACAATAAAAAGCCATTCTTGTGCTTTTATATTCTGCATAATTCCTTGCATTTTTCACATGAAAAGTATAACTAAACAATTTCTCAGAATGACACAGTTAAAATACTCCAGTATTTGAGGTGCTTTGAAAGCAAAGTACCTGTGTTCTTAAAACACTACCCATTTTCCCTTTCAATTTCATAATTATAGTGTTTGTAATGCAGATAGCTAGGAGCAAAGCATATTCGTTCTTTAAAAGAACAAAGAAGTCCTTTTTTTAATCTCTCTTAGTTTCAGTTTCAATCGGATTGTGTGGACATCCTCTGTCCTCTGTTCCAAACAGAGAAAATATTGTGATGCCAAAACACAAAAGCAATACTTTCTACATAAAATATTTAGATAAAATACTAAACCAGAATGTAACCTGCTCATTGCAAAGAAGCAATCCAACAAGTACACAATCCAATCCACCGTTTGAGACCTGAAGAGAATTCATCACTACATCCCATTTGTCTCTGAAGGGTCAGAAAAATAAAACTAAAATAATTTGACATTTGAAATAGCTCGCAGGAGAGCACAAGCTTGAGAGATTAATGGTTAAGGAGTCTTAGCTACTCCCAGAGAAGGTCACAAACCTGCTTTCTGCACAACTAGTGCTGTGCCAAAGCTCCCACATAGAAAATCACTGCATGATTCAGCATGCATGACAGTAAAGCTCGGTAAGTCTCAGCAGTAAGATAGTGCAGAAACAAAGTTCAAGCCTGTTAGGGTTCGTGCACTTCTCAGCTTATGAGGTTTATGGAGAGCACTACACTGCATTCTGTCCTAAGCACATGTGTTTACTGTGTCTAGCAGATAAAGAAAGTGGTCCAGTAAGTAAGGTGGTATCCATGGCAGGTATTCAGGAGACGAGTGAAATTGGCATAAATGAACATTCATAACCAGGGGCTTCTATGGTGTCAGGAACCAAGACAGTGGGTTCTTAAATGTTTTACAGGTCTCAACACTAATCATCATAAGAACCCGTCTACTGTATTGTAACAGTGCAATAGTGCTATTGGAATAGTGCGCTGTATATCCAGTACGTTTGGAGTTGTGTGATTACGAAACTGAAAGCGAGTAACTGTGGGGTGACTGTGCATCTAAAATAATGTCGATGTGCAATCCTGTAGTTGTGAGATTGTGAATGTGTGACAATGTAATTCTGCAAGCTTGCGTATGCAATGTGTCATTACAGGATGTAGCTGTGTAACTGTAATAGTGAAATTATATAACCTGAAGATTCATGTTTTAAAGGGGCAGAGAAAGACTTCCATGGTTTGCGTGGAACAATCGACCACATTTTGCACAATAGTAATAATAACAATTACTGGTAACTGATAATAATATTTTTTGTTTTTATTTCCAGTAAGGCGTATGTGATATGGTAGAATAATGTAGTGAAAATGAAATTACAATTTTTATAATGAGCTGGATTTTTATAATGCGATATTGGTGGTAATATAAAAATTTGTATTTCTTTTTAATGCATTTTTTCTTCTTTCTTTCCTATTTTCTTTCTACTCACTGCAGTGTGTTTTCACTGTGTTTTGTTACAATTACAGTTTCAGTAAATAAAAATGAAAAAGATGTATTTGGTTCATTGGTGTGGTTACGGGAACAAGCCCAATTGTTTATTTGTGCTGCAGCCTGTATTTGCTCCAATAAAAAAGACCCTTGATCTTGAAGGATATGTTAGATAGTAATCACTATGGCTTATTCAAGTCTTTGATACCAATTTGCAAGAAGAAAATCTGCTTGAACTATGTTTTAGAGGTACACATTGTCTGCTTTAGCGCTACTGTGCTACTGTACAGCCTCACAAGTTGACTTACATCTTTTCTTTTACTGAAGAGCACATCAGCATTCAGAAGATTTTTGTCATATAACAAAAAGGTGTAAGTGAAGACCCTAAAGAGTGGGGTTTATGTAAACCATAACAGTTAGAACAAAAATAAAAAAGTTTCAGAATATATAATCCCAATTTCAAGTATTTTTAAAGCTCTGTATAAAACGTGTATGTAGTTTTCCACATGGAAGGATAAAAAAGCATGAAATTTTTAGTTTTCCATGAAATGCTGAACAAAAATGCAGCAGGAGTATTATAAAATAAAGAAAACCAATGAAATGGGATTTCTGTTGCAGGCATTGCATTTACCTAGTTTCATAAGAACAGCCACTGATATTTCCTAAAATCAGTATGTATTTAAAAAACAGCCATCAATCGGAAACGTTCCAAGCTTCTGTTATTAAATGTAACTAATTGCCTACATGATCAAGAAGTTTGGGGGAATAGACAGCCATCACCTATCCAGCCCCATTCGAACAACCAATTTTGCTTATTTTCAATGAAGGCATTACTCCCTCCTCCTGGGATGATCTGTAGTGTCTTCATCACAGAACTCAGCCTTGGTGTTCAAGCAGCATGTACTGCGCGCTCCTGTCATGCACAAAAGAAAAGCTGTAAAGACACTTTCACTTGGTAATACTTTGATGTTTCATTATAGATGTTTTCTTCCTGAGTGGCAAGGCAGTCCAGGGGTTGGCACTGCTGCGTCCCAGTGCTGGAGCTCTGGGTTCAGTTCCCAGACTGCTGACGCAGTGGAGTCTCCATGTTCTCCCCGTGTCCCGTGTGGGTTTCCTCCCGCAGTCCAAGGCCATGCTGGTGGGTGAACTATACCCTGCCATGGGCCCGTTGCTTGCTGGGCTGGGCTCCAGCTCCTCCTTGACCCTGAATTGGAAATGGATGGACGTTTCTTCCTGGCAATGTTGTCTCTGTCTCCAGGACTTGTTCTCATGAAGTGTTTAGAATTGCCATCCATCATTTTTCATAACATAACATTTTATTTATTAAATAAAAGCTTATAAAATGACCTTCTGCAAGATACTATATGTTGAAATAAAAAGTAAAAAATGCAATCATACATTAAGTCTAGTTGCAGCTGCATAAAATGGAAATGTAATTTAATAATAAAGCAAACCATTTGATGATAATTTATCAGGCTTTTTAACTATAACTTGAATATTTCCACACAGCCATTTGACAAGTACCCATGATTTAAAATATGTAGAGGAGAAAAATGTAAATCTCTAAGAATTGTACAAGAGAGACAGATAGCAATTCGATGGACTGAACAATAAACTTACCTAATGCGTTTTATTTCTCTACCCCATCTGCTTATCATGTCACTAATTCGGTGACAAATCTGCCTTCTGATACAATAAGCCACCTCAAGAACTAATAGATTAAAGGTTTTAACAGAAGGGCATTATTCTGCAAACTATTGAATTTAACTGTGAGTTGAATGGCTATCACACCTTCCTAGTGGTGGATTTTACCCCGATTATAGATTGTATCTGTAGAGAGTAGCCTTTTAAATTACTTCAAGCCATTTATATTGCATTCTTTTAAAAAATCCTGATATATAAGGCCAAGTATATCAAGACCTTTACGCCCAAATTTGATTTGTGCAGTGTTTTGCGAGAGGGAGATCAAACTATTAGTCTTAAAAGTATCAGCCAGATAAAAATCTTAATTTGAAACCTCGAAAGGAAACCAAAACGGATTAGGTCAACTTCATAGAACCAAGAGATTAAATTTCACGCTCCCTGGCAAAGTTGCATCTTTCACTGCAGCAAAGCTACAACATATAGTTTCGCATTGCCTATGCTCTTTTGGATTTAATGAAAATGAAAAGAGGCAAACAGAGGCAGATCTGCAGAGATGTCCACATGCACTCCCACCTTGCAAACTGAGCCTGGCACCTATAACCATTTGTTGTCTTTAAATATTCACATGATGTTTATTAGTATTCAAAGGAGATGTCATGCCTCCATTCCATTAATGTTGCCTCCACAAAATGTAAATTTTATATTAAATATATATCTTGCATTAAAATTACAGCTCAACACTCATACCGATGATTCAGTCACTAAAGCAATCCCTCCTCAGGCCTCTCCTGTCTTTGACTAAAAACACAAGCAGCTAGTCAATTTCACAAGCCCAAGAGAGACTGATTCACATGCAGTCTCAGCACCCTTTTCATGCTTCACACATTCAGTCACAGGTTTGCTTGGGTGTCCTTTAAAGCATCGTGGATCCCCAGCAGATCTGTTGCTGTGTCTGAGTGTTGATGACTTTCTGTTTTCAATCTCTCTGTGGGGCTGCATTGCTGCATTTTCACCCCACCATGGGCCGTGACCCGGAGCTCTTTTTTTCGGACAATACCCTTCGAAATCAACGCTGCGTCGTGCAAGATCACAACTGTCACTTGAAGGTAAATTCATTGTGTATTACAGCTGAATACCTAACAGAGAGATAAACAAGAAACTCTGCTCTGGGACGTTACTGAAGGCCACCTGGTGAGCTCAGTTCTGCATGACTGAACCCTCTGATATGAGCACAGTTGTCTCTCCTAAGGTGATAATCAGGTCAAAGCTATTCACACTGTGCCATTTCTAGGTGTCACTCATATTAACTGACAATACAGGGTACAGTAAGTAAACAGATAGACTAGCCCCCAGGCAACTGTCTCTGCTCTTAATGTTTTTATCCATCCAAAGCTCGCCATATGTACAAATCAATAAAGCACTTGTATTCTCTCTGGGAGGTTTGCACCCTGCGGAATAAGTCTCCTTCCATTGAGGAACTGGAAACTTGAAAGGGGGTGACCCTGCTGGGGGCGTAGTGGATTCTGGAAGACGGCACGAAGTGTACTCTGTTGAACAAAGTGAAATGAATTAAACTGGTTTGCAAAGTGAATTGTTTCTGGAGGTGAACACAAATGAGATCCAGTAATTCTGACAGAGTCTGCACTGTACAGTGTAACTAGGAGCCCTATCACCCTGCAACTCCCAGCTGGCAGCCCACTGAAGCTCAGCAGGTGTGAGCCTGGCCAGTACCTGGATGGCAGGCCTCCTGGGAAAGCTAAAGTTGCTGCTGGAACAGGTGTTAGTTGAGTCAGTAGGGGGCACTCACCCTGCGATCTGCGTGAGTCCTAATGCCCCAGTATAGTGACAGGTGCACTATACTGTGAAAATGCGCTGTCGTGTTACCCTGGCATCCTGGCCAAATTTCCCATAATTCCCTCCTAATAATCCCCATCTCTAAACCGGCTTCATCACTCTGCTCTCCTCCCCACTGAGAGCTGGTGTGTGGGGAGTGGACTGGTGCACTCTGGCTGGCGTCGCATCATCCAGGTGGGGCTGCACACTGGTGGTGGTGGAGGGGATCCCCATTACCTGTAAAGCGCTTTGAGTGGAGTGTCCAGAAAAGCGCTCTATAAGTGTAAGCGATTATTATTATTTGCTGTCAATTGAATCTACTGTATATGGAAATGGAGTTGAGTGTACAGTATATGCTTTGACACAGCTTGTTCAAACTGAATTAATCATAGTTTCCTTGTTGTCACACTTGGAATTCTCTCAGCATCTTAGATCTCAGTGTAATTTAACACTTCACTTGCCTTTTGCTTGATAATATTTATTGTTAGTTTATCCAATTGCACATGTGGTCATTGAGGAAACTTTCACTGCATGTTATATTCAATTCATACGGCAGAACTGTAAACAGTCAAATTTACCGTAAGGACGAAAAAGCCAGCGTTGCTCTAAAAAATGAAAAGGAATTATGTAATTTTTATAGGCTGAATTAGACTTGCTATCTTGCATTCCTTATCAGCAATGAACCTACTTAAAATGCCCAGCGACGTTCCATATTTCAGATTTCCATTAACACAGAGCGGCACTAAGTAAAAAAAAATAATAATGAATGAATAAAAATGACTGGGGAATCTCTCCCTGTACTTAAAGAGTTTTTTAACAAATTTCTTCTAATGCTAAGTGATCTGTGACAATTATAAATGTGTTGAGAGAGAGGATATTAGGAAATCTCTTAGAAGTGTCATTAACCTTCCCTCACAGGCTACTGCTAAAATGCACTCTATCCCCGAGTAGCAGAATGTCATGTTCTTTTGATAAGTATGAATGATCTAACGTGTTGATCAACAGGAGAGACTGAATCTGTTATCCCTGCGGATTTAAGGTGCACTCCAGGGTTAAGTATTCAAAACTGAGGTGCAGAAATATAAGTGGACTGTGTTTAATTAAAGACTTCAGAGCAGAAGCACGGGTGCCAGGATTGAAGTTTTCTCCTGAAGTACTGTCAGCTCTTAAGGACTTTCACCCTAATTTTAAATGATTTAAAAATATAATAACATACGTGTATTCTGATTGTTTGCATTTTTTCTGGAATTACAGCAGAAAGCATCATGAATAATTCTGCTCCATTCAAGCTTGCCTTCACAGTTTGCAGTTCTTCGCAGTTGTTAGTTTTGAGTGATTTTGCTCTGCTTATTTTATTTTAAAATACCCATGGAATGATGAATCCATTACGTGGGTGGTCCTTTTAATTTCTAATCAATTGCAGTTCTGGAAATTTGGATTTGAACAGGAATCAGTAATTGAATCTGTTACATACAGTAGTTACACTTCAGTAATGTAAAACACAATACGTGGGATTAGTTTTGCATTACTTCAACCTTTACGTTTCTGTTTCACACCAGGAAGGAAGAAAATACACAAATTTACACTTTGTCATGAAGTAAAGAAATTGCCACCTAGACATTGTTAAAAAAGACACTCATGATGACCTGGTGCTTAGTGTTGCATGATTATTTTTCATTACTTTCTTTTCTTTTGCGGCAAAGAAAAAGCTGCTTCTCTCTGACAACTGTAACTTCAGAGCCACAGCACTACTCTCCCAGACAGCAGAGAGTTCCCCTACACTAAAGGGCTGGGCCTCACACTGTGGGGAAGCTCATTGCTAACCATGCTCCAAGGGGATGATGCCACCTTTTGTAACAGGTGTTATGCGAGGACGTCCTTTTTTATCAAAATAAAACTGAAATTACATCATAAGTATTTTGTATTCTCGCGAATGTTTAAATTAGCAGCACTGAACCTTCTTCGAGTTAATGTTTCTTAGTGTTACAACTTTGGCAGCATCCAGTTCATACAATGGTAATGTGTGGACAAAAATAATTTTACATTTCTTTCAGAAAAAAACATGCATTCTCAAAACAAAAAAATCTACGACGAATTTTGGCTTTGTTGTAAGCACAGTTCTTGCCAGTTTCCTACAGTACATTACGTCTTTCAAACCTTTATAGATGCGTGCCTGGGAGACTGATTCTAAACAAATTAGACACGAACATGACAACATGGAGGAAAGAAACCCCCTTATGTGATATGTATTTAGATCTGAATTACAATGTAACTAAATTTCTCTGTTTTAATGTTACAAGTTAATTCAACCACATCTGTGTACCATAGGGCTTCTGTACTGCAAGACCTCATGGTTTATGATTTTCTATGATTATGCTTATGCTTAATGATGGGCTATGTTGCCTGTTCCTCCTCTGTAGCCTTTCTTACAGTACTCCATAACACGCTCACTTTACTGCATATAACACAAAGCATTTCAGTTGGTTGAACTCTAGAAATGTAATTTAAGTGACACCCTGTTAGCCCGTTTGTTCTGTAACTGCTTAAATAAAAAAATAAATGTGTAAAAAATGTATAAACAATTCAGTTTCCCTGGTCCTAAAACAAGCACACAAATGCAATAGACAAAAAGAAAATCATGAATGCAGTATTGTGTACATGACTGTACACACAGACTGTATAAATGACGGCGTATCCATGTCTGAATGGGGAAAAAGAGAATTACTGGCAAAGCACCTGTTTCTGCAGCTCAGAGAACACATAAAAGGAATTAGATTTCAGGTGTTAACAGCAGTGCCTTGCACAAATTGTTCTGACATTTTTTGTAATCTGCTGATAATAATGCCTCTACCTGTAACCCTTCTACTAAGAACCTGTTAAAATGAGTCAGACCTGCTTACTCAGCAGAACAATGAATAGAAAAGCTAGACCTTTTGTATATCTACTCTTATTACATATGTGAGAGATTTTTGAAAACACTAGATCGCCATTGTAGCTAATTTTGTGTTCAGCATCACAAAATTCTACATGGCATTGTTTCTTGTGTAGACTCTCATTGACAGACCATAGCAGATGCTAAAAAAGAAAAGAACAAGAACTTTGATATCGCTGAGGTTTTGATACTGGAGATAATTGTTCAAATGCACGTGTCTAGGGTTCAGTGTTTTCTTGAGAAAGATTCCTTATTGAAATTCATTCAAATCTGTTACCTTTCCCAAGGTTGCAATAATTACAATTTCTGTGCGTCTTTCATATTTTTCACTGTTGCCTCATTTCATTTAAGAGACCTGAAACACAGTGGCTCATGGTTTTGAGAACATTCAGGTTTCCGAAATCCAAAATGACAGAGTTCTCAGACAGCAGGGAAAAGTTTTCTGTGTGGCTCACATCAAACAGACATTTGAAAAGCTGCATTATTCATGTTTAATTTTTTCTTTTTATAAAAATGCTAAATATTTTGTATTTGATGTGTGAAAATGTGAGGTGAGGAAAGTAAAGGTGAAGAGATTTTAGCAGAAGCAGAGGGAGAGACAGGAGTGCCACTCTCTTGTCATGTTTCCTCCACTATCACTGTAATCTTTCTGGTGCCCCACTGTGCAACAGCTACCAATTCTCTTCCTCCGCACTCAGTGGGAAAAACAAGACTTGCATCCTTACAATTTAGTAGCACTTTTGCCATCTTTTTTTCTCTCCTGCCCTTTCTGACAATTTTATCAAATAATACTGCAAATGTAGATGACAGGTTTGAATTGAGTCATTTTGTTTATTTGCTAGTGTAAGCTAAGTTTTTGACTGTGGCTTTTGTAATGTATTTTTTCAATACAGTATATCAATTTTTTCAATATCTCCGTGATTTTGTGTTAATTAAAATTAAAGCTTCACATATTCTGTTCAAATTGATAAATAATCTTTGAAAGTTTTCAAGTGTTTATAAGGAATGATATATTTATGCATTGTACCATTGACAGAGTGAGTTGATGCTTCTCAATGATTTATGCTTACGCTTGAAGCAAATTCTGGTAAGTTTTTTGAAGAAAAGCAATTATGTCTGTATTCCTCACTTAGGGAATAAATAACTGAGAGATAAGTAATTTTGTACATTCATTTTACATATATACAACATCCACACTAATAACTAGACAGAACCTAAAACACCAGAATATTGCTCTTTGTAAACACAAACAGATAACCTCTCATTAAAAATTGAAAAGTAAAGTTTCAGTCACGTTTCTTACAAAATATAGGTTTTCCCTTACTCAGTGCTGTTAGATAAGGCCATCCATTGGTTTTTGGTGAAAAAATAAGTTTTCAAACACAGTAAAATAAAATATAAAAAATTCAATTAATTTTCATTTCCCAGTCCCACCTTACTCGGCTCCAAGCTTCTACCCAAACACCTCTAAAATACTAAAGACTGCAGTAGATCCCCATACAGCAGGGCTTTGACTGTGTGAGTAGGAGCTCTCCAAGTCTCCACTGTCCCCTGCAGGGGTATCAGGTCTCCCTGATGCCAGCGGAGGGACAACACCACATTCTAATCTAAGTATTAAAAGTGCAAGAAAACACACATTATGTGTGTCATTTAAATTAATTTGTTGGCTACTTCTAATGCGATGCCAGCAGTCTTTTACCTCTTCCTCTGTTGCAAGAGACCCAGACCAGAGTCATTGTCAAGCAAGGGCACTGAAGGTGAACAAGGAATATCCCTATTTGCATTGGGCATACTGTATCCCCAGCATAATGGACAAGCAGGAAGATGTGCTTCCAGAACATAATCACCTCTGGATGCTGCTAAAACATGGCAAAATTTGTGCAGAGGGCCACCTGGACAAGATTCTAGACTTCATAAGATATGACTTACGATGAGTTTTTATACATTCTGTGAAGGAGATTAAAGTGGCTCATTTGATGGTCAGAAATTTTGAAGGCCAAATATGTATTATCCCAAATATTGTCTCAGGAAATGGGTTCACCTGCAAATCTCTTTCTCAGATTGTAAATACTGCTAAATATTTGTATGAATATCATGTTCTTACACAAACAGTAGAATATTTGCACAATATCTTGGAATGGTTTTGATATCTGGAGTGCTCATTTATTCAGTGCATGGTTTATTTAAAGTGTGTAATTTTGAGTACTGTGTTATACTGTACTAAATAAAAAAAAGATTGTTAACAGACTCTCTCTTGTCATATCCTGATACAAGCACTCTCCTACCATTTGCATGTATTTACTGAGTAATGGATTTTGTATTTTGGTGCTTGCTTTTGTGCCTTTTGTTGACATACAGTATGAAAAAAAAATACTCAGCCTGGTTCATTTTGCACCTAAGGTTTTAGAAAAAATACATTTTTAGTAATTACTGTATCTTACCCTACTTTTAATATTTGACATCTGCAGTGCATTTTCTTGGTAGCACATTCCATAATTCAAAAGAGAATCTCATAAATGGCCGTGATGGAATTAAAACATGAATTTTGCTGATGTGTAGTGGATCTTGCTAACTTGTAAAATTTTGTAATGTGAAGTATTCATGGCAGCTTAGGCAGCAACAGCAGAATCATTAATAAGATGCTTTTCAGCCTGGCCCCGACAGGCCAGGCTTCTTGTGGGCAGCTCACCATAATGATAACTCTCATTGAGGCAATTAACCTGGCTCAGGTTACACGGACAACACCACAGTCTAATATAATCATCAACAGTGCAAGAGAAACACACATTATGTGTGTAATTTAAATTAATTTGTTAGCTACAGTAAATGCTGAAAATTGCATGTTTGCAGTGTCTGGTGCATTACGATAACATGCACAAGCTGAGCTACATTTGCAATGATGAATTGAGCTCCCTACGAAAGGAGACGTTTTACATTTAGTAGCAAATGTACATTTCATACTACAAAGGAAAATAAATTTACTAGAAAAAAGTCTTTTGTAAAGCAGGGCCATAATTCCCCAATAATGTCTTTTTCACTTCTTTTTGTTCTGAAGAGGTATATTTTCTAAAGTGAGGGCTTGACACTGGACTGATTCTATTTTCTATAGTTTCACACCTGGGTATTTTAGTTGTTTTGTAAGAACTGAAAAAAGCTACCAAATCCTAGGAAGCAATTTGCCTCCTACTTAATTTTTTTTTCCATGAACAGAAAATTGAACCTTTTATAAAACTGATGTGATGCCATCATCTCAAGACAAGCTGCTTGAAAGACTCGCACTAAAGTTGTAACTGATGCTGGGCAGTGACAAATAGGATAAACCTAGCTTCAGTTCCCTGCTGTATTACACCACTGTCTTCGCAGAAATATGTGCGTGAATGTGAGTAGCCAATGGAGACCACTTCTCTGATGTCCCAAGTAAATGTTTTTAATTAGCCCAGGTAGGTGAAATTATATAGCTGAGCACCTTTTATACCCTAATGCGACTCTGAACCATTTTTTTAAAGGTATTCCTGGTACACTTCAATTATTATACTTCAAGTAACTTATGAAATCATTTAGTGCACCTAAATTTTCAGCGTACACTTCAGTATTTGCTAGAAATATACCTTTTTAGCTATTTTTAAGAGCAGCATTTTTTAATTATCCATTTTACAATAATATGTATTTTTTATCCTGGGGAAAAATATCTGTTTCTCCCCCGGCTGGTTTCATCTGAGTGGCCCAGCTTCCTCCTACCATTCGAAGACAAGCTCGTAGATTAATTGGCTTCAGGGAAAATTGGCCCTGGGGCGAGTGTGTTTGTGTGTGTCCTGTGATGGACGGGGGTCTCATCCAGTGTGGGCCTATAGCTTGTCACAACAGGATCCGTCTCCTCTGTGACTGTCAGGGTTTCTGAGAGGGGTCAGTAGTTGGACCCCTGTGCGAAGCCGTGAGGAAGGGAGTTCGAGGAAAAGTAAATCCAAGAATCCAAATCCAAGTCGTTAGGCAAGAGCGAAGTCAAAAGTAGGAGAACTAGGTCGGGTAGTCAAAGGAGTCAGGTCGAGAATAGTACCGCGCACCACAGAAAGCTGCGGAAGACTTCTCAATAGCGAGTGTAGGTAAGCCGGTGAAGAGTGTTTAAATAAGGAAGAGAGAGAGAGAGGTGGCTGGGTAATTAGTTCCTGGATGAGCATGTGTGGAATCTAGTATGCATGGGAATGCCAGGGCGCTTACGAGAGAAGGGACCACACAATATGCAAATCTCAACTGGGTGGAGATTTGAGAAGACCAACAGAAATTCCAAATTTTATAGGGTCTGTGAGTGATGTTTCATTAAGACATTTCTGTTTTTGCCTTTCAAAAAAGTGAATCACTTAAAGTGACAATTAAAAAAAAAGGAGATTAAGCTTAAAATATCTTCCCTTAAAATATGTAAAGTAACTCATTACTTTAATGCATAGAGTCTTATAAGTAACCTAACATGTAACTGTAATAATTACTTTTAAAAGTAACTTTCTTGTAATGGAAGGCAATGGACTTTCAAAATGATATCTTTTCAGTCCCCTGACCACCAAAAACAGTAAAATCTCTCATCTCCCGGTAAACAACATCTAGAATGATTTATGGATGTATTTAAATAAGAAAGAGCTACACAGTTTTATGACATTTTTTTAATGATTCTCTGGCAACCATCACCTCAGCCTCAGCGAAATATGATAGAATGAACTTGAGAAGATAAAGAATTGCATTAATACAATCTGGGACATAACTGACACTGAAAGGACAAAAATAGACAACCTAACAGTACAGATCCTGGGTTATTTTATCGAAAATGCTTTTTCTAACTAGTCATATGAATCCATAGACAGTCCTGGTTTTTCTTTAATTCATTGTATTATAGTTCAGCTTTCTCCATGACATCTGAGTATGAACTATATGTAAAACAGTGCAACAATTTTAAAGTTTCGTAAAAGCAAAATAAAGATAAAAAATATCGGTGAGATAAATTTACATTGTGCCCTACACTTATTGACTTGAAGTGGCATAGCAAAATAGTCTATAAAGAACATTTAAGTTACTTTTAATCTTAATTAGGATCTGTGTGCAGGAGGTGAACAGCACTCTGATTACATAACACCAAGACCTGAGTTTAACATGAATCAAAAGGAGTTCTTTCAAACGAGGTTAGCTCACGTGTCACAGCTGCATATATTATCTTCAAAATTTTGGCAAACATTAAAGTGGGCATATAAAAGTCTCCAGCACTGTGTAACAACATACCAGAAAGCACTGGACCAAACAGCTCCACATTTGGCTTAATTAGGTTGTTTTTTCATTCTTGTATGAAAAAGACTCTGAAGATAATTTTGTTGCAACGGTGCTTTTTGTTGACTGTTTTGACCTAGTGTTTTTGTTTTCACTGCTTTTTCGAAAAAGCTGCTGTGTTACATTAGAGTCTAGAGGTGAAAGTACTGGCAGGGGAACAAAATTAGCTTTGTTGTGACAGTACACTTTCTCAGTTTAGTTATGTTTTCACTACAGGAAAATAAAATGAATAATTGCTCCAAAATGCTTAGATTTGTATTTTAAACATGCTATGTATAAATCAAATTTTCAAATGTATATTTCCTTTTTCTTTACGTCTTCTTCCCCCTCCCTTGCCTCTGCACGTGATGTGTCCTGGATGCAGCCCCTCACATCCTCTCAGCCCCTCTCAAAACCAGCATGTGATACTCGTACAAATATTGGCTCGCACCCCTGTCTTCACGTTTTTAGATACACCCACTGGGGCTGTACAGTACAGTATGGACGCGATATGGGTGGTAATCAGCACTCCCTGCCACTAATGCTTGGGCAATTGCCACAGTGGGATTTAAGTCCTGACTGAGGCCCTGCTCAGCGCTCTGTCACTGGCGTGTCCCCGGAGAGTCTGTGCCCCTCGCTTCAACTCCCATCCATGTTCCTGGATCCTCCCTGGCTTGTGTGCATCCCGTCTCCCTGGCTTATGAACTTTATCTGCCCGACTCTGTGTTTTGGATACTCCTTCGGATTCTGCTGTGTGTACCCCCCTCTTCCTATCTCCTCCTTCTGCCTCAGCTCGCTGTGCGTACGCTTGCTCCTGGATTCTAGTCCCTGCCTGGGAATCACTGCACTCTCCCCAAGTGCTGCTCATATCACACAGCCTTGCTCTCTTTCCTCTCCTCTCTTCCCAGCTCTCCGCCTCTGCTCTCGGTTCTGTCGTCCTTCTGACTCTGCCAGCTTTGATCCCTCTGTCTCTTGCTCTTGGAGAGACTCTTTCGTGAATCTGTTTGCGGACCTGGTCTTTTTCAGGCTTGCGTCTGTCTCGACCGGTCTGCTTGCTGGCCTCCCTGTTTCAGTGATTTGCCCCTTTTAAATTTCAGAAAGAAAGCATTTACAAACATAGTGTTATGTTTTGTCCCTGTGGCAATGATCTTTTCAAGCTGTCTTTGTCCATTATCATTTCCTTTTCAAAGCACATCCCATTTTGTGAAGTAAGGCTAGATACTTCTGTCAGGACCTGTGACTTATCAGTGTTAAGCCACTCTGTCCCTTTTAGAACCTCAGTGTTCCTCCAAAAACATGAATTGACATCTTCTATTATGAAAGCGTGAGTGAGATATTCCTTTGGCATGTTTACTATCTCTTTATTAATTTGTTATTAATAGCATACAAACCCATTAATTATTTACTTATGCTTTCACAGTTCTTTAAAATTGTAGAACAGAAAAAAATGATTTGCATAATTTTTTGCCTCATTCTGCCCCTGTTGAGTTTCTCAATTAATAACAGTAGAGTCAGATAGGCCTGCTGTAATATTTTTTTTGGCCCTTATCTCAGTTGCTCCTGTAGCATTGCATATTGCTTTTATTGTCTTTGATTCTTGGCCGCTCTTATGCAGACTGTAGAATTCTGTTCCTTACGATTTTTCTCTGGTTTCTCCTTTGTAACATTTAGACCATACTTCCCTGGATTTATCTGTTTCAGGAGCAAATTTATTTTGAGCAATTAACATAATGTATTTCGAGTATGATCGACAGACACATGACTGCCTGTGTCCGATTCACCGCTGCAAACTAACCTATAAAAAACAATTTGAGAATCAACCTTTACAGCTTTAAAATATATGTCAAAAGCTACCATATTATGGTTACAATTCCCTGATGGGATTAGAGCACATCTCTTCCCTTGATTACATTCAGTTGTTTGTAAAGACTACTGTAGGTCTGTTAGAGCAACTCTTCTAACAGGCTGGGTTAAGAAACAATCACTGACCCTTTCAACCATCTCAGTTTCAGCTTCTGTACATCTCCCCACAAAAACCTAACTTATGTGAGGAAAATGTTATCAATAACACATCATCACCTTTCCGATACACTATATCTCATTATAGTGAAAGACACTGACACCCAGCATCTATCCTAGGTGGTCATAGTTGTTTTGCACACACTTGTTGTTAAGCCCTTCTGATATGTCTGTTCCAGTTTGACCCCTGTAGATTCTAAACAGTAGCCTCAGGTCTCTAGTCTGCTCTTTATTTTTGATATATAGTTTCACCCCTCTCTGCCTGTCTTCAGAGCCCAATAACATACCATCAGCAACTGTGTAACCATGAATACTTCATTCATCCCCACCGGCCTCCCCTAACCATGTTTCACTAGCTTCCAAGTCAAGTTTCCTGTTAATGCACTAGCCTCGGGTTCTTGCATTTGATTCCTTATGTGTCTTACATTGAGGTATAGGCATTGACAAATGGATATGTAATTTAGGTTTATTTTTAGTGCTGCCCTCAGCTTTCCTGATCCCATCAGAGCTGGTCTGATGTGAGCTCGGTGTCCCCCAGCTGGGTAGTTTAAATGCTCCTTGCCTCCATGCAAGCATGCAAACACTGAGCCGGTGTATTGGTGCCCCTCTGGTTCAAGGAGCGGGTCAGCTGGCAGTGGTACTGCACTCTCCTCTCTGCTGTGGGCTACAAAGCTCTCCAGAAGCTCATCAGTGCTCCGATTCGGGGAAACCAGTCAGGAGGAGTGAATCATAACCAGCTGTTGTCCCTTTTTCTCTCCTATTACTTCTCTATCTGCCACTTCAAGAAAAAAACTGTCACAGTAATGATTCAGTAGGAAAAATTTATGCGAAAACATACAAATATTTAAGTCAAACGAAATAAATATATTTATGCCCTTTTATATTTATATATACTGTAAAATAATGCTTTTGTTACTTACAGTATAGTGTTAAAGTTCAATAAGCAGTTATATAAATGCCGCCTAAAAATGACTACGTGTTTTTCTCAATTAAATTATTGTAAAGATATATGAAACTCTCCTTTAGTCATTTCACCAGTGGTTTCTTTATCTGCTTTCATTCAGGTTGTGATGAAGGTCGTGGTGGTTTATCTTTGTTCTGTCTTTAGGATACTCATTAACGAGTGAAGATAACCGTATATGAACTCGCCGAAGTCACGGCTGGCAATGATGTATTTAGATTAGACTTGTGATGGCCTAGGTTTGAAAACAGAGACTATTTCTAAAACACAAAAACAGCACTAAGATGTAAAAGGGGCCAAAGGGTGGAAACACTTCATACTGAAGTGAAGGCATTCAGTAATTTAAAGCTAATTTACTTTAACAGCTCAACTGGAATTTAGACAAATTGTTATTTTCTGTGACTTTACCCAGTTTTGTAACTGGCCAAATACCTTAATCTGCAATCACACAGATAGATATATATAAAGTACATGAGCGTATTAAAGTTACTTGACTCTACTGTTATTAATTGGGGAAACTTCTCCACACAGGCAGACTGAGTCATAGGCATGTGAAGAACAAAGGAAAGAATCTGAATTATGTTTCAGGGAAGATATACTGTAAGCGCTCTCTGTTACAAAAAACAGAAAGGCCTTTATTAAACCAAATGAAATTTTTGACATTGTATAGGAAATTTGCGAAGCCTTATTTTTAAAACCTTTAAACCTGAAGATAGATGACATGTAATTTAATTTTCCTGCTTTGTAAAATTAAATTTTCAGGAGTTTCTTAAACACCACACATCTGTATTTCTTTTGAACATAGGAAGTAATGAACCAAGACATTTTCTGTACACATGTGAGGCACTATCTAATAAAAATGGAACACTACTAGAAGAGCTTAATTTAGTTTGCCCTCCAGCACCTCTAGCAGGAAAATGTCTTTTGCTCTCTTTCCCTTGAGCAAGATCAAAATGCATTAGTCTCCTCATATGGCATATTACCTTTAGATTTAGCACATTTTTTTTTCTATGGAAAGATAAAGGTTTTTTAGTACCGTTTGACTTGAGTGAGACTAAAAACCACTGTTGTTACTCCTTCATAAACACTACACAATATGATAAAAGAACATGCACAAAAATCATGCAGCAAAAATACGTTTTGCATCAATATACTAGGACCACTATTACTGACCAGCATCTGCAGAAAGTCCTTGTTGGCTCTTAAGTCCTCAATGGTGTCTTCCATCATTTTCACCTGACTTCTCTCTACCTGGAGTCATGGTCTTAGCTTTTGGCTGAAATTATGGTCTGTAATAAACCATTATGAATAATCAAATGCCTGTAATACAGTATCATTTGCAGAAACGGTTGGAAAGGATTATACATATCGTTCTGTTGTGTTTTGTAGTGTTTTTGAAGGAATTATGCCTCATTAGATTAAAGTTATACTAGTTTTTAAAGAAATTCAATAGAGAAATATGTGTGAGAATAAGAATTGCTTTGAAAGCAGAATTGATGACGCAGATGACAACATGTAATCATAAGACGATTTAGTTCATGAGATCGTGAAAATGAAGTGATGTTAGTACAGCCTTATTTGGGTATGTTGTCATCTAGATTAATATGAGAAGCTACTATCTTTAACTCAGATTTGAACTAATCCTCTCAATTAAATGAAACAATACAAATATATTTTCACATATTTATACATATATATGTTCAATAACTGTAAAATGTGTTCTGCTTAATGTACAGAAATGACACAAGTGGTAAATTAGTATATTTTAATGTAAAGCTTGTGACTATTCTTTGTTGCATATAGTCATAACAACTTGATAATTCATATCCAAATAGTGGAAGAGCACCTAAAGTTAAAATACATACTGTAGAAGTTAAAATACAATAGTTATTCACTCTGTGTTGAAAAGCTCTGGTTATTATTTAATCGCTTTAAATCAAAGGTGAATAATTTAAATTAAAAGACAGAGAAAAGAGAAAAGATCAAATTACAAAATCTCATGCAATTTAAATTGGATCAGTGTTTGTGTTCTCAGTGCTTTAAAAGATACCTCATGTTTATATTAAGGAATCTAAATCTAAATGATACCCAAGTTAAGTCTTTCTGGCACTGTGACATTTTTATCACAACATAACAAATTTATTATTTTTTTACAAAACATTTTTTCAGGAATAAAACATTGACAGTGAATTCAGACCACATTTTTTTAAAGCATTGTCTCTGCTACGTTGAAGGACGCATGTGAATTATTGTTTTTCCTTGGCTTTTCTTCCCTACAAAAAACCTAAAAAGAGGTGTTCAGTGAAGTAAGCTACCCAAGAGCAGCAGCATCATCGTCATCATCACGGCTCATGGTGCTTCTGTTCTCTATCTACAGTACCCTACTGTTCAGAATTGTTGACAGAAGAAAACCCCGCGGAAGAAAAGGCATGCTGTATTGTTTTTCGTTCAAATATATTCCAAGATCTTTTTTGTGTAGTGGCTTTATTTTGTGCGAAGGCTGGTAGATTAAATGTAGGTTCAAAATACATGCAGTATGAACTCCGCATGTTGGCCACCTACTGTACTGTACGTGAGTTAGGCTCTGCAAAAATCAACAAACATGCATACTGCAGCTGTGTTTTTGTGATTTGATTTGGAGTCGCCATTCATTCTTTCACTCACTCCTCTTCTTGTCCGTATTTTTTCCTAGCAGGTGCCCTTAGCCTCTTCATCTTGGAATCATTGCTAGCTGACGCACTTCTCCGACCTGCACACCATTGATTTACATGCTGATTGGTACATCCAAATTTTTTAGGGGTTTGGAGTGAAGGGTTAATTGTGCCTCTACCTGTGAATAATGGGTCAGAAAGAAATACTTAGCGTCTCAGTTTCACAAGAGCATTAAATTTCATTCTGAAACGTTGAAAATCTGGAAGTTTTTTCTAATTAGCAAACAAAGCCATAAAACTAAAATAAATACTGGTAAATGAATTAAATAATTTTTCTGTTTGTTGTGCTTTGCATACATATACTGTACTATATGTATATAAAATTCATTTGCAGTTGAATTTATAATCATTTAAAATTGCAGCAATAATTTTAAATGATAATAATTATTCTCAGAAATGTCTGACAGGAAATTTCTACAAAAGAGCGCACAGTCTATATTAAGCACGAAAAATAAATTATGTTTGTTTTAAAGAGAGAACACTGATATTACAGTTGTGGGCTTTTGTGTAACAGTCTTTGTTTAAACTTGTGGTTTCAGTTTAACTCTGGAATATCCCACAACTATGTTCATATTTCATTTCTTGTTGCCATGGTGAAGATACCTGTGTTCACAAAAAGCTCTGTACATCCAGTGGGTTTGTTGGTACTGACAGGCTGCACACTGTCTTACAAGATGGTCAACTCATCCTTGCACTAACATTCAATACTAGAACACAGTCAGCTTGTGAAATGCTCTTTAAAATCATACTTGTAATTGTAAGAATGATATTTTTTGGCATTTTTGGCATTTCCTTTGACATTTCTCTGACATTTCTACAGTCATTAAGCATTTCATGCAATCATGCTCAGTCTTCTGTGTGTATCTCAACTAGATTGTGTTAACAGTAAATTGCTGTATGCAAAAATTACAGAGACAGAATTTCACAAAGTGAAATCATGTTTGGTCACTGGTCAATCACCTGCATAGGGAAAGAAACTTGTCAATTGAGTGTATGTAGGGTGACAGATGACATTGTCTATAATAAAAGTTGTCCCAATAAAGGTTTTTATAAATACACTGACACAATAGTTGAATCAGTTGAATCTTATTCACATTTAAATGTAAATGTACTGTATGTAGAACAAGGGACAAGACAATAAAAGCTGTGCATGTCACATAGACCAGCCTCAGTGGATATAGATTTTAGATTAAGGGAACAATATTTTTTAAATCTGTTTTCCATGTATAAAAGCTACAGGCAATTTCGGCCAGTTATTGTAATAATAAGAAAAGAAGAAAAAGAAGAACATTTAAAAGAGAATCAAAAATATTCGGAGACTTGGAAAGTCTGGACACGTTGAGTTAAAATGCAAAGGAAAAAACAATCACATTTTTTTTTCCTTTGTAATTATTTTCTTGGCAGTTGCAGAAGTACTAAGCATTCCAGACTCATCAGTGATCACTGGAAGACTCTTGGGATCTAATGTGGCCTAATAATTAAGCTGAATATTAATTTGCAGCATGACTCACACATGGGCACAGTACTGGTTGGGGAGAAGCACCCACTGGGAGCAGGGCCCCCAGAGGATTCTTGTCTGCTGCTGGGTGTTTCTGTTTCCCTAACCTCCATACCCACATAGTCTACTGTTGTCAGATTGTTAATCGCAATACTAATCTGTAGGGTGCACTGTGGCAAACTCTTGCACAGGGCACTATAGTAAATGAAAGACTGATTCACTGATTGACTGATTGACAGGATGATTCCAAAAGGGCTATGGCTCTTTCTTTTGAACTAGGCTTTGCAAAGTGTTTCTGAGAGCAGCCCTGGTGGGGGGATTTTGTGCTACAGCTTAGTCAAGAATAAACAGCCTTGAACAGTTTCAGATATCTGCATTGCATACAAGTTCATAAACTCCACTGTGTTATTCAGTGCGACAGGAGTGCGAAACAATCAAAATAAACTTTGGTAGTTGTGGTGACAACATATTTTGTACCTTCTTTTGAGATACTAAGACTCTTTCTGCCAATTGACTGCATACTATTTTTATTTACATTTAGAGTCCTTTTCATCTCTGTTCGAATTGCTTTTTATTTCAAGCCCTAACAATTTCATGTTTTCATTTAAAGCGTGTTGAAGCAGTTTAACATT
Organism: Lepisosteus oculatus; assembly: GCF_040954835.1. Lineage (NCBI taxonomy): Eukaryota > Metazoa > Chordata > Actinopteri > Semionotiformes > Lepisosteidae > Lepisosteus > Lepisosteus oculatus. Next base: position 76,143,097 of record NC_090696.1, read on the forward strand.
CTCTGCTTGGAAAAGAGAAGACTGAGGTGAATAAAGTGAGAAATCTGACAAGACGGGCAACATGGTGAGTTTTTTTTAATTATACATGAACTTCAACTTTGCAGAAACAGTTGTTTCTTTTATCTTAATTCCTTCCAGTCATTTGTGTAGGTCACATCTATTTAGAGTGGGAATTTAAATGTCTTAATGCATAACCATTTTACAGATGTTCAGTTAACATTCGTAATATTGTCACATTGCACTTCCATTTAAAATAAATTGAAAACACATTCCAGTCATAATAACAGCTCCGTAATTCAAAATTAAAACATGGAGTTGTTAAATAGAAATCTGGGAGAACGGTCAAACTATTATCTCACACTTCTGCTGTCTTACACATAAATATCGCTCCAGCTGAGCTCTTCTGTAGATCTTTCCTAGCTCTCCTTCCTCCGCCCCATCTTCACCCTTATGGCAACTCCCTAGTTCATTCCTTGTAAGTGAGGCTGTCATTTCTTCAGTCGAGAACAAACACTACAAAAATGAGTACACTAATCTATTTATAACGTATTTTATCCTCTTGTCATGTCACACAGAATTTGTGTGAACTCATCCGGACTTTGTCAAGTGTTCATTATAACAATACTGTTACCTCAGGCTGAAATGGTCCTGTTCTTTTTAGTGTGGAGTCCACATACACTGACAGGAGAGCTGGAGGAGTGTGAAGGCATCGGACAGTAACACCAACACACACAACACCAAATCCCAGCTGTGACACCCCTGTAATACCCCTGACCAAGGTATGTGAGTTGAGTTGTTTTAATAAAATAAGGGGATGAAAATGTTACCTGTGTTCATTAAAACCATTGCCCAAATTACATGGTAGTTAGAAAATTATTAGAGGCAGGTAGCCCAGAATGTTTCTGTCCTTATTTGCATTTTTATGAGTTATACCGTGAGGGAACTACGTTGTTGTACTTTGTTGTACTTTGTTGCTGTTGGGTTTTTAATATTTTCCAGAATCACAAACAACAAAGACGGGAGGTTTCTGTTTATGAGGAAACATGCTGTTCTATAACAGATTGCAAATTAAGACATTACAAAAATCTCTTGAATACAAAAATAAAAAAAAAACTATTTGGCAAATATAGATCATGATGAACTACATGCACAATACAACTACCCTTTGGTGCAGCAAAGTTCCTGGATGTCTGACAGCTTTATTTGACTTTTTTTTTTCATTTTACACCTTAGCTAACATGGAAGCAGCTACTTGGAATATCAAGTCACCTATTTGATGTGATTTTGCTGCTCATCTGAGGTGCTCTTTAAAAACAGCTTTGTGTCTTCTTGTTAACAGGACTCAGGGGAGTCAGTGTGCGTCAGGTGAATTTTATCATGTATTTTTTGTTTCCAAAGAACTCAAGGAATTCCCTTAGCTGAAGTCACGTGACAGACTGAATTTACAAAATCATACCTTATCCTCTGAAATCTCATTGCAGCCTGGTGCTAGAGCTTAGTTTTTCAGTGCCAGGAAAAAGAACCCGTTTTGTTGCTTGCTGCCTTATTAAATTGGACAGTGATGTCATGTTCAATATGCAGTTGGTAAATAGTGTTAACCCTAAATATCATTTACCACATAGAAATATCAGGACTGGACCCATTCAGCATGAATCTGCCATGATTAGCTATCCAAGAGATAGGAAGAGAGCATTGTGTCATCCTTGGAGTTCTAACGTGTTTTATTAGAAGCAATTTACAGTAAGGACAGTGACTAAGAGTTATCATCAGGGTTGACAAAGAGATTGTCACGTGACGTTTAATGGGCAATGATCCTGGAAATGAAGAAAGATGTGAGAATTGCCCTGTATGTTAATACAAGGATTACAGTCATTTCCAGTGATGCAGCCTTTTGATCTACAGCTTTCCGCCCCAAGGGTGCCTGAGTGCAGAAGCCTTCTCTATTAGTGCTTACTGAACTCTCAGCTCCAGCTCAATTTTGAAATGATTTTAACTTTGAAAAACTTTAACTCTTATGTTGTAGCCACCACGAATTCAATTTTATCCAATTAAACTAAAATATAACGATTGTTAGAAAAGGAAAGGAGGCTATTCTAGGTTGTTTGGTTGATTGAAAATCTAGCTGGGCAGCTTGTTCCTGTTTCTCTCAATGCACTGTAAAGAAGTACCTTTTGGCCGCTCCATTTGGCCTTTCTATGTAGTAATAATGTGTTTCTTTATTAGCCCTATACAATTTCTTGCATTAGGAATGCGTCTTTTCACATACCCCAGCTTTTCTCCATGGAGACACAGACACAGAGACAGGGAGAGAAGCTTGGGGTCAGAGCGCAGGGTCTGCCATTGTACGGCACCCCTGAAGCAGTTAGGGTTAAGGGCCTTGCTCAGGGGCCCAACGGAGTAGGATTCCTCTGCCGGCCGCAGGACTTGAACCGGCAACCTTCCGGTCACAGGCGCAGATCCTTAGCCACAGAGCCACCGCTCTGCCCGGTGTCAGTAGTGTCAGAGGATAATTTAATAGTATCAAATTATATTTACTGTATGTCTCTTCCAAAGAGGAGGAAAGACATCATTGCCTGTAGTGATACCTTGCTTTTTTTGTTTTCTTGAAGTGAGAAGATCAGTTTCTAACAATGTTTATTTTTCCATGGTTGACTTATCAAATATTTACACAGTCCTACTGGTAACCTGCATGTAGAAATAATTTCAATTGATGACATAAGCCGTTGTTCTTGAGATATGGCTTTGTGTATTTTACTGATTCCTTTCCAACTATCATGTAAAAAGAAAATAGTTCAAGAGAACAATGGAAATTGCTGTTGTATTGTTACAATAGGGGGTTAAGAAAATAACCAAGCGGTTTATTCAATAAGTAAAATAAATAATCAGAACCGCCAAATTCTAAATGATTTTGCCAGGAGTATACCTGAGCAGTTGGCATAGTAAGAGGAACTAGAGTTCTTTGTTCTCTGGCACAGCTTTGGTGAAAAAAGGCACATTTAAGGCACACTGGGTTAAACAAATATGTATTAGCAATGACAATGACACACTAAACAAAGCACAATATAAACATACAAAACACAGGTTACACTATTAACAAATTTATACACAAGGCATCCCAGATGCCTATGCACTGACCACCCAGAAAACCTGCTATCTAGGAATTCAGCTCTTATATAATGTCTACAAAGGCCAAAAGAACATAAAACTGCCTTCTAAACTAAACAGAATTCAACCTATAGCTAAATCTCTCTCTGTAAACCCAGATGCTGCAAACTTGTATGGGAACATACAGTATCTCTCTTTTATTTAATTTTTAAAATGCACCCATTAACTAGGAGAGGCTGTTTTTAAACAAGGGATTCATTACACGGGAAATCAGAGTTCTTAACAACAACAACAACAACAACAGAATGGAAAGCTCTCTTAACAAAGTTCAAGTACTTAGCTCCATTTTGGTCTTTACAGATGATCTGTACAAGAAGCTCTCGCCTTCACCCTTTCCTCTCCTGTCCTCCTCTATCTCTCTCTCCCTTCTTTTTTCCCAATCTTCCTGCTTTATGCTGTTTTCCCGGAGTGTTGATAGACACTTGATCACCCAGCGCTGAATAAACTAAGGCAAATGAAAGGAAACTTTACAATAGGTTTGACAATTGAATCTCACACCCCTGCATAACAGCAAACATTTTATTAAGTTTGAATCCCCCCAAACTAGTGACTTGAGATACACAGAGTCAAAACTCTGTTATAGTGCCCAGAGCTCTGCCAGAGTAAAAATCAAATTGCTTGATTCACCTGAGACAGGAAAGATAGTAAAAAACTCAGGTGAATCATTGGTATCCACGGCAACTGGCACTGAGTGACAGGTGGGTAGAGGTGTGGCCAGCTGCCATGGCAACACATAGCTTGCTCTGCAGAGTGACAGCAGGGGCAAGCAAGTGTTTTCCAAATTTGTCAGAAAAAGAGATGCAGAACAAAACAGAGCACAAAATTAGACCTGACAATGTCTTTGCATCTTTTGTGTATTTAATTAAATTGTGTTTCTGGTTTTCTGAACATTTGTTACAGCTGCTCTTGTTACAACAAAAAAAAAAAATCTGATGATTATGCCTTGGCTGGCTCAATCTCTATAGTCTGCTTACACCCTTAATTGTTTTACTTTTAATTGCCAAAACTCAATTTTCCTTGTCACATGAAGAAATATATTATCGGTGTATATGAGGTAGGTAGCTGTAAGGAAGCTTCCAATAATTTATAACTGGATTATAACCTGATGCATTTAATCAGCATTGGGAAAATGCACCAGGAAAAACAAAAAACACCAGCGCAACTGCCTTAGCCAGAAACTTCTGCTTGAATTGAAATCCAATTTGGGCTTCCAATAAAAAGTCACAGCTCTAAGGAATGACAGTTTGTTTAGTATACATATTTTACACACAATCTACATTTTTCTAGTTGTCATGCATAAGTATTATGACAGGTGCCAAGCTAAATCAACAGCACATGCGTCACATGCCATTTATACTCTTATTGAATGAAACTGTTGTGTTGAAAGATACTCTGTAACGGCAAGAGTGTAAAAATCTCATTTGAAACTTATCTAGCACTGTCAAGTAGTTTGACAAGTGTAGATCAGGGCTGAAGATGTCTCTGCAAATTGTCAAATGATGAACACCTACAGCATTCTAGTTAGGATCATCATAGATGTGGCTGACGTGTGTGTTTGCAGCACATTTATTCAGGAAAATTAAAAAAATCTACGTGTAGTGCGCAGTGGGAGCTAATTGATTCCAGGAGGGAGGGCAAAGATGCACACAGATTGGTAATATTCTATTCTTCTGCTCATCTGCAGGGAAAAACAAGCTTATTAAAACTCATATCCGTGTTATTCTTCATTAAGTATCTGTTTTCTCTCCAATTTTTTTTAGGATGCAGTCGGTCTGTTTGTGCCAAAAAGGAATAAACTATTTGTGATGACATTTTACCTTGTTGACATGGGTGAGATACGAGCGGAAATATCAGTTCCTCCTCGGGCTGGAACAGATCAAAAATGCAGGCTGTGACAGTGCGGGAGTGGGTGGAGCCGTGGCGAGCACTGATTAAAAAGTCAACACCCCGAACTGAAGGACAGAAGCATGGGTGTGTGGTCAGCAGGGACCAAAAATAACACCAACAAAGGTGGAAAAACAAGAACAAAAAGCAAAAAGAAGTGCGTGCCACACCCAGGCTGGGCCACATCCTAACCCTGCTCGACGGGGGTCCAGCCTGGGGAAAAGTAGGACCGCTAGCCCAGCCGTGACCAGACCGGATGGACCCTTCTCAACGGGCGCAGACTGGAAGAGGCCAAAACAAAACAAAACTTGACATGTGGGAAAGGTGACGGAATGAAGATAAGTGACGGGACGGGCGGAAAGAAAAAGAAAAATGATCCCCTTCCGGGACTGCCGGTGAACTGATCCTCCCCTTCAGGGGATGTCCTTAATAGAGCCCTCACAACTGTGGCTAATCCTCTAACAGACTCTAACACACTGGACACGCCCCCCGCGTTATTCCACTACGAACTACTAATGCAACAAAATCTGCAAATAAAAGGACACTTTAACGTTTTTTTGGGTGTGTGGCAAAAGAGACCGTTGTGAAGTTTCTGTTCCAGACCGGCCCACCACATCTACACCCATGAAACATCAGCAATACCTTTTGCAAACTTTGTTTATAGAAATTAGTTAGATGTAGAAAAGGTTTGAGAAACAGAAGTATCAAAAGAAGAGATAAGATTAAAATTGTACATGGACTCATGCTACCTCAGGCCATGACAAATCGATCCAGTCCACCATACACAGTTACATAGAAGATATTAATAATTTAATACAGTATACAGTAAGTACAGTTTACTCACCAGTTTATCTTTCAGTAGTGTTACCTGCAAGTATTCATAATAAGCACCATTTTTTAATCTAGCACCCACTTTCGGTTGAAAATTGTTTTCTTGGTAAAACGTCATCAACACGACTTAGATGTTCAACCATATTGAGTTTCTACTGCAGGATATTTCTTAAGTAACATACATTTTGCCATCCATTTAATTAGCTATTTTCCTACAAACTTTTTGTGTGTTTTTGCTTGGCACTGCATGTCAGGGAATATTAATGAGGACCCTATGCAGAAAAACCAGGACGAACTCCAGAGCCGTAGTCCAGTTAACGGTCCGAAAGCCGAGGGATAACAAACCGGTGCAAAAGTACAAAATCAGAAGCGGAGCCGTAAGCCATGAGGAAGCTGAGAGTCTCAGCCAGAACGATAACCAAAGTACCAAAACAAAACCAGGAGACGTAGTCGGAGAACAAACCAGGGTCAGGAAGCCAAAAACCAAGAAGTAATAAATTGCGAGAAATCGAGGTAGTTCTAACCGGGAAAAATCTAATACTGAGCACAGGGGAAAGTGTGAAGCAGCTTTAAATAGGCTGGGGTAAATGGGCTAATTGGGAACCATGCTGGAATGCAAGGTGGAATGACTAGTCCTCCAGGGGCGTTGCCTAACACTGCATTTGAGACAGAGGAACAAAAACTATTCAAATACAGAATTGGTTTTGTACACCGGGTCCACAAAGGTGAAACGACAGTTTTGATCCGTATTTCTGTTTTATTGTAGTAGGAGATTCGGCGAGAGGTCTGTGCCGTGTTGTGCCAGATTTTCACCTGCAAGGAGGTCACGCACCCCTACAATGATATTAGTGTGATGAGTGCAGCTCTCCCTCTCCTTGTCAAGACTAGATTCCAGTCACCTGTGGGCCTATATTTCAAAAGGGGGTGATGTCACTTCTGTACACAATCCTTATTAATGCAGAAAAGAGACAAGATGTAAAGATTTATGTTATGTAACTCATGTATCTGAGGAAAAGTTAATCTGCCCATAAGGTTGAGGTGGACAGGGTCCCCTCTCTTTATAAGGAATGAGCCAGGGAGCTGCTGCAGGAATGAGCCAGGGAGCTGCTGTGAGGTTGAAGATGGGTTACAAACAAGTGGTGCAAGAAAGAAGCAGAAAGGGTATGCTGAGAAGTGAAATAATTATAACTAGGAGAATAAGGAATGAGGCCAGATCAGGAAACCGCCCTCCACCCGAAAAACAATTTTTTACAATTGATCAGCATGAACTTTATCAGTCCTTCCCTCTGATTTGCCCATACAAAGGTGACCACCCATTTACAAAACACAAACCTTTTGAAAGATTAATCTAGAAACCCCGACACACTTTGTAATTGTTACTTTTTAGAGGCTTTAATGTGGTTTTAGTCCTTATTTAGTTAATAATACATAGATTTTTTGCCCTTTCATTTGCCCTTATCATACATCTGCATTTATGTACTAATAATGCTCAAGCTCCAAGTCATTAAATTTACTACTTTTGACTTTACTTTTGACTTTTGACTTTGACTATTACTTTTAATTTACTACTTTTAACAATCTGCATCTTAATTGCAGCTTACAAGGTGTGGTTGACAATTACCAGAAAATTCATAGTTGTATTGTCATTAAATCAATTTAATGAATCATATGACACAAATATTTTTTTGCTATTTTTTATACTAGATAAGTGCCAGATTCTTAATGAATTTAGCTAAGAAATTAAAAATGGCTATATTTGGAAACTGTTATCAAAACAAACTTTGCCCAGGTTTGATGAGATAATTAGATTGTAGAACGGCATGGGAGAGATTTAATTAATCCAATGATCTCCATTTTTCTTTTCTAAAAATATATTTCTTTTAAACTAAGAACAAGAACAATGGTTTACGTATGCACTCCATTTAAAAAAGAATTTCAATATACTACCTGAGATTTTTTTTGGTTTTGAAAGTGGTACTATTTTAAATAATATCACAATTCATACAAATGACTGCTGTCCTTTAGTGGTGGGTATGTACTGCAAATTTCATTATGTTAGTTACAGGATTCACTGCTACAGGAGTCCTGAAAAATGCTTTTGAATTGTAGATATCTTTTAAAAATTGACGACCACCTACCTTTCTCATTTCTGTAAATAAATCGTTCTAAGGTGCATCTATGACCATTGCAAGTTACATTTTATTTCACAATTGTCCCACAATTGCCAACAAAGCTCCAGTGTTATACTAAGCCTTACAAATGAAAGGTACTTTAAAATTATAAGGAAAAAATCAATATATAATTTTGAACAAATGTAAATAGATACTCAGATCTATCTATCCACAGATACAGGATAATATGCGGAACACAGCTGACCTAGTTTATGGTTTGTTTTTTGTTTAAAGCTTAAGTACCAACAATCAAAGTTGTTGACTAGGATTTCCAGTGGCTTTTCAAAAACCCCTGACCATTTCTCAGATAAAAGCTCTTCTGATTCCAACTTTGCATACCAAATAGAATGCAGCTCTGAAAAGCGTTGAAACAAGCTGGTACAATAACAGGGAGAGATCTCCCTGTTTGTCAGGGTGAGCTGTTACACATAGTGAATGAGACTTTGTTGGCTTGTTTGTATATATTTACCACTCAGATACTTAGAATTTAGTGTAAGCTTTTAATGGAAACTTACAGAAATTTGCAGAGTGTTGTGTGTGTGTGCTAAAATAATAAATCTCTGCCATCTATAGACAAAATATAATATCAAAATCCCTTTACTGTATAATTCATTACACAATCACAATACGATAAGTGCTCTTTGTTGCATATAAATCCAGGAATCTGGGGGTAATTTCCAAGAAACAGAACAATCACACTTGTATGAGCAGACACTTGCAGTATCCAGGTCTTGTATATCTAAGTCATTCCTCCTGTAAAGTTTTGAATACCATTACAATAGGCCTTATTCATGCTGTGTGTTTGAGGTACACACAGTATCATTACAACAACAGAGAGCATTGGGCCGTGGAATAGATATGATAAAAAATCATAATATAATAACTGGCTGAGCATACATCTTAAATTAATTAAAATTATAATTATTATATTTTCATTTTGAGTCCCTTTCAATTTTCTTTGATTAATATTTTGGCTGGCATTTTTGCAAAATCAAATCTCCCCATTAGAACTTCATAACGGTGTTATCAGAATCTACCCTATTCACTCTCCTGCGCTATTATTTTCCTATTTGTGCTCACAGAGGCTACTAACTCTGATTTTCATTTCTCCTAACAGGACCCTTAATTTGCCTTAATAATTAGGGTGTACTCACGTTGTTTTATGAATATCTCACATGTGCACTTTAACAAACTTGATAGTCATTAAATTAAATTAAATTAGTCTAATTAAATTATTATCTCCATATTTAATTTTTCATGCAGCGCTGTTGTGAGATTTTAAACATGAATAACTTTATATTAGAACACCTACTGTACAGTAGCCTACTGTTAGTGCCTAGATGGAATCTAATGACATATAACAGAAATTCTGTAATCGGGTTACAAAATAGGGGTCACTGTGAATAACACATGAATAACTATAATCAGCTACAATTGCCGGTGCCGGCTTTTACAATTTTATGACGGTTTCTTTCATACTTTTAAAGATTAGCTAAAATATAGTCTTTTTTTGCCTACCTAAACGAAAAGTAACAGAACAGCCAAGGTGGGCTTCAAAGCTCTCTGTGTTTTTACCCAGTTTTAACCCTGTGATGCTTTCCTTTCAGTTATCCTTTCACTCTCACCTGTGCTTAGGCAGGCCTGCCTCTTCAGGAAGTGATGAAATCCATCTATAAAACATATGCGACAGACGTTTTTAAGTAATCGTTGCCTGCAACCCTTCTTGGCATTGATGTCTCTGAGAGAGACTGGCACGGAAAGGATCGCCACGGGTTTTGGGTCAACGGTGTCAAACTGTTGGGAGCATCTCGAAAGCCTTGGTACTCCTCGTTTGGCGTGGTGTCACTTTCTGACGTTCCTCTGTAATCCTATGACTGCTACTGTCTTGTGACCACTCCCAGGCGGGTATTAAGGCAACTGTGAGGGAGAGTTTACTGTCTGGGCTGACAGCAGGCCAGAAAAGCAGTACAGACCGCTCCTGCTTACTCTCTTTTCTGGTCCATACAGTAAGTGGATGGACTGGAGCCATATAGTGTAATCCCCAGGCTACAGGATTCCACTGTCAGCACTGTAAGTGTCTGGACTGCTGCAATGTCTGGGCTTTTGGCTTGTTGTTCCTCTATGTGTTTAATGCTACATTTTGTGTAGTATAAATTTCTAGACCCCTTCAGTCTTTTTTCATAATTCAATAAAACATGTTTTAAAATACAAAAAATCAATTCTACCTACATTGATGGAAATCAAAAAGATATTAAGAAAATGAACCTGTTAACTAAATTTAATTACAGTATATTTATGTGTGGATTCTCCTCTTGAATACAACAACAACAGTGTGTTGTCTCAAGTCAAAATGTTTTTTTTCCTCTCAAAGCCTAGGTAAAGAGTGAACTGCATACAGCAGTTAAGTGAGTTGGCATTTATATTTCCTGGTGGGAGTTTGTTTGTGTCTCTGTGTGCCCTGCAATGAGCTTGTGTCCCATCCAGTGTGTCTCTACCTTGCTTCCCAGGATATGCCCTGGCTCCACCGCAATCCTGTATTGGAGAAAATGGTTAGCAAATGGTGGATGGATAACAACAGGGACAACGATTGTTTAATAACAGTACTTTACTTAAAAAGTTGGCTAAAAATAAGAAAAAACGAAGCCTGTAAATCTGTTAGGATGCCTGTCTGTGCACGAAAATGTTTCCAATTAGTAAGGAATGTAGGGAGGGGGGAATGTAATTGGACAGAAGCATTTGATTTTAAATCACATTACATCATAAGACACACATTTTAAGTCATTCCATAACAAGAATTGCTTTGCAGTAACACATTTTTTATTATTAGTCTTCCAAACATTATTATTATTTTTTCTTCCCAATTTTCAAACTGGCCCTGGCTGAACACCATGTACACAGTGAGCTCCAAATTTGGCAGACATAGTGCCAGAGATCAGAAAGCTGCCTCTTTTGAAAACTGATTTATGTATTTAGCTACAAATTTGGCATGCAGCACACCTAATACAAAAGGATCCCCATTTTCTAAAATATTTGTCTCATGCTAGAAAACTGCATCCTTAAAACTGATCAAGTTATGGAGTGCATTTTAGACTACTGTTGTTAAAAAAATGTTTTATAACACTTCAGAATGCTTGTGGTCAAACATTGTGTGACTAACCAACTTTAAAATTGGCAGGCATTATCCTAAGTACTTTCTAAATGACAAAACAATAAAATTACAGGTTTGTCCAAAAATGTGACAGTGTTTGCTTCTTCCATTGAACCTGTATACCAACTGATTTAAAACTTGGCAAATATCAATAGACATCCACACCAGCTTTAGCTTGGCTCAGTGTAAGATTTATTTTGATTTGTTCTGACATTATTTCTTTGTTGAAAAACAGTCTGGGCATAGATTCGAAATATTTCAGGCATCATTGACGCACAGTAGTATTCAGATGGCTACATTGAAATTAATAAAAAAAATTTAAATAAATTAGCTAACGAGCTCTATACAGTATGTGAACTCTGAATGTGGCAGGTACCATATATAATGCAATTTAAATATGTAAAAAAGTGTTTCTACATTTCCCCTAAATGTAACACTCATAATGATAACTTAGTGTGATGCTGACTACTATAAGCACATTTTTTCCAACCTTTGTGAACTACAGGTGATTATTCTTGCATATTAGCTTGTTTAGAAAATTATTAATTTTTCAGTGTATATTTAAATAGCAGTTTTCAAATTCAAGATTAAAAGTGCTTAACATATAGGAGAGCATCCACTTCTTCCACCACTGAATCGTAGCACCCACCTGAGTGAAAATAATAAACCCTTTTTTCAACAAAAATCCCTTTACCCTTTTAGTTAAAAGCTACACAATGTTCAGGCAGGCTTAACTTTCTAAGTCCAGAATGGAATTTAGCTGAGACACCACAAATTAGCGGGTGAAGCCCTTTAATAATCAATAAGTCAGGGTCTTGGTTTAATGTTGTATCTGTGGGATGGCCCATTCTACAGCACAGTAAATTATAGTAACACTGACTAGTCCTCTGTCACCATAATGAGGCATTGCTTTGGCAAATTCTGATTCACAGAGAAGAGTGCAACCTACAGCTACTAGTCCTCCAGCATCTCTTACTGTATAACATCAGTCTTCCATACGCCAACAAGGCCAAACTCTGTTTAGCTTCTGAAGTTCAGACTTGAAGGTGGTGACACTACTGTCAAAAAAACACAGAAGGCATTTCTTCTTCTTCAGTCAACACGTTTAAAACAGGTATGTTCTTATATACTGAGAGAAAGCTTCTTTTTATAGGTGAAGCAACATTCTGGTTATTTATTATTGTCTTAACCTTAGGTACTAGAAATATTAGTCTATAATAACCTTTGCCATATGATAGTTACATGGGAAGAGAACTTGCTCGAAAGCTATCACAATTTCTTGCAGTTTCTAGTTACATTTTTTATCACCTCCACTAATGCATCTCAACAAAGCTGACAAGACAGAACGTGTTGTTTTGCCATCATCACTCATGTAAATCCTTGTAATCAATCACAATCACACACAATCAATTCACCTCCTTGGCTTCAGCTATTTTTGGCATGTGCTTCTCAGACATTTAAAGAACCTTTCCTGGCAATTTCCTCAAACTGATGTATCTGTTGAAAGTCCTCAAAACTCTGAATCCACGTGATAAGAAATGGTATCCTGTTATACCATTGATAGGTCTTGCTGTAGTTTAGAAAAATGCACCTGAGTGGCTCAGTCACTTTGATTTCAGCCATGATCAGTGTTTCAGCCCAATTTAAGTCTTTAGTTGACTTTGACCAGGAGTGTCAAGGTAACAGCACACAGTCTGCTGAACTACACCAAGGGCCCGCAGCCAGGAGTTCAAATTTATCAGTCATAGCCAGCAGTGATTCCAAGAAGAACACAAGAAAGGCTTCAATTTAGAAGAAGCAATTTGGCCATTATAGGCCATTCGGTATTTAGTACCTAACAGACCTGCTTAAAAACACACTGGTCCTCCAACTCTCCAGTAGGGTATTTGACAAGGTGTCAGAAGATAAAAGGTTCCAGCGTGTCTGTCTGTCTTCCTTCTCTCTCTGTGTAGTACACAAGTCATTTCTGTGTGTTGAGATGTAAAAATGAGTCACAGCTATCATTTGAAGACAAAATCCATCCGTCCATCCATTTTCTAAATGCCTTATTCTACACAGGTTGCAGGGGAGTGAGAGCTGATCCCACCAAGTAACTGGTGCCAGGCAGGAAGCCCCCTGGAGGGGACGCCAGTCCATCACAGAGCACACACAGATGCAAACACAGACACACATTCCTACCAGGCCAATTTTCCCACAAGCCAATCGGCCTACCAGTAAGTCCTTGGGCTGTGGGAGCACACAGAGGGAACCCCATGTGAACTTGGGGAGGACTCCTCACAGACAGCACCCCAGGAATCGCTCATCATTCTGCTGCTGTGCCGCAATGGGTATAAAATAAAACAAATAAAAAAGAAATGTTTTTTTTTGTGATGTAGTGAAACAAAAATGTAACAGTGCCAACATCAAAAATAAACATAAGAAGGTTACCAAGGCCATTCAGCAAAGAATAACTATACCATTCATTTTTAATACAATTATCTACACAGTTTTTTTGAATATTTCCATGTTGCATGCATCTTATTTCTAATCATAATGTTCTACGATTTCCATTATTTTTTATCTGTGTGTTGAAAATGTACTATTTAAGGTATTGTGTCAATAATGATAGGTAGAATAGTACAACAATGGAGAGTTCATGCACCTGAATCCTAGAACATAATATAGCAATATGATAGTTTTAAATTTTATTATTTATGAATAAAATATTTTGTCTATCATAATCAGTTTCTTTTGTGTAGAGTATTTCTAGATCTAAAAGCAGAAAATTTGAAAATATCCTAAGCAGCCCTAAACCATTATTAACCTCCACTAATGCATATTTATTTACAACTGTAAAAATATATCTATGGTTCACAACTCCTGTGGTCATTGAATTATTGTACAAATAATTCCCCATTGTGTCTCAACAATAACTAAGTAAAAGTAAAATTACCTCTACTTCTCTGTGTCTTACTGTCTCTTATCTCTCATTCACAGCTGCCTCTGAAACCTCTTTGAATTCCGCTGGAATGAAAATTAAATAACTAGTAAGTTTTCCAATCAGCCATAGTATGTAAGTTTTTAAATGCAATTTCCAATCTATCTTCATTGCTGAAAGTGACAATTTGAAGGCAAAAATAAATTTAAGGATGAATACCCCCTCCTGCATGAAATCCAGGTAATGGGTTCTGACAATGCACAAAAATGGTAATTTGCATGGCTCTTCATTGTACACAAAACACTACTTTTCTTCCAATTAGAGGGCACCAGTGAAGTGTACCTGCACTTGGAGTTGACTGACAGCTGTATGGCTCACAGAAACATTCTGCCATCGGTGTAAAATAGAGGAGTAATATACTTGCATAAAACATGAATCTTTATTGAGGCGATTCCTTTTCAAAAACCATTTTTTCCTGGTAATAGTCATCTTGTTTTCCCTTAGATTTTGAAAAGCAAAGAGGCTGTGGGGAGCAAAAAGAAAGACCTCAGTTCGTAACGAACGTCTGTGAAAAAGACAGATCCTGGTTTCTGCTGAGCCCTTCTGAGTTAGCTGGAGCTCTCCTCCACTAACCCGACGGCGGTTAGGTTTACAGGGAGGCCTGGACTTGACCGTCACGAGACGCATTTGTCTTAAATAAAAATAATAAAAAAACTGTTTTCACTTTAGACATCTATAACAGGGTGACATGGTGGCACAGGGGGTTGCATTGTTGCCGTGCACCACTGGGGAGCTGAGTCCGAGTCCAGACCTCTTTGTGTGCACTTTGTATGCTTTCATCATGTTTGCGTGGGTTTCCTCTGGGTGCTCCAGTTTCCTCACATAAAACAGACTGGTAGGTTAATTGGCTTCTGAGAAAATTGGCCCTAGCTGTGAATGTGTGTGTGTGTGTGTCTGCCCTGTGATGGACTGGTGTCCTGTCCAGGGTGAACCTTACCTTGTGCCCATTCCTTCTGGGACCTGGCAGCCCTGAGACCCTGAACTGGAAGAAGTTGTTAGAAAATGGATGGATGAAAAACAATTACACAAACACAAAACTGTAATTATTATAAATAATAATGACATTTTAAATGAATAGTGTCCCAGCAACCTGAAATAATCAAAATAACTTGTATAAATCTCAACATGGCCTATAAAACCTAAAGATTATTTTGAAATAAAATGCAACAATATAGCAGAAAAGAAAGACACAATCTTTTTGATCCAGGAGGTATGTACTGGTAAAGCTGTATCTCTCTGTGTTGTTTCTTAATATACAATGAGAGAGGGTCAAACAAACAGTTAACGCAAAGAGATATGTAATCATTGGTATTTCAGTAATCACACCTACAAAATATACTGTAATGATTTAAATGTTGATTTGTGTGAATATTTTCCAGCACTTCGACACGCAAAAGATTAGAATATGAATAATTCTGTATCTAGTATCAATGAATACGGAAACCGATTTGTGTTACTATAGAGGTAGGAATGCGTGATGGATTGAAAATCAAAGGAGTGTACAATGCAAACTTGAAGCATTTCCGATGATCATGTGAGTCATTTGCAGTATGTGATAGAAAGGTTTACTAATGACTCAAAATTTCTCCAGAATGTTCCTAACGTAAAACTGAAATCTTTAGCAGAAGCTGATTCGGTCTACACAAAAGTAAACCAGATGCTGCTCTCAAAGAACAGGAAGAGCTTTTGTTCCAAAAAAAAACAAACACTTTCTGTAGGTCCTGTTCAGAAATGGCCTGATACTCTCTAGCGCCTCTTTTGATTTTTATTCAGCTTGCACCTCTATCCTAAGTGCCACAGTTTATAAGCTAGAGTGAGGAGTCTGATTCAATTAGGACAGGCACTCATTTTTTAAAACACAAAGGTGTGAGAGAAATGGTGATGGACTACAGGAATCTGGACGTCAAGTGAACTGCTGCTTAAAACAAAATGAAAGCGAGCCCTCACTGAGGTTAGAGCGAGCCATAAAGATGATTATTACACCCTTCAGGAATATGCTTTTTGTCCAGTTTTTACAAAAAGAAAAGGGGTGTGACTTAGCCTTTCTTTTGGTTTCATGACATTTGCTGTGTCTTTAAGCCTCTTGATTTAAGTGGTGAAATGTGATATGCTCCACCTGAGCCCTTGGCCATCCAGTAATGTAGAAACACGGTTTAGTGATCAACCTGTTGGAATTAATCAGATCTGACAAACAGAAGGCAAGCTGTTCTAGCATGCTGGGATTGAAGGGTTTATACCAATCATACTTTAAGAGCTGCTACAGCTGCTTCTCATTTGTATTAATAATAAAGTCAATGAATAGCTAATTTATTATACCTACTCCCAGGTGGTGACTATGCTGCAGTGGTGAATGATATGTACTCCTACAGTATATGTAAAGTGCTTTAGGACCCTTCAAGACTTGAAGCACTATATAAATGTAATCATCTTTCATTTGCGAGAGACCTGGGCACAGGCCTATTGATGTTTGTAATAAGAAAGGGAGATGTTGCTTTCTAAAAACTTTAATAATGATGTTCGATTGCAGTGTTTTCAGTTTAAATGGTTTACTCAATAAACGATTAAGAGAACAGGAGGGATTCTGCGACATGTATAAATGTGGGGTTGCTTTTTACACAAAATTTTATTTCCAATAAAATTCTGAAGGTGCTGCTAGATTGCCGAAGATGTAGCATTTTAATTTGAATAAATAACGACAGCAATAGCTTCTTACTGTATATTTAAATAGCTCTACATCTAAATTCCATATCAGAACTTCACATGCTGTATTGGAGTGGGGCCTCTTCACCCACCACTAAAGCACAGCTCCCACCTAGGTGACACAGGGCAGCCTTTCTCCACCAGTACAGCTACAGTACACCGCAGACTGAATGGAGGAACAGTAGATTAGTTCTGGAAGTCCTTCTGAATTTTTTTCAATCATTTTCAAATTTTTTTCTTTAAATCTGGAACACCTGATTACTCTTCTCTTTTTTGATGCCGGATTTGAAATCGCCAGCAGTGGATCACCTCAGAAGTATGTAGTGGAGCAATAGCCGTGTATGCTGAACTCTGGGGTTCTTACTGTCAGGCATTGTTAGCACTGTGACCTTCACAGTATTTTAGGGAGTGTTGTTACACATAAATTCAGGAGGAAGTCAAATTGTAATCCCTCCATTTTTGTTCTCTTATGCATAAAAATTGAGACCCTTTGAGTTAATATTTTCCCACACCCCTCCCTCCACCCCAACTTCACCCTTGCAGCTGTCTCCCTGGTTCATTCCTTATGAGCAAGGAGGTTTTTGTCAGCCTCAAGCTTACGGTCCCGGTTGCTTTCAGAGTTAATGCCAAACATTAAAAATATATTTGTTGTCTTATTGCGGTAATTCGAATTTTACCAAACTACTGAAACTGGATCTCATGGATGTGTCATGATTGTAAACCCCTCCTCTTAAGGACGCTCCAGCCCTTTTTTATTCCTGATCTCCTGCACCTGCCTCCGGTTCCTGCCCCTGTCCTATAAAAGCCAGACGTTCCTGCCAATCTGAGCTCAGCTTTGGAAGATGGACGCTGGGAAGCCCACCTACCCTCGAGTCCAGGGGCGACTCGATGGCATAGGCTTCACAACGGCGTCCTGACCATCTAGGTCCAGGACGGGGATCGTCTGGCCCTGTAACCCCCTTTATTCCCCAAACCCTTCACCGGATCCTGCTCCAGCTTTTAACCTCGTATGTCTGTGTCAGGATGGATCACTTGGCTTTGGACATTGGCTTTCCTTGGTTATTCTTACGGACTCCCTTGGACTAGTTTGCCCTGGACACACCCCCCTGAACACCAGCGCACCTTGGACACGCCCCCGTTCTTCTTCCAGTCCCTATCCTATCCCTATCCTTTTTCCCCGTGTTTTCTCTCTCCTCTCTGGATTGTGCTGTCTGCATAGGGTCCTGAAATAACACTTCATGACAGGATGGAGCTCACAGGTATCTGGCAAAGATCAGGACTTGTTGAAGTGGAGCAACTCAAGGACACCCTGACTAAGACAAGCCCACGCTAAACCAGGAGGTGCTGATTTGGTTAACGGGTGTCTCACAATTGCCCACATGTGCTTGCATATTGGTGTGCCCTGTGATGGACTGGCATCCCATCCAGCCCATAATGGACTCTGGAACCTTACCAGAAAAAAAGAAGCTTCCTGATAATGGATTCATGGATTTTGTACTAATGAAAGCGAACTGAATTTTGTGCTTCTTGAGCTGCATGGCAACGCTTGTAGATGAGAGAATGATTCAGTTTAAGTTGTCTTACACTGGTGTATGATTTGAGCCATGCTCTGCTGCATTTTCTCTGTACCTGTGACAGATACCTAAGAGCTCTCAGAAGAATTCCTAGAAGAATTGCAACACAGCAAGGGACTTGAAGCAGTTTGCAGACAAAACTTCATGAAGAGCTAGAAGGCCAGGATCTTCAATCATGACAGATTTATATGGGTTGTTTATGTAAACTGAGACTTGGAGACTTCAGAGAACATGTTAGGGCTGTGAAATTAAAGATTTCTCCAACTCCATAGTTTCTCATTTCACCTCTGACCGCGCTGATCTCTCTGTCTGCATTCTCAAAGTAGGGTTTCTTAACTCCTATAGGAATCTTGGTTCACACCTTCCCCCTTCTCTTTGTAGGTTTTGTTTCACACCACTCCTCACCTCTCTCGACCTCGCACCACTTGATTGGCCACTCTGCCTCTCCCCTGCTCCCGCCTCCTCCTCTCTCCTGGCTGTTGTTTTCCCCATGCTATATTGTCTTTGCTGACTGCTCATCTTTCTCACACCTGAAGAAGGCTCCACAGCTGAAACATCGTGTTTTCTTTCTTCTCTTTTCAGCATGGAATAAACCTATTTAACTGGCTCTTTGGTAACTGTTTAACTTGAAGCACTGTCCTTCTAAATTCACCCGTATACTAGCTTCTGTGTTCATTTTCTTATACATTCTGTAAAACTGAAATCAGACTGTACCTTTGAATTTTCAGGACTCAGCTCATTTATGCATAGTTTTTTAAAACTAATCCAGCTACGCTAAAAGTACAAAGGCACACACAGACTTTATGTAACCATCAAACTCACACGTCTATAAAACTATTTAAACAGGGTACTTTTAACAGGATTCCTTTGTCCATGTACTGTATCATTTTTATATTTATTCAATTCATAGTTTTGGGCTGAATAGTCCCCTCACATTTGTACGGATTCGTATACCCCAGTTTTAGTTCCTTGCTGATTTTTTAATGAGTGAACTTCACAGATCTTTTTGGGGGTATTAACAAGAGCAGCCATAATAATGATTCAAATACAGCAAGGATTTATTTCTACATTTTGAAGCTTTTCTTACCGGTCTTAAAATGAATTTGTTCTCTGAAGGGAGGGTTATGCTTCTCTGTGGTGCTCACCTTTAATCCTTATCTAAATCTGGCACGTTTGCATGCGCAAACCTGAGAGTGACCTTTGCAATATTTCTCACTCACTTTTTTCATCAAAAGGAAGAAATAGATAAGAGCAAGCCTCTGAGATATAACTTAGAAACATGGGATGTCTTCTGTTAAGTTGGGTTCACTGGTTTAAGATTAGATATAATAGCCTCTGTTTTAAATATCATGTTGTGGCTTATTAGAAAAATACATAGCATTGACAAAAAGAGAAAGTTGGGATGAAGGTGAGGCCATGCAGTGTTCATATTTTTTTTACACCAAAAGTATTTATATTGTGGAAAATTTTCAATTTCTTGAAATCCACTGAAAATGTTAATATCCCTTAAATGTTCAAATGAACCACAACACAAATGTGTATGCATAAGTAAACACCAGTGTTAGTAATTTGTTTAGTACATCATATAAAAAACAACACTAAATTGAATAAATGCACAGCTGAAATAATTTACAAATAAATATATATTAAAAGACAAATGTGCATATCTAAATATGTAACAGTCTTAAAAATCTACCTTTATATTCAGTTGCTGTCATTTTTTATAATTGTTATTTTAACCTTCTTTTCTTGAATAACCTGTCAGAAGAAAATCCCCCTGCTACAGTACCTGACACGTTTGTTTTGTTTTGTAGCCTGTCTCTAGTAAAAACAAGTAAGTTTACTTACATAGAATGCTAAAGGCAATTGACATTTCTTCTTTTTCTGGGGTCTGTTCTTCCAGGGCCTTAGATGTGTAGTCTTTTCAAAAATTGTCTCAGTACAGTCAATAGCTGATGTCAATATTAAATGTAAGAAAAGGGAAATGCTTTAAGGTAAAAGTTATTTCAGTGTACATTGTGGGAAATCATGTTTTGTTGTATACAGTAGTATACAGTATGTATTTCAAGAATGTTACTTTTTTTCAAGTGGTGATCTTCAGTTCTGTATTGACTTTTAACAATTCTGACTTGACTTGGGCTTGTGTGCAGAGGACTGTAAATTATTTTTTTCGTGGGAAATATTCCAGAATATGTGTCTTTTCCTGCTATGCCCTTGATTGAAAAACAGATTCACGTGTTTATATTTTGAAGGAATGGCTATCGACTCTTTGTGGGAGTCTCTAAAATTACACTCAGCGAGTTAAAAGATTCTGAATTTCGGCAGATAAAATCTGGTCTGGGTCTCTAACAAATGATCAGATCAGTGTAGTCCTGGTGTTTTCCAGGCTTGGTCAATTTCTTTAGTTTTATTTCGTGTGTTTCTTTTTAATGTTTTTATAGTATTTTGAAAAATCTGCTTTGAAATGTGTTACATAAAAAATGGACCATTAGTACTACTTTAATCTGTATGCGTCTTGTCAAAGAATTTGCAAAAGGGAGTAATTTTTATACAGTATTTAGAGCATCCTGTACATGCTATGAAAAAATCCATATTATTCCTTTATGAATATATTTTAATTTTGGGAAGTGGGTAAAATAATTTCAGACTGAGAAGTGGGCTCCATTAACAAGGTAACTTCATTTGTTTCATATTAGAAAGAAGAGATTTAATTAGTTACTTTAGGAGGCCAGTGCAGGTTAGCCAGTGCTGTTGGTGTGATGGGATCTTGATTTATAGCTGATGGCTTTCGCTCCATTAAAAGGCTTCCCTGTCAGGTACTCCACTGCAGATTTTGGTCCCAGGAGAAAAACCCAATTAAATTGTTCGGTGCTTAGCCCTACAAGAAAGGTTGGGTGTGGATATTAAATCGGTCACATAGTCACATTAACCTTTGAAAAAGGAAGTTGTAGTGTTATAAATCACCCTGTAACATATTGATAATAGAGGTTTAATTTATTATTTTTACACAAGTTGTATTCGATAAATGGTTTTAGATTTGCATTACCACAAACACGGTTTCTAATCTTTAAATATTATTAATATTTGTCCAGACCTCTGTGCAAACGTCCCAATTCGAGGTTACAATATGCTGGATAGAATGTTTGTTGTGAGCATCAGTAATTTACTCAACGGATCCCCTAAATGATACTAGTTTTTGACAGTTATTAGAGGTACAGCTCCGTTTGATTGAAAAGAAACCAGGCAAACCAGGTAATGTGGCAATCTTTAATTCACAGTGATCATGAGCTTGATCACAACAAGTTAAACTAGACATGAGCTGCCAATATGAAGTGTTCTAATAGCTAATCCATCACATTTTTCAATTAGTTCTAATTGACTTGAGGTCAGGTATTACTCCTCATTAATATTATATGTTCGACTCTACACATGCATAAAGCTGAAAGGTCACTTTTGTGACGAAAAACAATCGATCAGGTTTAACCCTATTGCTGAAATAGGTTAAAATGGCTGAAACAAAATGGGTAAAACTTCAGCCTTAATATTGTGTTTCCTCAATAAAGAGGAAAAGCATCTCATGAAAAGAGTAGAACCATGCAAAATGTTTAAGACGTTTGCACAGTAGCGCACGTTGGAAAGAAAATTTACATCACAGCAGGAGATTCAGTTCACAAGAGCCAGGCAGTCTGAACAAGACCTCTGTGGAACTTGTCTGTGGACTGTATCCATGTCTCCATTGGCTTATTGGAAACACTGGGAGCATCAGTTACAGTATTTCTAAAGACCGGTTTAGATGTAATTGGCCGTACAAAACTGTTATATATTGTAAATGTAAATGTTGCTTAATGCAGTTACAATATTTTCTTTTTCTTATTATCTATCCATTTTGCAAGGGGTAAGGAATATGATTCAGTATACTTCTTTTTTTCTGTAGCAGGGCTGACATCAGTGTTTCTAGTCTGTACTTTGTAAAATTGAGGATTTTGACATTTAATAAAATGATACATTATAATGTATACAATGCTTTTTATCTTTACTTTTATACAATTATTTTCTGCAGTACACTCCAAGTAAAGCATTTACTCAACTTGTCTTTCAATAACAATTAAAATAGATGGCTTGCTCATTTAGCTGGAAAAGAACATTTAGAAATTAGACTTGTTTTTTACACAATTTCCCCTCACTGTTCTTGCGCGGAGCACTTGAAACACTTTAATTAGTGTTTATTGTGTACTATTTGAATTAATGTCGATGACAAAGTATTGACGTCAATGGACATTGCACTTTTTACAGACTCGAATATTTGCCAGTCCATATGGAGTACCTGCCTTCAAGGGTGCATTTAGCATATTTAAAAAAATACACGGTTCCTGATCATGATCTTTAAATAAATATTTTTAATATTCATAATGAGCAATTATTCATGCAAAATGCTAAGAAAATGTCAAAATACCTATCACAAAATCACGGTTCTCATCTCACTGCAAAAACATCTTTTTCATTCATGTGCCATTAGGAAAAGATATACAGTACTGCATACACCTGACCTTGTCAACACTATTCAGTCTGTGGGGAAATCATGCTCTCTGACCAGTTAGTCCCAAAATGGTATTTTAGTGCTACATCAGTGGTTGTAGCAGAAGAATAAAAGGCTCTATTGCAGTTGCTCAAAAAAATCGTGTTGCAATGGAAAACTCTTAGCAAGTTACAAATGCAGTTTTAGATATATAGCATTTCAGTTACACATTACGCATTACTTTTCGAGAAACACTTGTAGCACTGGGAAAGATGTTGTACAAATGTAATTCCCCCGCATTCTGAAGAAACCACAGTATACTCTTCTTGCCAATAATGGAATTGACCTTAGCATAACAAAATGATTACATGTAGTTCAGGTGCGTAGCTGCGTCAGCATGCGTAGTCTGCAAAGGAAGAAGTGATAGGTTTATTCCATGCTGAAAAGAGAGAAAACACAATGTTTCGGCTGTGAAGCTTTCTTCAGGTGTGAGCTGTAATGTAAAATTATTACTACATCGGTATTGCTAAACTCACAGTATTATTGTGGAATCCACCATAAATGGAACAATTTGCCTTAGGGACTGTTAGGGATTGTTATCTGTTTATCTTTCCAAGCACGCCATGTGATTCCCTATCAATTATGTTGATGAAAATATTTGCACCTATTTTGGGAGCTTGGTACTGTGGCTATTCAATGTTTTGTCAGTATGCCTGCAGTCTGGTTAAACCACAAAAAACGTCAAAGGAATAATAGTACGGCTTGTCCCCTAAGCTTTTCCCCTGGTACTGAAAGTCATAGATTAAGAATGCAGTTAGAAAAAAATCAAGAAGAAGCAGGGGTCCTCTAAAATCAGAATGAATGACCAGTTGCTCTTAGCTCCCACAATGCTCAGCTTGAAAGAGATAATGCTTGAGTAACGTATCCGCACTGATCTGGACACAACCTTCTATGTTGAACTATGCAGTGAGTTGTACAACCAAGTGATATACAGCAGCATAGCTCCAGTTCTGTGTGCCATCATACAAATGAAGTCCCAAGAACTAATGCTCAGTTTCAGTTTTAATAGTGACTCGTCTTCACAGCAAAGTATGATGAGCTGAGTGATTATTTACAGTATGCAATAATAATGAACTATGACCAAACCCCCCCAAGAAAGACTGCAGTTTGACCAGTCCACCTGTGAAATTAATTCAATGGATGAAAGGCTTAACATCACAAGCAATAACTTCAGTCTAGAATACCCATCTAGACTGAATTTGAATGGCCTTGTACTGATTCTTGACCAGGAGCTTGTTTAAATAACATGCATGTGGACTGGCAACTTGACCAAATGTGACAAAACAAACGAGAGAACTAATTCTGTCATGCCAAGAGCAGCACCTCCCGAATCTATGTACATACGCAATGTGTCTCTTCTAGTAGGGAATGCCCCTGTGATTCATGCTATCATTGCTTTTATCATTGCATGTCTTTCATATGGTGAGGTGGCACTTCTCCTTTTTTATTGATTTCTGGAGGCATTTGCAGACTTTTATTAATGCAAAAAGATTTTCCCTGTGCCGGTGAAGTCAAATAGAGGACTCACAAACAAAAACAGCCCCCATATTGCACTGTAATGCAAGTCTGGGAAACAGGTTATAAATTTAGGAAGTGGGAGGGTGTTAGTTGTTTTTTTTCATGCCTAGAAGACAGATGCAGAATGCCTGCCCTGTTAGCTTCCGACTTCCTTCATTATCATTTGAAACCACAGATTCCTGCCACACTCATTTCCAACAACAGCAGCAGTTATCTTTTTTTAACATTTCCTCTCAACTCTAATTGTTTTCCCTGTAAAAAAGATCAGTGATTCATGTGTTGAGAACAACTTGTTTGCATCTTAGCAGGAAATTTGCAGATCGTTCTGCACACATAAAGCTAATGTAATTCTTGTAATGGTTATTTTGCTGTTGCTACATTGAAACGGGCCAGTGGAAATTCAGAAGGGTTAAAATTATTATCGAAAAGATAATAAACATTATGCCTTGTTGCTGAAAAACAGCAAAACAACAGTCTGTCCTACTCATTTTAACACCTGCTTCAGAAGATCCATATATTTTTGAATTAGACACAAGTTAGACATTAACAGCACATAATCCATAAGCATGAGGTATACAGTTAGCAACAATAATCTATAATATAATAACATAAATAGCAATATTTGTTCAGCACATGGCAGAAAGATAACATGATCATACTAACTGTGACTTCCAAACCTCTTAAAATTTTACATTTTGTAAAGTATGTGTGGGGGGTACTGAGCATTCACTGTACTATTCAGTTTGATAAAACATTTCTAGGTAATATGCTGAGAAAACTGCAAACTAAATACAATGTAAAAGGAAGAGAAAATAATATGAAACAAAAACATTAAATAATCTTACTTTATGACACAAAGATATGTTACAAAGATATATATGGTATCTTTGGTATAAATAATCATTTATTCAGGCTTCATTTCTGCGTTAACTGACTTAAAACCCCCCAAAAATCAGATTTTGTGATGTTTAATCTTTGCAATCATTGTCATTCTGAAAAAAAAATCTAACTAACCTAAACGTCATTTGTTTTGTGATATTTCACATTCTTTTTCTGAGTACAGTTTACCACTCCTTCAACCAATCAGTAATACAATTTAATATCCTCCTGTGGCCTAGATAACAATATTGAAAAATGACGGAATGGATTTCCTACAAAAATGTGATGGAAGCATGTGACTGAACTAGGAGAGGTACTTTCCTGAATACTTAAGGAAAGGTTTTTTGTGTACTGTATGGTTGGTGGACTTGTTTTATTACCGCATGTAGTATATATTGTATACACACAATTCTATTGTGTTCACATCTTCCACAAAATGAAGAGTTTAGCTTGGCAAAACAACTAAGATTATATTTGTATGGTTTCAGATGTTTATTCGCATAGGTTAAAATATTACGTGTGCTAACTGGGGCTACTATAAGCATATACAATCTTTGTAGAAATACATTTGAAGAAATAGCAGCTACAGCTGTAGATCTATCAGGGGAAAATCAATTTTCTTTGACGTATGTAACACCCTACTGCCCACAAATAAAAGTATTATTCTCCTAAAGTGTTAAGAAAATGTATTAATGAGGCCTCCAACATATTTATCAATCAACAACTGGAGAACCGTTAAACTGTTTCCTTATTAACTGCAGGAGAGTAAAAGGCACCTGTCAGATAGGATCTATTTCTGATAGAACAAGCAAAATGATTCTATTACATAGATAAGATTTTAACCAAAAATCCAATCCATTACTTGCTTATCTGTCTTTCTGTACAGATATAAAATCTGCATTTTGCGAGAAAGCAACAGCTTCATGCCTTCTGATAAAAAGCTATTGAATCTCATTGCAAACTCAAAAGGCTGATTAATGCACAAGTTAAAGTTAGTGTTAAAACTAATATGTGAGCTTTTAAAGTTGAGCACAATCATTGCATTTCTCAGTCCCTGTAATTGGTGTTCCTGGAGGAAATGTGTAATGCCTTTTGTGATAGCCACACAGGGTTTTAATCAGAAGATAAGTAAGGCTCTTAAGAAAAAGCATTTTTGGGATAAACATCTCAAAATTAAAAGGCATGCATTAAGCATTGGATGCATGAAGGACCATCCATGATTTTACTCATTTAAAAAAAAAATTCTGGTCTCTTTTCTATCAACCTTAAAAGAAAAAAAAAGAAAAAAGGCTTCCTGTCATTTCCTCCAGCTCTCGCTCAGTAGCTCAGTTTCCTTCTGACAACAAATTCGGCATCTGTAAAAAAAAGGACGTTCACAAAATATATTTTTTCATTGTTTTTGTGTCAGGTGCACAATCAAACAGCCAGGCCAGTCAACGTGTCACCCCGCTGGCAATCCTAATATAATTATTAGTTAATTTCAGGAGTCACAGAGGTTCCTTGTAGAACCCAATTTTGGAGATGAGCGCAGATGCAGCATGTTAACTAGACTTTCACTGCAACACTCAGGATCAACACCAGGATTCTGGGAGCCTGGATCGCAACACCCACCAGCAAGAAGCCATGTTCCCAGATCAGAAGCAAGTTAACCTGCCTTGATATTGACCCAGCTGGGGATGTTGCCTTACATGGGAAAAATAATGCTTGCAGGGGGAGTACAGTATGTTGCACACAGCCGCTTGAAACTGTGCTAGCTGATAGTCATTTTAAACACAACAAGCACAAGCTGCATGCACAGGGATGAACAGAGCCAGCCGATGCAGAGAGCTTTGCTCTAATTAACGCACATCTGAGCGCATATCGAGAGAAACGTGGGTGGGAGCTGGATTTCACAGGGTGACAGATCAGCGCATAGATTGACTTAAGGACATTTAATAAATACTTCAGAGAATGCATTGGCAACAGCAGGCAAATGCGCACAATAAGTGGTCATTGTGGTAAATAAAGGGTCATTGTGTGTCTGACAAATTGTGACTGTGCTTGCCTCAGTGGCCCAAGGTCAACGCTGTCCATTCAAGTTGTAGTGTGAAAACACTGCACTTCAATTAGTATTTGTGTTAAAAGTGTTAAAATCAGCATTATGAATGATCGGCACAGTCCTTTGCTGTTAAATAAATCAGATAAAAGAAATTTGATGTTGCCCAGAAAAAAAACATGAGCCTACCTTCAGCACACGAATGTGCTTTACATTTCACATGGATATTTTGTGATGATAAATGGTCAGAAATATGAAGTCTGTGACTATGACTTACTATCTGACATGATGTCTGCTGCCATACCTGAGCATCTCCTTCTTCTATTTTGTTGAGTAACATGCAGAGCAGGCGATAAAATGACACCAGGTGCACAACAATGGTAATGCTAATTCAGTCTCTTCATGTTTCTCTATAAAAAATATGCAATTTCAAAAGATACAAAGACAAATTATCATCCTGAATGTGCTCTAAAATAAAAAAATGAGTAAGTTAAATAATTGAACATGCAATGACTTGATCGACTGAAATTGAAATTCCTGTCCAACACTGATTTAAACTTTTGCCCAGCACAGCAATGGAACTGATGCCGAGCAACTGAAATTGTTTGGCAAAGGAACACTGTTTTCTGAAAATAGGCTACAATCTACTGTAGGAAATGATAAGGTGGAAACGCAAAGTCATAAAATATTTAAAGCCCTGCAAAAGTTTTCCATCGAATTTTGATTTCTAAAAGCTCCAAGATACTGAATTTCTTTGAGTGTCAGTTAGTATAGCATGAGAAACTTACTTTTTTTAAAAGATAATCTGATCTATATCTTTGAATTTGTGTTGATCTAGTTATACTGAATCTGTAATGCATAGATGTTTTATCCTTTTTCTTCATACAGTCTTACCGTTGTTCAATTTTCCAGCCCTTCTCTTCCATAGAAATAAAATTCTTTGAATTCTTAAATGTCATTTGCAAAAGTGAAGTTTACAGTACAAATCATTTCATTGTTTACTTGCTCATTCTTTTTAAAAGGAGATGAACACTTCCCAGGCACTTTCATTGTCGTGAAAATGCCTCATCATTCTTCTGGATGCACGTGTTAAAGACGTTTGTCCTGAGCTCCTCTAAATCATACTAAGTAATTGACATAACAAATCTTTTTTATTTTGTGTGACTCGGAAAGGTTAAATAAATACAAGGTAGATTAGATGCAGTATCAAGGGCTCATGACAATAGCCTGACTTGAGTACTAAAACTGTGAATAGCCTTGGTACAATCTGACAGGAGTGGAAAGTCAGAGAGTTGAATTGCAAGGCATTTTTTACACAACACCACCAATGGAACAAAACCAAACTCTCCACAGCAGGAGTCTATAATCTGCAACAATGATTCCTTTTACTTCAGGCAGACTGGGAACTTTTTGGCTGTCTTTCCATTTGGCTCCATTCTGAAATTCTCCCAGGGTATGTTCATTTCAAATCTGTAGCATAGCAACCCCAAATTAATTCAAATAACCTTTTAAATTGAGTGTATTTTCAACCATCGCTAGTAAAAGTAAACAGCCAGATGCAACATGATTTGAGAACTTGTAATGTTTCATGTATTTTGTTGGCGGAAAGAAAGAAACGCTGTCAGATCAAAACACTGGATAACAATAAATCTGCATAAAAACAATTTGAGCATAGTGCCAAATGTGAGCATAGCAACATAAAAAAGAAAATTAGAGGAAGCATTGCCTTCAAGGCAAGTTAAATTTGGTTAATTTTGTGACTCACAGCTTAAAATATTAAGCATATGATTTTATGTGAAGGCATATTATAGTTCTGTCCAATTGTAATCACTCCAGAAAATACATCAATTCCCAATATAATTTTAAACTTTGGATTATTGATTGGCTATACATTGTTTTTAACCTTGTATTTCTCATGCTTCTTGCTTATTTCCAAAAACACAGTACAATATGTTAATAAGTCCCATGAATTGCAAAATACAGTTAGCTTCCGACTATATTCATGCCCTTGATGAACTACAGTATAACACAAAACTGATTTAGCATGAAAAACAAGGGGAACAATTCATGACAAATATAGAAAAAAGCTAAAAGAATTTTAAAATCTGAATGTATAAACAGAACATTTAGCAAAAATCCATTTATACTTCAAAATGCATGACATTCATGTATAGCAACCAGCCATCTTTGCCTTCAATAACCCTGAGGAGGTAATTCCTGTAACCTTTTAATAAGCTCCTAAACTTCTCAGAATGGATATTCTACCACCTCTCTGAGCAGAACCTCTTGGCTCTTGAAGATGATGCAGCTTATGTTTGTGATCAGGTTTCTCCAGTTCATACTGTACTGTTAATATTCTGCCAGAAACTGTGATGACCAGTCAACAGTGATTTCCATGTTCCCTCAACCAACTAATCTGCTCTCTTGGTCATTGGGAGTTTTATTCTCCTATTACAAGGTACATTTGTGACCTAGCTAAACATTCATGACAGATGGCACCAGCTTTTGGTAAAAATACCAGGCTCCTCCTTGGCATCTGTGTGCTCCTTAGTTCCAATTAGGACACCAAAACAACCATAAAGTGAACCAGGTCCATGTCTGTTTTTCACAGATGGGAAGACATACGTTTTCAAAATGAACTTCACCTCTCTGTGTTAATCATGCACACAGAGACTTTCCAAAAACTCTAGTTTAGTTTACAGTACACTAATTAATGATATGTTACACACAAGTTCTTATTTCCATTAACGGTCAGTTTTTATAATGTAAGACCTTAATATTTACACGCTTGCCCAATGTTATTAGTTAACAGAAGCTTGGGAAGAGATTAATTTCTAATCTCACACTTTGGCTCTCCTACAAAGAATATAAATATTCTCTGGATGCCCAGAACTCTTTCTAGCTCCCTTTCCTCTACACCCCAGCTGCACCCTTGCAACTGACTCCCTCGCTCATTCCTCAGACGAGAGGGGTTGTGACAGCACATATATTCATCCAGAGCGGCCTTTCTTCAGCCAGGCCTGCCAAAAAAGCAATATTCAAAAAAGGCTGTTTCAAAATTATATCTTAAAAAAGCATTAAAATTGCTAACGCATACTTAAACATTAATTTATTATGCAAGACCTTTGAAAACTGTATGGAAAGTGTTAGTTAAATCATCAAACGCTTCTAATTAGGGTTCTTTTTGAAGTATAAATAACATTGGATGGAAAAAAAGAAACATAGATGAGTTCATTCAAAAGGAGATTTGATATTTACATAAAATTTATGTCTTTGAGGCATTTTGGTTCCCACCACCATTGTTTAGTTTTTGAGCTAATTTCCATCACAGTTCAATTACAATTTTATCTCCTTTTCGAAAATAAAAAAAACAATGGAACAGTTATATAATGTTTGAAACCATAAACTAAAGTCTACCATTTGTTGTTTTAAAGAATGCAGAATTATTAGAGAAATATGAACTACTTTACAAATTTGTATATATTTTGGATTATTGTTTGTTATTCCCTGTGTCAGAAGGGTTATCCTACAGTAAAAATGAGAACATGAATATGTCTCAAAAAGATCCCTGGGAGCACAAATGAACCGCAGTAAAATATTTAAGGCGCAAGATTGGCATGATACATAAATATTGATGTAAGATGTCATATTACATTAATTGTCATTTATGCAGTTCCGTTTTTTAGTATGTATCACGGAATTTAGTTTTGATAAATATGCCTCATTAATGACCTTAACCAGAATGAATTAATAACATCACATTTCAGTGTTTTTATTTAATTTTTATTATTGCCTTAGCATATTCCTTTATATTAATCTGATGCAAACATGATTGAAAATTAATAATTCACTGAAGTGTGTCATGTTCAGGAAGAACTACAAGAGAGGTCTTATTTATTTTTAAATTATTTTTTCTTGCTTTTGAAACCTCTTGCCCAAGGTGCTCTTTGACTGCTTGCTGGCATTCGACAACTGATTTTGTGCTACTCAAAAAATTGTCCATTTCTTGTTGCTGTAAATATGCTGAGTGTTTAGCTGGCTGTGAATCAACTCTTGTGCCCCCTGGGTTGAACTAGACCAAGCTTACATACATATGAGCTTCAAGTACAGTATGTGATGTTTCAGTCTAAAGCCAGATAGAGAACCATAGTCATGATCTCAGATGACCCCCAGTGACATTGGCTAGTGAGTATTTATACAACACAGTGGATATTTTTTAAAATAGAATGTTTAACTTCATGAATGCCATCTTCCACATCTGGATGAAATGATGTAGCATTGTCTTTCACTGGAATTCATTAATAAGTGGACATGGCGGAAAGAGATCAAAATATTGATCTTCATCTATTGCATCATCTTTTTCAAATAAGGGACTAATCTTTGCTAATAACTCCCAGGAAAAACAATAACATGACACTCTCAAAAGGCTCATAGTAAACAGGGGGTTGTTAATAAGACTTTACAATGATGTTCCCTGAGTTTTGTTTTCATTGTTCATATATTCGTTTTTACTCATGTTTAGATTAAAATAATGCTACGTCACAGACAGAAGCACAAAGTATATACTCTCACAAATATTATTTTTTTCCTTCTCGAGATTTTTTTTTTGTTCTTGTAAAATTGTTTGACATATTTTTCCCATGGGGATCCAACTATCAAGGAAATAATCAATACTCACCAAATATTTCCCCAGTACATCAAATCCTATAAATCATTTTATTCTAAATGATCTGGAAAAAAAAATGATAAAAAGAAGTACAACAACAACTATTACATTCACAGTTGTAAAAAAACAACAACATAAAAACAAAATAGAGTAATGGGATGCATGTTGAACGAATGCTAATTATCTTGTTACTCTGGAAACTGAACTGCTATATTTCGACTGGAGGAATAAATTGTGACAAAACGGTGACAATCTCCAGGTAATATCTGATGGCTACAAAGACCCAATGTAGAGTGAAATGAGCTTGTTGATGTATGATCATATTATTTAGATCATATATAGCCAGCAGCCATATCACCCTGCAACTCACAACTGGCAACCCACTGAAGCTAAGCAGGTGTGAGCCTGGTCAGTACCTGGATGTGAGACCTCCTGGGAAAAACTAAGGTTGCTGCTGGAAGAGGCGTTTGTGGGGCCAGCAGGGGGCGCTCACCCTGTGGCTCATGTGGGTCCTAATGCCCCAGTGTAGTGACGGGGACACTATACTGTAAACAGGCGCCGTCCTTCGGATGAGACATAAAACCGAGGTCCTGACTCTCTGTGGTCATTAAAAATCCCAGGGTGTTTCTCGAAAAGAGTAGGGGTGTAACCCCGGCATCCTGGCCAAATTTCCCCATAGGCCTTTATCAATCATGGCCTCCTAACAATCCCCCTCTGTGAATTGGCTACATTACTCTGCTCTCCTCCCCACTGACAGCTGATGTGTGGTGAGTGTTCTGGCGCACTATGGCTGCCGTCGCATCATCCAGGTGGGGCTGCACATTGGTGGTGGTGGAGGGGATCCCCATTACCTGTTAAGCGCTTTGAGTGGAGTAGCCAGAAAAAGTGCTATATAAGTGTAAGCAATTATTATTATTATTATTATTTATTGTTAGCAGTGTTTTTCAGTTAAAAGCTTGTAAAATTCCAAATAAATCAACATGATATTTCTGTTCCATAAAGGCGTAAAATATTTGATGCGGTTTATACCAGTAAAAACTCAAAGCTGCCACTCCCACACCCTGTGTACATCAAGATTTCAAACAATTATTAATTCAAATGTGATATAAATGAATGAAAAGGAATACCGAACATATCAATAGTGTAATTATAAAAATATTTACACCAACAGTCACGCCCACGGGAAAAGATTTGTCCGGGACAAATCTATCTCCGGGACAACCACTAAGTCTGACGTCATTAATCTGGGATCTGCATTGCAACATAAGTGAAAAGGTCAAAAGGAATTTGCCAAATGGTTACTGGTTAATTTACAAGTCAAATGTGACTGCAGCATGTGCTTGGGTTACACTTCATCATCACACGAAGGTAGAGCTCATGTCGAAAGTCTCTTTGTGAAGGCTGTAGATGGGTCTGTTCCGATTTTAGGCTTTATTTGTATCCTTTGGCCCCGGTGTTCATGTGCAAGCTAAGGAACAAAATAATGCACTTTAGCAGGATATTTTAGAGAGAAACTGGGTGCCTTCATCAATGAAGCTCAAGCTTGGTTCAAAACGGATTTCATACTAGGGTATTAATACAAAGAGTGCATTAAAAACAATAACCTAAAGGTTAGGTGAGCATTAATATCTTGATTTCCTGATTGGCTTGAAAAAAAAGGGGGAAATATGAAACTGTTATTGACAGCTGTTCTGTTTATACTGTACATACAATATTAAAATTCATATTCATCTTTTTATTTGATTCTGTCAAAAATATTATATGCACAGCTGGATTTTCATCGCTATAGCGTAAATCAATTTTAATTACACCTCATTGGGTAATCAAGGTTATGAATAAATTGGAGGCTGGTGTGTGTTTTGGATGTAGCAAAAAATGTTTTTTTCCATAAACTGATCAGGAGATTTAAAGGGAATTGTATGTACAATTCAGTTCAGAAGCACTTTAGAATTCTAGGTGTGTACAAGAGGTATTTTATTTGGAAAATGCCACATAATGGCATTTTACTAAAATATCAGAGAATGTCAGATGG
The DNA here is from genome assembly GCF_040954835.1 of Lepisosteus oculatus. Classification (NCBI taxonomy): domain Eukaryota; kingdom Metazoa; phylum Chordata; class Actinopteri; order Semionotiformes; family Lepisosteidae; genus Lepisosteus; species Lepisosteus oculatus. The sequence continues at coordinate 76,177,253 of NC_090696.1, forward strand.
TAACAAAGAATTTATTGAGCAGTATTGTACTTTTTAACACAAAATGTTTTATTTCTGTATGACTTGGAGATCATTGTTTGCAAGTAATAAACAGTAGCAAGCCATGTAATAGCCAATGTGAGTACTTAGATACATACTGTATATTTTAAGAGCTTTATGTTTTTAACTATTTCAGCTAGTTTATCATAAAACATTTGAAAAAATTAAAACATTCACTAGATAAATGTTTATCAACATTGCACCGCTAGTATATACAGTATTTGCATTCAGTTTTCTAAAGATCTTCTGAATACACATGCTTTTGCATTCCTTTTTGAAAAACCAAAATGAAACAGTGACAGAGAAGATGAGGTCACTCAGCCTATTAAGCAGATCTGAACATTAGTAGCTAATTGATTTACAGACCTCATTCAGCCTTTTCTTGAAAGAAGCCAGGGTATCGAATAGCTGGCTAGCTTGTTCAGGATTCCCACTGACTTTTTTAGCCTGTCGGTGTAGGACACTCCCTTGAGCTTGGAAATATAGCTTGTTTCTCTTCTCTGAACCGGGCAGTAATACTTTTTCTTTAACCGCGTGACTGTGTACATACAGTAATATTCCAGATGAGGTCTTACTGGTGCATTTTGACTTACTGTAATTCATATTCTTCACTTTTAACTGTCCATCTTCCATTGTCACAAGGTATTGCACGTTAGGTGAGGTTTATTAGATACACAAAGGGTTCAGCCCAGCCCTGTCTTGTTCCCATTGACATCGCTGTGTGGACAGGAGTGATCCAAGTGAACTGCTTTGCTTAGGGGTCTGCAGTGAGAACTGCCCCGCTCTAGGTAATCAGGGGTTTTAGCAATGCATTGCTTATGATTTCATTGCTATCATATTTAATGGGTAGTAGAATTTGCTAATAATTAATCCGTCCATCCATTTTCAAACTGCTTTATCCAGTTCAGGGTCATAGGGGAACCACAGCCTGAGCAAGCAATGGGCGCAAGGCGGTCTACACCCAGGGCGGGACACCAGTCCATCACAGGGCAGACAGGCTCACACACAGACATGCACGCCTGCACTCACACCAGGGCCGGGCTGCCCAGAAGTCCGTTCACCTACCAGGGTGTCTTAGGACTGTGGGAGGAAACCCACACAAAGACGAGAACATACAAACTCCACGCCGATAGCACCCCAGGGCCTCAGCCCTGCAAGGCAGCAGTGCTCTCCATTAAATTATTCTGTACCATGTGGCAGTTACTGCTCTTTTACTATTTTATGTTTAAAAGTAAAAAGTATTTTAATTTTTAGACAAACAAACCAATAGGTGTGCTAACACTAACAAAGCCCGTAGGATAGAGACGGGATCTTCACAACATGTCATTGGCAAGCAGTGTTGGAGAGTGTTTCAAGCTCAGAGACAGGTGTTTTAATAGTCTTTCACACACACAAGGTTTGGTTTGACTGCAGGAGCTAATACAGGCCTCGAGGGAGAAACATCTGGTTTCTAAGTTAAAAAAGATACAGTACAGCAAGCATGTAATAGTATTACTGAGTAACAGTACAAGGCACAGTATTTTGCATTCACTGACCTAAAGGCATTTAAAATCTGATAGAATGAACTACTGTTAGATTTATTGATCCGATATCTGCTGTAATAATGTGCCTTTCTTTTTAAAGGCCATTAAAATACTGTAATGGTGACAACAGGGGTCTACAGCATTATATCCAGTTTCACCACACTGAAAGTATGGATTATTTTTCAGTACTCAAACATATGGTATCATTTATTTAATGGATTACATTAAAAAAAACACAATCAATAGTTTTTGGGAAAAAATATTTTAACCCTTGATTCAAATTATTAGGGAACTTACTCAATTCATATTTTTTACATGTTCTGTCTATTTAAAAATAGCGGTATGTATCTATCTACAGAAAGATGTTACGTTTTCGTCTTTTATTATTGACAATGATTCTTCATTCAATTTGCCATTGAAGTCCTGTGATGTGAGAAGGTCAGGAATGGTATTTATTATTTCACGGCTTGCATGTTTTAATTCAGCGGGCTGCACGCATACAGTATGTTTCATGGGAATTAACGGCAGAGGCGCTGTTAGATTTCGTATTCCACCGCAGACAGAGTGATAGTAAAAAAGGACTGTTCAGAGCTGTGGCAGCCCTTCACTGTAGGTCTGAATTCTGACATTAGAAACTGCTTCAAGACCCCACATCTTACACTTGGATCTGGTTCAGAATTTAATAGCACAAGCTGCCAAGATTTCCAAGGGGGGTTCAATGCTATTTAGTCCAGTGAAACTGTCATATCACAGCACTTCATATCCTCTGACACAAGTGCTGCCTAGACCTTAAATGAACAAAGAAGAAAAAAGGTCAAATTTCAGCATTACCGGAGCATTAAATTAAGATTTTTTTTTTCTGGTCACGTTTTTTTTTATCCTATCTTCAGGATCTATTATTTATGGGGGAAAAGGTTTCCTAGCAGTCATATTGTTATACAAAAAGGGCCTAGAGGAAGTACTGTACTGTAAAATCCCTCACAGAGTGACCTCCACTATTGTCATTCAAGATTTCAGACATTTTATTGTGACCTTTGAGGTGAAACCTATCTCTTTGTATGTTTGTATGGCACTCTTAACCATACTGAACATTTGCAGCTGGCCTCCACTCAATGAAATCTGTTGTATTTCAATGCAAAGCAGATGTCCATATACCTGGTTCTTTTTGAATACATTTTAACAGGTAAATTTCAAACCTTTAAAATCTTACATTTTTATTTATTCATATTTGTTTATATTTTAATACATTGGCAGTGGGGCTGTGGTTTTAATTGCTTCCCCACAGCACTGGAGCAGTGAGTTTACTTCCTGGGCTGCTGTCTGCGTGGAGCTGGTGTGTTCTTCCCATTGTTTTGTGAGTTTCATCCAGGGGCTCCGGATTCCTCCCCTGGTCCAAAAACATACTGGTAGTTAACTGGCGTATGGGAAAAATGGCCCTGGTGTGATTGGCGTTCTGTCCAGGGTACATCCTAGCTTGCTCCCACTGCTTGATGGGATAGACCTCCAGCTCCTAAATATATCAGTTAGAAAATGGATGGATGGATATGGGATACTCATAGGCATCCTGAATGAGTGGAACATAGTGGCAGAAATGAAAAAAGAATATTAAATGCATACATTGCCTTATGTATGCCACAATGAGCAATTGTACTGTGAAGAAAAGCCATTACTTTTGAAAAAGTGCGCACACGTCTTCCATGCTGAAATGATCCACTTTATTATCATTGCATTGTCTTTCAATAGACTGCAGTGCCCTAGTATCTAACGGCATCGCCATGAACGTTTGTTGGCCACTGACACCTTGCAACACATATTTGAGTAGGGCTGACCGAAAAGCGGGTTTCATCTGGTAGGGAGTAGGTGACAGGAGATGATCTCGGTGCAGTGCTTCAGCGAGACACAGCGAGAAATGGGAAAAGTGAAGGAGCAACCTCATATATTTCATGCTTCTGGTTAAATCTGCCCAGCAAGAGGAGAGTAGTCACTGAAATCACACCCATTCCTGTATTCCCATTCCCACGTCAGCCTCCTGATTCAGGCCTTCATGACAGCCACTAAGGCGACCTCTGGTCATTCCATGTCCTGTACCTTCCTGCTATGTGTCTTTATTGATGACATTAAAACTCGCTTGGGTGTATCGGCTTATAGTGTCATGGAATTGGCTCCACAATCCGTCTTGGGATTATAATAAGACCCTATGCGAGTGGTAGAGTCTGGAGGAAAGGGAGACCTGCTATGGGGAAAACAAACAGGGGTTAATTCGTGCAGCCAACGGGAGAAGAGACTCAGGTATCCAAATCTAAACGGGTCCATAGGAGAGTCAGGGCACAGTCCGGGGGTCCGAACCCGAGAAATCTATCCAGCGACGACTCGAGGTTAAAATCCCCGGGAAGGGGAAACGCAGACATGGCAAGACCTTGGAATCACGAGTTCTCCAAGCCCCGGGCTCAGGATGCAGGAGATATCGGGGATGAGGCCAATTCCCCTTAGGCCACGGACGTTGGGCGACCTGGTGCTAGGCGGGCCACACGACATCCATATGTTAATGCTGAGCCCTGAGCATTGGAGGCACCAGGATTAAATAGAGAGACAAACAAGACACACCAGGAGGACATAAATAATCGCAAGGAGGTAGGGACAAGAGAGTAGGGGAGCGCCCTCTAGGGGAAGGATGTCACCCGTGACATATAGTTTTCCCTGGGGACTGGACAGAGGTCACAATATGGTCACACTGTGGTTTGTATTTTTTTACAGACCCCCAATGTACGGTGATTTTTCCCTCTGTGTCCTTTTTTGTTTTATCTTTCACCTGTTAATTAAATGTGTTTAGTTCATGAGTGGGTGGCAACAAGCTTGAAAAACACTAATGGTTCAAGTTTCTTCTACCTCATTCCCTTGTTATATTTCCTAATGATCATTTTTCAATAACAATATCAAGTTATAGTGGGTGAGTGTACTGGTGGAAGGAAGGGGCTTTTCTTTTTTACATTTGAAAAAAAATGTGCTTAAAACTGCATATCTGATCATCGTAGGGCCAATACTTCAAACAAGATATTCAATATAATGTCTGCATCTTCTTGATAGAAGACTGCAAACATGTCTCTCATGATTCATGCAATAATAATGGGAACATTTAGGACACCAAGCGCGTATTCATCAGCACTCAATCTTATCAAACAGAACATTTCATTGAATCCAGGTTGCTTTATTTCTCAGACAGTGGCGCATCAGAACCACCTGCGAGTCACAATGGCCTTCGTCAGGCTCCGTACCAGTGTGGAGTCTGCCCCTGGGCACTTACAGCTGGTAGTGCCTAATCGAGCTGGGAACATTACACAGTCAGTGCTCATCTACCAATCCCTGAAAATGGTCCTCCTTCCAATGAGAGCACTGATGTTGAGGCCGCATGACACAACCGGATCTGTAAGTGTTTATGGAGAAGGTTGAAAATGTCCATTGATCTGAACTCCTGTGAGGCTGTGTCGTGAAGTGGCTCGCAGGCTGAAACTGATACTGTTAAAAAGTATCAGTTTAAAATATTATTAAAAATTCAGGAATCAGTGTCTGTAATACATTGATCAAATTATACTAATTGCCATGACTCTAGTTTCTGCAGTATATGGTTGTATTTCATATGCATACTTTCCACATGTTTAAATATTCTTATCACTGTTGTAGTCTTTTTCTTTTGTTTTTTGAGTGATAAAATGCTTTTTTCTTTTTGTTTAGAGGTGATTAGCTGTTGTGGGGGAAGATGGGAGGAGAGGATGATTCCTTCAGTTCTTATTTTTGATTGCTTTCCTTTAAATTATGTATAAAAAAGAGACAATTAAAAAAAACACTTATTGGATATTAAGCAGGCAAACTGCATTTTGGCTTAAAATGTATTAGAAATAGGTTTTTAACCAACTAAAGCATAGCATCCCATTTTTTGAATAAGCCCTGGGTCCAAAGAGAAGGTATTGTGTCTTGCATAACCAAAAGCTTATACAAAATCCAGAGATTTTTCACTGAAAGCATGTATTAGTTTAAATGATCTTTATTTCATAACAGGCATTATGTGATCAAAAGAAAAAAATATTATAATGTTGGCATGGTGATGAAGACCATAATCCTTAATTTTCTTCCCTTCAAAAAATCAACTCATAACGACAGAAGGATTTTCAGAACTTAAAGAACACGTCTACTCTTCCAGAATCCACTGATTGAGGTAATATCTGTTGCATCCTACATCAAAGTTAATGCTTTTTAATCATTATAATAAGTCATGTGTCTGGATTAAGTTGGTATCTCTTTAATTCTGTCTTTACATTTACACAACTTTACAAAACATGATGGTAGAAAGTTAAATTTTGAAAAGCAGAAAATTCTTTGTCTGCCCTTAGGTTTGTCACTGTGATCACAGAAAAAATGTTCAGTTCTGGAAACTGCAACTCTACATCTAAAGCTTTTGCACATTAAGTTGGTATCTCTTTAATTCTGTCTTTACATTTACACAACTTTACAAAACATGATGGTAGAAAGTTAAATTTTGAAAAGCAGAAAATTCTTTGTCTGCCCTTAGGTTTGTCACTGTGATCACAGAAAAAATGTTCAGTTCTGGAAACTGCAACTCTACATCTAAAGCTTTTGCACATCTAAAAAATAAAACATTACAGACTTCATCTGTAAAATGCCATAATCTGCAGTAACAAATAAAGAAAAGGCTAGGTGAGAAATCACTACAGATTGCCAGGAATCCAGGTTCTGGCTGCGACACCAGCTGGGCAGCACAGTGCCTTGGAGGTCAGCTACTTGCTCGATTCTACTTTCTGTGTGGACTTTGCAGAGACTGCAGAGTCTTTGCAGAGACTGGGACTCTCTTTTTTCCAGGTTTTGGGATTCCTATGGCCTTCTGAAGTACACTGGCTAGGTGTGGTTGGGTATTCCCAAATGTCCCTCCCTTCATGTCCTGCGATGGCCTGCCTTCCCATCACATCCAGTAGACTTGCTGTGATCCTCAGCAGTCAAAATGGCTTATTAGTGACGGATAGATGGATGCACATAATATTTTAATCATTAAGTGAAAAATTATAACCCGCTGTGCATACTGATTTTAATGTGTAATGGCTGAATGCAGAAGTTGTTAACGGATGTGTTGTATGAGGGGTGGAACTGTTACTGTCCAAACATCGCTTTCTCATGTCTGTGTAGACTCCTCTGATTCTTGAATGGTGCTTCCACTGAAGTTCTTGCTGAATTTCTGGAATGGTGAAGGCTGAGAATGTTTCAAAAGGTGAATGGAAATCTAACAGAGAAAGTATAATCAAGCTGAAGCCTTCAGCAATTCATACAATGTATAGTCTAATGTACTTTTATTGTGTGGAGAACAATTCACACTCTGCAAATCAAATTCTGCCACTGAGCTCAAAAGCTATGAGGGATGGAATAAAACTAAGATTTTTTTTATACTTTCCTTTTCTCCATCCCAATATAAGGCATTTATTTTTGCCTTAGATTAAAAGAACAAATTATGTTCTGAGTCCTTTGTATTCATATCCACAAAACTACACTGTAGAGGCTGAAGTAATTAAGGGGTACTTGTCATTTTACACCAGCTTGAGGTATCTCTCATCTCCCATATTGATTTTATGTGTTTTTCATTCTGGTTCTGGTCAATAGATGCTAATCTTGGACACTAGTCTTCAGCAATTGCTGTTAAAGAAATTATCTAGATCTGGATATCTACCCTTAAAAGATATAGACTTAATAAATTCAAATCTTAATTTGAAAAGTATACTGGTGACATTGCAAAAATTAAAATGGATTTTGGTAATCTCATTAAAAAAATTGTTGGTCGTTTTCAAGAGACAACTAGAAAAAATACACTTTCTTATTCCTACCTAAAATAAATATTATTTCTTGTGTCCATTTCCTGATTTGTTTTCATATGCAAAGTTGCTTTTACACATTTTCACTTGCAAGAGCTCAATTCTAAACATTCTATTAAAAAATAAAGCAATGGCTCTGGCTCATAAGGGAGGTTGATGAAAGATCTCGTCAAGAAAGGATGAATATAGCTTTTAGAAATTGCACCTGCCTGTACATTACCACCGGAAAATGACTATGTGTGATGAACATCTGTCTTGAATCACATCTGCAGTAATAGTTCAGAAAAAGAACATTTGGTTGTAAGCACCCCAGGGGTCCTTTTCATGGTGCAATTAACTAATGTGAACCATATATAACGAGTTGCCTTAATGATGATATGTATGCATTTTCGTTCAGCATATTTTTAATCATAAAGAAGTGTGAGTACTATTCCTTGCAAAATGCAAAACTTCAGTACTTACAGTATTATAAAATCTGATGCAGACTCTTCTGCGATGGCTTATTTGACATGAAGTCAGACAGGTATGGATAATGTATGTACAGTACGTCCTTTCTTGATTGCTTTGGATCACTTTTTTTTGTTTTAGTTGGGTATGGTCCCTCATCCCCTGCTTTTACACAAATGTCGGGGGGCAACATGCAAGTCTCCAGACTCCTCCTGGTGGGTTGTGGGTTTGAGTCCCCACTCCAGACATTGCTGTTGTACCAAGGTGTCTCCAGTCCTCCCAGCTGTGTAAATGAGGACCAGTATTGCTGAGGAATGGTAGTGAACTCCTTGAAGGCCTGATCCTGCCGAGGGGTGGAATTGTGTCCTGCCTTGTCCACGTAACAGCATAGAAACTGGGACAAGCTCTGTCCCGATGGGCCCTTGCAAATCGGATATGAAAATTACCTACACAAATATTGAATTGTGTTTCCCAACTTCCTTCAACAACTACACACACTTCCTACCACAGCCTGTTGAGACTTTTATCAAAATACCACCCTTTAGGCTGCAGAGTCCTGTTTGTTCAGGTGCTTGATATATTTTGCTTCTATTTAAGTGCTCATGAGTGAATAAATGGTCTTCTTGTTCTTTAGTCTCTATTCATATATTGTCTTTATCTTTGAGGCTTCAAAGGGGGGAATCTGAGTCAAATACTGTGAATCATTTTTCCTTTGTGATTTGAGTTAAACAGCACTTTTTACATGAGAAATAAAATATAACATTTCAGGGTGCAGTACAGATTTAAAACTAATGAAGTGGAAAATACATTACAACATAATAAAACTTTGTTGAAGACAGAATATTACCAGACCAAAAGGAAACTTGACATAAAATCAACCATTTTAGGTTGTAAATGTGGTTTTAATTATTCAGAAGCTATAATTGACTTATCAAATACTCTGCTTCTCAGATAACTGCAAAAGGACTTGTTAATTATTTATAACATTCAGTATTATAAATTGTATAAAAATCTTACCAACTCTCACAGGACAGCATTTCATATTTGGTGCTATTAAGTTCTGTGTGTTGCATTAACTTTAAAAAATAAGACTGCAAAATGAAGATAAAAATGTAACTGATTGACCATGTATGTAGGAAATCTTTTTCAGAGCTGTAATTCTGGAACTGTAGAATTGGATCTCTTTCTATCCTCTTCAAAATCATTGCTATTCTATTCTCAGCTGCACATTAATATACACTACAAATAACATTTTTTTTTCTGCAGAAAACCATCAATTTTTGTACTAAATCAAGTGGCTCTAAGTAATCCTGGAAGGATGCCTAAGCACAATTCTACCACACTATTTGCTAAAACTATGAATAAAAAATTCATCCTGCAGCATAACCATCTTTGGTCATATTTAATAGCATCAAATAAATAATGGACAGGAAATTTGTATACAAAAGCAATGGTCATTTCCTGTTTCTTGTTGTTTCCTTTAAATGAGCATATTGATGGCTGCCCTTCTTTATTTCTGAGGAATCGGGAAATAACATGATCAACCACACTGCCGAAATAAAGACAGTGTTCATATAATATTCGTTGTATATAATGACAGTACAATTACTCGTACTCCAAAATGAGTTCTAGGTGGAGTAGGATTTTATTTGTGCCCACCAAAAGGCGCACTCATAGGAGCTGTTACAGAGAGGCGGTACATAGCTCCCTCAAATGAAGCTCTCTCCCGTGTTGACACAGATCGACTTGCTGTATGGAAAATGGCAGATGGCTGTCTATATACTGTGATATCCCAGGGGGAGTGCGTATATATGGAACTTCTAAGAGGCAGGGCCTGGAGCTCTAAACATACCAGAAGTCCTGGCCACCCAGTTCTCAACCCAGAAAGGGGAAGATCCCAAGTCCTTTTTGGCAGTCGAGCTTCTCTTCAGACAAGACAGAGACACCATTAGACCACTCCCTCGATGTGCTTTTTTAAACATTCCCTTGGATGTTTTCCTCTCTAACAGGCTTTCATTTAAAATAAACCAGAGGTCCTTCTGTAAGTAGATTAATCACTTTAAAATAATAAATAAAATAATCCTCTATGCCTGTTACAATAACTAGAACTGCAAACAGATACTGCAGAGTTTCCGAGTCTACAAGTACTGTTAAGAGACTGAGGCAGGCCAGCTGTTAGCTGCACAGAAATAAATATACAGTATTAGAGTATTCCCATTGTCATTCAGTAGCTGGTTTTATTAATCGTGGCACAACTGAAACCTCCAGTGTTCTTCATTCTGAAGTAAAGGGGTGATGTGGCTTGATCTCCTTGACTGTGGCACTGTCCACAGTAATGCAGTTGTCTTGGCTGGGGAGGTCTTAGTCACAATTAAGTAGTGACTTATACTGGAAACTGTACTTAATAGCGAGGTTGCAAAGTTCTTGCCTGAACATTCTTCAAGATAGACTTCCTGAAGAATTCCCTCGAGAGCCAAAGATTTGAAAGAAAGGAGGAAAAGGAGAAACAGAGCACAAATTTACATGAGGATACAGTACATTAATGCATAACTACATGCGTTTTTTTTACATGTATGAATCGTGCTCATACCATCGTACATTGTCCAGAGTTTTCCAGAAGGAGCATGTGCTCTATATACAGTAGATACAGAATCTACCATATAAATATGGTTGATTTTGGAGCCCTGTCCCACAGATCACTTTTGCTGAGTGGTCTGATTGACATCTTGATGACTTTTACTGAATACTGTGAATCTCATAGTGCCATAGTCACTGTATATGGGTATATACAGTAAGTATACATACTCTTGTAGTCAGAAATGGGTTGTTTTGAAACATTTTTTAGATTTCAAATAGCATAAATTAATTAGTTTAACTGTGCATGATTATATATACTGTGTAAAAGGCTTTCTGAGAAAGTATTGAATGAAATTACTTCATTTACCTAGTGGCAAAATGCAGAATGTCAAAAAATAAATAAATTTGACACCTTGGAGCTTATCCAGTCAAAATAATTAAATGTTTATGCACTGTGAATAACAAAAGAAAAAATAAGAAGTGTAATTAGGTTGTTTAAATTGCGTGAGTGAAGTGAAAGTAAATTCCTTCCTGTAAAATGCTATTCACATTTATTTGAAGAAATTTCAGAGTTTACTATACCTAATGAATTTCTCCCCAGAGTAACTTGGTAACAGTGGCATCTCACAAAGATATGAAGGTGGACTGCAAAACAAGTCAGAGGATTTAAGCGAGACAGCAGGCTGATCAGAAATTTTAATGTTTTCATACATTATTAAATTTTTGATTATGTAGACTACTATTATTCTGAATACTAATCATCACCAGAAATGATGTCTAGTCTGTGTTGTTTTTGCCTGTTCTTTTTGTTCTCTAAAACCAGACAGAAGAATTGTAATTGTATTGTATTTTAAGTCACACGATGATGATGGTTCTTTCTTCATTTAATTATAATTATTTTTATATTATTATTTATATCTGCTCCACATAAAATGGTCTGGGTGAAAAGTCATTTTAATATAACTTTGTTATCAACACTGTTTCCTACTGATACAGTATATGTAGTCAGTGAAGTTTATCAGGTGACATTCCATATCACTGTTATTTCATTTAGCAGCTTCTCTAAATAAATAAAAATGATTATTTACCTTTCTAAAATGAATCTTCCCTCAGGTTATTATGGCACAAGGCATAATGCCTTGTGCAATATGCCAGGCTTTTCATCAGTGCTGTATTTTTGTTATGTTCTTCTAAACCAGCCAGCAACCATTATTAAAATATTTTAGCATCACATAAAGATTTAGGATTTCCATTTTGTGGGATCTTGTGAGCATTATTGTGCTTTGTTAAAGGATAAAATAAAATGTGGTTAAAGAGATGATGGATTGCAAATCTGCAAATGCTTTCTGTCCTTGCCTTGGTAAAGATTCTTCCATCATTACTACATTATTTGGTTGATGCTTTTATCCAAAGCAGCTTATACTCATTTATACAGCTGGGCATTTTGCTGAAGCAATCCGAGCGATGTGCCCTGCTCAAGGTTACAATAGCCGCGCCTCGTCAGGGCCTGAGCAGTACTGGGTTGGGAGGCCTCTACATAAAACTAGGTGGCTGCTGTCGGTGGCATTGGTGGACCAGCTGGAGGAGCTTTACTTCTGGCCTCCCTAAGTTTCCCCCTGAGTCCAGTTTGTGCAGCACTTTCTCACTCTTCCATCTGAGCTCCTGTGCAGGATGGCTGCAGGCACAGAATGGCTGTCGTCGGTCACCCTGGTGAGCCCTGCACTTCAGCGCTGCATGATGTGGGATCCCTCCTAACTCCAACTGCCCCAGGGAGCGCTGCACAATGGCTGACCCTGCGCTCTGACCCCAAGCTTCTCTCTCCTTGTCTGTCTGTCCGTGTGTCTGTGTGTCTCATGGAGAGCAAGCTGGGGTATGTGAAAAGACAAATTTCTAATGCAAGAAATTGTATATGGCTAATAAAGTGATCTTATCTTATCTTATTTGAAAAGTATTTTGGAATCCTTTGGGATGAAATGCATTGTATACTGCACATTCAAGGGATTCTTGTTCATTTTAACTCAAAACCTTCCAGTTATGAGTCTAGAGCCCTGCCCCCTACTCTCTGACAGATACTTTATGAGGCTAGAGCCCTGCCCACTACTCTCTGATAGATACTTCATGTCACTTTAATTTAGCTGTTTTTATACTGTTCTAAAGCTACTACTGCATTTAGTGAGACCTGCCACTAGATGCCTGTGTACTCACTTTCACCATGTTCGCCGTCAATTTAGCTTTCTATCAGAGGCTTTAACAAGCTCTCATTATCATGCTGTTGCCAACAATGTGTGCTCTCACGTATTTTATAATTCTGTATATAACAAAGAAATACATAGTTTGGTTCTGAATAAGTCCTATATTCCTTTGGAGATGAATGGCACACATGTCCAATTTCAACAAGATTATGATGTTTTTAAAAGCAATTTCTAATCACTTAGCAAGGCAGATTTCATTGTGAATCATTCTATTGAATATATTGGACTCATTTTATGAATGACAACACAAGAAAGTCCGGTGACTTTTTTTTTTATTTACACACTGATTTCATCCTTTAAAGTGTTTAGGTAAAAGTCTTTAGAAACTTTTTAGAAAATGGTCTCATGCACCTTAAAAGATGATAATGTACTGTTTTTTTTAACGTGATTTTTAAAAATGTACACAGAAATATCACCTTTGGAGGCTTGCCTCATAAATGTGTACGTTAATATGAACACACAAATTTAAAGTAGAATCATTCCCAGCATTTTAGCAGCAGTTCTAACATATATATCCAATACTTGCTCACGAATTATCATGCGATGCACACGCTCCTCCCAGATGTACAGCATTCTTATTGGATTGCAGCTTTCATGTTGTCCCCAGTCTCTCTCTGCATATCGTTTCCAAACATCAACAATCATTTCTCCTCAGAGAGAACAGCGTATTTAATAAGCATATTAATCAGGGAACACACACACACACCTCTCCAGCAGATGTACAGTTTCAGAGCAAAAGGAGGACTCGCTGGCTTGCCATCATAATTACGCAGGTGCCTCGTCAACGTCATTCGTCCTTTATAAAACAGGAGAGGGCTCCGTTTCTCGAAGTGCATTGTCGGTTGAAATGCCAAGTAGAATGTCGGTGTAGACTACAGTGAAGAATAACCTTTTTTAAAAAAAAGACCTTTTCCTGATTCTTGCATTATTTTGAAAATGTGGTTGTCAAACGGGGATTAGTGCTCAATAGTACTTCTGTAATTCTGACTTTACACTTTGCATTTTCAGGTATTTGTATGATGTATGATGCCCACATCTTACATTTAGTCAACACAGTAAAAAAGACTGCTGAAGTTTCTTGCCAGGAACATATTATTTGAAAACAACATTCTCGGGATCACATTCTTTCATTTCATGGGTGTCATTAGAGATTTATGTACACAGGGCCGTTCCATAAGGACTCCAACCTGATAAGAGCCTGAAACACTATATTGCCATTGTAGGAGTCAAAGCAGCAAAGAGGGATTCTGTCTGGCATCCACAATGCACAACGCCCAGCCGGTGTAACACTCTAGTATTTGCAGTTATTTTTCTTACCAGCAGCAGATCTTGTTTCCACTGTCAAACTGATGCATGGGGCTCAGTTACAGGAGATAGTCACCACCTCCTTAAAGGCTTTTGTAAATGTTTCAGTTCTCTGAATTCCACCTTTAAAGCTCTATATCCAATGGGTGCTATTTTACTATATAAAAACAGTTGATAAAATATAGGTAGGTGACAGTATGCCAGTATAATTGATAGAATCAACAGAATATCTTTTTTGGTTTGTTTTGATTATCCACAGAAAAACAAAGGAAAGGTACAACATTTGTGTACTTATGTTTGTAACCCACCTTTAAACTAAAAAAAAACCTTTAATTAACTATCTTTATAATTTATGGTGATTTCAACATATTAAGTATATAAGAACATACAAAATGTTACAAATAAAACCATGCCCATTACTTAATTTGATTAATTGAAAGAAACCAGCTTTGACAAGTCTGGGTATCTTCAGTATTCCCACATTTAAACAAAATTTGTGTAAAAACGCCAGCACTCAGTTTCAAATGTATTTCCCAGTATGACTTGTGCTGTCTGGATTTTGTTTAAATTATACCCTGTCAGAATATGACATTCCTTTACACACGGGAATGTATTAGCCATTCTTATCTGGACTGATTTTGGAGTAGTAATATCTGTGTTGTAAAGTGGTGAATAAAATTATATACTATGTTTTAACAATGTTGTAAAAAAAATACACTGTACAATTCCAACATTACTTTTCTTGATTTCAATTCCACACTTTTATCTATACAGGGTCTTACAAAAGTATTCACTCCTTTCAAATGATGTTCAGTTATGTTGAATTACTGTACCAAAGTTGTATACACATTTTTTAAACTGAATATTTGTAATTAATTAAAACCTGGATGCTCAGATAGAACACCATCGTGGCTCAAAGAGGTCAAATGTCAGCAAGAACTGCAAAGAAAAATCGAAAACTAAAATTGTCACGATTATAGTCCCCCCTCCTTAAGGGTGCTCCAGCCCTTCCACTTTAGACTTTATTCTGTGCACCTGATCCCTTTTCCCAGCCCACCTTAAAAGCCAGGCGCTGACACTCATCCTGGCTCTGCATCTGGTTTCCGCACCGTGCGAGTCCGGGACCTGGAAGCGCCTGGTCCCGGTCCCGGTCCCGTTCCCGTTCCTTGTCCGCCGGTTCCGACCCGGTTCGTGTTTTCAATTCCTGTTTTGATGGATCACCTGGCTATGGACTTATTCTTGTGTTTTGGATACCCTCTATGGATTACTCTTTTGGATTGTTTGCCTCGGCCACATCTCCCCCATGCACCTGCGCACTTTGGACACGCCCCCCTGTTTTCAGCCCCGTATCCCTGCATGACGTTTTCCCAGTGTTTCCCCACTTCTTCAGATTGTGTCGTCCGCATAGGGCCCGGAAAGAACTGTTCGTTACAAAAATAGCTTGATTACATACATATTCACTCCCTTTACTATGGCAAATCAACATTAATTCAGCGGCACAAAGAAATCACACAATTATTTGAATGGCCTCTATCTTTGTGCAACAATAGTAGTACACATGATTTCAGAATAAAAATAAATAATCTGTGGTTTGGTAGAGTCTTCAGTCAGTGAATTTTAAACAAAGAGTCAACCATGAAGACTAAGAAGATTTCAAAACAATTTAGGGATAAAGCTGTAGAAGACCGTGGATCAGGATCAGGACACAAAGACATTTCAAAGCCACTGAATATACTTTTGAGCACAGCGAAGTTGATCATTATGAAGTGGAAAGTGCATTGTATCACTGAGACACTGCCTAGTTCAAGTAGTCACCCTAAACTGACTAGCTGGGCTCGGTTTCTAGGAGGAAACTAGTTAGGGGTACCACTGTGACTCGCTATCTGCATTTTCCACCATTTTTGCCTATTAAAAATGCCACAGATTTTTGTTTCTATAGTATAATAGCATAATATTAGATCTATATAAACTAGAGTATAGAGTAACACCACATTTTGTGATACTATTGATACAATAAACCATTAAATGCTACAGATTTATATAATTGTTTTTAATGTTAGTTTAATTTATTTACAGTTATTGAGGTATATAATTTTAGACTTTCACCATAACA
The DNA here is from genome assembly GCF_040954835.1 of Lepisosteus oculatus. Taxonomy (NCBI): domain Eukaryota; kingdom Metazoa; phylum Chordata; class Actinopteri; order Semionotiformes; family Lepisosteidae; genus Lepisosteus; species Lepisosteus oculatus. The sequence goes on from NC_090696.1 coordinate 76,193,379, forward strand.
TTTCTCAGTAACTAATGCAGCCTACACTATATTACCTTCTAAATCCTGTAAATCTCCAATAACTCAGGAGCAGAGTCCAAAGGACAATATCACCATAGAAACAGATCACAAACTATTTTGAAAATTCATACTATTTTACTGGCAGCTTTCTCCACATATTGCATACTGATCAATATAAAGTGTATTTCAAAATGCAAGCTGGTGTAGGGGTCAGATCCCAGCTTCTTCTTGAACGTCTGGATGAAGATGTGCATTATGAAAATCTTATTGTACATGCACATGTGGTATGTTGTTCTTTAAAACAACACTTATCCAATAGCGTTTCAGGAGATAGACATGAAGACATACAGATTACGTGGTATTCGTCGATAAATCGAACAGCAGAGCAGTAGTGGTTGGAGCTCGTAACTGGAAGTTTATGAGGTGAAATTCCAGGCAAGCACTGCTATTGTACCCTACAGCAATGTAAAAAATCCTGATTGCATAAACTGGTGCAAACGTAAGTCACTTGGGATAAAAGTGTCAGACAAATCAATTAAATTCAGTAGTACTGTAATGTAATAAGGACAATTCTGTCTAGAACGTCAACAGTAACACAGCTATTATGTTGAGTCAAATAAACACATCTTTAATTGAGGCTGTTAACTAGGTGGACAGTGATCTCAAATCTATTCAGTACTAATATTTTTATTTTACAGTATATTAATAGTAAAAGAATATAAGAATATTCCATCCTTCAGATGAGATGCAAAACCGAGGCCCTTACCAACCATGGCCTCCTAATAATCCCCCTCTTTGAATTGGCTTCATTACTCTGTTCTCCTCTCCACTGTTAGCTGGTATGTGGCGAGCGTTCTGCCTCACTAGTCAGTGCTGGAATTTCAAGGTGGAATTATGTCCTTGTGTAACTTATTCATATTTCACAGAACCCTGAAAGTGCTCTCTTTGAAATGACAGACAAACAAAATAAAAACAGAATACGCAAAAAGTCCCAAAGCAACACACAAAGTCTGTATGGGGGAGGGAAACAAACCAGCAAAAACCTCCATATAAAACACACTTCAGGACTTAGCAGTTGTCCATCACGCACACATGAGTTCACATCACCCCATCTCGTTGGGGACCTGCTTTTAAAATGTTCTGCAGCCTCACCTTTTTGGTTTGTGCCTTTTCTGTTTCCTAAAAGGTGACCCCCTCTGCTGCATTGAGACACAAACAGACAGGACGATCAGCACCCTGGTTGACGGAACAAGGGGCTTTTTAACAGGTGCTTTCCTATTAATAATTCGATAAGCTGGGTGAAATCCAGCAAAGGGATAGGAGTGAGAAGGCGATTCCTAAAGAGATAAAACACATTGAGTATAAATAGTTATAACTTGTATAATCATTTTTTAGTGTTAAATCGTTATAGCACGAGATATAGCGAAGTATACCTGGCACTGTTTTGCTGTTTTGTTCTGGCCTTCTGGTCAGCAGAACAGACCTATATCAATAGCCAAGTGCTCTGATATTCTGGCCAACAGTTCACAGTACTGCGTCATGAGAAATCTGCAGTGGAAGTGTTTGATCTATCGCTGTGATAATGGACCATGCGATACAACCATCTGGGAGATGGGGGTTCAGGGACAGTAACACCGAACACTTTCGATGATCAGCCCAGAGTCCCATCTTAAATCAAATCAGCCACCTCACTCCCAGAGTGCTGCTGGCCTGTCAGATTCCAGTGATTCACCATGAGTTATGGCAAGGAAAGTAATTTATCTAAGTTACACTCAGATGATTTCCGTTAGATCCAATTGTTTTATACTTAGGCTGTTCAAGTGGAAAATAAAGCAAGGCTTTTCAAGTCATGCTGATCTTACACTGGTATAGACATCCTGTTGATTGTACTGAGATTCTTTTTGTAATTCTCTGAAAACAAACTGATGAGGAACCTCTGAAATGCCACATACAAATCATTATATTAAAAGCAGTAAATTAACATTAAGCTGTGCTTGTCCGATTTGGTAAGAAAGAACTTACTATTGGTTACAATTTCACATTCAGCTGAATATTTTAAGATATATTTACGCTACTTTTCCAATGAATCGTTAATATTAAGTTGCATGTCTGCATTCATTTGATTGTGTTCAGATCTATGTACTCTAAAGAATAGGAACATCTCTATTTACTGAAATGGCAAACATTTTTTAGTGATTTAAAAGTGGGAGTTTATAGATCCTTCTTATAACCACCATCAGCTCTTTCAATTACTATTTTGTGCTTCTGTTACTTATCACTTCAGCAGATGTATTCAGTTCCTTTCTTTTTATGCCCAATATTCAAAAATGCATTGTTGCATTGGTCAAACACATGACTGTATTTTTCAACATAATAATTGACTATTTATGAACTTCACCAATGGGATTTATACACTGCTATAAAAATAAACCATCGTCCTTCTGGTTGTTCCAAACTTCATTACCAAATTGTATACAGTATGCAGTCCCTTACAGATAAAAATTGGTGTTGTTCTTTAAATCATGTTTAATGTCTTGGTGTACTTAGCTGCTAAGTAATGCAGTTTCAACCCCAGTACTGCACCAGCAGCATAAATATTCTTTAATACGTCTTGAGTAACATCTGATACTTCCCTGTTCTTTTTTTCTCACTGGGTTTTTTCTTGCATGAACATGTGGCAGCAAAGTGCAAAACCAGGAAGCTTACTTATCAGATTACATGTTTCAGAATAGAACATCTTTATATTTAGCTTTTCATAACATTTGTGGCCCTGGGCAAAGATGTTTTTGTTCCAAGGTTACACCAGTTGTCTCTTCTCAAATTAGTATCAAACATGTTAATGAATAACTTCAATATAAAAAAAGTTAATTAGGTTGGCTGATTGATTTATTTACAGTATACATCTCTCTTTACAGTACAACTTTTTTGGTTTCATACTGTTACACTTTAGTAGATCTTTTTTTTCTCACATTTCCCTTTGGATGGGTCATCCAGGGCAGCTAACTTTGAGAAGTTCAAAGTTTCACATGTTGCTTATACAGTAAATCAATCAATATTCTTACTGTCACAAGTGAAAAGACAGATCTGTCTGAGGTCGAGTTCTTGTTGGGTCTCTCAGACTGCAGGCACAAGTTCAAAGGCAGATCTCAGTTCAGGTTTGTCAAGATAATGTGAAATCTTTTGAGGTAAATTGACAGTTTGATCTTTCAAACACTGCGCTTGCCGATGTAGTCTCCAGTACATTCCACCATGAAGCCAAGGCTGAGCAGAAATCAATGCAATAAAAATACAAACTTTTGCCATTTAAAAAGAAATTTGCCACCCAGCTCTCAAGAAAGACTCATTGAAGGGAGTACAGTACAAAATGCACACAAAACAAGTAAGGTACTCTGTTTTTTTTTAAAAGAGGTTTAATTAGAGAAAAACAGAAGTCTAACAATGTGATGTGTGTTCCTAACAGGGCCCCAGTTCAAAACTCCCATCCAAATCTGTTATCATGTAGTGCTACTTCAAGGATTTAAACCATCTGCTGTGCAGCCCAGCCATACGTCAACGTCAGTTCTTATGTTCAGAAACCTAAAGAAACACATTCACTGAAATTCCTATGATTAAGGAGTCAAACAAGTTCTGTCTGAGATGAAGTGTCGAGGAAACTGACTGTTTCCCTTCCTAATTACATTCAGACTAGAGCAGAGGACCACGGCTGTTATTGTACACCTTCATTTTGCTTCAGTAGTAAAAACATGATATGAACATCTTATAGAAAAGTTCAATGAAAGCTTCCACACACTAGCTTCTCTAATGTATAGGCTTAGCATTTTGCCCATATATGATATTTTTTCTCATAAGTAGGCATATGCTGCTTTCCAAATCGGGAATTTGATGGCTTGATTTATCATAAATGTTAATTATGAAGATGTGCACATACAATGTAGTAAAAGCACATGCTGGTATCAGCATCAGGGAATCAGGCAGCCAGCAATGCTGTTGGTTCTGTATTGGTACTTTATTCAGCTTTGTCCTTTTCTCACTCTGACGAAACCACCTGAGAGTAAATTCTGGGGAAGTCACAAGCAATCGTACGAAACACCACTAAAAAAAAAAAAAAAAAAAAAAGAACAAAAAAGGATTTTCCGAAAAGGCATTACTTTCGGGTGGCTTTATCACAGGGAGAAAAGGAACATGGAAAATGTTATATACTGTACTAGGGGATTGCTTATCCAGGGCATATGTGCAAGTATGCCTTTGTTGATTCTTCAAGTTCTTTTATTCTAGTAAATTTACCTGCATCCTCTGCTCTGTTTTTTCCAAGGGATATAAAAAGTTTTTTATAATGCAAGATGTAAATATCCACCACAGATCCCATACAAACCAGTCAGCTCTTTGTTCCTTCACAAAGACTCCATACTCAAAATGTGCAATGACAAGACTGATAAGAAGGCTTATGGGACCCTAAACACTCCCAGACCTTGTGATTACTTCAGTCCAGCAGGAGCTGAGGCACATTCGCTCTACAGGCTGGGATTCTCCAAACTACACTCCCAATATTGTGTTGCAGTTCCACCTTACAGAGATCCAGACTTCAAACAATAGAAAGTCTATTAGAAAAACCCTGCACCACAGCGATATCCAGATCCGGATTTGTTATCTCACTGGTAACATCCTTTAGATGATCTCTAAGCAAAACGCAAAGGAAAAGTTTTTATTTTTTCACAGAATCATCATTCTGTCTAGTAATTTGCTGGTGTGTCTCAGCCAAACCATCATTTTATTCCCATCTCTGTTTCCCAAGCTGTAACAATGTCTGTGAATCAAAGCACAAGGGATCAGACGCATTTTTGCATTAATCGCAGATTTAATTCAAAATACAAATGTGCAACTATCGCTCATGGGGAAAAAAAAGTTCCTCTAAAATATGTTTGAATTGAATATCTCCCTCAAAAAACAAAAGAATTGTGTTTCTTTATTGACTTATACAGCACTAACATCATGGACGTGGTGCACACAATGGCCACAGGAAAGAGAGAAACAAAATTCTGGTACAGTGTGTGTTTTCCAGCTGTGTTTTGCAAGATTAGAAGGGTAAAATAAATTGCTAGAACTGAATGTCTGGCACAAAGCTTGAAATCTCAGATCTCTGTGGGTAGGTTTTATCTGACAAAACTGAAAGCCTGGTACATGTACTCGCTCCTGGCGTACTGGCTAAATACGACCCAAGACCAGGTACCAACAAGACTCAAGCCTGCGGCAGAAAATAAAAACTAAATTCCAAAAGCTGTAGGAAAAGCTAATGGGTCTGTGAAAAAGTAGTACAAAAGTATGAAATACCTTCTTTTAGGAAGATCGCTTTATTAGCCATATACATATACATTATTGCATTAAGAATTTGTCTTTTCACATACCCCAGCTTGCTCTCCATGAGACACACAGGCAGGGAGAGAAGCTTGGGGTCAGAGTGCAGGGTCAGCCATTTATACAGCACCCCTGGAGCAGCTTACTCAGGGGCCCAACAGAGTAGAATTCCTCTGCTGGCCATGGGATATGAACCTGCTACCTTTGAGCCACAGGTGCAGATCCTTAGCCACCACTCAACCTACAGGGAAACTACAGCACATGTGTATTTGCAAGATAATATATATTTAAGGAAAAAAAGGTTCTGCATTAAAATAACCAAGAGGAAGGGGGTGTTCTGTGTGTACAGGACACGTCATAAGATTATGCACATTACCCACCGTTTTCTCAAACTAGGGATCTTCCAGAACGTATCTTCTGGGAGCTGATTGTGTGTCATTAGTATTCATATAAAAATTTCTCAGTGATTGAAAAAATTGCATTGCTATTCTCAGCTACAAGTTCCTTACATGGTCTTTATGTATAGGTGTAAAGATTCACCTACAGTAATTCTAATGCCTTCATTATTGCAGGATGTACATTGATATTCATTTTTTTTACAAAACACTGCAGACATAAAAAGATTTACAGTACACAGACTCCTGATCAGAACATTACAGGTGAGATAAAACATGAAAATTATATCATAATGTAATTATTGTGCATTGGTACACTTGTCTTTACTCCTCAAGGTGATTTAAACGCTATCTTTCAGTTCTTTCTCCCTTCTTTCTTTCTCTTTTCTTTTCTCAGGCTGCAGAAGGTCTCCTGGACAGCAGGCATCCTTCTCAGCTCGCCAACTGAGGGGTGGATGACAAAGGTGCATCACCTGTCTCACCCCCAGATCTCTCTCTGTTCCTTCTCTTCTCAGTTTTGTGTCTACCGCAACCTGAATTTTCTATCAATGACTGGTCAGACCTCAAGGGGATTTCATCAACGGGCAGATAGGAGACGAGCTGCAACAAGCGATATTTAGTGAGAAACGAAGTCCACACTAATTCTACAGCAAACATGGTGAAAAATATAATAAACATCTGTCACATAAATATCCGAAATACCACTGTGAAAATCACGTCATCTTAAGAATGATGTGAACAACAATAATAATCTCTGTCATTCAGGTCACCATTGCCTCATAAAAGGATTTATAGTATTAATTCTGTTGGTTGTGCTAAATCTTTTGGAAGCAAAGTTTACATACAGTAGTTATGGTCTGATATATGAATATCTAAAATAAGATAGTTGAAAGTTTCAGTAAAAACTGTGTTTTTAGAAAACAAAACAATAAAGACAATTACAAAATGGTCTCTGGAAATATTTATTGTCCATTGTCAAGTCAATAAGACTCAGAGCTGATATTAATTGCATTCAAGACATTTGTCATATTTCTACATTCAAGTAGTTGTTAAAGAACTTGATCTTCAGTCTGTGTATAAAACAGCTGTTTTAAGGTGAATATGATAAAATGTTCATAGCTTGTGGGGTCAATAGTTATATTAATGTAGACAGAATAAATCATATTCCTTGTCTTATGGAGGTCAGAGCACAGACACTTACTCATAATGAGCTACATGATAACAGCATGCTAATCAGTTTGTTTATGGTCTAGTCTACTGCAATTCATAACCCTTCTGTCATTTGCAAATCTTCATGGTAAACAGCCTGCAGAATTGGAACTACAGATGTTCTATGGCATTAGGAACTAAGGGTTAGAAATCTCATTCCATGAACTGTTTACTATGCAGACAGGCAGGCGAGTTCTTAGTTTCACTAATGTCTTTGCACCTTTGGGCAGAATGTTGTTATGATACATACATGGTGTATATACTGTACAGTACTCTACAGTGACTTCCCAGTGTTCACTCCTTTGATACAGAATGTACAAAATAATAGTTAAGAAGGTTAGAAAATTAGTGCTAAGGTCTCTGTTTGGGTAATCAATGTGTTTATTTCAACTTTAAGTTAATGTGGCTGTCTCTCTAAGTTCCTTCAGATAGCTTTTGAATTTGAAGCCCCAGCTCACTTAGTGAAACAACATATTTACCAAGACAACCAAGGATTTTCCAAAACAAACCAGGTATAAAGTGGTAGAGAAGCACAGATCAAGAGGTCACTTATAGCTTTGAATACAGTGAAGTCCATCTTTAAGAAGTGAACGTGTTTCATTTGTTGATACATTATTGAAAACCATAGTCTTTTTAGTATTTTTGGTTAGCAATCAATCTTTCAGTCACTTTTTATTTGATACTGTATTGAGGTCAACTGGTTATTTGGAAAGTTTAGTCTAGATCTCACTGTAGATACCAAACTCTTAAAGTATGTAGAAGGCCGATTCCACAATAGTCCTTTAATGCAATTTTAGTTCAAATGATATGATGAGTCAGTTGTTAAATGTAATTAAATACTCTACCACCACTGATAATATGAGTATCCACATCACCATCAGGATCAACATGAGCAAAAACTTTCATAACTGTATCAATATAAAAAGTACCCATGACAATCTCCATCTATGAAGTAAAAAATGTAAAATAAACATGTGAGAAAGTCATTACTATAAAATTCTTGATTGCTAAGAGAGTAAAAAAAACACATTTAGTTTATGTTCTATAAATTTAAAAATGTGCCAAGAAGATGCTTTCTTTCTAAAATGCTATGGTGGAGAGAAAAAACAGCCCAGGTTGGAGGAAACCTCTGGTGTCCAATTGAACTGGTGTTACAGCATCTTCTTCTAACCCACTGCATCTGCAGCAACATCTTGGCTCCTCGTGAAACATTTCTCACATACGTGTCCAGAGAAAAAAAGACACCAAAGCTTGATGATATTGTTTTTGCACTGTTGTTTTACACCACAATGATGGAAAGATGGCCTGTCCCCAGTGGATCTTTGTTGCATGTGAAAGTGAGGTGGCCATTGGTGCTTGAATGATTTTGATCCTTTGGCAGACAGTATATAGAGTAAGTATTACTTTTCCATTGATAACAATAATAATCAATGCACAGGGATATTTAGTCTATAAAATTATACATTTTAAATAAAATACATTTTTTCTTCGTGGTAGCAATGAGTTTGAAATTCCTGACAGGAGTGCGGTCACGCAGGAGTGCGGTCACACAAGGGAAAAAGGAGAAAGTCTCCAGTAATCATTCTGTGGAAGGAGTCGAGAGTCCCAGTTTTTGGTGATTTGTGCCACAGCACTGATGATAACTGTAGTTCTTTGAAGATGTGATTGGAGGGTGCTGGGAAACTGATTTTTCAGGGAACAAGCAAAGGGAAGAAAACTAATTTGCAGGTAAGGCTTAATGGTCTAAGAATGGCTCTTGTTTAGACCATTTTATCAAACCATCCTGCAGTATAAATGAGTGCAAGAAACACATTGAGTTCAATCCTTTGAACTAGCAATGTCTGATTTTTTTTTATTCTAGATTGCTCTTTGCCCTAGAACAAAAAGTTTATTTTTTTCTTGAACACTAAACCATTTAACACCTGGATATCGGAAGTAAAGACGAAACCTTCGGTCTGCTCAAGACCTTTACAGTCAGTGAACTCTCAGCTTTTACTGTCTTTTCCTACGTTAGAAACAGGAAGGACCAAAGCTAATTGCATAATTGTAATGAACAGTTCTTTCCGGACCCTATGCGGACGACACAATCCGAAGAAGTGGGGAAACACTGGGAAAACGTCATGCAGGGATACGGGGCTGAAAACAGGGGGGCGTGTCCAAAGTGCGCTGGTGCACGGGGGAGGTGTGGCCGAGGCAAACAATCCGAGAGCGTAGTCCTTTGGGAATATCCAAACCACAAGGGTAAGTCCAAAACCAGAAGATCCATCAGAACAAGGAATTAAAAACATGAAGGCCGGGTAGGAACTGGCGGACAGGGAACGGGAACAGGAACAGAGGTTAAAACCTTAACGGGACCAGGCGCTTCCAGGTCCCGGACTTGCACGATACAGAAACCAGATGCAGAGCCCGGATGGGCGTCAGCGCCTGGCTTTTAAGGTGGGCTGGGAATAGGAATCAGGTGCACAGAATAAAGTCTTAAGTGAAAGGGCTGGAGCACCCTTAAGGAGGGGGGACTATAATCGTGACAATAATTCTGCTTGGAGTCAAAATGTAAAGGTGGGCAAAATATTATATACAACTACATTTAGAATTAAATTATCATGTTCATTTCCTGCACACTCAGGGATTATATACAAGTGAAAGATGAAATTGTCATTGTCTTTTTTGGTCCAGAGAGCTTTTGAGATTGTGGCAGAAAGTGGATGTGTTTAATTCACCGATGAGTACTGTTTTGCTCTTAACAAATCTGATGCAAGACAATGTAATGAGATGTTGTGTGGAAGAGTGGAAGTGGGATTATGTTGGGAGGGAATATCCACATTTCACACTGAAAACAAATCACAATTCTCACATTTTCTATGATTTTGTATGATATCAATGTTTTGTATTACATCAATGTTACAGTTTACAGGAGATTAAATTGATAACCTTTGATTAAAATCCATTTAATCTGAACATTATATTACCTTTCAGAAATACATTAGTATTAGTATTTGGCAAATGACATGACATAACATTAGTATTGAATGTTAAAAAAATAAACTATTTTCTTCTATCAAACATGGAAATATAAATAGCTTGAGCAAAAAAGTTTTTGGTCGTAGACTGCGAGGTAAGCCTTTGAATGAGGCATGTGATTGAATGCGAAAAGTATCTCTTTTGCTGATGGTGGTGACACTTGACTGATTGCTGCAGAGGAAAATAATGTATTTTCTGGACCATTCATCTTTTCAAATGTGGCAAGTGCAAGAATAGTATATAAGTCATACTGAGGGTTTGAAAGATTTCAGAAGGCAGGGAAAAATGCCTCTTCCACATGGAAAGGGTTTACTAACCAACCTTTCAGGTAGAAAGAGATTAACTCCAGTGAAAGAGCAGCAAGCTGGAAGGCCTGAGCTGAGAGCTGGAATGTGTGAGAAGCAAAGACGCTTGTTCAGATTATAGCCCAGATATTGCTAGTTTGAATGCTCTTTCGTGACTTTAACTGGGATTTACCCCAGGGGCTGAAAAAAAAAATATTTAATATAAAAAAATAAAATAATGGTGTTCCAAAAATGCCAAAAAGTTAAAGAAGTTAATTGATAAACAACATTATTTCAAATTACATCTAACAATAAGAATACTGTGAAAACTGCATACCACAATGATAAGAATCTTTACCTTTACAGTACATGTATCATTGTGGTATGCAGCTTTCAGATTGTTCTGATTGATAATGTAATTTTAAGTAATGCTGTTTATCAATTAACTTTTATTTAATTTAAGTGCTTTTTTCCAACCTTCCAACTCCAAGTGAATTCTTTCCTCCTTTTATTTCACCACAGATAAATGATTTAAGTCTTTTTTTGCTCCCAGAATAGAACATTACGGTGATTCAAAAACTTATTTCTTAGAAACTTAGAATCTTTCTTAAACTCTTTTCCTGAGTTTAATTGACAGCATTTTTAGAATGATCTCCTACTTACTTTTAGGTCCCTTTACTTTTTCATTATGGATTGGCTGAGTTGTTTCTTGTGTAGTAAGAACTGTTTCACATCAGGATCCCTGGCCAACAGAACAACCCCCAGGAGAGAGGAGACCTCTAATGACCCCCAGACACAGTGGGATACTGTGTGGCTCAACAACTAAAATTACTGGCTACTATGCGTGTTGATCCAGAGATCACATACTGTATAAGAAAATAAGAATTTGGTCCATCTAGCCTGTTTGGTGGTTAGTATTCAATTGATCCAAGGATCTCATTGAGACCTTTCTTGGAAGAAGCTGCGGTATCGGCTTCAATAATGTGGCTGGACTGCTCTTCCCAGACTTCCACAGTTCAAGTCTGAGCCTGCATCACTGTATCACGGTGTCCAGGATCCCCCAAGCAGCAGAGCACAGCTGGCAGAGCAACACCTGGGTTGGGCTGAGATTAGTCACCCAGTGTTGTCTCGGTTCTTGGTGAAACACTCACTCCTGTGACAGGTAATATGTCAAAAAACAAATGGCTCAAGGGTGATGGGCTGAAGGGACTTGTCTGTTGTTCCACTTTCTTCATGTGTGGACAGAGGGCTTGTGTGAGCTGAGAACCAAACGTCTATTTGGGTGAGTGCAACATACTGTAATAAGGAAACATTACTAAAGAAGAGACTTGGTATTATATGAAAAATGTCTTAAAAACGTCACAGGCATTCACTTTTTCTGAATTAACCTGAATTTGTGCTAACATGTATGGTACACAAACAGAAAGGTCCCCCTTTATAAAACCTTGGTATACAATTATGGTAGGAGTTTTATTGAAATACTTTCTTTTATTCAAATGGACACATCAACAGATAGAGAAAAAAAACAATTCATACCCGAAGATCAATATGTGCAGCCGCTACAAATAAACTCAGTCATTTTAATAACAAAGCTGTGCCAGGTGAGCTCATTGAATGCCATCTTGTCTAGGAGAGAAATAATAAAACACTGTACAGTATATGCAAGAGGTAACAGAAAAAATAATAGTGTCAGCAATTTGTTTGTCTTTCCTTGCTCCATAGTTCAAATCTAAATATAATAGATTAATACATAAAACATAAAGGTATAGCTCATGCTCTTTAAGCTCATAAACTTGAGTATAAATTCAAAGTCAGTTGCCGAATGGAATCTCTTGACAAGGGCAGCTAAGCAATTATATCTGAGACAGGACTAAATCTTTTAAAGGAACACATGCATGATAAACTTTCTGAATGTAATTTTTTATCTTTCATTTCCTCATTAAACTGGGGTATTCAGAAACAAGGTCTTGAGAGGTGCTGCTGGATGTTTTTTCTCAACTTTTTCTCCAGAGCCTCCTTTCGTTTGCTGGCATGAAAGTCATTTGCGCTTTCAATGTGCTTACAGGATGAAACACTTTTGATCTCTTCTTTCAACTTGGAGTTAGACTGATGATCAGGAAGAGAGCCAATGAAAACTTCAAAGTCTCATTCAAAGCCTTGTTTATTCAGAGGAAAATCTGCTGATATTTTATCATCTGGTAGAAAACTTACAATACTGCATGAATTGCACCTGAAGTGTAAATATGCATCTTAAACTAACCGCAGAAGAAAAGTTAAATTTAATGTTGAAAGATCTGGATATACAGAACCATAGCTCCGAAGTCTTTATGGTATTTAGGAATGCTTTCTAAAATTAATCACAGGTTATATCTGTCTGTTATGAGTGACGTAGTAAGTTAGTGCACACTTTCCTTCAAAGGAATTCCATTAGTTTTCTTTAATTTCATTATGTTTACCATATGAAAGAAAGGGATTGTGTTTTTTGACAGACCATTATTTTTGCATTAGTTATATCATTGTTTATGTAGAATGTACTGTAAGGATACTCTGAAGAGGAGATATAGATCCTGTGCGGATACAGGAGTAGGTGGGAGGCACGGCAACAAACAAGCCGAAACAAGGAACAAGTTCTTGGTCAGAGGGAGAAAGGAAGGTCGAAAACCAGGTCAAACACAGGTGGCAAACAATCCAAGTCGAGAGGCGAGATCGTGGTCGAAGGGAGGAAAGTTGGTAGGTAGAAATCCGGCAAAGACACAGGTGGAAAACAATCCGAGTAGTAAGGCGAGATCCGAGGTCCGAAGGCAAAAGACTAGTAAAAAATCCAGGTAGGCACAGGGTATAGAGATCGGTAGGTAGAGCTCTCAAGGAGTTTACTCAATACCGAGCAGCAAGACGTGGGTTGGAGAGGCTTAAATATTGCAGCCTGCCGCACGGTAGGGCGTTTGATGTTGAGTTTAACACGTGCGGCGGCGCTTGTAATTATCGCCCTGCTGCTGGTGCTGATTAGTTCTCTTGGGGGCTGGTCTGGGCCGCATGGTCGTCGTGACATGTACTGCACGTGGAAATATGTCAAGGAACAAAAGAGCATCTGAACTTGCACAGATAGGTCTTTATCTGTCACGCCCTCTGCAGCCAGAGGGCGCTCCTACTCTGTCCTGTCCCTAGTTTCCTGCCTGCTGCCCTTCCGGTCCCTCTCTTTCCCTTGGGCTATATATTTCCGGGTCTTGCACTCTGCCCTCGCTCAGCATTGACGTTTGGATGTCCTGAAACCCGTCTAACCACCCAGGTCGCCCCACGTCCGCTTCCTGAGGGCATTGGTTTCTACCTGACTCCTGAACTGCTGAGCCCGGGCCTTTTTCCCGTTCTGCCGCTACGCATATGGGTCTTTTTCCGCTCTCCTGCTCTCCACAGTTAGTCCCTTTGGTCATCCGTGACAGTATCGGTCTTATGAACTCCACACTCTTCTCTGAGAGTACCGTCCTCTGTTGTTGAAGAGAGTTTGTTGTGAAAAGCATGATGTTCTGTTCTGCACTGATACAGGAGCACAGATGTACTGTACATTTCAGGCTGTTCTGCATGTAAAACTTAACAGGTTCTGCCAGAGGCTTGGATATAGCTCCTTAAGCTTGTTCCCAACATAAAACAGACATTTCTTTTTTCCGGTTTGCGCCTAGGACACAAAAAGTGTCTTTGAAGAAATGAACAAGTTGAGGGAGGAAGAGGCAAAAAACAAATATTAAATAGTGCAACTCACTTCACCCGTCACTTTTTTGAGTGAAGACTGAAGTCAAAGACACACTTGGAAGCTTTGGCACTCAGTATTCATGTTTCAATAGCTACAATGTAAGTAAAAGCCCTTTTGTGTATACAGTACCTGATGAGTGATTTCTAATTCATATTGTTTGTTTGACCTTCACATACTGTATAATTAGTTCTTAATATCTGAAAGTTTTCAGGTTAGACAGCTCCAAAGGAATCTTGGTGTAAAGTCAACACCTTACCGTACAGTACAGTATATATAGATTTTTGGTATGTGAAAGAAATGCTTTATGATGCAGATTTTAAGTTCTGAGAGTTCTTCACTGATGAAACCAGTATTAAAATATTGGTTGGTGTATAACATTCAATTTGTAATTTTCATAGGGTTGTTATAGTAATACTGTATCATTATTAATTAAAGTAGTGTTAGTTCATAATAAAATTAATTTGCAAATAAACATTAATTTTCAAACAAAATCAGTACTGATTACAATGTTTTTTTCAAGAACTCATTAAGCGAGAAAGAGTGCCTTTAAAAACTGTAACACTGAAGACCCCATGGGTGTTCCGAAAATTAAATATTTGTGTCTGTTTGTAGATATTCAGCTGGTTCAGTTTCCTTTGATTCCGGAAAGCAATAGCATGTGGGCAGAGTAATCATATGAGACATAAAATCAAATGATAATTTTAAATCAGAACAAACACTTACAATTAAAATACCAGCTGTGCATTTCCATACAATCAGTAAAGTATACATTACACATTCAGATATTTCACATAGCTAGCAAACAAAAATGAAGCTCAATAATTCACATGATATGAAGGAGAAGACAACGACATGTGCAAGGTTAGTTTTTTGTACCTAACTCCATGCTCAGTTCCATATACATTTCAGGAACTTATTCGAAACTATAAATGGCATAAATGCATCATTGGTTGTCTGCATTTTGTTGGGTTTCTGATGATAATGCATATGGATATTGGTACTTAGATTTACTGTACAATAATAAGCATAATTAATTGCATTTGTATAAACTCTCAGAGGATCCCAGAAATATTTACATATGGAAGGGGACCCTATTCATCTCCCCCAGGAGAGCATCCACACTTTGGTTATGTGTAGCACTTACAATGCACCAGCAACCCAATTCAGCAGCACATCTGGTAGAGGTGAAAGTTTCACCGTTTAAACTAAGGGAAAACTTCAGGTTGGCCAGCAAAGTTTTTTTGTACAAACCCAGCCATTGTGGTTTGCATCCCTACTCTTCTGAGCAGTAATGGGATATTTACTGTGAAGCGATGGCACTGTGGCACTGTGGCTAAGGGTCTGCGCCTGTGGCTAGAAGATTGCCAGTTCAAATCCTGTGGCTGGCAGAGGAATCCTACTCTGTTGGGGCCCCTGAGCAAGGCCCTTAACCCAGCTGCTCTAGGGCTGCCATATAAATGAATAACCCTGTGGTCTGACCCCAGCCTTCTCTCTCTCCCTGTCTGTGTGTCTCATGGAGAGCAAGCTGGGGTATGTGACAAGATGAATTCCTAATGCAAGAAATTGTATGTGGCTAATAAAGTGATCTTATCTTATTTAATAAAGAAGTAATTCGTCCCTCTGGTAAATGTGTCCTCTGAAGTTTGGCACATCCTATCTATCCTATCATCTATCTCCATACTGTGGCAATGGTTAGGAAACTATGGTCAACAGTGAAGAGTCCACCACCACCGTTACTACCCAATTTTCCCTGGAGGTCTTCTGGAAACAGGTTTTGTTAATTGCAAATTACATGCAGGCAAAACTTCAGATGGAGGTCCTGAGAGTTGTAATGTGTGAAAAGTATGAATTATACTTTTTATTCAGTAAATAATTGATATCTTAAATAATGTGTTCTTCTTATTATTATTTTTATTATTGGTAATATATTATAGAATATGCATATTAGTAATTTTATTTCACTACTTTTTTTTCACTTGGTTGGGTTGTGGGGCATTTTAAAGACAAAGGCGTTTTGAACAAATCACCATCATCAGCAGCAATAATAATAGTACAGTAGATGTACATTTTTTGCTTTGGTTATAATTCTATGGTTAGAGTACGAATCTGGTCTTCTCTGGACTAATTCAAGAGAGTCCATTTAGTATCTTTTTTTATAACACGGTGACCAAAATGATCCACAATTATCTACTGTAAATGAAATCTTTTCTACCATTTACTTGTACTGCTCAGCTGGAGACTTACCAAAGGAAGTAGTTGTGGAAAGCTGCAACACAGTTCACCCCCCTTAACATGTTCCAGGCCAAAAGGAAATGTATTTGTGAGGCTAATGATAAGTACAACTGATAACGTTTTTGAGTCTTATTTCTACTTGTGCATTTAAGAAACAGCCCCTGAAATCAGATTCAACTTGCACACCTAGGGAGAATAAAACAGTGATTGGAGCAAAATATGTTTCAGTCACAGTGCTCATGCAATAGACAACTTTCTGGAGTGTTCTGACTGATTGTCTTCTCTCTGTAAGAGAGAGCAATCTTTTGCTGTAGGAAATTAAATGGCATTGAAAAACCAACCATGTCAGGGCTGGTAAATTGTCACTATCTCTGGAATAGTGGTACATGTCATCTATAACAAGCAATTTTCTGCAAACTTGACAGCAATAACAGACATAATGTATGTTTTTTTCTGACCAGTTTGAGCCCAAAAGGAATCACAGGAGAATACAGTGCTGCATAAATTGGTTTACATATCTGTCAAAAATATTTCTCAGGAGTTAATACTTAATGAGGTGCAGTAGTTCTGTTACAATAAAAGCTCTCAGTGCTCTCAGTGAAGCCTTCTTACATTTATTTGATGATACAGTACATTGTCGATCCTGCAAGACAGAATATAGTCTGAAATATTTTGAAATCTACTCACAGGAGAAAAATATATCAGTATGCTCACATTTTATCGAGAAGCATTGTTTCTACGATAGCTTTTCATGCTTTTAACAAATGTTATTGCCATTGTATTTTAAAGACCACACTATATCCTTACATCTCCATTTGTGGGAATTAAGAACTTTTTAAACAAGGCACAGGTTTGTGTTTCCTTGTGTAAAGGTCCCTTTTTTTTCTTAAACCTTGGAGCCATCACAATTTTTACATTGGCATGACTGCCGTCTTTAAATGATATCGACTGGATGACAGAATTCAGAATGGGAAAATTATAAAAAGTGTTTCGTCAGCCACACAAAAAGAGGGAGATGCTGTGTGTAAATACATCAATGCAATAATGTCAGCAGTTTCTGCCGGTGTAGCTAGTAACTCTTCAGGTAATTTCAGGTCTGGCACTGGGTGGTATCCTCTGGGG
This sequence comes from Lepisosteus oculatus, assembly GCF_040954835.1. NCBI lineage: Eukaryota > Metazoa > Chordata > Actinopteri > Semionotiformes > Lepisosteidae > Lepisosteus > Lepisosteus oculatus. The sequence goes on from NC_090696.1 coordinate 76,210,736, forward strand.
TTTTCCAGGGTTCCATACCTGGGCCTTTGTTCTTTACTTGGTATACAAGTATGCTCCTGTTAGGATGAATTCTCGCATCTTTATGCTGATGACACACATCTACTGTATGTAATCTGTGTAAACCTGATATTGGAATGGGATTTGAAAGATTGTGGGCTCAGAACTGAGGTGAAACACTACTATTGTGTGCTTGAGCTCCCTTTTTGCTTCAGTCAAAAGCCCAGCTGCACATACGGGTTCCAAAGTCAGCCACTTTGGATAATACAATACAACAGCAAATCAAGTCTTCCCACAAGAATTGCCGCTGATGTGTTATAGCACCTCTCCTCCCTCTACCCTGCTCCAGCTTGGGAACAGTTACAGGAAAAGTGGGAAGACACTAAAAAACTATTCAGTAGCATGCTGGCAGACAGGGAGAAGCCAGGAACTGAGAAATGGAAGGTGGAAATGTGGACAAAGAAGACTGTGGAGCAAAGAGGAGGGTGTGGTGTCCAGATGCAGACAGGTCTGGGGACAGCTGGTGGAGACAGAGGACAGTGCGGAGGAAATTGGTGAAAAATTAGAGCGGTCTATCTGAAATCAATGCAAAGCTAAAATGCAAATGAATGTACTGTAGTTTAAATAAGTTGTCACATTCCAGAAAGCTTATTTCCAGATAAAAAAAATATAATTAATAATCCTGTCTTTCATTTCTGTGTTCTGCACACACCCTCGGGGAAGTAACATAATTTTGGCAAAGACCAAACATCATTATTTGGAAAAGACATCAAGGAAGTGAGTAACTAGATAAAAAAAAACCTATTAAATTTGAATCCCACCCTCTTGAGATGAGCAGGTTCCTGTCTTGAGGCACTCTATCACTGTATATGTTAATCACTTTTGACAGTGCCGTAATAAGTCAAGATGACTGAGTGCCTTATAGTGTCCGTGATACTTTAAGTTGATTTTTAAGTAATGAAGCTCTTATGGAGAAAAGATCCCGAATGCCTATGTACTGACATGTACAATATAATCACTGTATTCAGGCACACAGTAATTCTGCTGTGCTTAGATGTGCAGTAATATCACTGTACTCAGATGTACAGAAGGGATGGGGATTGGAGTTTATAAAGAATAAAATTCACTGGCAATCTGTGGAGTTTTGAGATTTTCATGTGTGTGTTTAAAAGGTTGTACACACCTTCTCCGGATCAAATCTTGTGTATAACCCTGATAAAATAGAGCATTTAATTTTAAGAGTAACAGAAGTATTATGGCCGGTTGCATAATTACAGAAAACAAACTAAGAACCAGAAAAAAACACAATAACTTTCCCAATATATGGGTTATTTGTCTTGCTGTACTTACTTATTTTTTAGTAAAACTGCACCTGATTCATACTTGAACAAGTATGAACTGTGAAACTAAGGTCACACAGGTGGCTTCTTTCGATTGACAGTTGCTTCCATAGATCCACAGTCAACAAGACATTGATGTCACATATTAATTAAATATTAATTACATTTCAATTCTCTTCAGGAGAGTAACATTATAAATAATTTTTCTAGTCACACAGGTCACACAGTTTGACATGTCATGAATGTTTTATTAGTAAACCACTAAAAAAGGCACAGATCAGCAACTTGCTTTTTTGCAGCACATTCTTTATCAGCTTTATCTACAACACAATGGTAGATATACATTTCTGAACCCTAGCTCGACTTCCAAATCCATAATACATCTTTCACAAAATCTACAGCCAAAAGATTTTTAATGCAAGTCACACAATTCTGCAGAAGATATTTTGTTACGTGCTCATTATGTCAGTGGAGGAACGTATTGTTCCTGCATCAAGTCATGAAGTTTCCTGAGTGTTAGTCTACCTTCACAAAGTATCCTAAGAATTAACTTTTTATGCATTGACAATTTTATTACATGTCTTTTTGGAAAAGCTTGTATTTGAAGGGGAATATCTTGTCGTGTTTTGAACACTCGACCGTAATGTATCATGTAGGCCCTTTTGAGGTGGCACTGTGATCTGCAGCATATTGTTTCTGCACTGAAAAGGCCTTTCACCTAAGGCAACAAGCAGGCAATAGTATCTGCGCACCTGCTGTATACGATGTAACACCAGTCATCCAAATGATCCGACCTTATTGTTTTGCAGCTGATACAACGTGCATGTGATTGAATTTGGTGACATCTTTACACAATGTAAATGGGAGAATTTTTTTAAAAATTGCAGGTACCATAAAATAGTGTTTAATAGCAGTCACAGACAATGCAGCTTGCTGCTACCTAAGCCAAAGCCTGATTTAATCCTTCAGTTGTTATTTTTTCATAATATGAGAAGGTCAACCTGTTTAATTTGATTATTTCCGCAATTCTACATTTAAAAAAAAACATTATAATTCATACACACTAATCTAAAGTTTTATCAAAGTTTTTCCACAGTGACACAGGATTTTAGTGCTTTTTGTTTTGTCAGGAATGCAGTGATCTGATTGACATCACAATGTTTTACCATGTTATTGCCATTGATAAAAACTTTAGAAATGATACATATCTGTTAATAGATTGATGCAAATGTGACAATAACCAGAATGTAATGCAGACAAATTGCTAGAAACAAAATCCTTATCCTGACCATATTCTGAACCACACCCTAGAAGATGTAATATTTTTAAATAATTGTTTCTAATAACATGTTAATAGATCAATTAAAAATTAATTGCTTTCAGCTCTTGAGCTATATTTTTCTTTTCAGGAGCAGGAGACAGTTCCAAAGGTCTCATTAACCAGATTATTAGGGTATGTATGCAACTAGACACAATATATATACAGTGTTCTGTACATAAACAGAAATTCCTGCCTCCATTTTTAACTATGGAATTGGCTCTTATTTGGATCTGAAATAAAGATTGAAGTGCCATTCGATGGGGTCAAGAAAAAAACAGAAGCTGCACCACTATAAACGATATAATAAGCTTAAATACTTTATTAAACCCTTTATTTAAAGTATTAATTGGCTCATGGAACAGGATGGAATTCCCATGTGACGGTAAGAGAAGCTGATATTTCCAGAGTGTACGTGAGTCTCCAGCTAGTGCCCTGTAGGAGCTCCTGAAGCAAGTGAGCGGGAGAAAGCTGCTGGAGAAGCAGGACAAGCCTGGGAGCGCCAGGAGTCACTGCAGATATGGTCATGAAAAACAAAACACTTCAGACCAAAACAGCTGTTTTACATGTATTTGTATGCTGTTCACGTGGGATTTTTTTTCTTTCTTTTGCATATGTTGCACGGATGAAATATGCATCATGCTAAATACAATTCAAAGCGTGTAAAATCGCATGCAGTATATGAATATTTCAATCTGAAAATTGATTGGCTTGAAAAACAGCTTAGCAGAATGGTGAAACGTGCCTCGCTTGTGATCCTCAAGCACACCCATGCAGACAAACACACTTAGGGACACACGCACAGACTATGAGAAAGCATCCCGCTAATTACTAGCTAAGTGTCAGGAACTGTAATTCATTTTCCAAGGACAGACAGCTAACCAGAGACTGACTGTAGAACAGGAGTCATACAACCACATTTTCTGTAGAAACTTTAAAGGAACGGCTGCTCTTACTGTGGTGTTTTTTTCTGACTCCACAGAAAATTAAATGGCTGCTTGAAAATACCAAACAAGGGAAAAAAGAAACAACAATTTTACGTCACTTTTAATTAAAGTGTTCTTTATGAAACAGTAACAAAAAAAGTATCAAGAGATCATACTCTGCAGTTCTTTCATCATTGCTTTTCCATACTGTAATTACGCATGCTTGACACACATCTTAAGCAAAATAATATATACCAGACTAAAGGAAAACAAAACACAGCAATCAGAAACTGTTGTTTGACACAAAAGAAAAATGTACAAAAGAAATAACCATGAGCTCAAAACATACTGTGTTGTGCTTATGAAAAGACCACAAAAACATGTAAAAGAAAAGTGCAACAGCTAGAAATGCATACAGTATCTTCTGCCGGTGATATATCTACTCCTGATCCGCACATCTGGCGAATTGGTTTGTAGATCTGATTCCAAATGAGCACTTTTATTTCCAGAGACTGCATCTCGAATTGGTCTGGAAATGTTCTGTTGCCTTTACGGCGGGATGAGATTGTTGGATCAGTAAGTTATTAAAAACCAAATGAGTTACAGTTTATGGGCCAAATGGCTTTCACTCACCTTACAACATCATTGTGTTCAAAAACTATGAGTAGTCAAGTCTGTTTCGCTTTGTAACTTTACTCAATGGCAGGTAAGACATTCTCATGTTAAGCTCTAAACAAGAGGACTTCTGGCTCTCCAAGTCCTTACATGTTTACCAATCAGTACTTAAAACTTACATTACCTTCTCTCTTGTCCAGTTTTCCCAAATGCATTACATTACTGTGACAAAACCACCAGGAAGCAAACCCGGGGGTGGTCACAGAAGTCACAGTAACACTGACAAGAGATTGTGCAAGAAAGGTATTTCTTTACGTAAAGTGCTCTGTGCAGGAAAAACAGAACATTTAACAAAAGTCATCAACTGCAGTCTTTTAAGAAAAGTTCCTGGTATCGGTTCCAAAAGAATTAGTGACACCAGTCATCCAGTACATAGTCCATATCTGGTACAATCCAGTACATAGTGACATAGTCATCCAGTACAGACCAGGTACAGCACGCAAATCATACTTAAAGACAAAACAACTTGCTACACCAGGAATGCCAGGTTAAATACTCTAAGCTCTACCCCTGGTTCCTACTGATGGACAGGAAAAATCCATGTTCTGTAGCCTGGACACAGCACTGTGGAACAAACAGAACAAACCAGTTAGCAAGTATCTTTACTGTTAAACTATTCAGGTGGAGGCATGTTCGTTTTTCTCTAGAAACGTGTTTCACTTGCACTTCAAAGAAAACTGGGCTTGGGAAAACCTTATCTAAGTCAGTACCATGCCTTTCTATGACGCTTGCAGGCATCACACGGCTGAATGGTTAAGGGTGTTGTGAAAATATGGTATCTTTATCAATATTTTATCTTTTGATGTGTGTTTTAAATCCCCAGACTCTGAATCTAAAATTAGGGGTTATAATTTTAGAAGAGCAGGCTACATGTGAATTGCGCTTGAGCTTAGAGGCAGTGAACTGAGAGCAGTGGGTTTCAGAGTCAGTAGGAAAAGAAGTAGCATTCTATAGAGTAAGAAGGGCCCAAGATTCAAAGGTGAAACAGAGTCTCAGGAATGATTGGAAAAAGACATCAGAATTACACAGAAACCCCACACTCTGCAACTGGATTCGGGACTTTCTGGCAGGCAGACCTCAGGCTGACAGGCTTGGAAACCATACCTCCGGCACACTAGCTCTGAACACTGGGGTCCCCCAAGGGTGTGTGCTTAGTCCATTACTCTACTCCCTCTACACCCACGACTGTAAGGCCAAACACAACACCAACCCCATCATCAAGTTTGCCAATGACACCACAGTTTTAGGACTGATCACAGACAATGATGAGAGGGCCTACAGGGAGGAGGTCAATCTCCTTACAATGTGGTTTGAAGACAACAACCTCACCCTCAATGTCAGCAAAACCAAGGAGCTGATCGTTGATTTCAGGAAACTGCAAACCGGACATGGCCCTATCCTCATCAACGGGACTGAAGTGGAAAGGGTCAGTAACTACAAATTCCTTGGCATATCACCGAGGACCACACATGGTCTCTTAACGCCACCTGTCTGATCAAGAAAGCACAACAGCACCTGTACTTCCTAAGACGGTTGAAGAAGATATGTCCCCAGATCCTCACTAACTTTTACAGATGCACTACAGAAAGCACACTAACAGGTTGCATCACAGTGTGGTGTGGCAACTGCAGTATTCCTGACCGCAAAGCCCTACAGCGGGTGGTGAAAACTGCCCAGTCCATCACTGGGGTTGCCCTCCCATCTATACAGGACATTTATGACAGACGGTGCTTGAGGAAAGCTCTAAGCATCATCAAAACCCCCACACACCCCAGCTACAGACTGTATGATCCTCTACCATCTGGAAAACGGTACCGGAGCATTCGGGCCCAGACTACCAGACTCAGAGACAGTTTTTACCCCCGCACTATCAAACTGTTAAACTCCCAGCCTCTCTCACCTATGATCTGAACCTCACAGTGCCTTCTTTCTTACCAAAAACTCAAACACACATTGAAATCTACTTCTACCTCACATGTCAAGAAGCTCACTCCCCATCATTTTCTATCCTTTATTTCATTCTGTTGACGTATGATTTTGCACATTACCTGTTACCTGTTGTTGTTTTGCACACTGCCTGTTGTCTCTGTCTTTCATTTCTTATACAACTGTATTGTTTTTTGTACTACTTATCATCTGAGAGCTAGCTAAATAGCATTTCGTTATACCATATACCTGTATTTGAGTATAATGACAATAAACTTGAACTTGAACTTGAACAAAAAAGACAGGAATGATATACTTAAGATTTACAACACAATAGTAAGACTTTGTTAATAATAGTGTTAGGTTTTGGTCACTGTATGACTAAAAAAATATTAAACCCTGAGCAAGAGTTCAGTAAAGAGCAACAGGAATAATTTCAGGTCTCCGAGTATTGTTAGAATTGGACAGGTTAATAAAATTAAATATTTTCCATTTATAACAATGGAGAGTGAGATGGGATTTAGTCCAAATGTATACAATTCTAAGCAGTATAGACTGGACTGGGTCAAACCAGGAATTTACTTCATAACATACTATAGGAGTAAAAGAAGGATTGAGGGTAACAATTAGAAAGTAGAAGGGAATTCATTTAGAACCGAGAATAGAAAACACTTCCTTCTACAAAGTTGTGGATATCTGCAACAGGATTCCGAGCCAGAGAAGCCAGTGGATGCTGAAATTCGGGGCTCATCTAAGTGAAACGAAAACTTATATTTTCCAGATGCCGAACCAACAAACAAGCAAGGTGGCTTTCTTATTTCCAACCTCTCTTGTTAATGGAGCAGGAATTCCTGAACTCTTTCCTGAGCTGACAGAATTCTTCTGAATTCTCCGTGCACGACACGGAGCCCAAACTGCAACACCCCTCTTCCGGATCTGACAGCAGAGACAAAGGGATCAGGATGGAATTTCACACCACGCTGCCGCCCCAGGAGATCTGAAACCATTCAGCACTTCTGAGGACAGAATGAAGGATTGAATCCTTTAGGAAAGCAGCTATATAGCAATATTCTAAGGCATCTATGGGTTTAATACGTCATTATTTAACTGTGGGCTCTATTTAAGTAACACCTTTCCCTATCTTTCCAAGAGGTCCACATTTAACGCCCCTTCTGCTCAAGTGAACCTGTTTCTATGGAGGATCTCAGTCCACTACAGTTTTGTCTTTCTTTCCACATCTTTTCCACAGCTTTTGTACCAAAGCAGTTGCAGTTGCTTCCTGTGGTTTGCTAGAGAGGTACAGTAGGATCATTTTTTGTTGGCTGTCTTGTTGGATATTTCTTGAGGTCTCTTGAGTGCAAGAAATTTTCAATGCTTTTTTTTTTCCAGGCATAGCTGGAAGTCTTTCTCGACCGCAACCACAGTCAGCTTGTAGGGGATTTGGTTTCCTTCAATCTCTGCAGGGTCGACTGAAGTGAAGCTCTCCTGTTTTGCATTTGCAACCTGGGAAAGGAGTAGCTGCATCTGAATTCTTTCCCTTTGGTTAATTCCCTCACGCTGTTTGCATTAAAAAATCGCTAAGCAATGTAATTTATCTGAAAAAAAAAGAAGTAAATATTCATCAGCATTCACCATTGTTACAGCTTTAGCTGTCAGGGCCTGCGGACCTTACATCCCATGAGGTATTGGCAGTAATGAGAGGAGACATAAAGTTCTACAAGATATTAAATCTTGTCTTTTGTTCTCAGATATCTACAAATCACTGATTTAATTATATCTGTATTATTATTCAGTATGCAATTCATTGTGTAATAATATTATACGAAACAACAAATTCAATACAACAGCTACAAAGACAAGCTGGACCACAGATTTTCCAACGAACTTATTCAGGTGTGAATTTTTTAAAAGGGCTGAGGCTTAATTTTTGCATAAGAGTATTTCAAGTTCAAGTTCAAGTTCAAGTTTATTGTCATTGTACTCATACACAGGTATATGTATAATGCAATGGTGTTTAGCTAGCTCTCAGACAGTTAGTAGTACAAAAAACAACAATACAATAGTGTAAGAAAAGAAAGACAGGCAATGTGCAATGCAACAACAGATAATGTACAATACAACAACAGGTAACAGGTAAAGCATTTTTGAGCATTTGAGCACTTTGAGCATTTTTCCTTATTTCTTCAACATGGCAGAAAGCAAACAAGGTTAAGACGACTAATGTTCGTGTTCAACACTATGAATTTAAGCAAAAGTAGGGTCAAGATCACGCTTAGAGTTAGAGCCTTGGTTGTGATCAGGGCTAGGGTTAGGTTTAAGGTTAGTGCTATGTTCAGTTTCCTCTTACGTCCTAAAGACATGCAGTGTTCGTTGACTAGACTTCTCTAATAGACCCTCTTTCCATGAGGCTAGGAGGGAGGTTTCCATTTAAATGAATTGAATATTGCAAGAGAAATTGTAACGGGTGATGGCTCATCTGTACACATTTTTCAGAGCCTTGGGAACACACACATTTTAAATAAAATAAAAGAATGGCATAATATCAAAACTTTACAAAATACTTTTTTAGTAGATTCAGATCAATTTCTGAAAACGGTTGCATAAAACCAAACAGTTTTCTAACGATGTGCAGTTTTTTTGATGCACACCTTTTTCTTTTCCTGTAAGGATATGCTGAGATTGCATTTGAATTTATATGTGGCTGAGTGCGGTTTATAATTATGTTTTACTTAAACATGTATTTTCAAGGAAAATTAACAGGTTCCATTCTGCATACCCGTTGGTAAACATTACATTCATGCCAGCTCAAAGCTTCTTGCAAAGCTGAATGAAATATAATGAGGTAAACCTTTATTTCAACACATATATCTATGGAATTAACTCATTATGATTTGTAGGTAGATGATGATACATGCTTAAAAAATATCAAGACTCCTGTTGTTGTCTCACAGAGACACTACAAAATGATCAACAAAAGTATATTTAGACTGGACTAATAAAGTAAGGGATGCTCAAAATCTCAACTTATAAAGCTTACCATAGTGCTTTTCCACCTTAATGCAGATTTACATTTACAGTAGCTTTATCACAATTGAAAAATCCAGGTCCAATCATCATAATGTAGCTAAGATCAACAACATAAGGCCAATTTAGTGTTATAGGTGGTTTTAAAAGCGTATAATTAAATGCATATAATTACACAGTATACTGTACCAAACAAACTTAACAGGTTTTTCATTTATCATCTTTAAATTAAAAAAGTGCACAAAAATATGTTTTATTTACACTCCTGTCAGTAAAAAATACTTCAGGGTTCAGTGGAGGTTTCATGTAAATATCACCAAAGTGTCATTCGTCTAGAGAGCTGCAAGGGACATGTGCTGACAGAAGATAAAGAAACCCTGTCTTCAAATTACCAAGATACTTAATATTCTGATAAGTGTTTCATGCCCAGAATATCATATGTGGTTTATGCATATTCGCACCATAAATACAGGTAATTAAAATGAAATATTTGCCCCTGAGTTCACCAAAAGGCATTTGAATTAATACTGTAGATCCGTGTCTTCATATTTTTTCATTAATTTCCACGTTTCCCTGTTAAAGACACTTCCTGTTTTTCGGCAGCTGCCTTTTACAGCAGCCCATGACACCTCAAGGCAGTTCAGCAGACTCCTATCCATCCACTTCTGCACATGTCCCCAAACACTTATGGACTCTGAGCTATCATTTCTCTGTCCTCTTTGAGGACCCCTTCCAGCTGCCTTTCAGTGCTGCTTCAGAAAAGACTGAACATCCTGACCGTCCTGGCGGGCACCTGTAGAGTGTGCTCCTGCTCCTGCACTGCTGGATAGACTCGAACCTTTGCTGTCGCAGTCATGTCTCACGGTAGCCGCAGGAAATCGTTGATCGGAAAATCGAAATTCTCTGAAGTGATTCTCTGTAGGCACCTAATACTCCTCTTTATTCTAATAATTCATTACATCAGAGTTCACTAGAAATAACAGCACCCAAGAATGAAGTGTGCTGAAAGGATTATGGAGTGTTTAGTCAAAATCTGGCTTAAGCCGCTTGGGTGAGGGCTGAGCTCCTGGCCGGATGAAGAGGAAACTGGGACCCCCCCTATAGAGTGAGGAGTCACCGTGGGACCGCTGCAGGGGGGGAGATGGGGTGGGGGTGGGATGCAAAAAGGTGTTTGCGGAGGAGAGAAGGTGATCATGTACAGTATTTATAGTGTTGTAGGAGACGAAATGACGTCAGGAATGATCATGAGAATTAATGATAGCTGAACCTGGTTGTTATCCTTCCCGAACTTTCCGTATAAACTCCATTAACACCTTTGTTCGTATCTTTTCAATAACTCCTTAGTCCAATACAGGGTCATAATAATAATAATAATAATAATAATAATAATTGCTTACACTTATATAGCGCTTTTCTGGACATTCCACTCAAAGCGCTTTACAGGTAATGGGGACTCCCCTCCACCACCACCAATGTGCAGCCCCACCTGGATGATGCGACGGCAGCCATAGTGCACCAGAATGCTCACCACACACCAGCTATCAGTGGGGAGGAGAGCAGAGTGATGTAGCCAATTCATAGAGGGGGATTATTAGGAGGCCATGATTGGTAAGGGCCAATGGGAATTTGGCCAGAACGCCGGGGTTACACCCCTACTCTTTTCGAGAAATGCCCTGGGATTTTTAATGACCACAGAGAGTCAGGACCTCGGTTTTACGTCTCATCCGAAGGACGGCGCCTGTTTATACAGTATAGTGTCACTATACTGGGGCATTAGGACCCACATGGACCGCAGGGTGAGCGCCCCCTGCTGGCCCCACTAACACCTCTTCCAGCAGCAACCTTAGTTTTTCCCAGGAGGTCTCACATCCAGGTACTGACCAGGCTCACACCTGCTGAGCTTCAGTGGGTTGCCAGTTGTAAGTTGCATGGTGAGACAGATCATAACCCTACAGACAGGCAGGATAGACGTGGATGGGACATCTGTCTATTGCAGGGCATACACACAGGGAGCAATTAAGAGATGCCAATTAGTCTAGACAGCATGGCTGAAAGAAAGTGGAGACAGCGGAGAAATTCCACATGGCCATGGGGAGATTATACAGAATCCACACAGGCCAGAGTTCAACCCAGGACGCAAGAGCTGTGAGACAGCAGCACGAATCTCTATGACACCACACCGCCAACCCCTTCCCATGAAATACATATTATTGACTCTATGCGCAGACAGGGCCAAAGTGGGAACTAACTACAAGTTTGGCGTTGCTTTCCAAGAGACACCAAAAAAAATAAATAAAGGAATGAGCTTCAATAGATTTAAATGAAGTTGACCTTAAGTTTCTTCTTTATTCTGCAGATGAAAGTATTTTAGTTCTCCACGTAGTTTCATTCTCATCCTTTAGTTTTTTTCCCATTTGATTTTACGTCTCCTTTTAAAATCATAATGCTTATTTATCAAATGAAAAAGAGTTAATTTGAGGTTATCGGTGTTGCTGATTTCTTCAGTAAAAATATGTCATTATAAGCTCAGGTGCACTTAAAAGGGTATTATTATTGTTTCAAAATAAATTAAAATTCAACTGAGTATTGTACAAATATAGGCTTTGCAGAGTGTTACTTAGGTTTTTCTTTACCAGTTCTACAAGGGAAAACCACACTTGACATCTTGACAGCAGCCTTAACAACTTCTTGCTAGATCTTGTTAGATGTCAGAAGCTAAGCAAGGCTGGGCTTGTCAGTACTGGGATGGGAGATCTTTTGGCAAAACCGAGTGGCTGCTTTACTATAAGTGTTGCTGGTAGACCAGTGGGTGAAGTCAGCATGCAGTCTCTCTGGGATACAATATGGACGTTAGTGTGTTCTCCCCGTGTTCTTGTGAGGCTTCCCCAGGAGCTCTGGGTTCCTCCCGTAGTCCAGAGACATGCTGGCAGTAAACAGACTTCTGGGAAAACTGGCCTTGGTGTGTCTGTGTCTGCCCTGTGGTGTCCCTGGGGTCCTGTCCAGGGTCTATCCTGCCTTGCGACCATTGCTTGCTGGGATAGGCTTCTCATGAGATGTTGCACCATGATCATCACTAAACTTCTAGAGTAGATATTTCTATTAGGGTAGCCAGTTAAACCTGACTAAATTCCACTATGGATTTGTACAGTCTGGTCTTCCTGGAGTTCCACCTTAGTTCACTTGATAATGCAATTATCAAATGTATTTGATTTATGTGTTCTGCTGTGCAGTCGTGCTCCTGGTGCAGAATGGATATAACGAGTAACTCAGGTGAAGGCTGCAGGAAGTAAGTCTCCCCCTACATGTGCCTGTACAGTACAGTGCTTGTGTGCGTGTGGAAGATTATTTTTATGTAACTGATACATTTTGTTATTGGACTTTTCTAAACTGATACACATTGTGCTTAGAATGTGCACATTGTTGGAGCATGTTTCTTTGACCTGAAGTAGATCATGATCCAATGAAATATGAAACTGATACCTATTTCTTCATTTCAGGAATAGATTTGAAAGTAAAAAAAAAGTGTCATATACATGAGAACTTAATGAACTGTAACCAAATTTATTTCTGATTACCTCCTGCTGTGCTCTTTAAGGATCATAACACAGAACACAGATTCTATTTGAGCAATTTCTAATTGAAATTGCCTGTAAAATTGAGTGGGGCTCGGTACAGACTTGGAATTCCACCATTTCAAATTGCTCCCTTCAGGCCTCAGAATAACAGAAAAGGAAAAATACAGCATACTCTAAATGTACTGAGATAGAAAAGTCAGGATTTAGTTTTGCTTTACAGTCAGGCAACTTGCAGTCATAATCATTAAATTAATATAAATCATACGTACAATACAATATCTGTTTATTTTTATTTTTGTGTAATTCAATGGACACATTTGATCAGATTAATTAAAACAAACTTTGTGTGGAATTTTCAAGTGAAATATTTAGACATACTGTATTACCTTGATGTAAATTTCAGAGTGTTAAAGTATTTCCTCATCATTTTTGCCCTTTGAAGGAATATCTGCATGAAGTATTGAACTTACCCCACTCATTTCTGAGTTTTTGGGATGTTCTTACTTCATGTTTTTCTTCAGCTTGTAAGATGCATACTCCATTGCATTTAAATCAAATTTGATGATGACCCGACTAAGACTTTCAACTTTTTTATCCTGATGAGAAAGATGTCATCCTGGTTGCATTGGTGCTATGTTTTGGGTCAGCTCTACTCAAAGCGCTTTGCAGGTAATGGGGACTCCTCTCCGACACCACCAGTGTGCAGCCCCACCTTGATGATGCGACAGCAGCCAGGGTGCACCAGTACACTCCCCACACACCAGCTCTCAGTGGGGAGGAGAACAGAGTAATGAAGCCAGTTCACAGATGAGGACTATTAGGAGGCCATGATTGGCAAAGGCCAATAGGAAATTTGGCCAGCTCACCAATGTACTGTAATACCCCTACTCTTTTTAAAAATCGCCCTGGTATTTTCAATGACCACAGAGATTCAGAGCCTTGGTTTTATGTCTCATCTGAAGGATAGTGTCCCCATTACTGTACATGGGCATAAGGACCCACACAGTCCAAAGTGGTGCCCCACTAACACCTCTTCCAGCCCCAACCTTCGTTTTTCCTTTTCCTTTGTTTTTCTATTAAATGTCAGAATCCATTCTGCTGCAGCCATCATTACTTACAGCTGCTTCCAGATGCGGCGATGCCGACTGGTTGCATCACATCATTTAAGGTCCATCTTGGTTTTATCGGTTCTTCAGACTTCAGTAACAAAACTCTTCTGTCTCATTTTTGTACTTGTGAACAAAGTCTGAAGCATTTTGGTGAAAGTAATGGTACTGTCTGGGGAACTGAACTTTTGAGTGTCTCCCATGCACAGCCTGCATACACATGTCCTGTTTCTATCAAATATAAAACAAATACTCCCTAGGTTTTTTTTTTGTGCTTTTCATTTACTTCACTGTAAGATAGGTATTTCATGAGCTGAACAGTGCCAAGTAATAGCAGTACCACAAAATGTTGATCTTAAGTCAAAGGCATCTTTCTTTTCATAAATCACCAGAGTAAAATGTACAAGAAAAAAGGTAAACGGGTACTGGTGATGAAGAAAATGAAAACAATTACTTTATTTTCTTTCAAATTATTTTAAGTACAGTTAATATTAATTAAATATAAAAAGAAAAAGACACATAAGGACATTAGCTTTAAAAGGAACATTTCTCTGTAGATTGTCCCTTCCTGTTCGAGTTCAATATGAAAGATTTCCACCTTCTGTAGGTGTCTTACTGGATGTAGCTCTTTGCACAGCCAGTAGAGCATTTATCATGTCCAGACAGAAAGTGGCCAGATGTCGCATTTTATACTTCCTGTCAGAGTTCACATTCCTTCTGCAATGGTCAGTATTCTGCTGTGAAAGCTAAAAAATGTCTGTCTTGCAGACAACCACAATGCTGTGTTTAACCCCAGCTGTAGGCATTTTTTTGGTACTATTTACTCATCAAATCCAAATTTAGATTTTCCAGTTTCACACTCCCACAACCACTTGAGAAACAGTGTGGCATGCAGGCACAGTCCTCCGATGTACCCAACAACACTTTAAATACCCTCACAGGTAACTGGCACAAGAATCAGATTAAAACATGCTATAGTTCCCTGAATTGGGCTTTGCTTTTTGCTTTCTATGCTTTACCTACTGTGCAGGCCTGCATTGTTTAAGAGCACATGAGAAGATTCCATTATGTCTAGACCTGTAGTTGAGCCTTGTAATGTAAATATTTAATAAGACGTGTTGTGGGTTTTGAAGTTTCATCTGTAATGATGGTATGAAAAAGCCCTGTTATTGAAATCCTCTTTGCTTTAAGCCATCATATACCAATTAAAAATCTGTATGCTTTCATGACTGCTTTCGGTTTTCCATGGGAAAACACATCTGAGGTGAGAATAATCCACAACAGTGTATTCTATATTTAATAATACCACCACTTAATGCAACACAGCAGTTTTCCGAGTGTTTTACTTAAGCCACTGTATCCTGTCATTCCACATAAACTACATGGGAACTCATGATTCAGAAATAAAACAAACTGCACTCGACCAAAGTTTTACAGTGTTTTATTTTGACTAGTTTTTACATATCTGACTGAACGGTTTTTTCTTTGGTTTGTTAAAAATTTGTGTTTGCTTCTGTTAAGAAATCTGTGATTAAATGTTCATGGGCTGATCATCACTCACAAAGCTTGCAAACTTTGGGTGAGACAAAACTAGAATCCAAGGATCTAGAAAGTGTTAATATTCCACATACAGTAAGTATCCCTTTTAAGAACAGCTTGAAACACACAGTTGCTTATCCAAAAGTAGCCACTTGCAGTCTACTGTGTGTTGCACTATATTCATGGCATCTGTGTTTGATTTGGAATCTGCTTATTATACTGTATATGTTCTTCTCCAATCAGCCTTGTAAAACATGCAGCTTTTTATCCCCACAAAATAGTTTTGCCAGCTGTCATTGCTTCTCAGCTAGGGGATGACCCTGCAGTCAGGAAGCTTGCTTGGAGAATGACTGTTGACACTGATCCCTGCTATAATACAAAGATTAGCCTTGACGTGGAAAGAGGACAGTACTGCATAATGTAAATCAGTGAGTGAAACAGAAAGATACGCTGAAGCTCATTGCGTGCCCTTGTGGTTTTTCCTGGACCTGGTAGCAGACAATAAAATAAGAGACAGATATCCATGACCATGGATGAACTGTGTCAAAAATGGGCTCAATTTTAAAATGTATAACCCACCATTTTATATTTTGTGGGCTGTGTAGGCATTTAAAACAATGGCATTCTCCTTTGGACCTTATTAACGAAACTCAGCTCATTTCTTTTTTTGCAGTTTAGTGACAGATTCCCAGCATAGCTTTCAGTCTTCTCGCTGGTACTGACTTTCTTCGCTCATCTCTCTTCGCTCATTCCCTCTGCTTTGCCTTTACTGAAAATAAAAGCACTGTTTATACCTTACACACGTTTTGTGTGTCTGTTTTCCCCAAGCCTGCTCTGGGCTTGCTACAATATATAAATATGTGAAGTGCTTTTGTGCATTAAAATGTGCAGATGACCTGGGCCCATATGGTAAATCAATTTCTAGATAAAATACATTTTAATTCTATGTGTCAGTAATTTGTTTTACTCCGTGTATTTTCCAACTATTCGTATTTTGGAATTAACTGAACCACAGTAGCTGGAATTGAAAACGCACATGGTCCCTGCTTCTACCATAGTGTTCCCACTGGTTTCACAGATTAACAGGGTTTCTCCTTGCATTTATTAGTGTACTCCGATGGAAGTCGGTGCCATAAGAAATTCAATTTATTGTGCTGATATCTTAATCCAGGAAATTCAGAACTGAACACCTATATTACTATATTATTTACCAATGAGTTAAACATGCATGCATGTAATTATGGTTGTATTGTAATTGTAGCTGTGTTACAAAGTATAAATGTTAACTACTTTTTAGGTGTTATTATAATTAGCTCAACATTACAATGTTGTTTTGTTGGTGGGTAAATACTGTACTTCTTTTAGATGGCGTGTCATTAGCAAGCCAGCAGCATGTTAAGCCACAGCGGTGAACTCTTTTTCAATGGTAGTGTCTGTGTGTGTGTGATAGAAACTGTTGTGAGGCTGGCAAGAGGTTTATACACCAAAGACAAGGGAGAATTTCTTTGTTTCAAGGCTTTTGATAAACATGGTGTGGCATTTGAAAGGAGATCCTCTTAGTTATAATATTGTGACATTTGTCTCGGCTGTTTCCCTGTGCTTCTTATTTGCCTAAATTCTGCAAGAAGTAAGATAAGATAAGATCACTTTATTAGTGATTAATTCTTGCATTATGAATTTGTCTTTTCGCATACCCCAGCTTGCTCTCCATGAGACACACAAGCAGGGAGAGAAGCTGGGGGTCAGAGCACAGGGTCAGCCATTTATACAGCACCCCTGGAGCAGCTGGGGTTCAAGGCCTTGCTCAGGGCCCCAACAGACTAGGATTCCTCTGCCAGCTGCGGGATTTGAACCAGCAACCTTCTAGCCTCAGACACTTAGCCCCAGTGCCACCACTCTGCTCCCATGACTGTGAATAGTGATCTGGTGCGCCACCAGCAGTCGCACCTGAGGTTTCATTTCAGAAAATAGCGTGCCGTGGAGGTAACAATGAGTAGAGCAGTGTAGCTCACAGTAAATTCACAGCTGCTAACAGAAAGAGGAGGGGAGGGATGGAGAAAAATCCAGATGGAAAGAGCCATCTTCCTACAAGATGAGTCTCCCCAACCTGTCTTTCCCTCAGGCAGGGAGGCCATGAGATGCCATCACCCTGTCCAGAGTGATCGGACAGCAATCATTTTTTATCACAGTTGTTTAGCAGGCATTTGTATAATTAAACGAGAGACAGCAAATTAGTGGATCGTATAGGTCTAATTGGTAAAAAGGAGAACCTGAAACTACAAGCTACATTACATGTGTTTTTTCTCTTCTTGTTCATGCTCTGGTGCTGAATGAATCCGATTTTGTGTGGTTGGACTGTGAAGCACTGGGAAGTGCTAGAAGTAATTTGTGGAAAGAAAGTAAAATATATAATTTCAAAATAAATCCAATCAATAGTGAAACAAGATAGCATTAACAGTGTGGTAGGCCAAGCGTACAGACTTTCATGTACTCAGTGAACCTGTCATCAGATATAATGATATAAGATATACTGTTTGTTTATTCTGATTGCTAAATTCCTTAAAAGAAATAAACACTCTATCCCCGTGATTATGAAGTGAAATTATTTTATGATTTAATTTGGCACACCTAAGTAGCCCTCCTTTCCATTTACGTGATCAAGTACAGCAATCCAGGTGATTAGCTTTCTGCTGAAGGGAATAATGAAAATCACTTCTTTAATGAACTTAAGACACGATCGTGGAAATTGATGCCTAATCAGCAGAACAATGATGCAGTGATCTAACAAGTATGAAGGGCTGTTTTACCTGAAGGCTGAGTGTCTCTGAAAGAACACAGCAGGCGAATTCCCTTTAGAATAATCTAGAAATAACTCTCAGAGATTAATAATAAGAACCAGGAGAATATGATGTTTTTTATATCCAGCCTCTACGTGATCAGCACTCACTTGAACATGCACATGTGCTCAAACTGTTTAAAGTTTGAAACTTCCTTAATAGAAAACATTTTCATATACAGTACAGTATATAGCAAATATGGAAGGCAATCTTGTGATCCTATGGATTTATAGCTGTCTTATAACCCTTTCACTCAGCTCAAACTTGTTGCCTTCAGTAGATGAATAAGTGTAAGTACAGAGACTACCATAATCGTTACCATAAAAAAGTTATTACTCAGGACTTTTTCACTTTTCTTGGTGATGATTTTTTGCTTCACTGACAAACAAACATAACCTTGAAATCCAGTACAAATAGTGCAATACTTTAATAACGCAGGCTTATCCAAAAGCGAGAATGCTTTGATTTCTTGTCTGATTAGATCCCAGCTTCTCACGAATGCCCAACAAACAGAATAACTGTGTTCAGTTTCTGCAGCCAGGACGAGTTGATGCATCGTCCTTTCTGCGCTGTCCTGGGACAACACGGAGGAGCAGGGGTCAGCGTCACCTCACAGCACTGGGTCCCTGGGTTCAACTCCAGACCTCGGATGCTGGTGCTCTCTGCAGGGAGTTTATATATTCTCTCCGTGTGTCACGATTATAGTCCCCCCTCCTTAAGGGTGCTCCAGCCCTTTCACTTTAGACTTTATTCTGTGCACCTGACCCCTTTTCCCAGCCCACCTTAAAAGCCAGGCGCTGACGCTCATCCTGGCTCTGCATCTGGTTTCCGCACCGCGCGAGTCCGGGACCTGGAAGCGCCTGGTCCCGTTAAGGTTTTAATCTCTGTTCCCGCTCCTTGTCCGCCGGTTCCGACCCGGTTCGTGTTTTTAATTCCTGTTTGGATGGATCACCTGGCTATGGACTTATTCTTGTGTTTTGGATACCCTCTATGGATTATTTTTTGATTGTTTGCCTCGGCCACACCTCCCCCGTGCTCCAGCGCACTTTGGACAGGCCCCCCTGTTTTCAGCCCCGTATCCCTGCATGACGTTTTCCCAGTGTTTCCCCACTTCTTCGGATTGTGTCGTCCGCATAGGGTCCGGAAAGAACTGTTCATTACACTGTGTTTGCGTGGGGATTCCTCTGGCTGCTCCAGTTTCCTCCCACTGTCTGAAGGCAGACTGGTGGATTCTGCCTGGGTGTGAGTGTGTGCGTGTCCGTGTCTGTGACTGCCGTGTGATGGACCGGGGGGCACATCCAGAATGCTCTCTGCCTTGTGCCCACTGCTTGGCAGGGCTCCCCCATGACCCTGAACTGGATGAAACAGTTAGAAAATGGATGGATGGAGGGATGTATTGCCATAAACAAGATGGATGGTACTGTGCAAATACACATGTGCACCATTTCAAGGTTAGACACTTAAATGGAACATTTCCAAAAAGATAATGATGCACACATCTGGTTAATATAGTTGAAAGGTAGTTTGAAACCAAGGTGGCTGAAAGATGGCTGAAAGTACTGAGTGATGCAAGGTTTAATTTGGATCAATTAAAATGATTCAGGATTGTCCAGGAATCTGAACAAACTCATGCTTGTGCGATGCTGTACAAGACAGTTCAGTATAAGGTATTAAATGTTTTTTTATCGTTTAATTATTACACCTGTGTTCAAATACATGTTTTAACAGCAGTAGCTGCAAAGTGAAAGGAAAAGACTTCAATAGAAGTAAACATCCATATATTGCTAGTGCTGTAGTACCTTGCCTTTCAGTGGATTTTTCTATGTAATTGCAAAGCTACACAGAATGTATAAACATCTACTGCCTTCAGCCCATCAATATATTTGTTTTCGGTTTCTGCCACTGTGCTACACTTGGTATGTTGTGACAAACTAGATAATCTATGAAGTATGGTATGAAAAGGTTTTGATTGCTTGAATTTGTTATTTTCTCAGCTGTTTCAGTCTTGTTATTTTATTCTGCTCTGCAGGAGCCTGACATTTTTGTGGTGTGCATTGTTTAGTTTACGAAAACAAGAAACAATCTTCTTGATTTGGGGAAAATAAAATCTATGGATTATTTATATTTTCAGCTGACATAAAAAGGAAAAAAATATAGGTGCACCTGAACTAATAAGAGGAGACCTCTAGCTCATATATTTATCGTGTATTGTTACCATACAACTGAAAGCCAAGACCTGCTCAATTAAAAAAAAAGCTACAAATGTAATTCAATATTGTACCAAGGGAACGTTTCCAAAAATTACTTGGTGGTTGATGGTCTGGAGGACAGGACAGCTTCAGTATGTAAAGTAAAATCCCTTTCCTTTATTATTAGTTTTAAAATGGGTCATTCCATCATTGCTGCCACTGTAGAAAGATTCCTCAGTTGCTTTTTAGTCTAGGAATTATTTTCTTTGGCTTAGTGACAAATGAAATTCACTTTCAGATTTGGTATGCTGGTCAATCAAATGAATTTGCTTATTTAGGACATAGATTCTTATGTTACCATGGGAGACGTAAGGAATATTTTGCCCTACTTCTTGGTAACATAAGGTGGTCTGCCAGAGAAACAAATAAATGACTGCATTAAAAGCTGATCTTAAATTGACAGTGTGTCAGGACTTTGTCATAATGTAATGGTGTTTTTTCTTGTCACATGTAGGGACCTGCAGTTCACATCACAATTCATATAGAAGCAGCGCGATGTAATATTTTTCCCTCACCAGGACAAGTGGACCGTTAATAGATGGATGAAAATTTTTATAAACACACTGAATGAATTTCACACTTAGCAAGAGGTTTAGTGTGTAATATATAAAATAATATTTCCGGAAGAGTCCTTGATGGGTCGCAATAGGTAATTAACTGATAAAAATCCCATTCACCGATACAGTTTTTTTTTAATGATTTGCTGTGCATGAATTCAATCTTGTATGAAAAACCAGCCTTGATAGGGGCACGGATCGTGACACGCGGACTGCTACAGCCTTCTGACTAGCATGGCAGAGAGAGGGCAGCAGGAGCACGATGAAACAAGCGTCAGTGACCCATCTGTTCCTGTTCACCCTGCGAGCCTGGGCACACTGGACAGATGTGAACCACCATGGGAGGCAGTGGGCTGATGAAGCCGCAGCGCTTAATTCTCAGACACGCACTTGTCCACCCACCAGCGTGAGCTCAGTTTTCCACAGGCCACTCCTGCCCACCCTGCGCACTCCCATAGCTGGTGGCAAGGGCAGGACCTTCCAGACTGGACCTTTTTGGTTGACACACCACTCAGAAACACCCTAGCCTTCCAAAGGCCTGAGCATAGCACTCTACTCTACCTTATTTTCCTGACACCGCAAAAGACGATACATCTTATGCCAGTGATTTTTATCTTGGTGACCAAATTACAAAGGAAGCGAAAAAGAGGTCCTTTGGATTACAAGTCACAGCCCTATATCGCAACACAACATTCCTATTCATGAGCGCGTGGCGAACACCTCTTATGAATCTCCATAAATCCCCACCTGGAAAAATCAGAGTAGAGTCAATACTATGCAAAAAATATGTTATGTAAAGAATAGACTTAATACAAAGAATGCTCTATTTAACTTGATGTAATTTACAGCACCAGACAAATAATAGTTTATAAAGAAAAAAAATGCTTTGGGTCATATAATAGTTAATTTTTTTCTGCATCGAAACCCATTTCTTTTGATGGGCCTATTGGATGAAATGCAAACTTGTTTTGTGTAATTTTCTTTGCAGAAATGCAAGTGTGTGTTTTTCTATTCTTGTGCTACATATTGGTTTTTCTGCTCTGAAAACTTATCTTCCAAAAACAGAAATGTGAAGCTCAGGGTAGTTCACTATCTGCTGCTGAACGGCTGAAAATGATTTGAACAGGAAAAAAATGCCAACCTGTTCGTTTTTATGACCTCCAGAATGATATCAAAGCACTTTATACTGAGACTCTGAAAGATGGCTTTTGAATATATACTAAGAGAAAATGCTCTCAGATTATGTATTAAGAGAAATATCCTTGGTCTGCTAGAAATAAGAGAAGAATAAGAATCAAACTTAAAGCCTAAAATAAGCAGTTAATTTGATATTAACATATATACTGTAAAAGTCAATGTGAAATGTTTGACTGTTGAAAACAGGAGTAATTACATTTTGCATAGCGTGTATGCTAGTTGAAAGAAAAGAAATTAATCATTTTTATGCCTTTTTAAAGTAACATTTCAATAACACAAAACCTGCTAACCAATAAAAAGAGAGAAGGCAAAAACAACAGGTAAGTGAATAATTCATATGAGAGACCTCATCAGAGTCCATGAGACGAGGCCCTTTGTCGCAGAACCTTTGCAAGTTTATTTTCTACTCAAAAGTCGCAGATCTTAAATGCAATAGGTAAATGCCTGCCTCCAACAGTTTTAGAAATTGAAAACAAACAGTTAGGATTAATAATAAGACTGAATAATGCTTTACATGTATAGCGTTTTTCTGGACTCACCACTCAAAGCGCAATACAGGTAATGGGGATCCCCTCCACCACCACCAGTGTGCAGCCCCACCTGGATGATGCGCCAGTACTCTCCCCACACCCCAGCTCTCAGTGGGGGAAGAGAGCAGAGTGATGAAGCCAGTTCAGAAATGGAGCCGTGACTGGTAAAGGCCAATGGAAAATTTGGCCAGGACTCCAGGGTTACACCTGTACTCTTTTTGAGAAACGTCCTGGGATTTTTAAAGACCGCAGAGAGTCAGGACCTCGGTTTTACCTCTTATCCGAAGGACGGTGACGTTTTACACACCAGTGTCCCCATCACTATACTGGTGCATTAGGACCCACACAGACCGCAGGGTGAGCCCCACTGGCCCCACTAATACCTCTTCCAGCAGCAGCCTTAGTTTTTCCTAGGAAGTCTCCAGTCCAGGTACTGACCGGGCTCACACCTGCTGAGCTTAGGTGGGTTGCCAGTAATAATACATTACTCCTATTATGGCAGTAGGTCATGTAAGGGTTCAATACTGTAAGAGAGCTCAGGGGGAATAAAAACCAGCAGGTGGGAGTGACCCCTCCCCAGGAACAGGGTTATTAGCGTGTTTGCATCACAATAGAAAACTGCAAAGACCTATTAAAGTGTCAGGGTTTTCTTCTGCAAGTAGCTCCGTTAAATGAGTGTTTTAAAAATTATTGTTTCTCATGGGTTACCAGTTACAATAATAAATCATTTGCATAATAACAAATATGCCGACAAATAAGATACTATTTTCCCTTTTGCCTCTATAATCAGCTATGTGAACATAAAGGATGTTTTTGGAAAGCAGACAGAAATAACGAAGGAAAGTAGATAAAGACATGCAAAGAAAAATGAATTTTCACTTCTAATTACTATATCATGCTGACTACCATTCCCTAACATGCAGCTTAAATGAACCTCAAGGTGAAACCAATCAAAGTCAGGACGTGCAAGTTTTTAAAGGGAATCATCGTGAAAAGTCTAAAGGTTATTTGTTTTAGTGGTATTACCAGAGACAGCACTGAATCATCAAAGTTAAATACCAATTGTCTTTAGGTCCTAAGGGCAGTCATCCATAAATACATAAATTAAGCAAATTGAGATAAATGTCTTCGTTTGTTGCTTTAAGTTATCATTGGCTTAGCAAATGAACCTCTTAATCATAAAAATGAATGATTTGCAGTCAACAGCATTTGTTTAAAGCGCAGTTCAGAATAGGCCTCAGGTAGCAGTAGCCTCTCACATTTTAAATATTCAAAACTCTACAATGCTATAAAAGGTTGTGTACACTTAAAAAGGTACTTCAATATGTGCTTTACTTAATCATTTGTTCTCAAACAAATCCACTTATTAACAACGACATATTGCACAAAATATTCCCAAGGTATTCAACAAAATGTATTTAGTACACAAGGTCCATAAAGCCTAATCATTTGCAAATTGAGTCATACTTTTCTACCTGACATTCATGCACAGGCTGAACCATCCTTATGTAATGTATTCATATATTCAACTGGGAAACAGTTAAATGCCATTGAGAATGGTTTGATCTTGTGTTGCCTCATTTAATATGCCATAAACAAGTACATGAGTATAAACCTCATGCATTTAACATTTTTACTTTATAATATAAGTGTTTACACCTTAAACTAATTTTAAGAGTGCTGTATAATATCCTGCCATTTCACAATAAAGATCACATTAACTATTAGTGGTTGGAATCTGACAGTACAATTACCACATCATGCCTCAGTAACGTGACAAACCAAGAGGAACTTTTTGCATTGGAAAATCTGCAGCAAGCTGAATTTGTAAAATCTTAATTCTGTCTCAAATACATTTGTGTAATGAGAAAAATACTGCATTTTTTATTCTCTGACTTCTGGTGTTCATTTTGTCGATTGTGAAGTTGCCTTTGTTTTAAATGAGAATAATGTATTACGTAACCAAAAATATCCTAGATGCAATATAAATACAGCACAACCTTGCTGCTTGCTCTTTTATGAATTGCGGATTACGGATAAATGCAGAAAAGTAATTGTGGACTGTTTTGTAGACTTCGGGGCCGTATTTTGCTCTTTTGTGGAGTACTGCCTGTGCAGAAGTAATCCATCTTAAAGTTTTGTAGTGCTAAAAAAAGGCAGCTTTAAGGCTGGGTTTCCCCGTGTTGTATACAGTACCTCTGACTGCACTGGTAATTGTCTTGTGATTTTTTTGTACAGTATGCTTAGCTTTGGCTAGTTAGCTTTAAGTGGAAGCAATTGCTTCAGCATGTCATCTGTTGGTAGGCGGCATGGTGTGAAGAAAGCTACCATCACGAAAAGTGAAGAGGGAATAAGGGCAGATGTTTTGCTCCTGAGACTGTTTTAGGGCCATATGTGAGTCCTCATGACTACATCAACATTGAAAAGGTGGAGAAAGCTTTGAAATTTGGGATCAAGGAACCTGACGGTCCAGTGACAGATTAAAAACTACTGTTAGTGTTCTTGACCAATTAATTAAGCACTTTTGCACTTTTTTTTTACTGTGTAGGAAGTATACGAACTAAAGGCAGTGTTCAGATACGAACAATACAAACACAAAGTTATTGTATGAATGATGTTGTTGGGATTAGGTGGGGTCCCAGCAGCACCTGTATAACTGAGGTACCAAGCATTATTTGTTCAGAGCCTGGCAGTGGACAGCTGTAAGAACTGTACATACTGTACTGTAAATGAACAGATACTGCAAAATGAGGAGTGAGAGAGACATCAAAGGCAGGTAAGGTAATTACCCAGTTCTGCTAAGGCAGTGCCAGCACTGAAACAAGTAAAAACACCTTATTAATAAGATCTGGATTAATGGGGGTATTGGGAGTGGGAGAGGGCGTTGAACCTGAATGGTGGGAGGTGGGGGCAAATGTGATGTAAATATATTGTTTTGTTTATAGAAAGATTAAGGTGATCTTATGGTGGTGTCCATTTATTCTACAGTATATCGAAGTCCAGAGGCTGAATCCAAACACCTAATCTTTTCTCCGCTAACAGGATCCTATGTTTTATTTGTAACAGAGCACTGTACAGAGGTCCTACAAGGCCCACACAGAGGCACTACTGCAGATTACTCAGAAAGATTTGTTCCTGTATTTTCATATAATGAGATACTACAGGGCACAGCAAGATAAACTGAAGTGCTGTATGGAAACCAATATGATACTACTCTAGAAACACTGATATTTGAAAGGGGGTTTATGTTTAATTTCTTAATATTATTAAGTGTTCGTAAACTCATAATAGATGCTACTATAAACCAATGCATGGTACAGTTACTGAAGTTGCTGTAGAGGCAGCTTTGATATATTGTATACAGGTATGCACAACTTCTTTTACAAGGAAGATTTCAGGAAAATACTGTATACTGTATATGTATCTTTATTCAGACATACAGTGTTATGGTTGATATGTAAAACCCCACTGTTCCAATGCCAGTCATGCAAGGATTACAGTAGAAATGTAAGGTCCAGTGAACTGGGAAAAGACCGCCCTTTCTAGCCCATGATTAATAGAACTGGTCAAGAGCTAAGCTGGAATGAAAGTCCTGTGTCCTCAAGGTCCCTCTAAATCAAGGATGGGTTAATTCTGTTTTTAATCTATCTAGAACAAAATGTTTGGAATGCATCAAAACTTCAATCCTCTACCTAGTTATGAGTGAAAACCAGAGCACTCAGAGGAGGAAACCTCCGACTGTCATTTTAATACTATCTAGATT
Organism: Lepisosteus oculatus; assembly: GCF_040954835.1. Taxonomy (NCBI): domain Eukaryota; kingdom Metazoa; phylum Chordata; class Actinopteri; order Semionotiformes; family Lepisosteidae; genus Lepisosteus; species Lepisosteus oculatus. Next base: position 76,237,295 of record NC_090696.1, read on the forward strand.
ATAATACTATAATAGCCCTGTATTTTAATAACACTGAAGTACAGTTTTGTACAGTAGATGGCTGAATGTCTGTGTGTCAACTGCTAGTAAGTGATTTATGGCAAAATATATTTGTTTTCTATTTTCTATTTTGTGCCCAGGCCACACATAAAATATAACTGGAAACACATTAAATAACTCCTTGGAGAGGGAGACTCATACTGAAAGTCACTAAAGTAATATGTCACTGTTTTAAACCATAATTAAACATGCAGCAAGATGAGCAAACTCTAAATTACAGTCTACAACAGTGTATACTTCTGATAACGCAAATGGAGAAATGGTGCAAAAGTACAGTATATACAGTATACGGTACAAATGGCTTATAATATATAACATGGACTATAACATACAACATGGACATTTAGGCTAATCTGTATTTGAATATTTACTAATGATAGTTTGTTCACTGTGGATCTTTTTATACTGTGCATATACAGCACAATAAAACATTTTGTCAGTTAAGAGAATCTGACCTTGCATCAGGTGGCTTAGTGACCCATTTACCATGAAGTAGAGAAAATGAAATTTTCCACACTCTTTCCCTGGCCACTCTGTCATTTAAGTCTCATAAAAGTCCCATTTTCGGCAAATGTATGCCTAATTCACACTCAGGGTATGGAGGCTGCCATGCCTACAATGACATATGTACAATGCCTGCTTTGGAAAATGCTTCTTTCTCTGCCTTTTGCTCAGAACCTTTGCTACTCACAGCTGTATTTTGAAAAACGATATGATGATTGGATTCTTTGTTATTTACCAAACTGTGATGTGATTGAATTTCAGCCTTCAAGAAAATAGCAAGCATATTTTGCGGTTGATGAAAATGCTTTGACAATTACCCTGTTATGGTAAAAACTGTTACATATTATGAGGGTCAGTAACACTTTATTAAGGCTTCATTAAGTCTTCATATAAGATTAAAACACAGTATATTGATTGTTAATAAGCTACTGTATGCATATAACTCTATGTAATTGTCTGTATACTGTACAGTATGTAATTATTAACTCCTGTATATACTCATAAACATACTTTATTGATTTAGCCTTCATATAAAATATTACTGTACAGAAACCCTGTACATGTGGCAAGGGGAGGTGTTCTTGAATGTCAAACCCTCACCTTTGTTGCATCATTGCAAGATCTTGTATGTGATTGCACTGGTGTAAAAAGGGTTTCAAAGGTTACATTTGGTGAATACTTGCTGCCTTCATGGATCATGAATGCATATCGATAACAATTAAACATTGATACATAGTCGTAAGTGGTTTATTTACAGTTAATATACTGCATGTTCACTAACTATTAAACATTAATAAAGGGTGTGTGAACATTAAAATATTTTAGTGCAATCTACTGTATCAGAGGATTCAGCAGGCCAGCCAAATGCCTCTCTAGCCTCTTCTGTTTGGTGTTTGGTAAACGTCTGTATTTTTATAACAAGTGGAAATACTCCAACCAGGCCAGCCACCCAGTCTTGCAATGATATTCCTCAGACTTCGCGCGTCACTTTTCAAAGATGGTGGATTTAGCTGGAGGGGTAACCGAAATGTGTCCCAGTTCAATACATTGTTTTATGGGCTTTACACACTAAAGCAAAGTTTATCTCTTAACAGCCACATTTAAAGCCCCTGGCAAAATTCACTTTCAACAACTACTGTAGCTGCACAGTAACTGAAAGATGTATCACAGCAAATGCCATTTAGCTATGACTTGGGCTTTTTGTTCAGCTGCTGCAGCTCTTACCATTAAACCTTCTTGCCTTTGTTGCTTTTCGACGCATCGAGAGCCTCCTCTCTCTCCTTACATGAAGGCTCGCCACTCGCTGTGTTTCTCAAATAAAGGATTTGTTCGATGGTATTCGTGTAAATAAAAAATAAATGAAAAAAGGCAATGCAGGGTGCATTTGCATCAGAATTTAGACCTGAGTTATCTCTATTGTGACTTCATGAATATTGATGATTGGCTTCTCCCAACTGGGTTATTCTCTGTTGCCCTCATTTGACTCAAAAACAAGCCAGGCTGTGATTAAAAATTCCTGCCTCCTTTTAAATCTAAAAATTAGACAAGAGAAAATTAACACTAACCTGACCTCACTTTTCAATTCATACATCAGAGACTAAAAAACAATTTAGGATGTCTATTCATTGGATTTATGCAATTAAAGTTCATTTTCATGATATTTAAGATCATTTAATTAGAATGAATGCTCATTCTCATCTCAAATCTGGGAACGTTTAACAGCCTGCTGTTTCATTTTCGTCCTAATCAATCAGATTGAAAATGACAAATTCTATAAATTAAGACAAAGATGTAATCTCTGTTTGTATGTAAGAAATTGAAAAATGTTTTGGAAACCTAAATGTATTGGTCACCATGACACACACACACACAGAAACTAAAACATTTGAAGCAAAGTAGTCTGTGTTTAAAGAGCATTATCATTAAGAACATAATCTAAGTAAGAATCTAATATTCCAGTGTATATTTTAACTTAGTTTTTGCTACTTTTTGTTTGTGGATTTAACAAAAATACCATATGAAAACCTGGACTTCGTAATTCAGTTTGCTCGTGGTTTGGATGCTTAAAATCCAAGGCTGACATTGTCTGGAAAAAGCTGTATTGAAAAAAAGAGATGGATCAATATGTTCCTGATCACAACATACATATTTAAACAAAAAAATAAAAGACAGTAGCAGTAAACTTTCAGGGCATATGGGGTCAAGATGGAGACTTTGGAGTGTGAAATGAAAGCAAGCAAGTCCAAAATTTCATTGTAAATAAAAAAAAAGACTTAGGAATTTTGTTCTGGCACAAGCTTTCATACTTCATTTACAGGACTCTTTTGCAGGAATGTGGGCACTTGTCTGCACTTCATACTGGGAATATAATATAAACCTACAAATGTTTACAAATGAGAGGTGGTTATTTGGCACGTCTAGTTTGCTTGGCCGTAATTAAAGCTATTGTCCTGCCACCTCATGGAAGAAGCCAAGGTATCGTCTTCGACAGTCTGGATGAATGGCTTGCTCTCTCACAGCCATGTGTGCAAAAAAGTGCCTCCTGGTCTTCAGCTCAAAATGTACTTTCCTGTAGTTCCCATCTGTGTTCTCTGGTTCATGTTTCACTGTTGATTCGGAAAATGTCTGCTGGGAATCCTGAATATTTGAATCAGGGCCCCTTGTATCCCTCTGCGTTCAAGAAGAAAACGGTTTGGTCCTTTTAACCCATCAGTGCAGGCACGATCAATTAGAGACTCGATCAATTTCGCAATGACTTCGACACTTACTTGTTCTGCAGACACACGGCGTCCAGAAAGAGGGATTCAAAGTGTAAGTTAAAAACCCTGGAATAGGAATTAAACATTACCTGATTAAAAACTGCATATTCGAGGCTCCGTCGCAAATTCTTTGTGTGTCAGAATTTGGGATGTGGATTTAAAGTAACATTTTCTCATAGGTCGGTTTATATTGCTTACTGAATCCATAGAATAATTATTACTATTGATCCACCTCTTTGGCACCTAAGAATACAATTGTTATTGTGATGTTGATAAAATGTTAATGTGATGGTGGTGATATAACATAGATGGAGACATTTAACCGGCACATTTATTTATTTCATTTATTTAACCAGCTTTATTCCTCTCCAGGAAATCCAATATTTTGACCACTCTGTTTTCACACAATGGGCTCTATGTTAGCACATGTAAGTAAGAGAAACGGAGAAATCTAAACCGTTAGACGACTGCATTCAGAGGCAATTTATGTGATTTTCCTTCAGAAGTATTTTTTTATTGGCCCTTCTAGAAGTACCTCTCCCAACTAATTTTCACTACAACCTTATTTTTTTCTCCTGTTTATGTAAACAAACATTTGTATCTAAGTCTTTTTTCTTTTTTCATTTGTATCTTTTTTTCTGTTTTTCTTTTTTTGCAAAAAGCATTCTGCATGGTGTTTTTGGTGTCAAAGTACAAGCCTCCCAGTGTGTTTGTATTGTGTATGGTCACCCTTACTTTTCAATGATACCATTTCACACTCGCATGACAATCATAGACCTGACAATAAAAGCAGAATTCAGTCACTCTTTCAAGTCTTTTAATGAATAATTTCTTAAGAATAAACAAACATCAGCCTGCACTAGTTTGTATCATTTTTATTTTTTTCTAACCCTTTCCACTGTATTTGAAATATTACCATTGAACCATTACAATTTATTCTACATATCATTGTAATTTTAAGTCACTCTGTATAAGGCATCCTGCTAAACAATGTGATAATTAGTGTCTGCTCATGGTTGATCATTGCCGATTATGGAAAGTTATATAAATACATGTCACATTCATGCATAAATAACAATGTCTGATTTATTAATGTGTTATTAAAAATACAATGTTAAACAGCAAATAAAGTTTCCGTGCTTTAAAGCACATACAAATTGTACCATAGTTATTGTTTCTAAGAGTAATAATAGAATTTATTGATATAAACATGTCACTCCATGAATAGCTGGCATATATACTGCTTTGAAAATCAGAGACCAAGACCCAACTTGGATTTTACAAAAATATCCTGTTTGAGAATTGCAACCATAAGTGTCCTTCTGCAAAACATTAAAGCAATAAAATGACATTTTATTTAAGGAATAGATACATTTGTAGGGCGGTTTTTGGCTCACAAAGAGAACACTCTGTAAAAAAGCAGAATTTGGTTTGTGCAGGTTAGAGCTGCGCTATTCTCCTACAGAGAGCAGAAAGATTATTCTCTGACTATGAGTGATAAGGGACAAAATACACTAAAAATAGTAAATATTAGATGTTATCAGATGTAAATATTAGATGCATCTTAAATGAAGCTCAATAATGTAGGTTGCAAGAGGGTAATTAAAAATGGCGTAATTGAGAAAATATGTATGTGAACTAATTAAAAAGATATGCATTAGAAAATGTCAATGGCAGTGCCAGATAAGGTTCACAAGTTTGCCCTTTACATCCAGCTTTGCCTTTTCTATTAAAAGCGCCATAACCATAAAATAGTAATTAATTCTGCTATGCCAACACAGAGATTTTGATGTGTTCAGCATGAAAGATCAAGAATCATCCCGTTTTTCAAAAGGGTTTGTTTTTTGTCTGTTATTCAATGGAAAGTAGATGAAAGTGAGGGAAACACAGCAAGCATTGTACTTTCAAACTATGCAGAGCTGCCTTGCACCCCAAGGCACTGAATACAGAGACAGCATTCTAAGAAACTAAAATCTGACAGCTGCTTGCCCTAACAGAGTCACGCCTGTTCTTGTTAAGGGTGCTAATCTTTGCTTTAATTCCGACAATAAGTGCATTTTGAGAACCAGAATTGTATTACAAGACATAAGTGGTGTTATAGAGGAAGGAGTGGATGTTGAAGGAAACTACAAAGCTTTGCTTTTATTTGACCAGTAAGTTTGCATCTTTTTTTCCCTGGAAAATCCAGAGTTCTAAAATCTTACCTAAGCTTTGTCTTATCCTTGTAGAGACAACAGGAAGTGCGTTGTGTGGTATCAGAGGCCCCGGCAGAGATCTGGACTTGTGAAAATGTACTCACATGAAGTGGATGTTGCCGGTGTTAAACAAAAAGAATGAAAAATTCACACCAACACTAAACAACCATAAATTATTTGTTTAAAACGGTGACTCTTTTAAGGGCATTGTTATTTTACATAGGTGCATCTACTGTATGACAATCTTAAGACGTTAGAGGCTAATTTATTTAAACCCCTGATGAAAAGATCAGCCCTAATGAACTGTAAACCTATAAACGTTAATCCTCATTATATCTCTCTATCTCTGCCTATGTGGAGCAGAAATCGTCAGTCAAGAAGTGCAGCACTAAAGCTGATAATACACAATCAGGATCCTGCCTTGGGCTGTTCAATCCTCTTGTTTAGTGGAGTTTGTACCTGATATTCTCTGATGCATTGCACACAGAGGGATTCTTTACTCCCATTGTAACATTATCGTGCATGTTCTGGGGACAGTCTGTGCCCAGCTGAATTCCACTCATTTTAATGGCACCTTTTTGGGATTTGCACTTAAATGTTAGCAGAGGCAAATGATAGCAGAGGCAAATGATAAAATGCTGAATCAATGGGCATCTGTTCAGATTATACCAAGTGACTTTTTTATGGATTGCGATATGTATGTACGACTACTGTATATCCTTACGCTAAATAATAAAATAACACCCCTATTCAGGAAAGAATATTGATGTCATCAAGGCATTGTAGTCAGAAGGTAGGACTACAGTATGTATTCACACTGTATAAATCACGTATGTTACTGTCAAGAAAACCTCAATGTTGCTTTAGAAGTTTTAAAAGAAATAAAAAATGTCCCTCAAAAAACAATTAAGTTTTCTTTTGCTTAATCTATGAACATACATTCCTGAATAAGTGAAGAACAGCAATACCTTAACAGTTATTTCTTAGCTAAGGTTATCAACATGCTTTGTGGAAAAAGACTGTGGTAACCTTAAGCATCTATTGAAACTTAAAGAGGGACGTTTGAAACATTATGCCTTGTTGTGTTACACTCTTCTGTGCTTCTCTTTGTGCTGCAGATGGCTAGCTTGAACATTGCTATGAAATTCAAAGATAATTAATTAGATTTTCATTTTGGCTCAGCTTCCATTGTTTCAGTTATCTTGCTGTGCAGTTCCCTTCCTTTTTAATCTTCTGTTAGGTTAGTGGCTTACCCAGTTAGAGCTGCTAAAAAAGGAATGAGCGGGTTCAGAAAGAAATTATTGACAAAGAATATTTGACAAAATTATGTAAGAGGAACAATATTGTAATTTGTACCAGTACAAAAAAGTGCATTTTAAAAAGCTTAAGAATGAATCACGAATTCCGATTAGACTTCTTAGATTAGACTAAGCATGTCTTTTTGCCTGTTGTTAAGGTGCTCGGTTGAAAGTATTTTCCCTTTTGTATTTATTATTATGGTAGTCATGAGAGACAGAAAGGTCTGTTTACCCTTAGTGTAAAAAATTTAATTTGCTTGTCAAATGTGATTAATAGGCTTTCCGTTTAACAACAGTAAGTAATTTCCCAAGAAATGGTCTGGAATTAAAATGTGAAAATTCCCCCAATATCTTACAAAACTACCTCAGAAGAGCTTTTTTTCAACAGTGAAGATGCTATAAATACATTTTCTTCTTCTCTGGTTCTCACCAAGAATGTTTTTAACAACACGTGAAATTAGTTTATTTTCTGAAAAAAAGTAAAAGGAAAAAGACCCCATGCTCTAACACCTCGAGCCTTTTTTAAAAACAGAAGTAATCTGAACTAACTTCCTTCCTCAGAGAGACCTATTTATCAAAATCTTCAAAAACAAAAAATCCCATTTGCGTTAGAAATTTGCATTAAATGTAAGAGAAGAAACTCAGCACAAGTGATAAACCATGCGATTGATCGGGATCTTTCGAAAGTAGAAAAATGCCTACCTTTGAATTGTACTGTATATGTGTATTTTGCCTTGACCTGTACCTGTCCTTGAAAAATCTACAAAGTGAAGCAAAAACAAAGATCTGTACACACATCTGAAAAAAACTGACTGAACTGTAATGGCCTGCATTTGAATAAACCATCACAGGAGAATCAGGAAAGTGTCTGTACTTTTGTAAAGAAAAACAGGAGATTAACAGGATTGAGACTACTGACATGAAAGGTGCGACATATCTATTGCATTTTACGGTATTCATTAGCTCCTTTCAGATTACCTCACAGCAGGAAAGAAACTTTTGTAGGACACATGGTATGTCTATGTTCTCCATGAAAACACATTATATGAATATTTTAATTTCCTTAAACATGTTTTAACTAACTGATGTATGGATGTGAAACTTATACATTGAAACAACAGGACATTAGATGCTTTTGGAGGAGAATACAGAAGATCATGTAATGAATGAGGAGCTCAGCGAATAAAGTGTGCCACAAATGCAACATTAATCTTTAAGACGTTATTTACAATAAAGTCAAAGTTTCGACATTTCTTCTAAAGCTTGACATTCTGCCCCATCTGTGCCTCCCCTTCCACTGAACTGATGGATCGATGAATATCTTACAGTATATAATACAGTGAATTTTACCTTAAACACCACAGATATATCAATAGCAAGTATTGGCTGCATTGCTGTGTTATGACTATGTAAATGTTTTTGTTTCCAGATATACAGTTAAGTTTTTTTTATATAGTATATGGAAAACAGAAGTTCTGGAAAAGGTCAAGTTCTAATCTTGCGCACTTCCACTCTCTTACTTACTGTATAAATATCTTGCCTGCTGAGCACCCTGTTGCACTTCCTTTTTTGCTCTCCTCCCTCTAACCCACCGTCACCCTTGTAGCAGCTCCCCAGCTCATTCCTTACGAAGATAATAATAATAATAATAATAATTGCTTACACTTATATCGCGCTTTTCTGGACACTCCACTCAAAGCGCTTTACAGGTAATGGGGATCCCCTCCACCACCACCAATGTGCAGCATCCACCTGGATGATGCGACGGCAGCCATAGTGCGCCAGAACGCTCACCACACATCAGGTATCAGTGGGGAGGAGAGCAGAGTAATGTAGCCAATTCAAGATGTCCTTTCCTTACTGTTAGCTTTGTCCCCACAGCCAGGCAGCTGTTCGCTCAATGGGGTGAGTTATGCCAAATAAATTTACAGTACCTCCATCCCTACCATGTTTTAATTAAGATTTGTCAAATCTTCTGAATTCAAGGGTAGTTTAGTTCAATTAATTTTTAAATTAACTTCTACAGATGGAATTAACGGTATTTTTAAAAGTTCAAATCTCAACTCAATTTATTTGTGATTTTAACATATAGAACCAATTGAAACTTTACAAATCACAAAACAATCCCAAATTTAAAAACAATGATTGACATACTCTTGATTTAAGTTTTGATATCTGTTGTTCACAATGTTACAGCGTGATTTGATTAATAAATTTGATTAATGTTTTTGTTGTCACATTTATGAAGGTTCTGGTCAATGTGGAGTAAAGATTTCATGGGTTCTTCTCACTGTGGTACAATGCAGGGAGTGTCTGGTGTTGGGGGCGGAGCCCCGGATTAAGGAAGACGCGTTGCCGTGGAAACCACACCTGACGTGATTAAGTGAATGAACAGCAGGTGTGGTTTCGACGGCAACGCGTCTTCCTTAATCCGGGGCTCCGCCCCCAACACCAGACACTCCCTGCACTGTACCACATCACGTAAACGAATCTGTATTAATAACAGTGAAATTTATAACATTAAAACATACTAGTAGAGGCTTTGAGTGTTACTGCTCACCATACATGTAGTGTAGGCCCTGACTGTGTCTTAGATGTCTAACAGACTGTGCTTCTACAGCACATACTGTAGACCTACAGATTAAGCCATTCAAATTGTGCGGTAAAACCTTGTACCATGGGTTTCCACGAGCAGGTGACCACAGTATGTGATTGGCCAAGAGACGATCACTTGTGGTTTGTGCCTTGTTAGTGAAACAATTGCTTCATTTAATCTCTCTGCTGTGCATGTTTAAATGTGCTTAATATGGAATATTAATATGAAATTTTATAACTACTTTTGGTAGCTGAGCATAAAAATTACAGAAGCATAACATCTCCGAACATCATAAACAATATTAATTTAGGAATATACATATATTATACAAACCATACAGTATAAAGTTGGTAGTGTGACAAATGCTGAGCGAAGGGGAATGAGTGACCCGGAAATATACTGTATAACCCCAGACATAGAGACACCGGAAGGACAGCAAAGCACAGGAAACTAAGGACAGGACAGGGTAGGAGCACCCTCTGGCTGCAGAGGGTGTGACAGGTAGTGGTAGTTTAAATAAAAATAAAAATATTAAATATTTTATGTATCAATGAGTCTTTCACTCTGTCGCTTACTGTGGTTATTTTAGAAAAGTTTTGACGTGCTCGTTTAAGTATTAAGTTCATATACTTTGTGAAAAAGCTATAATGTTTAAAACATTTTCTATGAATACTTGGGCTTGTTATCGCAGTAAAAAAACGTACTTTTTAGAATCTGCTTAATAGGGAATATAATATGGAATTGCATTACTAAGGATCTTAATATAATATATTTATATAGCTGGTAGTATTACCATAGTCCAATTTCTTCATAAACATGTTTTATTTTTTCTTTGACTCTTTCTTTCACGATTACTTTCGAAACACTGTAAGTTGTTCGTTCCAGCTGTGTTTCCGAATGGCCAGCTGGTGCAGCGGGTTTGTCAATAGTGCCCTCTCTAGGAGATTCGAGTTCAACACCTGCTTAGCACATAAGTTTATCTTCTAACAAAGACTCCTTTTTAAAAAATAAAATAGTAAATATTATGTACACTACACTATATTAACAATTATTTGTTGTTTTTTTATTAATCACAACGTATTCAATGTTAAGTGATATTAATGATGAAATACAAACGTGAATGAGCAAACGTGAATGCTGTCAACGCTGGGAATAAAAAACAATTCAACTGGTTTAATTCAATTCGAAACACTTTATTCAGTCGAGCATTTTAACACAAACCCTTACAACCTCTATAAAACCCTTACAAAACGAAATCGTATGTATTTTAATTGTAATCACGAATAAAAAAATGGTATTAAAAAGAACACTGAAACTATAATAAGGTATCTGATCATCATTAACGGTATTAATGATTAATAATATATAATAATTCCAAACCTCTTTATCAGAGTCATTTGTTTTCTCTGGTTTTCACAACTTTCGCTCTCTTATTAAATCCCTATTTATGAGACACGATATTTCAGATACAAAAATTACACAGTGTCTTCAAACCACAGGAATTTTAAAGATCTTGTTACATCATTCTACTGTTTTTATTGTCCACTACCAAAATCTACCTTTGTATTTTCTCCACAGTATGTGGACGTAAACCTGAAAGAGGCACAGTCACAAAGCTACAGTATAATAACAAACTATTTTATATATCCAACTGAGCAATTTTGCTTTTATAACATATACCTACTTTTTAATTAGTTCAATATTTAATATGCTGTAATTTTTGGTTTAAAATTAATAAGTCTAAACAGTATACAACTTAAATTCTATAATTGGAAAAAGATAATTGTCCCTCAGCATTGACCGGGATTCTAAACCAGGCATTTTCTGGCAACAGCCCCAATGCTCCACATGCCATGTTAGACTTTCACTGCTCCACCTGGTGGGTTTACAAAGTAGTGCAACCTCTACTGATATTTTAAACAGTATTTTTTTAAAAACTGTGGGATGAACCGCAGGCCATGAACCGCAAAGTACTGCAGCATCCCTCGCTCATTCTGAATGGCTGGATCTGTATACATTACTTGTATTTCACAAGTACATTTATATTCTTAAAAACATTAAGAAAGGTTACAAACTGGGAATATTTGGTCCATCTAGCCCTTTAGTTCTGTATTAGATAATTGATCCAAGGATCCAGCATTTCATATAGCGAGTTCTTAAAACAAACCTGGGTAGCTTGTTCCAGACCCCCACAGCCCTTTGTGAAAAACTGACTCCTTTTCCTATTATTCGTTTTACTTTTGCAATACAAAATTATCAGAAAGCCCTGTTTTTGTAAAGGAAACTACCAAAATTTCATTTCTGTCAAACCATCGGCGTATAGATTAAAGGGAGATATCACAGACTGGTTTTATGCAATGGTTCGTCCTGCAGTGAAGCTGACTCTTATTTAGCTTCTCTGTTCTGTACCTTGGACAGCAAATCGAATTAATATTTCACTGGTACCCGGAATCAGGTATGTTCGACAAATGACTCTTAGTTCTCCGGGCAACTTATTTGGCTGGGCAAAGCTAACCTTTAAAGCACCTACTCCAAAAACTGTGTGTTTTGGGAATGAATTACTGACCATAAATTGTCCTTATGAGGAAGTAATGGTCCATTCATTGACAACCTGTCACATGGATATAAGAATGGAACCAATTATTATTATACCCTATCCTCCGGAGCTAACACATTATATGCCAAGACCATTAAAACGTTGCTTTTCCACTCTTTGTGAAAGGCCATATGAGATACATCACCTTTAAGAAATGTACTTAAGATTACGCTGTAGTGAACTACATGGGAAATTCTTTCAAGGTTATTACTTTAAAGAAGTATTTGGAATCAAAATGTGTTCTTTACAAAGAGCTATCTTTTCCCTCTGTTTTTTTCTAATACAGTTATGCAGGGGAGGCTTGTTAACTTTTTTAGCTAACAAATAAAAGTCCAAAAACAAGGAGTGTATGTACTGTAAAGTATATGGTTCTAATTGGCTAACAGATTTGTGTATATCAATATTATTAAAATATGGTTCAAGTTTTTTGCATCATAAGGTGCTACATTTACATTCAGGATTTTCTAAAGTAATAAAAAATGACACTGATCTTGGGAAACTTTTTTCCAATATGGAAATCTATGTTTTTGTATTCATTCTTCAAGCTGTCATGCACTAACCTTAAGAAACAGTTCATGTGAACTGATTACATAGTTCTAAACTTCATATAAAGAATGGATTATGAATTAACATACGGATCAATGACTGGAATACTACGCTCCATAGTCCGTCAGAGGGTAGGCTCTTTGTGAAACTATTAGTGGTTTTTCATTTAATGTGATAGATTGCAGCCCAAGAAAATGAATTATGCTAGCACGCCTCTCTTGAGAGCTTCTTTATGCATGTCCACAATTGAAGATATGATAATGAACAGTGCAGTAGCCACCCACACCCCTTAGTTGATAACAAAACCGAAGTCCCTCAATAGAGTAAGTGTACTGAGGTCCTGGAGAGAAAAAGAGCTTAAATAAAAAGAATTGCACCTTCATTTTGCAACACAGAAAACTGGCTCTTCATATCACGACTTTTCAGTGACTTTACCAAACACCGTCACATTCCCGCGCGTGCCCGTTTAAACAGACGCTCACGCCGCAGCAAATCTTCCCATCGTCTTCCACACCCGTCACTACTTCAACCCTGCTCTTTTCCCGTACCATCGCTCGCTATTTCTGATTCTCCCAGGTGTGCCTACGCTTCTTCTATTGCTTGTTGTCTCCCTCCTTCCCTGACTCTCGCTCGATTCTGACCACGTCTCTGTCTTTGCGTTTTTGGAGTGGTTGCCTCGCTGTATGGTCCCTACTCAGTCTTAACTATCGCCTGCCCTTTGGATTTCGGAAATTGGGACTTTGGCAGGTCTTCAGAGAACAATTATTGGAATAATTATTGGCCTTACAGAAACGGCACACTAGGCCATGTTAAAGGAACTGGATCTCTTCGGTCTAGAGCATAGGACATTAATTAGAATATAATTCATGTGCAAAAAATGCTCAAGGTTTTTGACAGTATCAACTCAACAGTAAATAACAGCAACACACAGGAGAAATGAAGAGGCAATTTATCTAGGATTAAAGAATGGAGGCAGACAAATTAGATGTTGTGGGACAACTGTGTGGTTTGCAGCATTACATGAAACAAACTGATGAGACTCAGGAATCACTTAGTTGCTGTCTTTCTGCAAGTGAAGGTTTTATTCGTTTACAGTATTGGTATATATTTAATTTCATACAATATATACATAAATAACAGGAATGAATTTAATTCACATACATTCACGTGTTTAGGTTCGTATTAAACTGCAGTCTTATTTTCTGTAGTCAGAATTAAATGAGTTCATTGACCATTGGAGCATTTAAACTTCTACTGTATTTTTAGGCTGACAACAACATTATGTGATCCAGAATCAGAAGTGGACAAACAAGGACCAAATGGAATTTGAAGCTTTAACAAGAGCTGACTTATCAGAATGTGGGCACAGGGTACCTGGCTAGTACTGTGGGCTGTATTGTACACAACAAGGATAGTCCAACTCATCCAAATTACACCACTCAGAGAAAGTACCTGTGATATGCGGTGTCGGTGTTATTTTTCAGTAAATCAGCAGGTGCGGTTTCCAAGTGTTACCATTTAAACACGTTCGATAAACTAAAAGATTGTGACGTAACAAGAGCTCAAGAATAATCCACTCCTGCATCTAGAGCACAAGTCAGACCTTTGACAAATGTGAATTTGAATTCTTGTGAGAAGTTTTTACTTGTTGTAAAAATTGAATTTACGACTGTTTTGGCTGGAATATCCCTGAAAAGGCTCTGTCATATTTCTTATTTCACAGCGCCATTGGCCCATGTTTGTCACCCTGTTCTTTATCAGCCCATCACTTTGACAATAAGCTGTGTAGAGTTTGTCCTTCAGCAGGACGTTTCTATTGATGTACTCTTAATTTTATAACATTGTGGAATACACGGATATGGCCCAAGAGCATAAAACATCCAATCACAAATAATAATAAGCGTTTTTTTTTTTAATTCCGGAGCTCTATGTCATGTTCTCTGATAGAACTGTTGTTTAATACATTCCAGCAACTGCTGTGCATGTGTGTTGCAGTATACACAGGACTGAGAGATGTCTTCTGAGAGAGCCATTAGCTAGCCCATTCTTTCTGCCCATCTGCAGAGGCAGAAGGGATTTACGGGCTTGGTTCCTTTCATCACACTCAGCCCCAGAATGAGGAATACGTGAACAATGAGGCAGCGCCATTCATTCCCCCTGTGGGGTAAACATTGCAGTGCCAAGGTTTAGTTAAATCTTTCCAGCTCATTTGGTCATTTATCTTCTGTCTTCACATTAGTGATCTGCATGATCAATAAATGACGCACAGCAGGCGGAGTGGTGAAATATCCTAACAATGCTGCAAATTAGGTTGACTATAAAACCACCATAAACTTTTCTTTATAACCTAAAAATAAGCATGAAGGCAATCATTTATTTAAAATAGCATGCTTATTATGGAAGGAACATAAATGGCTGCTAATCCCTGATGGTTTTTCTGGGACAATTTTCCAGTTAAGGACTTTCAACGGAAAAATGCAATATTGACCTCATAATACCTGTTATAAAAACATTATGAGAGTACCCAGCTTATTGGAGCTCCAAATTGCAATGGAATTTTAACAACATCTATCTGGGCCCACACAACACCAATACGCTGACTGTGTTTAAGTACAAAATTGCTGTTTATTATTTTGGATCAGTTTATGCAAGTTTTATGGACTTGGAAAAAATGCTAATGGACAAGGCCTAGAGCTTTAAGTGACTCTCAAGCCTTAGAACAAAGACTATATTGTAACCCACATAATGTCATTGCATGTGATTTATCATTTGTTTATTTGATATTACGATCTCCCTAGAATTAGATGAGGTCACTATTCATGTCTCTGTGTGAGTGATACAGTGCCAGTGGGAATCCACTGACATTGAAACATCTTGAGAAACAATTAAGATGAAATACAAATGTCAGCGCACATTTTGCATTGTTTATCTTCACAGTTGACGGTTCCTTATTTTAAAAGACAATGTTTTAATATGTGCATCAATTAATTTTGAATGTTCATTTTACAGTGTTTTTACACTAGGGAGACTATGTTTTCTATCACATAAATTGTAACATGTTTTTATTTTTTTTATTTTCGTGCAATTAGGTGAACGTAAAAAAAAAGAAGAAAACTGTAGTTTGGGATTTGTGCAAGATAATGTCATGGTTATTACATGCTAAATTCTTTTAATTTAAGTAAGATGTGACAGGGCTGCTGGTAGCTAAAAAGCAAGGAAAGAAGACAGTACAGAACTTTTCTGTTTAAAGGCAAATTATTCATATTTGGGTGGTAGCTATGTCAGCATGCGTAGTCTGCAAAGGAACAAGTAACAGGTTTATTCCTTTTTTATTTCTCTGAAAAGAGAAGAGAGAAAACACAAGATTTTCTTTGCTGTCTACCTGTGAGAAAGACGGGGTAGACAGCAAAGATTAAATAACACAGAAGCACAAAAGCTTAGAGGGGGGGGGCAGAGAGGCCATTCAGGAAGTACAGTGTAGAGGGGTGACGAGAGGTGTGAAGTCAAAACCTGCATGAGAATAGAAAAGATTACATGAAAACAAGTCTGTCATTGAGAGAAGGGGGAAGGTGTGAACCAAGTTTCAGGAAGAGTTTAGTTTCTGTTGTCTTTCTGCTGTGGGAGTTGAGAAACCCTTCTTTGAGAACAGAGGCAGGGAGATCAGTGTGAAGGTGAAATGAGAAACTATGGGCTTGGAGAAATCTTGAATCTTCACAGCCCTAACATATTCATATTCATATTTGTGCTGGCAGGTTAGTTGTTAGTATTCAAACTGTTTCACATTGTTTTAATCTACCAATCATAATTACAAGTTCTAGAAGTGTATGTTTTTAACCAGTTGAACAACAGTCGTTCAAGCGTTTTGAATATTTTCATTTGCCCACTTTTCTTTTTCTTGTGCTGCTGAGGGGAGCCACTGCTTAATTTTGACAGACCTGCTTAGCCATGTGGTATTGATCAATTCAGGCAGATTGGTAGCAGTACTCGAATTTTGTGGCCATGAGAGAGCTGTACTTAATTCTTGCCAAAATCCTGACCTATGCCCATTGCAAATGAGTATACCCTGGGGCTCATTCACATCTCAGCTGGCTTTCCACATGCTGACAAAGCAACATCTGGAGTCGGGGGGAGGGGCTTCTATTTAGAGTGACAGATGAAACCAGCTATGAGCCTGAACAACCGAAGACCACATACTGTACTGTAGGTTCCTGCGCAATCTGATTTATTGAGTTGTAATAAAAAAACAACTTATAAATAACATCCTAATAAATTCAAAATATATTTAAGAAAGAAATCAGAAAATGCAAGGGAAAGTGAATCGAATCATTTGTACATCTACAATTCAGCCTTGATCAGCTTCTGTGGCTCAGTTATCCTGGGCTTTCATGCGAATCTCAGCTGCCATCCCAGTAAATTTCCTGGATGGTGATGAATCCTCTTCATGGAACCCCTATTCCATGGAAGAACATGATACACCATTTTACATTCACTGGTGTATCATGTAAAAACATCTTTTCCCAAACCTAGTTGAAAACATTTTCAGAGTATTATTGTTAAAATACCAATGTAATCTTTCCTACATCTGCTTCAAATACCTAATAATAACACTTGTCATCAGATTGTGATTTTTTAATTATTGTTAAATATTTCTATATAGTTAGCAGACAAAAAAAACTACCACAACAGCACAACTTTTAACTCAAATAATCACTAATCATGAAAGGAACAGCTCACCCCCACCCCTTAACGCACAAAATAAAGAAATGACAATATTTTAAAACACACAGGATTTTCAAGTCATTTGTCACTGAAACTCTCAGATTGATTCTGACCTCTACATGCTTGTATGCATATGCTCCACAAGAATGAACACAGGCTCTGTTTTTATGGACGATGTATCCTAAAATCAATAGCTGAAGCAGCGAGTGCTACTTTCAAGGATGGGGATGCATTTCCCTGGATATAGATGTACTGTAGCATGTCTTACTGAATTTAAGGAACATGTTCCAGTGTCAGACCTGTTCCTGACTGATGTTGGTATTCAAAGCTCTCCCATTGCTTGGTTCCCCCATGTTCTCAAACGAAAAAGTGAATCATGAGGGGATCCTCTTGGACAGAGTTTTCCTCGTGGTGGGGGTTCTTTATTCGTGCTCGATGCTAAAGAACAGATATTACATTGTCTCAGCAGTGGAGTGACTGAAGTCTCTTAGGTGATTCTCATTTGGGACTCTGTAGGAGCCCTGGGTTTCCTCCAAATTGATATTACCACCAGTTTCCAACAAAGATATTCTCAATTATTTCAAGCTTCGCTCTTTGTCTGTTGCAGCGATTGTAAAATATATTATAGCTATGTGCAGTTGTGTTCATTGTGGTTTTAAATACTTTATTTTCTTCCACAGAGCAATGACACAGACACATAGTAGACAGACAGATATTCCTTGGCATTTTCTTTCATCCCTCATCTTCAGAGGCTCGTAATGGAAGCAGAGATCTGAGCAGGGGTCACCTTGTCGGAAGTGTTTTGGGCAGTTCTGCCCCAGGGTAAAACTGAGCACTGCAAAGCACATGGACACGTGAAAAAGATGCTTAAAGCTGTAGTTAAGCACTGGCTTATACCTTCATAAATCTTGAACTTGGACCTTTAAAGATGGCAGCATATTCTTCAATATCAAGACTCTTCTACTAAAGAATAAGTAATACACTTTTATTTGGTGTTCATTATTCTTTTGTGTTTCCACTGTAAATAAAACAATATCACATATTAACTTCCTATGTTTAGTCTTAAATATCAAGGCAATGGAACTTTGGTTAGTAGGAAAACCTATTACAGCTTTTATCTGACTTCTTTGCAAACAGACAATTATCTTTTGTTGTAGGGTACTGCCAAAACCAACAATGTTGAAAGTCTGGTAGGGAATTCTGTTGTTTACATTTAATTACTTGCAAAACCTAGTGGTGCATTATTGATTTAACATAAGCGGTCTACTTCACAGGTTAAGTCTTTTTTCTTTATGAAATGTAAGGTGTCTAGCTCCTGACCGGAAGGTCCCAGGTTCAATCACAAGTAGGGGCAAGTGATGTAGCTCTGATTCCTTCCAGACGGCTCCCAGGTCCACTCAGTCTGCTTTCCAAATGAGTACCAGGGGTAATAGGCCGGCCAAAGTGCGATGCTGACCACATCACCTCCACCTCCAGTGTGGATGGTTGGGAAAAACAGTGGCCCTTGTCCCCCCATTCCCCATGGGCCTTTATGGCCTGAAAAGGGAACCTAACCTATCTACTGTACCTAAGTGTTATGGTAATGCCAGTGCAAGGCTTCTGCATGATAGTTTGATGAAGACGGTGATGCTACCAGAAGGCTGGTTAGTTTATCTTGTTTTACTCTTAGTGGGGCTCTCAACAAAAGTTTAGGATGGTGCCCTTCGACACCAATTTTATTCCCACCCACCCCACTCTGAACAGGAAGGAAGCTCTCAGTTTTCACAATGCGTGCCCATTTAATAACGCACCGCAGTTTGTGTCACATCTGTGCAGTTTTTTTCCCAATATTCACCAGAACCTACACATACTGCAGTAAAGTACAGATCTACACACTTCATTACACACACAGCTCAGCACAGACACACACACACCTAAGAATACGAATCCATCTAAAATACTGTAAATGTAGGGGTTTTACAATAAAAAAGAATACATCATAATAGGAACGTAATGATTCTAGATTCATTTGACATCTCAGTGCTAGTGCATTATATTGATGATTGAGTGGAAAATGTCAGCGAGCAGATTGTGCCAGTTCAATAATGCAGAATGACAAACCTAATCCTAATGACTAAAAAAAGCAAACACACTCAGATTAATCTATCAAATTCAATCTCCTCAGAAACTCAGTTTAAATGTTTATTTATGCACATAGGTATTACAGAATATTACTGTACATGGAAATTAAAAGATAATTATTCTGAACTATCCACAAAGTTCATAAACATATGCAAAGCAAAATATTCTTTTCTCTATATTTCCTGTATAGATGTTTGTATTTTACAAAAAGACAGTGAATTTTTGTGAATGTTGATTTAATATGTTGGTGTTTAAATGATTCAGTGATAATTCATGGTTAAGCCTGATACACTTGAATGACTTGGTGTTGAATCTGCACTAAATTGCCTCATTAGTGAGAGTTGTTTGGACACAGGTGATGAGGTGATTTAACCTGTTAAATGTCACATCTGGTGAAAATCAATAACAGAAAAGATCAAAAGAGGATACACCCTCGATGGGACACCTGTACTCTGCAGGGCACACACACGCACACAGTCACACCACGGCCAGTTTTTCCAGAAGCCAGTATGTCTTTAGACTATGGGAGGAGCACCAGAAGAAAACCAACACAATCAAGAGGAGAATGTAGAAACTCTGTGGAGATAGCACCCTAGCAATTGAATTCAGTGCCCCAGAGGTGTGAGACAGCAATACAACCCCGGTGAACACAAAGGTTAATCATCATAATGTATTTATCTAGGTCATATCTATTCAATGAAATATTTCTTACAAATTAATTGACTAGCAGGATTTTTATTTCTTGTGATTACCACATTTCTTTCAGCCAAAGTACTATCTAGAAAAGTCTGAAAAACAGAATAAACCCCAAAGTCCTGATTCCAACCAAACACTGTGTCAGCCAACTGCACAGTTGGGCTGCAATTACTGCCAGCCTGCCAATAGGGGCTACTAACATTCCTCAAACTGGTGTAAATAGACACACCAGATGAGATTTTGTTAATTGATTAGATTATTGATTATTCATGAAAGAATTTTGGCATACAAGATGCTAGTGGTTATTGAAAGGTTTATTAGTATTGCGTCTGTTGAGAGCCTTGTGCAATAAACATGCACAATAAAGCCTCCTGGATTCATTCACCTGTTTCTTGTTATGCAAATACCTTTTCTCAAACAATTGTCAATAACTAGCCATGTGCAGAAATTGATTTCATCTGAAGGCCTTGGATGTTTGTGAAGTTACAGTAGATTGCTGAGCGAATCAAATTAATTTTCTTCAGACTTTACCACAATACAATAACAAATTCATTTTCATGTCATAGGAACCATCCCTAAAGCATTGCATTACTGCTGAAAAGAGGTAATTAATGCTCTTAAACATGGTGTACTTGTTATTAAAAAACACAATGTTCAGCATGTATTTACAATATATGAAGTACATTCACAACAAAACTGAATAATTGAGTATAGCTTTCAAAAAGATTCATACCATTAGTTTCATCCTTCTTTAAAAAAAAACATTGTGTTTTATCTTTTTAAAGATGATGATATGTAAGCAATATAATTTTTAGAAATTCTGCTTCTATTTTCTCTTATTTAAAAAAAAAGTTTATTTTCCTTTAACTGGAGCTATAAACTGAAATGTTAAAACTCCAGGTCTTGAAAGCTGTGTCACCGCCTAATGTGTGACACTTTGATAAACCAGCTTTTTAAGAAGAATTATGTACCCTTAATTTGTTCGGCAGCTAAACTCATATTTAATATCACCTTCCATTCACTTAGCTCAATTCATTCACACAAAACTTATAGCTCTAGGCAATATTGCTATGAAATATTACATTTTCCACACAAGCAGGATTGTAAAAGTCAGTGGAAGGAAGCCAGTTAAAATTATTGTAATTAATGTCACACTGCTTAATATCAAACACTGTTCCCAAATGATTTCTGCTATTGTATGTGCCACATACCCTTTCAAACTGGAAATTGGATTATCACTCTTTGCTACTGTCCAGGCCACCTACTCCTGACATTAGATGTGTATTAGGGTTTCTTACAGTAGGAATTCTGTTCTGTGGGACAAACACGGTGATTGGTTTTGGTACTCCAGGTCATGACTTTGTGTTGCAGTGATGGGATGCCGTGGACAACATCATCCATAAAATCATAAACTTGTGTTCTCTTTGGACAGATACAGTAAAGCACAGTCTTTCATTTAGTGCCTTTGTTTTTCTCTCCCCACATTTAGTAAACATATGCACATATAGTATATGTGTATGTTTTTGTCAATGTGTATGGAACTGTGTGGACACTGTTTGGAAGGCCTTGAAAATTGGCTGACCTTTAAAACAGTTAAGATATATCCAACTACTATTGAGAAAAGAGTTGAATTATTTGGTGGGTTGAAGTCCAATTTCCCCCAACTTCATGTTTGTGAATACTGTGAGCAGGACAGTGCAGAACACACAGGTTAACAAAAACATGGTTACTATTTCTTGAGTTCCTCTACCTCTTTATCTTTTTCAGAAATTATCTGTTTTTCTGTGTTATTACAGCACTGTTCCAGATACCTGCTATTATTCAATTTTTAAATTCAGTATACATTTTTGGCAGTGCCAGCTTTGTCACTAGTTTTTCTCCTTTCAGGTTGCTGGAGAGTCTTACATGTAGCATGTCTGTGAGTTGCTCTTTCATGGCCAGCTATCTCAAGATCAAGTGAGATAGAGCTGTGAAGTGGAGCTTTACAGGAGAAATAGTCAACATCTATATTTTTACAGACATGACCTCATGAAATCAAAAAGGTTGTTGTGGGAAAGCAGGCTGTTTTTACAAATTAATTGCATCTTGCTTATTTTAATTATTTAGTAATAAATATATGAAAGTGGTAGATTATTTGCCATGTATTGAACTTTGCACACAAGTATTGTTTTAGTACTGAAATTAGTTATTAATCGTTTCACACTTGTTTGACATTAATTCAAAATGAAAAATGTAACTCCTGGAAGTGGGCCTGAAGCCACTGTCAGACTGGAGTCCCAAATTACTCACAACCTATTTTTTCACAGGAAAACTAAAATACCTTAGTGCATAGTGTTGTTTACAATTCCATGTCCTGTATTTTAAGGAGATTGATTTGAAAGTTTATATGACCACAAGGACAGCTTAGATAACCTCTTGAGTTTCAATTTATTGCATTTAAACATGGACCTGTTCAGTGATCAGGGTTTGTTGAATCGGGAGGGTACAGTTACATTTCATGTAGACAGTAACTGTAAGGCACTTCATTTGCACAGAGAGTTCTGAAGGCCACACTGTCAGAGCCAATTCACTGCTTGATGTGTTGCTAGGGATTATAAACTGTTATTAACACATCCACATCGTCCTTTCTCTTCTGCATGTCAGCTGGGGGGGAGACCAAGACATACAGTATGTGCTAAATGCACAACATTGGTTTGTCTGAAGACCGGGAGCATTGTAATCCCTCTTGTTAGGACCCAATCTGCTGGCTGAATGCTGCCTTGCAGATCAGTGGATGAATCTTGGCCAGTTATGCGCCCATCTGTCACTTATCTCCTGGCTACTAGAAAGAAAATCAAATGACTCCTGAAAGCCAGAGACTGACAGTTATGGAGCTTAATTGCTCGCTTGTATTTTCGGGACCTAACAAATTTAGATTTATTTAGTACAGTACCAATATAGATTTCTTTACATTAATTCCTCTATGTTACTCTTACACTGCAGAACACGATTTTTCAAACGTGGAAGCACAAACTGAAGTGTTTCACATTACGCTCTGCTGTGTTTTATTTTTGGTATTTCACCGTGTGTTGTCTTGAATTCGTGCCTAAACATTCAGAGTTCAGAACATTAATGAGCTTCGCTTGTGTGAAAGTAACACAATGAAAAGGCCTCAGATCAGCAATGGGTCTGCTCAGCTGAACATTAATACTTGAAGGTCAAGGAATATTCTTTTGTCTAATGCTTAATCTGACACAATACTCTTATATTATTGAAGTGATTGATCCTCCAAAACTAAGAGAAACTGTTTGCTATACAGTATGTTACCTATATTGGGGATAAGGAGTTTATAGTACCAGGGTGGAAAATTATTATTTTTTAATGTTTCACTGTCACATTAAATGTCCTCAATGTATGCAGTATACTGTACATATCCCTCAACAAAAAATCATCTAGAGAGGAAATTATTGACAATCCTTAATTGGGAGGGATTTGATTAATTTCTAGTAGCATAGTGTTTTGTATGTTGGTTATTACTCCTCTCAACATACAAGAATAAAACAGTTTGTCGAAATAGCCCTTTGTGAAATACATCTGTTACAACACTGATTTTATAAGATACAGAGCACTGGTTAAGGCATTCCTCTTCATCAGGAGCAGATGTCATTGAATAGACTAGACCTCGTGCGGTATCACTGTGATCTACCGGATGCAGCTGTCACCACCAGAGTAGGGTGTGGGTTGATGGGGGTGGTGGTAACTCAGAAGAAAATTAAAAATAGGTCTCTGTTCTCTGCAAATGATAGCCAGTCTTCCAGTCCTCCAGTAGCGCCTGAGTGTAATGATGATTCATGACTTCTACTCCCATAAAAGATCAATAACCATACAAACTACCAGGTGATAACATATTTACAGTTTTGGCTACTGTTCTTATGGGAAAAGATTCCTGCTTTAAGTTGCATGGGCAAGCTCTTACAGTTTCTAACAGGCCTATAGTGTGGCTATAGGGAAAAGTGATACATTGTTTCACTGCAGTTTCTGGTCCCTAACTTTTGACATATATATTGAGGACCACCTATCGTATATTTCACATATGAGCGCATCCCACTATTTGTTATAGATAAAACTTGGAGAAGTTTCTTTATTAATCAAGACTTTATTTTTGCAACTCCTCTCATAATAGAGCTGGCAGGCATGGTGTACAACACTGTTAATAAAGCAGAAGGATAACAAGGTAGTAACCATCAAGGTCCTAGAATATTTGAAATGGACCATTTCCCCAGCCCAACTCCACTCTTTGTCCTTTTTGCCCCTGACACAGATGGTTTTTACTGTATTAAGATGATGAGGGCTTTCTTGACATACAGTACCAATGAAGTAACGGCTCTTGCAGAGATAAGGGGAAAAGGCCCAGACACAGCTGAAGCAGGAAATATTGCCGGGGATGTTCTGAGTGTCCCAGGAAAGCACTGTCCCTGTCAGGGGCGCTGCAGTGTGTGCATCTTTCTTCGCTGGAATGACACGCTCAGTCTTCTCCCATCACAAAAGCTGAAAACCACACTGGACCATGCAGTGAAAAACAGAACTGATATTCCTCCTCGATGAACCACAACAGCGGACGTGACTGTTGCGGTTCCACGCGGGCTCGTACCCTTGCTACCTCCCTCCGCCGGCTCGTCCCGCAACACCTGGGGCGCGAACCCGGGTCCCCCGCGTACCGCAACACGGCACCGGCCGAGTGAGCTAAAGGAGATCTCCGGACCGCCGCTCAGCCCCGGCGGCTGAGGTCCCTGCTACGCGCAGGGAGGGCGAAGACGTCACCGTGTCCAAACGAGCTCCACTACACAGACAGCACAAAAAAATGCCTTGGAAGTGTACTGTATATAGCACTGCTGTGTCATTGAAGTACGAAACATTTTTTGCACAAATTAAAAAGATACATATAGCATTGCAGGATGCCAATGGAACAGTACCAAATGTAATTGTCTGTACAGACCATGACCTCTCACACATTATTAATTTCACGTAGACATTTGGGCTGATGAGCTCAGTTTGTGACACTGAAGCTGAAGGTGGTAGGGATATGTGGAGAGACTGTAATTCTTTCTTCTAAAATAACAACTTCAATTATTCAATGAGAAATATTAAGTTAATTAAAAATGTTTCATTTTGTTCACGTTACATAGTTGCAGGAATAATTACATTCCATTTTCTGAGAAATAATTATAATAGCCACAATAATAAGAATACTTTGTGATGGTCTGTATTTCATAAGGAGTGCATAAATGCTTTAAAATTGTATTCTTCATTCATTTAAACATTTATCAGCTAAATTTGAAATGAATTGCATCCTTAACAGCAACATGCTGATTATAAATGATTATCAGACTGTCTTCTCTTTTAAAATGTTGGTTTTATTTTAAATACACTATGGGATTGTGTGCTGTGGTGAACTCTGTTAACACTCAATCCAACTATAGATTGCAACTATGCATGTTTTTTTGCTCTCTGAATAAGTCACTAACCCTTATCTCTAGCTATTAATCCAGCAAAAGATTTGTTGCTCATATATGTATATAACCATGTATACTGTATAATCACTTGTAAGGGTCGTAACTGAAATTCCCCTATTTCAATAATAATAAGATTGCTTTCTACAGCTCTGCCTGTTTGTAATTATAATGTTAAATAGGGGATGCAAGAGCACAATCCTGAAGTGCTGTGGAACAGAGATGAGCATTTTCACATTTGCAAGCCTTGTAAACCACAGCTTCTCAGTGCACAGTAGAAACCGCACCGCAAAATGTAATCTTAATTAAAATGGCGCAGCTGGCACTGATGGGACTGGGTGGTTTACTCTCATCCCTCAAGGGCATGTCAGCTTGTCAGATTGGCATCTGTGATTTGTCGCTGTGTGCACGCCGGGCCAGGTGATCCATGGGAGAAGGTAATCTGCCCTGAGCTGGACTGGCGTTGTTGGTTCAGCACCACTCGGCTGCTCCGGGCTCCAGATTGCGGAGATTCATTCCAGGAACAAGCAGCTTTTTTATGATGTGTAACTAAGGATGACTTAAAAAAGGAAGAGTTACAGTATAAAGAGAGTATATACAGTATGAGTTATTTCTATAGTGTATATATGACATATATTTTAAGAGTTATATGCTATGTATTCTGTTGTATAAATATGATGTTTCCTGTATCATGGTCTGACACAAAAAAACAGTGAAGTTTTATTTTGGGCTCCCATTTTGTTACCGTTCCTTGTGGATCGTTGGCTTATGAGGACTTAGAGTTGTGTGGGTCTAGATCTCATGCTTGTTACCCTTTTGAAAAGTGCGCACGCATTCGACGAGGTTGTTTCTTAAAATAAGCCTGCGATCCATCAGTGGGTAAGGAGCATTTAGGCTAACACGCCGTGTCACCAACTTCACCAGTGTGGTCAGTATGAGTGATAAATAAAATTCACCTTCTTGTTGAGAATGTAATTTCTGCGGAACTTTACGGAGCTATTTGGGAGTAATTGCAAGCAGGTACTGTACATTCTTAGAATGGGCCACACTATTAAATAAAGGAATAATAAAGGAATGCAAACAGCTGCTCCTGTAACATTCACCTACACTAGCCACCTTATCCTGAATTTACAGAATATTGTATGATATTGGACACAGTGATTTCACTGAAATTAATGTCAACACGCTAATAGCAATATTTCAGACAACTCCTCTTTGACAAGACATCAGACAGCTTAAATTCATAACGTATTTAAAAAATAAAGTATTTCACAAGCGTAACAATAATCATAGGAAGTGATACAGCTAATGATATGCATTAATACTGAACCAACTGGTTGAACAAGGATATGTGGTACAGTACTTTAATGAGATGAATTGCAGCACGCAAGCTAAACACAAAGAGAAGGCACCGCAGACTAATATATTTGAGATGTTGTGCACCATTAAAAATTGAAATACACAGCAAAGGAATCAAGAACACAGACAACATACTGTATCAGATAAAAAAAGATAAATCAACATGTAAATAATGATAGTTTACTTAGGGAGAATTTAGATTATTAGTAACCCAGTACATTTTTTCCACAATAGTGATACTGTGATGTTGTATCATACATTGCTTTAACAGCTTTTAATTTGATTAAGCCTGTTTGGAAAGTTAATGATACAACAAATATGGCTTGTCTTTCCTAAGGATTTTCCAGGGGTAATTTCTGAAATGAGTGCCATGTGTTATGCCTGTTTACTACAACACAGGACACACAGTGCTGCCTCATTAATTGAACTTCTGATTGAATGCCTGGGGTATTGTGTTCTATTCCTAGACAAAAATAACTTTTTAATTGCTGAAGATTATGTTCCTGTTTTGTTCAACTGATGTTGTAATTATACAGCACCTCCAGATTCATACTGAGTGTGTCATTTTCAGAGACAAACCTGCCTATAATGTACTGGGATGTGTGAAGAGGTAAAAACTGTGGACAGGGTAAGGGTTAGGGTCATATCATCTAGCACACACTTCAACTTTTTAAAGAGGTTTAATAATCAAAATTCAAAACATGGTGATATATTTAACTTTCTGCCTGTGTCTGTTTGCTGTTTAAAACACAAACATCCAAGTCAATGCACTAGGTTGCATTGCTGGACTTCAAGGTCAATATCCAGAGCTACGTACTTTGATTGACCCTCTGTCCTGTTAGAATACGTAATCAGACTCTTGCCATACTGTAAATCAGCCCCTGTCTTAAACAATCTCTCCTTTCCTGTCCTCCTTTCTAACCGTCTCTTCCTGATGTGAGCCATTTGTTTCCTCCTCTAGCTGGCTCTAGACAAATAGTTTTCATCTAAGGTTTGACTCGTCCAACATCCTTTACTATGACCTTAACATACCTTCAGATGCACCTACTCAGCTGCTTCAGATTTCTTTTCCATGCTCAGAAATGTGAGAATAGGTCTATTATTATTTAAATATATTATATATTGTTCAAAGTTCTTAGCTTTATCCCTTTTAGAATAATTATTATTTGTCAGCATTTTCTTTCATTTTCAGAAATGTGTTTTTTTGCCACTCTTCTGTTCCTTTTTAATTTCATATCACCTGTTTCATCTGATGGTATCCAGCTTCCTAGATAACTGAATTATCTATTTATTACCTGTCTCATCTGTTCCGTTGAAGTGGCATAAAAGAGTGATATTTGCAATTATCATGCTTTCGATGTAAATGCAATTATACACACATTCCTCACTTTGCTTTCACCACAAACCTTACCAAAACTTTCTTCTTGCTTCTCTTGTGCATCGGCTATTTAAACCATGCGTTCGGCAAAGCAGTACTACAGTTTCAATTTCACTGCACAATTAAATGTGTTTTTACCTCTGCACATTACAAACCTAATTTTGTTTACTGTGACATGCAAAAGTATTCTGACCTTCACACAGTTTTCACATTGAGTCATGACACTTTGAAGTAGCAGTTAATATTTCTTATTCTCGTTTTTCTCCTTAATTTTTGCTGACCATAGCATCAGTATGAGTGTTCAGGTTTGAATAAAATCTTAATTTAGTAATTTCAAGAAATGTGAAACCATAGGAAGGGTTGGATACTTTTTTTTCAATTCATTGTAATGGTTTAGCAAATATACACACATTTACTTACCACAGCCCTATCATGCTCACATATTGGAACAAGGAAGCACATTTTCTCACAGTTACATCTCTTTGGTAAAATCCTCTTGGCACTTAAAAAGGTTTCCTTGGAAACACAGCTTTGACGAAGTTATTCCTTTGGTAAATGGTGCACAAGCTATGCATGAAATAAGGATATTTACCTGTGTGTGTAGGCTAGGTTTTCATTTTTTCTCCCATCTGTCAAATCAAAATGTACTGTGCTTCAAAGCTCAGTTTTCTTTTTAATTCTGCAGTGTTTTCTGGATGCATACAGTACTTGATTTAGTATCTGTGCTTGTATTTGTTTTGCAACTGTGTTTTTATGGCCCTCTTTACATTACAGCGATTTGTACATTGTAGAAAGCTGAGATAAACAGGGAATGGAAGGGAAATGTCTCTTCTGTTTGTCTTGCGATCTGCACCTGCAGCTAATTACAACAATGTAAATTCAAATTTGCACCACACAGATGAACATTTATATGCATTTTTAAAGTACTCTGCTTGACAAAGCATCCCAGCACACTCTATAGAATTAAAAATGCAACAGATCATGAGTAAAATACAGTACACTCCACCTACAATTACTCGCACTGAAGCGCTTTTTGAAAAAGATAGGTTTTCAGCTTAGATTTGAATGAATCTGGGGTTTTAGCTGTTCCACTGGAGGAGAGCATCTGAAGACTCCAGCCCCAGCTGACTGAAGTCAATGGCTTGGAACCTCCAGACAATCTCTGGGAATGATTGGCAAAGGTATGGGTAGTAAGCAGTTTCTGAAGTTTAAAAGTCCTCAGCCAGTGGGGAACTTTCTTAACTGTTGAAGTGCCTTTACAAATAAAATTAAAATGTCTTTAAAACCAATAACCATAGCTCACCAGTAAATAAATCATCTCACCAAAGGAAATGGTATTGTATGGAATTATAAGATTTATTTTTATATTATGATTCACTGGAGATAAAAAAAACAGTTCTGAGTGTTCCATGTGTCTTCCAAAAAAGTGGTATTTAAATGGTGTGTTAATGGTATTTAGCAGAACTCATAAGAAGTCATAATAAATACAACTGGTAGTATTACTACAAAAGTAAAGCTTGGTGCAAACGAACAGTAAGTATTTCTCAGTCAAACAACATTACTTTAATTTATAGCAACAATAAAATTCAGGGAAATGGAATGTGTCTTGGAGATTTTTATTGAAAACAGTGCTCATATAAGTGAAATTACTTTTTGGCTAGATCTGGGGGATTTGTCTTTCATTCTTTGAGGTCTTTTTTTTACCCTTAAGCATTTGGCACTTTTGTTCCAACAATAACCTTAGCGAAGTTTTTCTCCATCTTGCAAGATAAGAACAGTGTAACCACAGGGTTTCACTCTTTATGCTAGTGCTTTATTTAATATCAGTTTTATTTTCATTTTTTTCCCAAATCCCATTTCTTCCAAATACAGCAGCTCTCCTATTGGCTTGTAACTACATGATTGACTGACCCCCCCAGTCCTGGATAGCCACCATGTTCTCTGTTTTACTGTCCAGCTGAATTCTTTTATAAAGTCATTGGATGAATCTCTGGCTA
This sequence comes from Lepisosteus oculatus, assembly GCF_040954835.1. Classification (NCBI taxonomy): domain Eukaryota; kingdom Metazoa; phylum Chordata; class Actinopteri; order Semionotiformes; family Lepisosteidae; genus Lepisosteus; species Lepisosteus oculatus. The sequence goes on from NC_090696.1 coordinate 76,267,608, forward strand.
AATTAGGAGGGATTAGAGTGTTTTCCAGTTCTCTCCTCATTCACTGCCCATAGAAGATGGGTCGCCAGGAATAGAGTTGCAAAGTCGCAAATTAGATGAAATATGTTTGTCCCGATCAGTTCTGACATGAGCCCTAATACTTGCCTCAATATTTTGAGACTTTTCATTTGCTCTCTGTGAGAAAAGGACAAATAGGATATTGTGTCTTGTGCCTTTAAAATGGTTTGTCTATTTTCTGTTTTTAAGCCCATGACATTGCTTTCCATATCTCTATCTCGGCTTCATGCATGCTTGTCCTTAGAGATATATTAAAGTGCACATGCTGTACAATTCACAATAAGGCAGAACAGTTATTGACCAAATGACAGTAGCATGATAGCAAGTAGCTGTGAGGCTACTTCTGTTCTGTTTCAATAGAGATATTTTCTGGTTATGTTTGAGCTCATATCCTAGAGATCTTGAAAATGAACACATTTTTCTGCTAGAACTCACATCTTTGTTTTCCTGCAGGGATAGCAGTAAGGTATACTATATCTTACTGCATCAAAGGGTATGATGTTTGAAATGACTAAATGTTCTCTACTTTGGATACTGAAGCTAAGTCGTCGTTCCTAACCTTTGAGAAAACCAATTATAGCCACATGTCACTGTGTACATGTGATGGATGTGCAGGTGGAAGAAAGGCCATCTACAAGCCAAGGTTAATAAGAAAGAAAATGGACAGCTATTCAGTCAAATGAATCTTGTGAGTATTCCTTTGTCCCAGGACTCTGAGAGGTTAAGCATTTCTTACATTTTTGGACAAAATACACAACAATTGGGCTGATATTCACAGCATTGCATTGGTATGTTGTTGTTTTTCTTCACAAAAATGCTGAATTGTTTCTTTTTAAATTTGCATTTTATAGGACAACGCTTATTATCCTTTCAAGCAAAAAAAAACAAAAATCTGCTCATGAAATCATTAGCTTTGGGGCCTAAATAAACCTATCACACTATACACATTAGTTTTATAGACATTTATATAGCTGTTTTTTATAGCATTTATAACTACTGTGTGTTGTGTCGCTCTCTGTAAAATTTGGCTACAGTATTATAACAATGCTACAGTATTAAGTAGCAGCGCTGCTTGCTACTTCACCTTGAACTGTTTTATCACAGTAAAGAGGAAAGTAAAACATCCATAGCAATACAAGCATAAGTGCTCATGTAACCACATAGCTTTAAGGATCTCTTGACATGAAGTATGTGACACCCCATCAAACATGCATCACAGCCCAGGCCTATGGCACTTGCCCATGAGAACTCATGTCAGCAGGATTCAGTTTAATTCAGTTTAACCTGGTGTTGACGTTAATATTGCTAAGAAGCATATCTGAAAGTATTCTTTACCAGCTACCAGCCAGAAACTATATGATATGAAACATGAGGATAATGTCTATGAATTTATACAAAATAACCTAAATTCCTTCATAGAGTGAAATCATGGAGAGAGTTTTTAGAGCTGAACAAGTTTACGGGTGTGACAGTTTCTGTACCATCTTTGTATTTAGGATACAGGTTTTGCATCTTTATCTTGATGGATGTGGCTCATGTTGGGAGGAAGAGCATCTTAATGAACGAAGTCAGAATCCCACTTACTGTAATCTTCCAAATGTGACAGAGACAGCCTGATCTAGGCAGTGTCTTTGTGGCTCAATACACCTCCCACGTCTTAATGATCAACTTCCCCATGCTCAAAGAGAAATTCAGTGTCTTTGAATTATTTTTATACCGTTCTCCTGATCTGTGCCTTTCTACAACTGTATCCATGGGTTCTTTGAAAGCTGCAAGCTCTTCATGGTTACTGTATATCATTGCTTGAAATTTACCCTACGGTAAAGAGGGACCTTACAGAGATACATGTAAGTGAATCTTTTCTAAAATCATGTGATTTCCTTTTATTGCTCGTAGACAAAGAGGCCAGTCAACTTATTTCTCCAGTTAAAGTGTTCAGCTTGACAATTCACGTTTTGATTAAAAACGTTATTTTTAAGCATATTTATATAACACTTGTAATCTTACCAAATGTGACATTTTTCGAAGGGGTGAATACGTCTGCAAGCCACTATATACTGTACCTGTATGTGTTTGTGTGTTTAATGTTTGGAGGTTACACGCAGTTACAGGGCTGTCTTTGAGGAACCAGCTGGATCACTGAAGTTAGCTATACTGTGGTTTCTTCATGCAAACCGAATCTGACATTTTGTCAGGACTTAAAAGTTCCAGCCAAGTGAACTTCCCCTGGGAAATTAAGTTTGCTTTTTATTTTTTAAGTTGAATGTAAAAGCACCATGTGATGCACTTTTACGGAGAAAACAGAATGGATTTTACATCTACATACATGCATATTTAATTCGTTGTCTTTTTCCTCACTTTGATCTCTGTAAAGCTTTTCAGCTTTTCATAAGCTCCATCTTGGGCCTATTTTATTTAATACAAAATGGTTTGTTTTTCAATGGAAACAACAAAAAATATTTAAAAAGAGAAAAAGGTTTTCTAATTTGGATCACATTCATGTCACCCAAGCATATACTGCATGTACAGTATTTTAAGACTATTTTATTTGCAGTGTTATTCATTTAAAAACAAAATCTTATTTGACCTTTGCTTCTCAATAGTTTTAGAATCTGTGAAAGGTCAAAGTTGAAAAAGAAATCAAGTGAACAGAGGAAAGAGACAATCTAACAATAATATCTATCTACTGTATATCCTTCTTACTAATCTACCAATGTATTTAGAAATTATGTATCTATTGTTTGTAAGCACAATGGGATTTTATTGAAATGATTGCAGTACAAGACATCAGCAAAGACTCTCAAAGAATTCTAAGTAATGCAGATAAGTGTTTCATTTTTCTGAACTACAAAGATTTTTCACTGAGAATAATCGGGTCAAGGTAAAACCAAGAATGATTTGGAAAATCAACTAAAATGTTCTTTCTTTGACTTTTTTAATTACAGACATCTTTCAAATAATCAGCACACTAACAGAGAGCTTTGGAAACATTCAAAGACACTATAATTATAAAGCAACTCTCCTAATTGGTTGAATTCTAAATTCACTAAATTATCATTTGTGAAGATGCTGCTACAGTACGTGTAAATGTGAATCTTGCTAAAGATCTTTGAATTACTTCTACTATGTGTATCTGAATTAATATGTTAAGTGACTGTTTCTAATTAAGAAAATAATAAACTGAAAGAATGTGTCACGATCGTCATCCCTCCTCTTAAGGGCACTCTGACCCTTTCGTATTTAAGTTCATTACATCTGCCTGTCCCCTGTTCAGCCTGTCACTATTTAAGCCTGGTGCACCCACTATTCCTGGCTCAGCATTGGGAGACAGACACTCGGAAGCCCGCCCTTCAGCGGGTCCAGGAGAGACCCGACGGCACAGGCTTCATCACGGCGTCCTGGCCGTCTGAGTCCGGGGCTCGGAGCACCTGGCCTCGTTACCTTGGTTTTATTCCGTGCTCCTGTTCCAGATCCCGTTCCGGTTTTTAACCTTGTCTCGGATGGTTCCTGGAATTTGGGCTTTACTCCGGATTCCCCCTTAGGACTGTTTGGACTTGTTTGCCTGCGCCACACCCCCCGAGTACCGGATCATCACCGTCACGCCCCCCTGTCTGTCAACCTGTCCTGATCCTCTACATCTTGTCCTTGTTGTCCTTCTCCACTTACTTCCGGATTATACCGTCTGCATAGGGTCCTGAACTACGCTTCACAGAATGTGTGCATTTCACTTTAAAACCCAGCAGTGAGGTAGTGGTGGTATCAGGAAAAGTGTTGTAGTGCATTTACTGGTGAGCATGATACTTTACCAATGTGACCCTCACTGGTGGAGTAAAAAGAAGTTATTCCTCTAAAATAGTAAACTAAAATAATCCAGCAGAGTATGATACAAAATTACATACAAATTTGAGACAAAATTGTACATTTGGAGTTAGTAAAAATGAACTACAATAGTGAATTCACAACTGACAAGGCTACTATTATGACATGCAGCCAGTTTTTAAGGTTTACAATCATTACATACAGTAGTTATTTCGGTGCAAAAATGTCTGGTATGATCATTTTTTTCAATTCATTTTTTTCATAATTTATTATTTAAATTATATCAGACTCACCAAAAGACTTTAGGTAGACTGATAACATTGTACACATCATTGTGCAGGTCTTGTATTTCCCTGCTGTAAGCAAGCAGCATTCAAAGTAGCCACTTCCTCTTGGCTAAAAACCTCAGCATTATATATATATATAATAAAATATTATATATGTTATTATACACTTCTGAACTACACTTCAGTTTAGTTTTAATTCCTAACTGGTTACACATGCAAAAATGTCAGTTTTGATGTTGCCTTTAAATCAGTTTAAAATAAATTTCTGAGTATGACTCTTCCTTTTTTTCTGATCCCTTTGAATTTCACAGTACAAAATCAACATGCTAATTGATCACAGTTCTTGTATCTTTCAATACCGATCAGGTTTGTAATTAGAACTACTGCGTTAGCTAAGCAAATTCATATTTATAAAGCTTCAGAGAAATAACGTGCTTTGTTTCAGTAAAATGTCTGATTGCAGAGATAACCATTGAAAACGTTTTAAACTGAGATTTTAGCTTTGAAGTAATGCAGCTTATTTGTGGTCTGTTTTCAAAGCAGATAATAAATCTAAGCAGAGAGGTTTGGGTGGCTATTCATAACCTTTTTTCATCGGGCATGCAATAGTTGGGAAATGTCAAGGTGCCATTCGAGGTATTCAGCTAATAACCAACACATACCAAGGCTGACAGAAGCTCTAATGATGTGCGAGATGAATGCTTTGTCTTCAGCTGAGGTGGAATGGGGCACATTCTTTGGCATAATCCTATTGCACCTACCACATTCCTCTGGATTCGGGAAGCATAGAGAAAAGGTAAAGACTTCCAAATTGCAATGCATCTGCAACCAGAGACTGACAATATTACAAGGTTAACCTTTTAAAAGCAGCACGGCAATGGCAATTTCTACATTTGTAAAAGCCGTACAGGTATCTACAGTTTCACACTGTATAATACTATACTATACCATACTATACGATGAGCAACGCTAGCTTGTCTTTTTGACATTATGGTTACTGAGCATATTGGCTTAAGCTCTTTCTGTCCAGGTATAAAGCTCTTCTGAAGGCAAGCTATGAATGGCTCGAATTATTCAAAGACTTTCTTTAATCTCCAGGGGGGTTCAGTCCAGTTCTGTAGTTTAGACAGCTCCAATTAAGACAGAATGAAAGAAGTAATTGAATTAGATTGATTTATTGGCTTAACCTGTTTGGCTGAGGGAACAACAGCCTGACTGTATGGATGGGGCAATTGGAACCCACACAGTCACACTCACATGAGGAGGAATTAGCCAAGTAGCTGCTGTGAGGGTGATGATGGGGTCAAGTCATAAACACTGGAGAACGTGTTTTATAAACTAAAGACTTATGGTTTATTTGGGAAGAAATGATTAAGAGCCTGTTTCTTCCTTCTCTTGCACTTTTGTTGTTTTTTTTTCTTTTCAGTAGTTTAGACAACTCCAATTGAGACAATTGAGAATGAAAGAAGTGAATGGTTTATTGGCATGGACCACTTGGCTGTCGGAATGAAAGCCTAGGCTTCATAGACTGGTCATTAGGAGGAATCTGTTAGGGCCTCCCAAAATAAGCACGTTAAAGATCTTATAGTGACAATGCAGAAGTCTTAATTGTGAAGTTCTTCATGTGCGTGTATAGTATCGTTCAGATCAAAATTGATGAATGCCATTATTCAAAAAAATTCAGAAGTGAATTGACTTAAAGACTTGATGATGTGGTCTAGGATTCCCTGTTGACCGGCTGAAGGGATGGTTTCAATATGAAATTCAGTTCTTTGGTTAGATACTAATAGAGAGATAAAATTATTAGAGGTCTGTTGGCGTAGGTCTCTCAGCTGAGAGAATAGCAGCCTGACCGTAAGGATGATGGTGACAAAAGCAGCCAGCTTTGGCAGGGTCTTTCACTGGTGCAGACAGCAGAGAGAGAAGGAGCTTAACGGAACAGAGGGATAGGGAAGGGCACGGACACATGGATGCTGCTGTGACTGAAGGTGTGGAGAATCGGATACCCGAAGTGAAAGGAGGAACAGCATGAGAGGACAAGAGAAGGGAAAAAGAGGACAAGGTGGAGCAAGAGAGGGAGGAATGTAAATAGGGCAGAGCAGGGGACATTCCAAGGTTTAAGGGTGGAATGGGATACTCAGGAGGAGTGATGTCGTCACTATGGGCCAGAGAAGAAGGAGGGGGGTCAAGGTGGGTATGATTTTCTCTGACAAGCTAAAGTGACAAAAATTGTACCTTGGAGATCAGTGGGGCCGGCAGACAGACACATGTGCAGACGGAGCAGTCAGGCTCCCTGCCAGGGATCCAATGGTGGAAGAGTGACTCTGGCTAGAGTTAGAGTCTCAGGCCAGACGGTGGCCCTGCTGCTGGGGGATCTGTGAGCAGCCTGGCATGGCTAGGGGGAGAGCCATGGGCCTGATCCACAGCCAGCTGCTGATGGATCTCCTGTATGAGCACAGCTGGCTGGGGAATGAGCTGTGGGCTAATAGCTAGGGACCTTAGCGGGGTCAAATTCAGGGAAGATTGGAAGCTCACAGATGATAGGTGGGGTGGGACATTAAAAAGAACAATAGACTTTTCTGAAAAAAAAATCTTCTGTTTCCCGCTGAAGGTCCATATCCATACTTGGAGCTGGAGACAGAACCCAAACTGAAACTTGAATAAAGTGGTGGATGAGATGGAAAAGTTCGGTAATTATAGGCAAAATAAGGTAAGGAGACGATTATTCTAGTAACTAGAGACGAGCCCAAGCACAATACAGTGCAAAACCATGCAAGAACATGTTTACAAGTAACTTGATACTTGTGTTTTATATGAGCAGAAGTGGCTGAGGCTGTGAAAAAAGTAATAAGTACATGTAAGTGAAAGACAGAAAAGAATATCTAAAAAGTCCTCTTGAATGATCTCCAAGATGCAGGCCTACTGTATATTTGGGATGAGGTCTGTCTACTTAATTTGAAGTGTTTGAGTAGAAGCATTAAGCTTACAAAACATGCTGGTCAATGGAGTTGAGCTATTGTAAATAATAACCTCTGCAGGATGACAGATTAATTAAATATATTTAGATTTGCAGGGGCTTCCAAGATTCAAGTAAACGGAGAGCTAAATCAAAGATGATAGAGTAAATTGTGACACAAGAAATAATAGAAAAGCAATAGCTACTTAATAACAAAGATAATAAGTATGACAATCTACAACCTATATAAAAAGATAAAAAGTATTGCAAAATGTCAAATTATACTGTATCTTGGACTGACCAGACTACCCATCAATAGGAATATGAAAAGATTGGGTGTTTGTTTCTGAAACAAAGCACAATACTACATAACATTCAAATAAAGGTAATAATGGAGCAAGCACTATATGGAATTCTTCAATTTTAATATTCGCCGTTAATAAAAACATGTCCGGAGGGAAGGAAGAAAGTGAGTTAAAGTTTAGAGATTAATGAATAGATAATAACACATTTACAGCAATATAAGAAATTATACCAAATGTGAGATACTGCTACATTATTTCTTTGCTGTTGACAAAACCTATTTTCAACTTGTAAAGAATGTGAAGAAAGGCTAAATCCATACCCGAACACAGTGGCTCATGATGCCAGAGCTTGGTTTCTGCAGCGCTAATTGGATTGAGAGCATGTGACACCCTCGCCAGACAGGACACCAGACCATCGCAGGGATTAGCTCTGGCAATGCTCCAGCAATGATGAGCCCCAATTACACAGCTGGGTGGACTGAAGCAACTGTTTTTAAAATACCTTGATCCAGGGTACAGGAGCAGTGTTTGCAGCAGGGACTTGAGCCTACAATGGTTACAAACGAGAGGAAGCCCCTTGGCTGATCTAGCTGTCAGTTATGAGTCCGGAGTCTTACCCACTAAGCCATTTGCCTTAATCACACAAAGAGCAGATGTGCTGTAATTGAGTTTCTCAAAGTAGGTTTTCCATTTCATACTGTTACTGTAATTGTGTTGATTTAAATTGTGCCAATCAACGGATTAAGTGGAAGCGATCATTGCTTGACTTCTGATTAATCAGTCTGTCTTCTCTTTGAACTGTGCCAATACTTCCTGCTTCAGCTTCTTTCCTGAAGCTGTTGATTACTCAAGATACAGGTGTACTCCGAGGTGGAGCTATTGACTATGGCTCTCCCAGGCATGCAGAAAAAGAGCTCGGCCTGTAGCGTCTATAAAACACCCGACTCAGCCTATTGTGTCCTGCGTTGTTTGTGTTTAAGGACTGCTCATTGGGTTCTGTCTGTTCTTTTACTTCATTCTTTTGATTCATTTGATTTACCCTGGCTGCCTTGCGGGGAGTGGTTGAAGCCCCTTGAAAAAGGAGATTTATTTTGTTTTCCCAGCACAGGTATTGTACATATTGGGAGAAACCCGAGCCTGATTTTAAAACAACAGCCAGGCACGCTTCAGTTTCCATTGCCTCTTGTGCACGACTCTGTCCTTCATTTTATTTATTCATTCCTGTCTCCTAATGTGCCATCTTCAAAAATCCACAAAAAGTGCCTTTCCTGCATTTTGCAAAGAAAGAAAATTAAATGTGAACCTTTAACTATAACTGTCTATCATTAGACTGGAGATCAAAAAGAAGAGTGTTCAAGTACTGCCTGGGGGGGGGGGGGTGATAGACGAATAGGATACACTGTATGGGTTAATTCACAGCAATACAAGGTGACACAATACCTTTAAAGCTATTGTGTGATAGAATGCCCAGAGAATGTGCAGGCAAGAGATGATGGAGGGGATATGGCAAAAGATACAGTATACCATGGTGTTTTGTTGACCAAATGTTGATATTGTATCTATTTTCTTGTACACCACAGTAAAATCATAATAACCAGATGTGTAAGGAATAAACAGTTTCAGTGTGGGGAGATGTGTCAACATGCAGGTTGTGAATGGAACAAGTCGAGGTTAGTTTCTTGCTTTTTATTCAGAAGGAATGAGCCTTTCCTGGTTCCATGAGGCGTTTTATGTGTGTATTCATATACAGTACATCATTTCTTCTGAATAGCTGTCAAGATGTGCAACGCAGATCAATTGAAAGTGTGTTTAAAAAAGCGCGTGAGCTTGTTGTTTCATTGTCTTTTGGTTTCTATGTCTTATTTCTTCAAAAGCCGAGGTTAGATGGAGAATATGGGGCCTGGGTTTCTTTATTGTCTCAGTCAGTTCTCGTGCTTATTGATGCTCATTTGAAGGTGCTGTTAGCTGACATTGTATCAACTCACACATTTATGCTAAAGTGTAGCTGGTTGCATTTGCTTAATTTTGTTAGTCCACCATGAGAATCTGGAGCATTCCCTTGAACTCTGTGCCCACAGCTCAGTGGAACACTGCTTTGAAATTCTTACCTCAAACAGGGTTCAGGCAGGTAGCTGGTTCCTGTTCCTGTCATTAATAGTTTAGACAGGGCAAAAACTAGCAAATAGAAAATACAATAGTATGAACTCATCTTAAGAACTTTCTTCTGTAATATCAAAAGCTTCAAATTCTTGTTTTAAATGTGCTGCATGTTCGGAAAAACGTAAAAAGCAAAAAATGGGCAAAACTCACATGAAAAATGGGAAAATATGTCTACAAATTTCCCCTAACATTATGAAATAGCCCTTTTGGCTGCACTTACTGTACAAACTACAGTGTGTGCAGTTTCCCACGAACAAAAGATGCCCCACTTAGAAAGTGATAGTAACTTGAGGATTGTTACTGAGAAGGAGCAGCTGAGGGCTCGGCCCAACAGCCTCACCAGACGCATTTGAAAGCACATTATCCATAAAGTGGTCTATCACAGGGCTGCTCAAGTTATTTCTGATTGCAGGCCGGTTTTACATTTTGTTCAGCACATTACATTTCCATTTTGTTCAGCAGATGACATGGCTAACTCCTGTTCCTGTACCACAGAATTCTAATCTAACTAAACAGATTAATCTTCTATCAAATATGTGGCCTGGAAGCTTTGGGTTACAGAGGGATTTGAGTCCGGCTTAGAGCAGTGTATTGTTGGAAAGTAAAAAATTATTTCTTATTCCAGTAGCGTGCGTGCTTTTGTCCTCAATTATTAGCATTAAAATGTTTTTTGCGTGTAAGACATGGAAAAAGCAAGCACAGCCGAAGATTTTTTTTTTATAAAAGCCAAAAGGCTTACAATATTTAACTTAAGAAAAGGGGCTTGACAACTGCTTCATATTGTAAAAAATACATTTAAAATCCCTTTGAGATGGACTGGAAAAGCGCATTTACAGTTATACCAGGAATTCCAGGCTTATGTTCTTAAATATTAATTCAACGTAAATCAAGTGGGACAAGGTTACTCTAAAGCACTTTGCAAACAATTTGCACATACTGCCTCATCCTTTCTTGAGCAGTCTTTATCCGGGAACCAGTTATTGCTTTGTAAGTATGCTTTCGGACTGAACTAGTGGTAGTTTAACAATATGTGTCTAACATACAATAAATGCATACACCTTTAAAAAATTCTGTAATTGGTCTTCTTTCAGATGGAGATAAATATATACATTATCCACGCAGTATATAGTGCATATGGCGTATCACTTTTAATTGCAACAGTTACATTATGCATCACATTACCAGTCTAAATTATTATTCATTACATACTATTATTATTAATTTATGTGGGCTGAGTTTTTTATCCAAAACAACTTAGTCTTTATTCAGCAGGGCAAAACTATGACAATACTGGACCATTGTGAATAAAATACCTTTTTCAGGGGTACAATAGCAGTTCCCACCAAAGTCTTGAATGCACAACCTTCCAGCTTCACTCCACAGCCTTGAACACTCCTCCACTCTGACACCATGCTGTGCAGTTCCCATCCTTATTGGTGTGAACAGTGGTGCTCCACCTTGTTTTTTTTAAAATAGCATTGTTTTACACATTACTGATAAAGAAACCCAATTCACCTGCCAAACCATTAGATTCAGTGTGATTTTCATTTGAATTTTTTAGTGACACTCCCAAAAAAACACAGCAAAGAAATTGCTTAACCTTTCAACAGATGTGCCATTTTCACTAGAGATGGTCAGTGTATCAGATTGTTAAATCTTTGGTCTGTACATGGGAACCAAATAATAAAACATTAAATTAAGAGAAGGGTGCTGTCTGTCTCCTTTTGACAGACAAACAAGTGCAAATGTTGCTGTTTTAGCAGAATCATTTTTACCCTTATATTATTTACTCCCTAGCATATGAACTAAAAGAGTTGCATTTAGGCTCCTTAATTATAGCCCCATTGTCTTTTGTACAAGAGTGCCTTAGCCTTAAAATGTTTAGGAACAAGTTTTTTGAAATGCTTAATTCATGAAGCAATAAAAATTGATTGCTTTCTACAGATGGGTTGTAAATTAATTATGTAAATACAGACGTTGTGCTTGGTTGTTTATTTAAAATTTATGTTTGATAACCACTCTGTCCATCCAGCATGCTGAACAGGAGAATGATAATTTTTCACAGCATTTGTATTCATATCTGTCCTATCAAATATGAACACACAAACAGCACATTTGAAGTTCTAAGAGATGGGGCTTATTTACTGTATGTCTTGCGAAGGGATTAAAAGTATTTGCCATGTGGGTCAAAGATTAATGGTCATGCCCTTACAATAGTTCAGGTGGGCAGCTGTGTCAGCATGCATAGGCTGCAAAGTTAACAAGTAAAGGTTGATTCCATGCTGAAAAGAGAAGAAAGGAAACAACATTTCGGCCGTGGAGCCTTCACACCTAAAGAAGTCTCTTCACTTTTCAGCATGGAATAAACCTACTGTATTACTTATGCCCTTACAATGCCTACATCTCCCACCCCCCAGGGAATTCAGTCCTGTGAATAAAGTCTTACCAGAGCTGCTTCCCATTGGACCCTCACAGAATAAAAATAAGTTACCACCCCTTTTATTCTTTTATTCCAGCATCGCTATTGTAAAAGGGCTCAGCGGCACAGAGCTCTATTAGAAAAGTGACATCACGATCAACCACCCACTCCCACCACCACTGCCAGCACCTCTGTGATAACCTCTAGACATCTAGAAGGTGCAGAATAACTACCTGGGTCAGCCAACAACACAGCCTCAACACGGGTTGAGAAATGTTTGTTGAGGAGTTTGGCATAAGCAACGCTGGCCTAGTCCTCTTGACTGAGGGTCAACCACTTGGCCGTAGGACGAGGAAGTCCCTGACCCCCCACAGAGTGAGGAGTGAACCCAGGGGTAGCTGCACAAGTGCGCTGGAGGAGGGGTGGACAAAGACTGAGAGGGTGGCTAAGGCAGATCCCATAAAACTGTGAGTTACAGTAGCAGAGGTAAAAGATGTCTTGTTGTCCTCGTGCCCTGTGACTGTTGGATTAAGCATTGTCGTATTGTAACCATCTAGGAATAAATAAAGATGTTACTGAAAATGGCTGGGCAGTATAATGTGTTTATTGCTCTCTGTGAACACGCAGAGATTAAACATTATTTGTTTTGTTTTTCAAGAAACCCCTATAAAGACATTTATGTATGTGCAGTAAATTGTATCTTGTACCATTCAGTAACTGTATTCCAATACCAAGTCAGATCAAAAGACGTGTGAAAACCTGTTCTATTGGGTGAACTCTCTTAATTATGTCATTTAAAGTGAAACTAGAAGTACTGTATAACTGCTGTCAGCATTTCATGGTTCTTGTAACCCTAACCCTATGCTGGCCTGAAATGCACGATCAATTAAATACCATATTAATAATGTTTTTCAGCTAATTCAATATTTGTCTAAAGAAGATACATGTTTGAAGAAGATGGATTTTCAAGAGCTTTAAGCAATGGTTTTGCTTGTTTTAAACTCTTTAAACTATTTGTTTTATGTGATGAACATTTTGATATCTGATGACTGGAGGGCTTTAGAGACAGGTTGCAGAATAGCTCAGTTGAAACCCCAGCTAGGGTTAGGGTTAGCATGCCCACACTATTTAGATATGCTTTACACTCAGTGCAGAAATTTTGGTCCCTAGTGAATTTTAGGACAAATTAACATTTGCTCCTATCTTGAATTTTTTGGGAGACTTTTTTCTGCTTACATTCTTTTTTACATAATTAGTCTAGCATCAGAATGCTACTTTTATTTTTGATTCTGATCCTCTTAACTCAAATTAGTATCGCTGAAATGAAAAATGTACAAGATACAGTACTAGAATTTCATCTTTTTATTGGACAGTTTTGTTACTGATTCTCATAGTGTTTGCTCACATCCTCATCCAAGCTGCGATGAATGATAATTTGTCACGTATTGCATTTTTAATAGGGCTTTCAGGTTGTCTTTTTGTGGTAGTTAACAAACCAGAGAATAGTCTAAAAATATAAAGAGAAGAAAAAATTAAAAGGGTTTCTGAAAGGTCACATGCAAACTTTCTTCTAGAATAATACTATGTGATAAACATACTAATACCACAGCGTTCATCGCAGACCTGAGTTTAAGCCGTTTGCAATCTTAAGACTTTCCTTTACCATGGATTACATTCAATCCTCCTTTCTTTCCTCTGATTCATTTGTTTTGTGTATTAGGAAGAAAGGAGATTCTGTATGACAGCAGATTATTAAAATAAGTATCCCATATACTGCTGCTATTATAATAAAAAATTGATTTTAAGGATGCAACAAAAAACCTTCAAAAAATGACTAAAATTCAAAGTGATTTTTTGTCAAATATCATGGTTAGTTTCAGCCCAAGAGATTTATTTTATACCAGTAGATTATTGTTTAAATCCATGTTGTAAATCTTATACCATCAAAATGGTTAATGGCTATGAACAACCTCCTACAGTATGTTGAAGAACCACACATCATGTAACAGTGGTTTTGAGTGCTTCATAAACTATTAAGAATTGTGCAATTTGAGCTCAAGGCTTTTGCAAAGGGTCAGTGCATACTGTACATTGCACATTGCTGCTGGAAAATATCAAATGCAACCTTAGCCTTGTTGTTCTTCTAATTCAATTTACAGAAAACAAGTGATTTGTAATTATACCCTAAAGTCCAGTAATCATTTTTAAGTCAATGTGTGTTTTATTCTATTAACAAAAGAGATGAGTATAGTTCTGGACACATAAATCATACATTGGAAATGTTTCAATAGTAAATAGGAAATAGAGGAGGGATGTGTTGGAAAGTTGTAGGTGAAGATGATCTTTGACATAAGCCATTGAATTTGACCAAATCAAAACATTTTTATGTGTTAGATATGCAAATATACCTGTACAGTATATTTCAACAGGTAATAAAATGACAATCTGTCTCCAGTGAATTCTTAAAAGTTTTTGGACAAAGTTAAACAAGTACATCTCAAAACAAAACGACAACAATAATACTTTGTGTAGGTGTAATTTCTATTTTGAATTATGATTCCATTTTTTTTCTTTATGGTTTGGGATGAATTCATTTTGTCAGTGTGGCCCCTTGAATTATTTTGGTTCAAAATTGTGGACCTGAATTTTCCGTAACAACTTCTTAAGGATGCTCCTTGTTTGTACTCAAACAAGTTAAGCTGGGGCAGATGTCATTCGGTAGCAGAGATCCTCTTCAAGGAGCAGAACTGATTCCAAGAGCTCACTGGCATTCATTTCAAACCCGCAGCCTGTTAGTGAAAAGACTGTGAACAGTTATTTACATTACATAAGTAATTATGGCTTATAACAAGTAGCGGGGGTGTGTGGAAAAGTGTTTTCAGGGCCTGTGAGGGCTGAAAGGAAAGCATCTACTGTACATGTAAGAGAGCTGCCTAATGGGGTCTAGTGGTCTAGAGGCCTGCATTTATACCTGTTCCACTCGTGTCTCTGTCCCTTCTTGCATTCCCACACGCACACCCTTTAACAAACGCTCATGCTGCAAGTAATACACCAATCACCGTTCTCTCCCGTCCCTATTTTAGTTCTCCTTTTTCCTCACTTCCCCGCTCACTATTGCGGATTCTCTTAGAGGTCCCAAGTGTGCGTTATACTCTTCTAGTCTTTACTCGGTATTTGATCTTCTAGCCTGCTCCTCATTGTCGACTTAGCCTTTTTTATTCTGGATTGTTGCCCTCTGGTTGTCTCTCCCATGTACAGACCTACTCGCTCGCTTCCTGGTTTCGTTTTTGCCTAGTGATTTGGCTTGGTGTTTCTCTCTCCTGAGTCCTGCACAGGATCCAGTCACCCTATCTGCCCGACCTGACAGTACCCTAGAGATTGGCAGGAAAGAGGGTTAACTCCAGTTAAAAAGGTGAAGGCACAGGTGAAGGTTATTGTGTTCTCCCAGGTCATGTTCCAGGGAGTGAAAGATTGGCTGTAAGCACTAGATGTTGTAGCATGGTCATCAATCCTGTCATTGGGTTAAGCAATGGCAATATTTGATCATATTTTTACCAAAAAATACTGTGTCCACCTACTAATGGGGTTGAGAGAGATACAGTTAAGTCTTTTGTGCAGGATTATGGTCTCTCACATCCTAAATGAGTTGAGTACAACGTTGTTTGCGAAAAACAAGACTCATAACCACAGCAATAATTATGAGCAATATTAAGATCCCTAAACATAACAGTATGATTAACAAAATATAACCAATGAATTATAGCTGGCACTTCAATATACTGTAAACAAGCTGACCTCTTTCTTAATGGTGCACAAGTATATAAATTCAGTTCTGTTTGTTCAGTTTCATACTGAAAGGCCAGTGGGCAAGTAATGTGTTATTTTAAATATAAGTCCATTTAGCATGTTTGATAAGGTGATTTAGCACCTGCCAACATTTTTTAAAATGTATGTTATTATTTTATTTATTTTACCAGTCATATCACTGAAAGTTAAACTAAAGGACTTTAAAATGTCCTTTATAATTAAATATTGTCCATGTACTTATAATGTTGAAGTGGTAGTATATTCTACAAGACAGCATGAGTATTCGTTTTATTTATTCTGAAAATACCACTTTTTAATTACATAATTAATAAACTCTAATTGGTAAACTAAACAAAAAGGTACTGTATGTTAAGTTTTTAATTGTCATCTTTTAAGCCAACCATAAAAGGATATACAGAGAGAGAGGTAGAAAAAAAACTCAGCTTCTATGTGTACAGGAAATATTCCATAATGCTTGTTTGTGATTTTGTTATCATTATCACTTAGTATGTAAATCAGTCATGAAACAACAGAGTAAAGAAATTCAGTAAGTAGCAGAGACAAAGACTGCTAACTGTAATAGTGTATCTGATCATGCCAAGTTGCTCCCTGAAGAATTGCATGATGACAGCTGAAAACGTCTACAAAAGTATACAGTGTCACACTGGGTCTCTGTTGATGATTGTATAAGATCTGATTAGCATAGAAATGGAAAACAGAAACCTATTTGAGACATTGAGAGTATATTGTTACCCTACTGTTAGTGATAAATTTTAATGTCACATCAGAAAAAAAGACTGCATTTTATTTAATGGAGTGAATTTATCTTTTAACTTTATACCATTTTTTTCTCTATTTTTACTCAAATGGACAAAGTAACTGTGACATAAATTTTATAGTTAATACAGGAGACAAGGTTAGCTAGTATTAAACTGCCACAGAATTGAGATAGGGCTTGATAGTCACTATTCTGCCATTTTCCTGGGTTTCCGAGAAATTCAAAGAGTCAAAGTTCATAGTTTCCTTGACTCCACAGAACAAAGCAATTTACTAAGAAAAAAAAAACAAAGCAAGACTGGATCAAAATCATCTGGCATGGTTTAAAAGGCAAGTATAAAAGTTCAATTTTTTACTAAAAACAAAGTGGGTCTGTTTGTAGGAAACACATACAGATGTACTGTACCTTTGAGTAAATACTGGGTGTTGTTACACGTTAGGGAAATCTGCAGCATTGATTTCTCTTGGTTTCCAAAACAGCTGTAGAGGCTGTATAAGGGGGTGGATTCAGACACAGCTGCAGTGCACAGCTGTAATGGATGGTCTTGAGCACTCAAGGGAGACCTCTTGTTTTCTGATGTCCAGTTTACTGTAGGCTGCAGTACGTACTGTATGTAACAGATGGTCAGCCAAGACAATGCCTCAGGCCCTTCCAAGGTGAAGAAGATACAGTAGAAGAAGTTCCCGAAGCCACAGGAGCAGCTGGTTCTGAGGCAGCTAGGTCACAGGGAGCTGTGCAGTGGGAAGAAACTTCCATAAGGTCTTAAGAAACTTCCTTTACTAAAGAAGACCATCATCCATCATTAGACAGGGGGTAAATGCCAGTGTGACCAGAGCACTGAGGAGTGGCTGCCAAAAATGGGGGTGGCCAACTTAGTAAGCTGCAAGACTCAGTGCCATGCCAGGGGACGCTCTGTTATTCCAAATACCCCAAACTGTCATGTCAGCCATAATCTCAATGTAAGTATATAAGAAAGTGTACAAACAAGAGAACCCTACCACCTTTCTGTAAATAGCCTTTTCTATCTCAGTGCTTCCCATTGTTTTCCCCCGTTTTGCATTTCATCTGTTGCTTCTACCCCGTTTGCTAGCCCTCCTGTTTGGTTATTGGTCTGCACAACTGACTAGTTTTACTAGGTGAGCAGCATAACTGAGATCATTGATGTTGATTGGGGGTGATTTGGAAAAGCAGCCGCCCTAGTATTATGGAATTCTTGTGGTACCGTACTCCACAAATTACATTATTCCAAATCTCAGATGGGGGTTTCCATATGAGAGTTGATCAATAGACCTGAATCAAGCTTAGGGCTTTTTAAAATTCTCGGAGGACTGTGCTGGAGCAATTAAGGTCACTTTAAATAAAAGCCCAGTTACAGTAAATATGACACATAGGCGTTCCAAGTGTATCTAATTGTAGAGTGGAGGAGAGCTGTTTCAATTTTAGTTCAAGTTCAATATTGTGTCATACCAGCTAATTGTGTGGAATTTGGTTTGTTGAGCTCATACAATTAAAAGACAAATCATACAATAATAAAGACAATAATAAACAGCATCCACCCAACATATCTTCACATACAGTACCATACTAGATACACATCAGTAATTAGATAAATAACAGTCAGACCAGAAAAAACAACAATGAGTTGCATGCTAGATTTAAGGATTTAAATAATATAATGAATTATTATTTACAGTAACAGGTAGTCCTAAATCAGACCTCAGTATGTATTTTTGTATATGAACTATCTTTCTGTATATCAGAGCACTTAGAGATATGCCTGTAAAAGTTTGTGTTTAAAATAAAATAAATAACAACAATTACTTTATTGTTGCAACAATGTCTGATGTCGTGGTCGTTTTTGTATTTTTAACCTCCGATGCAGCGTTTGTGACTTACAGTACATGTTAGAAACTATGATGTTTGCTCCTTTAAATCCCATCTTATGAGATATGCATAGAACATGCGGAAGCAATAAAATTTAGATTTATGAAATCAGTTTATTAGTTTTAAATCTTTTAAAAGACATCACAAAGCTTAATTTTAAGTGCATACATTTATTCATAGAAAACCATTTGCTGTGTGCAGGAAAACTTTGACAAAGGCTGACCTTAAATATCATTGTTTTTATTTAACAGAAGGCTTACTAGCATCCTTCCGAGATATTAAAAAAGGAAAATCTTTTAAACAACCATCCAAAAGGCATCTTTACCATTCAGATTGTTGGTATTCTGTTGGAAACAGAAGCAAAAAGCACATACTGTATGTGTATTCTATATCAACACTGAAAGGAATACATACAGATTTTTTGGAAGTAAATAATGTGTTACAAGGCAGTTTTGTTAACCTGCACCTTGTTTTAAAAATACCGTGTTTGACATTTCAATGTTTTTAGAAACATTGTTGCTAGATCTTTTGAATAGAAATTGCAGCTGACCTATACGAACTGTAACAGATTTCATCTAAAGAATAAGACTCCCTGCTTGAAAAGCATTTATGGATTTTACATGCTATGAAAGATTATACATTCTGAAACAAAGAAGATTATGACAGAGACAAATCATCAAAATAAAGCAGAGATCTTTTGTTAAAACAATGGTGAGGAGTTCATCATTTTAAGTCTATCGTAGAGAGTTCCCAAATAAGATTACTCTCTGTCCATATTGTCGTTATTGCTTTAAGTTGTATCGTGATTTTAATTATAATATTTCAGTTATTAATACAAAATAAATCTAAATACAGAATAAGACAGCAATCTGCAGGGCTGCATCACTGGAAGAACAAATGTCGCAGTGCCCTACAATGATTGCTTGTTTGCCTGTAGTACACGTGTTAGGCTTGGTAAGGAATGGATGGGTAGGAAAAAAATTCAACTTATCTTGGTTTTACATTAAGGAAAGCTGTTTTTGTTTTGCTCTTTATTATTGTAGCAGAGGTTAAGAAGGAAGAAGACCTCCTAGAAATGGATTAGAACTTACTAAGATGTGAGTAGGGATCATCAGGCTTGTTTTCCCAGAACTTTGCTCAAGAGTGCTTAGCCCCACCTACCTACAACAGGCTGGTTAACCCCAATTGGGCATCCCATGGCCAGACAGTCATTCTTCTAGCCACAGGGGCTAAAGCTAAAACATGTCCTTAAATCTTTTTTCTTCCAACTATAATGTAATCTTGTAAATCTGGGCTTTATCTTCAACTCTTGTTACCCTTTTGAAATAACAAGTCACATAGCTGAATGGCTGTTTTTAGTTAATGAATAAAACCTAGGGGCTTGGGCTTGGTGGTAAATTATTTACTTCACATCCTAAGGACTGAACCTCCTGTAGCTCACTGTCCCTGGTAAATCTGGTCCAGTATACAAAATATCCTCTACTGGTCCAACATCCACAACCTGACTGATAATGAGAGCAGGGGAATGGCCAGTAGTTAAAAGTCGAGGCTTAATGTGCAATAATAGAATGGGTTAAAACTTAATGCTTACATACTATACCTAGCATACACTGTACTTACCTTCTGGTACAACTAGATAATAGTATTCTTGATTTATAAGATCTTGGGGCAGAATATGGTTAATTTAAAATATTATTTTTTAAAACTTATAACTTAGTTGCGCTCTATTTATATCCAAATCTATGACCATCTAATTTGAGTGCACATGTTGCATCATTAAACACAACAGAAAATGTTTTGGATGTTACTTTTCTTGCAGCAGGGTGCTGCAGTATCTAGATCGTTGCCTAATGTAATATTTGAACAAGTAAAGGTTTATTCTATGCTGAAAAGAGGAGGAAAGAAACACAACATTTTGGCTCTGGAGCCTTCTTCAGGACCTCGTAAGGACTAAGTCAAGTATGAGAGGGTGTAGGTCCTAAAACTTGCCGAGTGAAAACTGCTGCCTCAAAAATGGACGGGAAGCTCCAGCCAAACATCTTCTTTTGGAATGCATGTCTTTCACACTACAGCTACACTTCAAACTAGATGTGTGTGAAAGCGAAAGACAATGTCTTTGTCTGTAAAACACGTTTGACAAGAGAGAAGTTGTTAAGCAATAGATGACAAGATTTAGTAAACTTCCTGTCTCTCTAATGGGCTGCATAGTTGCACAGCAGCAGCTCAAAGGAATACTGTATAATACCTGAAATTAATTCCTCTCCTTAGCCTCTGTGGTACCTAGTTCCAAATGGATTTCTTCCCTTGGTAGTATAGTGAATAGCATTTACTGGACAAATGATAAAATAACCAAAACGGAATTACATTTACCACATTTAGCAGAGCGGTGGCACTGTGGCTCAGGATCTGTGCCTGTGACTGGAAGTTGCCGGTTCAAATCCTGCAGACGGCAGAGTAATCCTACTCCGTTGGGCCCCTGAGCAAGGCCCTTAACCCAACTGCTCCAGGGGTGCTGTACAATAACTGACCCTGCGCTCTGACCCCAGGCTCTCTCCCTGTCTGTGTGTCTCATGGAGAGCAAGCTGGGGTATGTGAAAAGACAAATTCCTAATGCAAGAAATTGTATAGGGCTAATAAAGCAACATTATCATTATTAAATTATATATGGCTAATAAATTGATCTATCTATCTTAGACGGTGAAAAACAAACATTTCAAAGAAATTATCTACTCAAGTGGATTTATTAGAAGCTTTATAAGTCTCTGAATTAGATGTAACCCACTGTTTCACATAATGTCGAGGATAAGCCTTTGGATTCGTAACTGAAGGGTCCTGGGTTTGAGTCCCTGCTTCAGACGTTGTTGTACATTGAGATACTTTATCCAAGTCTTTGGTGGTGTCACTTGACTTCCCATACAATCAGAGATGTGGCAAAATCTGAATTTGATCATGAATGGCTAAACTTCTGCTTTTCTATCCTGCGTCCAGCAAAAAAATCTTTTTCAATATATTTAACTGAGATATAGATTTGGAACATCATATTAATATTCACTCAGTGTCTTTATTACCCTCCCACTAGTTCAGGAATTAATGGGAATCACTGGACCCAAAAATATCTTCACTTCAAAGATTTATAAACTATTTAAGAGACTGGATAAGGATGTTTGCATACCCAAAGACAAATGGGACTGAGATCTCAATATTCATACAGATACATTTTTTTGGAAATTGAACTCTGCTTATGCATTTAATCTTTCCTGTAAAACTAAAATATAACCTACACAATACAAGATACCACAGAGTGCACATGGTGATGTTATGGGCTTCCAAGAAACTGAAATCTGACAAAATTGCACAGGACATGCAGTCAATAATTACTCTATTCTCATCTGACACCGTCCACTAATTTAGCATTCAGGCACAATCTATTAAACACTTTTCATTCTATGGCAGAAAATTTTAACCTCCCCAGCTTTAATTATCCTTGTCTAACTGGGAAATTCTCATCCTTGTAGCCACCTTTCAAATATGCGCAGTTCCTACATTCCCCCTAAATACAGCAAAGAAAGTAATATCAATGAACTGAATACATAACTGAATCCTACACAGCAAGGCTATAAATTATGAGATATATGACCCCATTGAAAGACTCACAGCACTTTTACACAATAGTTTGAAAAACCCTCTTGCAATTGAAAGGAAATTGATACCTCAATGCACCAATCAAACTGTCTTATTTGGTTGCTTTTTCTACAAGTTGAACTTTGTAGATGGTGGACCTTTTAATAAAAATGCAAAATACTGTACCTAAACTATCTACCATTTAAAAATGTAACATGAATGTTCAGTTTTTTTTTCTGAAAAGGGGAAAATATTCCATAAATGGAGCCTGGTTCCATTAGATGGGATGTTCTTGCATTAGACCACTGTTTGGTACTTTGAAGTACAGTACAGTACTGTAACAGTCATGTACTGGACACATACTTCTTTAAATCCATTTGATATTGAATCTAGTCACAAAAGGACATTTTGGTAGCTGAAAAAAAACAAAAATAAAATATAATAGAGATTCCAAACATTATTAACAATATTAATTCATGAATATTTATATAGCAGGAAGTGGTAGCTGATAACAAAACAAGGTATTGTACAAAATAGTATTCCACCTTCATTCTAAGCATTTTCTGCATTGACTTCTTTAACTCAGTTGCCTTCTGTCATTATTTTTTGAAAATGTTGACAAACTTGTTTTAACTACAGTTCCCATGAACGCATACAAGTTTCAAATTAAGAACAATAAACAACATATGATTAAACAGATATAATAAACAAACAAGGTTGGGCGCAGGACCCAAAGAAAATTTCTGGGAAGTTTTAAAAACTTTTAGTGGGCAGTGGAAAGACTGGGCCATCAAGATTTATGTTTTACTTTTTATTTATTTTTTTGTTTTTATTGTCAGAAACCGAAAAAAACAATACTTGGGCTTTCTCCAGAGCCACGTTTTATTATAGAATTATCTATAATAAAACAGAATTGTCCATTTCTTCTCTGATTGATTAAGTTCATTTAGAATTGTAGGATTCAATTACATTAGTTGTAATTAATTTGATAAATTACTGTGCTTTTGTCAACTACAGTATGTGAGCTGTATTACCTTTGGTTACACTATGGTTTTGAAAGATATTGTCAACTTTTTTTTACTTTACACGTTACCCAATGTACTGCAATTGTAGAATCACATGCCCCCACTCAAAACATCGCCAGCAGTTGGCAAAAAGCTGCTTGGCAATCAATTTCATGAGAGGTGTCTTTATCATGCAAATCAATTGTTCCTTCAATAGGATAGAGGATACTATCCTGTTACTATCAGGTGGGAATTAATCAAGACTCAAAATCAAGAATCAAAGTCTTCCAATCTAAAAAACATAGCTAAAACAAATGCATTAAAAATCAGTATTTTTCTGTGTGGATTTGACTGGACACAAATGTAAATATGGAAATGGTAAGACTGTAAGTGTTTAGTAATGCTGTGGACCTAACCACATCACTGGTACGACATGTGCATGACCTACAATATTTATGAAAAAACAGTTTTGTCTTTTAATACTGTATGCTGTTTTTGGTTTGTTTCTTAGCAATTTTGTGCAACTTCAGCATTTTTGTTACATATCATTTTACTTCAGAAACACTTGTGGTTCATTCACTACCTCTTAATTAAAGGTAATTATTTGTTGTTTATATATGATGTTTCTATATTATATATACACTGTAATGTTTCTTTGCGGTGTAATACAAAATGAAACTTCCTGTCAAATTAACCCATCACCAGGCAACATTTGTAGTTATTAATTTAGGTCATACAGTAGCACTAAATACATGAACTAAAAAACGTAATTTACCACTGTACCACACATTTAATCATCCAATCAGTGTGACACAACACTGCAATAATGTGTTTTGTCTGCAGGAAGAAAAGCTTTAATTGTGAAAATAATAAAAACCTGTTCAGTAATACTATACACCGAAAGCAGGTACAACACTCAACAGTAGAATCACAATTATATTTGCCATTGTACTAACAGATACAATTTGTTTTGTATCTGAAATCTAGAATATATATATATATATGGTAATTAATCATTATTAAGTATTGTATATAGAATATAGTGCCTATAAAAAATGTAATTTTATTGTTATATGGTGTTAAATCACATTTGGAATTGTTAGTGTGGTAGTGTGGTACAGTTGTACAGTGTGGTACAGTAAAATGTTGCTCAACCAATTGCTTTTAAGCATATGATAAGAATATGATATACTAGTATATGATAAGTGCATCATGAAAGTATGAACATGACCACGTTAATAAACAATTACTTTGCATTTGCCATAATTTGTCTTTTGACCTCACGCAGCTACATTGTACTCTTAAGACAAAAAGCTAACCTTTTTCCACCTGCAGTACACTTTACAAAAATTATTAAATCTCGCCTCACACCACTTTCTCCGAAGCCTAAAAAATAAAATTAATTTTAACCTGCTTCATTCATGATGCGATCTGGGAAACTCAAAATACCCTTTTTAGGTTTTAACTAAGTGCTAAGTAATCTGAATTATAACGATGCATTTTGGGATTTTTTTTTCCAAGTGGTATTTTTAAAATATTTTTTATTTTCATTTAATTTGTTTACATGCACACTCGACCTGAATTAATAGCTTACCAGTCTGCAGCGTCACGATGGTTGGGGAATTCACTGTGCCACCTGACAATGTAACAGACTAGTGGAGGGGAAAAATGTAACCTCTGTACCCGCAGTGCCTATCATGGCATTCCTTTAGACATTTCGCACATTCTAGATGGCTGCATATTCATGTACATGCACAAATATACCCTCCTGTATTATGCTCATATTGCTAAGACCCAGCTCTTTGCTTTGTGTTTGTATCTGGTCTCTGTAGTTCATCATCAATTTGTACAAAGAGGCCTCTAAACCTAACTCTTCTGGTTAATAAAAAAAGGATGCAATAATATATTGAGGGATAAAATATCTGTTCCTTAAATATTCAATGAAATAAATGAATGTAATTTAATTTTATTACATTTACAGGTCAATCGCATTGTCAATCAATTGAATTGAGCTCTTATTTAGGTATTCTGTGTTGATGCAACTATCAACGTTTTTTTTTTAACTTACTGTGTTTTTATAATTTGGTAGTACATTATAGTAACCATTATAAAGCACGATTTTCCCTTGTAATAATGAATCTCCATTATAAAAGCAGAAGGCAGTGAGGTTCCATATGCATTTCAGGCAGTCAGGCAAGTGAATAAGATATTGTGTCTGTTAATCTAATTATCATATCACTATTGGCAACCATTTCATTAACGTTCACATTAAATTTGGAATATGAATTACTGTTTGTTATCATAAATCTGTCCTATTTTCATGCTTGAAAAAAGTAAACAGTGCTAAATTAACATAATTTGATTGATAGTTTTATATATTTTTTCTTAATTCCTAAAACCTAATTTTAATTAGTTAACAATTTATGATATTTACTGAAACTCCCAAGTAGCTGTTTACATTATAAAGCACGTTATCTGCTGGGTATTTGTCTATTGTCTACTGAGTAAAGCCTCAAATGGCTTGTGCAGAACAAACTGAAAACAAAAAGAAATGCTCCTTTAAAGAAACTATTTTAGTGCTGATATAATAGTGCCATTACCGTCACCGGAATGAGGAAACTGTTAACGTACATTAAACTGGATTCTCACTTTAATGTTTTTACAGTTATGGATGAGGAGCTTTCACATGTGCCAATATCTATCCATCCATCAGTTTTCTAACCTCTTTATCCAGTGCAGGGTTGTATGGGAGCTGGAGCCTATCCCAGACGTGGGATGGACAGGGTTCTTGTCCATCGCAGGACACACACACACTCACAACAGGGGCACTAGAAAACAATAGAAGCCACAGAACCTACCGTCACGGCCCTGGAGTCCAGGAGGAAATCGGAGCACCCGGAGGAAACCCACACAACAACGGGAATGACATACAAACTCTAGGAACTGAACCCAGGGTGACGGGGTTGTGAGGCAGCAACGCTAACCACATGCCACCCACATGCCACCATCATCCCTTACAAACAGACACAAACTGACAAATTCGGCAGAGAGCTCAACCAGGTATGGATTCCTCTGCACCCGAAGCCCTTGAAACATTTAATCCAACACAACATTTTGGAATGGAAGCTTCTCAAACAGAGATTTTACAAAATTAGGTGGCACATCCATTAAACTTCACTAGTAAGTGTCGTAAAGACCAGAATTAAACTGTTATAAACTAAAGTGCTGTCAAAAGTGAACTTATATTCTGTATATACTGTATTGTAGTATGCTTTAAATTAAAAATGTACTCCCTGTACAAGGCATAAAAAAACCTTTTCATCCTAAACATCTAAATGAAGAAAGTAAACTCCAAAAAACAAAAGACAGTGTTTTCTCACACAAATATAAAATAAACAGTGCCATTTTCCATTTTTGGAGGTTTACACTTCATTAGTATATGTTCTGAAGCAATGACCTTTAAATCATCATTCACTAAAGACCTGGAGACTTTGCACAAGTCGTCCGATCGAGCATGTAATACAGTGAATCAGGCCAAGGTAGCCCGAGGGAGCTGAAGTGGAACAAAAGCCAAAAGGTCCCATAGCCTCTGGAGCTTGGGTCTGGACACCTCTGGTGTAAAATGTGCAATTTGATTTTTCCACTGTTGCAAGGCATGAATCTGTAGGCCATGTAATTTCTATGTGCTTACCTCAAGCAGGATTCATTTTCAAATCGTATTATTGCATCCATAATTAATGTCCACCTGAGCTGCAGTGAATCACACTTTCATAGACTGCTGGCTATAAAGAGTCCAGTGAGCACAAAATGCTCCTTTCTTTTTTTGATGAGCTCCCAATACAGCTGCTGTTATTGTTCTGTGTGAGCAAAGCTCTTTAATGTGGGTGGAAGGGGAGGGGGAGGCATTGGTCAGACTATTGGAGGCTATGTACTCATAAAGCAAGGTAACGTTTTAAAGCAAAAGGTAGCAAAGTAGACTAAATCAACTAAACAGAACTGAAGCAAACATTGTGCTTTTCAAAAATCAAAGATCATGCAGCATGAAACTGCAGAACTGCAGTTATACTTTTTTTAAAGTGAATGTTTGCAAAAGCTTACCCTTGAAAGCATTCCGTTGCCCCCTATCCAAATTTCACATTAGCGACAGCTTTTTGTTATTTTTGTGTTATTAGCTATTTCTGAGTTCCGTCAAGACAACAGGAAAATACAACCATCATTGCAGGTGCATTTATGGCCTAAAAAAGAATATCTAACACTACGTATTCTATTCTAAAGAAGCTTCACCAATTAATACATCTCATGTACTGTAAATTATGCATGCTTCAAGGATTATTATTATTACTTGAATAGGATAACTGGAGTCCTACTGTTGTCTTATTATTTTTGATTTAAAACAGTAAACTCTGTAGCAGATCACAACACTCCTCACAATTTTCAATGTGCATGGTGCATTACTCTTGAAATGTATCGTGACAATTGCTGTCGCCCCAGGACAAACAAGTTGATACACAATTATTCAAGCGTAAACAAATATGCTTGAGTCGGCAAGTGGAGATTTATTTTGGATTAATCAGAGCTGTACCAGCTGGTGCATTTGGCAAAACTTTCAGGTTCTGTAAAAATATTCTCTTTATGCAACAAAAAGGGGGCTTCAGTGCAGCTCAACAAGTGGAAGTGTTGGTTTCAAAAGAGTGGAGGAGCCCTGCAGTTCAGACATCGCCAGTATGAGTCAGGGCATCAGTCAGAAAGTCCACAAACTGCTGGTGTGTTAATTGGTGTAACAACCACTAACCAGCCCAGACCAGCTCCGAAGAGGTCTAATCAGTCCCAGCAGGTGGGGGATAATTACAAACGCCGCCGCACGTGTTAATTCTCTTCAGACGTCTTACCGTGCGGCAGGCTGCATTATTTAAGCCGCTCTTACTCGCATATCAATGCTCGGTATTGAGTTCCCTACTTGTGGCTCTACCTAGCGTTTCTTGCACTTTGCCTTCTGGATTTTCTGACCTCATCGTTTTGCCTTCGGACTACGTTTCTTGCCTTGCCCCGTGGATTGTTTACTACCTGTGATTATTTTTGGTATCGACCCTGTTGCTCTTGTCCCGACCACGTATCTGTCTCTCGTTTTGGATTGTTCGCCACCAGTGCTGTTTACTGATCTTGACCTACCTTTCGCCTCCGGATTACGACCCAGCTCCTGGATAGCTCTGTCCGCCTACTCACCGCCCCAGGAATCCTGCATCTGCATTGGATCCTTTCATCACAACCCAGCCATCGTTACAATTGGTCTCCGTGCCTCCACTTTACAGCACGATTGCAACAGCTGTGACTTCCTGGCCATCTGTGGGGCTGGAGTGTTTTGGATTGTCGTCAATGAGAGTCACATCATTGCTGAATGTGCTGTGGGCATTGCTAGGTGGGGCGGGGGATACCAAGAGCACGAGTGTTTTGGACGAAAGCACGTCTGTATTGGTGAAAGACCGGTGGTGGGAAAGATGCTGACTTACATCCCACATGGGGATTCTAAATGAAAAAATAATGCCATAGTAATAAACAATTGTAAGATGAAAAGATTTTTGTTTTAACCTTAAAAGAATTCGCCTGCAAAAGTGATGTCCATCCGCACTAGATGTTACTTTGTGGCTTGAGCTACTGAGACCAAGAATGATGATGGCTAAAACTCTGATATTTTGAGTTGGTTTCCTAGGCCATCAATTAATCTCCTAGATTAAAGTTCCTCTACTACATTTATGGGAGTCATTTCACTCTCTTTCAGTCTCTTTCAGTTCGTATTCCACATTTAAAGAGTTCTGGTTCAATGTCTATTGTACCACCACTTCACAGATCTCCTTT
Organism: Lepisosteus oculatus; assembly: GCF_040954835.1. NCBI lineage: Eukaryota > Metazoa > Chordata > Actinopteri > Semionotiformes > Lepisosteidae > Lepisosteus > Lepisosteus oculatus. The sequence continues at coordinate 76,296,558 of NC_090696.1, forward strand.
GTCTGTATTGATATGGGTAGTAACTAGAATGTATTTTATTATAAAAAACAATGGAATAATTAGATAATTGTTTAGTTTAGTATAATGGACCTCTGGAGGCTCAGATGCTGCAATGTTAAAAAAGGAAATTGCACAAAATACAATGTCTTAGCCTTAGCAAGTGTATTTAGTGGTACACTTTATTCGGTACCTACTGCATGCAGTTCTATATTACATGCTTTGCTGTTGATTGTGTGCCTTATTGTCAGAAAGAATTTTCCTTTTTAAAAAAACCAAAGGTAGGCATGGAATTTTGCTAATAATTCAAATAACAATTTAGCCAGATTTAGGAGAGATTATGCTGTCTTTGATATTTTTTCCACATTTGACACAAATGAAAAACACTCAACTAAATATGTGTAACAGATTGAATAAAAACATTACAAAACCATGTACACTTTATTATATTTTTGAAAGGAGTTTTCAAGCTATCTGAAAATAACACCTGATAATGTCCGCTCTATACTGAAGAATATGGACTTATCTCTGCATTTGTATGTGTCTCATCAACAATTCACAGCATGAGATTATAGTCTTGACTGGTATGTTGCAGTGGCAATACTTTGGACTTTATTTTTGTTTTGAATGCAACTCAGCTACCCTAAAAACACAGTTGTATTTTGAGATAAGAAATCGTGAGCTCTTTTATCACTTCCATTAATGCATAACTGTACGATATGTATGACCTAGAACAGAAAAACTAAGTAGGATTGGATATACTTTTTTTTGTTTGTTTTCCTAGTTAAAAATAAATACAAGTTTGAAAAGGGAAATTCCCGGTTTACTAATTAATTTACTAAATTATTTAATTTTCCTGTATCCTGTATTTAATTATTTAAAATCCTGTATTAATTGGTACAGTATAGACGTTAAGATCTGATTTCTGAAAAAAAAAACAGACTACAATATTTTTACATATACAGTATGTTTTACATACCGTATGTCATATGTAACGGCAGATTTTACTTCCTCAAAATCATATATGACATTAATCAGAAAGCCTAAATCGAGTTTTTACACAGAACTTCAGGGGGAGCTCGAAATGTAACATTGCAGTTCTGTTCTCTTCCTCACACTGTACATATCTCTCCTGCTGGGCACCCCTTTGCCTGCATCTTTTCCCTCGTTCTTCTAGCCCTGTTAGAGTGGGCCTTCTCCCGCACTCTCCATGGCCAGGCCGTGCAATATGCCGCGTCATATTCCGATTGAATTGGCGGTAGCAGGCTCCGACTCTGGACGCGTCACTGAATTATTACGGTATTTTCTCTCGCTTGTTTCTGGTAATTGGATGGGTAGGGATGGGTGTGGCCTAGGGGTCTCTGATCACCTTAATCCGCCACTGTGCCATCGCCTGCATCATAATCGGTTCCCATTCTCTGTGTTGCACATCCTCATCTCGCATGTCCGAACTGACTTGATCAAACAATGTCCAGTGACTCATAGCCTGCCCCGCCGTCGAAGAACTCTGCATCTGTGCTATGGGGTTCCTTTCATCCATTGTGGAGGTTATGTTAGCCTCAACCTCATGGCCAGGCTTTCGTTGCTTCAACTGTGCAAGTTAGCTACTAGGTACTGTAAATTTGAAGCGCTTTACTTAACTTTCATTTAATTCAATGCAATCTCCTGTTAGATTGTGACATCTCATTGCATGAATTGAACTTTGACTGAACCACTGAATTGAAATACTGTACAGTGTATCAAAATCCTAATGTTGTAGATTATTTAAATTAAGGGACTTACTTTAAGCATACTGTAGCATCCTGCTTTTTCAGGTACAAAAAAATCACCCTAATTAACCTTTTCAAACCTACAGTTTTTCAAAAATATTGAGCATTTATTTCTTTTCCTTTTTTTTCTTTTTTGATTTTGGTTTAATATGCTTTTTTTCATTAGGAAAACACTTTCCTATTGGCGTTATGTGCACAGACAAGGTTAACGGAAGTCATTTTGGAAATGCACGAATAGGAATACTGTATGTTAATCGCCAAGTCCTAACGATATTCAGTTACTTTAAGCTGTTTGTGAAAGGTTTTGTCAATTAAAACTTGTTCTTTTCTTAGGATTGATTCCATTTGTGCAATGGCAGTGTGACAGTCTGATAAAAGCTTGCATTCCTGAGTGTCAGCACAAATGAATCAAGGATAGGGAAGTTCTTTAGATTAGCACATACTGTATGGCCCTTCAGGGATATACAGTAAAGCTTTTTGGAATCTTTAGACAATTTTGACCAAACAAACCCTAAACCCTAAACAACGTTCAAGGCTCATAGATTATAGTAAATTATTATGGATTTCTACTGAAAAGGTTTCTCACTAAATAACAAAATCATAAACAGAATAGAATGAATAAAAAACATTATTTCTCTAAAATAGAAAATAAGGAAAAAAATAGGTACTGTACAATAAAACTATAAAACTCTTTTTCAATAAAAACTTAATAGAGAAGTCTTTTTTGACTATTTTTTTATTTTATATTCGGACAAATCCAACTCAGTCTTCCTCACTCAGATCAGAATGTCTTTAAGATAAAGTGTAAAGAAGTAATTTTGCAGAAGTATGTAAATTTCTTGCAATCCCATAAAGACTGCAAATATAGATGAGTCTTTGTTTTCACTGATAACTGTTTGTCACGGGTGCATTTAATCCTTTTTATTCCTATCTACACAGCGCAATAAATATGAATACCAAATAAAGCTTTCGGTTCTGAAGCAATGGCAAGGTATATTATTCACTGAAATTAGCTTATCTAAACCATGGCCCAGTAATGTCAGTTTAATAGTTTCAAGAGATGCATGAAGGCAATTTTAGGATAGCTAACAGTCAGGTTCTTTGTGACTGCACTGGAAGGAAATGTATTTATTTAGCACAATTTCACAAGCATTGAATTGTGAATGAAAATACTCTGTCAATGGTTTGTGTATCATTCATATTCTTTTATTCTCCTATTGTTTAAAATAATCAAAAATATTTCAGAAGGTCATTTATGTAGCTTGCAGAAGACATGGGAGGTACATTATCATAACCTTTAGCAACACTTTTCAAAAATACAAATTACATGGATAACATGGAGCTTCAGACACATTTTGAAAGCCTATTCATTGTACACAATTTTATTTTAAGAGAGAGAAAAAGAAGATGATGATTCCACATGCTTTAACATTTAAAACAATTCAACTGATCTTATGGTGAAAAACAATTACATTTCGGACAGATTGGTAGCGTAAATATATTTACAGAGATATACTATCAAGAGATGTGATAGTTTTGATGTGCTGGAAAAATTAGAAAAGTATTTATGGTTTCTTGGAATTCATCAGAAAAAAAATAAACAACAATACCTGCACACAGATTCAAAGTATATAATATATAATTTATTAATCCACCAGCAAAACATTAACAGAAAGTAAACTAAAGTTAGAGTATTTGTAAACCTGCCTATGAGCTGCTGTTTTGTTCACTCAGAGATTACAAAATATTAACATCAGAGTTATAGTCAATGTACTGCATTTTAACACTTATTATTGTTATTGTCAACCTTGTAATTCAATTCTGTCTCGAATCTAATTGCCATTCTTATCCTCAAAGACTCAAGGCATGTATTTGACTTCATTAAATATGACTGGAATAGTAGTTTAATTCTCGAGATGTCTAATGTGAACATTGAATTTACTCATTTACTGTACATCAACATGGCGGCCAGGCCGCTCAATGAAGAAGTCCCACAGGGAGACAGACCTGAACAGAAATTGTGTCCAGTCTTGTTCCACTGGCTCGGCACTGGGGAAGAATGGAAGAAAGGATTTCACTCAGATCGATGCGAGCTGCGTTCCATGTGTTGTTGCACTAGTCTGTCCTGGGTCCAGCTGGGAGAGAATCTCTTTTAACTTTCACTGGTTGTAGCTGCTACTGCTGAATATGTATCCATGCTCAGGCTTGACTATAGAAGTCCAACTACTGCATGTAAATTTAATAGATTAGGCTTCATCACAAATGTTTCATATCGGATTTTTCACTTGTCTGGCGCAGAATTCCTTTACCAGCTTATTCTTTCTCTGGTTTGATTCTCTTGAAGCTCTCCCCTGGCACATGGTTGATTAGCTTGTCGTGTTGCCAGGTTTCACATGAGAGAAAGTGTTGAGAGAGTCAACAAGATTTATTACCCTAACATACAGCACCTTTTAAGACCAGCAGGCATGGTTGGTAATTGTTTCGGGTTTGTTGTCATTTTCCACTCCAGGTTCCTCATTGGTTGGTTGTCTTTGGGTGATTGACAGGTGACTTTATTGTAGCTTTCAAAAGTTGCTCCCAGTTGATGAGACCTGGTTTGTGTTAGAGAGCCAGGACATACTGCTGGTCAAGGAGGCCCATATGAGCCACTTTCCCAAAGGCTGGAATCAGCAGAAATAGGCTGTGCCAGAATTACTGTCTGCTAAAGGCAACAGAAAAAATATTAGAAATATTTCCTAACACTTAACTCTTCATGTAATGCAAAGCCTTTTTGATACAGTAAGTCCTGTAGAAGATGAAAGAATGATCATAATTAAGCATGAAACTACTTCCACATCAGCAGCAGCAGCTCTGTTTCTGTCACTGTTGTATGCATACACTAAAGTAAAATTGCAAAGGAACAAGTGATAGGTTTATTCCCTGCTGAAAAGAGAAGAGAGAAAACACGTTTTGGCTGTGAAGCCTTCTTCAGGGGTTCCTATTACTTGTTCCTTTGCAGACTACGCATGCTGATGCAGCTACCCACCTAAAATAAAATTTCCCACTAAATCTATTAAGTAACATAATGGATTGAGATATAAATCACATGTAGGTTCAAGTACATATGCACATCATACAGTATATACTGTATGCACATATACCAGATATCCTGTATGTTTATGTAGGCACCTGATTTTAGATGAAAGGATGTCTGGAGCTTTGTACAGAAGAACTATTAACCTCTGTACCTTCTTTACTATTAACATATGCCACCTAAAAGTACCCATAGTACATGTTTTTGTGGAGAATTGATTTTCCTACCTGTTTAAATTAATCTTGTGGCTTTCTCTTTTTCCCATTGAAGGGGAGCAGCAGCTAAAACATTCTTTTGGGACCAAAAGAAATGGAATTCAAATGTTTTGTAAAGATGAGTTTGTAAATACATTCAATCTATTCATTTCTTTTCCAGAACATTATACTTATAATTCTGAGATTGTAAAAGCATAAATAAATACTATTAATAAAGTACATACAGATTAATTTTTTCAAATATGTTTTAGAAAACCATTGTTAATATCGAAAAACAATACAGAAAGAAGAAAGCCTTTTCAATTTTGCCTTTCCTTTTCACTCAGACTTGCAGAATTGGCTCATAAGGTCAATCTGCTATCTCAGTTTCCATGACAGAGAATTTAAATATTCAGTAAGTGAAAATCCAATTTATTCACAAACCTAACGCCCGCCTGCAGCATGAATTAGAAATCTTAACTGAAAGTGTTTTGCTGGCAGGAGCTGGACAATGGACTCCTCGTATCTTGGTCTCCTTCCTTGGTCTCCTGAATGTTGAAAAGCCCCCTGGTGCACAGTGTCATGACAGTATGCAGTTTTTCCTTTCAATAGATCTTGACAGAGTGTTCGTGAAGTTTCAACAGCTGCAAGAGTTAGAGAAGATGGAGCGATCTGTTTCTTTAATGACATACTGTAATCAAGCAAAATGAGATGAATGTGTTGTCTTAATCTTCACTGATTCAAAGCTGGAGTTTGGGAGCTCATTGATTACAAATAATTACTAATTCTTTTATTTAGCCTGGAAAAGAAAGATAATTCACAACAATTAATCTCTGGTATTGATGGATTAGTCACACCCTCCTGGAAAACCTGAAACGGTTTTGCACTGTTGTTTACTTTCATTGATTTCAGCTTGTATTTTGGCTTCACAGCTTCCTGTGTCCTTGATGATTTCAATGAGACTTGCAGTATTTAAATAAAAAACAAAATTTTGCTTTAAACCTAAGGGGAAAACCATATATTGCAAAACATCAAAGAAAAATAAAAAACACTCAACTCATAAAATCAACATATTTTAAATATAGGTTTAAAATAGTTAATTAATAACAGTAATCATGCTTCTTATACAGTACAAACTTCAAACATGTTCTTTCCCTGTGGCACACCTCAGTACAGCATATTCAATATACTGGTTAGTAATAGTAATAGTATAGTATATTGACAGTATAATAATATGAATGAATCTTCAGGTGAACAGTCTTTTATCCAATCAAGTGATTAAAACGTTTTATTGCATTGGTGAATATGGAATTCACACAGTATGTGTAGTCCATTGTTTCAATATTTGAAGTACAGTACTGTATCTATACTGTATATAATATTTGAAGTACCAAACTGTATCACTATTTCCTTTAATAAATATGTGAGTCACCAGCAGGAATTGCGCAGTCCCTATTCTGAACTTCTTAAAAGGCTAGTCTGCAGACAAGCAAAGGTGTCTAAACATAGCCTCAATCAGCAATTTCTGAGGATTGGTAAGGTTGTAAGTTATTGATCAGTTAAGCAAGTAATTTACTCAATTAAAGCATTCCTTTAACTCGGTCATTGAAGGACATTTGGATTTTTCTTCCAAATGAGGTCTAACTCACTTAAGTTAACAATTCGCTTGCTTAAACTCTTCACAATTTGATTTTATTTATTTGATTTTTTGGAAATTAATATTTCTAAATTCATACATAATTAGTGGTTACCTATGCAACCTGCAGTACTGAGGCTGGTAAAGATTGGGGTTGGAGACCCCTTCTATAAGGACTTTTGTTCACAAAAGCTGAGCAAGCAATCATTCATGATGAAGGAACTGTTACCAATGAATTTAACAATGAGTAGAGAATATGTGTGCTACCGCTATAACAAAGTGAAGAACACCCAGTAAATATTACAAACAAATTGTATCCATAAAATAAATTTCAGACACTCTGTACTATCAAATTATGGTTTGCTCGTGTTGCTACCATAAACTGTTACGTGATGCTATTCACATTGTCTATCACATGCAAGAAGGAGACAGTTGCCCCTTTGGGTATGAGAACATGCTGAAATGCTTATTTATGGGGAGCGTGACATTGCCTGCAACAATCCCTGCAATTCATAATCAATTAGTATGATTTATAATCGGTGTGCCAAGGAAATAGGTGGAGTAAGCAGCTCAGTAATCAGGAATTTGTTTATAGGAAGGAGCTGCTCTATAGATGGTAAAATAAGGGTTTTGGTGTGGTTCAGTGTAGATACAGAGAAGGAGTGCAAGTGGGTCAGACCCCAAGGGGCTATTCAAAGATAAATTAGACTTACAGCTTTGTACAGACCATTTGCAAAGACTCCCTTTTCTATAAGAGTTATCAGATTTAAAGGCACAAAAGCGTAGTTTAGGCTTGTGATATAAGCTTAAAGTAGAGTTACTGTATGTAAATGATCTCATCCCCTAATTAGTTAAGATCTCAAGCACTTAAAATACTCCCAAGTCATGAAACATTGTAGCAAAGTAATCTGCCAAGGAGACTGATATGGATATTTCTTACAGTCTGTTTTCTTTCATTAGCTTTCTTGGTTTGTGCCAAGAATATATACTGTATTTAGAATATACTGTAATTGTTAGAACTGAAATGGCCAGAGGATGATACCTGCATAGTCTGGAGTTCATCAGCAAAACTAATAATAAAGAACAGTATTATTCATCTTGGTACCAAGTCACCTACAGTGTATTACCCACTTCAGCTGTTCAGACCTTTTAACACAGGATGTTAACAATTTTGAGAACTTGCAATGGCAATTTAAATTTCCACAATGTATGAAAGTCAAATTGTTTTTCAAACTTGTAGTGCACTGGGATGCTGACAACGTTTACCACATTTCAGATCAATTACTTGACTGGTTCTCAAAGTGATGATTTTGAAGGCCTTTTTGTGAAAGTAGGTCAGACTGACATTCTTAGATTACACAGGAACACAATGTTTTTGAACAGTCATTTCAAAATTTGGGCAGTCATTTTCCCACAGAAGATACATGCCAGATTTAGACTTGCTCACCAAATCCATTTTTGAATAAAAGCTGTTAAGAAATTTTATGAAGCTACCCAGGCATGTTGTTGAAAACTAAACCCTGGTTTCTTTTAAGAAACGGCTGGATGAGATCCTTGAATCAATGAATTACTACTAAATGAGTTAAATAGGATCTCTTCCTTTGTAACCTTTCTTATGTCCTTTAGCTGCTCATAAATCTAGAGAACAAAGGGCAGCATCTGGCAACCATTTTGATTTACACAGGAACACAGATTCTTCCATGCCAGAATTTGGTCACAGAAGGTATAGTGCCCCCAGAGTTCGAAGGCAGAATTGTTTTCAAAGAGAAGCAGAATGAATTCTGGGAAACGTTTAGATCAACACTGGTTGGTGTGCAGTGGCCATTTTGACCTGAGACCTGACATGGGAGAGGTACTGTAGAATAGCTGACAATGTTTTCCGTTTTTTTTTTTAGATCAATCACTTGACTCATTCTCAAGAAATGAGAAGGCATTGGTAAAATAGGTCAGGCTTGATTTCTGTTATCCTGGGGATGATGCCTGCCAAGTTTAGAGGCATAACAATTTCAAAGAGAAACTAAAAAACAGAAAACAAAAAGCTTTTACATTCGCTATAGGCATCCAGATGATGACTTGTAATCCTAATAATAGCTGTAATTTCAAGATCCCTGATATGAGTAAACGCACCTTAGAGGACTATTATGATTTTAGCCTGTAGTTACTCGGTGATTCAAAATTGTAGTGATAGTTTTCTTACTTTACTTTTATTAAACATATAATCCAAGGCTGAAAAAAGTCACAGATGTACTGTAGCCATTTTTAATTAATGCAATTAATCATGGGAAAATGAAGCTCCTGTGCCTTTGAAGGCTTAAGATCTCTAGCCACTATAATAACAAGCAATTTTAAAGTTTCAATTTACTGGTTTTCTTTTACACCACAGGCTCATATGAGTGAAATCTAAGTTCAAATAAAAAGGTAAGAAGGAAGGAAAACAGTGATGTACTGCAATTGTGTAAGGCTAGCATTTTACTAATTGATTCTAAAGAAAAATGATTGGATTCTGAGTTACTGTACCATTATTGAGTTTTTAAAACAACGGATACCTTTATTGATTTTTTTAACAAATGGTTTTATTCCATAGAGGGCAAGGTTATTAAAGGAGCCCTAGAACATTATGAATAGACATTTACTAACCGCCAAATTCCCTTTCTGTTTGCTCTTTTTTGTTGTTTCTGTGAAGTATGTCCTCTGCCTTTAATACGTTTTTTGCAGTGCATAAGGATAACTGTTGGCTGATTGTTTAGCTGTAGATTAGTTATATTGTTTATTGTATGTGTCCAAGGTCAATATCATACCGTATGCATGCCAGTCTTCACATGAGAGTTAAATTCTACTTGGCCCAGGAAACATCATTCGCTTTAAAACCAGAGATATCCAATTCATTTATTTCTTCCAGACAGTCTTACAGTATGTTAAATGTAGCTCAGTGTTATCACCGCTAATAGAAAATCTATCATTTTCTGTCACGTTCATGACTTAAAATTGCCCTGACGTTATCTTTTGATTGAGCAGAATTACTGATTGCTTTTCAATAATGGTCACATATCGATTTCTAGGATGAGATGTTCTATAGTCGGTGTGAAAGTGACATAGTCAAAGTTGCAGTCTGCTTGGAATGATCACGCCATGTCTACTGCTGGGTCCCCCTTCAGTCCTTGTACTTTTTTGACACAGGCCATTCTAAACTAGCGAGGGAAAAGGGTTGCCTTAAAGCTTCCATAAATGGGTTTAAGAGTTCATCCATTTTTTCACTTTGCATAACTGATTGCAGGTAAGTGTAGAAGTACGATGAAAAGAACAGTTCTTAAATATTGTATTTACTGTTCAAGAACTCCCCCATTACCAATCAGAAGATTCCACCTTTCTCTTTACAGTATCGGATCTGATGTGATACCACGTCCTCAGTTTGTGATGTAATCGCTGATGAACGGCAGATGCATTGTTTATGGTCTGTGGGGGCCTTCCTTTTTGTTCAAGGTGTTGATAATGAGCTGTGAATGATTGTGCTGCGTGCACTGTTGGGTCCTCTTTGGAGAGAATTTGCATTACTTTATCAAATTGCCACACAGAGTCTTTTGCTGTCGGGAAAGATTTGAGCTGAGATGGGCAAAGCAGTGGTAAATGGAGAAACCACATGCAGTATTTGAGACATTACAACGATGCCAGTTTCAGTGAGAGAACTGTTTTATATCTTAAGCCTCCAGGGTACAGTTGCTGTCTCTGGGACAGGTTGGTACAGTGTAGTGTAAAAACATTCTGACAGCCAGCACATAGCAAATGTTACTTCTGTATGTTCTCTAATTCAGTATGTTTGAGCTCATTACTTTAAATTTTAGTGACAGTATCCAGCAACTACAATATTATGGAATTGTATTGCTAGAACACTGTAGAAACACAGCCTTTGATTTAACATAAGATGGCATAGACCTGTGTTTATTACACATGTTTGGGCTGTGACATCACTTCACAAGAAGGGCTGAAAGTATGGTTATGACAAAATCAGAAAACACCAACAGAGTCCATAAATACCTGGTGTGTCTGCTACCATTTTTAATTATTTGTTTGAAAAACTGGCAAGGACTTTGCACAGGGACCACAGGGATGCTTTTCAGCTACAAAGCAACCAATCAATCAATCAAAGATCACTGGAGCTTTTTGGATTTGGATATTGCAACAAAAGCTTCCATTTTGGTGGCAGTAACATAGGGAATGACAGATGGAGATGATTTTACCTGCAGTTTTATTGCCGTGGTGCAGGTGATAGGAGGGCAGAGAGCAGACATCCTTTGGATGGAGAGGAGGGAAAAGACCAGGGGATTGCTTCCTGCTTTTATGAAGTGGTAAAGGTGGGAAGGGGTGAACTAGGGGCGGATGTGGAAAGGTCTTGGGGACAGTCCAAGACTGGGGGTTACAAATTGCTTCCATATCGACATGTGTCTGTGTTATACATCTCAGAAATGTTTAATTAATTAAGATCATACTGCAGATGTTGATGTTATGTCCTCTTGCACCATGTGCTACTAATGCCAAACCAATGCTGCTTGTCTTACACAGACACAGACTTCAGTGAACCTTCTGTGGCGTGTCCTCTAAACACTGCACATTGCTATTGCCAATGAACAGGACTGGGACACCATGCAGTGTTCTTTGTATTTCAGGTGGGTAGCTGCGTCAGCATGCGTAGGCTGCAAATGAATAAGTAATAGGTTTATTCCATGCTGAAAAAAAGAAGAAAGAGAACACAATGTTTCGGCCGTGGAGCCTTCTTCAGGGACAGAAAGTGAGGCCAATCAAGAGGTGTGTTCTCCCGCTACTTTACCTTTGCCTACTGCCCTGTCTCTCTCACACCTGAAGAAGGCTCCACGGCCGAAACGTTATGTTCTCTTTCTTCTTTTTTTCAGCATGGAATAAACCTATTACGTGTTCTTTGTATGGTTATTAATCCTAAAATTTCCATTTTAAGGAGATGCCTGATGACTGTGATCTGCCTGCTGGCCGCTCTGTGGAGCCCATTTGGTTAAAAGCTCATACAACTGCAGTTTGGCAGTGATCCCTCAGGTGCCTACAAATATTAATGATCCTGCCTTTCATTTATTAAGTGCAGTTGACCAGGAATGAGCCAGTACAGAATGCACCCTGTCAGTTGTTAGCAGTGTTACAGTGTGCTCCTTGATTGATGAGTGGACCCTGAAGTCCCTAGTGAATTCAAATTGTGACAATCCTATGAGCATAATTCCCAGATTGTTCCCTTTCTATTTCACTGAAGCTTAGCATTGATAAAGTGCAATTAAATGTGATCCACCTGTACTGTATATCATTTTCCTGTGTGTCACACTTTTGTGTGTCATTTTATATTCAGAAGATTACCAGAGCTGCAGATGGGTACTTGAGCATAACTAACAACTAGAAGTGTAAAGGCATGTTATGTTTCTAAATTGTTTCATTATTTTGTTTTAAACTGAAAACTAAATTTCATCATAGCCCAAATCGTCCCTAGCCATACAAAGCTGTGCAAGTTTGAAAATGGTTTGAAAAAAGCTTGAAAAAGATTGAAAAAATTATTGAAAAATTAATTCAGTTATGCATCATGCCTCTTGTTTCGGACAATTCTCAAATTGCATGAAAAAGGCACAAGGCAGCACAATAAATAATGGAGGACAGGTAAGCAACTGGCGGAGAGGTCCTTTGAGTTATTTATCTAGCTGCATGTTGCCGTGAAAGAGGAAAGATGTTCAAATTTTGTAAGCCTGGGCATTTTTTCCAGACATACAAGTGTTAGGAACGTAACACGTTTTCCAGTCTGTCATGTTTGTGTTGGTCAGTTATCACTTTTCAAGACCCAGCATGCAAAACCCACCTTGTATTTCAAGTGTTTGTGGATGATCTGCTCCCCAGGCAGTTGCAATGGACTCACGACTTCTTATCATTGTGGACCTACTGGTGCACATCTAGCAGCCTCACATCACCTGGGGGGTGGGGGTGATGATGTACTTTATGGGTAAATGAGGTGGGTACCCTCCTACAGGTAAGGTGCTTTATGATCTTTTGGGATGCAAAACTCTATACAAGTGCAAGGAATTGTTAATTATTATGTGTTATGGTGGAGCGATCCAGGTCTTGCTGACAGGTTGGTAAGCCCAGTGCTAGAGCTCAGTGATCTGTGGAGGCTGAAGGAGAGAGCCAGACAGGACGGAGATGGATAAAGGGATATGGTAGTTGAGAACAAGACGGGTCTGACAGCGAGCACAGTCTTCAGGGCAGGAGCAGATGTAGAAAACTTGAGGAGAGCCGCTGGCCTGGTGCTGGGTAGAGAACTGATATTATCAGCTTTATCAGGTTTAATGCCGTCATGTTGGAAGGAGCTCACTGACAGAGCACTATACCAGTAGCATAACAGGGTTTAAATAGTGTGGTTAATTGGTTGAAGGGGATTTGGGGAATCTGATCTGGCCCCAGTGAGTGTGAGCAACCCAGGGCAGAACGTGGCATCTCGTGGGCATTTGCTCAGTTTTCGAGGAAACCGAGAGCTGAGAGCTCCTGCTCGCCTGGACGTGACATTGTGTTCCTAGGACAAACTTGCCTGTCGGCTCAGCTGTACGCACCATTCTGTCTGCTGGTCCCTGTTCAAAACTGTTCAGTAAAGGACAAAGCAGATTGCTGTCGAGGAGTTCATGGCTCAGTCCAGTGTTTGTAACTCTCATCAAGGCCTGTCACAATTTCCTTGATGTATTTCTAATCTCTAATTGTGAGTATTCATTTCTCACCCTCATTTGTATTGTAATAAATATTATCATTGTTTGCAATTCCTTTCCTGATGTAATTTTGACCAGGAAACCAAAGCTCTTTTTGAGCTGAGATGTGTATTACATCTGGATCTTTTTGTGAGCTGACAACAGCCAGCCCACCAGGCAATGATTCATATGCACTGACTAAATCTTTTATATAATTACGATCTACATGTTTTCCAAATGATGAATCGAATTAAATCTCTGATGGAAAACCATTTTGTGGAGTGTGTGGTTGCTTTTACCTGTTTGTTAGAATAGTAATTCACAAAGCCTTGAACTTGCTCCAGCATATCCATAATGAAATGTGTGCTACTAAACTCCATCTAGCCTGAGTTTAATTGATAGAAATCTCTGCAAAGCTTCACCTTTTCGCTCTAATAATAATAATAATAATAATAATAATAATAATAATAATATTATTATTATTATTATTTTTATTATTATTATTATTATTATTATTATTGTTGTTGTTGTTGTTGTAGCCCAATTAAAGACTCTTGGAGCATTCAGATAATCCATTATTTCCTGCAGAAATAATATACAAAAAAAATATATAATTTACAGTATAAACAACATTCAATAAACGGCAGAGTATGAAAAGCTAACAATGAATTTTGGAAATCATGTTACACACTTTGCACTGAATTTTTTTTTCCCAGTGAACAGTGTCTGTAACATGCATAGTACAGTAATATTATTTTGATGTACTGTTTATTGTAATTTCCTAATTTAGTGTTTAGTTTGCTTTTATGAGTGAATTTTTGCTGGATACAGTATGTACCTTTATTTTATATCTTTGTTGTGCATTTAGAGGCCTAAGTTCAAACAAAAATATCGTGAACAAAAATAGCTAACTCCTTTAAGACCACCAACATAAAGTCAGGAGACACACATTGTAGGAGGATGGGCCGAGGCAATAGTTAATGTCTGTGCTAAATATATCTGAGCAGAGCCGTTTCTTTGCCAGTTTCTTTAGCAAGTCAAAGACAGAAGCAGCTAGAGCCTGACTGAGGTCAGCTCTATTTAAAGAGGAGACAGCCAGACTGCTGGAGCCACTGATGGGGTGTCAGGCCATGAGGCTTGGAAATATGAGCTGTGCTACAATGAAACTTCACTAAATTAGGCAAAGCACACAGCTTCTAATTCATTCTGCAAGCATGTCTGGGAGAGAAATTATTTGAACTGTGTGGCCTTTGGGTGTTGCTGAGGAATATAAACACCATCTCTAATACAACCTTCTCCATTGGCCATTCTGAGTATTCATATGAAGAGTGCAATGGCCAACAGAAAAATCAATATTTTGACTTGACCGTCAATGACTTTTTGATTTGAGGGGCTGGGGAGTCATGTAATTGTTTTTTTCCACACTCCTTGTCTTGTACAGTTTGAAATTCCTTTCTTCAGAGCTCATAAAAACAGAAGGGCACTCTGGTTCCTATAACGCTGGAGTGCAAGTACAGTATATGCTTTCTTCCATAAACCTCACCAAACTACCTTAATCACCCTAATATCAGGAGGGGAAATCAGTCCTGAACAAAGTGAAATGAAAGATCTGACAAGTCAGCTTGATTTACAATTTATTTTTAGGGTTGATCAATGTTATTTACATACCCATTTTGTTCTAAATACACCTCATCAGTGCAAGCAAAATTGAAAGCAGATGTCTTCTGATCTGTCCGATAAACCAGATCCTAATTCTCCCCTGTGGGCCCAGTAAATGAGTGCTGCCAAGCTAGCATGCCGTGGATGACTGACTCAACACAAGCAATTGCCACCTGGTCTTGCAGCATCCAGGGGAACACAGCATGGTGGGCCTTATCTAATACTGCTACCCTTCTCTCAGGCAGCTCTTTGAGCACAAATACCAGTCCTTTCACCCTGCGTCTGAACATAATTTTAAACATCCTGCTTATACTGTTCTTTTAAGCCATTTAATTTACTCAATTAAATATTAAGATAGATATCTGAATACATTTTCAAATTTCTTGTGCAATTATAGTCATGAATAAAGAAACACAGCCCTCAACACATATTGCTAACACGTTAGGTAATGTGGGACTGTCACATTTAATTGAGGAAGTTTTCCTGTGAAATTTTCCTTTAAAAACCACTGGGCTGCAAAACATGTGGCTCGGTGTCCCTTGCTGAGGCAGGGGAACAGACTGAGGTATGGGAGAGGATTCTCAATTCATTGCATGGTTGGCAGATCCTACAGGGATGAGACATAAGTGATGGCTCTGATTATAATTAATTTACTTGGTTTGGAGCTTTTCTCCAAAGTGACTTACATTTGTACCTATTTATAAAGCTGAGTATTTTACTGGGGCAGTGAGTGAAGTGCCTTTTCACAAGGGTATACCAGCAGCCTCTCAGGCCATAACCTTCTAGCTCCAGTTAGGTACTGTAACAACTGCCCCACACTGCTGTCTGTTGATCACTACGGACTGAAAGGGGTTGAAGCTTATCAGTGGCTGAATTAAATGGGTTCCTGGTGCAATACTGAAAAGAAAGGAGTATCTCTAAGGATCCCCTCTTTGTAGTTGAAGGAAATCAATGCTCTTGATCTGATTCAGTATTTGCACATCTGAACAATGAGACCCTGCAAAGCCAATTTATTGGCTTTCTTCAATGGCTAAACTCTGCTTTTATTTTTACAGCATGATGGCAAATGACAAGGCAGCTAAGCTGGCTGTGAATAAAAACTACAGACCATTGGGCTTCAAGCAGCCCATACAGTAGCATGCCCAGTGAGATTTAGGCTACATTTGCAAACTATTGAATCCAACAATTTTGAGCACCAAGAGACGGTAGTAGAACACTGCACTATATCTACACTGCCGGTGAGTACAGATAGATGAAGTGTAGCTGTATCTCTTTGTAGTTTTATCTTCAGCTGCAGTAGCCCCACCACTGATGCTTGCATCTGAGGTTGATTTTTGTACGTCTCCCAATATCAGTTAAAATCCGAGTCACCCTGTGAATTTTCAAACAGTGTATTCTGGTAGATGAGAGCTACATCTTTTCCCAGTAATCGCTCCAGCCATCAAAACATTAATTTACTTGATTAATATTAGGTTTGAGATGATGTGCATGGGGAGCTCTTTTTAAGACTGTGTAAAGGTGTTAATATAAAAGTCTCACTGCAGTAATTTGCTAAGTTTAATTCTGAGTCAATATCAAATCAATTAACACAGTTAAACAAAGGTCCTCAGTTCCTGATCATTAACAAGGTGGTATTGGTAAGGGTGGGGATGTGAACCCTAATGGCTTAGATCCATTCTGGATCTGTAGGCAGGTGTTGCAATTCAGCAAAATAGGTCCCTATAGTGTTATATCCCTGTATCGCTGTATTTGAAACAAATGGGATGAAAATCATTGTACAAAACATATACTGTATGTACATTTGACCATAAAATTGCCATTCCTATTAGTATTCGAGTATACACTTGTTAAACAATACAACTATTGACACTGTATCCATCTTGAGGTTTAAAAAAACAGTTGCCAGATCAACCCATGCAAATTGCTTAAAGTGAAAGATGTGCAGTCATGCCACAGTCGTTAACCTCCAAGTATTTATTTAGGAGAGAATCTGAAAAGGCTAACCTTAGGCTCCGACTTAACAAAATAAAAGACAAAGAGAAACCGATTCATTTTCGGACCTGCTAGACAGAGCAATGAAAAAGAAACCATTACACTTGTGATTAGGTTTTGTTATCTGTTTTTCAGCTTTATTCCAGTTTTCCCTTGTCACATCTTCTCTTGCAGCGTTCTGTACACATTGCTCCATAATCTTATTCAGTGTCACAAAACATTTTTCAAAGACAGAGCCACTCTTAAAAGCAGCCCTTTATTACATTTTTCTCGACTGCCCTGAAACTCCTTTTCTGCTATTCTGTGTGAGATGGTGCCAGTCAAGCCGCGATCAGTCGGCTTGGGTTTTCCACTGCACTACAGAAAATACCAAAATGATCTACCTGTGACTTCCAGGTAGTGTAATTCAGTGTAATTTAGTGTTACTGTACATGGTGCCAGTCATTCTGCTATCAACCATTACGGCTTGGGTTTCTACCGCACTGCAGATAATGTGAAGATTACCTGCCTGTCACTCCAGGTGATGTACTGTAAGTCTGCGGCTGTTTCTGAGCTACACCAGTGCCTTTTTGCAATATGTAGACACTTTGTTTCAGGCACTACATGCTGTATCAGGGCATTTACTATGTAGGTGTTTGTGACTAATTAGTGCATCATACTGTAAATCATGTAGAACTAAAATAGAGGTTTGTGGGGGTATTATGCTCTTATTATTTTGTTCCTCAATCGCGCGTTATAAAACTTAGAGGATATTGCTGAAAGGTAAGTATTGCCTGGAATGGCATTACAGAAGGTTGTTAGGGGCCATTTACCGCCTGGACATGACGAGCACTTTGATATGGAACAAAATGGACAGTTTCCCAGAGCTGGACTTGGTGTGTCAGTGAGGTAAAGTGAGGAGGTTTCTGGCCATTAGTAAAGAGCGATCCAGTATCTAGAGGCCTTTATTCTGTGTCACTCTGGAATGCTGACTATTATTTTGTCAAAACCGCTGACACACTTTTTCTGTGCTGACCCAGCCTGTTAAGGGCCTCTCTGTTGAAAGTGTGTACTATAGTTAAAGAGAGGATACAGCAAACATGGGGATATAAGATTTTGTAGGCAAAATGCTTCTACATCTGTTGCATCTCACAACTGGAGCTCTTTTTAGTATATGCTGTGCAAACAGTTGAATTTTTCTACATTTAAAGTTGTTGTGATTTACTCCGAAAGATTGATCAATAGAATGATGAGAACACAATCATAATTTCTGGCAGATTCCCTCTTACAAATTCAGAAAAAGCCTTAGACACAAAAGTTTTCTAAGTTTTCTAAGATTTCCTTAGGCAAGAGTGTTTGTGCTCAATGCAAATAATAAAACAAACTGTAATTGTAAGATTTGTTTTTCCTCGGGAAAAGCAAGTTCAGATAAAGTAACACAAAGATAAGAAAATGCAATGAAAATGCCCCAGTGACTCGCACAGAATTTTGAACATGTTTCTAACATTCGAAACTAAATAATTTAAATTCTATCTAATATAAATAGAATATCTACCACAAGCAGCATCTGTAAAGGAAGAAGATATCTTCTTTACACACAAAACAATTATGGCACATGTTCCCCAGGAATGTCATTAATATTTGGGCACCACAGGAAGCTATCTGATATGCCTTAAATCCTTGACCACAAAGTTGTTTTTTGTCAACTGGATACAGGAAACAATGTACATTTTTTCAATGTAGTGCATCACAAAATGAGACATTTCTTTAAAATGAATAAAAGAAATCAAACATTTGGTGATAAACAATGTTAATTTCAATGAGAACCCCAGGAAATGTATTCAACTCACACTCTACACACAGTACAGTAATATTCATACTGCACTGTAATATTCATAATGTAATATTCATACTGTTCTTGTGTGGAATATTAAGCAACTGCCTTTACATATGGGCCTGTCAAGAGAATGAATGAACCACAGTATATGTAAGAGCTCTCTGGTAAGCATACTGTATGTTGGTCAGCTCCAACACCAATATTTGTCTGATTTCAGCTGTAGAGATAGATTAATGTTAAATCCTAGCAAGATTCAAGTGCTATTCAAGTGCTGACGTTGATGCTGTATCTGCTCACTCTGCCACCTGACTCGTGGTCTGGCCTTTCCTTTTTCAATTAGCATTGTTTAAAACATGCTGCAACTACTGTGTATGTTTTACTGACCTCTGCAGCAACTCACAATTCAAAGTGTTCTTGGTTGGCCTTTCTATGCATACAATCATAAAAATGTAATTAGCAAGGATCAGACAGCAGGAGCACCAGAACAACAACAACTTGAATAGTAAACACTAATGATACTTCAGTGTATACATCTGTGACCATAGAGATAATGAATAATAAAGCTACTGCTGCCCTCATTGGTACATTAATTGTGAAATAAAAGTGTGACATAGAGGTTGCTCACCATCAATTTCTGCAACGTAGATCCATAACCTCTTCAGAGTACAATGTACAGTAGTATGTGTAACTAGTAATGTGTTTACTGTTGTTAATGATATTTTTCTGTTAAAAATCTATACTATCTACTTTTTGGTTCTGCACACTGTATTACTAAATTATAATCAAAGTTTACAAACAAGTATTTGGAACAGCTTTCACTGTAACCAACATGTTCTCATCTGAGGTTATGTTTTCATGACAGGTCTATTTTGGTCATCTTTTGAAGCTACTATAGTAGAAAAACATCCGAAACACCCCAAAAATTTACTTCACAGTAAAATTCCCAGTATGCACAATTAGGCTACAAATTGCTCAACTAATTAATTTGTCAAATTGGTGCTGTGCCCACAGCATAATAAGCTTAATGGGATAATAAACTGATGGACTCAATGATGAACATAACAATTATTTAAACCACTGTTCTTTTTCAAATGTGAAGAAACCGATTTGAGAGAATTTTATAATCCAAGAACATAATGAACTGTCAACAATTATGATCTACATAATTTTTGAATTTGTCACAGTGAAATTTGCAAATATACACTACTGAGGAAAGAAATGATTCACTTACGATGTAGTCAAATATTTTAACAATACATTTTTAAAGGATATTTAACAAAATCACAAATAATCTCAAATCATACTTAGGTTTTAGTAGAAAATGTTACATGTGTTGTTAGATGAAAACATTACAATGTTAGTGTCAGGCATGACCTTGAACATTAATACAGTTCTGGCAGCGTTGACACATAGACCTGATCAGCCTCTGGACAGATTGCTGTGGGACGTTCTACCACTGTTCCTGTGCAGCTGCAGCTACTTGGATGAAGGTAACCAGTTGCACTTGTCTCCTGTTGATGATATACGTGAGTTGTTCTCACTATTCCTCTGCTGGACTGAGAAGAAGAGAAATTGCTGCAGGAAGATGCTGATATTGTTTTATTTAAAGTCATGTCATCGTTATCATAGACTTGTGTGGTGTTGCATTGTCAGAAGGTTAACACCGCCAGAACAGCTTGTAGGAGCCAAGAAAGTGCTGGCTCAAGTATTTCTTTAATCTATCATTGATAAATACAGCTGCCCTCAATTGGTATCTAAGATGTTCATGTGTTAATGGAGATTTGGCCCCACATCGTCACACTTCCTTTACCCCAACATTTGGCTTCCTATGTTTTCTTCCTTCCGATTTGTGAAGAGTATTCTTCAGTTAATGAAATATTCCACCACACTCATCTGCTGTCAGATGTTCTCTGGCCCACAGAAGATGGTAACCTCATCTCTCAGCAGTATTAACCCCCGAATGGTCCCTGAGCATACAGATTATTTTCCTGTAGGCAGAATTCTATAGTCATTTTGCTGACATGCATTTCTTCATGGGTTTTCTCATGCTACAGCCACTGAAAATTATAAGGCAGGTGGATCAGATGAGTGTGACAGTCCTAGGCTGGCGCAATGACCCTCTACCTTCGGGGACTTGACCTGTTCCCTGGTCTATTTGTTGTGATCTGCTGACTGTTGAAGCAGACCATTTCATGCTTCAGGTACAGTATCGTCCTTCACAGATGCGACTTCAATCATGCCAGCAGCAACAAGGCGTGACTCATATTGAGGATAGTTGTATATATTACTGTTCTTGCATTGAACTAAATCATGTCCTTTTGAACAGTATAAAACACTATAAAATATTCTATCCCATATATAAAATTAAATCAGCATCTATATGTCATATGCTGGAAAATGTTTACAAATATTATGTATATAGGTAATGTATCCTGCTAGGGAATATAATAGATTTTAATTTAAAATAGACTGGACTGACATTTCTGGATACTCAATGTCTGTTTATCCATAGAGCACATACAACATTGTCAGTCCTAACAGGACTGCACCCTAAAGGGTGTTAGTCAGTTGAGCTAAAGGGTCACTTTAGCATTTGTTTACATCATATATTTGTCATTTTTAAGGTACCACCAGTGTAACAATTGGAGGTGCAGCTGCACTGGGTTAATTGTGTGATTTCTAAACATTTACTGAAGAAATGAAATAGATCTCGGTGGAGATCCCCTTTCAGAAATGATGCAAACAGCTGTCAGATGGGACTGACTCCAGTGGGAGGTCCCCCCCCCCCCTCCGTGCACAGGTTCTGAAACAAATTATTAATGTGTTTCCTATATATGTGTTTATTCTAATGCAAACACTGATCCCAAAGGCTTTGGAGAAATAAAAAAGATCAAAGCTGTGCAGCACTTTACTTTGTAATTACTTTGTAATAGTCTTTGAGCACATTTCATCAGTTAGGGGATGTAAAATTTAGATAACTGGATGTGTACAGCATGTCTTTGTGTGATGAAATTAACTTTCTGTTTTAGGTCATATGGCCTAATTTTAACATTCTGGTTTAAGTCTCCCCTCCTTTGAAAGACTTTGTGTTTTGTCTCTGGAGAACAAACTGGAGAGAAGAATATTTAACAATGAGTCCACCACTCTCATGAGCACATACTGCAGGTTTTCACTGGATATTCTGGTTTCCACCCACCTCTCAAAGACCTATCAGCTAGGTGGATTGATCTTTCAACTTTTTTGTGTGTGTGTTTATCCTTGCTTTGTGCCACGTGCTTCTGACATAGGCTCTGGGATGCTGCAAACCTTAGAGTTGGTGGTTTGAGAGGGGTGGATGATTGGAGAGCACTTTCTGGGAATAAGAGGTCTTTTATAGTATTGCCTGTTAGAACAGTGGTCAGCAGCATTTGCCACATTTTCACCTTCACGAATGAGGCAATGTGACTGTCATCACTGAGAAGCCAGGGCACGTGGAAGTAATGTGACAGAATGTTCCAGCATATGTGCCATTGGTATTGCTCAGATGGAAGATAACTTAATGAGAAACTCAGGGGAAAATACCCCTAGTAACATAAGATGCGATGTCCTTTTCACTTGAGTATATTTAATTTTCATAGGAGCCCATCTGAATTCTGCTTGTGTTTCAGAGATGTCCAGGCATCCATAGCATTTTGAATGCCAGTGTCAGCTACCAAGGAGAAGAAATGAGAGACCTGTTAAAATTTTGCTTGCTGGACAACAACTGGCTTAGAAATCACTGGAAATTGTAAACTTACTTAACCGATTTGGGTTTTGGAGTAAAGTTTATATTTCTATGATTTTTGTAAACGCTTATTTTCAGTGCTTCCTGGGAACAATTAGGTCATTTTGCATCTTTTTAAGAAGGAATGGGCCCACAGAATGACATGCCATGGAGCCACAGTAAAATGCCATTTACTTATACAAAACAATAGAGCACGATCTTCTCTGGTTAAGAAACATGCAAGTCTGTATTTAGCTAGACTGTCTTATTTATTTATACAGAATTAAGTATAAATCCTTCAGCTTCTTCTGTGCTTAGCAACACCAGGAAAGTGAGAAATGGACTGAAAAATACCACCATGATGAATGGATTTTCTGGATGTATTTTGTAAATATTTTGGATTAGGTGAAGCTTTTATGGCCTATAGATTCTATTTATATAGGAACTGGGCATTCACCCTTGACAAATCTGATTGTATATTGGAGACAGCAGCTGCTTTAAAACTTTATGGGCAATTTTCTTAGCTCTCTTGCAGAGTGATTGGTGTAGACAAGCCCCAGACCAAACAGACAGAGACTGTGTATTGACCATCTGTTAGCAAATATTCGTAGCTGGGCACCACTTCTATCATCCTTCTGCAAATTGAAAGCTCAATTTATTTTACTGTCCTTTTTTTGTTTTCAAGGGGAAATCAGATTGGCTCAACTGCTCCAAAGAATACATTATTTGTGGAAAACTAGGATGTTTCCACTTCATTACATTTAAAATTTGTATGTTAGAGTACATTTCAGGAGAATAAACGCAAGTAAGCTGAGGTACAGTTTCATATTGTTTAACAGTTAACTGAGAAACAAGCATATCTTACTGTATAAAGTACATTTAAATGTATGGAGAAGTGCATATAGAGTGTGTGTTTTACTGACTCTTTTTTGTTGTTTTTTTTATTTATCCTTCCCTTTATGTTGTTTTGTGAATCAAAGATTCAAAGGTTCAAATATGCCATTTGTCAGCTCAAAAGAGAGAATCCCTCTACCACCGGTTTTGCCAGGTGAGGCAGCCCTCAGGTCATGTAGCCAGCTGAAGAACGGAGATAAAGGATTGTTGTGTATGGTACATCAGGGGTTCCATATCCTGGTCCTGAAGGCACAAACCAGCTGGTTTTTCCAGCTCGGCTCTCAGCTACACAACTGAACTGTTAATTGGCTTCATTACAGAGTCAATTTAAACTTTTTCTTGGCTCTCAAGCAAGGAGGAGATTGCCTTTTAAGCTGTCGCACATCATAGCTATTGTAAAATAAAACCCCAAGCTTCTGAGTAGAAAACCAAACTTGCAAATACTCTGATCGGGCAACATGTGAGTTCGAGTGATACTTCAACCAGGTGATGGGCTAGAATGACAACCAGCCGGTGGGATTGCCTTCAGGACCCTGGATGGGGAACTGTGGTGTACTGTACTCTTAGTTGTTGTATTTATTTGTTTTATACCACAGAATAACTGTACAGTATTTGTTCACTCCCTTCGAACTTTATATCTGTGCATACTGTAGATACTGCATGCACATAATGTCGATCTTTACTCGGTCACACTGAAGAGAAGTAGGCTGTGACCCACCACCCTGGTCAGGCAGGCTGTTGCTTTGAGGCCTATGAAGTATACCATCTGCTAGCCCATACTGTATTGTTTTCTAAAAAGCAACGTCAGAATATTGCAAAACAACAATTAATATAGATGGTCTTTTCAGCAGAAGACATCAAATCCATGCAAAAAAATAACAGTGTGCCCATGAGTACTCATCCTTACACTTTGTTCTGTTTATAAATGATGGTAACAGTCATCACCACTCAAGACACATAATTAGAATTGCAGACAACTCTGTTATTAGTCTGTTGCAAGCAGATGAGTGGGGACATGGGCCAGTTGTAGACGAGTTTGCCACTTGTTGTAAACAAAACTATTTGAAGTTGAATGCCTCAGACAAGGCAATTGATTTCAGGAAGAAGAATCTGAATCTGAGACACATCCATTTGAGACATATCATGTGAACCTCCTAGATCAGGGTGCACCAATGACTGCAACTAAACATTTCATGTAACCATTGATCATTCTGGCTCGAGAGTTTTGAGGAATGTCAGCCCAATACTCCTTACAGAAACTCCTTCAGCTTTGTGACATTTGAGGTCCTATTGCCTACTGGATATTTACATAAAGTCTAAAAGTATGGTTTTGATTCAACAAGGCTTTCATAGTAAAACAGTGAAATTTCCATATTTATGTTGGGGTTCACCAACTTTTTCTTGGCACTGTATTAAGGATTTGTTCAGGAAAACACAGAGCCAACCCACTAACCATGTGCTGTTAAAGCTACATACAGTATCTCTGTTCTCCTGGCCCCTTCCTCCGGACAATTCACTTTGCTTCCCCAGATTCCCACCTCCCAAAGGGGTCCCCCAAAATGAGACCACTGGGCCAACACTTGCAAAACCTGTAAATACAATATCATTTGTTTCTGAGTGAAATCCATTTCTTTTGCAGCCCCTCTTCAAGCAATGAGCAGGGGTACCTCCTGATGGGGCCAAAACAAGCACCCTCCGCTACCCCCAGTTATAGAGAGAAACTGAAAAGCACTTAATGGCTCTCAATCTCCTCCTCTCCCATCACGGCTCTCCCATGTGCATAAACAAACTCATTTACCTTTTCAAAAAACACATGCAGCAAAAAAAAAAAAAGCATCCGGTTTATCATCTCCCTGCAAATTCTGTTCGGGAAAATAATCCCCCCGGCAATTAGGACTAATATTCCGCCACTAAAAAGCATTTCATTTATACTCATTTCCCAAGAAGGAGCACAGAGAATCACAGACCTCTGTGTTTAACTGTTGACAAGAAGTGAAAAGGTCGGGGGGGCCGCCTGTATTAGCGGTTCGGGCTGGAGACTGACCAAGCATTTTCCAGATCCATGCCCCTCTGTGGCTGCTGCTGCTGCTGCTTGCCCTACCTCTGAGCAAGGTGCTTCCCGCTGCCTGTTCCAGTCCTCCCAGCATCCATCGATGGCACTGAGATGGTGGGGGGTGTGCCACTCCAGGGGTACTGCCAGTCTGGCTGAAGGCCCTTGGCGAGTGAGTGAGTGAGTGAGAGAGAAACGGAAGTACAGTTTGAACAGGCACGATAGCCACAGACACCAATGTGTGACAAAAGCTGAGTGACAGCGCGTAGAAGGCATGAGCAGGGGGGATATTTAGAAGAGAAATGCTTGCAGCAGAATGATTGAAAAGTGTCATGTTTTCCTCTCCTGTTTTGACCTGATTAAAATGTTTTCGTTCAAATCAACAGTTCTGAGTGATTCTGAATAAATCTAAATAAAATTTTTCGGTTGACCCCATAATTTTCACTGCCTGTGTTAAATTTCACAGAATATTTATAACACCAAGAACTGATGAGCCTTGGAAAAATAACTGGCAGCATTTCATCTTCTGTAATCTTTTAAATGTACTGTATTTTACACTTCAGCATCTGTGAGCCTAGACCTCATTTTGGGAGCAATACTTTTTATTTCTTATACTGTCTGCAAGATTCTGGCACAAGTTTTTCTCTACACAGAGAAATATTAAAACAAGCATTAAAGACCAAAAGCACTATAAAGAGCAAAAGCTGATCACACGCACAACTTCAACAAGCAAGAAGTTATTGTTAAGCTGTCTCAATGCATTATGATAATTCCTGCTTCACTGTTGAGTGTTAAGAGTAACTCAGTTGTGCACCTTGAAAATCCGACATTGGAGTAGCAGGCCTGTGGAAAAATTAATGTCCCTACGTCCTGCAAATGTCAACTCATTTTCATTTCGCTAGCTTTAACACATAACTTGAAGGTGTGCTAAAACAATCACATTGAAAGTTATTGCCCCTAATGTCAGCTTTGTCCTTGAAAGGAGGGGTTTGTGATATACATAATTATGCCCAAAAGATTTTGTTTGTATCTGCAACTGATTGCAAGGACTGAAGCAATTTTTTAAAGCAGTTGCAGAAAAGGTAAATAACAAAACCTCACACAAAAAAGGACATAACAATCTAGATTTTTTTATTTTATTTTACAGTGGATTGTCTTTTTGCAATGTTTTAAAATGCAATGCTTTGAACTAGAAACTTGAAAATATACTGTACAAGGGACCCTTTGTCCTCTCATTTAAACTGAATTCGGTTTAGATGTTTAGCAGTTTAAGACACCAGGGTCTGGAACTTATAATTGGAAGGTTGTGTGTTCAGATCCCAGGTAAGACTCTGCTGTTGTACCCTTGAGCAAGGTACTTCACCCACATTGCTCCAGAAACAAACGCAGCCGTATACTGTAAATGAGTGCAAATTTCACTTGCTTTCAACAAAAGCAGCCCAGTATGTTATTGTTTTTGCTAGCCTTTGTTTTTATCCATGCTTTTCTCAAAAAGAACATTTGTTGCCTTATTGGAAAGAACATGAAATATAGGATCAATGTGCATGTCTGGATTAAGAGATCAATTAACTATGTATACAGTGCATACTGTATGTTATATGATATACAGTACAATAAAAAGAAAGAAAAAGGTTTAGAAGTAAAATTCATTGTGAAGACTCACTGGATGCATGTACTGTGTGTATAATTTTATTGTGTATTGTGTGTAGACTCTTGATATGGTAACACGGTCTGGAGTTCCTTTAAAAATAATTTTAAAAAAAATTATATTGATATTTCTCCACCAAAGAAATTTAAAAAGTGGCTACTCCCCTTACAGTAGGTTAAATTAAAGGGATTTGAAAGAAAGAACTACTGTGAATCTCTGCAGGCCTATAAACAGCTGCACCTGAAAACATCAGTTTAACAAACACTTGACCCTAAAAAAACTGAATCTGTGAACAAATGTCATATAACCATACAGTGCATGTGCAGTAATACCAATAGAGTACCTTAGAAAGGGTAGCAGCTATAGAGTAAACTGTACACGTAAAGAGAACACAAGTTGCTTTAGGTAAAAAATGTGCTTGATTTGCAGATCACATAATGTTGATGACAGTTGACTGTAAAGACTTGGATGTGATTTTGCCTAAATCACTTCCTCTGCTCACTGGCTCAGTTATCGAGCTACTTGATTACATCCTTTGTGAGATGATTCACTAGATATGGACGGGTGCAATTAAATGACAGTTTGTGCTTCTGATTGTGTGGTGTGGTGATCGTTTCTGTACTGGTACCGCTTAGCAGCTAAACACCATTCCTTAGAATTATGTCCAATTAAGCACACTTTCATCATAACAGTGAGCTCGGATTTCTATGATTATAATTTTCTAAAAATCACATTCACTGCAGTTCTATCATATTGTCCTACTAAAATAAAAGCTTTGTTCCTTCTGGCGCAACTAAGAGCATCTGCAGACATGTGTTGGACTGCTTGTTCCGTGTCTGAAAATGTACTACATTATTCATATATTGTATTCTACAGAATTTTGTTGTTTCTTTAATCCCTTTATTATTCTGCAGTAATCTCTCCGCATCTGACATTCTAGGATTTTCCAAGAAACATCATGCATTTTCCTAATGCTGTGGTATACAAATCTTCCATGCTTGCAGGATCTGGATTTAAACAGGCAAATGTAAGGACAGTTTCTTTTACGTACTGTACATGGCTCCGCTCCCACTGGATGAAGACTGCCAAAAAAAAAAAGAAACCACCATTTTCTAGTAAATCAAACAATAAATTATTTGGTCAGAATCAGAATATTATGTTCAACACGCACTGCATGTTACTGTATCATCATCATCGTTATGATAACGGTTGGAATTAAGCTGGTAAGAACTATTCTTAATCATAAACCCGAAATTCTAATTTTTCAAATGCATCCCATATTCTATATATGAAATGATACAACAAAATAATTCTGGTAAAATCGATTTTAACACTCGATTATGACGAGGACTTGAAAAAAGCTCAAAGAGAAAGAATAAACTTGGAAATATTTCATGATTAAAACAGAGCAGATACTTTCTAAAAAAATAGGTTAGAACAAGTGCCTGTGATCCTATCCTTAACATTTCCAAATCAAGTGGATTACGAGATTCCCTTTGCGACGATTTGTTATCCCCTATTCACAGTGCCGTAGCTCTGCGGCACTTCACGCGAGGGGCGTGTCCAGTGTGGAGGCGGAGCCCTGGAGGAAGGGCGACGCCCCGCCTTTGTAGTCCCAGCTGTCCCACCTGCTAGAGGATGTTTTGTTTTTGTTTTTAGCCTACACACCCTGCTCTACCAGGCTGGACCCCGTTCAACAGGGCAAGCCCAGCCTGGAGGTTGTGGTGCACAGCAGTACACCTTTCTTTTTGCCTTTTTGTTTCATTTTCCCCACGCCTTTTTGTGTTATTTTTGGTGCCTGCTGACCTCACACCGTTGCTTCCGTCCCTCAGTTAGGGGCGTTGGCTTTTTTTACCGGTGCTCGTCACTGTCATGAAGCATTCTTTCAGGACCCTGTGCAGACAGCACGATCCGGGGGGAGTGAAGAAAACACAGGGAAAAGAGACATGCTCTCAGGGTCTGGAAGGAAAACAGCGGGCGTGTCCACGGTGTGCTGGTGTTCAGGGGAGGTGTGGCCGATCAAACAGTCCGAGGAAATCCGAGGCAAAAACAAGAGTGACGCAAATGTCCAAGACCGGGTAATTTATCCTGACAGACAAACAGAGTTAAAAGCCGGTGCGGGATCTGGCGGAGGGTCGGGGGAATAAAATGGGGGTAACGGGACCAGACTCTCCCTGATCCCGGACCCAGATGGTCAGGACGCCGTTGTGAAGCCGATGCCGTCGCTCCTGAACTCGCAGGTAGGCGGGCTTCTGGGCCTCCATCTTCCAGAGCTGAGCCCAGATTGGCACGAACGTCTGGGGGGCTGGAATCGGAGGCAGGTGTGGGAGATGAGTAGAAAACAGGGAAGGGCTGGAGCATCCTAAAGAGGAGGGGTTTACAATCGTGATAGTCACGGCTCTGCTCCCACACTGTCACAGCTGTTTGGTAAGAATATAAAAAATGAGGAACAATACAAATGAGAGGAGTCCATTCAGATCATTTAGCCCATTCGGTAGCTAGTAGATAATTGATCCAAGGATCTCTTCCAGCTGTTTCTGGGCAACTTGTTCAATGCCCACTGCTGATTCTAAAGACGTCTATACAGTAGGTTTATCTTTGTCAATGCCTGTAAGTTTTGAATAATTTAATGTTGACTAAAACAGTAAAATTCCTTTTAACACTTACGGCAGGACATTCCTTCCTGACTGAACATAAATACCTACACCGTTGAAAGCATTTTTCATTGGTATCCTCTTCAAGCTCAGTGTTTCCTAATCTGTAGCTGTAGTATTATTGATATTATTGGTATTACTGAGTCCCCGGGGCTGCATGTTATTGAAAAACCTCAGTGTGTTTGTTATTAATAAAGCCTTTGTGTTTCCAATAATGTCTTCTGTGCTATTTTTACTTTACAGAGCTCCTGCACTCACCTACCACTCACACACCAAGTGCCCTTTGTGGTGTAGGATCCTGTGTGCAATGACACAGCCATGCTTGATAATGGAGCTGGCCTTGCTGGAGCAGTTAACCCAGGGGGCTGTGATCCTGACACTGGCACTGTTCCGTTCACTGCCTTTGGCAATGGCCAGCAGGACCAGGTTTGGCTGTTCACGCAGCTCAATCCTTTTCATTCCTGCTGCAGTCAGAACTTGGAAGGCTGTTAGCTGTTTGTTTTGGAGATTACATTTTTTTTCTTTCCTTCAATCTCAACTATTTGAGATTGTCAGAAGAAGATTCTCCCAGAGCAGTGCTGAGGCCTGCAGATGCTGGAAGTTGTTCTCTGTGTAAGGGGGCTGCTCAAATCTCTTTTAAAACTGGCACACAGGCAATTGTTACTGTAGCTGTCAATCAGGGAAAATAAGTTTGGAACAAACAGTTTACCCCTCACCTTGGGGTCTGTGTTAAAATGTGAGTATATGGTCATTCTTTGTTTTCACAAATTAGTACTATTTTGGATTATTAGGAAATTAATTTTAGGTGAATTTTAGGAACCCTATACCCCTTAAAGCATCCATACTTTTTTTAAGTGCAACAGTGCCGCTGAATTGAAATATTTTTATATACACCACAGTTTATACTGTAATTGACAGGAAGCAAACAGAAGTCCACAACGTTAATAATGCATTTGAAACTACAGCAATAAATATGACAACCTTTAAATACAACCCAGTCACAAGTGCAATACATAGCGTTTTATATAACGGACGCCTGGAAAGAGGTTGACTTCTAATCTTGTACATTGACTTAAGTATTCGCTGGCTGCCCACTGCTCTGGGTGCATCTTTTCTAGCCCCTCTCCCTCCACCCCAGATGCACCATTGCAGCTGCCTCCCTGGCTCATTCCTCACAAGACAGGGGTGTGGCAGAGCTGATCTTCAGGCAGTGCTGTTCTTTCCTCAGACAGGTGAGTTAACGCCCAAGTATCAAGTACGCTATCCCTTATATGAGTTGGCTCATTTAATCGTCATTTGACCAAGCTAGTGAAACATGTGTAGTTTGGACATATCTTTAGTGAAAGAATTACTTTTCAATTACTTTTCGTGGTCTCTTTTCACACCTTTCTATTCAGCAATTCATAATCTAAAGGAGGAAATGGGGGAGGGTGCTGTATTTGTTAAGTATTATTACAGCATTTTTCAACTTTACTCTGGTCTTCAGTTTGTCCAGTTCTCCAAATGTCATGGCTATACTCAATGTCTAGTTATTTAGTTCAGCTGAAGAGGGTGTATGTTTTTCATCATTCACAGTATGTTATGCCACAGTGAATATCGGATCTTAAATCCTAGAACAGTATTCTCTTGTTTCTGAATAGAAATATGAAATTTAATTGTAAGTAATGTGCACAGGATTTACATACTATTGTAATGTATGTTTTAATTTAATTTAATTGAAATATTTTCACAGTGAGCAGCACTATCTCAAAGTGTTTGAGATATGCTGAGGCAACCCTGGGTTTCAGAGAAATACAAAAAACAGAAATAACCAAGAGTACCACCACTGAGCAAACATTAAAAATTGATGTGAGCAGAGCTGAAGTTCATAGGTCTGTCTCTGTATCTAATAATGGGAGATACCACTTACACACAGCGAAGTGAGAACAAATGTATTATTTTGTGTTTTGTTAATATATAAATGATGTTGCGTGTATAAAAATCCGTCTGTAATTTTATTGCTACATGGAAAAGTTTCATATCCGACAGGCAGTTTTCAGAAAACAGTAGTAATAGCAGGAAACCAAAAAAAATTGATTTCCATTTAGCTCCACCTTCCCACCAAAACACAGCATTTAAAATTTTAAATAATTTTGTGTAGGACAATTTGATCAAGCATAGGTGTAAAAGCTGACAGAAGTCTAATTGTATTTGGTTTCTCCTGCAGTTTCATTACAGCTGCAGTAAAATGGGATTACACATTATTTTCATTCAAAGACCATTCTTGAGTAAAACAAATGTTTCTCTTCAGAGCGTAAAAAAACACATATGGGCATTATATAGTCCCATGTTAGTGTTTTTTCTATGTTGTATATCTTTTGGTGAGGCAGAGCACTGTAAGGCATTGGTGGCAAACTTGAAATTGTAAACCACAAGCCTAACTACCTGTAGGTAATGCCATTGTTAGAAAAATGAGAAATGCTTTTCCTGTCTTCCAAAGACTGCAAGGATGAGAAAGACTGCTAGCAGTAAAAAAACAAAACAACAACAATAGCTCCTGAGCTCCTGTCTAGTTCCCTTATAGAAAACCATCACAGTCTTGCAGAGTTTGGAATTTCCTTTACTGATTCTATTAGATGCAAGCAAAAAAAACTCTTTGGTATTAAATGGTTTTATAGCTACTGCAGTCAAACCTTGCTAGCTATTCAAGAGTGCCTGAATAACAATTAATGTGTTTTTGTGTGTTTTATTGCCATAATTCATAAATCCATTTTATGAGACTCTGTCATGATGAATTGTACTCAGACACGTAACAAAATTACAGTGGATGAATTCTTTTATGTTGCCATTGTGGTTCCCTGTATTTCATTTTCATGTTATTTCATTTGTTGTATTGTGCAATTAAATAACATAATTTTATTTGTAACACAGGCGTTCCTCTGTCGACGTCTCGTTTAAATGTAAAACCTCAATTAATTAAAAACAAACTCTGAAAACAATGCTGTTTAAGGAACTATTAAGTGAAAATAAAGAACATGAAAATTTTAGATCACGGACATTTGTGTAAAATCTGAATTAGTGAAATGCAATCTAAGACTGATCACTGTCCAGAACACTTAACAGTAAATGCAGAGAAGTTGAGTGACATTGTTTCAGTTACATCAAGCAGCAGATGTGGAGAAGTGGTTAGCACTTTTGTAACTCTTATAACATGCAGGGTTCAGACCTCCATGAAAACTATTGTTCTCTTGAGCAAGATGTTTCACTCTAAATATTCCAATACAATGCTGCATAAATGTTTACAAATATATGTGGCTTTGGGTAAATGTGACATCAGAAAATCTATTTTTTAAATCACACAGTCAAGCCATAACAAACCTACAGTCCTGTCAATCCCAAATATACAGTAAATAAGTTATTTAGAATACAAGTCTCCAGAACATGCAATGTAACCCTTCCTTTCATTTATTGTGTGCAATATTCAACAATTTATGTCTGGTTATAAAAAAAAAACCCTGTGTGATCCCTATCCCATGTTGTTGTACAATCTATTGGACGATTTAGAAATACATAGATATCTTGGCACTACTGAAATGGAGGACAATACTGTACAAGAGTCCACAAAAGAATAGGTACAGGTAGTTCAACAATCCACAGTTAATATGTTAAGGGTGTCAAGGATTAATTAACTTAACCCACTACCTACAGTGCCTGTTTACAAGCTGTAGTCACAGTCAATCATTGCGTTCAGTACACAATTTCATCACAACGGGCAGAGAATAGTACCATCATTTGTATGTTAGCTAGTGCTTATTCCAAAGTAAAATTCATGTGACATGCCTGCTTAATACAATTTATTGTTTTTTAATGTATCATATTTTCGTGATGCAACATTTCTAAAGGCAATTCAATTGATGGAACAATCACAACAGTAGCCAATGGAGCATCCATGGTCAAAGAATGCATATATGAATTTGTAAGGAAATCCTATAATGAAAAGAAAACCAATAGAAAGTGTTCATGCTGCTGATCCCTTTCAGACAAAGACATATAGACACAATGATGACACCTCAATAATAATACAAATGAAGTATACGCTTGTAGTTATATTGAGAGCAGGGGGCTGTATCAGTCTGTGATAAAAGCAAGGGAACTAACAGATGATATTGCCGTAGCGAAAAGCCAGATGAAAGAAGAAAAAATAAACATTTCAGCCACAGAGACTTTTCAGCTGTGTGCCAAACAGCTCGAGTGACTTTAGTTTGAAAACAAACAAAATGGGCCTCTGAACCAGCTATTCATTTGAGATTTACTGTATACTGCACGTGTGTGTGTGTGTATTAACGTCACAGAGTGGCAATCAGAGTTTCTGCTTCCTTACATCATCTGCTTTATGACCTTTAGATCTACACTGTCAATGACAAGCTATGGCCCAGCTTTAGACAAGCAGCCACAGCACTCAGACAGCCCTGCTAAGGGTCACTAATGACATACTTGTCAGCAAAAGCATTGTGTTCAAGGCATCACATATCCTCCCGGTTATTACAGCAGTTTCTGACACCGTTGATTACAGTGTTTTGCAGGAGAATTCGCCTTGTCACAGCAGTCTGTGGGTCAGCCATGGATTAAATTTGCTCTTGCGTCTCATATTCTTTCTCTCGCCAGCCGGTAATCAGTTGTTCTTTTTGCCAAAGACGAGGTGAAAAGAGGAATCCTCTGTCCTTGCCCTTCGTTTTGTTTTCAATCTGCACATTAGGGTGGCCTCTCGATGTGGAGTCCAGGCACGTTCTCCTTCCTTCCAATTTAAGCTGCTAACAAGACACCTTATTTCTCAGTACACTTTAATATATTGTTACCCCGGAAAAAAGCAAATAGTCTCTATGAAGACCTGAAATCACTTGTTCCAACAACCCGATCAATACTTTGTTATAAGATGGCTCTAACATTATAAATGAAATTACCAAGTGAGGGGCCAAGAGATAATTAATAGTCCCTATGATGAATGGTACTTCCATATTACTGAAAGGCCAAATTAACTATTGTACGTCCCTGTACAGTAATAATATATTTTAAACCAAAGAAACCAGAAGTTATATTCATTTCCTCTCCGTGGAAGATACCTGTGAGTGCAATGAGGCCACAAAGGATTGTTTAATTGAAATGTGTGAAGTTTTGTTCCTGCTGATCTGAATAACTGATCTGCAAAAGTGTTATTATTTTTGCAATCTATAGATTCTGTCAACATTGTCTGCTCGTCAGCCGAGAAGTTCAATAATGTTTACCATGAGTGTAAATACACAAGGATGTAACGCTGTGGTCTTAAAGCAATATAACTGATATAACAAAAATCACTTTTAACAGTAGCCAATGGATTGTTAGTGGTCAAAGAAGTGGGTGAGTGGGTTTTCTGTCCAATGTCATACAATTTTCCATACAATCTTTCTGTACAATAGTCTGCAGCATACTCCAGACTTCACTTCTGGGAAGTGATGGACTGGGAAAAAAAACATAAAATAATAAGAACTGTTGCTTTCAGCAGAGGTCACAAACTGATCACCACCAGTCTGCACTGCACTTCAACACAACACAGCAGTCAAGGCAGCATGGACATGGAAAACACATTCATAATCTGATCTTGTTCATCTTGGACAGCAAGGACCTTTGCTCCAACTAGAAGTGAAAAAACAAATCCGACATGCTTCAGAACATGAACACAACATACTGCATGACATTTTGGCAAATAATATGAGAGTCAGAGTCCATTGCATCACTGGGAATGGGATGCTACATTAAGTGGAACCAGAAAGTCATGACAGATATCAAAAGCCAAATGACAAAATAGGAGAAATGCTAAGATTCGACAATCCTCTGTTTGAAAAAAAAAGGAATACAATACGACAGACATGCCAGACAAGCTCTCTTGCAAAAAGAGAATTCATTTTATATCTTAAACTGCCATGAAGAGGTCCAATTTTGTCTTTTACTTGCAAATCTGTCACCACTCCTGTGCCTACTTCTTTAAAGGAGCTTTTTCATTCCCATTGTGTGCAATTTCCTGGCTCTCATGTTTTCTATTATATGTTCTGAGTGATTCTCTCTTTTTTTTTTGTTGCTTAGATGCTTATTTGCCATGCTAGCTGTTATGAAAAGATTTCTTAAAGCTAAATGAAAGGCAATGACATTTAAAAAGACACAAATGCACGATAACAGAATCACGCAGAAAGCCAAAAGTGGAATGTCTAATAAGCAATTAAATAACAGGAAGATAGTAGATGATACAAAGTACTCTTTCAATCAGTTCTTGTTTCCAGCTGTACTCAACTGGAGTGAAAGCCCTTTATCTACTATGCAATGTGAATCCCTTTATATCCTAAATATGGGCATCAGTGATTCAGTCTCCCATCGTTTGCAATTATTAATTAGTCTACGTGTAGCACCTGCCTTGAAATGCCTATCGTGAAAGGTGCCTCGGAAATGCAGGTTGTCATTGTAAGTGCTCACTGATTGCCTCTTGTAAGCCTAATAAAGGGCTCTTTAAAAATTGATTACTTTTCTACCTGCAGAAGACTGCATAAGAACTCATTACAGAATCTCAGAGATGGAAGGTGTATTTTCAATAAAATTACAGGGGAGAAAAAATAAAGGAGATGGTGGGCTAAAACATTGTACTTCATTCACTCCCTCTCTTTGTTGAAAGTGCAACTATATTTGTCATCTCATCATTTACTAGCTGGCTAAAAGATTTGCAAAGGGTCTTCTGAAGTCCAGCATTGGAAGATGCAAAGGCTTCGTTTGGGTTTGCTCTCCACTGAACAATTGTGGAATTCTGGCCATTCTGTTGCATTTTTTACGTTGGCTGGAATGGTGAAGTGCAGACAGGCACCTCCACATTGCGTTCCTATCAAGACATTAAGAGTTTGGCTCTCGACAAGCACTGCTGTGATGTCACAATGATCTCACCACGATGTCTCCAGGAACTCAGGAGGTCTGCATGTGCGCTGCAGCTTGCTGAATCCCTGTGATTATTACAACTTGAAGGGTATATATTATCTGTACTGAAAAAGAAGCCAACCTTTACGAGTCACTCAGGAGCCATCCAAGACTTTGTTTTTTCAAAATTGCTTCTAATTCACATATTAATGCATTTTAAGCAAACAAGGTTTATTTTGCTGATTTTTGCTTAAACAGAAAAATACTTTTCCACTTCATTAAGAGCAGGACTTTCAATATTGTATCCTTCATAATAGTTTTTATTATTAAGCAATAGGTTGGGCAGAGCAAGATAAAAGATAGAAGATTGGTTATGAGGAATTTTACCATCATTTCAAGGAAGATATGCACTGTATGCCTTAAAAATATATTTTAGAGGTAATTGTAGTACTCTTTATATCCATTATGCTAAGATAGGAAGTTGTTATTTAAGAGAGACAGCAGTCTCATCAATATTAACATGAATGCATGTAAAAATAATCTTATTTAACTGTATTATTGCCATTGATATTTCTGTATTGTATGCAAATGCACTAAGAATGACTTGCCAAATAAATAGATCCTTATACAGCACAGTAACATGATAATATTATGGCTTCACTCCCTGTTATCAATATCAGCTTATAATAGCTTTTTTCAGTACAATAAATGTATAAAAATAAGTAAATATGGAAAAACATGATAACTGAACTGGAAGGATCTAAGCAAAAAAAAAACATGTAATGAAAGAAAATGGCTAATGAAAAAATAAAGAACTTCTGCCTTATGAAGTCAGCTTAAAAGATAAGAAGATAGAATTCAAGAATCACATTAGTAGATATTCTGCTAAAAAAATAAAACTTTCCATTGAGTTCTAAAAGTACTACAATGTACAGTAAAATAACACTATGCAGTGGTCCTTTTACTATTAAAATTCTGTTTCTACACTATATGTGTGAAACATATATCAAAACACTAATAAAACATTCAGAAGCAGGAATGTGTTACTGATTTCTCAAACAGTTCAAAAATTGTTTTCCTGCATTTACAGATATTTCACTTGACCACAGAGATCAGATAGCATACAATTGCTTCTGCTCCTAAATAACTGAGTGTTCCAAATAAAACTGAGCAGGTCTGCGATAGCCCTTCAGAATCAGCCCAATGAATACTGTGCAATGCTGAGACTATATTTAACACATCTCTGCAAAAAATAGACTGTACTGCACAGCCAAATCCACACATACAGTACATGTTGGTATAATATTGTACAATTTGTACAGTCACAATTACCTAGAATTCACTTTCACAAAAATTATGAACACTACTTAGTTGGTCAGTTTTCTGTACTTTGGTTTACCTGTAGCCATTGATTTTAAAAGATGGAAGAAGAAAACAAGATGACAAACACTATTTAAATGCTCGGTATTGACCTGCTCTGAAGCTTAAGGTAAACTAATACTGTACTGATATTGAAATAACCACAGTTATTTTAGTGGAGTTAGGCTTCATTTCCAACTTTGATTACTACTGTATTTCAAGTGATTTAGAAATAAATTATTGTAGATACAACAGTACTTTGGAAAGCTGTCTTCACTTTGTCCTGCAAATCAAGACTTCAAAATATGCAATCATCACAAAATATAAAGATCAAATGAAATCGTATTACAAAACAAGAAACCCCTATGCTATTTTTTTTTATTGTAGAGAATATAGACACATTGTCTCAGATGTGTTAGAAAGTCTGACACTCTAGTTCTTCATTACAAACACACAGGAAACTAATTTAGGACTCCATGCCAGATAAATAAATTAAGAAAAATGCACTACCCTTAGTCTTAGAAGATTCAAACCAAGGTCTATTTATTGAAATAAATAAAAATAAAATTGTTAACTGGTTAAAAGCAGGAAAAATAAACACACTTGTTTTGCATGGGAGAAATACAGTATAATACAAGGAGATGCAATAGTTTACTAATATGCAATACAGTACTGTATATTATATTTGATCATTACTGAATTATCAATTGCCTACAGTACAAGGTTGTTTAAAAATCAAAGATCAAGGATGTTTCAAATAGAAATTGATGTTGGCTATCTTCAAAGAATTTCAGAAGGGTCATTTTTATTTTTTCTAGGAGTCAAAATTTAAGGTTATATTTAAATTTAAGGTTATATTTAACTTACTTATATTATACTTATATTTAACACTGGCTTTTATACTGTAGATTTCATAGCCCTGCTGTATATGAACTGTATCTCTAGCCCTAATTCTAATCCTAAAACATACTATTGCACAAGTCTTGAAAATGTATTCTTAGTGTAACAATTACGTACTGTATCTGTAATATGTTCTGGGACAATGGTCATAAAGGATTATGAATCCTATTATTGTCATGTGCATCCTCTACAGTAGTGTAAGACAGATCACATAATGTACAATAAGACCCCATTCAAATAAAACATTATGGGCGGAGCGGTGGCTCTGTGGCTCAGGATCTACGCCTGTGACTAGAAGGTTGCTGGTTTGTATCCTGTGGCCGGCAGAGGAATCCTGCTCCGTTGGGACCCTGAACAAGGCCCTTGATCCCAGCTGTCCCAGGGGTGCTGTATAAATGTCTGACCCTGCGCTCTGACCCCAAGCTTCTCTCCCTGTCTGTGTGTCTCAAGGAGAGCAAGCTGGGGTATGTGAAAAGACAAATTCCTAATGCAAGAAATTGTATACTGCCAATAAAGTGATCTCATCTTATAACTGAGAGAAATCGACACAATCTAGTAAACACCTGTGGGCACAATAACCTCTAATTCAAGTCTCACATCATTTGTTACTTTTGAATATATGATCTCAGTCGTGTACCTTAACAAGCATAAAGTGTTAACAAAGATTTTCAAAGTGATGATCAGCACTTTGTAAAATTACTTTGCCCTTTGAAAGAACACAGTAAAAATGTTGATGATTAGTTATATACTGGATAATGTGCATAATAGAATATTACAGGTTATTAAGAGATGAGGGAGATGTGCTCAGAGCATGATAAATAAATGTGAATTTAAATGAAAGCTCTTGTGATTTGTGGCTAATGCTTCTTGATGAGGTCTTATACATCATTATGATCTGAAGTAATGTGTTAATAAATATTTCAGATCAAATAACTTACGTGCCTTACAAAATGGTGATTTTCAATACAACTGTGGAGCATGAAGCAAAATAGTGTCAAAGATAGAAAAGATTAGTATTATTAATGCAAAGCTTGTAAATCTTCCCCCTTTGATTAAGAAACCTGCATCTTACTGGGCCACTAATAGACGTGAGTGGGGCTGATTAGGTTATAATTGAAATCTGTTCTAACAGTTTATCATCCATAAAGCAATTAATTTTCTCAAAGAATCGTGCATCAAGCTCCTTTGCAGAATGTAAGAGTGAGCCTCTTTTTTTATACAAATGTGAATGAGGATAATTAGGATATTCAAGAAGCATTCTTTTCCTGGTCCTCCCCATAATAACATTCCTCATAGAAATGGATCTCAGACAGGTGAATAAGTGTACTAATGACATTTTCAGATTGAAATCTAAATTTCTTTTGTCGCTTTCCTTTCATTATCCCTGTATTGTTTAACAAGCTGTTTTAATTTCTTTGTGGTAACCAGTGTAGACCAGTGATTAGAAATGCACACCACACTTTAAATTAATGATCTCTTAGAGATGGACTCTAGCACATGCAGGGCATCCAGTTCCTAGCATGCTGCCTGGATATGGATCAATGAGCTCTGGCTAGCGTACCTCTCACTCCAGTCCTGGGCAGTGAAAAGATGCTGGAGGGAGATGATCCACCAGACTGAATGAGCTACAGGGCATGAAAGGAGACCAAATAAAACACACATTGTGGCTTTTTGCAATGGCTACAAACATGTTAAACACTAATAATCCAGGTGAATGGTTGAATATCAAACCCATGATACTTTGCAACAGGAACTCCAGTGGACGAATCACAGACATTTTAACTATACTCTAAATAAGCTTTATTGTATGCTGTAAATGTACTGTATGCTTTATCTACTGTATATCTCCAGCTGCCATGCTGTGCCCCAGCTTGTATCCAATGTGGCCAGTGTTTGTATGTAACATTGTATCCTTTCCATTCAATCAGGAGTGCAATGGAGAGACAAATCAAGGTCTGGTAAGCATAAGTAATTAAGCTAATGGATGTTAAAAAACTGTTGTGACTTCCATCTGAGGCACATGCTGTGTGTATACTGTAAGTCCTTTTGTGTCATTAATTTTACGAAGTGAGAACACTCACTTGTGTCTGCAAAGCTGCAATGACTTACAGACCTGTTTTTCATGTCTCGGTATTCTGTCAAGGTTGTGTTTCCTGGTGTCACATCTGAACACAAAAAGAAGAAAAAGGAGTCAAACTGCGGGGTGCCTCTCATATGACAGGGAGTGAGTGATGGTTTGCTTCCAGTGATGCAGGATATTCCTCAATTCAGTTTTCATGTTCCATCTGGACTGCTTGTAAATTTTGTGCATTTATCCACTAACTGCTACAGTACGTGTGCCTTCGCACATGAGTCGCTAACCCTTCTGTATTTTGTAGTTTTCCGTCCCTCAGTCTTGTCCATACCAGCCCATGAAACACTTGACCCACTCTGTATAGCAGTGGGGGTCCCTTTGCCTTCTTCATCTCATCGTGTCCCACTCTGTCCTCATTGCTGGGTGTCGGTCACTCTGCCAGGTGGGTTTCAGAGAGATGTCTGAAGTCTGTCATGCATTTTCCAATAATTCACCT
Source organism: Lepisosteus oculatus (assembly GCF_040954835.1). Classification (NCBI taxonomy): domain Eukaryota; kingdom Metazoa; phylum Chordata; class Actinopteri; order Semionotiformes; family Lepisosteidae; genus Lepisosteus; species Lepisosteus oculatus. The sequence goes on from NC_090696.1 coordinate 76,338,154, forward strand.
GTAATTGTCTTGATTTGCTGAATTGTGTCTCAGCTGTACAGTAACTAGGCCTTGGAAAACTCCAGAACATTTTTTTTTTTGTGTGACTCTTAACTCTTAACTCTACTCCACACAGTAGCACATCTCAATGAGAAAAGATGTTTTCGCTGGTGATCACAACACTTTGGGAAAGAAAGGTGGAAAATAAAACTGAGGAGAAATGTTCATGTGTGATCTGATTCATGCCTGTCTTTACAGATACATAGAAAAGGACTCTGCACCATAAGAACGTTATAAAAAAAGGCTGTGTGAAGCAAAAATGTTACTGCGGTCAACATTGTCACATTAATCATAATTATAAGCAGAGTAACATATCTTTTTATTTACTCAGGTGAAGGAGATGTCTTCAATATACAGTAGCATGTATTTACTAAATACCTTTCCTAGAAACAAAATCATCTGCTACTGTGTGTCACACCTACTCTACAATGCTTACTAGTTGGACAGATGGTCGTTTACTTTTTCATCTTTTTCCATGTATTTTTTCCTAATCAGCAATTCAGAATCAACCTGAATGTTTTTTTTCCTGTAGTTGATTGTAGCCCACCTTCATTTCAGAGGGGATCTAGGATTATAGAAGCTGCGGTTGCTCCTATTGCCTGCCTTTTTAATTGCCTGTCCTTCAGACTGTCACTTCTAACAGCACTTTCTGCCAACCTTACGAACCCTCTAAATCTACTGAACTTAAGTGTTAAGTTTTAGGTTTCAGCAATGAAGTGAGGGACTCCGACATAAGCTATTGAGGTGATTGGTGAATGGGTAGATTTACTGCATATACTGTATGAACTAAATTCTTTCTGCGACACTCAGGCTAAGAATGACTTTCAAACCCATTTTGCTCAATAGGAAACTATCTTTTTTTATCCCCTGATGAAATCCTCCCAATATTCCGAATTCCTGTGGGATTTCATCCAGCTGAAACTTGAACCACCAGCAGCAGCACATGGGAGAGTATTGAGGAGACCAGCCCAGGCCCCTTCTTCATGAGGACCAGGGAAGGAAGCTTGGCAGGAAGGGTGTAAAGTAGCTAATCCCAGCTTTCTTGCACTCCTGCACCCCAGAGGAGCAGGCAGACAGCCACAGAAGTTTACAGAACATTTGCAAGGGCTAAAACTGAGCCCGGAATCCTCAATCCCCGAGGAAGTAGCTACAGGTGCCAACCACCGTATCCACAAAAATCTTTTCCACCTCTTCCTCATTTCCTCATGGCAGGAGTGTTTCACATCAAGGTCTGAATCCCGTTGGGGACGTTCCAACTTGTGACCATTGTCTGCTCATCACGGCAGTCCATCAGATCATCTGTCTGTGTTTCCTCACCCTTTCAGTGAGGAGCAGCACACAGCAGTGTGCGGGATAGATTCATATGTTCTGAAAGAGCCACCAGTAGTATAATCCTGTAGCCCACTCTTCAAATGGGTCAAAACCTCTGTGCTGGGATTCAAATTCCAATTTTAATGCTACAGTCATCCATGCATATACTTATACCACACATATTTTTTAATGGTTTAGGAAGTGTTAATTCAGGTGTAAAACACTATTGCAATATTAACTGGCTGGGATTTGTTCTGTATCTTATCTTTACATGATGAGTGTCACTTGTCTGTGGCTGATGGTGATAATAATTCCTTTTGTGAGCTAATTAATTATACTTCAGTTCAAAGCCAGTTCATGAGTTTGGCATGTCAGTTATTCTTGAGTTGCATGAATAAGTAATGTAATGTAAATTGCCTGTTTAAAAACTGACATTTACTGTGGAAGTTTCTGGTATTTTTTAAGACTGTATAATAACTGAGAATGCTTGACATTACTAAATAACATACTGTAGGGTATTATCTCGGTCAAGATTAAAATACCTTATATAGGACTTATTTCTTAGTAGTTCAGTGCCTCTACAGAATGAATCCTTTTCACTTAATTAATTTAATGATTATGCTACAGTTTGCAAGTTGCGCTGATGAGACTAGTCATATGCAGACAGGACATAACAACTTTCTATGCAATGACTCATTTGCTACACTGAAGTGATCTTGTATGTCTAGGCTAAATTGCACACCCTTCTGTGCAGTTGAAAAACATGGAAAGAATGAAATAAGATTTTCTAGATAAGTGGATGGGATTCATTAATAATGTGGGCTTGCAGATATATATATAAATAAACATAAATAACAGTTTAGTTCATGTTCTTGCAAACAGTAGTTTACTGTATATTTTTTCCAAACTTTTTTGTGTATTGTGAAATTCAGATTCGGTAGGAGTTTTTTTTTGGGGGGGTGAAACTGCTATTCACGTGACTGTTAGTATTAATGCTTTTCTTCTCAAGCTGTGGACAAGGGGTAACAGAACTAGAAAATGATTGGCCAATCCTGTCAGACCTTGTAGTTGAAATACAACTGAAATTAAAGTGGCAACGGGTCTCACATCTTTCAAAGCCAACACCCTAACCTCAGGCCGAGTGTGCCAACACTACCCGTCTTAATTGTGTCTTCAATCCACCTTAAAGTCTTAAACCCTTCAGTTTAAAACAAAGAATCAGAGAGTATCTTCCACAATCTTTTAGACCCTGTAGAATCACACTTGTTACAGAATATATTATGAAGGATCAGTACGCACTTACTGCAATGAATGAGAACCATCTTTGGTGATGATAAAAATAGTCAAAATGAGCTGCATTTCCTCTTCTCAGTTTGATCAAAATTCTACTATCAAATGGCTCTGGTGGACTACCAAGGACATCTAACCAGGTGTTTCTTTTCCCACTCGCCTCATTTTATGTATTTCCTAGTTGATGAACAGTAGAGCTGCACTCCCCTGAGGATCTCACCCCATGGAGTTGTTTGCTGTCATTCCAGGTTTTATTGGAGTAAATGAAGTCACTTGTGAGACTTCGTAAATTCTAAGCTTTGTGTGCTAATCCTGGGGTGAAAGGCATGGGTGCGTCTTAGTAACATTGCAGTGCACATAGACTTTATTACTTTAAACTTACCTGTACATCACACAGATTCTCATGGCAGCCTCTGTGAGGTTTGCCAGTGATTGTGTTTCCTTGAATTATTTAAGTATATTCATTTTTACATTTCCACAAGTGTAGCACCAAGGCAACAAGCTCTTTCCCCTGACTTAGAAGCTCGCTGTCTTGGCAGTGAACTACATTAATGCAACCTTTTCAAATCCTGTAATAGAACGAAGTACTAAAATTAAATAAAGTGTCGCCATTCTGTCATTTCTTTCATTCTGTTAGCACTTCCAACATAGAACTACAGTATGAATCTTTTGGTCACGGTTTTATTTTGTTTGTATCATTTAGTAGTGCATGCCAGTAAGTAGGCAACTTGAAATGAGCTTTGTCATTCGCTTTATTTAAGGGAAAGGGAAACCTTTATAAATGAGAAAAACAGCTCAAATTCATTACAAGAATTAGTTCCCCTGTCAATGGCCAACAAGGGCACAGTTACCAGGACTGCCCGGAGAAGCCCGAATTTTTCCAATCTCTGCCAAAAATCAGTCTATCCCACCAGTCACTCCCCCCTCCGCCACTCGGCACACAGAGAAACAAACAAAGAGCTTTTCAGTGCAGCCTCTCAGCCCAGTTCCACAGTCACAGCACTTTTGTTATTTCCATTTGCGGCACACTCTTTTACTGGTACTGGCCTCTTACTCTAGTCATTCAAAGCAGTCTGCAACTCAGATTAAAGTAATGGTGAAAATGCCTTACACTCCAAGATCACTCCCATCATGTGAGCAAAAAACTGAAATTCATTGTCTACTATTGCTGAATATCTACAGTATATATGTATTTGTGTGTATATCTATATCTATTTGTGTGATTCATTCCCTGTAAGATAAGATCACTTTATTGGCCATTACAATTTCTTGTATAGGGAATTTGTCTTTTCACATACCCCAGCTTGCTTTCCATGAGACACAGACAGGGAGATGAGCTTGGGGTCAGAGCGCAGGGTCAGCCATTTATATAGCACTCCTGGAGAAGCTGGGGTTAAGGGTGTTGCTCAGGAGCCCAATGGAGTAGAATTCCTTTGCCGGCTGCCAGATACAAACCAGCAACCTTCCAGCCACAGGCACAGACAGTTAACTACAGTGCCACCACACCAGCCCAAGCTTACAGCACCTGATATTCCCAAGCAGTCTCCCATCCAATTACTAACCAGGCCCAACCCTGCTTAGCTTAGGTGGTGTAGCCGTAAGCACACATTTCTGTAGGAGAAATGGTAAAAATAAAATTCATTAGGAAAATGCAAACCAATCAAAAAAGATAACAACTGTTGTAGCAAAAAATAATTGATTTTCCTCCTGCCACCAAATGCCCATGACCTATTGATTAAGCTGTCCTGAAATACACTTGCCAGGTATAAAATCAGATGTGGGGACAGGTTATACCTGTCGATATCAGTTCATCTGCAAGACACCTAGTCTAGAAAAACAAAAACATTGTGCCGTATTTCTAAAATGAGCTATTTCATCACAAAAATAGAAGATCAAATGGGAAATGTCACGTAATGGCTTTTTAATTAAACATTTTTGAGAAAGATTTAAGAGCTCATCTGTATTTCCTGCTAGAGAATTCTCTCTGGTCTGCATTACTGACACACATCTTTCATTTGTTGTTAACTAGAAATATGAGCTCATAAAAGCATCAGTGAAGGAGAAACCCACATAAAGAAGTTGATTTATATTTCTTGTCCTCTATGATATTAATTCTTTAATAACTATTTGAAAATACATCGGTACCATGAAAGAATTTTACATGGTGTCCAACTCTAAAGTGCCTTAAAAGTTTTCCCTTGAAAAACAAAACAGTTTAAAACTAGATGTTTAAACTGTGTCACAAACCTATGTCATAGACTCAGTAGGGATTACATCTTAGTGCGTTTTCTGAGTTAGAAATAAATGATATATGTCGATTTTTCATTAACCAAACACAACTGCCCCCTGTTAATCATAGCAGTCATGACCCACAGTCTCCATTGATGCAGTTTCTTCATTCTCAAAACATTTTCCATACAAACCTTCTAACTGGCTTGGTTTTAGACAAGAATGGAAGTGCAGTCAGACATTCATCCTCCAAGCTCAAGGGTAAAGGAGAAAAGACGTTGCTAACAATCTCTTGAATATTATTGTTTATCTATGGGGAGGATGTTTTGAAAGCCTTAAGTGTTCATTTTTACCAAAACCAAACAACAAAATAAAATTATTACACTTGTAATAATTATACACTTAAACTTGTTATTGACTGAACCCAGACCTGAACTGTTAAGTACTTTTTTTATTAAAGATGTATTTAACCCGTACACAAAACAACACAGCAGCCATGAGCACAAAAAGTGGCACATGGAAGCTTTATCGGTCTGTAGGCCACAGGGCAGCATGTTTTACTTTTTTGTATCTATTTGGCTGCCACTTTGAGCTTTAGCAACTTGAATTTGCACCCATTAATTTAGCAGAGCATTTTGCTTGAAATTCAGGTGAATTTCCTTGTTTAACAGCAATGTGTTAGCTGGGTTTTGACCCCTCCAACTCCAATCATTATTTTGTGAAATAATTCAGATTACATTTCTATACACTCTGTCATGTCAGACACGAATACTTTGTGTTTGCATTGCCGCATGTTCTCATAGTTCATTTCCTTGTTACCTCTCCAGGTCTTGTCGCCATTGAGAATTTAAAAGCACTAGATGAAGTTCAACATTTGGTGCACAATGCATATCGTGTGCTGGTATTAAGTGTGACGTTACAGTACATACAATACATACAGCCCAATAAAATAAACAGGAATGGGATTGCTTTTATTGGGCAATACATTTCTCCTCAAAGACAACATAATAGTACCAATCCTCAGCACCACCCGGCCCCGATTACTGTAGCTTCATGAGCTGTTTTGAAAGCTCGTAGTGTTTTCATGCACAAGGATTAAAGCTCAAATACAGTAGGTAACCAAATCAGAGTAAATAACCACAAAGTCCACAAATGTCAACACATGTGTTAATGGGCTGCGCGTATTGCTTTTCCCTTCTGATAATCCACATGGGGCGGTGGACCAAATGAAAAGAATTAAAGGACACGTTAATGCTGTTTGTCAGATGCTTGAATATAATTGATCCAATGTGGATGAAAAGGTCAGGCTGCTGCTCAAGCCATCGCTGGAGAATGGTGACAATGAAGATAAAGCAGACAGTTTTTCAGTTGTTTGTCTTTGCCATTAATAGGCAATAGTCAATATTGCTGAGGCTTTATGCTGGACTCCTACAGGTTTGTTTTTCAATGTGGTCCATCACATCTCCAATACAAAGTCATATAAATATGCTTTTTAAATGATTAAACTTTGGAATTGGCACAAAACAATTGTTTTTTTTGCATGCAAAATTGCATGTAATGTAGCATTAAATTGTAAATTTGGGATGCTTAAATATCCTATAGAAGCAATGTGGAATTGGTGATCTCATTTCAGCTGTACATGTCCATAGACCTCTTTTAAAAACATGTTTTAGTTCTTTTGAACATTAGTTTTGCTGCTTCCACAAGCTGTTATGTTAAGCCATGTTATCGATGAAATAACACAAATACTTTTTTAGCATATTTTAAGCAGAATTGTATTTTTTAACGATTTATTTAGTTTAGGTAGCATTTTAAAGCTTTCAATGGCAGTGATCAGAAACTCTCATTAGTATTGTATCCGTTGTTGTTAATTCAGGCTAACAATACATATTATAAAGCTCAATACAATTACATGCATGACTAGTTCATACAGCATAATTGGAAGATAACTTTTTCTAATTATCTTCTTTCCTTGCTAATTTTTCCCGAATATAAAAAGAGTTTTATTTTATCTAAAAAGGATGATTAAAAATCAGTTTTGTGTTACACAATGTCATGTTTTGTATGCAACAGGTAGATGATGATGATGGAGTTGATGCTAATTATTATTATTAAGTGATGCTAATTATTAATAATAATAACAACAATACCGTCTTTCGGTTGAGACGTTAAACCGAGGTCCTGTTTCTCAGTGGTCATCAAACATCCCTGGGCACTTCTCGGTAAGAGTAAGGAGTTATCCCTGTGTCCGGGCCAAATTTCCCCGCTCGGTCTTTACCTTGTGTCACGTCCTCTGCAGCCAGAGGGCGCTCCTTCTCTGTCCTGTCCCTAGTTTCCGGTCTGCTGTCCTTCCTGTCCCTCTCTTTCCCTTGGGCTATATATTTCCGGGTCTTGCACTCTGTCCTCGCTCAGCATTGACGTTCGGATGTCCTGAGATCCGCCTAGCACCAGGGCGCCCCACGTCTGCTCCCTGAGGGCTTCTATACGGCATTCCTGAACTCTTTGCACTAATGAGCCCGGGCCTTTTCCCCGTCTCGCCGCTACGCATATGGGTCTTTTTCCGCTCTCCTGCTCCCCACGGTTAGTCCCTTTTGGACGTCCGTGACACCTTGGCCTCCACATTGTCCCCATGTATGACTGGCTTGCGCTGGCCCTGCGATGGACTGGCGTCCCCTCCAAGGTGTACCCTGCCCTGCGCTTGTTGCTTGCCGCCTAGGCTCCAGCTTCCCGCGACACAACGTAAGGTGTATAAAGCGGTTTGGCAAACGACATGAGAATAATAATAACCTTTGTATCTTAAGAATTTATTTCGCTTCTCTTATAATTTACGATTGCAGGGCGTTTATCGTGGGCAGTGGCACCTTGGCTCGGGGCTTAGCACTGCTGTCTCACCGCCCCCGAGCCCTGGGTGCGATTCCAGCCCTGCGTTGCTCTCTATCTGCATGGCGTTTGCATGTTCCCACCGTATTCACACGGGTTTCCTCTGGGTGCCCTGGTTTCCTCCTGCAGTCAGGAGACATGCCGGCGGGTTCATTGGCTTCTGGGAAAACTTGCACTGGGGGGAATCATTGCCCTATGAGGGACGGACGTGCCAGATGTACTGTATGTCCCATTGCTTGCCCAGTCCCCTCGCTGCCCTCTGTTGGATAAAATGATTAGAAAATGGCTGGAAGTAGGGATGGAACCTCATCACCTCATTCATGAGCTGTTTTGCGAAGGCAAGTGCCAGCTGGGGGAACGAACCATTTATATTTGCCACTTCTAATCACTGGAACAATATGCAGAGCGGGCTGAAACTGTGCACCTTTGCATCTGAGGGAGTTTTCAGCTGTATGATTAAATCTCTGATGCCTGACACTTGAACATCTTACTGCTGCCATACGCTGCTAAGTTATTTAAATTGAGTACTGAGTGTTGTTCTTTCTGTCACTGCTTTGTCTTCTGTAAGACAATGGTGTGAGCCTACCATATCGCACGAGCCTTCTGTGTTAACGAGAATTTATTCTCAACTGACTTTTCCAGCTAAAATACTCACATAAACATACAGATCAATATTTTTTGTGAGCGTCTTCCAGATGCACATCAGAACAGGAAATTAGAACTGGATGTGCTATTCCAACAATTAATATGAATTAAAAATAAACATCCATTTTTCATGGTTAAATTAAATGTTTGCTTATGTATTAGTTATACATACTGTATGAAGACTGTCCCATTTTCAATATTGACTATTAAATATATCAGCAGCTTTTTCCTGATTCTATTTTGTGCTGGAATGTTAATGCAGCTGTGCTGCGGTTTTATACTTAGCAAGAGAGAACCAGTTTGAAAATATCAAGCTCTCACATGTGTTGGACAGCTAACAGGTTTAAATGAGCAACAAAAGTAATATATGGCTGGTCCACATACAGTACGTTCAGTATCTGAAATAGTTTCTCTTTTGTAGTAGTATAATAGCATATCAGAATAATACAATGTTATTTCTCTCTGCTGTTTCAATATAATGAAGTGATTTGAAACAATAGTGAGGAGGTACAGTAATCAGTTGAATTTGTTATGTTAAACGATAGTGTCTCACCCCACCCACACGCTTGCCTCACCTAAGAGCACAATCAGTAGACGATAGCTTGTGCTCCTCTTACATACTGTATATACATACAGTTTATACTGAACTGTACAGTATGTGTATAATATCATATAAACTGTTTGTAATAGTTGAGAGACTGTGAAGAGGTGCCTTAAACGCTTGGTGGATTAATCTTCCCAGATGAAAGAGTTCCCACATTCCAGACAATTTCCAAAAACAGGGCAGAGGCCTTGACTGTTTAAATTAAACTCTCTTGCTATGTAAAAATTACAAACTGGGATTTGATGGTGGCTTTGTGTTTACCAGAGGCATCTTGCCTGACCAATGAAAGCCTCTTGTACTTGGTTTGAGGTTTGCAGCTGGTGTTTTGGTTTAATCCGGACCAGAGGAGACATCCAGTTAATATTTAAATCTCTTTGAAGTCTCACCTAATAATGACAATTACAAAGAGGCAAGAGAACAGAAGAAGTCCTGCAAATAAATAACAACAACAATAATAATAATAAAGACTTGAGACAGGCTCATACAGTATGTCTCTTTCTCTCCCAAGCTGATGCAGATGGGTTGTAGCTGAACAACAAGCAGAAACGGACTGGGTTTGGTTACAATAAAATATGAGTAGACATTTCAAACATTTCTTAAAAAAACATTGTTTGGAACATGCTGTAGTTTGTGGTTTAACAGGTCATCGATGAAGTATGTCAACTTTAGTCTTTAAAGTACAGTATATTGATGTAAAACTCAACAACTTTTGCTTTCAATATAACCTCCAGTAAAGCATCAGAATTATGCTGAAACCTAGATACTTCATTACCGGTCTATAAAATGCCCTAAATCCTTTGTAGATTTGCAATATTTACACAGATTAATATCTGTCTGCATTACTTAGAGACAATGACAAAGGAAATGTTCCCTATCTGAGTACCTGAAGGATGTTCTTCTGGCTAAACCTCCACCTTGGTTTGATATACACTCTCATTAATTTCACATCCATATATCTTGTGTCAGTAACTGACAGAGACAGAGAACCAGCTTGACACAGTATTTCTTTTCTATTTCTGCTTCTGCTGGAGAAGGCAAATCAATCTATGTATTTCTCCCCTCCTCAAACCTCTAGCATACCTTCAACTGAAATTTTCATTTACACAAAAAAAAACCTCAACACAAACAAACTGATATTCCACTTCTGGAGAGACAACCTCGTCATTCTAGAATCACATATGGTGCAGGGAAAATGTTAGCAGGATTAATGTTTTGTTTTGCTGCCTCTTACCTAATGCGCAGCAGCATTTCTTGAGTGAGATCATTAATCCTGAGCTGAAGCTTTTTCCTGGCATACAATCCGTTTGAAAGACTCCTAGGAAGTGGATTTGCTGGGTCCTGTTCATAGGGATCTCTAAATAACTTCAGGGATTCAATGGAAATCTCATTTCATAGCATGGGAGTTGTGTGTAGAGAGGCATCATGTTCTGGAAAATAAAACAATACTACCTTCTTGGCACAGATAATATTTGATATACTGTACAGTACTGTATTTTTTGCATTGATAGGTTGGGCATTCCTGACAATTCCTTTATACGTCACAACTACAACTTCATCTCCATTTATTTTGATCTTTCAATCACCAGAATCAGTGGAACTTACAGTAAACTCCACATGCAATCGAGTCACTGAGATTCACGATCTGATTGTTAAAACCATAGAAACAAAACTTCCCCTGCAGGAAGGTAAAGAAAGGGCATTCCTTTTACCAAAATATTATGAAAAACATCCATTCCGTAAAAATAATATCCATTTCCTTCCATTATTTAGAGTTCTAAAGTGAATAAATAGGTACATATAAAGTTTTGTGTGTCTTACAAGGATCGCTTGTTTTAAAAAGCAATATTATCATTTTACATTTCATCCATTTTTTAATTTTCGTGATTTCGAGTGAATTGCAGAGGAAAGCTATAAAAGCTGTGTGGCCGGGAGATGATTTCAGTGAGATATTCTTGCAGGAGGCTGAGCCTCCCTTTCCTCCACAGCGGGCTGAGCCAAGCGCAGGCGCCCCAGGGGGCAGCGCAGGGGCAGGTGAGGTGGGGTTTGCTGGGGGATCCGAGCTGTCCTGCGCACCTGCGCCCCTCGTCACCCCATCCTCGGATCGCCAGAGGAGCCTGCGTCGGCCTGGCGCTGCAGAAGCGTGCTCTCCTCACTCCCGCCAGTGGGATGAGAACCGGCTGGCCCGATGCATGGAGGACGGCTTCATCTCTCACGGGCTGGAGCGCCTGCAAATCTCCCGGGCCAAAGGCTGAGGCAATGAGGCGGAAGGATAGTTCCTAACTGGTGAGCAAAAAAGAAAGGAAAATAGTGGGAGATCCAAAAATGCATTTTAATGGTGGCTTAGGAAAAAATACCATAAAGCCTAACGCATTATTTATTCAAACTTGTACTGAATTTCTTGCAATGCGATTTGATGTGAAATATGGTTTGTGATGTGAAAGGTCTTCTGAAATCATTTGCGATGTGAAAGGTCTTCTAAAATCATCTGCTATTCATGGACACACAGCAATAACCTCTGATGACTGCTGTACCAAAATGAGATTGAAATAGTCTGAATAGCTGAATTTGCATATTATATGTTCTCAGTAGATAGTTACACCTAATTTGGTGTTAATTAAAGAGTCCCTTTTAACACAAATAAATTGGCAGAGTAATGAATAGATAAAATTCCTCTCATTTAAGCGCTGATTAAAATGATTATGTAGACAGCTTAGAAAATGGAAAATTGGGTAATTGTGGAAGAGGAACGTTCCAGATGAATGACAAGAAAAGTGGCTCACATCATCACACAGTTTTTCTGAGTTCTTTATTCTACCAGATAGGTCAATTGAGAACAAATCCTCATTTCCAATGATGACCTGGAGCCCATTCATACAGCAGGGCATTGACTGGAGCAACGTGAGCGTGGCACTCTGTCCAAGGGGGCAGCTGCCAGACCCGACCCGGTCAGCCCTCCAGCCTGGAGTCCTAAAGCCACGCTGCTCCTTTAAATTGAATCCTAATTTAATATTAGCAGGACAATGCACATGCTCACCCTGCATCTGTGACAATGGCTTCCTTGTGAGATGTGAATGTGCCACTCTGTAGGAAGAGCTGGGACAATGTGAAGAGGGGCATGCTTGTCCAGCCTCTGTAAGGGGAATGTCCCACAAGACAGGATCCACACTCTCTGTGTCGCAGCTGTACAGCTTGTCTTGCTGGCAGCGGTGGGGCCCCATGCGACTTTACAGTAAGACTCCCTTTGGATCAACCCAGTGGATGAGAGATGTCATTCAGCATGATGAAATCGGCTGCAGCACTGTATGCGTCGTGCACTCAGAATGTCACTGCACCTGCTACGGAAAAGATTGAGCCATTTCTTCAACCGACATCTTCTTCAGCTAGTTGGAGCTATAAGTGATAGGTTTCTTTTGATGCTCAGTAGACATAGTGCTTATTTTGATGCCGATTTGGAGGTTACTGTGGAAAGAGAGAGATAATTTGGTATAAAAAGCTAGTATAGTAATGTTATGGACTGTTATCTTACAGTATGTGTAAAAAGACACTGCAAGGCAGTACAGGCACATGTGGACACTGTGTGTTGTGACAAGCAGTATTGCAGATAATGAAAAAGTGCCAAAGCCAAGTAAGGGCTTTAAATGCACTGTATAGGCAGCTGTATAATATTGTAGAGTGGCGAATACAAGGTGAGCGCACTTGCTTCTGGGAAGAACATAGTAAGAGACAAGCATGTCAAAATCAAAGTCTCAGCCAATACATGCAGCAGGTTTGCAGCCCAACGCCACCAGGAGCTGTATGCAAGTCTCCGGTGGGGACAAGATAAATTGGTCACAGTGGATGCATTTAATTTCTGTTGCCCGCTTCTCCTTTCTATACAAGTATACATATGTACAGTATACATTATGGTTTTCTGTACAGTAGGTGTATAGCGTACATACTGTATATTCAGTCTAGTGTATAACGTCAGGCTAGATTTTTCTAAACAACATCAATATCCTGCACATATTATTGGAAAAATCATTATGTATATTTTTATATTCATCACTCTCGTTTGTATAACAAATAAAGATACACTAAGACAGTATTAAATTCACAACTGATATGGTATAAAAAAGCCGAACCCATATTTTTCTTGTGGAGTACTCTGGGTTGCATTTGTGGTTTCTCCAAATAAATTAAATCTTGTTTTGTTCACTTTTTTAAATATTTTCTGTCAGACATGTGTGACATTCTCCCAGAAGATACAGATTTTTTTCACTTTCTGTTATTGTTCTTATATAAAACACATCTTAATTTTGAATAAAACTGTAAAATTTGAACGCTTCTGAAGACAAAAGTGAAGGTCTAGTTGCGCTCTAGACAGACACACATATTGTATCAATCTTGCCAAGCAGTGTATATCTAACCAGACATCGTGGCTAGGCAGAAACGGAGCTCTCTCTGCTCCTGCCTTACTGTAGGTCAATTACGGAACATGGAACTATCCAAACCCAGATTAAAAAGGAGCTACTTTAAAGTACAGTAAGTATAGAAACTGTGTGTGGTTGTGGCGGTTTGGGGAATCTTTTGGAGAATCTAAGGAGGCAGCTGAAAAAGAAATTTTGTTCATGTGTGGGTTTTTTTGTGACCGTTCCCCTGCCACCATTTTGGAGATGTTTTGAGACCCAAAGAAATCCACCCTTCCCAGTGCCAATGCTACAGTAGGCGAACTACTGTGACACTGAGCTAAACAACAGTTTTTCCTCAAACCCTTTCAATGAATCTGACCTTTTTTAAATTTGTGACTCTTAGTTTATTTTTCATACATTTTTCAACATCTTTTTAAAAAAAAAGAATTTCCCCCATAGCATTTTGAAGAGTCACTGATGTTTTGGCTGTGCTTGTAATGAGAGACTAAAGATGGATGAAAAGCGATTGTGTTCTGTGTGCATGCGGTCATGGAAACCTGAGAGTCCGAATGTGACTGCTAATGGAACCGAAGATTGATTCAGTTTCAAGAGGAACTTGTCCTCAAGAAAAACAGTGCAAGGCAGAGTGGTCTGCACTGCAAAGATAAGATTTCTTTCTCGTCTGGCTTGTCACATAGCATGTGACAAACACTTTAGAGATACTGTATTTCCACCTGCCTCGGATTCAAAAATGAGAATCATTACTTTCCTTTGTTCACCAGAGATTAAGTTTAAAACTTCTAAGCAGCAGCGAATTTACAGTCATTCGTATTGTAGCACAGAGGCATGTTGTATAGTCATTACGAAGCTTTAAGCTAAGCACAAACTAATAAGATACTAAAATTAACAAAACTGCCATGCAAGATTGGATACTGTTCTCACAACTCAGTACAAGACAGCAGCCTATCTAGTACCTCTCATATATGGAAGGCATATTTGTAGAAAATGGGGCAAATCTACTCGAAGGCTTGAACAACTAACAGGTGAATCCTGATCCAGTGTATCACAATCCCCCCAGGAAAAAAACACCTGAAAAACAGATATTGGATATTAAACAAAATGTAACAACAAGAAGAGATTTATTCCATGCTGAAAATATATGATTCACCTACAAAAGGCTTCACAGCCAAAACGTTTTTGTTTTTTAACCTTCTCTTACACAGCTCCCCCTTATAACACAATTGGAATACAGTAACATAACATTGTACTGTTAACATAATAGTCTGTGTGAACAGTAGTTGTAGAACTATTAAACTACCTTATAAAAAGGATGGTAATATGTAACAAGATGTTACTGTATATGCACAATACACTCACCAATGCACAAGCAATATGAATGTAGTGATGTACTGTATCTCATGCCTTCTGTCAGCATTTCAAAAGTTTAGCCGATAACAGCTTCTAAAGCAATTAAATTGTATACTAAAACTGGAAAAAATAACAGATGATGTGCAAAGACCATTTGCCAGTTTTGACTACATTCAAGACACCAGGAGAACTACAGTAGCATAGATATGTTTTGAGGGGTAGTTGCTTATTCAACCAGCAGAACAGCTGTTATAGTGTCATATCCTGTAAAAAAAAAAAAGAATTTTACTCTGGGGCTGCAAAGAAACTTTCATAGAGGTTTGAGTTCTGGAACGCATTGACAACTTTCTGCACGAAACATTTGACAAGTTCTTTCACACAGGTCCTCCGGTACCTGTGACAGGTATGTTATCTGCTTACAGTCTTATACGGTCAACAGCCACAAAATGCTTTTAAAAAAGTCTACAGTAAGTGAGTACTGTAGCTGCAATGCAGTATCACATTTCCCTGCTGCTTTATCTTAGTGAAGTCATAAACCTTTTCAGATTAGCTTCTCGGTTGGACGTTGGTTATGAACTATGTGTCTTGCTCCAACGATGAATCCCACACGTGGCCTGTAGGGTGTGGCATACAGTAGCGCTATTTGTTTGCTGAAAAACGCTAATGAGCAAACTCATCTATAACTAATTCCAAATCTTTTTTATATTCTCTCCCCGGCCTGCTGCTGTGGTGCATGATGCGAATACTCTGCATCAGGAAAGTGCACAGACTTTCTCTGTTGCTGCAGACCAGCATCAAACACTCTTTTCAGGCCATGCTACTGTATGGCCCCCTATCATACTGTACTTAACTGAGCTCAAATGGTCTGTCTCTGAACGATGCTTATTTATGCATTCCAGTTCACAACCAGTTCATGTTTTTTTTAAGCTATTTGCATTTATGTTGTTTCTGCCAAATCGTTTGTTGTTTGTTGTTATAACCTTGCACAAGATCTTGTGAGTTACACCTCCCTTCAGGACTGCTGGCAAACCGGTCTCCCAATTACATGTACCCTTTTAATTGCACCCTGAATAAGTACTTGGCCAAAGCAGAAAGTGCAGTTGCATTAGATGTTAATCTTAATGGTAATTGATCAAGGACTAACTGCGTACATTATATTATAATAATCTGCAGATGGGAGTGTGGTCATGTTTATTAATACTTTTGTATATTCTTTAATGCAAATTTATTATGCAAAAAGAAAATTGATTGGTTATTTAGTGCATTCACCTGTTTATAGTTCAAGTTATAGTTCCGTCATTACCTGAGAAAGGAGCAAGGTCTCAACAAAGCCTTGGTGCTTGTTGAGCTGAATGCTAGTTAGGAAACTAATTTTGCTGCTTATTTGGGTTTCTGAAATGCTGCTTGGACACCTTGCCATGTGTGTAATTGTAAATACCTTTGGACTGCCTTATCGTCTGCTGTTCTAAAGGCTGAACAAATCACTTCATGCCCTTTATCCCTGCTTGAATGCCTGGTTCTTTCTGAGGGAAGGAAATTATTGGGGCCAGCTGACCATTAAGGCAAGGCTAGGTTATTAACATGGGGTGAAATAATTGCCTGTTCAAAGACAAAACTTGTTTGAAACAACAGGATAATGTACTGAAGGGGCTTTGTTTCTTCTGATTATAAAATTCCAAGTGTATAATTTCACGGCGCAAGAAGTGACATACTGGAAGGCAAGAGTCAGAGACAGGAAGCCAAAAGGAATACAAACGGTGGGAGTTATTGATTGTTCAAAGATGGGAGATGAAGTTTGGAGAGAAAAAAGAGAACTGGAGGCAACAATTGGTTTGAGATTGCACTAAGATGTGAATTATATTATTTATATAAAGGTACTGAACCAGACATTTGTGCTAGCTTTGGCTAAACAGAACCTGGAATCAGACTTGTTTTGCACAGCTAAACATCTTACCTGAGAGCCTCTCTCAGGAATTATGCTACAGTATTATGCTGCCACGTAAGAGAACAGATTGCTGATCGGTGACTGCTCATTGTTCACAGGTCATCAGGCACCGCTGACTGTAACAATATCGGTGGAGCTCTGAATGGTAGATGTGATACTGAGTGTCCTAAAGCACCAGTTTTTCATGAGAGCCATGTGCTGTGCCTTTGGCACATCCTGCTTCACCTAGATATACAGTGTTTGTTTTGGCAGAAAGTTCTCTGTTCAACGAGTTCAGCAACTTCTGGCTGCAGGTGTTCTGATTATCCCTCTTACAACATAAAGTGTATTTATGAATTCATACCACAAATGTTTTCAGTCCATTAAGAAATGTAATACTCTATTAAGAAACTCACTACTTTAAAATTATTTATTTTGAGAGCAATAAAATCAAGACATAAAGTGAGTGGTGCTAATGGATAGATTTCATCCTCTTTCTTAGTTCCTACAGCTAACTAACCCATTAAACACAGTAGTTAGGGCAGTGACTCATGAACTTTTAATTATTGCCATGATTTTTAAAGCATATCTGACTGACTTTTAAGCTTTCTCCACTAGTAATCCAAGGAGAATAAGATGTTATAATCATTAAAGAGATTTGCCGCGCAGTATACTCTTGATCAGTTAAAGGCCTTACGAAGCACTAAGCTATTTCAAGCCTTAAAGCATTTATGCAAATAGTAATTCTAATAAGATGCTGACACTAGTTTTTCAAAGGATGCATTTTATATGAATCCAGAGGTAGTTTCATGTGTCTGTAATGTTTATTCCATCACATCACAATGACATGGTAGAATTGGACAATTTGATTGCCATTTCATCATGAACTTTTTATAATTGCAATAACTGGATACCCCTTTCATATCCAGCTGCCAACTTCTCTGCTCAGGTCTGAAGTAATATGACAATATTGATTTATTTTATTATGATTGAAGACTCCATGGCAGAGATCTGAGAATTATAGATGGAGAGTGTTATTTACTCATGAAAGCTAATCAGCACTAATAATTGGAAAATTAATTATTCTTTGTGCAGAAGGAATATTTATCACAGTCATAAACTTGTATCTGTTTCACAGTTAGTAGCATTAGCCTCTACCATTTGTCAGTACGAATCTTGAATTGTATGGTCTGTGAAAGCTGCAATAAATCATGGTGTTTAGTGGAAGGTCAACATGTTCATATGCCATAATGCGTTTTTTCCAGACATTGTCCTCATTGCGTCTTGGAACTTATATGACCAATAAAGCATTGATCGATGCTCTGTATTTTGTATTTTTAACAGAATTTGTATAATTTAAGTATACTCTGTCTGCTATCTACTGCATAACATTAATTACCCTTAAACGTCTAAATTCGTAAACTTGGCTAACTGATGTTATCAAGGAGAATGGATAATCAGAGATTGGTAACCACCTGTTTAATGCCATGCATTAATTATTTCTTTTTCATATAAAAATACTATCTATGCACTCCTTATATACAGTAGAGATATTAATGAACCCAAACCAGACCCCTTCTCCTCTTCTCCTCTGGGTATTTTGCAGTTTGCTAATTCAAAGCAAATCTAATGACATAGTAACATACTGTATCAAGAATTCTACCAAAATGTAAAAACCTTGTGGAAACAACAATTTCATTCTTTAACCGCAGCAATTATCATGAGAGTACCTACAGTATTTTGGTAAGTGTTGTTTTTGCTTATGTTTTTCTTCTATGACAACAAATCTGCTTTGCATATTTTCATAAAAAGGGACCCTCTTGGAAAAGACTGTTAGAATTTATATACCAAAGTTGTATAAACTCTGAAGCAGGGATGCCCAGCCCTTGTCACTGGAGGCTAGATTGTCTGTAGGTTTTCTAGGTCTCTTTAAAGCAGAGGCATGTGTCTTCAATTAAGCCCATCCTGTAGACACACTGGCCAATTAAGGAAATCTTGTAGAAAAACTGGCACTCCAGGTCCAGGGCAATACGTTAATGCTAGAGAGGTTTGCAATTTTTGTATATAAAATATTACAATCCTATTCAAGCAGGACATTACTTTTGTTCAAACCTTACTCTAAACAGATGGGATTTGCAGCCTTTCCATCCTTCAGCTGGAACAACTGAACTAGTAGGTTGATTAACCAAATTCTAAAAAGTAATTATTTAAAAATCTTGTTTTTATTCTGTCTAAATTAAAATTTGTTTTAGGTCAACTCTTTTCGCATTTGGGCCATTTTTGGATCTAAACCTTGACAAATATTGTGCATGAAAATACACAGATGTTCACATAAAAACATCAGGAACTTAATTGCATGTGAGTGGACTGTAGTTTCAGTGGAAGAAACAACATTGCCAAGTTTAAAACTTTTGACAACGTGCAGAGCATATGCTAACTTTGGTTTTAATGATGTAAACTTATAGACATTTCTCTTTTGTATTAGCCATAACTCAATGAGAAAGGCATTTTAATTATTTGGGGATTTCAGGAGATACACAGGCACACTGAAGCAGCTGTTTGGCCTGAGGCTTTATGGGTAGATTTCAATAATCTAGTGAGAAGCTAGGTGAAAAATGAGAGAAAGACAGGTTGTAGGCACTGACTTTCTTCTGTTATTGTTAGGTAACACATCTAGGAATGAGAGTGGATTTTATCATGTGGTCTATGATTCACTGTGAGATTTATTTAATCTGTGGTGCACATAGTAATGGCTAACAATAAATGTCAAAGTAGTACTGCATCATTTCCTCAGTCACAGCTTTGAGTGGTGGGAGAGTGACTTTAGTCTGAATTATTGTCATGCTGTTTCCTTAGCCCTCTGTCACTCAGTAATGGGAAGTACCTAATTATACCCAGTAAAATGTTTAAAATTACTACTTTTAGTGTAACATTCCCACACGGTTTGGTGAATGTTCACTTCTTACATTCCTGATTTGCACCTTCTACTTCTTTTGTTCATACATCACTGTTAGAGCACATGGCTTTCTTTTTCCACCTAGAAATCTGTCACTAGTTCTCCTCTCTCATTTCTGTTCCTGAACTTTCTTTATTGAAATACAAGAAGAACCAATCCAACCTATTGACATGTTATTTCTAATGATCTGATCTTAAGATTCAACTTCCAGCAATCAGCATTTCATTGATCCTCCTAAAAAGCATGAATAGATTCATTATATAACATTTATGTGCAAAATATGTACAGGGGGTGAATAAGAATGAACTTCACCCTGCATTTAGAAACACAGGCAATTATTTTGATCAGACATGTTTTTGGTTCACCAAATGCTACAGTATGTACAACCAGTCAATATAAATGTTCAAGGGAAACTGTTTTTGCCCCAAGATTTTATTTCCCAAATGATCCTTGAAGTGTACCTGAAAACAAAACAAAATCTGGACTGTACAGTAACTACAGCTTCCCTGTTGAAAGTGGATAGATTACCATGTTCAGCGTCAATCTCAAGATGATGAAGCAGTGCTTTTGCACAATTCCTGTAGCTTCAAGGTCAGTCCAATCCACAGTACAGGCCTAAAAATGAAAGTCAAATCCAGACATGTAAAAACAGCAAAGATGGTTTCTTCAATTATTTAACATTACAAAGTTAAATACTATAATAGATTTGTTATAATAACGAATACAAAATATGAAACTGAATTGGCTTGCATAGATTCTCCTGTTCTAAAACTTCAACCACTTTTAATGTTTGGCTAATTGCTTCCTCTGCACATCTCTCATAAATATTATACAAAGATCCCAATGTACTTTGAAGCCATTCAGTAAATTCTTTTGGGGTCCTTTCATGTTTTTAATGCTATAGCGGTACTGTATGGAATGTAAGGTAAGGAAGGTTTTTGATTTATTACTTTTTTTTTAATGATAAGCCTGCGCATGTAAAACACAACTATAAAGCTGTAAAAAGCCTTAGGCAAAGTAGTTTTTTTTACAATGTTGAAGGTTAATGTCCTAAAGTTAAATAGCACATAATTAACAGCTTCCTTCTAGATATAGATCTCTGAGCTCAGTTCATGCATATACAGTATAGTCAAATAAGCTCAAACATTAAAATATCAGCATAGTGCACTGACATTAACAGCTACCTGTATATTCATTTTTCAACAATCATAAGAATTTGTTTAATCAAGCTTTACGTTCATTTTCATTTTTTAATTTTTTTTAGGATTCGATCATTTGAGCTTTCACCTAACCATACGTTGTCTGTTGGGACTAGGAAAGATTCAATTAATTTGAGTCTTCCGCAAACATCTCTTCCTAAATGGAAAAGTTTACATTAGTCTGGTGAGACACACCTTAAAAAACACCTTAGACGTAATCAGGATTAAGAATACAGTATATATACTGCTTTGAGCATCAGCTTTTGCTAAAAAAGAACTTTGTTGGTGTTTTATGCTATTACAACTGTTGATGAAACCTTTTTTTTATCAAGACAGCAGGGTTAGGGTGAGAGGAAACAAAGATGATGACACCCAATGAATAGGGATAGGTCATATTGTACCTTCTGCTCTCCTACTGTTGATTACTCACTTGTCAAAAGTAATACGCGTCTTGCTTTTAATGATATGTTCTCCCCTCCACCAAAAAAATGAAAAAGATTCTTCAAAGCTCTGTGTAAGATACTGAAAGATTCCGCGCAGCTGCCCAGTGGCTAACAAATGGGCCTGAGAACATTGTGCATGAATACTTTGTCTCCTCAATGTGTTTCTGAAAGTTTTTTTTTTCTGTGACTGGTTTTAACAGGATACACTCTCGGTTAAGCCATAAAAATGTAATCCTAAATACAAAAGACAGAAAATTAGGATGTTAAATCTGTATGAAATGAAAGACTGTGTACTTAAAATGCAGAACGCATCAACTATCCCTTTATAAACAATTATTTGACTGTCCCTAATTCTTTTGACAGGGCCCTGCCCTGCCCTGTGAACCAAATAACACAACGTTGTAGATCCCATGGGATGTTTTACAATGTTGCCACAACCAAAATGTACAGTTCACACAATGTTGCAGTAATGTCCACTTGTTAGCTAGGATTTTTTGTAACATTCTGACATTTACTGTAAATAATGTTTATAAATCATTTACAATTATTGTCTGGTAAAAAATATCTGAATATAACAAATATGTCGTAAAGGTTTACATTGTGGTTATAAAACATTATCTCTGAAATTCTCACATGACCAAACCATTCCTTTCTAGTGACACTGAAAAAGTCACTAGAACAAAAACATTTTTTTCTAACATAACCAAACCACCAGGCTTCCAGAAACATTTGGAAATGTCATAACATTTTGTGTTCGCTTGGTGAACAAGAGTACCTCTCATGACAGTATCACCACTCTACTAAGAAGTCATCTACACTTAAATTTGTGTGTTTCTTGGACTGTCATACTATTGTCAACAAATAGCTGGTGCATCCTGTTTAAGATGGCTTGTGTATGGATGATGTAAATTCAATAGTTACGTACTTCCAATATGTTTTCAATGTGGGCTACAGTAACTGTTCCATTTTGAAGTCTTACATGATTAATCAATGCAGCGTACAGTACAGGGTACAGAACACCATTCTGTGTAAAAAAAAAAAGAAGAAATTGAAAAAAGCCAGTGTTTCTTAAAACACAGGACAAGAGTGAAAGAAATGTACAGTAATATCCAGTCCTGCTATTTGTCTTAGTTTACTTTATGTTACAGTTTTGTTTCACTTGCAAATCAGCATAGCAACTTGTACATTTTCTACATTTTACAATTACTGTACTGTCTCAGAATAGGTTTCCACTGTCCAAGAAAAGTATTTAGAACAGTACAAATGATTGCTGTTACTGTATGTGTTCCATCTCATTAAGGCCTGCCAGCATACTCAAACATCAGATATGACAATTTTTTAAGTTTCTTATCAATAGCTCATAAATTGCGACAAAATATATAGTTAGATTTTTATATCTTTAAAGTTTGAAAATATTCTAATATATTCTGACTTGCATATCATTTCATATAATGTTCTTATTGTTCTCTGACATACAGTACTGTATCTGTCGATTGATAAAGTTCATACTGTAAGTGAATCCTTGAAAAAGACAGGGATTGCAATAATCTTGTCTGATGTTGTCAATAACCTTGAAATTTGCTGTGACTCTTTATTATCTTTGAGGTGCATAAATTACTCTGATTGGTGCACAAATTATTGATCAATATACCTTCTTGGATCATCTATTTGCAGAACTGCTGATTCTCATATTTTGTATTTGATAATTGCTGTGTTCTTCAGTATAGATATGTTATGGTACATTGGCACTCAAGTTATGATCAATGATATCTTTGTGGCCCACAAAGCAATGTGTTTGCTTTATAATTCAGAGTATCGAAGAAACCAAGTGTTATCATCATTTATCATGCCTGCATCCATAGAAATAAATTAGGAAAAGTGAAAAGGTTACTCCATGATATACAGTAGAGCAAGTCCCAACGTTGTATCTGTATATAAAATGTATGAATATTTGTAACCTATATTTTCTAATCTAGGAAGAAAAGAACAGTATGGATCATCTTTTAAAAAAGCACAGTTGCTGGCAAACTTTGAATTTATTGGAGTATGTGTGTCAATTTACACTTGTACAGTATGCAGTATCTGAAGTATCATAAACATTGTCCGATTTAAATTTAAAAGTGCAATATGAAGACAAGGTATTAGACGTTTGTTTTTGACAAAGTTCTCCTCGCTGACAGAACTGCCATCTGAACATAAAGATGAGGCTGACAGACCCCCCCTCCCCCCTCTCTTGTGTAAGGAATGAGCTAGGGAGCTGCTACAAGGGTGTAGATCAGAAGACAAGATATGCAGTATACCATATATGTAGGAGAGCAGAAATGGGAAACATTAGGATTTCACCTTCCTCCTGAATTTCTGTTAAAAAAACACGAGAGAACAGAAAGCTGCAAAGGAACAAGCAGAGATAAATGACGTACTGAAAAATAAAAATGGGCTTTTTGTTTCCAGTGTGAAACTGGAACTGATGTAGCTCCCTGCTCAAACCTACCTAAGCCAGAAAGCTGCCCATAAACATAAATATTATAGAATTAACCACGCATGCTGAATTGATACTGTTGCTCGATTATAAAAAGTCAGCAAAAAGAACAAAAGCACTGTACTCTCTGAAATTAAAGTAGTAAAAGTTAAGTTTTTCTGTCTTGTGTTTGAATGTATTTTGGGGACTATTGGGCTAAAGTGAGAAATATATAATTTTATATAGAAAATTTGAACATTGATTTAATTTATGTCATTACACATAAACAGGTATACCCATGCAACATTTTTATATCTTTGGTTATGACATCATCGCTCTGAATAAAAATAAAAACTGAGCCAAATTATGTCATAAGTTCATAACGTGAACATAATTCCAATTCCGCCATCTGCACTCCGACAATGCCTGTCAGGTTCTGCGCTGAATGCTTCTTAGGCAGTGCAGTGAATCTAAATCAATATTTCATACACCTTTAGCAGTCAGGTTTGTGCATTTCAAGATAACATGAAAGATTTATTTGACTCATCTTGCTTCTGTGATCTAATTTCTATCGAGGGGTTGCACAAAGGTGCGGCAGCCTAATGCAGCTTTCAGATGGCAACTTCATTCGAATTGTGTTGTCTTCATTACAGAACCCATAATCTGTACAAGATGTGGCAGATTTCCTTGTCAAAGACAAGCATTATCAGCACATTCTGACATGTGAGACTGCCACAGGAACAGCACATACAGTATAACCACATTGTTTCACTTCATGCTGGAACAGACAAACCGCCATATGCCTGCTACGGTATTTTTTTTATCTTTGTGTTGATGGAGCAGGGCGGCCAGGAGAAGACTGCAGAGACGGGGTGGGACTCCAGAGGGCGGCGTTGAGACAGTCGCAGGAACACGTCCCCCACATTCTCACAGGGAATTTGAGGAACCGGCTGCACCTCTGGGGACACCGGTGCTCTATAAAATCGCTCTCCAAGGAGACAGAGATTGTCCACCCTGGGAGGTTGGAAACTTTAAAAAAGGTTAGAAGATATCCCTTTGGGAGTAAATTCAGGGTCAAGGCTCATGGTACTTGTGCCAGCAGCCATATCACCCTGCAACTCACAACTGGCAACCCACTGAAGCTCAGCAGGTGTGAGCCTGGTCAGTACCTGGATGGGAGACCTCCTGGGAAAAACTAAGGTTGCTGCTGGAAGAGGTGCTAGTGGGGCCAGCAGGGGGCGCTCACCCTGTGGTCCACGTGGGTCCTAATGCCCCAGTATAGTGAAGGGGATGAGACGTAAAACCGAGGTCCTGACTCTCTGTGGTCATTAAAAATCCCAGGGCGTTTCTCGAAAAGAGTAGGGGTGTAACCCCAGCGTCATGGCCAAATTTCCCATTGGCCCTTCCCAATCATGGCCTCCTAACAATCCCCCTCTATGAATTGGCTTCATTACTCTCTGCTCTCCTCCCCACTGATAGCTGGTGTGTGGTGAGCGTTCTGGCGCACTCTGGCTGCCGTCGCATCATCCAGGTGGATGCTGCACACTGGTGGTGGTGGAGGGGAGACCCCATTACCTGTAAAGCGCTTTGAGTGGAGTGTCCAGAAAAGCGCTATAGAATTGTTATTGTTATTAATTACTTGCCGAGTCAGCCTGCCGAGGAGGAAGGTAAAAATGGTGAGAGCGGTGAAGCATGTCATCCAGGTGAGGCATGGCCACAGCTCCTGCAGGGCAGGGAAGGAAGAGTTACATCGGGGCGTTGTCCTTGGCCGTTGAATCTCCCCGTTTAGGGTTGGTTTCCTGTGCAGGGCCCCTGCTACAGTATGTGACCATCTGAGGGGGTGGTAGTGGTAGTGGCAGTCCTGTCCAGCACCAGTATAATTTGTCTGTGCTTTAAACCAAAAGGAGGCATCCTCATGGCTTTCGAAGAGACAGAAGCGGGCAGGAGAATGCATGTACTGTATGGTTTTATATTTGTCGGGAAAATGACTGAATCCCGTGCAATCAATTTTACATTAAACTGTCTATGCTTCAGTTCCTAGTCACTCTGCTTCTGTTCAAACAAATCAGAGATACAGCTGGAAGGAGGGAGTGAATTTGCCGGGAATACAGCAATCAGTTAAAATGCTTTGTGCTAAAACTGACTTGATTATGGGTTCATTAATCTGGTTCTATTTGGACTCATACTATCTTGCTATTTTATTATCTGCTAACCAAGCCCTAAATTACTTTGAAATGTCCTTTACATTTATCTGAGCATCAGTGTTTTTTGCCATGAGCAGGTCTGAATCATTTCTCAAATTTAGTGGTTGGTCATTTGTTACCTGTGGGAAAGTGCTGATTTCTAGTGACAAGTAAAGGTTAATTCCACGCTGTAAAATTTGAAAGAAAAAACACACCATTTCAGTCTTTGAGCCCTCTTTAGGTGTCACACTGTAGCTACTCACATCTGGTGAAGGCTAAACAGCTAAGGCAGTGTTTCTTTCTTCTTCCTCTCAGTAAGAAATGAACCTTTACAGCCAATGCACACTGAAGCAGCTCCCCACTCAAACTACTCCCTGATTTATTGTGTTTCACGGAGTTTGAGCGGGATAGAACTCAGGTTAGATTCATGTAATTTAAATTAACCTGTACGAGCAAATCCAATGTTGCTGTACTATACTTATTTATTTTAAAAGGTCAAATTTCCTCTTTAAATTTGAATAACTTTTGACTTCTTTATAGCAGTGATTTAACACTGTATTTTTTTCCTGGGATAGGCACATGCCCGGAGCTCAGCCAGCCTGACCAGCCTGACCAGCAAAAAACCCTGAAAAGGGAGACAGCGAGGGCACTGCTCCTCATTGAAGGGAAATTGCCTTGTTTGAAAAAAAATGTTTTGTTCCCTCTGTTCAATCTTATTCTAATAACAACATGAGTCAATGAATATAAGGGGACAGCTAACAACTGCGCAACCACACAGCCCCTAACTACTGTAAATATGCATTTTGAAAAAATAATGTTTGAGAGTAATTTAAACTTGTCTGTGCTGACAAAAGATTTGACACTGAACATAAAACATTTTATTGCATGCATTGCGGACGTGTATTTTTATTTTTTATACCTGTATGTGTGTCTATTGTTTTAATTTAAGTTCCGAAATGAATGTGCACAATGCAGCTTCAGGAAACTGTGGCTTCTGGGCAGTAAAGCCTAAAAAAAGTTATTTTATCTAGACTTCAAGAAATTTACAGTACAAATATGTGACAGATATTAGTTCTTTTGAGCTGTGCAGAACCCTATTGTTCCAGAAAAAACTCAGCCAAAAAAAATGTTTAAAGTATTCAGTTATGAGTTTGATTTCAATGTCATTGCAAAAGCGGACAGTTGTCTGGTTTGTACTGAAGCTACGTACAGTATGGCTTAGGTTTCTGTTGTCCTAGGCAAGAATTTTTGTTGTTTGACCAGACACACACGCCTGTGTCACTTACACTTATACCAGTAGATTTCATTTAAATCCATACTCATTCAGACTAATTAATATACAGTATATTGAGAGACTCTCTTCAAATCGTATTATGAAACAAAGGCTTTGTATTGAAGGGACTTATCACCACTATTTTGTTTTTCTAGCTTACTAATAATCAGAGACAGTCTCTTTGGTCTACAGAACTGATCTGCTTCTGTAATTTACATGGTTTAATTGGATCATACTGGAAGACCAGTAATTTGTGGTGTACACTGTATGTTGTCTTCTAACACATGCTGTTCGTGCAGAACTAGAGTGAATGGTTTGTTATCGTTCTAAAGTAATTGAAACCAGAAAATCCCTCACCTCGGGTTGTTTTAATAAATGTACTTTATATACGTCCAGTACATCATGTCCAAGATCACGTTGCCAAAGCTTCAATGTGTCTGCACAGTTGCACATCGTGTGTTTAGTATGACCACAGATAAAGTGCTGCCTGTGTGCTCATTGAAGCTAGAATCTGTTTTCACTGAAATGCAATCAACTTGCTGCTGCAATGTTTACTTGAGTAAAAAGGGCTTTGCTGGCAATGTTCTGCCAAAATCAAAGTAAGGCAACTGTGTGGGGTTTTTTAGCAGGGAGGTACAGTAATAATTCTGCCACTGGCTTGTACTGGGTTGTCATAACGTTGTGGTGGTTGGGGGTTATTACAGTTTGTTACTAAGAGTAAATACTACTACTAAATAATAATAATAATGCTTCCTTACACTTATATGGAGCTTTTCTGGACACTCCACTCGAAGCTCTTTCCAGGTAGAGGGGGTTCCCCTCCACCACCAGTGTGCAGCCCCACCTGGATGATGTTCCCCACTCGCCAGCTCTCAGTAGGGAGGAGAGCAGAGTGATATAGCCAGTTCACAGACGGGGATTATTAGGAGCCATTGACTACTAAAGGACAGAGGGACATTTAGCCTCTGGACACTTGGGTTAACGCCACCACTCTTTTTTTTAAAATGCGCTGTGATTTTTAATGACCAAAGAAAATCAGTTCCTCGGTTTTACATCTCATCTGAAGGATGGGATCTTTTCTTTACTTTAGAGAGTAGTATCCCCATCAGTATACTGGGGCATTTGTACCCACTTTGACTGAGTGCTCTCTCTACCGGTTCCACTAACACTTCCAGCAGTCAACTTAGCTTTCCCAAGAGGTGTCCCATACTGGCCAGGCTTACACCTGCTGAGCTTCGGTGGGTCACCAGTTGTGAGTTGAGGGGTGATCTACAGTAACTGCTGTCAATAGATTTTAGAGTATTTATTTGGAATCAAGACTGTCAATTTCCAATAATCTTTCACGGTCTTCCTGGAGAACTGTGGGTGACACAATGTTGTGTCATTGTGTGCAAGTGTACAAGTGCAGTTCACAGCAAATTAAGTTGATGCATCTTTTCTGTGGTGGCAGGAAGGGGTTTATGATCTGTAGTTTTAGTGTGCACAGTCTTCAGATATGACTATAGTGTGCAAAGCATATGGTTTAGAACAAAAAGAAACCTCTAGGATAATCTGGACACTTGGTGAGGACAGCAAAGAATCCCAGAAAAACAAGCCGTGCCTGCTTCAATCCCGTTTTAGTGAAAAACAGGGAACGTTCCTGTGCTGTGCTTTGGGGTTTTAGTGAATGTGTTCCCAGAGGGTGGTACATTATTCGAAACTGAAGATGATTTCAGTTTCAGTCATCCTGTAACAATGCCTTGCAGTCGGTTTGGCAGCATACAGCACGAGACATTTCTGGCAGGAACTCACTCGGGACAAGTCAATTTAAGCAGCTTATACTTTTTTTATATTTTTGAATGACTAAACTGGGGTGATTGTTACACATACGCGAGTCCTGATTCAAAGAAATAAACTCTATAGGTCCGTTCAATTAAGTCTTATGCTTGATTAAAGAAATACTATACAGTAATTCTTTCACTGTTAATTTTAAATAAAACGCCTTGCAGTTAATGATTCCTTCTTTTAAGTTATGCTGTAGACAAGTATCTTTACTGATAATACACCCATACCATAAACCAGCACTGAAGGAATTCACAGGATGTGGTTTCCTGTTGAGACCGCAGCCTGTGAAGAGTCATTATTCATTAAGAGCTTTACTCAACTTGTTGTTCACCACAAAAGAGGATCAAAGTCCCATATGCCTGTGCATCAGGGTTGTAATAGTTGCAGTCCTACAGATTTCTCTGTCCCTCTCCATGCTGTGCTGTGATACCTACGGTACATGTTTTGCTTTTATACCTGTAGGTTCTTTGGTTTACCTTTATCTACCATCTCCAGAGCTTCAGCCTGCATATCAGTCACTGACCTTTCAAAATATGATTATTTTTGTCGTTTTACACCATACTGTTTTTTTCCTTCCTTTCCACATCTCTGCCTTAATTACATCTTTGGCTTCTTAGTCCTCATGACTCTGATGACCAGATTGCTTTGTCTGTTTTGTAGGAAAGCATGATCTATTTTTTTCTTTCTTTACAGTGAAAAACTAAGCAGAGGCTTACTTTTCAAACTAAAGACATGATGTGCTTTATCATGTCTTAAGCCAGCACCCTGCAACTCACAACTGGCAGCCCACTGAAGCTAAGTAGGTGTGAGCCTGGTCAGTACCTGGATGGGAGACCTCCTGGGAAACACTAAGGCTGCAGCTGGAAGAGGTGTTAGTGGGGCCAGCAGGGGACACTCACCCTGCAGTCTGTGTGGGTCCTAATGCCCCAGTATAGTGAAGGGGACTCTATACTGTAAAAAGGCGCCATCCTTCGGATGAGATCTAAAATGTGACTCTCTGTGGCATTTCTTGAAAAGAGTGGGGGTGTAACCCCAGCATCCTGGCTAAATTTCCCATTGGCCCTTACCAATCATGGCCTCCTAATAAACTCAGAGATGAGTTCAGGAAGATTAGCACCTTCTCAAATACACTCTACTTCAGAACCTGGGCTGCAGAGAAAACCTCCATTTACTGTAAGTAAACCGATTCATTACTCTGTTCTCCTCCCCACTAATAGCTGTGTGGTGAGTGTTCTGGCGCACTATGGCTGCCGCCGCATCATCCAGGTGGGGCTGCACACTGGTGGTGGTGGAGGGGATCCCCATTACCTGTAAAGAACTTTGAGTGGAGTGTCCAGAAAAGCGCTATATAAGTGTAACCAATTATGATTTAATTATTAATTAAGTGGTACATTAGATTTCTTCTGAAAAAGAATAAACATTGTTGGTCTTGAAACAGTGTCCATTTCTTGTAAAACATCTATAAAATGTCAAATTTTGTATAATAAAATGAGTTGTCTCAGTCTCCTGTCAAAAAAGGCTACTCTTTCTGTAAAATGTACTGAGAAAGTAGGTCCATAAAAGAACGATGTTCTCTAACAGTTTAGTCCGGTATAAAAAATACCCTGCTGTGCTGAAAGGCCTAAGACCAATATCAAACAATTAGGAACAAATTTATTCACTTTGTAAAACCACGTTATTTTTTTAAAACTTCTTTTTTTTTCTAATTCTAACGTTTGAAAAGGCAACTTTGTCATTTTGATGTGAAACCATGGAGAGTTTATGTAGAGTACTTAAACAGACATTTTCACAAAGCAGCCAGTGCACTCTCTTTAGTGATACTGGTGAATATTCAAAAACAAATGTACTGTAGCTCTAGTATGAAGAGCTACAAAACAGCCTTGCCTAAAACAGGAGTCCATTATTGCTCTTCTCAAGAAAAGCTTTCAGCCATGGGCCATCGGTGAAAGGTTCACTCATGTAGCTCACACTGTGTTCTTTTATGGGAGCTGAGCAAACCTGAAAATTACTTGATAGGCTTGATCTGCTGAACCTTGAGTAAACCTGGACCAAACCTGGACCTGTGGTTTTCTCTGATTCACATTACATGTGCCCTCTAACCATCCTGCGTTTCATTGCCTTAGGATAACTATAAACTGCATATACAGTAATTTAAAATAGCCAGAAAAAATTAACAATCCATGTTATCAGGGCTTACCCAGAGAGATGAGTTCAGAACCCCTCCAGGAAGATTAGCACCTTCTCAAACACACTCTTCAGAACCTGGGCTGCAGAGAAAAATTCAATTTAAGTGATGAAATGTACGTGATCAATTCAGAACCAGCTGAGGATTTACAGCTTTCTGCACTATACCATGATGTTCTTTTCAGTTATGACTTGTGCACTCATAATAGTGAGGTGTAATAAAGAGTTGAAACCTCATGTGAAAATCCGAAAGTAATCCATCGAGAAGGCTGAAGCGTATACTTTCAACAGTATTTCACGGATGGTCTTTACTCAAGACAAAAGAACTCCTTTTAATATTTCTTTCAGTTTTTCTTTGTCTGCTCCAGCACTAGATGTTATTTACAGCTCCTTCATCAGACCTCTCATGCAGACCACAAAGATCCCAGTTGTGCGCAGTAGCGTAAAGTATTTCAATTAGCAGCAACATTTAAAAAGTCAATAAACCAAAACATTATTATACATCATAATTGACAATTTAAATGTGGAAGATTTAGAAGAAAGCAACAGATCTATACAGCCATGTTAATTAAAGACACCTATGAATGTACCAGACTGCAGCTTGTAATTGAGCTCTACAAATATTTTTTAACAGTATACTGTGTATTGAGGTACTGCATATGGCTGGGACAAGAGGTATGCAGAGTTATTTAATCATGGTAAGAGCAGACTTAAATGTATAAAAGGGTTAAACTAAACAAAGTACCCCATTGTTATAGCCAGAGCAGATTTACAGTATAGCTTTGTCCTCTAGTGAAATGTGGTTAACACAAAAATGTTATTGTTCTAGTTGTCACTAGAAAGTAAAACTCACAGGAAGGACAGCTTTCTTTTGTTTATGCCTCTAAGTTTCTTTAGAACTATGACATATAAGGGTTCCATCAAAGCAAAAGAAAAGTTATAAATTAGAGGAGGCCTTTGGTTGTTATTAGCTAGTTGATCCAAGAATTGCCTTCAGCCATTTCTTGAAAACTCCCAGGGCATGACTGGTTAGCATTTTAAAGACTCCACATTCCTTTGTGTAGAAAGTGCCTTTAAACGCACTTCTCAGCATCACTTCGGCGTCTTCTAGGATTTGGAAATATTTGATTAATAGTTTTCTCAATTCCATAAAGATTCAATTATGTTAGCACAGAGGTCTCCCACCCTGATCTTGGGCAGTTCCAGTCCAGCGAGTCTTATAGGTCACATAAATCACCTGTTTTTTTTTTTAAAGATTAGGAACATTTGCAAGTTATTGCATAATTAAGCACGTAATTTGTTAAATTGAGGGAAATCAGGTCCTTGAGGGCTGAAGGTTATTCTGACTTTTGCTCCAAATGATGTCTAAATTATTTAATTTAACAAATCACCTGTTTCACTGATCATAGTTAAATTGTTCCAGGTCTCTGAAAGAAATTGATGATTTAATTGGTACCTAGATAAACTATGGCATGAGAGCCCATATTTTAGCTTATCATGGTACAATATTCCATTCTGCTATCTGCATGGAACACTACTTCTATAACTTAAATGTACATTAAATTCACAGGTTTTTTTCCCTGTCTGGATTCTTGTCCCAGACATTTTTAAAATTTCCTTTGTAATTTTTACCTGTGCTTGATGTTCTTTTTAAATTATTTTGTAAAGTTCTTTTATTTCTACTTATGTTTCTGTTAACTGAATTACTAAACCACTTGGGCCACTCTTTCTTAGCATTTAATTTACTTTAATTTATTTGGGAATAAACTGGTTGTGTGTTTCAAGTAGAATATTTTTAAACTGCTACCACCCATCCACCGAATCCATATCTATGCTATCCCGTATCTATGTTATCTGGAATTCCTTCACAGTTGCTATCATAAAATTGGTTCTCCCAACACTGTCTTCCTCTGTGGTGCTCGTGTGAAAATATGAGATGAATATAGGTTTTCCTTTTTAGAGGTGATCTGACAAACTGACTGTGGAGACAATCATTAGCCATGCGTACTATTTCTGCAGTTTACATTTTCCATGGTTTATATATATTATGTTCAATTATAATTCATATCTGAATCTGGGTAGTCTGTTGCATGCTAATATTGTGCATCTTGAAGTTTTTTTTCTCTCCAAATCAGAATAATTCTAAGACCCTTGATTCATGTAGATTAGTTTAATTTTCTGTTCCTGAATGTTATTTTGGAGGACTAAGAATGCAGATCCTCCCCCCTCTTGCATCTTTTCTGTGTCTCTGGAACACAGTGTCTCCACTAGAGCTGTATTCATCTCCATCACTCTCAGCCACCTCTGTTTCTGCGAATCCAATTACATCATAATAGCCTGCATTATGTAGTAGCTTGTCTCTCATGCATTTTGTTTCTAATACTCCTAGCACTGAGTTATAAATTTTCTTTTCCTCTTGAGTTCTCTTTTTGACTCTGTTGTAAAATTGTTCACCTAGTGTAATTACGATGTTTAAAACTAAACACATTTTGAAGAGTGCTAATTCAGATACCTAAATTCCTTAGGCTGGTTAGAAAAACTATTACAATATGACTGTGTTGAGGCCATATAACTGTGCTTGTAGGTCTTTCAGATGGGAGAGTTCATGCTACCTTTTAAACTAGAACACATTAGCTGATCAATCAATATTATTTACTCTTCACAGTGTTTACGTGTGTTCACCAACACTGTACATAAATTATATTTAACAGAAAAATACTTTGAATCTTTCAATTGTTCACTGAATTGCCTGCTTTATCTATTTAAAACATGTTGTTTTGCCCAAACTGCACATGTGCTAGACAGTCAAATATTCATTTTTGATGTTATTTATTTATTTTGCAAGGTGAGACAGTTGATTCAACAGATGAATGAAATATAAAAGAACTTGAATTCACCGCTCAAGTAGTGAATGCAGGTGATTGAGTGGATCGAATTTGAGGTATGAAATTTGCACCCTTTAATAAATAACATTTACACATTAAACTTGATTTGGTGAACTAATTTCCCACCGTACATTAACACTTGTTACTTGTTCCATGTAAACAACTTGAACATTTTTTTCTTTCTTCTTTCTTCCATTATTGGCAATTTATTACTGCCAATAGAATGTATTATAATTTATGAGTCTATGGGGCCCTATATGTAACGATGACATACGGCACCATAAATACAACTGGAATAATTAATTGCTTATAGAGGTGTATAGTATCAGGCAAAGAGGCGAATGGTCTTCTCTTCTAAAGAATTAGTCGTGCGAATTGGCATGAATGTTAATTTTTCAAGGACCAAATGATTACCTTGCCAGCAATCAAAGCCTTAGGAACAAGTAAAGGTTTATTCCCTGCTGAAAAGAGAAGAAAGGAAACACAACTTTTCGGCTGTGGAGCCTTCTTTGGGAGTCATATTGTAGCCTTAGATTTCCTTCCCTGGACAGATCTCCTTCTCAAAAACTTTCACTATTTTATAACAAAGTAGAAATACTATACGCATTGTGCAACAAAAATAAAACAGATTGACTAACTGTTGTTTTTGTCCAAATGCTTGCTATAGAAATGTGAGTGATCTCAGGAAGATTATGCTTTAGTTATTCAAATGAATCAAGAAGCACATTTGCAATAAAAAAAGATTAATATTTAATTACTTTGGGCAGAATGAACAATGATTAACTTGTTTGACAAATGAAATGGTTGTAGTCTCATGTGATTAATTCTGTGAAGAGTTTCAAGACTATGCTTCTTGTTCTTCAAGCTAAGGCAATAAATGAAATCCGTCAAACACACTCTATTAAAACATAACAATCTGATGTTTATGATTCAGCAGTATCCTAAATCCCTAGGTCTATCTCAGGCAGGAGTCAGGCTTAAAATATCTAACAGATCTCTGGCTGGAGTAATCAATAACCTATATTCCATGCATGCTTTGTTTTTGCTTGGGATGCCTTTTGTGAACTAAATCGAGTTCTCCTGGTCCCCGTTTGGTTTCCATGGACTGACTTTTCTCAAGTCAAGGTGCAAGGTTAGATGTCAGCAGGGACAGACATTAAGATCTTGAGCTGCTTTTACACAGTGCTCCAGATTGTGTACTTTGCATTGTGTTGTACAGTCACCTAGTTCAGTATCATCAATTTTCCATCTACTACTTTACCACTGCAACCCCAGTTCAGCAGAAGAATGAACAATGGCCTAAATTTTTGTAACTTCTCAAAGATCCAGCCAAAGAACAATTTGAAAAATCTGTTGACAGTTTGGAACATTCACTCTCATTTAAACTTTTGTTTTTCAAAAGTTCTGCATTCACCTTAATAATGCAACTGATCGTTTATTGATTTTGGGTTTGTGCTGCCTGATAATGTAAACAAAATATAAATTAAAGTACTGTACCATTTCATATGGAATAATAGTAATAATTAATAAAATATTTGTTAATTGTATTTAATAAAAGAGTAAACAAACAGAAATCTGTATATTTCTGTTTCCTAAATACATTACATTTATTGAAGCTTTAAAAAGGGATGGGGTGTCAAAACACTTAGTTACTGTATATCCACAAACACAATAAAACGACCAAAGCACTGATGTAGTTCAATATATTGAGTAGCTCATAAGATTCCTAACTACCTTAAACTTGCTGGGGTTCTGAATATAAACCTACACAGTAAGAATATACCTTGCTATAAAGAACATGAGCTACTGTAGTGTTGTTTTTGGAGCACACAACATGTCTGACCCTCAAGTCAGTAAAAATGTCTTTCTGTTGACTGTATTCATACTAAATGCCAGGTTGTATCATCAGTATGGGTGATACTGATCTGCTAGGTAGCTCTCTCAACCCTTGGGACTAAAATGTGTCAGTCCAACTATGTATTACAAGCACAAAACATGGAGGCAGCAAATTGTCGCATGTTTACCCTTGAACATGTTATAACCAAACAGTTTCTACTTGTTGAAGATGATGAAATTTGTCTGTGTGGTGTTTGCAGTGCAACTCCAGTACTCAATGGATTGTCACATTTCTATTAATTTACACGCTGTTGGCCTGCCTCTACTGATCAAATTAGATGTGGGAACATGGTACAGTATGAACTATTTGTATTATAAATATAACAGAAATTAATTTTATACAGCAGAGCTGTTATTTCACAAGATGAGAGCAATTGCAAATCAAGTGGGAGCTACATTAAGAAAAACAGGCAACCAATTTCTCATGGTTTAAAAAATTTGGGGGATTTAAAATCTCCTTTATTACAAGCAATTTCCTTGATCCACATTAACTCGCATATCAAACAAATAAATCATAGTCATTTTAAACATTTAGCCTAATTACAATCCTATAAAGGAGGTCTATTTTCAGATTGTCGGAAAACGTATTTCACACTATCTCTGATTAGCTTACTACTGACATCATCACAAGCAATGAAATGAATGGGAATGTGGAGAATCGTGTTTTTCAATTAAGATGTTATTGGAAAGTCTGTTATCTGTAGGATTTAAATAAGTGTTCAAGGGCTGACATGTAACAATCACCAGAATGTCTTGTTAATGGTCACAGTACCTATTCAATCACTAACCCATTACATAATGTGATCTCTTCCCCAGTACTGTTCGTAAAGATGCACAACTTGTCTAGAATGAAACAATAGACAAATACTAAGCTAGCTTTAGGAAAGATAGCGATAGCATGTTGCATTACCAAATAGAGTAAATTCTAACTTAACTGTCATTGATGAGCCACTTTAAACCATAATGTGCACGAAAGCTGTGAGAATTGTACTGTAAATAAAATAACTGTCAAACTGTAGGGGGTATTGTGGGAGGAACACAATAAAGCAATTTGAAAAACTGTTTCTTTCCCAGTCGTGTGGCCTTGAGCCAAGGTGCTTGCCTGTTAATGGAGAAAAGCTGCTGATCTGAGAAGGCACAGCTGGTCTGAGTGGGTCTTGAGCCCTCCGAGT
Organism: Lepisosteus oculatus; assembly: GCF_040954835.1. Taxonomy (NCBI): domain Eukaryota; kingdom Metazoa; phylum Chordata; class Actinopteri; order Semionotiformes; family Lepisosteidae; genus Lepisosteus; species Lepisosteus oculatus. The sequence goes on from NC_090696.1 coordinate 76,375,305, forward strand.
GAGCTGAATTCTACTTGAGGGTAAGGAGCTGTCAGGATAGGCAAAGCACGGAATTAGTCACTCCTCTGAGAGTTATTAAGAGACGTATTAAACCAATTGAGGAGAGAGGGATTCAGATTGTGTTTAGGAAGGAAAGAGAGTGAGACTTTCACAGATAGGAATTCTTAGCTTCCCACAAGAAGTTCTGAAGAAGAGGATTGTACTGAGATATCTGCATTGAATTCATAGAGTATGTTCTCCCACGTGAGCAATCCTCCAGTTGCTCGCGTTTCCTCCCACAGTCCAAATACATACTGGTAGGTTAATGGGTTTCTGGGAAAATTAGCCCTGGTGTGAGCGTGTGTGTGTCCTGCCATTGACTGGCATCCAGTCCAGGGTGTACCCTGCCTTCTGCCCATTGCTTGCTGGGATAGGCTCCCACTCCCCCTTGACCCTGAATTAGATAATTTGATTAGTAGATGGATGGATGAATGGACTGTAGTAAACAGCATCACACAAACCATGTGGTAGCTCATTTTCCAGGCTCAAGTGTACTGTGAAGGGCTGGTTGGATGAAGTTGGGCTGACAGGAGGCATCAGCACCTGAGGGAAAGAGGAATGGTGTGGCAAAATAAGGGGCCTACCTTCTCCCCATAGACAAGAATGTAGAAGTCTTGACAATGCAGGTTGGGTGCCTTGTGCCAGGTTGAGAGCTGGAGACAGACAGGTGGTCTCACCGAGGGTGAGAGAGATAGAAAAGAACAGTAAACCAGTTGTGTAAGCTGCCATGTCAGGAATAGCAGATTCTGGCCTAACAGGATCAGCTGGGAGAGTCAGAGAAGGGAGAGGATGTGGAAAGCTTAAGGATGGGAGAGAAGAGTGGAGATGTAGTGATTAGTGTACAGTAAGAATGTAAGATGAAAGAGAAAGTTGGGCGCCCCGGATTTTGTAGATATGAATACTCCCATGTGCCCAGAGATGACAGCAGAGAAGTAATGAAGAGTAAGAGAACTGGGCACCGCACTGCATCTGCACCTGGTTAGGTAAGACGTCAGTGAAGAGAGAGGGGGGAAGCTAAATGCCGTGAAGTGAGTCTGGATGAATATGGATACTTCTGTGTCTGCTGAAGAGTGAGTGATGTAAGCCAGAGTACTGTATGTGAGAAAAGTCCAAAATCGATGCAAAGCTGAAATGAATCCACTCAGTCTTCCCCAGAAGGGGAACAGCATTAGACAGCAAGGATCCCAGACGGGGTCTAAATAGCACAGTAAAACTTGCTTGGCACATGACTTGGTAGTTGTTATTAGGGTACGTCAAGCTCGTGAGGGAGCAAGGGCTCATGGTATCACATCCTCTTGATTCTGTTTGTTATATAAAAGTATCATTTCTCCCGAATCCTCATATTGTAGTCTACTTTTGAAAAAGAATAAACATAAACCTAACAAGGAGAGTTACGGCCATTGCTGCAGTATGTGCTATTGCTTACACAAGTATCTCCTTAGCAGATGCCCTTATGCAAGTTATCAGGGCAATGTATAATGTACAGGCAAATAATTGTGTTACTTTTACTACTAAACATACAGTAGAGAGTCAAATTGTGATTGAGAGTCAACAAAATCTAATGTCAGACAGTCAATGGAGAATTTTAGATTTTAGTTTTAGTCAACAATGCGTTTAGACTTATCCTGTGTAATGCAATGCTACAAGGGCATTTTCAGTGTCATTATATTTCCAATGCAACAACCTTTCTGATGCTGACGCCAAAGCAGACCATGACAGCCAATTAATTTCCCATACATAATGAAACATCGGAAATCTGAAACTTTTCAGATCCTGGGAAACTGGAAACACTGTTGCAATCTTGAAAATCTCACAAAAATCTCATGTTTTCCTTTTGTCATTTTCATGGCAGTTTCCTAATTATTCTCTACACTCACGAAAAAGATCACTTTGATTAATGAGCACCAGGCTGATTGCACTCGATAGGCTGGTAAGTCATTGTTGTGTACATTTCATTCAGCTGCAATACCTCTTTTGCCAGCCTGTCCACAATCAAATGGCAGAATGTAACAGGTTAACTAAAGGCTAAGATCTGCAATGACCAGACAGGCACTGAAATACAAGTGTGAAGTTGTTAGTGTTATCTTTGGTATAAATCAAATGGAATAATAGGCTATTCATTCCCTACAGATACCTGACGCTGAGTCAAGTAAGGAAGAATGTGCTGCTGGAAGTGTAAATTAGTTCTCTTTTCTTGAGCAGCCAAGAGAAACACTGAAACGAAGAACTGAAACACAGAACATACAGGAGCAAGAAAAATCATTTTGTACGCTCCCTGGTCTATTACAGCCATTCCACCTCATAAAATATGTAACAGAAATGATGAAGTAAAGATTTAACATCATTTTCTTTAGGAATATTAGGAAACACAAAAAATCAGTAATGTAATACCCTTTATTAACTTGCCGAGAAGCTAAAATTGCACCACCTTTCAAAGTTTTTTTTGATAATCATGTTTCCCAGATGAACTGTAAAAGGAAATCATCAGCAGTATTTTTCCTGATAAGGTCTTAACAGAACTTAAAAGAAAATACATTTGTGTAGAGTTAAATTTTCCAATACCAGTTGAAACTTTGAAAAAAATGAATGTATTAATTTCTCTTTTTCACTACATCATATTTGAACAGGGAATATACTTCTAATTTTTCTTTTGGTTCCTTATAATAGCAGAAGTTGTTTCCGAATCCCAAATTCCCTCTCTTATGTTTTTCAATTATAGACTGAACAAGAATAGAGAAAGGTTTAATCTAAAAAAGACATTTAATTTCATTTTTAAGTGATAAGACATATTGGAATTCCTTATAGCGACAATATGTCATATGGACATATCCTAAGAGACATGTCAGCACAAAGCAACACTAATACTCTATTCTAAATCTGAAAATGAAATGCTATATCTTTCTAATTACCTATTTCTTTTTGATCATTGCCTGTTTTTTATATTAAGGTAATACGAGGCTTTCAGGTTTTAAAAGTGGGTCATGTCCAGGTTAGAATGGTATATCAGAGCCACATGTGGAAACTGTTCTTTTCTGACTCCTTTATCAATTTCTTTCTGGAAGGAACATTATAAATACTGTCTAGAATTATACATGACATAGGCCAACAATTTTGTTTTTCTGTTTTAGTTTTATAATATCATTACGCGTCACAGGGGTATTAAGATATTGTGTGGGTTATTGTATAGCCAGTGAACATTCTGTTCACAGCTTAGTTTTATAAAGATTGTTTTACTTCAGGTCTAGACAAAAGGACCTGCAGGTTCAGACAACTGGTGTATATACTGTATTTGACTGGAGAGACCAATTTTAAATCTGGGGAAAGGGACAATGTTTTCATTGTTGGGGAAATATATATTTTATTCTCCATCAGAGATATTCTCCATCAGGCTAGAGGCAGCTCTCCTTGAAGTATAATTTAGGATAGGAAGAAAGAGTTCCTACTGCTTATCAATGGAGGAGTTTTGTCCTCAGCGGCATCTTTTATTTGAACTGTCACACATTGTAAGGATCTGTCTGTATGCAAACTCATCTCCTCCAGAGTTGTAAAAGTTTAAGTGGAAAAGAGGATTTTGGGCTACTGTAATATTTTACATACAGTATGCTTTTTTCACCACTTCTGTCAATTTGTAGTTAACTGAAAATTCAATTAAGACTTAATGAAGTCATGTTAAAATTTGTGAAGAAGTTCCCAAATGTATATAATTAAATGTATGCATTCATTGGAATCATATTAAACCATACAAAAGGGCTCAGTAAAAATAAATATGCAACACTGCAAAATTAAATCTAATATTGTCCAGTCTTACTGCTTTTTCATCTTCTGTCATTTGATCATTATTCAATATACTGTATCACAGATGAGACCTACACAACCAAACCTTTACTCTGGTAATACAATATTCAAACTTGCTTTAAAGCAAGTGTCACCTGTGTGTCACCTGAAACATGAAAATAGCATTGCTATTTTAATCTATACAGCACATTTAGAATGATTTTTTTCCTATATTGACTGCAGCCAACTGTAACAAAACCTGATATCTTTAATAAGAATAATTACATGTTTGTCCCACACATTGTATAAGAAAACCATTGCCACTGATCCATGACAGTATCTCATTGCACAGTGCAAAACGTGACCAGGGAGATAGTAGACGAAATACTGTTTAAACCATTACCAAGCATTCAGTTTAATTTGAATGAGCTGTTCATGAACACAGATACATTAAAAACAACAGTAGATTTTACGAATTTCCATGCTAAATATATGCTTGTAAGTTATAACTGGAACCTTATAAAACCATCTATCCAAAGCAGTTCCCGCCTGTTAAATACAAATATGATTTTTTTAAACCCTCTGTCACGATATTAGTTCCCCCTCCTTAAGGGTGCTCCAGCCCTCTCACTCAAGACTTTATTCTATGCACCTGCTCCCTATTCCCAGCCCACCTTAAAAGCCAGGCGCTGACGCTCTTCCGGGCTCTGCATCTGATTTCCATATCGTGCGAGTCCGGGACCTGGAAGCGCCTGGTCCCGTTAAGGTTTTAACCTCTGTTCCCGTTCCTGTTCCCTCTCCGCCGGTTCCGACCCAACCTTCGTGGTTTTTTAATTCTTGCTCTGATGGATCTCCTGGTTTTGGACTTTCTCGTGTGGTTTGGATATTCCCAAAGGACTACTCTCTCGGATTGTTCGCCTCGGCCACACCTCCCCCGTGCACCAGCGCACCTTGGACACGCCCCCCCTGTCTTCAGCCCCGTTTTCCTGCATGACGTTTCCCCAGTGTTTCCCCACTCCGTCGGACTGTGTCGTCCGCATAGGGTCCGGAAAGAACTGTTCGTTACACCCTCCACATTTGGCAGATATTCTTATTTGCATATCTTTAATTTCCCAGCCCATGTTACCTGCCCTGAAATCAGTACAGTTCCAGTTTACAGGAAACTCCACTTTGGTTGATCTTGACTCACAATGGCTCTTGTTCCGGGGAGATACAGTAAGCATCGTGACTGAAGTGCATCTCTCCCAACATGCAAGTGCAAATGCAGAATGTGCTTAGTATTGCCAGTGCTACCTACCGTAATGAAACATGGCTACTTAACAAAATACTCAGAAGCTAGATGAATCTCACTATGAATGCCAGAAGAGCAATCTGCCAGAGGACAAACTCCTACTTTTTTGAAAGGATAAAATAGGGACAGGAAACTGTGATAAGATCATTTTAATGGTCATATACAATTTCTTGTATTAGGAATTTTACTTTTTTTTCACATACCCCAACTTACTCTCCATTAGACACACAGACAGGGAGATAATCTTGAGGTCAGAGCACAGGGTCAGCCATTTATACGGCGCCCCTGGAGTAGCTGGGGTTAAGGGCCTTGCTCAGGGGCCCAATGGAGTAGGATTCTTCTGCCAACCACAGGATTCAAACCAGCAACCTTCCAGACACAGGCGCAGCTCCTTAGCCACAGAGCCACTGCACCACCCCAGTACAGGAGACAAGCACGCCCAACATGGGGCTCAAACCCACAAGCCTGAGATTAAGAGTCTTGTGCTCTACCGACTGAGCTAGCTGGGCACCATGGACAATATGATAGGATTGCTTAATTTGCCAAGTACATTACATGTAAAAGTACAAGGAATTTGTTCTCATGTCTTGGTGCAAAAACATACTTAGAAATAATCAATAATACACACTGCATACACTTCACACAAAGAACATGCACAGGTCTGGAATTCTACACATGGCAGCCTGTATTCCTGTGTTCTGGCTCAGAACTGGGAAGTGCACGGGGAAGAAGCTGTTCAGATGCCTGGTGGTAAGGAATAGACAAAGATGGAGAATCAGTGGGAGGCCCAATGAGCAAGCCTGTCTGAAACTCTGTTCTGTGTCTTCAGGGATTGAATCCTAGTCTGTTAACAGATCATTTGCAGACAAAGCACAGCTGAATCCAAAACAGCAAATGCCTCTGCTCCAAAAGTCCAGGTCTCTTCACATGGGAGAGGTCTGCACTGCCCAGATTAGTTACACATGCATGGGGTGAATGTAAGACAAAACAACATAGGGTTGACGCCATTGTTTCAGGCTGGATAAAAACTGGATAAAATTAGATGCACTTCCAATTTACATGTTGTTTACTGAATTATGGAATAATTTGCATCTTAAACCACTTTTGCTTTGAAGGCACTGCATATGTTTATGAGATTCAGTCGATTTCCCCACCTCTCCCAAAAATCAGCTTAGTTTATGGAATGGAAATTCCATGGAATAGGGTTTCCACCCATCCATTCTGATCCTAACCACTTTATCCAATACAGGGTCAGGGGGAGCCCGAGACTGTCCCAGCAAGCAGCAGGTGAAAGGCAGAATGCACCCTGGGCGGGCGTTAGCGCTTAGAAGGGCAGACATTGACACACAGAATCAGGCCTTTATCAAAAGGATGTTGGTATATGAGAAAGAGCCCATAGAAGTAAAAACACACCCGAATCTGCCCGGTAAAATCCCAACACTATACTTATTTCTCATATGGTATAGTTAAAAGAACTAGCAACATGATTTCCAGACTTTTTAAGGGATACAAAGTGTCTGAAAATGATCATGGAGTCCCTTAAATTGTCTATTGTGTTTTCAGATATTTTTTTTTCAGTGCACAGAAGTCTTCTGGCTGTTAGACGTACTCAATCAAAACTTTTTTCCAGCAGACTGTACCGTGAGATATTGTCACTAACAAGCTAGCCAGCTGCTAAAATTGCAGCACATTCTCAAATTTTAGAATTTCGTTATGACTGAGAGTACTGTGAAAGAAACCTTTTAGTTTCTTTTCTGTTGCCATTATAACCAGAAAATGACAGTAATTAGCTGACATTTCATTGCCTTTTTGTTGACATTTGTTATGGGGTGCCTTCATAAGGAGGACTAATCCAACACAGCACTCATATAAAAAACTGCCAAATTAACATTTTTGCAAAATAAGCCAAACATTTTCAATAGTACTATGTATGCATCGAAACAGGCTTACAAATAAACATTTAAGAATTTGAAATTAATCATTAATAATAAGTTGATATGTGTAAAATAAATCAGGTCTTATTTAATAAAAGACATACTATATTGTAAGAAAGATGTTATTGTATAATCATTTTTTAAAAGGCAAAGTAATAAATATAGACACTCCTATAGTTAAATACACTTATTATTTTACAAGTGAGAAGGCAGTGACATTTCTACTGTAACCAGAAAGGGACAAGTAAAATGTCATCATATTGACAAGAGTTGGCAAACTAGCAGAAATCCTTAAATATGGGCATTCTTTTCTAAAGTAAAGGCTATTGATAATAAAGGAATTAAAGGAATTTATAGGCTCTCAGCAGCAATAGATCTGCTATGACCTTGTATCTCCTTTATCTCTTTATAGGAGCTTATTAATTTACAAGCCATTTAATTATGATTTTATGAATGTGTATTCCACACCGCCTTCGACATTGAAAATAGTGGTACTGTGACATTGCTTGAACTTTTGTGATAAATATAATCTGGGAAGACACATATTTCTATAAAACCAGTCGCTCTTTCTTTAATAAACTTTAATTCTGCAAGGCACAATTCAATGAAGGTCTTCCATAAATAAAAACTGAACGAGGAGGGCAAAATGACCTGCTTACATTTGACATCCTTCTTTTATTGTTAGAAGTATAAAATGTCATCTATGATTTGCCTTGTGTAATCTCCAATCCTTATGCTATAACATTGCGTTGGATGAAACCTAAATGAGCACTTTTCATTGACTCTTTCCAATCTCAAGAACAGGTCTAGAGTCTCATTTCAATCTGTCACCAAGGGCACTTTTAAGCTGATCCTGTTCTTTCCCCTGACCGGTGAAGTGGATTAAGTTGAAGTCAGGCTCTGAGGATATGAACTTGAATAAAGACTGAAAAATTAAACTTGCTGCTTTATCAAGATTAGGAAGAGATGGGCTGAAAGTTGAAAACCTGTTCAAACCTGTTCTGAGGCTTTAAAAAACATGCTGCATGCTTTTTGTTTAATCGTAAATGTGCTATCTACTGTAGTGTATGTTGTTTTAGTAATCATAAACATTTGCTTACATTTTCCAATAATTAGTACAACTGCCAATGAGCATCTGAGTCATGTATTTAACTCCAACTTATTGTGGAGTTCTTAGTGAATTAAAACTAACTACTAAAACATTACAATGTCATGGTACAATGTAAAACCATTTAAAACTCTTACAAACTGGCAACGCTTAAAAACAGTGAATTCCACACAAACCCCAAGGATGTTCAAATGCACTCATGTGCTTCTCTTGTTCTGTTAGATGACATAAGAAATGTGTGCCCATTATTTAAAGGTCTTGCAATTTTTGTGTTTACTTTCATTGAAAAGGCGAAAATATGTATTTTTTTATGCATATGTTCCTTTTCATACAGTTGTGCATGACGTGGGGTGTGTAACAAACAGGGTTCTTTCCGGACCCCGTGAGGACGACACAATCCGGGGTTGAGTGAGAAACACAGGGGAAAAAGCCATGCAGGAATCGGGAATGAATACGAGGAGGTGTGTCCAAAGTGCACTGGTGTCCAGGGGGGTGAGTCCGGGGCAAACAATCCAGAGGTAATCCAGACGGGGAATCCAAAAATGGGCAAAGTCCAAAGCCGGGCGGTCCATCCAAGAACAGACAGGTTAAAAACAGGAACCGGGTCGGAACCGGCAGGGGGAACAGAAACAGGAACAGAAACTTAAACACATGATGGAGCCAGACAAATACAGGTCCCGGGCTCGCACGATATGGGAATCACTGCAGAACCCCGAATAAAGTGAGTGCCTGGCTTTTAAGGGGGACAGGAAGGAAGCTGGAACAAGGGGCAGGTGCAAAGTGAAAGAGCCAGAGACTACAATCGTGATAAGGTGTGGTAAGAGCACAGTATACGAACTTACTTATTGCTGTCATTTATTCTCAAAAAATAAATATAGACATTGTAATTTATGGCTTCAATTTCTGCAGTGTAACAGATCAGCTATTACAAATCATGTTAAATCAAAGAGATTGTGAGATGCCCTGGGGTAAAGGTTATAGTAATGTGCATTGGATGTCTGATTTAGAGAACCATGGGACACAACCTTTCCGAAACCACTCTGTCCACCTAGAATTAGCTGAACCAGTTTTTATGTTTTTGTTCATGTGAAATGACAAAGCTTGTGTAAGAAAAACCTGAAAGTTTCTGCTTATGGAAGATAGAGTAGATCGGAAAACCTAAAGTTAGAGTCTGCACTCATTCACAAGCGTAAGCATTCCACATTTAGTGGGGTTTTTTTTGCTGTTTTCTTATGTGATACAAAACACAATAGAATCATCATTTTCAGTGCCACAATGTTCCAATTATGCTTTTATTATGATCATTCCTCTGATTTTTTCCCCTGATGATATAAAATACCTTACCTGTATAATTTCATCATTTAGTTTGGTTTTTCTTTTCTTCCTAATTAATGAGTTGTGAATCAAGCTGAGAGAAAACATTGATCCCTCTGTCAATTCTGCTTCCCGGTGAGATTCTCTCATATTTTGTTTCCATAAAAGTTGTAAAAGAAACAGACGTTAGGCCCTAGAGGTGGCTAATTTGAACATACGTTTCTAACTTTATCTGTGTCTTTTGGGAAAACATTATTCTTCCTACGGGGAGTCAGAAACATCTATCCATCGAAACATGTTGTGTTTGGGAGTGATTCTTGCAGCTTTTGTAGATGTCTAAATTTAGAACATAAGATTTAGGTAAGGTAACCCAGTGTAGTTTGTAAAATACTTTTAGAAATGATTCCCTTAGTTGATGTAGGACTCTGGAAGTTCTAAAGATGCAAACACCATGTGCAAGGCAGGATACACTCTGGACAGACTGCCAGACCTTCGCAGAATATGCACAAGCAACCATTTAAGTTTAGTTTATATATAAGTATATCACATCTGACAATGATTGCAAACAGGACTCCTTGTCTCTCGTGCTCTCCCTTCCAGAATATAGTTTCTCAAAAAACAACCATACTGAGGACATCTAGGGGAATCAGCTATTCCGATCTCTAATGAGGACCAGTATGTAAAGACAGCTGTAGTGTAGGAAAAATAAAATCTCCCCAAGCCTTCTGAAATGCTATTAGATGTTTTCTTTTTACATTCACCAACATTTTGTATGAGGACATCTCCTCAAGCTCAGCTAATACCTCGTGAAAATCATTAGAGTGTAAGTCTTACAAAGAAGCTGTCTTAATGTGTGCATTGCATGTAATTAAAGATTACACAAAAATACAGGCATAGTTTGCATGCCAAACAATCAACTAATTTCTCCATTTGGAAGTTAAAGAAGTATAAGTCTACTGCACTGAATGTGGGTCTATTACAGGCTTTGTTTTGTAACAGAAAAAATCAGCTATACACAAACATAAATTAAAACAAATCGAAATAAAGATACACAAAATAGCACCGATGCACATTTTCTTGGTCAAAGTGTCAAACAACAGAAGTTTAATGGATACTCATGCACACTGCTGTTTCTCCAGTGTCTTCTTTTTTGTTTATATGCACCTTTAAGACCCTTACACCCTCAGCCATATTGTCTTAATACTGGCTTGGTCTTGTCACCTTGCCAGTTTTAAATTATTTGCAGTTCATTTTCAGGCATGCTGTTTTTTTATGAAAAAGAAACGTAACTAAGTTTGAACTGCTGTCACGATCGCAAACCCCTCCTCTTAAGGGCGCTCCAGCCCTTCCTTGTTTGTTGTTCATCTCCCGCACCTGCTCCCTGTTCAAACCCCTTTTCAGTTCCCTCTTAAAAGCCAGACGCTGACGCTAATCTGGGCTCTGCTTTGGTTGCCGCATCATGCGAGCTTTTAGTTTCTGTTTCTTGTTCCCGTTCCCGTGCCCCCTGTCGGTTCCGACCCGGTTCCCGTTTTTAAATCGTCTGTCTTGGATGGATCGCCTGGCTTTGGACTTTTGCCTCCTTTTGGATTCTCCCTTGGACTTTTTCCTGGATCGTTTGCCTCGGCCACACACCCCGCCGACCACCAGCACTCCATGGACACGCCCCCCTGTCTTCATTCCCGTATCCTGCATGACTTTTTCCCCCCTTGTTTTCCCACTCTACCCCGGATTGTGTCGTCTGCATAGGGTCCAGAAAGAACTGTTCGTTACAAGTGCCACAGGAAAAGCATGTACTGTACACTGTAAACTGTCAGGCTATGTTGAAACGTTCCAGTTGTAATGGAATTTCAGAGTAACCCACAAGTTCGGGTTGGCATGACTGTACACGGAGGAATACTGTGCATTCCTGTCTGTAAGGTCATCGACTGAAGGAACATCTCTTCTAACATGAATACTATCTAGAAGTGCTGTTTCAAGGCCAATTCAATGCTTATGAACAAGTAATAGGTTTATTCCATGCTGAAAAGAGAAGAAGGAAAACACAACGTTTCGGCTGTGGAGCCTTCTTCAGGGGTAGGCAAGTAAAAAGTAAGGCTCCACAGCTGAAATGTTGTATTTTCTTGTTTTCTCTTTTCAGCAAGGAATAAATCTATTACTTGTTCCTTTGCAGCCTACGCATGCTGACACAGCTACCCACCTGAACAAATTCAATGCTTATCCTACTCAAATTCTGTGTGAGTTTGGATCCCATTTTTTCCAAATAGACACATATTCAAGACTAACTCACATTTTCTGTTGACAAATTTCATCAGGAGGTGTGATATGTAACTGAGAATTCTCTAAACAGATTGGCCTAGTGATTTGATTGCATCTGAATTCATGCAACTGGTGTCAGACTGAAGTCAGTTTTATTCATAACTTGAGTTAGCCTGATACATGATGTAAATTTCAATAAAAGTTTGCACAGAAATTCAGTGCAGCATTATAATAATAACGTTAGACAAATTTACACATACGTGCACTGCAGTTATATGAAATATGACTGTAATTATATCTATATAAACATGTCATTACCATGTAGTTGTTTGTAAATTCACTGTAATTAATGTAAACTCACCGTCTAGTGCTGCCACCCACTCCACTTCCCAAGTCAGTTAGTAGAGAATAAATGTAATGTTAGTTATGCAGCAGAAACAGTAATTTGAACAGTGATGCAATTTCTAATGATGCTGTATAATAACAATATTAATATTGTCTAAATTCTCAGGTTTTATGCTTAAAATGTTAGTTGTACACTTTATGTGTTAATAAGACACAAGGCTGGCTTTGCTGGATCCCAGCAGGACTCATCTATCAATTTTCCATTTCAGGATTACAGGGGAGCTGGAGCCTATCCTGGTAATCAATGGGCAAGAGGCAGGGTACGTCCTGGGTGGGACGGCAGTCCATTGCAGGGCAGACACAGACACACACAGACACACCGGAGGCCAGTTAACTTACCGGTACGTCTTTGGACTGCTAGAGGAACCTGGAGCATGTGATGTAAACCTATACAAACATGGGGAGAATGCACAAACTCCATGCAAACAGCACCCCAGGAATTGAATCCAAGGTCTTAGCACTGTGAAAGAGCAAAGCTAAGCACTGAGCCACAGTGAAGCCCCTCCTAGCTGCCAGATGCCATTTATTTATTAGAATCATTAGCTATTGTTCTCCATATATACTATATGTACAGCAACGGGGCTCAGTCATGCTGACTCTGTTACAGAACTGACATCTCTCCCCTTGAAACCTGTCTAGGCAGAAGACTGGTCTACCGAGTGGTGTTCCGTCCTCTGTGAGCCTGCGAATTGACCTTGAGTGACCTCTGACAGGGGTACAGCAGAATTTCGCCCATGGTGTATACTGTACATCGGTTTCTGTGCAACCGTTCCTGACCTCATACAAGCTCATAGGAAAGAAGTATAGACATTCCTTAAGCTGTTATTCTCTTTTCATACTGGTCACAAACGAAGCAAGCAGATGCAATCGTCTGTCCTTCGGACATTCACGGAACTGGCCCTTCAGATTCCCAGCCCTGACCCGTATTTGAACTCTGCGTTACAAGAGCTACATGGAATGCTGTTATTAACCTTGTCATAATTCTAATATTGAGCATATCGTTGTAATAATAATCATGACCATTGAATTATTGACAAATAAATAGCATATGTTTTCATCAAAGGAAAAGCTTGTGGCTGTAACAAAAGATTAAAAAAGCCTGGCTCTCATTAAATCTCCTTTTAATTTCCTCATGTCCTAGATATGCCTCATTTTCGCACAGTCTTCATTCAGTCTCTTTTTTCTTACATTCCCCAAGCCACATGTGTGTGCTGGGAAGGGAAATAGGATCACAGCATGTGTTTCTACCCAGAATTTGCCTTTGAATTTACATGATAACAATGTCACAACACTGTACACATCAGCCAAGCAAGTATTGGCTGACTATTAACATCCGATCCAAATTCCTTAAGGACAATCTAACTTTTCTTTGTTAGACTGCTTAAAAATATGAATTTGTTGTGTTTAATATATAATCAACTGCTTTTCTTACAATCATAGGTTCATAAACCACTCACATTCTAGCATTATTTAATGTGTGGAATTACGCTGGGTGGTTTCAGTGTGGAGGCGGAGCCCTGGATGAAGGGCGAAGCTTTGTTTAGAAACCGCAGCTGTTCAGACTAATTAAGGACGAGGTGTAACTGCGGGGGCCCTTTAAGACACACTGAGCTCCTCCCCGGAGGGACAAGCAGGCTCCCCGCAAGGGGAGAACCTTCCAGCAACCGTCCCGGAGGGGGTTGTGGTGAAAGAGCGTTGAGGACTCGTTTTTCGCTTCTTCTTATTTCCTTTCTCTTTTCTCCTGTCCCACTGTGAGGATTCACCTGGGCAGGTTGAGTTTTCTTTTGTTTCTGGCCTCGCTCTCCTTTTCTTCCAGTCTGGACCCCGTTAAATAGGGACAGTCCAGATTGGGTACCGCTGTTCCAAGCGGTTTCTTTTTTCCCCCAGACTGGACCCCGTTAGATATGGATAGTCCACTCTGAACGCCGCTGTGCAAAGCAGTGGGCTGTTTCTTTTTCCTTTTATTTTTCGGTTTTCACTATACCTCATACTGGTGCCTCCACCTCCTCGGACGGGGTGTCGAATTTGAACAGGGCTCGCCGCGGCTGTCCCCACTCCCGCACAGTTACAGCTGAAAGTATATGTCAAGCTCCACAGGCAGGTCAAGGTTTGAGCTGATCCTGGAGCTCACTTCAAGGCCTTACATGGCGCGGCTCCTCGGTATGGATCTGATGTGTTCCTTGTTTACGCTTCTCCACGTGACCTTAACTCGGCTCCTCTGGATTTTGCTGCAGTACAGTATGTGTTCCCACCATCCATCGGTACGACAAGTCACACAAAGTCGCGTGGAGATGTCTCTAAATAATAAGGATACCTTCAAATGTTTGACGATACGCATATGATGATTCTGAAGATATAATTAAAGATGATCTTCATCTAAGATTCATTAAAGATTGACTGAATACAAAAAGTACTCTGGAGATGTCTCTAGATGATAATATGATTCATCATACATCTACAGCCTACCCCAAATAATTTTAGGGGCTGACCACGTCTATAGACTTACAAACTTACTCGATAGATCAGAATAGTTTTTTTTTTGGTGATTTTTTTACCTTTAGGATATATTAGATTTATATCATTTTTATTTTTTAATTAGAGTGTAGTATGGGCTATAAAAAAGTGCTATACAAAATAGTTGTTTTTTGTTATTATATATACCTTTACTACACTTTATTGCTTTCATCTGTAAAGTCAATTTTTTCTCCTATGACAAAACAAATTCAGTTATGGAAAGATTAGAAATAATAAATCATTCAGTAAAATTAACGATGGAGAATGTACATCATCATCATTATTATTCATCATTCATCCTTTCTTTCATTCAAAATGAATTTGTCATTGTCATCATCCTTTTAGAAGAGCCCTAATTTGTCTTTACTGTAGCTGGAGTTCAGGTATCAAGATTCAATAAAGCTACATAATGTACATAATTTTAAAACACCAACGAAAAGAGAAATGTTAAGAGAGACATGAGACATGTTAAGAGAAATGTCTGAAATATATACATCTCTCCTTTAAACTGAAGCACTACAAGAGAATAAAGGGGAATAGAATTAATCTAAATTTCATTTTCAAAAGGTTGGATGCTATAAAAGTAACTTTTTTTCTTCCTAAATGCACCGAATTTCTGAAATAAATTATTATTTTGTCTTCCCCTCATTAGCTTGTGAAATAACAAAGAAACAGCATCACAAAACTGAAGCATCGACAGTATCATATTATTAGAATTATTTTGCTGTTCAACTTAGAACAGACAAGAAAACTGGGTCTTAACATAAAGCTCTAGTCAGACCAGCTCTTTCTTGCAAGAAGTAAAATAATTTCTGGGAGTGTTGTCAAGTCAGTTTTGTATTTCAGTGGTAACAGTATCAGTTAGTATCTGACTGAAGATATTCTGACATTTATCCCCAGTGAAACGTAATTTGCAGTCAATATAAGAATCGTATATTTGGGTTTAGATAATGGATATATTTATTTTTATATTTATTTTTCTTGTATCCATCTTTTTAAATTTCATTTGCCTCACCCCCTGTCAAGTAGTCTCCAATAACTCATCAGTTTTTCCCTTTCTGTAGATTAGTCAGATCTATAGCAATCATGAGTGGAAAGACTCCTGACGTGACCTGAAAGCTTTGCTCTCTCTCAGAGACTATGTACTTATAGTGTTTTCTACCTTAGATGTTTGACTTTATTCCAGGGGTTCTTTAGCAGACATTTTATAGTGAGTATACCCAGTGGTTGTAAGTGGGGATGCTGTATCATTTGGTTCTTGTTTCAATCTGTTTTTGTAAAATCCATCCATCCATTATGAGAATATTGCTTATTCCTAATGAGGGCTGAATCTATCCCAGAATCACATGGTTCACTATACAGTGCCCTGGATGGTACGCAGGGCCCATCCACACATTGTAAGACACTTGTTTGTCTTTGAAAAGGTGGGAGGAAACAGGGCAGCTTAATGTTTCCCACAAGTACACAAGGAAAAGGTGTCTCAGGCTGGAAACAAACCGGGACCTCAATGCCACTGTGCCATCTATTTTTGGAAAATTTAAAATTTAGAAAAGACCAATTTAAACCTTGGTTAGACTATCGTTTACGTATGCATTGCAGGCTGCTGTATAGATCCCTCCTTGTTTTGAATCTTAAGATGCATTAGTACATCATGCTTATAGTGAGGAGCACACATAGATCATGTTGGGATCAGGGGACCTGATTTTCTCATGACGTTCAAGATAGAACAAAACTAAAAAGGACACTTTAGGTGAATTCATTTTCCATGCATGGGTCTCAGATGCAATCCTTCATCTCAGTAAGTCTCTCCATTTTCAAGCAGCAGATAATTTTATGTAGCACGTGCCAACGTGAACAAAGGATAACTTCATGCATGCAGCACGTACTGTCAAAGGAACAAGGCGAAATATATCACTAAAGCCAATGTGAACAAACACAAAACGTGAAGTGTGTTTAAATATAAGCAGAGAACAAAACTGACATTATAATATTTCTAATATCACGTGTGTTTCGAGTGAGTGAGCTTGTGCACCTTCAGTTAATGGTTATGAGCTGTGCTCTCATGGCACTGCCAGTCTTCACTGAATTAAGGAAGTCATCTTCCAGAGAATTATAGATGAGCACACGAACAGTACTGCTACAATTTATATCCTCACACGCAAGTTAGGCATGGTACTTAAGCAAGAATAGAAGTTCTTATTTTATTTTACTCACTTTGGGAGATACTTCTGCAGTTTCATTTCTGCAGATATTTTGCCTGCAGCACCTTTCACACAAAGGGGTCTCAGATCTTTTAGCTTTTGTCTCAGTATAAACTGAGTGTGGCAGAGCCTCTTGAGTTCATCAGCCTTGGATACATTCAAGGTGCTCTAGCCCAACCCCGAACAAAAAACTGTTAATTTTATTGTTCATGGGCATTCTAATTCATTCTAATTAATTCAAAGAGAGAAAATGAATAATTCAATATATTAATGTGAGTCCCAGGCCTTTGTTGCTAAAATGGATGGCTGTTTAATTAACATAATTTAAAGACAAACATCAACTTTGTTTAAAACTTAAAAAAGGAGATTCACGGCACTTCCGAAAAAGCTGGTCAATTAAGCGATGGAAAGAATTTAAAAAGATTTGGAAAAGATAAAGATCATCTAAAAAAAATGGAAACAATCAGGTAATTGTTGTATATGTCTGTCTTATGTTTGATACATAAAACCAGCTACAGTATGTAATTACCTTTCAAAAAATAAATGAAACTGTGATGTTTAGAACCCTACAGTGTGCAGGTTTAAAGAACTAAGGTGATTTGTGAAATCACAATGACATTGTTCTGCAAGGTGATGTGCCTCCCTACTTTAAATAGTAACAAGCAAAGATTAACATGGCTAGTTTAAATAAACTCTTCTGTAACTGTAAAAGAGTACTTTCATTTATGTGCTACTGATTTACTTCATGTGCAAGACATACAGTACTCTATTTGAAATGCACACTATTGTAATCTAAATAACTGCTTTTTTTTCTTTAAACGTACCTTTACATTTGCCAAAATGCACCTGTGCCTCTCCTAAGATTAAAGAATATTCCTTTCTCGGGCAAATGAAATGCAAGCTTAAAATTTTTCATGGTGTATCTCTCTGATTAAAGTAGAAAGTGTTTAATTGATTTTATTGTTATTAATGTATAAGTTTTGCAGTATTGCAGGTGGGTGATCCCTGAGATGGATTAGTGACCTATCCAGGGGAGAGCCACAGTCACAGCTCTTCCACATCACACAGAAACCAGGATGAGCTCTGGCCCAGTGAGCCACTTGGGCTCTCGTGTGGACTTGGTCAGCTTCTACAGTATGATGTACAAGAAATCTTATCAGTACCTGCTACTGTCAGGTGCTTGTACTGTATCTAAATAATATATAAACTAAAAGTGCTAAGTTTCTGTGATCCTTCCTGCTGGGTCAGGATTGACATTAATCAAGTAATAATGCAATGCCCAATACTGTTGTTTTAATATTTGCTGTCAATAAAGGAAAAGACTGGAGTGGGGACAAGGGAATGAGGAAAGCAGGCTTTTAGATGCACAAGCTAATGAGTCTATAATAATAATGAATTCACAGAATCTGCTTAGCTCACAAGAAATTATTAGAATGGAACTATTTTTTCCCCTGTATTTCTGGTGTCGTAGTGATTAGTTAATCCTCACAGTGCTGGAGCCCGTAGCTCAATCTACAGTACGTGCAGTTTGCATGTTTTTCTTGTGTTTACTCTGGGTTTCTTCTGAGTGCTCCGGTTTCCTGGCAGGCTAATTGGCTTCTGGGAAAAGTGACCTTGGTGTGAGTGTGTGCATGTTTGTGTGTCTGCCCTGCGATGGACTGGTGTCCTGTCCAGTGTGTATCTCGCCTTGTGCCTGTTACTTGCTGGGACAGTCTCTGGCTCCCCCATGACCCTGAACTGGACTAAGTGGTTAGAGAATGGATGAATGGATATCTACAGTATATTCGGTTAAACATACAGTATGAATGTAAATGCCCCTGTAGTGAGTGTGTGTGTGTGCCCTGCAACGGACTGGTGCCCTGTCCAGGGTGTATTCTGCCTTGGGCACATTGCTTGCTGGGATAGGCCTCAAGATGCGAATAGAAGGTACCACATCCTGGGTGGATTCCAATGCATGTCTTTGGAGGGTGGGAGGAAGGACTCAGGTTCCACACACAAGATGCCCGAGTCTGGAATCCAGAACTCAAGAGCCGTGAGGCAGCAGTGCCAACTGTCATGCCTCAGTGCTGCCTTATTGTATGTTATAATATCGCATAATTATACACAGCAACAGGAAATGGAAGTAAGGCCGGCAATGAAAGAATATATTTCCATATACAGCTGAAACATCTTTTTAAACTTTGATTTGTGTTTTTTGTTTTTGTTGATCTAATCTTTAAAACCATTTTTGTACAGTTTCTGGTTTTAATTTAAGACTGCAACAAGAAAACAATAGGCAGAGAGAGCTTTTCTTATTTTGTTATAGATTTTCAACAACTATTTCACACATGTTTCTCTCTTACAGCAGCCAATGGCACTTGGTGTCACTGAAAGCAAATCCATTAATTCCAAGTAGATGCTAGGCAACAAAGAATAATCTTTTCACATGATGGTTTCTTGACGTTCAGTCTGTATTCCACTGGAACAACGATAGCAGACATCAAAAGATACAGTAGTAGTGTAAAGGTGAATACCTCAAAGCAGAAAAGGATTAGCTCCTGCAAAGATGATTTTCAAAACAAAAAGTGTATAATTGCATTGAAAGGTGTTAAATGTATCACTCAAACCATCAATATCTTTGAAAACAGAAAAAAAGACATGAACATTTACCGGATTACTGAACACCCATTAACATGCCAAATAAAAGCAAATGTGATCTGGTCATACATTTTACAACGCCATTGTACAATCTGACATCTACAGTGTACTGTATTATACAAAAAGACAGAGAAGTGTAGTGCTTTTAATGTGCAGTTCTTTTTTCTACTGGAAAAACGAAGGCAAAAATATTTTCTTTCTTGCATTGCCTTCCAAGCTATAAAATTAGATCACTGCACTGTTTATCTTGCCTGGAAATAAGATGTCACATTAGGTTGTTTGTGTCGGCGAGATCTGTGAATGGGTAAACAAGCATTCAGAGTGGTACAGGAAGGTTCAGATAGCTGTGATCCATGGCCTATGTTTCGTATTTTAAAATGACAGGTTTTTAATTAACGTTCAAAGTTGTGGATTTGGTACTGAGAATTTGTTAGCATTTTGCATTGCAGTCTAACTCTTCTGACTGCTGAGTTTTGTTTTTATTTTATGGCTTATTGTTTTTATCAGTCTTCCCTAGAGAATCTGACACAGTCAGCTATCACAGTATGATTAGTACTTTTTTTGTTTTCGTTTTGTCTGGGAAAAGAAAGGGAGCATTGACTTTTAGGTATTCAAATCAAGCTGGTCAAGAAGGATTTCCAGAGGAAGTGGTCTTCCTAATAGCACTGACGACATGAATTGATGTGGCTAGAATGGAGTAGTTACTGTACTTCTTGATGCCTTATCTGTTATTTTTCAGTTTCTTTTGCTCTTTGTCTGCTAATTGGGCAACTCACATTACTTCTAATTAATAAATGCCTAAAAATGACCCATGACCAAGGCTTTGGGTATTATTAATCATTTAATTAGCGCATACCACAATTCACCAAGACAGTTGTAATTCTGCTACAGATTCTCTGAAGAGAAAGCATCACAGCCTTTCGGGAGATGTTTCAAATCCATTTAATTAGAAGACACTGTTTACATTGTTTATCATAACAGTGTAAATAAAAACTATTTAATCATTCTGTTTTACATATTACATAACTGGACAGAACAAAAATGTTATAGCAGACACAGAACACCCATAAGAATCTGAGATCTAGGGAACTATGAGAACTGTTTATTTTACTAACAGAAAAGAGAGAAAATATGGTCATAACTGAAATGAAAAAATAATCTTCCCTGAATGCATCTGAAAATCAAAATAAAGAGTGCTTTTATTAAAACAATATATACAGGGGTATACATAGCAAATGTTGTATTTATTAACATGATTATTGAGTGAACTCTTCCTTGCAAACTAGATTATTTTTTATGGGATTTGACTTCCTATGTCAAAATCCTAGAACCGAAATCCTAGAATTCTGTCACAAAATTGCTCTGCTGGAATACAGCAAGTTTTGCAGACATCATGTGGTATCAACCAGACTAATTCATTTACGAAGGAAAAGTAGAAAAGCAATTAACACCCCTCATGTTTAAAGAACTGTATAAATATGAGGAGTCTTTTAAAAGGAGTCTTATTGTCTAAACAATAAGGAGGAATAGAGAAGAATTTAAATTCTGAAGGCGAACTGACTTGTATGCATTCTGAGCTGGGTCTAACCAAGGTTACGAGACTAAATAACCATGCAACACAGCAAAGAAGGTGACACAAGCAATTTTCTGCTGTTTAGAACACTTACTGTAATGCAACGTCCATCAGCAGTGCCATCAGACTGTGTATAAGCAAGGGATGATTTTTGTGTGATCTGCTCGTAATGATTGCTGGTGTTTTCTCAAAACATATTTTTACTGAATATGGTCAAATGCTTTGTGAGCTGTAAAAAAAGCTGTTTTGATGACATGTAACAGAATTCTGAGTGAGTACAATTCAAAAGAATGCTTTCTATGAACATTGCTAAAAGAGGAACTGGGTAGTATACTTTAAAACCTCAAATATTTACAGTGCTCTTCTCTTGATATTAACAACCACTACTGCTTGTTTGTACTACCACTCGGTTTCTAATGATGAAGATGTATAGCAATGATAATGCAGAACAATCCAGTCATTCAAGTGCTACTCTGCTGTTCCCCCAAATTTCCCATCTGGACCTCCCTACAGACACCAGATCCACATACAGTATGATAATATGGGCACCGTTTCATAACCAGGGAAAAAACTGGCCTGGGAACAGTCTAAATTATTTTTAATTCAAAGATGTGGAGTTATTGAGAAGTACAGGAGATTGAATCTTAAATTTTGCCTACAGTACATAAACTTGGTAAGGGGGAGGATTGGGCTTATTATGCTAGCACACAAACAGTAGGTTTTGTGAAGGTACTATACAGTACTGTATATATACTGTACATGTTCTCCAATGTTATGCAATATTCATAAAAGGAGCCCTTGCACTTAAAACATTTGTTTTCAACATGATAATGATCCTAAAGGCGCTGCCAGTTTAAAATTGTTGCTGTGATAGAGAAAGTTGTCTCACTGGTCTATCCTGTCGGGTGACCTCATTTAGACTGCTGGTACAGTACATGGAAACACAAAGCCACCTCACTCATATCTTTTTGAACAGTGGTTTCTAAAAGCCTCTAGAATGGATTTATGGTAATTCTGTACCTCATTTCAGTCAGATCACATAGCAGCCTATTTCGATGGCTTGTGGAATATGCATTTTTCATCCTACAATACCAGAAATCATTGCAGACAGTTTAACAGCATATTTACGTGTAGGCATTGATAACTTTCTCTCATTTTTCTATTCCCTTTTGACTTAAAGTAAAATTCCTTAAATAAAAAAATCTAAATGACGTATTTTACTGTATATTAGGAATGCCTATTTTTTTGGAAACGTCAGGCAAGTAGAGTCAAATGTCTGACCTCAGTCTATGTGGACGTCTTCGTTTCCTCCAGCAGCACATATTTTCTGTTGCCCAAGGCCTGGAATTGAAGGTTTCACTTTAGGTTTCTAATTCCTAATTAGGTTCTGTAATTGGCAGTTTCCAAAGAATCAATCAAGAGAAAATAATAGAGACAAATTATTGTGAAACAACCACAAGCAATGCAAATGTACTCATACCTATGAATATACCCTTCCTATTAGAATTATGTCTCCTGTTTCTCAATTTCAGTTACACTCTGTAAGAGAAACCTGTGCTTACATTTAATATATTTTAATAAAAATCTAATAGTGACAACCAGCAATTTTCTTATTGTTTCACTTGCCTTTAGTGATTTTTCTTTGCTACTTGGTCTAAATGTGTTTTTTTTTTTGTTTTACTGACAGATAGATGTTTTTTTTTAAAGAGATAATTTCATCCCACACAATCATAGCAAAAAGGAAATCTAATTCCAAAAGGAATACAAACAAATTGAAAAGTATTGAGAAGTACAATTGGCCTATATTTCTTTGAATGAAAGGCCTATTTGATAATATTCCATTCCATTAGAATGCTGTATTCGGCAAATAGATTGAAATTGAAAAAAAATGGAAAAATATTTTAATACTGTTCAAGTATGATATTCATGATAAACGCTCATTTTATACTGTAGTTTTGCTAGCAGAAATAAATCTTTTCTAAAGTCACAGTTTTCACTGAAAGATAACTCACGCTTGATATGGGATCATACACACACTGTATAGATGATATGTTTTAGTGAGAGATGAAAGTGACAGAAGAAATTTTTCGGGAATGATATGTGCTGGGAGAAGTTGATTCAGAAAGGCCTCTTTTGTGTCTTTTGTTTATTCAATCTGTATGCAATCTCTAAATCATGTTGAAAACTCCAGAGCCCGCCTGAATAGCTCCACAGGTAATGGCATTTATAAGTCCACAAAGAGGAGAGTGGGAGTAGTTGGCCAGGGTTTTCTCGGCTCTCAGCGACACAGCACCTCCTGAGTCGGGGTTAGGGTGCTGCAGGTGAGGGACGCTGTACTTCCAACAGAGGGCTGTGTTATCTGTGCTGTGTTGAAGATAAATGGCTTAAAGGTACAGGTGGGTCAGAGGAGAAAGCCTGCTGAAGCAGGGAGCTCAGGTAAAGGTTTACTCCATGCTGGAAGTGTCACACCCTCTGCAGCCAGAGGGCGCTCCTTCTCTGTCCTGTCCCTAGTCTGCTGTCCTTCCTGTCCCTCTCTTTCCCTTGGGCTATATATTTCCGGGTCTTGCACTCTGTCCTCACTCAGCACTGACGTTCGGATGTCCTGAGACCCGCCTAGCACCACGGCGCCCCCACGTCCGCTCCCTGAGGGCATAGGTTTCTATACGGCATTCCCTGAACTCTTTGCACTAATGAGCCCGGGCCTTTTTCCCGTCTCGCCACTACGCATATGGGTCTTTTTCCACTCTCCTGCTCCCCACGGTTAGTCCCCCTGGACGTCCGTGACAGGAAGGAAAAGCATTTCCTTCGCACTCCATTGCTGTCCCTTGTGAACATACGAAGGATTCGTACGTATGTGATTCAAAATCAGGCTCAACAAAAAGTTATGAGCTACTCTCAACTGTTTGGAAGCAAAAATGACAAATTCCTGAGAAGTTAACTACACACACATACAGTACCTTCTTCTTCTAGTACCTTGAGCATGGTACTTTACCGCAGTGTCTCCAGTCCACTCAGCTGTATAAGTGCGGAGCAGTGTTGCTGGGTGTTTGGATGGGATTGATGTCCCATCCAGATGGGGAGCCATGTGCTCTCTAGTCCTCTAAACACTACAGAAACCAGGATGAGCTCTGGCCCAATGAGCCCCTTATACAGTATGTGGCTCTGAATTGTATTTTACTTTTTATTTTACATTACACATAAAGTATATAGTAGTTGCATAGTATATACTGTATATATGTATTATATTATAAATTAATATTGTAAAATCTTTGCACAGTGGGAGGTTGTGGGCTTGAGTCACCACTTTAAACAGTGCTGTGGTTTTCTATCCCAGTGGCTCCAGACCACCCAGCTGTAAAAGATGGTCCCAGCATTCCTGGGGGATTTATCTCTGTCCCCAGACCCCTTAACGCTACAGAAAGCAGGATGAGTTTGTGCCCAGTGAGGCACTATGGCTCTGGTATAGACTTTTACCTTTTTTTTTTTTTAAGTGAAAGTTTCCAGTCAATACAAAGCTATGTAGATCTCTGCCAGCACCTGACGGGATGGGAAATAAAGAGTTAAAGCCTCTTGCAGTTATGTGTGGATCATTATTAAAATGAATCATTTTAGAGATTCACGTGGTAATGAGATGGGGTGAAAAAACAACCCTTTCAGGGACACAGCTCTTTCACGTTTCCTTGATTTGTGTCATGTCCTTCTAATTCAATAAATGCTTCAAGTAGAAATGTGCTAATTAACTCAGCAGAATAGACACCAGAATAATCACCAGTTCTGCAAATAGCTTTTTGCTAGTTGCCTTAATATCACGGCTTCCACCCAGCTGTCTTTCCTTTTTTCACAAGAAGGCATTTGTATTATTTTAGTTCTGTCCAGGTTTATTTCTGTTTCTTCAAGTTTTTTATCCTCTGTACCATTTCATGGAGGGGCGCAGTGGCACAGCAGTCAGGACCCCCGACTCTCATGGCTCTCAGCTCCGCTGTCCTGTTCCAGGGCTGGGGACTCTGGTCTGCTCAGCCACTGTCTGTGTTTTTTCTGCAGGTGCTGTGGTTTCCAGCCACACTCAAGAAACAGGCTGGCTAGGTTTGAATGGCTATTCCAAATGGCCCCTTTCTCTGTGGGCTGGTGAAGGATAGCACCCCACTTCTGTCGTCCCCTGTGCCCTGAGCTTCTGGAATAGTCTCTGACGCTGGACTCACCGATGTAATAAGCACTGTCAAGTTGATGTATGGATGATTTCTTTATTTTTCTGGAATAAACTCGAATGAAGGATTTTTTTTTTCCCTCCATATTTTTCACAGAATTATTTGATTCCCCCCTGTTGATCAGAGCTATAGCCCTTCAAGGTGTCAGAGAAAATGTCCTCAAAGTATGGTATTAACTCCCCTCTTGACACTGCAAGGACGGGAATAGTTGACTTGTACTTATTGGTTGTTGGAAGCCTGTCTGTAATTTTCTGTTATGAGAAACACTTCAGGAAAACAGGACCCTTTACTTACCTCCACAGCAATTTAATGAATTAAATAAAAAAGCTGCTGAGGGGTAATGAGAAAGTCTGGAACTATTATCTATTTTTCCACATTACCACCTCTAGGCTTTGAATGCAGCATGTGGATATGAGGCCATTAGTCTGTAATTGCTTTCCCAGAGTTTGGTAGTAAACTTTGGCCTGCGGATGCAGTTACTTAAATTGTGCAGGCATAAGGATGTGATGCAGTGTTTAAATAAAGCCTCTGTCCTTTCTGAGACCTGAATGCAGGAGAGCACTATACCGTTGAGACCTCCCACAATGCTCCTCCCCTCTCAACAGAATAATTTTTGCTGCGAGTTGTCACCCTTCCACTATTCTATATATACATGACATATCTTCAGACAGTCTAATGAAGCAACTTTACAGTAATTAAGCATAATTTGTTATCTTCTTCATAAGCACCAAGCATGAACATTTCAGAGTCATCCTCAGCAGTGGCTCAATTTTATCATTAATATTAGAGGATTTTTGTTCTCAGCATCTTCCAGAGGGCGAGAGAATAATGGGTGGCAGTTGTACTGTAGGTAGACAAGTATCCTGAGTCTGTTGGTCAGAGAAAAATAACCTTTAAAGCTGAGAAACAATGATACTTTCCTTTTTTCTTCATAAGACATAAGTCATAAGACAGGAGTTCCTTTCTGCAAGCATCTTTCTAAAATGCACACAGCATCAGACTACATTGTATATTGAATCTGTATTAATATATGCTTTTGCTTGTGTTTAATTTATGGTTAACAGTTTAATTTCCCAACTTTAACTTCACTCTTGAGACCTCACTCAGCCATTCTCCCAGAAGGAACAACTATGAGAGCACATTTCCATTTTCTTTTAAATGATAATGAGCTACTTTAACTCCACACAAACAATAAATTAAACAGGTCAATTAGTATCTGCATAATTTGCTGTAATAATAAGTTGCTATACTATAATAGTGATTTTGTTGATGGTGATGCGATGTAATTTAATTTGATAATTAATTGGCTAATTGTTTGCTCCCTTCCTTGTTATTGTTTAGCTTATATTGCAACTGTATTTACTGTACATGCAATCTTAAAGTATTCTTCACCTTTACATACCCAGATACTAGAACTCCTAATACAAGTAATCTCCCTGAGAGATCTTTTCCCCTAAAAGTACATAAACATAGAACATTTTAAATGTATTGTTTGGGAAGAAGACGTTGCATATTAAATGAAAGGGGGGTTCAAATTGAAAAAAAAAATTAAAGAAAGTGTTTTTAAGCTTATTGTGATGTCATAGCAAGCTTCAATTGATTAATTGCACATGCAATTAATCAATTAATGTTTCAAATTAAAACATAAGAAGGGTCTGCAAAGGAGAGGGGGGCATTAAGCTCATGTTGCTCATATGGTGGTGTAGTAACGTTTTCTCAAAGAAGCCCAGAATCTGTCCCTAAGCCAGCTGGCTTGTAAGCCATATTGTCTAAACTTTAAATGCCAGTCTATTAATAAAACCACGTACAAATCAACAGAAATATCACAAGACAGAGTTTTCTACAAAAGGATGCCATGAAAGTTGCAGCAGGTGCCTACAATTCCAATTTGTCTGCTTTGTGTCTCCTCAGAAGAGGAAGTCAAGTGTTTATAAAGTCTTCCGAGTGTGTGACACAAGCTCATCCTGCACAGTCTCCTAGGTTACCTTCTTATGAAACGACCCTTTCAGAAAGAAATGCTATTTTTTGTGACCAAGTTGTCCTGATTTTAAATCAATAAAACAACATTTCCTGTTAGATATGTGTTTGTGGGAACCTGACCCCAATAGCTGAGTGGGATGAGGAAGATAGCAAGTCATGAGACATCCCAGGGTGGGTCAGTGTAAAAATGATTAGACTGGAGGATCAGGAAAGCACTTCCCAAGACTCAGCAGTGCAAAGTAACAGCTTCTGCAGCGTTTGGCTCAGGAACCTGTTATTTTGATATTTGACATAGCGGCTCTCTCTTGTCTGCCAGCACACTGAATTCACCAGAAGGGGTATGCATTCACTGTATAATCTATGCATCTCTCAACAGGGTCCTGCGTTTTACTTTTCTTCTGCAAAGGTACAGTACATACAAAAAGGCACTGCAGCTTTTCAGATGTCTCAGTTGTTCAGTCATCTGTAGAAATCTGCAGGGTTTTGTACTGATGTATTGCTGTGAGCACAAAGTTTCTAAGGATAAATAATCCCTGTCTGAAAAAATCTTCATTCCAGGTCAAGAAGACCTTACAAATTACATACTGTATTAAGGCATGCTCATCACTCCTTGGCCAACTACTCTAGCTCAATGCAAATTCCTAGACAAGTGGTGACAAGAAAAAGGATGTCACAAACATTCACATTGTTAGCCTTTTCTTAATTTACACCTTTCCAAACACGAAAGACGCGTGACTCGTCTGGTCATGATTCTCCATGTGGAACACCTAAGCCCTCAGTAGCAGGTGGAGTAGCAGCAGGCACTGGCTGCTGATCAGCAGAAACAACTGACGCAACAGCAGCAGGGTCCTGGGTCTAGTTCAGCACTGATGCAGGAAGGCAAGAAAGGCAAAGCTCATTGCTGAAGAGCCACAGGAACAGTGCCCGCCTGTGTAAGGGGCCAACGCGATTCTCCGTGAGCAATGCCGTATTTTCTCAGCTCCTTAAAAACAAACATTACAAAATAAGTCATTTTCATATTGCACAAAACAAAGATTGTGCAAAGGTTCTGAATTTATGGAATGGAGAGTTCTACTCAAGCATATTTTTTTTTAAATATTAAAATCCCTGTGGAAGAACACAGTAGATGAGCAAGCAACAATATCCCTAAACACATCTGTGACCGTGACTAGACCAAAGCCTTTTGTTTTATGAACAGGAGCTCACAGATCGGGGTCTAATAAAGGGCTCACTGTGAAGGATACCTTACTGCCCGATTTATTGAGTTTGACAGCTCTGAGAAGGATTCAAGTGTGGTTTATTGAGATCATCGCACTGCCTCCCAGCAATCGCTGAAGTGAGCGCAAGTAATAGCATCACAAAAGCACAGAAGATGAGCAATTAGACAATTGCACCCAGCGCTAAGCGTGTGTTTTATCAGAAGAAAGAACTAATACAAGCACTAACTCAAGATAGAGAGTGTGACACAGTGCTAACAGTGACATTTGAATAAGAATTTTAGAACTGATAGATTTCAAAGAAAACTGAACTGCTTGTTGGTTAAAGACTAAAAAAAGAAGCAGTAAACTGTTGTTTAAAAAATCAGTAGTAAAATTACTTTTTTAATCAGTAAAGAACACAAAAACATTAATACAATAAATACAGTACTTTACACAGAATTGCTGTAATCATTTAATACAGCAATTTGGTGTTATTTTGTACTTTCTCTTAAAACTAATTTTTAGGTTAGTTTTCATATTGTTTTATTTGCATAGATGTCCTATTAGACATTAAAGAAAAAATAGCTTACTGTTAAACAAAAATGTACAGCAGTATATCTACAATATCCATTCCACTGCATTTTATAGGAACTTTAAAATTCACTTTACAAACCCAAGATAAAACACAATACTTAGTTTAAATGTTCATTTAAAAACCCACATGAGCAATGGAAGGATGAGATGAACAGTATGGATGGCTGTAGCATTGTCTGTTCGTTCGGGATTTGTCTGCACAGCCTGGTACAGCCACATGTATTTTGTTTTTAGCTGACTTCAGATGAAAAAAAAAGTCACAGCCAAGTAGTAGCTGTGTTACATCACGCGTCTGGCAGGAATCAATGATCACACTTCTCCAGCTCATTGAACATGCCTGTCTCAAGTGTCCTCAGGGAATTCGTCTTTCCCCCACGGTGAAAAGCAGCATTTTTAACATAAACATTTTTTGGGGGTGGGCAGCTCACGCCATGTGGTGAAAATGACAACAATCCACTGCCGAAGAGCTAGGAAAAAGGCAACGTGGCAGGAATCGAATCGCATCTCATTTGTTATGGACACTGGTGTTCCTTTGGTCTGCTTGCCATGACCTCATCTGACGAGCTCGATCAAACGGCAGGAACTGTGTGGAATATAACATGTGCTTTTGGGCTGTCTCCAAATTATGGCACGTTTTCTGATTCAAAAGTGAAGAGGCAACGTACTCTCCTTAACCATATAAATCAGTCCTGACAGCACCTTGTGCTCCATTGGCTAGCCATATCAGCAGACAAATTAGATTACAGGCTCAGATAGGACACACTAATTCCTTTTTCTAAATGTAGTATGACATCAGTTAAAGCCTTGCTTGTAATTCCAGTTTGCAATTAGGTTAAGTCTCATAAACATCTTCTGAACACCCAGTAGAATCTTCTTATGGCTGCCATATTCCAGGTGGTAGACTCACTCAGCTGCTTAAGAATTTGTTATCATGGGATTGGAAATGATCAAAGCCAATCAGAGCCTATTACTGTAGTAGTGCAAGTTTGAGTCTTTGCTAATCGTCTTTCAAGTGGTGCTCTGTGTACTGTATGTAAACTTCTTAGGACATTTGTGATTTGATAGTTTATCAGATGTTTCATTTTGTGTTTTAACAAATTGTTAGTTAACTGTCTGTGCAGGATATCGCTTTTTACAGCATTGTATATGTGGTTTAAATTCATTGGCCAGTTGAAAACAATTTCAGTGCTAAAATGAATGCTGGCATCCCTTGACATTTTTTTATTACTTGATATTTTTGCAATAGAACACAGCACGTTTGCTTGATGAAAAACTCTGGAAATGCATCTTCTGTTACTAGTAATTTCAGCTATTGTTTCCTTTTTGTGATGTGTTTCCTAAGATACAAGTAAAAAATTGGGAGACTTCATAAGTTCACTAAGATGCATGGACAAGAAATCACATATACAGTACTTTATATTTAAAAACAAAAATCTCAAAGCCTAGGAGAGGATTAAAACCAAACAGGCTTCCTCACAGAGATATGTTTCTGCCTTTTTGTTCAACAGAAGGTGCTGTTAAAGGTACTCATGAAATATTTTGTGTTTGTTTTATTAGTTTTGTTGGCAATCACCTCTTCAGTGATGCAGGGCTCGTTATTTGTGAAGTATGACCATGTGAAAGGGGAGGAAGAATTCGACTTGATGTGACAAATAGGTTAAGAGAGAGTAACGAGAAAATGAGCCAACTCTACTGCTCGTTGCATGCTTTGTGTTATGTGCAGTAGTTCTTGTAAAACAAAATACAGTGTTGTGATTCCCTTAGAAATAGAAAACCTGCATTTTCACAGCTAGAAATCATACAGTGCACATTTAAAATTGGAATTCAGTTCCACAGACATTCTTAAAAATGATTGTATTTATAGGAACGTTGTAACACCTGGGTGAGCCTGGGCTCAAAGCCCCTGGCCACAGCAGCAACCAGCCATACAGTATTCGCACACAGACTCAGACACCTCCAAGTTGCCCGGAGAACACGAATGGGGCAGCTGTCTGCGCCACCTGCACCCAGTAAATGAGCAATTACCTCACGGGCCCCAGATACGTAAGCTCTGTGCTGTCCTCTATCTGGCGTCCTGTCATTGGGTCGTTGCCCAGAGATTCAGAGTGATCCTTGCCTGATCCCGCAGATCCAGACTGCTCCGCCCGAATGTCACGACCGCCAGGCAGTCAAGACCAACTCTTAAGCGAGCTAATCAGCACCAGCAGCGGGTGATTATTAACAAACGCCGCCGCACGAGTTAAACCACCTGCACACACTCCACCGTGCAGTGCGCAGTGTTATTTATACCTTCTTCACCTGCTTCTCGCTGCTCGGTATTGAGTCTACTCCTAGAGAGCTCTACCTGGCGTTTTCCCATACCTCGTTTATTCTGGATATCGGACTCCCCTTCTGCCTTTTCGACATTGGACCTCGCCTCTCGCCTCGGACTGTTTGTCACTGGTGTTCTCCCTGGATTCCGATTTACCTTACGCCTTTTGACCACGACCATGCCTCTCGTTTTGGATTGTTCGCCTGCCTCATCTACTACCCGTGCCTGCGTCTGCACGGGATCCTTGTATCTTCCCACCAGGGATTCCTAACACCGAACTGCCTGAGCCTTTAAACCCGAATCTGTGCCTCTTTACCAAGAGTCCGAATCTCCCCCCCTGCATTCCACATTCTCTGTTCTGCCTGGATGCTCCGCCTCTGTCTGCTTGCTTTCAAGCTAGACCTAGCGACTCCTTGGCCTGCCTCAGAGCCGTGACACTCCCCAGCTCAGCGCCGCGTCGTACCAATCACCCGTTACCCAACTGACCAGTGCCCCTACATATTTCCTGGGTCAAAGAAAATCGATATCAAATTAAACTCGTGTGGAAGTTGAAGTCAAGCTCTCCCGTGCTGTATCCCCAGGAAGAAATGCCGTCTTGTTGCGCCTGTTGCTGTGTTTCCGTTTCTTGAGGTGCTCACCCGTAGGTGTCACGTGGAAAACATCCATTTGTTTTTCTTTACATAACCTCATGACCCATGTGTTTAGTGCAGAGACGTAACTAGCAATCTCTAGTTATCTTCGGGGTATAGTTTTCTGCAGTCTGTTTTCAGCCTCAGCAGTCCACCAGAACAGTAGAAATTGTGTTCTGTCGCCTTAGGATCCTGCAGCCTATAATGAAACTGATAATAACATGAAAGATGATAAGGTACATCAAATACACCACATAAATCATATTCATTTACTGATGGCCATCGTACTACAGGCAAGTTCTTTTAACGTTTCACGAATGCTTCACTATTATCAAAGCTGCATACGCAGGCTGATCATCTCTTAACCATTATACCATTTCGATTTTGATCTTACTAAGCAAAGTTTGTGGCATGGGTGATTCTTAACTCATACGTACTTCTGCAGGGCTGTAGGGCTTTCACAATGGAAATCAATATAAAATATGGTGATAGCCGTGCATTGTAACAAAGTGTGGTCCTGGAAGATTGCACTGTGAATCAAATGTGTATCTAAGACAGCGCTCAGATGAATTCAAGTGCAAACTAGACATGTCAGAGAGAATCAAACTTGCCTGCAAAGACATATTGTTTTGCCCTTTCACACAGCACTCAATCACAGCTGAATGGTAGGTCACTGTGACCTGCTGTACCCTAGGGTCTGTAACGACACAAAACTACAAAATGGACCATGTTTGAGGAGAGCCCCTTGCCTGTAACTGTACAGTGTGTACTGGGAAGCTTTAGTGATGAGGATAACCTGCTAATGACACTCCTGCTAAACTCCCCAAGGGGCAGTATGAGATCCCCTGTGCTCAGTACAGTTCTTAGCATACTTATACTAATACTTACACTTAATACTTATACACTGTGCTACACTTTGGTACTTTTTTCATAGGATCCCATTTATTGTACTGTATGCAATGGGAATTTCTTTTTGCCCCAGAATGAAAAAAAGAGCAACACTTTCCGACAAGTTAAAATTTAAACCGAAATGAGGCTGATGCACATGCTACCCCTAATCGTTTTAAGTTTCATATGATGACTGTATGTTGTCAATACAAAGAAATATGAAATGTAAAAGAAACGTATATGAGCTTGTGGTGTTGGCATCTCCACTTTTCAGAAGTAGCTGAACTTCAGCTACAATACTAAGTCGCAAACTGATTGTGTTCCACGGTAAGTAAGGTCTTTTCAACATTTAGGGCACATTTGTATGCTGAACTGTTTTCTTCCACCTTGCACTTGTACATTTTGTGGTTCACTGTGTGCCTTGTGTTAATCATTCAAGTGCTTAGTTTTACACAACCTTCCAGTTCATTGTTGCAGGGATGCCAGAGCACATCCTGGCAAGCAACGGGCACAAGGTGGGGTGAGCCCTGAACAGAACACCAGTCCATCACAGTGCAGACACAGAGACGCATGTTCACACCAGGACCAGCATTCCCAGAAATCAATTAGCCTCCATGTATAAGTGTGTCTTTGGACTTGGGAGGAAGCCGGAGCACGTGGAAGAAACCCACGCGAACAGGGGAAGAAGTACAGACTCCAAGTGCCGCTAATCGCTGTGCCACCATGCTGCCTTAGTTTTCCACATCACTGCTGAATTATACTTTTCACATCGCTTTTCTCTAGGGGCCGTTTTCATTAACGTGACGGACTGAGCTGGTGTTTGCTATAATAAAAGCAAATTAAAGGATTGATTAAGAGGGAAAGAATAGGTGATTCCAGGTTAAATTCAAGGGCTTTCTAGCCAGGAATAGAATCACCATAACTATATTTATTCATTCTTCAAATACTAATGAAGAGTGTGCCTGTGCTCCTGTACCTTTGGAGTATTTTGAATGCTTTCTGTTTGTGCCTGAAGGTTTACGATGATTATGTAATTCCAGGGACTTTAGTTCAGCAAAAATGTCTATTTATTTTTATAAATAGACATTTTTTATAGTTTTTTTTAATAGTTTTTTATAGTGCGCACTGGCTATAGTGACCTTAAAGATTTTCTTTTAAACCAGATATATTTCTAAGCCTAAAAAATTCAAATTAGTAAATAAATAAAAGGCAAAAAAATTTTACTGTCATAAATTAAAGCAACAGTGGCATGTCAATTGAATTGAAATTTGGGGTCCTATAATCCCTAAATACAAATTCTACTAACTGCAATAGAGAAATCTGAGATACCACCTTTAATGGCTTCATTTATGTTGTGAATGTTATTAATAAAATTAAAAACCTGTTTTGAATAAATCATACCAAAGAAAGCCGTTAACTGTCCTGTTTTTTATTTCATGTCTCATGTGTCTAGATACAGAGAGTATTTTTTTCTCTTTTATGTTATTTTTTATTTTATTTCAAGGTATTACTTGAAATAACACATTGTCTGTTTAGTGTCAAATAGTATGTCAATTTCACCTCCAAACTACCCGTGAGGTGTGCATTTGGTGAATGTAACCAAAACAGTTTCACTAATTTAACTAATTTATAACAACAAAATAATGGGAGGAATTGTTTTTGTTTCTTTTAAGTACAGAGGCTGTTACTTTCTAAGTTAAAAAAAAAACTTTCAATTAACTCACTAAAACAACTGCATTAAAAAAAACAGCTGTGCACTGTGTGGTCCCAGTTGGCTCTTGCCAGGATGATGTGTTGATTACAGTTCATTTTCTGTTCTGTGCACATTCCTGCACTGGGCTCCCACTCGCACGCTGTTTGCCATTTCCTCATGTCCTCAACAAATGCAAATCAACCTATATGATCTGCGGTTGGTTCTGAAAAGTTATGAGTGTCAGGTTAATGAATTAGACTAGAAGGGAAACAATATGCAGGAGTGTCAGAGCCTTCCTGCACAACGCAGGACAATTTGTGAGGGGAAGCAGTTGGCTGTCTCTGTGACATGGTATAAACCCAGGAGACTGTTTAGAGTGAAATGAAAATACTCCAATACTTTTTAGCTATTAGCTTGCAGACCCGCTGCTCTACAATGATTTATTGCCATGCTAGACAGAGCTGGGGATCTTTCTAGCTTTGCCAATAGACATGTTCTGACTGCAAGACCATGCACTTGTGTGCTGGCCAACTGCAATTACTCAAGAATGTTTATTTTCCTCTCCCCAAAATTTTGTTTTCCACTCCTTGGTGTTCTGGTGTCCTTGAGGCAAGTGGCTGAAGGAATAAAAGTCACAAGAAAACTGGCAGCGCGCCTTTGTTGCTGCATTGCTCACCGACAGTGAAGTTGCTGGAAATCGTTCGTGTTGACGAACACAAGAAGGAGCAGCATTGAAATGAAGATCAGACCCAGGAGCGCAGCAAAGACTGTGACAGAAAAGGATGCAATCGGAAGATCTCATATCTGTGGTTTGCCATTAAGTACATTTTTGGGACACACAGAGAAAAGGCATATCGGTGAAATATAAACACAACACCAAGTGGGAAAGAGAGCACACATACTGTATAATAAAACATGAGTGTGAAACAGCAAGCGTATTAAGGATGTTTGACAGTCCAACATCAATTACTGCTTATTTATATATGCTGTGATGTCATAATGAGCCAGAGGCTAACCCAAGTGACAATGGGTTGCACTAACTAACACCATCTAGCAGCTTTATATTAGACAGGTTATTAGTTAATCGCGAAACAAACTCAGTGCACACGCTTGCCTTCATCTGCTTCTCGGCAGTATGATTGGAAAAACACTCATGGCAAACATAAACAAACGGAGAATACTTCTGTTGAATCAGGAAACTTTAGTGATTTATTCATGAGTCAGAAACGCAGAACAAGTAGGTCAAGCCGAACAGAGTCAGACCTTTCCGCGTTGTGTTTATTCTGGTTGCTTTAACTTTGGTGAGACAAGAAAAATGTGTAAAACCATGAAGAAGCCTTTACCTGGAAAACGTGCTTTGAATGACGTGCTCCTGTGGATCATAGAAGTGGGAAAAATAAATCTACAGAACACCTGGGGCACCCGTCTGCCAGCTTCTCACTGACGACAGGATTAGCACTTCCCAGTCCAATCTGATTAGTACCCAGGAGCTGAGCAACAGCGGGCCTGATCAGGATTTCCAGAAGCAAAGCTCCGGCATGGAAACAGGGGACCCTGTGCTTTAAGAGGTCCTGCCCTCTGGGTGAGAAGCTCTACTGAGGTCCTGGCGGGTTTTTGAAAAGAGAAGGCCCTAACCCGTTTAGAAAAGCAGTTCTTCACCCCTTCCCCTGGTCCGCTGTGCAGTGCTGTCACATGTCAACCAGGTGGGGGCTGCAGTCCAGTGCTGGAGGACGTGGATCCCCTCCCTCATTAAAAATGCTTCTGGATGAAAGGTGCTACAGTATGTGCGGTACTGTTAATGAAGGAGCTTAGTGTTAGTAGTAGAAGTAATATTACAGAATTTAAAGTAGGCAGCTGCATCAGCATGCACAGGCCGCAAAGGAATGGGTAAAGGTTTATTCCTGCTGAAAAGCTGTATTAAGTAGTAGTATTATAAGTAGTTAAAATAGTATTATTAGTAGAAGTAATGGCATTATAAATAGCATAATAGTAGTACAGTATACTGTAAGTGGGATTAATAAGTAATGTTACTCTTGATATTGTATAGCTTTATCTACTCGATCTAGCTGGGAGATCCTAAAGTACAGGCTACATACTTTGTATTTAAACAGCCCCGCACAGCAACGAGACGTCTGTCTAGCGGAGAATGTGAGAGAAAAAAAGTCTTATGCCAGATTTTTCCATCGAAGTTCTTCTAAATTGTAATAGAGCAAATAATATGGTATTCTGCTAGAGAAAATAGTACTTGGAGATAGATAGCAATGATTGCTTTTGGTAAAAAAAAATCTACCAGTATATAGTAACAGCCTGCCCAGGTGTTACTGAGCATTTCCTATATGCACTCAATCATCCTGGTCATACACAGATAATATCAGACTTCATTCAATGAACTCTGAATGTCATGATAATGCTCAGCCCAGAACTAACCCAGTCTTCTTTATTCTGTGATTTATGTGAATGCTTTGCACAGCATATTACTGCATTATCAGTCAGAGATCATATTCCCACATGAGCGAAACAGTAGTTTAAATTTCAGCTCACGCCCAAAGCTGCTGGCTATCTATGGTTTTCTTTGATTGATTTGAGGGATATTGGACAGGCACAAAGTTGACATGGCTTGTTGAGATCAGCTTTCAAGAATTGCTTTTTGTTTCCTTCCCAATAAGAGGAGGTGGTACATTTTAGCTTTACCCTTACACTTTTCCTCACACATTGCCATGTTGCAATAAAAAGTGCATTAATTGAAGTCACATAAACTAAAGGTAAGTAAATGTCAAGCACACAAGATAAAGAATCTTAGACATGGAAAAACACTGCAGGTGCTAAGCAGGGGAGATCAGTCACACTAAGGAAAAGTGTGTAACAGGGCACCAGGGATACTGGTGTTGCTTTGTATTAATACAAAAAAGTAGCCAAGCTACAGTATGCAGTTCATCACAATGCACTGCATGTTATGCATATTGCTTTGAGGTCCCACTCCTTTTTTGTTGGAGATATCAGTCATAAATTAGAGCTCGCTATTGGCTTCTTAAAATGCATTAGGTTTAAAATGAATGTAAAACACAAAAGCCTTTCTGTGCTTCCTGGGAGCTGAAAGATTCTTATAAGGTCACTCTGTTTTGAGTCTCTTCTCCCTTTCCCTACCCAGAAAAAGAAAAAGTCCTGATGTCTTTCATATAAAGAAAGATTTCCTGACATGATACTTCCCACCTTTCTAGCTGCGGTCTGCTTTGGCCTTATTCACACCCCTGTATGGTGTGCATCCTAATCTGCACTTGTTTGCTCTCTCCACAGTACACTCATTAGAGGAGAGGATGAGGTAGAGAGGAGAGAGAAGAGCATTTTTTAATGTCTTTTTTTAAAGGGTTTTTTTATCATTTGTAACCATCTGAGCCCATGATCATTATATGTGGTGAAAATGGAAGGTATAGTACCTTATCAACAAACTGGGTGTGAAATTGAGCATGGAGGGCCTGTGATGGTTATATCCACTCACCTTGACACAATGACCTTTTCCCCTTTAATCAATGTGGTACAACAGCATAATCAAGTCAAGGCAATTCCTTACATTCCTTCGTACATGGCATGAGAGAAATAACTTACTACTGACTTAGTAGGGAAAGTTAAACTTGTTTTAAATTGATATTTGTGTCAAATACACAGTATGACTTACATTGCAGCAGTAAAATTAAATTATCCCACTGCCAATACTACATACAACAAATAGGTGCCCTACACCAATCACATCAAGTGATTGTGGCTGTGAGGCAAAGTGCAGACACAGAGGCAGGCTCTCTTTACTGTTTCTCATGCTTCCTGATGCCCCGAAGCAAAGTCGTGTATAAAATTCCAACCCCCATGCCCTACATCATGAAACACTTGCTGACAAAAGCCTTTTCCGACAGCCGTCACAAGGCAAAATTAAGTTTTTAACTACTCTTCTGTCAACAGCTACCCTTCAGCTCTCAAGAACAGCTCAAGCCCTGCCTTGTGAATCTAAAGTAAATGATCATTATGGCTTCTTTAATGCAGCGTGCTTCCAGGCACTCATCTATTGATTGGTAAAACTGACGTACAGTACCTATGGATTTCACACTACTCACAAATCTGTTTATAAGCAATACATTTTCCATGGACAATAAAACTCTGATCAGCCCTAACAGAGGTGCAATGTCAATAATAATAAAATTACGATTCATTAAAATTAAGATATTTATCAAGTTGATTGATCAGCTAAGGTATGATTTTTCCAAAATCTCATTGTGTATATATACAGTACTTAAACTGTAAAGGTTTATACCATGTTGAAAGGAAAAGACAATAGTTCAAGTGGATCCTACCTCAGACAATGACAGTTAAGCTCAGAAGTATCTGACGTGTGCGAGAAATCAGGTCCTGTTTTTACAGAACTCCTCATGTATAACATTTAGATCTGTGCGAAGGATAAAATGGAGGGTTGCTGTCAGGAATGACCCGCTGAGGAAACAGGAAGATGGACCCTATGTGGTACTTAAGTGGGCTAGACGGGAGGCGAAGCCCGAGTCGCGTTCCGAGGGTTGTAGAAAACAGCAGGAGAGAAGGTTTCCAATCCAGAAAAGGGCAAGGCTGAAGTCGTAGTCGAAAAGGCAGTTCCGTGGGTCAAAAGGCGAAGGTCAACGAGTAGGCTTCCAAATCCGAAGGGGTAAGACAGTAGACATAGTCGAAGGTGAGTTCCGTGGGTAGTAACAAAGAGCAAGAAGGAAAAACAGAATCTAAGACAAGATAGGTGAACAAACAACCAATACCAGGCAAAGAGCAGGGGCTTCTGGAGGGTTTAAGTATTGTGTGAGGACATCATAGCAACAGCATTCAATGTAAATGAGAAATCTGTAAAAAATATATACTTTTTTTTTTGCAATTGTAAAGTTCAATCAATATCTGCTGACAATACACCAAACATTACTTTGGTCATGCTGTCAGTACAACCAAATTCCAAAACATTCTCTTTGGCCCACACACATTACATTTTAGCATCAGCAAAGGTCTGGAAACTGCTTGGCGCTATACAATTGTTTGTCACTTTAAACGTGGCCCAGCCAACAAATGGGCACAAAAGAAATAAGTGAGATTGTTTATTTTCACCACGATTATTATGCAATCCCTTACTTAATAGGTTAAAAGTGTGTTTTTTCAGAAACATATTGATAAATTGAAAAATAATTTGAGATGATCTTGTCTTCTTATAATAAGTTTACAGCACATATCAAATGCGTGCTGTTTCTACTTTCTTAGCCTGCTGTGAAAATGAAACAGTGCAAGATGACCTGTGTTATTAAAAAAAATATACAGATTAAGTGACCAAGTAATTAGTTAATGCTCAAACACAAAGCAATCAAATATGTGATTTAACGATAATGCTTGGCAGGCTTTAAAGACACTAATGTAATGTCTGATGCAAAGGGTTTTCTTTTCTAATATCTCCACCATCTCTATTTTCACATCTCTCTCTTTAAACTCCAGTATCTACTATCTGTCTACAGCATCAAATGAATACATCCTTATAAAAAAATAATCTCATACTAGTCAAATCCTTATTTATTTCTGTAGATTCTGTAGATGTTGATTGTGCTGTGTAGAAGATAGTTGATGCACGGGCCGTCATGTATAGGTAACAGCATTAGGGTAATGTCTGTCTTTGCTACTCTGTTGAATATGTAACCTGTAACCAGACAGTTTTAAAAATGCCTCCAATTTGCAGCAGTTCAATTCAACAGTTTGACTGGGCAAGGATGAAACTTGTCTTTTCACGGGTTCCTGTTTAATAAGGCAGGTCTATTTGACCTGACCTCCAGGGATGATTTGGTTTCAGTGGTAAATCTGCAGAATGGATTGATTAGTATGATTGTTTTCTAGGATGGTAAACATGACTTCCCTTAGCTAATGGTGGAGTCACATAAAAAAACAAGAGATTGTATTACAGAGATGAAACATCAGAACATGATCTGTACTAGCCATTAATGCCATATCCAATCATTGTAATCGCTTGCGTATCAAAGGTTTTCTGTCCCTACAGTGAAAATAGCCTATAACAGCTAGAAGCTATTTGTACTTTGATATCAGTATGCTGTTTAATGTACGTCTGTATCAGAAAGTCTGAAGAACAGGATTGCAAAAGATTACTGAAGCATTTATGTGTCTATCTTGATTTTTGATGTAAAAAGACAGCTAAAAGCTTCAAAATGCACTTGTACGATAAATAGTTGTGAGATCATGTTCACTCAAATAAAGCTGATCATTCTTCTCCCTGTATTCCATCTGATATATTTTATTTCACCATCCATACTGTATACCCCCTCTCTTCAGATTTTAAACAACCTGCATCCAAAGGTTTCACATGTATTTCAGAGATATGCCCTCTGAGGATTATACTGTTAGTTTTATAGCACCCAATCCCTTTCGAAGTGCTATCATTGTAATAAACTGCTTTTAAAGCAGCCAAATAATTGTGTAGATAAACATTTTCTCTGGGCTTCTACTGACTAACAACCTGGACAAAAATAACGCCTAATAAAACACCAGCAATGTCTCAGTTTTTACAGTTTGTTTGCTGTTCTTTTTCATACTGAGCATTTTCTTATATTAGGTATTTAGAAAACTAAAGCCAATCAAATGAATAATGCATTCACATTCAGTGAGTACATAATGTGGTATGAGTGATCTGATCTTGATACTACAAGTATACTGTAAGTGAAATAAAGAAAGAAATGACCAGTTGGGCCAGGATTCAGAGCAGAACATCACATTTTCTCAGGTGTGTGTCCTGTTAGCCTCAGGGAAGCACAGAATAAGCATGTTTCTGCAAATATAAAAAAGGTCACAAATGAGAGGAAGCCATTCAATCCATCGAGCTCATTTGGTAGTTGGTAGCCAGTTGATCCAAGGATCACATCTCAGCCATTTGTGTTAGCTTTGGCAACACGATGGCGTCTCATTCCCACAATCCTCTGAGTGTAGAATTGCCCTCTCTTATCAGTTCTAAACACACCTGCACATCGTCTCTCCTTGTGTCCTGGTTCCTGTTTCATCATTGATTCTTTGAACATAGAGGATTTTACATACTTGTGTCAGGTCTTCTTGTAGTCTTTTTTGTCCAGGACTAAAAAGCCTCAGGTCTTTAAGCCAGTCAGTGCAGGATATTCCTTTAAGAACCTTTTCTGGTTGCTGTTCTTTGGACTGATTCCAGAGCAGCAATATACTGTATTTTACTACAACCATACACAGCTGGAATGGAATGGATTTCTTGCTTGAGGTGTATTTTTTCTCTCGCTGTTTTTCTTTTCAAGTACGCCAAAAGTTTTAAAATAATACATAAAACCCACTGTCTTCTTAAGAAGATGTATAATCTATTGGATATCACCTCTTTACTATGTTCAGGTCCTGTCATGGGAGAGCTCATCACACACTTCCTGCTACAGTCCTCGCAGTAGCTCTTGTGACTGGCTGGACAGGAACAGGCAGAAAGGTACAGTAGAAGCAGGTCAGTGAAGTCCACCTCTACTCTAGTGGCCGTGGTCTGTATTCTGAATTGGCTGTTAGATGTGGGTGTACTACTTAACAGCCTTTCGCCCATAAACACACATTACAAAAACTGCATTCGGCTCTGTTAGCAAGCAGGCGTGTAAATACTGGGAGTGTGAGAGCCCGTGTCAGAGAAAAACACCAGCCTCTAGAAGGAAGGTCCCACCAGTCTGTCCTCTTCATTTATATCCCACTGATGGGGTTAGAAGAAATTGTATTGTAATTTCACCCTACCTGAAATTGTACACTTGTTACGGGATTTCATTATAGGGCAAGAGATACTCTGATGTAGGAGATTCACAACAAAACAGAGACCCAAGTTGGTCAGGAAACATTTTCATACATAAAATATCCCACACGGCGTGTTATTTTTCAATGCAAAAGTGTTTTTTTTTTCTGCCACATTAAAAAATTCTGCAAAGATAATTTCCTTCAGTAAGCTCGTGTTGACAGATGTAATTCTTCCACATAATTGAGAATCACATTGCCTTTGAGTTATGAACTTATTAATCAAAAGAGATTTCCACTTCCGAAACCTCATTTGATGGACAGTTTTGAAGCTCTGAGTTATTTACTGTTAGGTCAGCCTCAGTTTATAAATGATGTGGACCAGTGAGTGCTCAATAGCTTTTGTCTGGATTCCCGATACCTTCTTCCAGTGTGATCTGAAAACATACAATAGATGAATCTCTCATTCTGAATATCACTTAAAACATATCGTTTCTTTATTATAGATCACTTAAATGCTGTGTGTAATTATTTTCTTCTTTTCTGTTTCAAAGGAGATGAAGACAATATTTGTCACGATTCACATCTGTTTGAGAGATTTTGATTGAAGGGAAGGATAATATCTGCTAGCAAGGTCCTGTAGTTTTGAGAATATAAATTTGTTTCACTCGCCTGAAAAAAACATTTGGATTTGAGAAGATCTCATACTACTTAATGCCTTTTTGAAACCATTAAATCACGTCCATGAATAACACATTTTGACAGACAAAAACCACGCTGTTTGCATAACAAAATTGAAAACAATTAACAATTACAATATTGGAATGATCATTTCTATCTCCAAACACTCCCATGCAACTTAAGCAGGAGAGCATTATTATTTTACTAATTTTAAGAGTCTTAGAATTCTAGCATTAAAATAAATCAATATATTTTAACTCATAGGGCCACCGTTGTGGGTTGTGCGAGCCGGCTTACCAGAGCAGTGACGTCACCCCCCTTCCCTGTGAACAGCAGGGACTGCAGCCGGCGGGCTGATGGGAGATTTCCCTTTGGCTCAAGTGGCTGGGTCCCTGTTGAGAGATGCCGGAGGCCTGGGATCGAGTCCCTGACGGCGGGGGGCTGACCTGAGGTGGCAGAGGCTAGGGCGTATACCCATGTGAACCCTGTAGCATTACAATATTATTCTAAATTCCATGGTCTAAGAACTTGAAATGAAATAAAATAAACACCTACTTCCACCTGGTTATGCACTGTGGTTTTCTTTCTTAGGAGAAGTTCCTAAACACTTCTTCTGACCTACTTTAGGGCTCCTGCTCTCCTGTTAAAATGGAGATGGAAAGTGCCAGGTCTCTAAGTACCACTTTACCAAAGCTACAAGAAACTGTACTGATTTTTGCTAAGACCTAAGGTAGCTGTTAGGTTTCCCATGGATATCATTCTAGATATGTAATATATTTTGTGGTGGTAAAAAATAAATGAGTTATAAAACTACCTGAGCGAAACTCAATTACAGCTGAAAAAAAGGAATGGGGAAATGCAGAACGTGGTATTTGGTGACAGCGAGGGGCTACAGAAACCATATTTTTCCAAAAGAAAAAAAACACCAAGGGCAGACTTAACACAAAGCAACATTTTAACATAAATGACTCATTCATGATTTTCTTTTGACCATTTGACAAAAACGTATGTATGATTCAGACAAAAGATGAAAGTGTTATTACCTGTGCACCACTATGTTAAAGAAAGTAGAAATATATACTGAGCAACAAAAGAAATTTAACACAATATTTCTGGATTGTGTTTTTTTCAGAAAATAATGTATACTGTGTGTATTCTGCCCACGCAATCTGGCACTGACATCTCCACCCCACTCCTGTGCCACCTCCCTGCATCCCAGCGGAGACCTTCTCGTTCCCGGTGTCTAGTGTCTTCAGACTGCGACTGGGAACCCTGCTGAGATGGAAGCTCAGGAGAGCAGAGCAGTGCTGCCTACAGGAACCGTAGATGGGGTGCTGCAGCAGTCTAGGGACTAAGGGAAACAGGAATGGGTGGTCGAGCAGGCCGGAGAATCCAAAAACACTGTCTGAAGTGTCCAGGGGGGAAATCTGAGAGGGAAAGTCGAAACAAGCCAGGGTCCTGCAACGGAACAGTTCTTTCCGGAGT
This sequence comes from Lepisosteus oculatus, assembly GCF_040954835.1. Lineage (NCBI taxonomy): Eukaryota > Metazoa > Chordata > Actinopteri > Semionotiformes > Lepisosteidae > Lepisosteus > Lepisosteus oculatus. The sequence continues at coordinate 76,419,801 of NC_090696.1, forward strand.
GGAGCTGTCACGAACAGTTCTTTCCGGGCCCTATGCGGACGGCGCGATCCAGAATAGTGAAGACACAAGGGGAAAAATATCATGCAGGAGTCGGTCAGGAGACAGGGGGGCGTGTCCATGCAGTGCTAGTGTCCGGGGGGAGTGAATCCAGGGCGAACAATCCAAGGGTAAATCCAGAGGAGGAATCCAAGACGAGAGGTTAAGTCCAAGACCAGGGGATCCATCCATAGTTAAAAACCAGAACTGGGTCGGGACCGGCGGGGCAGGGAATCAGGACCAGGAAACTAAAACCATAACGGAGCCAGACGCAGCAGGACCCCGGGCTCTCACGACACGGAAATCAATGAGAAGCCAGGAGTGAGGTCAGCGTCTGGCTTTTAAAGGGGAACGGGAATAGGGAACAGGTGCAGAGAATGGGAAGGAACGAGGAAGGGCTGGAGCTCCCTTAAGAGGAGGGGTTAGCGATCGTGACAGGAGCGAGGAAACACTAGGAAAAAGCACTGCAGGAATCGGAAACGAATACGGCGGGGCGTGTCCAAAGTGCGCTGGTGTTCGGGGAAGGTGTGGCAGAGGCAAACAACCCGGGAGAAAATCCAAGGGGGAATCCAAACGAGAGCAAATATCCAAAACCAGGCGGTCCATCCAAAACAAACTAGATAAAAACTGGAAACGGGTCGGAACCGGCGGGGGGGAATGGGAACAGAGAATAAAACCGAAATGTTGGTTTATTTTCTTCTCTTTTCAGTATGGAGTAAATCTTTTCTGTCCTTACAGTTTACTCATGCAACTCATTTTGACTACATAATTGTAATTATGATGTCATTATAATTAGTTTCTGTTCACTTGAAACCACCTGACTATTGCCATAGCAACTAATTGTCTTCTGATAACAGGAAAATCCAAAGCTTGGATTTTAGCCCTCAATTATCATAATTATATGTAGATTTTAACTATATCCCTGTATACATAGTCAGTATATAGTGAGACTCACATGTCTTACTTATAAATATATATGTATACAGATGATTTTATACAGTATATATAGCAAAGATCTTATTATTAAATCTTATTAAAAAGTATTTAATGCTGGTGAAAAAAATGTGTCACTAAAATCACTATGTTGGCTAATACATTATGTCTGTAGAATTTCACCTCAATTTAACATGAAATAGTAGGGAACACTTTCTCATTTAGGACACTGCTAAATAATGCAAGCATGATTATACTGTAGGTGCAAGAGAAAAAAAACATTCTCACCCTTGGCATGACTTCTCATAAACAACAATGGTATATGAAATAATACTGTTGTATGTCAAATGATATTGTCAACAAAACAGACGATGTTATTGCCCTGGAGAGAGATGAAATATCCTTTGAATATTCATTATATTTTTGCAACACTCAAAATGAAACACATTGCACTCTGATCTCTGACAAATATGTTCATGGTGCAACTTGAATTTAATATCTGGAACTTGTTCTATTTGCAACAGAGGCCTGGATTTGTGTTTATACATCATTTTATTATTCAGTAAGAGCTGTACTTTAGCGCAAACACCATTTCCTTTTGAAACTGGCCCGGAAGGTTCACTTAAGAGGGTGGCACAGTGGTTATCGCTGCTGCCTTGCAGCAGCAGGGCCCTGGGTGCAGTTCCTGGGTGCTGCTGCTGTGTGGAGTTTTTTATCCTCTCATGTTCACATGGGTTTCCTTCAGGTGCTCTGGTTTCCTCCTACAGTCCACAGACATGCTGGCAGGTTAATTAGCTTCTGTGAAACTGGCCCCGATGTAAGTGTGCGCATGTCTGTGTGTTCCCCTTTGACGGACTGGTGTCCTGTTCTGGGTGTATCTTGCCTAGAGCCCACTGCTTGCCATGATGAGAGGGGTCATTTTGTGTGCAAGATTAATAATACTGTATGTTGCTCTGTTAGACATGTTATTCACCTAGTTCTGGCCTCTAGTCCTGATCACTTGAGTAAGTCCTGATACATGTCAGCAGTACCAGCGATTGTGATGGAGCTCTTAATGCATTAATGTTCCAGTGCAATATTTGGATTTTTTGTTGGACATTTATTTCAAGTATAATATCTCCTTTGTGGATTGAAGTCCAGCTGTAGCTCTCCAGTGTTAAGCTCAAAACTACTGTTATGCTGAAGAGCAGAATGGGTGATACAGAAGGATACACTCTCATAAATTGATGTCCAGCTCCTAGAGTTCATTCCTCGGGAGTATAATCACAACACCAACACAGTGGACTGTAGCAGCTAAATGTTTATACAGAGAAAAACATGGTAGAAGGCAATGAGACGCAAGGTTTGTATAAATGAAGCACTTGGATCATTGTGCTCACCAGTCCCCCCAGATACAATGATGCATTGTTTTACTTGCTTAATGTCCAGGGCTTCATTTCTCAAATAGACATTATTGATTTTGTGAAAAGGCACACGCTGACAGCTGCAAAGATGAAATTCATATGTGTCCATCAATTACATTTGACTGGAAAATAATGAATTTGTAGAGCAATTTATTTAACAAAGAGCAATGATATTGAAAAGAAAGTACATGTTAAAGGGGCACTTGAGCAGGAAATGAGCAGACGAAGTGCTTTTCTATATTCTTGGTATTCTTGTTGACTTAATTTACTTTGACCATAAACCAGTCCACATGGGACTAAGGTCTGCTATTTTTTGTTCCTACTTCGTTCTTGATTATTGTTTTGGAAATAATATACATTTAAACCCCAGCTTTTGGCTGGCATTCAGCTAACAGGCATTTAAAATTGGTTTCAGCTCTGTAAATGTAATGCATTTTAAATTCTACCTTTAATTGGACCCAAGTAACCTGAAAACTGCATGAGGAGCAAAAAGTTTTTTAATCAATCACATTATTAATCCAAGGAAGGGTGTGGTAAAGCAAGTGGAAGTCCAGATGGAATATAAACCAGGAGACACTGAGATCAAGAGAACCAGGGCTGAGAGGATTTCCATCAGCACTTTCTAACCTCGTCTTCACAACTTCAGATTCTACTGGTTATCATTCCAGCTGAGTTCTATTACTTTTGTTGACTGTTCTTAATCTATAATGGGAAATTTTGCACCTTTCTCCTATTTCCCTAATTATGTCCAGCATTGCACACTGTAAATACAGTACACAGATAACAGGGATAACAGTTTTTTCATCTGCAAATCTGTCGTCTTGTTGCAAGAGATTTAACTCATGGTGCTGCACTACTGTTGCATAAGCAATGCAAATAATCAACATGAGCATTGATGCATATACAGTAGGATATATTTATGACTGTGAATTACAGAAGGTCACTTAGATTAATTTTCCCTTGGGTTTAGAGCAGACCTCCATGCTTGGTCCTGGAAAGCCAGAAATCCAGTAAATTTTCTCTTCACCCTAATTAACACATTGCTAAAGGTAGGGAACACTTTTAAGTTATTGATCAATTAGGCAAGTAATTTGTTCAATTAAGAGAACACTGTTCCTTAAGGGCTGATGATCTTTGTTCTGGATGACATGTAAATTACCTCATTTAAAAAATCACTTGTAATTGCTCACAAGTACATTTTTCCAGCATTAAGAAATTGGACATTTAATGGTGACCTAGAAAACCTGCTGGATTGGGACTCATCAGGCTGGAGAGACATAAGGTTATATTGTTTTTAGCTGAGAAATACTGCATCATTATTATTTAGTTAATGGCAAACTGAAAATCATTTGGACATAATCAAAATGTCATGCAATTTACACTTGAGTGTATCATGACAAAATAATGAACATGTGATTAAGATAGCATCGATTCACAGCAGTATTTCTTTCCATATTGCTTCTCTTTGATACTGCAATTTACACAAAGCTGCACCATCTAAACTACCCCAGATAAACTATCATGAACTCTGCTTTTAGCAATGGAAGTGTGGACTCACAAGCTACAGTATAGCGCTTGTGCTGCTGGTCTGATTTACTGTGTATATGGAGGGAAAGGGTTGGAGATAAAGTGGGCAAATACAGACTTGTAGTTAATACCTTGATGTTTATCAATCTGGACCACTACAGAATTCGATAAATTTGACTGAAGAACAGGACTTCACTTTGCGGATTCACTGACAGATTCAAGTCCAGCCTGTGACATTGACTCGGCTAGAAAATAACTTTTAGAGCCCTCATTCTGAATAAAGCTGTAATGGGTAGCCTTTGTCATAGCCTCTATTGGGCCTCCTCATAGTCTTCTCTGTTCAAAGCTTCAGTTCTTGTATCTTGTCAGTGAAGGACATTTATAAAGTCCAAAAAATTTTTTGGTTTGCTCTTCTCTGGATTGATTTCCCTGAACAGCAATATATCTTTTTTGTAATGGGGTGACCAAAATTGTACACAATATTCCTAATGAGGCCTAAATAATGTATTGTGCACTTTTAACATGAAATCCTTTGATTTGAATTCTACACACTTGATTAGAAAACCCCACATTTAGTTTGCCTTTTCAGAGCTGTCATCTTGCCCGAACCTGTCATCCTACCACAATAGATAGAAAAAAGGTTTGTTTTTTAAAACATCTATTTATCTGCGCTGTATCAATCTATGCTGCTGTATTTTTACTGAATAATAAAACAAAAATGACAACTGAAAACTGTTTGAGAATGACTGCAACTTGTCTGTTCCCAATCTCTTTTTCACACCCTCTTTGAGAAGAGAACTCATACTTCTCAAATATTATACCAACTGTTGTCAGCCTAGACTACTAATCAGTTTGAAACACTGGATACCTTCATAAATCCTAACAAAACTGTGAGTACAAGGCCATATCTAACTAGTTAGTGTTAAGAATTCTTCAGGTTCTGGACCCAGAAAACTGAGTTTATAGGTACTGTATATCAGTCACTTCTTTTGTGATGTCTAATTTGGAGGTTTACAGGGCACAGGGCCTAATCACTTGCTTAAGTTTCATATGCATCATTTTATAGACCTCTGAACTGACTCTTATGCTGATGAAATTTCTTTTTTTTTTCTCAGTATTGGTACCACTGCAATGGCTTAGTGAAATATAGCAGATACCTGCAAGCTGACAAGATATATTGTTGAGACAGATGTTGTTTTGATGGGCTCCAAGCACAGTTTATTAACCCCTCCCCCTGCCCTGTTGAGATTCTTTTAGTGTTGTTTTGTGAATATTGTCACACTGTGAAGATTATTGTGGACACCGAATTAGATTTTGATGCCCACATTAATTCTGTGAAATTGGTTTTCTTTTGTCATCTGAGAACCAGTGAAAACAAAAGACTGTAATCTCTGGGACAGACAATGACTCGTTGCTGTGCCACTATGCGTTTCATGCCATGTTAATATTGTTTTCTTAAGACTTCCTGCAGTCACCATACAACAACACACAACGTATCCACGCTCAAATATTTGCAGTGATTGCTTTAACTGCTTCATTTTATTTGTCACTTCTTTTATTTATCTTTATTTTTATCTGTAGACCAATACCAATTCCTTGCATCGTTTTACACTCATACAGTGTAAATTCTCCTGATGGCATTCATGTTATGCATCGTGATTATCACTTAAGTCTGTAATGCAGTTCTTCACACAGGATTAAATTAAGCAGCAAAAAAAAAAGATTATTGTATTAAATATTTACATCATTATAAAAAACAAAATAAGTAATTTACCATAGCGACAAATTGTAATTCTTTCTCATCCTACATTGTTTATAGCTGTAGGAACTCATATTTTACTTTGCCCGTTTGCTGCTCTGCTTTTTATAGATGCTGTTTCATTTTGAAAACAGGAGGCTCCAGTAAAACAGTATGACAGAGACAGTCAGGCTGGGGATCACAGACTTTCTCAGTCCAGGCCAAGGAACTAGTTGGTTAAATCTCAGCTGAGGTCTTTAAAATCTTGAGGAGTGTCACCAAGATCAGCCTCCGCCAACACATCAGACTCAGCTTGGAGAACAAAACTGACACCATAGCAGGATTTACATTAAACCAAAAAAGCTGCATCTTTTTTTGCAGCGCCTAATTAGTCGCAGTTGTCAGCCTTTAGAATTGGTGTCTTGTAGAGAGAGAAATACTCCCTGGATATGCAAATTAATATTAAAATGTGGGAGGAAAATGTGAATAGACGCCGGTGCAACTACAATACTTGCAACAATAGTTCTGGCAGGCAATGTGTTTATAAGACCGTCTACCACAGCTGTACAGAAGTGAAAGTATAGCCCAGAAAGTTCCAGTTAATGAACTTGAACTTGAACTTTATTGCCATATGTAACCAGTACATGTACTGGTACAATGGAATTCTTACTTACAGAAAATCTTTCGATTGTTAAAACAAGTGTAAAAACACAAAGTGCAGACAGTGCATCAAGACAATATACAAACAGACAGTAGACGATGTACAAGTAAACAAGTTAAACAGTTTGAATGTAAACAATGCAGACATGTAAACAATGACTGGAGATGTGAAATAAATAAATAAGAAATCACAATGAGGTAGATGGTGTAGGTGTGGTCCGAGGGGCATGGCTAAATGTGGATAGAAGCTATTGAGGAATCTGGTGATCAGTGTCCGTTATGCTCTTGTATCTCTTGCCTGAGGGTAGTGGGCTGAAGAGCCCATGCCCGGGGTGGTGACTATCCTCTATGATGGCCAGAATTCTACCACAGCAGCGGTACTCAGAGAATATTAAGTGTTATAGTACAAAAAAGTTCAAAACAGATATATATCCAAAACATATATAGTTCAAAACAGATATATTATAAACTTAAGGACTTTCAATCATTAACAGTTTCTGATACCAGTATGCTATGCATGCAAGTAATAAAGTTGAAGTTGAGGAATCTCCCCTATCGTTAGAGATTACTGAGTGTTATGCAGGATGTGTGTGTTTTTTTTTTCTATGGCACAGTTTGATAATCAGGCCCACACTTAAACAAGAGAACCAAAATGGAAATGGTTACACTATAGACAGATGAGTACAATTGGTGGGTTTCAGTGTTCAGCCTTATGTAGACATAGAAAATCCTGAATTCTGCCCCGATGAACTGTATACCTGTATACTACAATCCCTATATACCACAAATGCATTAGCAGGCCAAAAAGGGGGAACCTGCTTCCTAATAAATCTAGTCCCAACCTGGACTAAACCTCTCGCTAAAACAGGGATGCCCACAAGCGAATGGGATCCAGCTTCCTTATTCTAACAACTTATCACTGAAATAGGAAAGATGTCTTTAGCCCTCGGACCTCACAGGAAATCCGAATAAATAAGACAGCAAGCTGTCATCTATAATAAAGCCTAGAGTCCGGTACTCTTTTCAGTGTACAAATTACCTGGACAGATACAGCCTCCAAGTCGGAATATTAAGATGAGGTCTCCCACAGCATATCTTTCGATGATGACGATACCTGCTCCCTATTCTGTCTTTCTCTCTCTGTTCCTGCATTTATGCTATGGTCCATTCCTATGGAGGCTGGTGTAAGTACTTCCCAAGCAATTGCCTAATTTTTAAGATGGTGGTCATTATCATTTACATCAATTAATTAGTTAATTATTTAACATGAGTAAATGTTAATCACGATGTCACGCCCGACATCCCTCCCTAGAGGGCGCTCCACTGCTCTCATTATTGTTCGTGTGATTTAGCTCTCCAGGTGTACCCTGTTAGCGTTATTATTTAAAGACCAGCTCCTCCAGTCCTCGGGGCTCATCATTAGGGAAAGATGTCGCGAGGCCCGCCTAGCACCAGGAAACCCTACGTCCGTCTCCTGAGGGCATAGGCCTCATCCCCGACACCTCCCGCTTCCTGAGCCCGGGGTCTGGAGGATCTCGCCCCGTCACCCTTGGACCTCCATGTTTCGTTCGTCTGTGTGCTCCCCCCTCCCGGGGATTCTAACTTTGTCGCGTTCCAGGATGGATTTCCAGTTGATGGACTTTCGGACCGTGTTTTGACCTGCCCTTGGACCTGTTTGGATTTGGATGCTGTTTTGTCTTCCCCGTACACTGTCTCACGGACTGTCACTATTATTTTGTGCACTATTAAACCCCTGTGTGTTCCTTTTTACCACGCCTCCTGTTTTCTCCAGCTCTTACCGCATCGCATAGGGTCTTCTACAATATCTGACACGGATTCCAGTCCGTGTCCGTTACAGAATGATGAGCCTATGCTAGACCCCGCGAGCGGTAATCTGGAACACCCGGACCCTCATCTGGACCTTTTTCTTTTCAAGATGCCCTTCCTGTTTTCCTGTCAAGATCCATTCCTGTTTCGCTGGACAAGGTATTTTTTGTGGATTTTTTTTTCTAAAGGAATTCTTGGATTTTTTTTTTCCTGGACCGTTTTGTTTCTCCGTTTTTTTTTCTTTCCCCGTTGGAACTGTTTTGAGAGTGGACAGCCCTACCGTTTTGTATATAGTATTCTCCGGTTTTATCTCTTGTGTATATAGTGATTCTGAATTTCCTTCTCTGCTTGTATATAGTCTGTGCTTGTGATATTCTTGTTGATAGTATTGCCCTTATTTTTAATTGTGTAGGGCGTCAGGAGCCGCCCTTGAAGGGGGGGGTACTGTCACACCCGACATCCCTCCCTAGAGGGCGCTCCACTGCTCTCATTATTGTTCGTGTGATTTAGCTCTCCAGGTGTACCCTGTTAGCGTTATTATTTAAAGACCAGCTCCTCCAGTCCTCGGGGCTCATCATTAGGGAAAGATGTCGCGAGGCCCGCCTAGCACCAGGAAACCCTACGTCCGTCTCCTGAGGGCATAGGCCTCATCCCCGACACCTCCCGCTTCCTGAGCCCGGGGTCTGGAGGATCTCGCCCCGTCACCCTTGGACCTCCATGTTTCGTTCGTCTGTGTGCTCCCCCCTCCCGGGGATTCTAACTTTGTCGCGTTCCAGGATGGATTTCCAGTTGATGGACTTTCGGACCGTGTTTTGACCTGCCCTTGGACCTGTTTGGATTTGGATGCTGTTTTGTCTTCCCCGTACACTGTCTCACGGACTGTCACTATTATTTTGTGCACTATTAAACCCCTGTGTGTTCCTTTTTACCACGCCTCCTGTTTTCTCCAGCTCTTACCGCATCGCATAGGGTCTTCTACAATATCTGACACGGATTCCAGTCCGTGTCCGTTACACACGATTCCATATTAGGACATACTGATGAAAATATTTTTTTTCCAAATAGTTTTTCTGTCAAAATCACAGCTGTTAAGTACAGTAAATACTCAGAGAAATGAATTGCAGTCTTAACATTTTCTGAATTGAATCAATTTCTTTAGTGGGAAAAGTGGAAAAAAAGTGTAGTAAAAAGCAGCAGCAGCACTGAGGCCAACAAATACAAGTGTAAAGGGGCAGAGAGCATTCCTCACACTGCTTCCTTTACACAAGACATTCTATGATAATGTGTTCACGGTATGTTTCACTACCGTGAATATAAATACTTTGACATTGATCAAGTAAACTAATGGTCATTTTATATTCATATATAATGAATATGTCATATTTAATACCTAACATTTTGATAAAAATAGCTTGAGATAGCTATGAGATAGCAAGGTGGATTTAATATGTCCTAAACACAACAAATATAATTAAATTATTTATAAAACAAAAAGGAATTCTTAACTTCGGTTTAAATCCATTTACAAAACTTCTTTGACATTTAAAAAAAAAGCTCCATCCCAGGTTGAAATCAAACCTTCAGTGTCTGAACAATTGTCAGTGATTACTGACTAACCCACTAGCAGAGATGGAGTGGAGTACTGCAGAGACAGTATCACTCCCCTCAGTGAATAACCGGGAAGTGATGCTGCCTGGGTATGTTAGTTGGCCAAAGAGCTGCTCTCTTTTTCTGTCAGTGTCAAGGGATGCCGTTTCATAAAAAAATTAGTCCTGACAGGAAACAAATCGATAGGAATCATGTTTTTACTCCACCTTCTGAAGGTACAACACACTCAGGAAAAAAAAAACCCGAATGTGTACACCAAAAATACAGCTTATCACACAATGTGCAGGCTGCAGAAATATTCTGTTGTGTTGTATACAGAAGTTTCAAAGTAGCCTAGTCCTCATGTACAGAACTGATGTGCCTGTTGTAGTAATACTCTCATTTTACAGAGACAACTAACAAATGTGTCACCACAGGTGTATGAAGCATGTCATTTGCTACTGATTCTTCAGGAAACTCTGACACCTGGCATCTCATTGTAAAAGGCTTTGCAACGACTTGAGTCTGGCTTTAAAATGTCCACTACTGTAATTCATTCTGTATCTCTGTAGTACCTCATATTCCCTGGATTGGTGTACAGGCGTGGGTGGCTAGCAGAGCATACATTTTGTAATTCTGCGTTTTTGGCAGAAACACACTACACTGAACAAAGGCGACATTGGGAATAACAATCAATTTTCGCAGGCGAAAACAGAAATAGAATATGCTCCCTTTTTTAATCAAGTAAGGGTAATGTTTTTAATGAAAGATATTAATCAGAGGGTATACCAATATATCAGAAGCCCGTCACATTAATCTGTGACACAAGCAGAAACAGACTCTCGTTGCTCTCTTGTTGTTTCAGAAGACAAGGAATTGGTTGCAACTCATGCAAAAATAAAAAGAGTTCTCTTGCTGTTCCGAGGAGTCAGAGAGACAACCTTTACAAGTAGTGGCCTCTACAATGTTTGAATCAGGCACCTCTATATTTTATCCTGCCTAAGAAATGTCTTACTGTGTTAATTGTACTACTGAGTGCTTCAGGGACACTAGTAAAAGTCTTAGAATAATTTGTTTTTTAAGCTAAGTTGAAAAATGTTCCTTTTAAAGTTCAGTGATGATAAATTAAGTGAAACTAAAAGGAACTGCAGATGAATAATGAGCTGTTATCATCACATTAATCTGCTCATCAAGAGCCCTCCTACCTGTATAGTAAAAATACTGTTTCTTAGAAAAATCACATCTGACTTTTCTCATTATTCCAGTAGTAGTTCTTTTCTCAGTCATCTAATGAAGACACACACTAATTTCCTTTTAATTACTAAAATATCAATATCTTCCTTTCTCAATTTGGTCTGAAAGCACATTTTTAGGAAAACAGAGAAAAACACTCTCTTTGCAGTATATAAATAATTGAACTGAGAATTGAGAATTGATCTGAATTGAACTGAATTGAATTGAATATATAAATAGAAAGTGTAAACAATGTGCTGTTTACATATTGTGAAATAAGGAAAATAAAAACAGAAGTAGTAAAAGTTATGGAAAATATAAGTCTGATGCATGAAATGTTTGTCAGGGAGAAAAAGTAGAACAACATTCCAAACTAACCAATTAAATTAACCAATTAAAACAATGAAATTAAATCCATACTGCAGGATCATACCTGTTGGGCATACAAATGCGTTTGCTGTGTACCATGCGTTTATCTCACCCACCTCTAATTAACAGCAATGATGTTGCATTTATGTAATGTGTTTCATCCCAAAGGATCTCGCAGTGCTTCACGTGCAGTAGGGGACTTTCTTCATCCATCGCTGCAGTGAAGCACCACTCTTGCTGACGTGTAGCAGCCACTACACAGCAGGCCAGGTGGAGAAGGGAGAAGCTGCTTCACCAGTTGACTGGGAAACCTCAGGAAGACCAGATGGTTCAAGCGGATGTGGAATTCAGCCATGAGCCCTACTCCCTCACACATGGGATATACTGTACTGTGCAGTTAAATGTCTCATCTGAAGGGCACTTTCTACAGCACAGAGTCCCAAGTCACCCTGCGGGGACATTAGTTAGGAAATGCTGGTCCAGTTCAATCCCATCTCCGGGTCAATCAGCACCACTTACTGGGTCAAAAATTGACCAATTAGGTACAGGGGATTCTTGTAAGTCTTGGTATCAATAATTGTATTTTATTGTCATTGATTACAGCACAAGTCATTTGCTTTTCCTGCTAAGCAGTTGCATTGTGTGGATTATGGAACAAGTAAACAAGTTTATTCCATGCTGAAAAGAGAAGAAAGAAAACACAACGTTTCGGCCGTGGAGCCTTCTTCAGGTGTGAGGATGTATGTGGATTATTATATTATTGGTTTATTGAGCTCATTTAATTAATTGCTTTTGTTGAATATTGCAAGAGTATAGTCAAGTTGTTTTTGTAATATTTCTTTCTGATGCAGTATGCTAATATACTTTACTGAAATTTCGTTTTCCTGAGCACCTAGCAGTTGTTATTGTTATTAACATAAGATAAGATCACTTTATTGGACATATACAATTTCTTGCATTAGGAATTTGTTTTTTCGCATACCCCAACTTGCTCTCCATGAGACACACAGACTGGGAGAGAAGACTGGGGTCAGAGCGCAGGGTCAGCCATTGATACAGTGTCCTTGGAGCAGCTGGGGTTAAGGGCCTTGCTCAGGGGCCCAACAGAGTAGGCACAGACCCTATGGATCTGAGCCACAGGTACAGAACCATAGCCACAGAGCCGTCCCAAGAATGTCTGCATCGCCAAACATGGGGCTCAAACCCACAACCCTGAGATTAAGAATCTCATGCGCTACCGACTGAGCCAGTCGGGCACATATACCCCCCTCTCCTTTGTATTCTTTATGAAATCATACTGGAACACATTTGTAAATATAAAGAATGACATTTTACAATAATTACATTTTCAAAACTGTAAATAAGGAACAAATTTAGCTCTGTTGAAATGAAGTAGCTAAAGATTCCAACTCTCTGCCAATCAAGGCATCGTACCAATACTGGTATTTTCATAGTTCAATTTACTCTACGTCTAGCAATTGCACGACTTATAGTTAGCATTAAAATAATACCCTTTCTCCACTATTATACGCTGTATCTTTTCTGCACTTGAGAAAACTCACTAAATTCCACACCATGGATATGTACTTAATGATTTCAATTTGAAAAGACAATTGAACAAGTACAGAATTTTATTGACGGAACAATATTCTTTCGTCTGATAACAACAGCTTAGGTTTCACTTCATTACCATGGTATGAAGGGTTTTTTCAAAGTCAATGTTGATAAAGTGAAGCTTAATACAATTCCTGCTTCGTATATTTACTTTTAATCACATTGTGTATACATACTGTAAAGCATATAAAAGCCTTTCTCTGTTTCTTCAGTGTACAGGCTTACATCAGCTGAATGCAGGTTCACCACTATTATTGCCAATAATTGTTAAAACTACAGTGAATCATTTGGTAGAAAGCTGAAATTGTCTCCTCTTTAATTTTTTATTCAATTACCCCTGAAACCATAACAAACCGTGAAATTCAGTTTCCTTTTAACCTCTTCATAAGTTTAGATTGAACAGACTGATGGAAATGGCACACAATGCCTCTACTATAGTAACAGACAAGGAAACTTGCATGATGTCAGAGTTTGCTTATTTATCATTCATTATTAATTGAAATGTGGAACATGATAGTGTTTTATCTTGATATCCCTGCTTCACCTCTATGAATTATACTGGTATTGTGTCACCACAATGTTGATACAAGAATTTCATAAATTAGAACCAAGTACTGAATATTAACTTAACTTATTTAAATATTTTTACAATAAAATACACTTCATATGGTGGTTTACTAAAAAGTCAGAGTGCCCTTCAACAAAAATAGACATGGTTAGAAATGTTATCAGATAATGAGGATATAAGCTTAAGCATTTCACAAATAGTATACAGTCTATCAGTTTAAGCTTTGCGCTTTATAAATCATGTGACATACATTTAACATTGATTTCTGCATTTACCACACCATAAAATACTCTTTGAAGAGTACCACGATGGAGCTTTTTATTCATCTTTTAACAGAGTACTCAATTTTCATGCCCATTTTAGTCAACAGTAGAATTTACATAGACAGCATTGGCCTGCAGTAAATGGCAGCTTTACTGTTAAGAGGCTGTACATCTAAATGCTTCAGTAGTGTATTGCAATCACTAGCAGCAAAAAAAAAAAAAAAAAAAAAAAAAACACTCCAAAACACTTTCTTTAAATTATTTCAGCACACAAGCCATGCCCTACAAACCAACAGTGAGTAGCTTTATAGCCCAAATGCTCCTTAATTATTCCCATGTGAGAATGTGGGTCAATTAAGTAATTAAACAAACAGTGCACCTCACGTGAGACCATACACGGGCAATAGAGGCCTTAACAACCTCTAATGGTAGTCCAGCTGTAACTACCCCACCTCACAGGTCATTCATCCTGTCTGCAAAGAACAACTGCTCATCTTTTATTTGAACATATTTGGCTGACTCTTTTATCTAAAGCACATTATTTGATACACCCTTTTATCCAGCTGTGTTTGCTGGAGCAATCTGCTCAAAGTGCCTTGCTCAAGGGTACTGTAGCAGTATCCCCACAAGGCATTTGAACCCACAACCCTCTAGACATACGGTAAGTGCAGGGTAGCGACCACTATTCCACAACCCCACCTTGTCCTGCCTTACAACCACCTCACAAAACCTGCATCTGATGCTGAAATAACATTCAGGATCTCTTAGAATAATTTTTAAATCAATAATAGAAAATAGACACATAGGTATTCACATTGAATCTACGTTTAACCCTGAACCTAATCCCTAAGACATGCTCTGATCACTGCTGTAACAGAAGTTACTGTACCATTTTTAATATGTGAGTACTTGTTGTGTATTTTGGTACAAGAGTTTTGAACAAATGAGAAAATTATGATGGTTTTATAGGTTATGAAAAAACAGTATTTTCAGTCCCAAATCTACAGTACTTCTACCTGTGTCGTCTTGCCCTTGGAATGAAGTTTTCAGTAGCTTTCAGAATTTCGAATGAGTAAATAATCAAATCCCCACACAAGACCAATGAGATTATGTTCCTTCTCCCACTCAGTCCATGACCTTTGAGACTAGGAATTATATTACAAAAGACAAGTCATCACTGTTTCAGTTGCGAATTTATTAACCTCTATCATATGTTTTCAGTAAATAACCAGTTATAACATCCAACTCATTGACACGAGAAGGTGTATTTTGAGAGATTGCCAGCTTTTATTCATGAACCAGTTATTTAAGATTACAGTCATTTTCTAAGATGCTGTTCTCATATCCTGGACTAAATCTTTTGCCTTTCTTGCTTCCCAAAATCCTGATTTAAATATAATTTCGCTGCTTGCCCAATAGGCTTTTAAAACAAATAGTCTTTGTTATATACAGTATGGTAACTTTAAAAAAAAAACTCAATGCTGTATCAGAATAAAAACACCCCCCATTGACCGAAATGTTTTAAGCGAGCAATGAACACTGTAATCTCTTTACTGTATATTGATGTATACATCCAGCCCTTGAAGAATTGCGGGGAGGTATGCAGGTATGGAGGGTATTCTGAAAATCCATACTTTCAGGACTTTAAATTCTTCCTGCAGAACCATGAAACAGCCTTCTCCTACAGTATGTCACTAGCGCCAACAAGGACCTTGACAACTTGAATACCCACACGCTCCGTCCAGAAGCCTGTCAGCTCACTCTGGGAGATCTGTAGTCTGAGTTCCTGTCAAGCAGCTAACCATGCAAGATTTCTGTTGACAAGTACTTAACAATATATATTCTCTTCTGATCACAGGATCACCCAGTTCTAGTACTTCTCTTCACAGGGATAGCGAGCACCACAGAACATGCAGTATTTCACCTTCGAACGGAGGTTTGTTTTTTTACTTTTTGTGTGAGTGTGTGTCCTGTTTTTTTTTCTTACTATGAAAATCTCAGCAGCTATATTTGGAATCCAGGACTGGCATAAAAGCCATCTATTTCCCATTTGCATTGCAATGCACTTTGGCAATACTTTTTTTCCACTATGTCTCAATAATTCATGAATATTAATTGACACAGATCAGCTTCACTTAAAAGTTTAATGTGCTCATTTTAATGAGTTGCCTTTTAGAATTCCTCAGACAAGGCAAGCTCAATTTCTAAAATGTTTTTTATGTAAACAGACCTCAAAATCTATTTCCTAAGCTTTATATTTCACATACTGTATCATTTTTATGAAACAAAATTGCAGAAATTTATATAATCTAGGTCTGAACAAAATAGTGCTCTCAAAGGTACTGTAGGTCTCAGCAAATAATTGTATATACTGTATATCAATTTATTCAGCAGAATAAATAAACAAGAGTAAAATTGCAAGCAATTTTTCACAGCATAGCTAAAGCTTTAGCATTGAAGTGTAGCTATAGACCACCACCTACATAACAATTGATATAAGAAAGCAATTTGGTCATTTTAAGACTAGATCTATATTTGTGACTGACATACCGTACATTGCATTTCTAGTACAGTAGGGTCTAAACATTTGCAAGAGTTCGGTGCAGAGAACTGTCGAAATCAGCCAAATTTCCAAATAACATCTCCTTATATGTATAATTACATATAAGTCCACTCCTATACCACTATATATAGTATGTATGATTAAATAGACATACTGTAAGTACAGTATAGTTATCAGCTAACATAAACATGAATCCCTCCTCTGTGTTTAGTGGATGCCTGCAGTTGTTTACCTGCTTCGTGATCAGCACTCCCCACTGTCGCGAACAGGGCAATAAAACGATCAGTGACCCTGTAGACACAGACCTGGGAGCATTTGTTACAACAGAAAAACAAGACCATGGTGAGATATGGATGCCAAACAGCGGGCACGTGGGCAGGGGGCATCACTCAATAGCTACAGTAGATTCATCTCACAACACTAGTCTGATGTGCCGCTAATTTGAAAGATGCACTTAACAACCTTCGACTCCATTTCTTTCCACTCACCTTAGCAGGCAGACTGAATATTCAACTAAAGCACATTGAAATCAGTTTTGCGCCTACTTTTTGACTATGTATTTCGGCCATAGAAGAGTCGCTGTTTAAAACACGTTCATGTGTCTTAGTTGGCTTGCAAAAGACCAGACAACGCAACACAGCACAGCGCATCCACCTGGATGATGCAACAGCAGCCATAGTGCGCCAGAACGCTCACCACAGAGTGTAGGGTAGGGTAGGAGAGCAGAGATTATGGGGATTATTAGGAAGCCATGATTGGGAAGGGCCAATGGGAAATTTGGCCAGGACAGCAGGGTTACACCCCTACTCTTTCCGAGAAGCGCCCTGGGATTTTTAATGACCACAGAGAGTCAGGACCTCGGTTTTACATCTCATCCGAAGGATGGCGCCTGTTTACAGTATAGTGCCCCCGTCACTATACTGGGGCATTAGGACCCACATGGACTGCAGGGTGAGCGCCCCCTGCTGGCCCCACTAACACCTCTTCCAGCAGCAACCTTAGTTTTTCCCAGGGAGTCTCCCATCCAGGTATTGACCAGGCTCACACCTGCTGAGCTTCAGTGGGTTGCCAGTTGTGAGTTGCAGGGTGATATGGCTGCTGGCCTCTGATGGTCAGGTTTGAAGTTTTCCTAAGGGTATTCTATAGAACCGTAATGTTCAGTGCAAGTCACAGAATCTTTACTGCAGATAGAGTAGTGTGAGGTTGTTTTAAGATTATGTTCTATGCACCATTGAAGAAATTCCTTTTTGTTTACTGGGTTGTGGGGACAACATAATTAGGTAGTGAATGTGTACTAGAATAAATAAAGAAGAATCCTGCTATGTGTGAAGTCCATTCCCAGCTGCAGGAAAAGCATCTGGATTTTGTATAACATGAATCCGACATGTGGCCAGAAACCAGGGCCTCAGGAAATTGTGGGCTTTGTTATGTTTCATGTGAAAGGCTTAAAACTTCACAGGTCAGGAGCAGGCCCTGGTCTCCGAACTATAGACCGATTTTCACATTTTCACCTGTGGGAACCGATTGTAAAAGGTGGAGTGTTGAAGTGAATTTCCTTCTTTTTAGTAGTTTAAAGTGTTTTTTTAGTTACGAAGAAAATGACATAATAGCAAAAGATGTACAAAAAGACCTCTTGACCTAATCTTTCACTTTATTGTATGTCTTGATGTGCCAAATGTATTACTCTTCAAGAGAATTGTCAGCTTTTGATGTGTATTTCTACTGAGTTGATAATCATTCGAGCCGGCCTATTGGCAACATCTGGAAAGCACGGCATGAAATGAGCCAGCAGGATAGTCGATTCAGTGCATTCATTCTGCTGCAGTTCTCACACCACTATCCCCAGCGCTTGTAGGAGTGATGCAAAAATCTGTGAATAATTGTAAGGCAACGGTGGATTAGATGCAAACCAACAGACATTTTTAACCAGTAAAGGCATAATTTCACAGGCAATATTTGTGTGAAGTGAGATATGATCAAAACACATAACTAGAAGGGCTACAGTCTTACAAATACATCACTAGGCCCTGCTGGTTTGTATCACAGTTATCTTGAGAAGATTAATCTAATTATCATCCACCCTAAATAACATTCTTGACACCTATTACATGTAAAACAGTTGGGTCAGAGGTAAAGGGAAACCGTCATGTTTATCTTTATAGCTGTCACATGTTTTGTCACCAAGGAGGGACTTGCAGAGGAACAGTTGAATTGGCAGATCTCCAAAACCTTTTAAAAAGCAGCTTATTTTGTATTTTTGTAAGGATTACAAAACTGTGTCGTTGTATTTTTCAGAAATTATCTGATAAAGTGCCTCATGTCTGATTAGTTCACAAACATAAATCACTGTTAATTACCAGTGGTCTTTGAAGATATTTTCCCTCTGAGAAAACTTTTGTCACTATGCTGAACTAATTAATTTACTATGGAAGGGGCAGATTGCCTATAGTTTTTGGATATCTAAGATTAAATAGGAATATAAGATTCGGAGAGCAACAGTAAAAGGCGATTTGTCTTATCTGAAAAATGATAAAAGCTGAACTCCCATCACACTCAGTTCTGAGCCCTCTGGCCAAATACTTAGATTAGGATTTTATCAAAAGACTTGATAAACTGTTGATTATTCTAAAGAGAGAGTAAACAGCTGACATTATTAAGGCCACCCTGAAAATACAGAAAAATGGTAGGATGAGGCATGGACAAGGTGACATGGAAAAAACCCATCCATTTTCTAACCACTTTATCCAATTCATGGTTGTGGGGGAGCCAGAGCCTTTCCTGGCAAGCAGCAGGGTACAAGGCAGGTTACACTCTGGACAGGACGCCAGTCCCTCTCAGGTTACACCCTGGACAGAACACCAATCCATCCTAGGGCACCCACAGACACAGACACGATCACGCCAGGGACAGTTTCCCAGAAAACCAATTACCCCCAATTACCACGTACTTGGACTATGAGAGGAAACTGGAGTACCCAGCAGAAACCCATGTGAATATGGGGAGTTCATCCAAACTTCACACAGGTACAGCAGCACCAGGAATTGAACCCAGGGCCCCAAAGCTATAACACAGCCACACTTACCACTGCACCAACATGCCAGCCAAGGTTGATAGTCTTTTACCTTAAATCTTCAGGCCGGACTCTTACTTTCTCCATGACCTACTGAAACGGAGTGCTTTGCCTCTGTGTTTGGTCTCCTTTAATTACCAGTGACAATTAAAATGACTTCCTTTTACTTTCTAGGGCTCTGTGAAACTACCAGATGACTAATAACCATTATAAGATTACATCTGAAACATCTATGCTTCATAATCTTGAAAGGGTTGAATCGGAATACAGGTTATGCACAGCATTTACAAATAAAACATAATTATTTGCAGTTGTGCAATTGATTTATTATTTATTTGGTACTGCTCTTAATATATATTTGTCCCATTTGAATTTATAATTGTTAAAAAAACACAGTACAATATAAACAGCAGTATTTACTTTCTTTTTTGAATTGCAGCTCATCAAGGACATGAATAAAGGTGGAGAATTTTTTGGTTGTTCTTTTTTGTTTTCTCTTCCGTTCTGTTTCACAAAGAGGCTGTGATTCAGCCAAGGCAACTCAGATGGAACAAAAGAGATGTTACCTTTGTAACATTTGGAGGTGAAAATCAGGCTTGGTCTCATTTATCCCACACACAATGTTAATGAACACAGAATTAAAAAAAGTATTGGAAATCACAAGGCGTAAAGCAACTATACACAAGTTTAGAAAGAACATCTGTTTATTTTGGAACCAAACACAGCACTGACAAAATAAAAATGGCATGAACATTTCATGGTTCTGTTCTTTATCTTTGTCAGTCTTTGCCCACTTATCTTCAGTAGTTGCTTATTTTCTAACCAAACGTTGATGCTGGATACTAGCAGATGGGACCTGTCAATGAGAAGTTTAAATAATCATTGAATTCTTTTCGCACAGGCTCATTTCTTAGACAGTCCTCTAAAACAGAATGTGCTTTAGTTTATTCCTACTGCAGTTGCTAGCATTACTGCTTAGAGCATACAACGATGGTTACAACCAGATTATAATTAAATTTAAGACAGTTACATATTTTTGATTTTGTTTTATAGGTTTTATTTGTGGCATTGAGGTTCTCAAAACACATTTATGTAATAACTAGAAAGATCAGTTTTACCCACTGCTGTTAAGCAGTCTGACATACAGTAAGCTAATTTTCCCAGCATTGCTGGTAATCCTTGAAAAACAATGCACAGTAACTGCACATTACTGAAATTCTGCAAAGGTGCGCAGTGATTAAAACCCAACCTACTGTACCATTTCATAGCTTTACATTTGAACCATATCCTAATTATCTGTTACAGAGATAGAGGCACCTACTGTACATGCAGATGTTCCAGAAAAAAAATAATTAAAGCTTCCTGTTCCGTAAATTTCAAGCAGCTGAGGAGAAAAAAAAAGAGATTAATAGATAACCATAAGATAACCATTAACCATAAGGGTCAGAAAGGAATATTAACTGCTGTGTTGAGAATTTTTAGCAGGTTTTTAAATAATAATTGAATGTATAGATAATAATATGAATGAGTAATAAATACCTAAAAGAAGTTATTTAAGTACTAGTTGGGATTTAGATGCAATTTAAAGCAAAAACGTTATCCTGCCTATAGCTACAATCCACTTAATCACTAATAACTACTGTAGTTCCAAAAAACAAGATGATCCTTATATGCATATACAGTATATAAGAGAACAGGTTGAACAAAATATAATCTATAATATTTATATGTGCTTTGAATTTCAACAATTAGCATTTCAATGCTTTTTTTGGTTTCTGTCATACCGTAGCTAAAGGATGTTTAAAATGCTTCAGAAACCACAGCTGCTAGCAAGATCACAATTTCCTAAAACGTTCTGTTTTACTCTTTTATTATAAGACTTTTTTTTCACGCGAACTGAATGTGAGAGTTATTCTGGAGTGAGTGTGTAGTAGCTGAAATAACAAGCATGAGAAAAATCAACAGCACTGCTCAGTGAATTTTGCCTGGAAATCCAACGTGATAGATTGGGAATGCCACATGGAAGACTGTCTGGGAGTGGGAAAGGTACATCTTTTCAGACTGTCCTGTAGTGTCAGGATGTAAGGAATAAAACAGGAGTCAGGCTCAGTCAGGTAAAGAATCCAGCACAGTCCTGGAGGAAACAGGAGGCATGGCTCTAAGGTTGTTGGAAGATGAGCAACAGGGGAGCTACAACTCATACCAATTGAGTCCCAGTATAGATGAGATGTAAATCTAAGGTTCTGACTCTCTGTGGTCATTAAAAATCCCAGGGGGTTTCTTGAAAAGAGTACGGGTGTTGCCCTGGCATCCTGGCTAAATTTCCCATTGGCCTTTACCAATCATTGCCGCCTAATAATCCTCATCTCTGAACGGGCTTCATCACTCTGTTTTCCTCCCCACTGAGAGCTGGTTTGTGGTGAGCCACCTCGTATGCTACCACCACAGATGCCCATTATGCCCAGCTGAATTTGCAGAAGTTGGTGCTACAAAGATGTGATCTCTGCTGAAGGCATTGACTAAGTCTGAGTCAAGCACACATGCTTACAGTCAGGTAGTATTATTAGTTGAGTCTAATCATGGTGAAAGAATACTGTAGGTCCTGAATGCTGTGGTAACTTCACATGGAAATGTTCCTAGCAGCATGTTCCTGGAATGCACTCTATCTCTTTCACTGAGCTGCAGCACTGACGAAGTGATAAAACTGGCAAATCCGTGCAATATCTATGCACACCACATAAGCCCAAACTCATTGCATTCAGTTCTTTCCATGCACAACTTTACCATTGTAACTGATCGTTTTTTACTCACCCCTAGTGCTCCTGCTCAGGTACACAGATTCACACACACACATGAACGGAGCATCAATTAATCACATCCCTACACCCGCCAGCACCTATTTACAAATGAGTTCTCAGCCTCAGTGCCCCTTTTGTGTGAGTCTTCGCGCAGTCTGTTAACACAACCCTTTCACAGAGGCTCGCATACTGTGCAGACTGACTTCAGGGTTCCTCTACTGCAAACATCTAATCAGACTCATTAACAAACACTCAAACAGATTAATCCATTAGCACTGCATAATTGATTATTTGTTTCTCAGACATTAATAGGAAGCATCTTACAGAGCGTAAAGAAATGTCAGCACTAAGGAGTTCAAAGTTCACCATTGAAAAAGGATAAATGAAGGTCAAAGGTTTACTGTCATGTTTAGTAATCTTTTCAAAGGTGATTTTAGAGAAATGTATCTCAGATGTAGAAGTCCTAGTCTAAATAAATGTCATACTGTTTGCTTAAGTAAAATATATAATTATAATTTTGCAGATGCCATTATATTTGTAATGAGAAGCCATCTTTCAGGCCTGTCTGCAGTTTCCAGACACCTGTCTTAGACCTATGGGTGAAGAGTAACAGCAATTTCTGTCAAGCCAAATATGACAAATGTATGCATTTATTTCTAACAGTTCAGTTCTGGGATTTAAAAGCCATCCTAGAGAAATATAAGCTTATCAATTAATTAAAATTGAACTCATTTCCAGAATACCATTTTTTTGCAGTAGTTTATTTCAATAGCTTGTTATTCAATAAAAGCAGCTTTTTCCTCATCTGAAACCATTTGAAAAAATTGAACATAAATATTATTGAATAATAAATTATATTTTATTATGATATCATCGTACCTATTTATATATATAATACATTTCTCTAAACATATATACAAGTGACTTCTTTAAATTATTTTAATGTTAATCTCAATTTTAATCTCTACTTTAGCCATTCTCTACTCCAGTGACTACAGCCCTAGTAAGCATTCAAGTGTAAAGGAACCAGCAGTTCTTTATTTAAACATCTGCCAAGAATTCATTTGGTTCAAACTGTTGAATCTGACTAAAATTCCTTCTATCAAAATGAATGCAAGATGGAAATAACAGTAGGTGAAAATTTAAATCTTCACAAGGCTCTTACAAGGTGAGAAAATCACACGTGTTTGTGACTAACACGATTTGTAAATTAATGTTTGTAAGAAATATTTGCTTGCTTACTATATTACAAAACAGGTGCAAAACCATGCAGCAAACATTTAGTGAATGTGACTGAAGGTGCAAATGCATAAAGAAAAACAGAAAAGCTATTTCATAACAAACCATTCTTTATATTGGTACCCCAGGTGTGAAACTGAGGGAACTCATTAGCTTGAGGTCAGTAAGTGGCGTGCATTTTTCTCAGCTGTGGAATCTGTTGATTTGTTAATGGCTACATATTATATTACAGGCAGCCAGTATTTCACAACCCAGATATTTGTTGAAGCAATTTTTGTTTTTTACTTAATCTTTTCTCCTTGACTTCTTACATAATTTAATGTCACCGAAGAATAATAAAATAGCTAAAGTTATTTCAGTGGAGATAGCCCTTTATCAAATTGATGATGGCGTGCCCAGAATTTGAAAGTAAATCAACACCACAGATCAGCCATTAATATTCTTGAGTTTGTCATTCTTTACTTCAATGACCTCCTCACATTTTACTCATGAATAGTTTCCTTCAACTCTGCTGCATTGTAAAACACTTTCACCTTCCCTCGGTTTCAGTGCATACATAATAATTCACACCTATTGACCAGTACATAAATCACTGCCTTGCTGTGTAGATGAAACACATTGTTAAAAAGATGCAAACAGACAATTTAAATACATTAGACTTCAGGCAGACACCTGTCTTTTTAACAAAAAGTTAATGTTAGTGACCCAGCTAATGCCTTAATGGGTATACATGAAAGCTTTCCCAACATGTATTAAAGTACTTTGCAATCACTGGAATCATTTGAGTTTGAAGCCCGAAATGAATAATGAAAATGGTTTCATGACTTGCAGCTGTCATTTTCTGATCTTGCATGCTAATTTCCTGAAAGCTTAGAAAACCCTCAGGTCTTAATCATTAAAGTTATTCTTTTGTGACGTTTACTAGGCGAGCATTTAACATAAAATCTGCTCTGCATGCGAGAAGCGATAGTCTTCTTTCTCATGGCCGGTTCACGATGTTACAGATACATACTGTAGGCTTGTGTTTTACAGCTGAGGTTTTGAGCGAGGGGCTAACTGTTTCTGCCTCTGAAGTGAACACATTTAAAAATAATCGGTGGGGGCACTTCTTCTTTTCAGTTTTGTTTTCACTTAATCAAGCTCTCCGACATGAAAAATGTAGGTACAATCTGATCAACAGTAAATGCAAACCATTGCTTATTCATACGCATGTAGTTGCTTAAATCGTTCCACTCCTCCATCCGCTATTGGCAAGATGCTTGCAGGTTGGAGCCTGTGCCGGGAGCCTAGGGTACACGGTGGTGGCGAGAGACTGCTGTCCCCTCAGACTGGGCACCCGTCCGCAGCAGGGCCACGGAGGTACAATTTAGAGGACCCAGTCAAAACAAGCGAGCATGTCTTTGGAAGGGGGGACAAAACTAGGGCACCAGGTGAAAAATCCCACACATGAATGAGGCGAAGGTGCGGACCATCGCGGTTCCGCGCGGGCTCGTGCCCTCACCGCTCCACCCTGCCTGTTCATGCCGCAACCCGGCGCGAACCCGGGTCCCTGGCGTACCGCAAGAGGGAAGCAGCCGGGTGAGCTAAAGGAGACCTCCCTCAGCTCAGGCGGTTGAGGTGCCTGCTACGCGCAGGGAGGGCGATGACGTCGCCGTCTCCAAACGAGCTCCGCTACATCCCCCCAGACACATGCCTAAAGTTGAAACTGTATCCAGAGCACCTTAGCCGTGAGGCTGCATTGCCGAAAGCCACACTAACCATGTTGTTCGTACTGTATATTGTAACGCATACGGCCTCCATTGCTTGCGAGAGCCGGCTTACCAGCGCGGTGATGTCATCGCCCTTCCCTGTGAAGAGCAGGGACCGCAGCCGCCAGGGCTGAGGGGAGATTTCCCTTTGGCTCAAGTGGCTGGGTCCCTGGTGAGTGATGCCGGAGGCCTGGGATCGAGTCCCCAGTGGTGGGGGGCCGACCTGATGCGGCAGCAACGAGGGTGCCCACATGAACCCCGAAGCATAACAATATTTTTTTCCTACCAGTACATGGGTTGGGTGGCACAGTGGTACAGCGCTTAGTGTAATTAAAAAACAAATCTCGTGTCTCGTAATTACCAGATAAGGGAGAGGATTGTTTTTCCTTGGTGGCAGCAATGCTCTTCCGTGAGTTCATGGCCAGTCCTATAGAGGTATGTCTTTTTAGCTAGTTTTAATTTTTTTTCTGGGATCTGGTTATTGTACACAGGCAATTTAATTGAACTATTGTTCTGTTAGAAGAAAAACGATTATTTTAAACTTGAGTGCTTCCCTGATTAATGTAAGCTAACTCAACCAGTGTGAGTACATTCTGCAAATTGTAATTAATACAATGCAATTAAACTGAACCTTGCCCAGCAGCTATGGCAAGGAGTCACATTCTATAAGATTTTAAATATTTGAAATATAATGAAAAGAAATATATCGCTCATAACTGCAACTAATTCATAAGGTGAAATGCCAATGATTTTTGTTGCATGCAGTCTAAAATTTTATTTTATTGTGGGTGAATAGACATGGTCTAGGTTAAGCCACAATGCTCATAAACATAAACATTTGTCATCTACATATGATGCGTACTGCGAAAACCACAGGTTAGCAGCATGTGTGGCCACCATTGGAAGTGACAGAAGCAATACAGTACATACAAGTAATACAATGTACATCTGAGATGCCTGCTTTGCACCAGATTGCAGGTACTGCCTTGATCTGTCTGACCCATCCCTCTCAAAGAGCCTGGACAAGCATGTGCCTGTTTGTGCAGTTTCCTGCGTGTCAGAATGAGCCTCCAGGAATGAAAATAAGTGAGGTCTTAGGACTTGATTAATGATGTGACAGCAAATGGAGTTTTGCACCACCTAGACACCACTGGTCAGATCATCAAACTTGGGCTTCCCAATCAATCTTGGCGGGGTGTTGTGACACCTAGTCTTCCATATTGCGGATATGGCTGTGAACTCCCCTGGCAGTAAGAAATATTGCACTGACCAACATACACAAGGCACAAATGAGTGATTCACTGGATAAGCAGGACATATTGTATCCTTTCTGTGTTTCTCCTTCAAGATTCTCACCGGGCTGCCAGCTGCCAATAAACTCTCACTAACAGGAACATGATTTGGTGTTCATGTAACGGTCAAAGTCACACAAGAGTATCATGGTTAGTCATGGCGGTTCAGTCACTCAAAATCATCCAGTTTTTTACAAATCTTCATCATTTATTTTTCTAAAAAACATGAGTAAATAGAGTGATACGTTTGTTTGTTTTTTGGTGCACGGTATGAATTAAATCAGAAAACATGTATTGGGCATAGAGTTCTCCCCATTCTACATTTTTTTTATTTGAAATAAAATTCCCCACATTAATAAAAAGGGTTTCTTTTAAGTGAATGTTATAATTTTATTATCAGAATTTATAGTAAATGGAAGCATTACATTTCAGGCGAATATGCCTATTCCTAATCATACGAGAAGGCTGCTAACATTTCCTCTTACATTTGACATGGCAGATTTTATAAATGTTACACTTATTTTGGTAATAGAAAGCCGGTGACTTTAGGTAAACGTTTATTAAACTCCCACCCCTGTTGTTATTTATCTGCTGTATTGTGTGAGCCAGCAACAGATTACATCCTCCACCCATCCGTTTGTTTTTAGTAACCACTTCATCCTCAGAGGGTTGTGATGAGTCAAAATCGACATTTAATCCTAAAAAAATTTAAAATGTCTTCACTGGCACTGTTTGGAAATTACAAAGCATTTTCCTTTGGCTTCAAAAGATTGTTTAAAGAAAATAACCTTCAATTATTTGCTCCTTTAATGTAGAAGTTTATTACGTAGGAGTGGGCCGGTCTAGAGAAATTCAGGGACCTCACGTGTGGTGTGAAGGCACCCTGATCATCTCTGTTTGGATTAAAACTGATTAAAGCTTTCATCCCAGCTGGTAATTATTTAGAGCAATGCTAGCCATGATTATTATCGTACCCACCAAATTACCATGTAAATTGCAAAAACAATTGGTTTGCTGCCCTCTTGTCACTACAGTTTTCATTAATGCTCAGGATTTATGTACTGTAACATTTATAAGACCCTACTTAGAGTCAGGTAGAAGCTTTGAGATTTGAAAGTAATCCATAAGTAAAAAATATACGTATAATATAGCTCCAATCTCTTGATAATTGAATGTGTAAGGAAATACCTAATTTGCTTGCTACAATTTTTTCAGCAGATTTTTTTTTCTTGAAGCTTTTTAATCAAGCCTAATTCTTTCGCTGCAAAACAATCATTATTTTTAATTCCGATTTAATCATGACAAGATTATCCTAACAGGTGAAATCGGAAAACAAGATAAAAAAATGGTTTAAAGTTGTGTTTCACAGACCTCACAGCCGCCCATCTTCGGCTACAGGCAGCAGCATGAGGGACAAGAATGAACTTCTGAAGCAGCAAAGGCCTGGAACATCGCTGGAGTCTGACAATGCTGAAAGAGCACGTAATGACATGAGCAGCTTCCCAGAGGGTGAGGTTTTCGGGGAAAAGAGAGGGACTTAATGACCCATCGGAGCTCTGCTTCCTTTCCTGAGTATCCTCCCCTCTGAGATGGTTTGCAGCCAGATATCAGTCAGAGGAACACTGATCTACCTGGAACGTGTTGGAATGTCACGTTGCCCACTTAAGTTTTTTTCTTAAATTCAACGTAAAAAATGCCACATTATAAATAAAGAAATCTGATTATGCATAGGAAACCCCATGAGATAACCACCAAAATACCCACTTTGTAAATTGCTCTCTGTCAGTAGACCAGATAATTTTGCAATATCATATATTAACTCATATCTACTGCTGTGTTTCATGTCAGGACCGCCAGTGGCTTTAGATCTCCCCAGTTTCTAATTGGCAGTTCTCATTTTTATAAAATTTTGGGATTTTTCACACACCAAATCTGGAGTTGCCACCTGGTCCGTTATGTCTCTTGTTCTACAAGGGATGAATGAGGAACTGCAGAGATATGAGAGGAGACTGTTCAACTAATCTGTCTCCATTTTTTAGTAGCTAATTGATTTCAGGATCTCACTTCACTAGTGCCTTCACTAGTGCCTTCTCAAACTAGAGGGCCCAACTTGCACTAAGTACGGCGGCCTTTTCTCACAGAGCAGCCCAGACGTTGCTGCATTTATTCTTAGGATTATCAGGATCTCAAGTTTCAAGAGTACCATGGAGTTTTTTTATTACAAAATGTTGCTTGGGATCCTGTTAGACATACTGTAGTGAAAGCCAATCAGCCTTCTAGCACTGGAAAATATTTCATTCACTGCTCACCTTTGTGAAAGTGAGGGGTTATTTTATGGGGCTTTTGGCACAAGGCCAGTTTCCATTAAGACACAACATGAATCGAGCTACATTGTACAGATTGTCCTTTTCTAAATTTTGTTTCCTGTTTTGACCATTTCTGGTCTGTTTGATCAGAAAAGCCTGTTACGTAAGACATCTGTAAGTTACAGTGATAAATGTCCTTGCAGATGGGATTACTTCAGCATTATTTTTTTGTAATAGTATTTTCCAGAAATTTAAAGGTTTGGTTTTGTCAGGACTGATAAGATGTGCTTCATGTTATTGCATAATGTTATTGTAGCCACTAATTGTGAAGAGTATCTCAGATGTACTCACAGCACTCTGGAAAATAGGACAAAAAGGCTTTGAAACATGACTATTGGTCCTTCTGAGTTTTCATGGGTTTGGAAGGAAGCCAAGTACTAGTTTCGTACTACTAACAGCTCAGCACCCAAACATCACAGCCTCTATATACTTCTGCACTCTTGGAAAAAAAAATGGACATTTTTTCATAATATTTCTTGATTAATGAGTATGCTCTAGTTTTTCAATTTTCTTTCGGTAGCAGTGAAGTAGGAGAGCCTTTTGATTTGATTGTTTCAGCTCTTTATGTGTGAAAGTAAAGAGTCAGATTCTCCCACGTGCAGAGATCATTGACTCCTTCAGTGTTGGCCAGAAAACCTCTTTTTTCCATGTGTTATGTCAAGAATCTCTCATACAGCGAGCCTCTCACAGTGAGGGTCAGGTCTGCTTGGCATTACTACAGTGCCGAGGATTAAAAGCAAGTCTTTCCAAACTAAACTTCAAAGCATTTCAACCTGGCAAGCATACCTGACAGAGCTGCAGCTGGCTGGCCGTGGGTTTATCAATGCAAAACTGGAAGTACATTGAGGGCCAAAGCCCCTTGTCTTCTTTCATTTTTTTTTCCGCAATGTCTTCCTTACATTATTATTGTCCCCATGGGCAGAAAAACACCTTGTCAAATCTAAATCCTAAAATCATAGACTGTCGAACTCAGAATCTGGCTTCAACATTCAGCCGTTAATGCCATTGATAAACCACGAAAAGAGTAATATCTGGATCATTCTCAGATATATATTTGATACTCTGTTAGACAGTCACAGATTCATTAGATTAGAATTGCATAAGTTGAAAAGCCATATCCTGTGTTTGAGTAAGGGTCTCCCAGTGTATATATACTGTATGTTTTTTTTTATCTTGCCGCTCCATTTTTGCCTTGCTGCTGACACAAAAATTGTAGAACCAAGTTGCAAAACAAACTGCATTGCATTTTTCTTCCTCATCTCATTCTGCCATGAGAATTCTGTCCTTGTCTCTCTACTACACTTCTCCTTATAAATTAGGGCTACACAACCCACTGCCCCTCCTATGATTTCCATTACACACTTTTGCTATAACCAGTTCCTTAATTACTTGATTAATGATGAGAAGAATTGCTATAGCAGTAAAGGAGCTGCTTACATCACAGCACCATAAAGGAGAGAATCAGAAGATCCCCCATTTGAGAAGCCTTGATATACAGTAAATGATCGAAGGTCCTCTCTTGTAAATACATTCTCGGAAAATAAGTGAAACAGACTACGCAGATACTATAAATGATTGACAATACTTATTTAACATGATTATAAAATGTTATAAAATGTGACCAAATGATCAATTGAATTGTATGAACAAGGATTTATGCACAAGAGGAAGACACATGATATAATATCCTGTCTCAGTCATTTTTGCCGCAGGAACACATTAATCAAACAGCTAGCTGTACTATAAAGGTCTTAAATCTTGTATTGTAACATTAGAGCCACAGCAACAAGACTGTTGCATCCAGCAAAAACTGTTCGGTTATGACTAGTCTTAACTAATAGCTGTGAAGCCAGGAAGAGGACGATAATGATCTTTGTGGAAAAAGATAGTTTTTTTCTGGTCGTGAAAATGTTATTGAGACCAAAAAGCTTCTAGGTGGAAAAAATACATAGAGATTGTTGTATGGCTTGATCATTGACTAGTTGCTGCAGGGAGAGCAGTACTCCTTCAAGAAGATGATGCTAATTCTGGCACCATTTAACAGGTATAATCGTGGACTGAATTGTTAAACACAATTCCTCATCTGTGCTTTTAATCACTCTATTGTAGCTCTCATGAGTGCAGCAAACATTCTTCTTCTTATTATGTTTGCTAATCAGATTTGCCCCATCCCCCCACAAAGTAAATGCATTTCTGATTTATTCATTCTTCTGAAATGTTGGTTTTCAAAAGACAGACAGACAGAAAGACAGATACTTTATTAATCCTGTGACAGTCAACACAGCACAGTGTAACGAAATGATACAAAAATACCACAATACAATACAGTCCAGTCAGTGAGAAGTGCAGTACAAAGTACAGAAGATACAAAACAAACAGGAATGTACAGAACACAAAAACATGTATTGCACATTATAAATATATTGCTCAAGATGAAAAAATTAATACTGTTCATTTTTCTGAACACATTTTGTCCATTAAAAAACTCTTATTTAAAAAAATATCTTACAAGTTGCTGTCAGCGTCAAGGGAAATATTTAGAAAACTGGACTTCTGGAAAAAAAAAAATATATTTTTTTGTGTCTGTATTTTTCTTTTGTTGTTATTGTCTAATAAGAACAAAAATGAGAAAGTGAAATATATATATATAAAAATAAATAAATACAAAAATTGATTTCAATTCAAATCCAGGCTTGACGTTGAACTTTCACCTTAACTTCCTGCTGTAACAAGTCACTTACAGTTTGTATTATGGACTGAAAAAAGGACAAAGCATTCTCATGCAAATGGCTCAAGAATGCTAAAGATAAATACTAAATAACAATGTGCTCTTCTTAAATTAATCCAAAATAAATATATGTTTTGAGCGTATTTTTTCACACCCGGGCACTACTCTAACTCACAACTGTAAATGCAAATAACTTTAGACACTGTAAAACAAAAGACAATTTTATCATATAGCATCAGTATTTGTTTCACTAATCTAGTTCTGTGTACACAACATAAATAGTAAAGAAAAGTCTTTAAAGACATAAATTTAGTCAGTATATCGCATGTCTATAAAGGCAGACAGAGATACTGTACATTATATCTGTGTGGATGTACATGTATTACAAGAATTGTATATTGTATTGCTGTGTATATTAAGGGAAAATGGCAACTGTTTTCTGTAATTGCATTCACATAATTACTGAAAGTCTCAGTACACAGGCTGATGATACAGTGTGCTGTTATCTGGATTGCGTCTACCATATGCTGAATTCCTTAAGGAATATACTTAATATTCCTTTTATAATGAATTTAGGCTTCTGAAAAAAATACGAATACTATACTAAATACTACACTTCTTCCTCGAAGATGAGCTGTTCCCATTGGAAAAAGAACCCTATTTGTTAAATAGCCTCTTGTCTTGGGAGATAAGTTCTATCAGAGAGGATAATCACAGTGAAGCGTTTAATTAATAGAGGTTCTTAAACTGGCTGAAATGCCTTGCAAGCTTTATCTCCCAGCTGTGAAAGACCCATAACTCACAAGTTTAGAACTATACTCTTGTATTCTGTGATGGTATGAGGGTTTGCATGGTGTACTGTGATGTATGCTCTAAATTTCCAAAGACTTCCCTTTAATGCATTTATGTTGGTATTTGTGGCATTGATAGATGACTCTGCACTTGGCTTTATTAATAATTCCAGACATGGAAAAACAGAACATACTGCAATTATATCTTCTGGTTTATGCTGAACTGGGGTGTGTCAGTCAAAAAATATCAGAAATGTAGCACAGGCATTCATGTGGTCCAGAAAATCAAGCCCAATATTCTATTCTGAAAGCTTCCTACACACAAAACTAGCACAAGGCTTTTGAATTGATCCAAGGCACGTCAACCTCTAAAATCAATTTCCAATTAATTGAAATTAGAAATGTTCGCCATATTCTTGTACAAAGATGCTACAAAGTCAAAACCTGTCTGTTCCTCAATGCTATTTCTGAACAAAGTATTTTTTTTCACCACATATTAACTTCAGTAACTTCAGAAGGATGTGAAATTCAACGGGAACATTCATGTGGAATGGAATGTGCACACACCAGCAGATTGTTAAATACCTAAGGCAAAACTGAGCAAGACAGACGACCAACACCTCTGAATAAACACTCCCTGTCAACACATAACTTCAAGAAGTTAACATCATGCATTCCTGTTTTAAAAAGATTTTGCTGCAACGTGTCTTAAAAGATACTCAAGAACAATAGCTACTGTAGATTGCTACTGTTATCTCAACTGAAGGAAAAAAACATCCCAGATATATGTGCTGACTTGGAAATCATTTTTAGTTTCATGTTCTGATTCATTTCAAGGATTAATAATAATACTAATAATAAAAATAATAGCTTACACTTATATAGCGCTTTTCTGGACACTCCACTCAAAGCGCTTTACAGGTAATGGGGGTCCCCTCCACCACCACCAATGTGCAGCCCCACCTGGAGAGCAGAGTAATGTAGCCAATTCACAGAGGGGGATTATTAGGAGGCCATGATTAGTAAGGGGCAATTGGAAATTTGGCCAGGACACCGGGGTTGCACCCCTACTCTTTTCAAGAAGTGCTCTGGGATTTTTAATGACCACAGAGAGTCAGGACCTCGGTTTTACATCTCATCTGAAGGACGGCACCTGTTTACAGTATAGTGTCCCCGTCACTATACTGGGGCATTAGAACCCACATGGACCGCAGGGTGAGCGCCCCCTGCTGGCCCCACTAACACCTCTTCCAGCAGCAGCCTTAGTTTTTCCCAGGAGGTCTCCCATCCAGGTACTGACCAGGCTTACACCTGCTTAGCTTCAGTGGGTTGCCGGTTGAACTTGTCTGCCCTGTACCCAGTATGAATTGTCCCTTTGGACTTCTGTTTTAGGTTCCAGGAAATTTCAAATTACAAATAGTTTTTGGGAAATGAATTTTTGAAAAATTGGGTGTGTACTGCATGTTACAAGTTGTGGGGCTCTTGGCTTAGTATAAACTCTGACTGAGGGACTTGTAACAGCAGCAAATAGCCTGTGATGATCAGTGAGAGGCAGCTCAGGCCTAGTT